>NC_134535.1:9928912-11130852 GCF_050624435.1 Tenrec ecaudatus
ACTTCTGCTGCGTGACTAGATTGCACAAGTCAGCCAGCAATTGATTTCTTTCTTTCTTTTTACTACAGCTATTTCAGTGTTTCATGGGTAGTGACACAGATGGTTGGCTCTCAGCAGGGTGCCAAAGACTAAGCTCCTGAGCTGCCTTCTTCCTCTCTGGTCACCTCAGATTCTTAGTAGTCAGGGGGAGGGATGCGGGGAGCAGGGCAGGGGCGGCCAGGCTAGAAAACAGGTCTGCCCAGGAATCTGAGAAAAGCTTCAACAGAGTCGCACAAGGGTCACCAGCTTCCAACGCGAGCCACCCGGGTGCAGCAGGAATTCTCCCGTGGCATGAGGAGATGTGGACTCTGGCCCCGGGCAGCGCCCCAGAGATAAGATGGCAGGGACACCTCAAGAAGACAGTACAGTCTCAGCGGGAAGGAGGCCTGGCTCTGAGATGCCCTGCTAAGCCTCCTGTGACTACCACCCTCAATCCACCTTCAACCCCCCCTCCCCCCCCCCCCCGTCTCTACTGAGCCCCGCCCCGTCCTCACCCTGAACTCTCAGCTACCCTGGACAACTTGAAGGTCGAGGGGCATGGTTTTGGGTTGGTGGGGGGGTGGGGGTCAGGTACAAAAAGCCGGTTGTATGTCTCAGTTCTTGGTACCCTACCATCATCCACCTATGCACGCCCCACCTGGGGGGACTTGACTTCCCACCCCCTTCCCTTCCCACAGGCAGCCACCTTCTCTAGTTTTGCCCTGTGTTTTTATGTCCTTTGTGTTTTCGGAGGAGCCCCGGGGGCGTGGTGGTTACATGTTGGGCTGCTAACTGCAAGGTCAGCAGTTCAAAGCTACCAGCCTCTGTGGGACTTTCCAGTCCCATAAAGCGTTACCATTTCAGAAACACCGGACAGTTCTACCCTGTCCTCTAGGGTTGCTAGGAGTCACATCAACTTGCTAACAGTGAGTTTGACTGGTCGGGTTTGTTTCCATAGTGTTTTCAGGATCCCAGGTGGTGCCGTGGGTTAGGTGTTGGGCTGTTAACCACAAGGTCAGTAGTTCAAACCCACCAACTGCTTTGGGGGAGACAGATGAGGCTATAAATCTTGGAAACCCCTAAGAAGCAGTTCTCGGGCCTGCAGAGCCCCTGTGAGTTGAAATTGGCGATGTGTTTGGTGACAGTGTTCTCAAAGCTTGTCCATGAAGGTGTTCATTCTTATAGATGAAAGCAAAGCAAACTCACTGCCAGGGAGCCGATTCCGCATCATAGCGACCCCACCCCACCAAGTAGAACTGACTCGTGGGGGTTCTTGGGTTGTCTGACTTGATACAAGCAAACCACCACATCTTTCCTCTGCAGAGTGATTGGTGGGCTTGAACTTCTGACCGTTGGGTTGGCAGCCGAGCGATGTCATCATTGGGTCATGAGGACTCTTTTTGTCCAGATGATATGTGCTTAAATTGCATTGGAGAATGGGTCCTATTTTTATGGTGATTTATACTTGAGTATTGCCGGAGTAGGTGTTACTGATTTACAGAAGATTTTCTTGTCTCTTGTAATTTTGCCTAATTCTTTGGCTTTTGTCATTTTTCTCTTGATTTTACTGGTTTTCTACAAACATGATCAAATCATCTCTAAATACTGGTAGTTTTGTCTCCTCCAGTACTTACTGTATCTGACTTATTTTTCTTGTCTTACTACATTGGTCAGGCCCTCCACCACTGTGTTGGTGTCACCGGTATCCTCTGCTTGCTCCAGATTTAAGATAATCCTGAGAAAGCACCTGAAATCAGTGTGTCTCTGTCTGACTGTGTCTCTGTTAAACATGCTATTTCCTGTGGGCTTTGGTAGATAGCCTTTATCAAGTTAAGGAAGGTGCCTGTCATGATTATTCTTAGGAAAATTTCTACTATAAACAGGAATCTAACTTTATCAAAAAAATTTTGAGAAAAAAATTAAGATAACTAAGTGGTTTCCCTTTCCACGATCCCATTAATGTTTCCTAATGCAGAATCATTCTTTCATCCTTGAGCTACATCTTTCTGATGATCATGTAGTCTAATTCACTTCATTAGCATGTAATCCGTGTCATTGTGTTTTCAAATCCACTCATGGTCCTTTTCTCCCGTTGTCCCCAACTCCGTTACACCTGTAGTTATTTCTCCCTTTTCATTTGGTATTTCATTCGCCTCCCTTCCCTCTCTGGCCACATTGCCAGGAGCTTGTCGATCCTGTCTAGTCTTCTCAAAGAACCAATAGATGATTCTAGAGAACCTTCCAATGGCCCTATCTCCATGTGAGGCAGGATAACGCCGTGAAATGCAGTCAGAAGGGCCTGAGTTCAAAGCCCTGCCCTGCCACACGCTAGCAGTGGAGCCTTAGACGCATCACGTCACCCCTCGGCGCTTACTTCCTGGTCTGTAAAATGGGAATCACAATCCTTCCCCGTGAAACAGTTGTGAGGGTTAAGGCAGGAATTCTGCATAAAGCGCTGGGCCAGCCTGCAGCGGCAAGCGTGGAGTACATGTTGGGTCCTGTCCGCCATGCCTTTGTGCTGTTCCATGTGCCTGAAATGCACCACCCACCCACCCACCCCCGCCCCGGGCCCTGTGGTGCAAACCACTAATGTGCGCGGCTGCTAGGGGCAGAGGTGGTTCGAGCCCATGGACCTGGAGATCTGCCAACAAATCAGCCAGGAGAAGCCCTGTGGGATCAGAGTCGGCATGACAGCACCTGCGCTGGTTTGCCCTGAGCGGGCAAAGACTGCGGGGTGGGGCCGAGGGTGGGGGCATGCTTGCTGCGTCTCCTCCTCAGGGCCCAGCTTCCTCAGCACTGACCAGGGCCATCACAGCAGCCCGATCCTGTAGGATTGGCGCCAGGACTCCGTAAAATAAGCCACAAAATTGTCCAGCACAGTGCCAGGCACAGGCTAAGATCAGTAAGTGCCCCCCTCTGAGCATTCTCCCCCCCAGCACCCCGTGTGGCCACAGCCTGCACATTCCGCCTGGTGGACCAGCCCCCACCCCTGCACTCCCGTCCGGGGCCTTCCTCCCACTCGTTCTCATGAGGCCAAAGGCCTCCCACACCTGAGGTTTCAGGTTTATATTCAGGTTTATATTCGCCGCAGGCTGGACGCAATTGCTCGTGCGTTCTCTCTCTCTCTCTCTCTCTCTCTCTCTCTCTCTCTCTCTCTCTCTCTCTCTCCCCTCCCCCTCTCCCTCTCTCTCTCTCTCTCTCTCCCTTGAACCCACATCACGTCACTCATGCATCTGCAAAGGCCTTTATCTCCTTCTCCCTCATGTTTCAGTTACTCTGGGCAAACATTGAATCGCTCCAACTGGACTAACCTGTTGAAGTGGGATTGTTGCCTTTAGCTGCCTTTGGATCCTCGTTCGGATGTTACTTGTGTGCAATTGAGTCTGACACAGAGGGACTAGGAGGAGCCTTGGGTGGGGGGGGTCAGCGTGCCCTGAGAGCCAGAAGCCTGAGTGAGCTGGAGATGGTGGTGACAATGGTGATGGTGACAGGTGACTGTGATGGCGATGGAGGGGCTGCTTAAGGAGTGTAGCCTGTGCCTGGCACGGTGCCAGCACTTCCGTGGTTCATTTCACCGTGTCCTTGCAAGAGTCCTACAGGCTCGGTGCCACTGTGATGGCCCGGGTCACTGCTGAAGAAGCTGGGCACTGACTAGTCAGTGGTGGAGGTGGCATAGTTGGCCTGATTGGCCTGCCTTCACAGTCCTACCATCCCAGCTCTGCTGGCCAGCACGCTGCCCCAGATGCCATGTCTGGAGGGTCCACTGTGACAGCATGTGCGCACGCGCACACACACACACACACACACACACACACACACTTGCATGTGGTGGTCACAAGCATTGTCTCTTGTCCTCACAGCACATGCTTCAAGTACAGGGTCTCCCTGCTTTACGGACAAGGAGACAGAGGCCCATAGAGCCACCTGCCTAAGATTACTGCCACAGGGCATAACACCAGTTCAACGCAGTCCAAACCCTGGCCAACGGATGGATACCAGGGCGGCGTATACACTGTGCCACAGCCAAATCTTTAGCCAGGCGGATTTGGACCCACCTCTGAAACATGCAGCAGGGCCTCACTCATCCAAAGCAGCGGCCGGCGCCTGCTTCCCACGCAGGAGATCAGGTGGCTGTGCAGCGCTGCCCAGTCTGGTTGCCACTGGCCACGGCTGAACTGGTTGGAAGCTCTGGTCTACCTACACCAAAAGCAGTAGGGCTAGGTGGAAAGCAGCTCTCTCTCGGCCCCCAGAGCCCATGCCTTCCGATCTGCATTGTGGCACAGTGCCTGGGCCCCCGAGAAGGCCCAGGTGACGAGTGGGGGACACTTGTGTAGGAACATGGAGAGAGCCGAGGGCAGGAAGGAGTCCACAGGTAGTAACAGCAGCATGCTCAGTCACTAGCTCAGAGGTGGGAGGTTCCGTTCCACACAGAGGTACTTGGAAGAACAGCCTGGCCCCCCTTTAAAACAGCAGCCCTTGAAAGCCCAGTGTCTCACTGTTCTCCTCTGAGGCCGCTGGAAGGGCAGGATGGCAGACCTGCCCCCAAGTGGCAGAGGGCCTGCCCTTCCAGGCGGGCAATTGGCTGACTGGAGGATAGGATCAGCTTGGAGGGGTTGGGGAATCGAGCTGCCTGGCTGGCCCTTGGGGAAGCCCAGGGCTTTTGTACAGTTCAGGGAGATCACTGCCCACCTCAGGCCTGCCAAGAATGAGGCACACGTTCCCATCAGACCACCCTGTGAGGGCCAGCCCTGCCCCTGCTTGATGGCCCAGGGAGTCAGGACCAACTTTCCTCGGCCTCCTGAGGCCTCTGACCTGCTTCTGCAGAGCAGCTAGAAAATTGCCAGGGTAAGTGGGGGAGTGGGTTCAAGCAACACACAGCTTACACCCGCCCAGAACCTGGCTCCGGGGCTCAGACTGGCTCCTGGGTAGTGCCTGGGGTGGGCGGTTGGCTTCTGGGCTCCAGTTATTGCAGGTTGAGCTGGTCCTCTGGGGCTGGGGGCACGAGGCAAGGGTTGTCTGTGGGCCTATGTCACAGTGTGTCTCTCCGGTGCCCGATCCAGGTCATTGCTATAGTCATGGACCTCTTCACCGATGGCGAAATCTTCCAAGACCTCGTCGACGCCGCCTACAAGCGCCGCGTCCCAGTGTACATCATCCTGGATGAGGCTGGCGTGAAGTTTTTCCTGGAGATGTGTCAGGGCCTGGAGCTCACCGACTTCCGGATCCGGGTATGTCACACACATACCAGATATACTCCCCTGACTCCGCTGTCAGCTTTCACCCCCAGTTCAGGGGCTCAGGGGGCCTTCAAAGTCACAGCCCCTTTCCTTCTCTGTAAAGCCCGGCCACACAGATGGGTGGCTGCTAAGTCACATGCCCAGCTTCGGTTTTTATTTCTGCAGAGGCTGACGGGAGCAGCACTGGCCCAGGCCGAGGGTGTTGGTGACCTCAGTCCAATGGGGTTGTCTCCTGGAGGCCCTTGGGAGCAGGCAGGGTGCCCCAGGCATGCCCATGCCCAAATTGAATGGGTGACTCCTTCCCACTCTCCAAACAGGGTTCCGGTCAAGAAGCAGAGAGCCAATGAGGGGCAGGATCCAGCAGGCAGGGTCCGTGGCCCAGTGAGGATTTGGTTCAAACTTGATTCTGTCCTTCTCCATAGTACATCCGGGTCCGCTCTGTGACGGGCGTCAGCTTCTACATGCCCTTGGGGAAGGTCACAGGGACGCTGTCCTCCAATTTCCTGATGGTGGATGGTGAGAAAGTAGCCACTGGATCGTACAGGTGAGTTGGGCCCAGTCACGGAAGGACCTGTTCAGGAAGAGGCCATGGGTTTCAGAGGTGTCACCTGAACTGATGGAAAAGAGTCCCTTTACACCCAAGCTCCCTGCTTCATGGATTCTTCCAGATGAGGAGTCAGCCTGTCTAACTGGGCAGGAAGCACCGGTAGGGCAATGTTTGCCATGTTCCACTGGTAACCCAAAAAAGGTCGGAGCTTTGCATCCACCCAGGGGTACCTGGGAATAAAGGCCCAGGCGACCTACTTCTGAAAAGTCAGCACAGTGGGGGCAGCCCTGAGCTGGCACCACCTGACTCCACAGCACCTGGTGGGCATGGACGCCCAGGGTCCCCAGCTCCCTGTTGCGTGCTGAGTTCAGGTGTTCTGTGGGACACACCAGAAGTGGAGCAGGCCAGGTCTGAGAAGGAAGCTTGAGGCTGTGCCCTTGAAAGACCATGGATTTCCAGCGAAATCGGAGACCCTGCCCTCCAAGGAGGTTGAGGCCTGGCCATGGAAACCAAGGAATAAACGCCATCAAGCCCTCTTCGTTGGGTGAAGCATAGGATTTTGCAAACAGGAAGGGCTCAAAAAAGAGGCCCTGGAGACGTGTCATGGGTTGGTAGCATTGAGCTACTAACCACAAGGTCGGCAGTTCGAAACCTCAGGCCTCTCCGAGGCAGAAAGAGGAGGCTTTCTACTCCTGTAAAGAGTTACTGTCTCCGAAACCCACAAGGGCAGTTCCGCCCTGACCCATCTGTGGGTCACTTTGAGTCGGAGTCCACTTTGGACGGCCATGAGTTTCAGATTTGAGTTGGGGGGAGGGGCCAATGAGGCTTGGAGTCCCATTAGCGGTGGCGGCAGCTGCAGTGTCTGTGTTCAGTGCTCACGTCCAAGCATGACCAGACAGGAGCTCAGTGTTTCAGACAAGCGATTTCATCGGGTGCCTGCAGCAGCTCTTATACAAACGGTGTCCTGCCCTCCCTGCCCCCCTCCACTGCCCACTCTCACCTCTTCACCCTCCCCACTTCCCCCGCCACCCCTGCAGTGGAGACCAAGTGCCCTGCCACGCGAGGCCTGGAGCCAGTGGAGGGCAAGCAGTAGAGCCCGCAGGCCCAAGCTACCCTCCCCAGGGCAGCCAGGCGTCTGCCGAGGCTGAGCAGCAGACTGGGGCCCTGGCCCCTTAGAGAGGCCCCCAGCAGCAGGCCTGGGCACATGAGTCTTGCTTTCCTGTTCCCATGTCCCCAGGTTCACCTGGAGCTCCGGCCACATGGATAGGAACCTGCTTCTCCTCCTGACGGGGCAGCACGTGGAGCCCTTCGACGTGGAGTTCCGGGAGCTGTACGCCATCTCTGAGGAGGTGGACTTGTACGGGCAGCTGGGCCTGGCCGGAGCCGGCCGGCTTGGCCTCAACTACTCGTCCACCGTGGCGCGCAAGCTCATCAACCCCAAGTACACCTTGGTGGCAGGCAGCCGGCCCCCACCCGGTGAGATGATGCGCTGGGCCGCCCGGCAGGAGCGGGCTGCCTGCAGCCACCCAGATGAGCAGGAAGAGGGCAGCGGAGGTGGTGAGTCGGCCCGGCGCCTGGAGAACTTCCTGAATGACCTGGTTAGTTTGAAGCAGGTGCTGCCCCCCGTGGACCCCATCCCCCTGACAGGGTCCAGCCAGCGGGATGACAAAGCCCGCCAGGCCCAGGACCAGAATGGCAAAGAAGCCACCAACAGGAAGGCAGTCCCAGCCAAGGAGGGCAAACGCTTGAGCAGCAAGTTCTTCAACCGCGGGTCCAAGAAGACGGTGGCACCCAACGGCGTGGCCAGCTCCCTCCCGGTGGAGGCCTCTCCTGAGGTGGAGTTTAAGATGGGCAAGAGGTCGACCGAGGACCCCACCACCAGCCTCTCAGGTGAGTCCTCTTCCTGTCCCAAAGTGCCTGCTCAGGCTCCGGGGTCACACAGTACCCAGTGCCCAGGCTGGCTCCTGCCTTCCCTGCCTTGGGACCCTGGGGTGACGTTGGCCTTGGCCAGGTCCACTCCGGCTGTGCCATGCCGAGTCCAGTGCCAGGCCCAGTGCCATCTGGGAGTCCTGAGTGCTCTACTCTGCCAGGGACACCTGTCAGAGGCAGTGGACCGAATACCACCACACCTTGATTTCCTTACCAATTGGGGGTTTCAGGCAACCCCTCACCGATCAAGCCAGTTCCCATGGCCTGCACTCACCGCATGTCTCCGGGTCACCCTTTGGTCATCCATCCCCTCCGTATTTCATGCCCTCGCACAACTCATCGGCCACCCGTAGAAGACAGCCTCCCTTTGATCTGCCTGGGAGGCTCAACCCAGATCCCGGGACAAAGTCAGACCCGCCCCGCTGCTGTTGGTGGTCTGACGTGACCCTCTCCACCCTCGGTGGTGGCTGTGTGGTGCCTCTCCTGCCAGAGGTGGGCCCCCAGCTCTGGCACAGTCTCCTGGTGCCCCTGGACTTGCTCGCTCTCAGGAGGCTGGTGGTGACAGGGCCCGGCTGCACCTCTGCTCCCGGGCCTCGGGTGCCCCCAGCCCAGCTGTGACCTGACTGCGACTTCCTCCCTGGGGACTCGCCATACAGGGTTCTTCCAGGCTCCTCGCTCAGCCCCCTGGGGTGTGTAGTGGGGCCTCAGGGACGAGGTGCTCCCCACCATCACCGTGCCCTCACAAGTACCCTTTGAGCAGAGGTGGCAGTCGGAGCTCTGAGAGGCGATGTAGTGGTGGAGGAGGGTGGACAGCCGTCCCACACCCCCCCCATGCCATCTCCCCCAGCGCCAGATGCAGCAGCTCCTAGTTGAAGGCAGGGTTGCCATGGTGAACACCTGGCCAGGAAGGGGGAGGGGTGGGGAGCCAGGCACCAAAGGGGCCAGTTCCCAAGTTGTGACTGGAGGTGAAGTGGCAGCATTCTCCTCACCAGCCACCCTCACCCTGAGGTGTTTCCATAGAAACGGAAGGCCTATTGTCTTGTCCCTTCTCCATCACTTTCTGTTAGTGAGAGTCTCTCTCTCTCTCTCTCTCTCTCTCTCTCTCTCTCTCTCTCTCTCTCTCTCTCTCTCTCTCTCTCTCTCTCTCGGATTGGGGTTCTGGGACTTGGAGGACTTGAATTGTCAAGGCCACTGCTGCCCAGGAGCCAGTGAAGCCTCCCACACACATATATACACACCCCAAAAAAGCCCGGATCACAGACCACTTGCAAGCCAGCAAGCACAAAGATGCAGGTGCACATGGGGAACAAGGACACCCCACAAAAGCCCCCTCAGTCCTGTTGGTCCCTTACCAGGAACAGCTCAGTCCCAGCCAACACAGCTTGAGCCCCGAGGGCAAGAGCTGAATGAGGCCTTCCCCTCCCGTTGCTTTGTCTCCCAAAGGCAGGGGCATAGGTGGGCGCTCCTCTCCCCCAAAGGCCCTTGTTTTAGTGATGCTGGGGGTGGCAAAGCCCAGCTGCCATCTACCCTAAGTGCCCTGGAAGAAAGGCCTAGCTGTCCACTGCCCCAAAGCCAGTCACCTCTGTTCTGACCGACACACACAGGCTCGCCCTGAGCCGGAGTCAACTCCTGGGCCACCGGTTCACTGGCTAGCCCCTCAAGTGGATGCCTGTGACCAGACTGTTTCTGCCCCCCACCCCCAGCAGCCTGCGTGCCGTGCCTGCAGCTCCTGCTGGAGGACTCTCTCTGGCTTCCAACAGCCCAGCAACCCAAACTCGGTCCACTCTGTGTGGGGCTGTTGCCTCTAACTTCTCCTCGGAGGGACCCCCTCTCCACTACCAGTCTGCAGAAGTCCCCCCAGCTCCGCCCAGCCCGCTGTGGATTCCCAGTACTCACTCCCAGGGCCCTGGATGCACCACGCCCTTCCCCCTCCCTGGGCCCAGGTCCCATCTGGAAGAGGAGTGTAAAGCCGAGGAGGATTCTGGGACACACACACCCCCAAACTCAGATCTGTCTGCCCACGGCCCACACTGCCCTCTGCCCCTGCTGTGTGCCTGTCATAACAGGGAGTGTGGGTTGGTGACAAAGTAGGTGAAAGAGAAAACTAGAAAAAGCTAAGAGCTGACAGCCTGTAAAATTGTTTGATAAGAAGTACATAGTTGTCAAACAGCATGCAAATATTTGGGAACCCAGGTGTGGCCCCTGGGAGAACCTTGGGGAAATCGCTTCCTCCGCCAGGGCGGAGGTTCCAGGCTGGGACTGCCTTGCTGTTTGAGGGCGCACAGCACCCTCTAGTGGTGGCACGAGAGCGCCTGCTTCCTTTTGTGGGGTTGGACTTGGCTTTCAGCACCTACCCCCAGGCTGGCCACCTTCTGGGTCCGCCAGGAGCTCCAGGGACACGTGCTAGGGGCAGAGACCCAGATCTAAGGGAGCAGGAGCCCCTAGGAGATGCTGGTTAGAAGGTACTGCCCTAGCACTTCCCTGGCAGAGGGTCTGTTGTGCTGGGCTCAGGACCTTGAAACAAGGGCCCTGCATGTGTGGTGCTCACTCCGGAGTCCACACCACACGGTGGGGACTGGAAGGAGACCCCTGCCCACCTGCAGGGAGTGGAGGCTGGTGACGGAGGCCCTCTTACAGGCCCATCCCTCCTGTTTGCTTCCATCACGTGGACTTAGCTGGTGGAGTGGCAGTTGGTCTGGGGGTAGCAGTGCCTGGCCCAGAATTAAACAAAATAACCCACTCACTGCCATCGGGTTAATGCCAACTCATAGTGAGCCTATAAAGCAGAGCAGAGCTGCCCCTGTGGGTTTCCCAGACTGTAAATCTTTACTGGAGCAGCAAGCCCTGTCTTTCTCCCCAGGAGCAGCTGGTAGTTTCAAACTTCTGACCTTGCAGTTACAGTCCAGCTCACCAGGGCCCAGAATAAACCCTCAATAAGTATTGGTGGAACTGCTGAATGAGTGAATGAATGAATGAATGAATGCATGAGTGAGTACGTTGAAGCAGGTAAATTGGTTCACAAAACAGCCATGGGCGGGCAGCCTGACTCCTTCCAGGCTGCTTCAGCACCAGGAGACTTCAGGGAATTGGAGGTGATAGGTGGGGTAAGAGTGGGCCAAGGGCTGGCAGGACCCCTAGCACAGTGCAGTGGGACCCTGTGGGGTGGCGGGTCATCAAGGTCAGCAGGGGTGTCCTTAGGACCCTGCTGCCAGGGCTGCCCTACACCCCTCAGCCGGGGCCTGGGGCTACAAAGTGGCCCCTGCCTGCTCTGCCCACAGGACATGCATAGCCTCTTTCTGGTTACCTGTCATCAGCTGTCTGGCAGCCTACTAGAGACCCTGCTGGCAGGGTGACCACCGGGAAATAACCCCAAACCAAAACGCCCTGCCATGCAGCTGACGCCGACTCACGCCCGCCCTGTGGGACAGACTCTCTGACCCAAACTCTTTCCTAAAGGAGAACGCCTCATCTTACTTCCATGGAGAGGCTGGTGGTTCTAAACCGGTTAGCAACCCACAGTACAGCCCTCGACACCACCAGGGAACCTAGGAAACGTCCCAGAGGTGCAGAAAGTTCGGCGGCGGGAGGAAGCACATTCCCCAGAGCACTTGCCACCGTGTGCTTGACCAGAAAGCAATCCAGTCGATGGCTTCAAGTCAGTTCCAACCCTCTGTGTGTCTGGGTGGAGCTGTCCATACTCTGTAGGGTTTTCAGTGGCCGTGACCTTAAAGAGCAGATTGCCAGGCTTTGCTTCCGAGATACTTCCGAAGGGGTTGAAACTGCTGACTGCAGTTAGTGGCCAAGTGCTTCACCAGCTCGGGGACTCCTGGGCTAGGCTGATGTGATGCCAAACACTGTCACATAGACTCGTGGTCCCTGCAGCCACCAGCCTGATAACAGTACTTCACAAGCGAGACACCTCCCCCCACCATCCATGTTCATACTGTGAGCAGCACAGGCCCTCTGACTCCCAGGCCATGTCAATGTCCCTAAAGACCAGGAAGCCAGGTGCCCAGGTATGTGTTTGACTCTTCCCTGGGTTTCCCAGGTGGTCAGTCCAGTGAGAAGAAGATGAGTGGCAGTTGACTTTTCCAGGTGCCTGGCTGGTCCCTGTGAGTCCCTGCATCCCCTGAAGTTCCCTGAACTGATCTGTTGTGACAGCTGCCCTTCCCGAAGGCAGGTTCCCTGAGTCCGTCATGCAGGAGCTGGCAGTGTGGGCAGCTGCTTCTGCCCACAGGCTGTCAGCTGTGTCCCCTGGGCTCCTGAGTGTGGGTGTGGGGATCTCAAGCTCTGGCCCATCATCCCTGGGAGCAGGAGACCTTGGATCTCCCTCCTGGAAACCTGGGGATTCCTATCTGGCATGCAATGTTGGGGTCCAGAGCAGGTGTCCCTAGGGCTGCCTGTCAAGCTTCTGCGTCATTCTGTGGAGCAGGGGCTGGCCCCAGCTGGCGTCTGGAGGCTGCAATTTGATCTAATAAGTGGAGCCTCATTGATTCTGGCCACACAGCCCCGAGGGACGTGGGGTGGCTGACTCCTCGCAGCTCTAGAGAGGGGGCAGGTGTCCTCAGTGGCAGGTGTCCCAAGCCGTCTGCCCTCTGGTTTCCCTTGGGCCTGACCAGGGCTCCCACTGCCTTCCCAGAGAGGTCCGAGGTGAGAGAGGGCTGTTCTGCCGTCACGGTTGTCACCAGCACTGGTATAAACCAGCGTGTGCGGAGCTCGCCCTGGCCTGCTCCTTCACTGGGCACCCAGGTACTCTCAGAAGTGCCTGCCCGGGGCCCGGGGCCCGGGGCCCAGGGCCAGTACAGCAGTGAATGAAACAGAGCTGGGTCGTATGGGGAGGACATACAGGGTCAGCCGGGACCACCTCTACTGTGAGGGGAGACCAGCCCCTAACATTAACACAGGCTCGGTAGGCACAATTGTATGGTGAAGATATATAAAGACTATAGCAAAGTCATAGGAGATAGGAGAGAGAGTAAAACGAAGGAATCAGACACATTTCATGGTAGCATGCTCACCTCAGTCCTTCTTGGTGGTCCACGTGGGAATGGCAGAGGAGAGCGCAGGAGAAAGCATCTCCTCTTTATTTCTAACCAGGGCCTATATATACATAAGGGCGTGATTACAGGTAACCACATACGTCACCTGGTAGGGGGCTGTACAATAGGCATATGAGTGACAGGAAGGGAATGAACTAGGGGTGTACACGCAATAGGAAGGGGAGGGGTTAGGGGTACACATGTGACAAGATGGGCAGACCCTACACTCGGTATGGCAGCCTACCCTTGGTCACCCTTGCGTGGGCTTGACCTCCCTGGGCTCTCCTCCAGGGAAACAGTCAGAAAGGAGTGGGCCCCACCTAGGTACAGTCTGATTGCTCTAGAACAGTGGTTCTCAACCTGTGGATCACGACCCCAGTGGGGCCGAAGATCCTTTCACAGGGGTCGCCCAATTCATCACAGTAGCAAAATGACAGTGATAAAGTAACAACGACAATAATGTTATGGTTGGGGGTCACCACCACATGAGGAACTGCATTAAAGGGTCACAGCTTGAGGAAGGTTGAGAACCGCTGCTCTAGATGGCTGACAACCCCCAGGGAGAATAACCCCTGACCTGCTTGCAATGACCTCCAAGTGTATAGACGTTTGCCATGTGTAGCAAGCAGCGTCTTAGGTTTGGCATCGATTTGGGGGAGACAACCTGGGGTAAAGCCTCTTTCTATCCCCCACTCCAGCCAGGGGAATCTTCCAGATGGAAGGATGCTAAAGCCCCTGACACCTGGGGGATGCAGGAGTACAGCAGCCGGGCCATGGGGACTGGGGGTCCCGGGGCCCAGCTGCTTCCTCACTCTAGCCCTCACTTCCTGCCACCCCTCTCTGTTCAGTGGCCTCTCCCCGCACCCTGCAGCCCTCTGTTCAGTATCACTCCTTCTCTCACTCACCGCACCCCCACCCCAGAGGCGTCACTTCCTCCCTTGAGCTTTCTTTGCCAACCCCCTTGCAAAACAGAGGTTCTTGCCTTTGTATGCATTTGTCCCTGCACGGCACAAGCAGTGACTGTGCTTGGCTGCTAATGGAAAATGAGGAGGTTTTGAGGCTACCCCACGGTCCCTCAGAAGAAAGACCAGGCAACCTACTTCCAGAAAACACACACACACAGAGTCGGCTGGACAGCCATTGGTAACCAAAGCTGAGCCCACTGCCAGCAGCCATTTCTGACTCAGAGCATCCCTGTGGGCAGAGTCGACCCTATGGGAAGAGTCGAGCGGCCCCATCAGGTTTCCCAGGCTGCGATCTTTTGGGGAGCAAATTGTCACTTCTTCCTCCTACGGAGCAGCTGATGGATTCGAACCGCCGACAACCTGGTTAGCAGCCGGGCGCCTAACTGTGCCAACAGGCTCCTTCTGGACAGGCTGCTGCCTCTGGGCAGGGACTTGGCACATGCTTTGGGGGCCAAGCACACAGAGCAAGCCAGCCAGGAGAGGTAGCGGCCACAGTGGGGGGATGGTAGGGGGAGGGGTTTCATCTTGGCAGCAGTGCTGGGCACGGCTGAAGAAGGGGCCCTGAGCCCTCAGTGTGTCGGCACAGCCCCTTGCCCCAGCTGGGGCACCCCATAGGGAATGGCCCAGCCGTGTTTGTAGGAAGTATGGCTGAGCCACTGGCCACAGGCATGATCAGTAGCCTGGTGGCAGGTCACTGGGGGAGGGGAGGGGCCACCTGTGCCAGTGCCCAGAAGTCGGCTCCTGTTTTGTGTGTCTCCTGCTAATGGCCCTGGAGGGGAGGCAGCCGCCACCTTAATTAAGTTCACAGCTGAAGCAATGCTGGAAGGTGGTGTGAGCACCAGGGAGCCAGCCCTCGCTGTGCAGAGAGGAACTGGCAGAAAACAAGCATCGCAGCTTTACCTGGGGGAGGCTGCAGGCTCTAGTCAAGGGCCAGAGACTGCCCCCTGCCACCCCCCACCCCAGGCAGGCGGTGCTTCCCCCTCACAGCTGTCACCCGGCAGGCGTGGAGGCCAGGGCTACTGGCAGAGAGATGGATTTGTCCACCTGGGACTTGTCCTGGAATCTGGACCCCTTGTGGGAGGCCTCAGGAGGAGGGGGCACGACTGCCTGGGCTTGGCAGAGAGCAGCCTTCTCCTCCCCTTCCCCTCTGCTGTATACATTGTGCTCTGTCCATCCTCAGGCTTAAAACTGCCCCCTAAACTGTTGTGCTTTCCCCTCCCCAACCCCCCACCCATGCCTGGTCAGCTGGCCCTCCCCAAGGTGCCAGCGCCCCACTCCCACCCTGGCCACTGGCTGTGAGAAGCCGCTGGGGCTTCAGTTGTAGATGAGGCTGGTCCCAGCAGGCTGTGACGCTGCACATAAGACGTGCCACCATCTGGTGAGACTCTGTAGGCTCTGATGATGGCTGTTGGGTTCTGAGACCTTGTCCCCACTCTCCCCCCCCATCCCATCCCCCATGGAGCCAGGGGACTGCAGCTGTGGCTATACCAGCCTTTTACAGAGGGAGGGGGATGGAGCCGGCTGCTGGGGGGTGGGGGAGTACCACAAAAGCCTGGCTCTGACAGCTCACAGAATTTGGGGTAGAAAAGGGTGAGTGGGCACCTCTACAGCTATGCCAAACCCTCACCCGAAACACAGGCAACGTGACCAGAGAAGAGAGGGTGCTGCCGAGCCCAGGGTGGCCTTGAGTCAGGAGCCCACCTGATGATACTTCGCCAAAGGGGGACTCCAGGCCCAGGCTGCCAACGAGGGAATCTCTCCCCTTTGCCCGCTCCCCCGGACCCTATGACCCGCTTTCTCCAGAGCCCGGGTGCCCTGGGTGGGCCATGCAGCACAGCCGAGGGGCTGGGGTGCTGCCCCTAGGCGCATCCCTGCCACCCGCCCATGCTCCTTGTCTCCGCAGGTAAAGACAAGCCCAACCGCTGCATGATTTCCTGAGCCACGGCACAGCGGCAGCAGGACCCACGGGTGCCCCAGCAGGACAGACCACCAGTTTGCACGACAAGCCCCTCCCTGCCAGCAGCCTGCCGCCTCAAGCCTCCGATCTCTCTCAGCTCAGAGGGCCTCCAGCCTCTCCAGGCCAAAAGGGGGGAGGGGATAGGTGTGTGTGTGTGTGTCCTTGTTTACATGAAGTGGACTCTCCAACAGTCTGCTCCTTTCTGCCAGAGCCCCTCCCTCCAGGGGACTGGCCTCACCCTGCAGCCCCCAAGCCACGATAGGATACCTGCCTTCAGGCTTCCTGACTTGGCTCTCCTGGGCTACCTGTCCGTCCAGCCGGCTGGTGGGGGAGGGGAAGAGCATGGCTGGAGCCAGGTGTCCCACGTCCAGCCTGGCTGGAGGCCCCTCTCCCCCACCCACACTCAGTGCAAGAGCCTTCCTCCTGTCTGAGACCCGGAGTGCAGTCAGGGGAAGACGCTGCAGCCACCCCCCAGCCAGTGGCAGATCCCCCACCCTCACTCTGCAGGTCTTGGTGGCTTGGCTCCCAGGTGTCCAGGCCTCCCTGGCTTTGGCCTGCTGCAGATCTATTGGGGGTATGTGTTTGCGGGGTGTGGATACTTGGGGTGCTGCCCCGGCCCTCGGGGAGTACTGTGGCTCTGCGGACTGGAGTATTTGCCCTACTGCCTGGGTATGACCCCGGGGACCCCATCAGTCTAGCAGCTGGGACCGGCGTGCCTTCCCTGTTCCTCAGCAGCCATAGACTAGCCTTCACCTGCCAGAAGCTGGGCTCACCCGGAAGCCTGGGCATGCAGCCTGATGGACCAGCCCCAGAGCCCACACTGTCCCTCCCCCCACCCCCACTGGGTGACCCAGGAAGCTAAGCGACAACATGGCAAACCACAGACTGTTAGCCAGAGCCAAGTGGGGAAGGGGAGAGGGGTGTGGAGTGCCCTGGAAGGCTTTTTCCAGCCTTTCCTCTTTCCTTCTGGAAAAAGAAACAAAGTGAGCCCAGGATACTACCAGCCCCTGGGAAGGAGCACAGACTCTGCAAGGCCTCTGCTTTGAGCCTGCGGCGAGGCCTGGAGTCTGGTGGGAGGAGGAGCAGAGGCGAACCTGAGTCCCAGGTGCCTGTCAGTCCTGAGGTTAGCTTCCTGCATGTGGGGGCACTGAGTGGGGCCCCCGCCCCCCAATGTCTATGAGGATTAAATACTTCCTGTGCACCCAGTCCAGCAGTGTGGTGTGAGCTTGTTTCTCCCCTCAGGAAGGATGGAAGCAGGGTGACACCTCAGCTGCATCCAAGCAGGTTTCTCACCTGGAGCATCCAAAGAAGGCGGGGCCTGTGACAGGGACTCTGCAGTGTGAGGAGGCTGGGGACAGCTTCCAGGCCTGTCTGCAGAAGGCTCCTTGCTGTGGGAGAAGCAGGCTGGCCTTATCCTTGTCCCCTCTCCAAACCCCAGAGGTCTCCCCCAGCCCCTACCCAAGATCCCAGGTTACAAGGCTGTCTGCCTCAGTTTCACCAGGTGCCAAGATGGAGTTCCTCTACTCTTCTTCAGAGAAAGGAACTGGGGGCTGGGAGGAGACCAGATGTTGAGGTGGAAGCCACTCCATGATGCAGGAAAGGCAGTTTCCCAGCTTTGCAGAGAAGTCTCTGTCCTGCCCCCACCACCACCACCCCCGGAAGAGGCAAGAGTGTTCTTCCTGGGAATGACTGTCAGCCATGCCTGCCTTGGACCTGGGGGTCACAGTCTGGCTAGACTCAGCCTCTCGGGGATTGGGTTTGTAGCTTGCCCCCGTGCCCTCTGCTTCCGCACTGTGCATGTCTGTGGACAGAGTTCCTCTTCAAACTCATGGGGGTATCTGGCCTTCCCAGGTGGGCATCAAGTTCAGGTATAGATGATGCCCTTGGTCCCTCCACAACAGCCTCTCTGAAAGGCTGGGCTCTAGGAGGCACGGCAGGGAGACCTCGGTGCTGTGGTCCCCTTCCCCCACCCACCAAGGGGAGGCCTTGTTTGGAGGAAGGACAGTTTGAGACCAGTGTCTGTGGGCTGTGCCTGCGGAGGGCCTGGGAGGTACTTGCCCTGTCAAATGGTGCCGTCATCCTGCAAGGTCAGATGGCCTCGCCTGCTGCCTTCCTGGATCCTGCCCTGCTTCCATCCTTCCCAGTCTCCGACCACCGGCCGGCTTCAACCTCTCCTGTCCCCTCTCGCAAGGCTCTGATACAGCGCCTGCTCCCACAGCTCCACACCTGCACAGAGAAGATAAAGGAATGGACGCAGCTATTTCATCAGCGCTCTGGAAGCTGGGGGAGCCGGGAACGGGTGTGAGGACAGCTTACCCCAGAAAACAAATTTTGCTCTCTTGTAGCAGCCTGTCAAGATGGTTCATTACTTGACCCAAAAAACCAAGAGAGTCCGATTTGGGGGTCCATTGTAAGAACACCCGTGGAGCCCAGGCCATCCAGGGTATGCATATCTGGAAAGATGTCACTTTGCAGAAACTGTGTGTGGTCTTCCGGACGTTACAATGGTGGAGTTGGACAGGGTGTCCAGGCCTAACAGCGGGCCTGAACCCGGGGCCGGTGGCCCAAAAAGAGTGCTGTATTTTTACTGCACATGCTTTGAAATGCTGAGAGTCATGCTGGACTCAAGGGTCTAGAAATGCGTGCTTTGGTCCTTGAGCACCTCCAGGTGAACAAAGCCCCCAAGACGTGCCACCAGCCCTACAGAGCAGCCCATACCTGAGCCCCCCCCCCCCGTCCCCCCCCCCCCCCCCGACCCCGCCTTTGAAAGGAGCATTCCTGAAAAGGAACGCATTGGTCCTAAGTCAGAAGCGGAGGGTGCACAGAAAAAGACATCATCCCAGAAGAAACTGACAAAGCAAACACAAAAATGTAAGGCTCAGGGGTAAATGAAGCTTGAAACAAAAGCTGATAAAAGTTAAAAACAAAACTCAATTTGACTCCTTTCAGCGGGTCTCGATGCCAGAATGGACTGTGTGGCAGTGGGCGGGGCGTTTAGATCCCTCTCTAAGGAGCTGCAGGGGTGCAGTGAGTTACGTGTTGGTTACCAACTGCAAGGTTAGCAGTTTGAAACCACCAGGTGCTGTGTAGGAGGAAGATGTCGCTTTCTGTTTCCGTAAAGATTTAGTCTAGGGAACCCACAGGGGCAGTTCTACTCTGTCCAGTAGAGTCGCTGTGAGTCAGGATTGGCTCGATGGACGGATGGAGCTCTGGACGGCATATGCCAAGTACCCTGGGCCACACCTGAAGTGCCCCATGTGCCGTTTCAGACAAGCCCGCTGTGAGCGTTCATTCAGCAAGTTACAGCTGATACTAACCTAGTTGACAGCCATTCATTCCATTTCCAATAGTCACTCGCCTGCTGTGAGCCAAGCTCCCTGGCCATCCAAGCCCTGCAGGGAGATGGGGTTCTCAGCCTCTCTGGCGCCTCCCCCGCCCTGGGCTGCCCAGTCCTCACCTCCAGTGTTCTCACCTGCCCATCGAGCACCCTTTGCCCCTAACAAGTTTCTAATCTTTATGGACTATTTTCTCTCAATGTAACCTTCCACCGCACTGGCTGGGGAAGGGCCCAGGCTGTGGCGGCATGTACGAGTCATTGTGTTCTGTGTTTTAGTCGTCTCTTTGGCACGGAATGAGAGATTGGGCCCCCAAGGCAGAGTTTTGATGGCTAGTATAATTGTTCCGAGATGAACGATGATGCTAAATACTTCCGACGGGCGTCAGATGTTTGAAAGGGGAGCTCATTTCTATAGATGCGCCGCTGCTGGTGGCACAGTGGTTAAGCGTCCCTGTGCTAACCAAAAGGTTAGCAGTTCAAACCCACCAGCAGCATCTCGGGAGAAAGATGAGGCAATCTGCTTTCATTAAGATTACAGCCTTGGAAACACTGTGAGGTAGTTCTACTCTGTTCCACACAGTCGCCGTGGATCTACTCAACCACAATGGGTTTGGGATACATTCTGGCTGTTTTCATTTATTGACCACCTACTGCCTGCTTTAGTCACTTGCAAGTTTCAAACTAAGCAGGGGCCTTTACTGAGCCAACACACCATTTCCCACATACTCTCATCTTTGGGGGAATTGTGTGATGATGGTCTTAGCCCAATTTCTTCCCCATGGGACAGTGCAGGGCTCTCAGACCTCTCCTCAGGGGACATGCTCACCTGGGCCTGCTCCTTTGGATTCGTGAGTTTCTCTACCCCAGCAACGTCGACTCTTTGTTGAGGGAGGGAATGCCCCATACATTGTAGGGTCTTAAGTAGCATCCCTGGCCTCTCCCCCGAAGGTGCCAGAGACCATTGGAAATGTCCCCAAATGTTTGAAAACCTCCCCCTGGAGGGTCCTGCTGCAGGGACTGAGACCTGTGTTGGCTGTTCCTCCGCCCAGGCTGCTGCTTACAAACGGGGCTCTCAGGAACATGCACAGCAGTAACTCCTCTCTCTGCCCTGGTTACCCTGCCTGGCTCCTCACCGTACCATACTCCCCAGACCCCCAGAACAGGTGTGTTTATGTGCACACATCTGCCTCCTTCTGCTCAGATCCCCATCAGATTTCCTCCCAATCTGTTCCCTTCCTCCCGTCTCCTAAAGCCTGCCCAGAAAGCATCATTGGGCATCGCTATGTGAGCGTAGCAGTGCCCCACCTCACAAGGCAGCCAGAGCCCGCAGCAGTCCCCACGGCAGGCCAGGGGGCCCCTGCGCTCCAGGGTCAGGATCACACTCAGCGTGAAGCTCCTACAGCAGCTAATCAGCCCCGCTCAGCACATGGATGTAGTTTGCCATCCAGGAGTGCTCTGCCATCCTGCCCGTCCGAGCAGAGGACCCATCAATGGTCTGTTTCACCATTCAGAGTTCGTCAAATGTTACTCCAGAGCAGGGGGTTCCAGGCCAACCAGGAAGGCGACCAGCACCGACAGGTCCTGCAGGGGCTTCAGGGGCAGGATGAGTGTGCTCCCAGGCTAAACAAGTGTTGGATCAGCTCGGACCAGGGGGGAAGTGTCTGCACCCCAGCTTCAGCCTGAGGAAGGCTCTGCTTCCAGGGACACCTCCCGGCTGCATGCACAATACCCACTCTATCCTTGGGGTTCCTGCTCCTGAAAAGCAGGTTCGGAGCACACAAGGGGTGCATCTCTCTTGTTCACGGTTGTATCCACAACACCTGTCTTCAAGCGGTTAGAAACTTGTCAGCCAGTCAATACAGCTAATAAAAGCAGGCGCCTTGAGTCTATTCCAGCTCCTAGCAACCCCGCTCTCATCAGAGCAGAACTGAGCTCCCTGAGGAGTGGCTGCGTTGGGGGAAGTCCATTGCCAGGCCTTTCTTCCAAGAGGACTCTGCGTAGACTTGAATCTTTGGGTTAGTGGCCAACGACATGAACGGTTTGTATGCCCAAGGACCCCAATACAGAGACCAAGTCAGGCTAGTGAACTTGGTGGTTCTCAGATGGGCCAGGATCCTTTCAGGTGTGTCCCTCATGTCTGAGAACTCTGTCCCTCACTCATTAATGTCTTCAGGGCTGGACCCATCCACTTGTCCAAACTCTCTCCTGAACCATAGCTTTGCTCAGGAAGGTCCACTGGTCAGCGTGTGTCCTTTTTGGGCAATCTTCCCCCTTCCCCTCCCCTCAAGCCCTCCAACTGCTTTGGAGTCCCCTAGAAACCGGCAAGGAGAATGCCCAAAGTCACTCAGCACATCCTGAGAGGGCTCCCTCCGGGAGCGCTGGCCTTCCGCATGGCCTCTCCAAGTGACAGCCAGCTGGAAACCAGCTTCCACCGGGGAGAGTGGGTGGGCATCAGGGCGATGTCTGCAGTCACCAGAGAACAGCTCCAGGAACAGATGTCCGGGCCGGAGAAGAAGCGCAGCCAGGCCTGGAGGAACCTGGAGGAAAAGATGAGGACGAGCCGTGCACCCCGAGCCCACGGCCCTCTGGGCACAAGCAAGAGGAGGGGCCCCTCCCACAGTGCCCTCACGGCACAGCCATTTCCTGCATGGGCCTTAGAAGCTAGGTGGTTGGTCAAGGCTAGGCTTCCCTGCGAGGTCTGGAAGCTTTGTTGGTTCCCTCCTTCTCTGCACATGTACTGGGTGCTAGGCTAGTGGCACCACTGGTTAAGCACTGGGCTACTAGCTAAAAGGTTGCCGCTGAGAACACCCCCAGAGGTGTCTCGGCCACCGTCTTTACAAACCTGTGTGCACAGCGGTTCTCTGCCGCACACACGGGTGACTACAAGTCGGAATCTGGGGATCGGTGGTGCGTGAGGGGGGCAGATGAGACGCGAAGCGGGGTTCAAGGTGGTGGGGGTGAGCGCAGCTTGCTGTGACCCTGGCTAAGGCTCACGGTGAAGAGGACAGGTTTAGAACAGGCAGCTGGGACTTGAAGGCTGCCTGTGTGGCCCAGCCGCAGGCTCCAGGGTGGCCAGTGGTTCCGCTCAGCACCTTCGGGAGTCATTGGGTAAAGTTCAGCCCCATGGTTCCACAGCTGCGAGCTAGATCCCATCGCTGGGTGGTGCTCTCCCTGGGGCAACTCCCTCGCCGTGTCCTTGGCAGGCAGAGTTAAATGCCAGCCACCTGGAAGAGGTTTCAAAGCCCAGGTTTTAGAGGAAGGAGGAGCTGTGTGTGCGCAGCTGTGCCTGGCAGGGATCCAGGCTTCCATGGGCACCCTCTGCCCAGTTGGGTGGGAGTTGGCAGCATGGTGGGAGTGTGGAGAGGGTTGTGCTCTTCTTGATAGTTTTGAGGGGGTTGGTTGGTTTGGAGTCATCTTTGTGCATAAGATACAAAACCTAATCAAAGAAACAAACCGTCCAGAGAAGCTGGTTAACCTTGACCTTGAAAGCCAGTCCTGTCTCCTTTCTGCAGATACTGAGTCTGCACCCCACCATTATGTTCCCACTGCCCCCCCAACCACCACCCACCAGTAACCTTTCACACTTGGAGGACTTCAGTCCGTGTCCCCAGGGGGAGCTTGTCACACCCAAGGGCAGGGATGGCGCTGGGGGTGCCCTCCCAGCACAGGCAGCCTACCAGAAAATCCTGTTCCTTCCGAAGAGCCTGTGCAGTCAGAAGCACCATGGTGAAAGGCTGACACCTGGTGGTCATCTGGCAGCATGTCATTTTCCTCCACTAGATAAGGGGGGCTGCCTTGTCACCAGTAAAGGGTCAGTGTTCCAGTCCCAGTTGCCATTTAGAAGGCAGTGTGTCAGAGAGCTGTGGTCCACAGGGGTCTCACTTTCTTCAGTAGATCACCAGGCCTTTCTTCCAAGGTACCTCTGAGTGGATTAGAACCCTCCAACCTTCCAGTTAGCTGATGAGCATGCTAGTCTTTTGCCACACCCAGGGATTCCTGTAAACATTCTTCTCTGCCATTGAGGTGATTCCAATTCACAGCGACCCCATAGGATGGGGTAGAACCACCCGTGTGGGTTTCCAAGACTGTAAATCTGTACAGGAGTAGAAAGCCTCATCTTCCTCCCAAGGAGCTGCTGTTGGTTTTAAACTGCTTTTCGTAGCTCAATTGGTAGCCCACTAGGCCACCAGGGCTCCCAAGAATATAGATATAAATAAGCAGGTGTGGCCACCTTCAATTAAACTCCACTTATGCGCATAGACATTAGAATGTCATTTCAGAATCACATGTCACAAGATATTATTCTCTTCTTCAATTTCTCAACCCCCACCCTCATTAACCATTCAAAAATGTAAAACCCATGCTCAGTTCATGGGCTGGGTTTGGCCCTGGGCCATGCCTAGCTGGTCCCTGGCCTAGGACACCCTCTGCTGTGCCTCTCCTTTCAGCACTAAACCACCACTGTCACATGGGGGGGGACGGGGGGGAACGGGGACTTTATTTGTCATCATCTGTCAAGAACCTCTAACCCCGTGATCTCAACCCCCGTAACCAAGTAGCTGCCACTACACCCTCTTCTAATAGGAATTCTGGAGCTGCCACGGGGCTTCATCCTTCTAGTAAGCACCCATCAGGCACCATGCCCGGTGCTGAGGGGCATACAAGAACCTACGGTCTAACACATGTGTTAGGCTGGGTTGACTAGAGAAACAAATCCAGATACACTCACATGTGTGTAAGAGAGAGCTTTATATCAAAGAGCAATTGTATATTGAGAAAACATCCCAGTCCAGTTCAGATCAGGTCCATAAGGCCGATATTAGCCCTTATGTCTGATACTAGTCTATAGATTCCTCTTCAGACTCATGCAGCACATGATGTAATGATGCCAAATGCAGGAAGATCACAGGCTGGTGGGTGAAAAGTCTTGCCCATCCAGTGGCGGTGGAAGCATCTTAGCGCTGGTGCGGGTCTCCACATGGCTTCTCCAGTTCTCCAAGTGTCTCAACAGCAGAAAAGTGAAGCAGAGAGATAATGTGTAGCCCACCTCCAGGGAGAAAGAGAGGAAGTTCCCAGAATCCTCATGAGAAGGCCACACCCACAAGGAGGCATCATCAGGCTGTGACCTGATTGACAAGCTAGACACTACCCCTTATGTAACTACCCCAACACAGATTGATTTAACATTTCCTTTATCCTCTCACCTATTTGTTCAGACACCTTCATTAAAAACGGGCACAATGCTAAGACAGACCCCTTCTCTGGCTTCAAGGTGTTCTTTATAACATGCCGAGAATGTGACCACCAGGAGACACGTACTGTATGGGAACACAGAGGGAGCATTTAACTCAACCTGGGGAGGGGAAGCTGGCAGGGGGGGGGGGGGCTGACAGGGAAAACTTCTTGGAGGAGGAGGTGATTTTACAGGTGGTACATAAGTAGTAAATGGGAGAGAGGAATGGGTCAGCAGTTCAAAGCCTGTGGCAGTGGGTTTGGGTTTTTTTTTTTAATTAGCATCAGAGAAGTCCCTGAGTGGAACAAACAGTGAGCGCTTGGCTACTCTTCACAAGGTTAGGGGTTCAAACCCGCACAGAAACACTTGGGAAGACGGACTTGAGGATCTGGGCTGCAAACACCAGGAGCATTCTGCTCAGTGCACACGGCATGGCCGGGAGTTGGCATCACCTCCATGCGGACAGCAGCATGAGCATCCTGGGAATGGCCAAGCTTGGCCATGGAATCCGCCCATCAGCTCTCCCAGTCAGAGGGTGAAAAGGATCCAAACAGGCTGATTGCAGGTGATGGTGAGAGGTTTCAGGTGCTTTCTCTCGTGCCCAGGGGCAGGCTGTCCAATAAGCGAGGTGGGCACAGGCTTATGTGTGCTTCCTTATGAATCTGTAGTAGACACTTTCACACCTTTAACTCGTGTGAAATCATTGACTTGTTGTTAGTAGGTGACATCGAGTTGGTTCCGACCCATTGAGACCCTGTTGTGGGGGACCGGCCTCCCCACAACCAAATGGATCCAAAGGACGGTTGTGTGATTGAGGGGTAAATTAAAGAGACATCAGACAAGATAAAGCATGCAAGGGCTCCCCTCCATGATTGCTTCAGGAACCAGGTCCTAGCAGAGAGAGGGAGAGAGAGAAGAGAAGAGAAGAGAGAGAGGCCTTCATGTAATCTCATGAGTTTAATATAATCTTGGGCATGCAGGCCACAAAAAGCACATACGTAACAGGAAGGGGTTGTGCAAGAGGTACACATGTAACAGGAGGGAAACGAGCTAGGGGTGTACACACAATAGGAAAGGGAGGCACACATATGACAGGAAGGCACATATGTAACAAGATGGGTGGGCTCTAGAGTCAAGATGGCAACTTAACCTTGATCCTCTGAGTTGGCTTGACCTTAGATGTCTTTGAGCTCTTCTCCAGGGGAACAATCTAAGATCCTTACCAGAAGGGAGTGGGCCCTACTTAGGGTGGGACTGACAATAGGGTCTGATTGCCTTTGATGACAGATAACCTTTGGGCAAATGGCCTTGAAGCAGTTGACCTCCAAGAGTATAATCAGTGACCGTGTGTTTACAAAAAGCACCTTAAATTTGGCATTCTTATGGGGGGATATTAAGGGAAATAACCTTCACGTGGGAGAATGTAGGTGGGACGAAACTCAGAACGCAACTCCAACCCAGAATGGAACGAAAAGCTTCCCTCCACAGGAGCCCTGGCCTCCCAGACTCCTTAACGTATGAATATTGAGTCTGTCCACAACACTCTCTTCCCAGTTCTGTTTCCCACACCCTATGTCCAACATGTACGGAATCCTGCCTGGTCCTGCTCCATCTTCACAATTGTTCCTATGCTTGAGTCCATTGTTGCAGCCACTGTGTCCATCCATCTCACCAAGGGCTTCCTCTCTTTTGCTGCCCCTCCACTTTACCAACATGAGGTCCTTCTCCAGAGACAGGTTTCTCCTGACAACATGTCCCAAGTGTGTAAGATGAAGTCTTGCCATCCTTGCCTCTAAGGAGCACTCTGGCCTGACTTCTTCCAGGTCAGATCAGTCTGTCCTTTTTAGCAGTCTGCGGTACTTTAAGTATTCTTCTCCAGCACCACCATTCAAAGGCATCGATTCTCCGATTCTCCATTGGTCTTCTTAAGGTACACCTTAGTCCTCAAAGGAGCTTCCTTGCTTTTCAACACTCTAAAGAGGTCTGTGCTGCAGATTTACCTAATGCGATGCCTCTTTTGATCTCTTGACGGTTGTTTCCATGAGCATTGATGGTGGAATTGTTCACTACAGATCAGTAATTAAACACAAATAAATCCGTGCTTACTTTGCTAATTGGGTAATCTGACAATTGTCATCAAGTTGATTCGGATTCATAGTGACTTTATGGGGCAGACAGAGTGGCACTGCCTCATAGGGTTTCCAGACCTGCCATCCATACAGAAGCAGATGGCCACCTCTTTCTCCCTCGGACCAGCTTGGGTTTGTGTTTGCTAACTTCCAACCTTGAGATCAGTGGGGCTCCTGGACACCACCAGGGTACTGAGAAATTGGGAAGGGAAAAGGGCCGTGGGCCTGCATCACCATCATGGACCTTGCCTCCATGTGGCCCCTGTCCCAAAGGGTAATTAGCATCTTGTGGCCAGAAAGCCCCTTTTGAGGAGGGGGCCTTGAACTAAGCTTTGCAGAAAGCCTGGGCTTGGGTACTCAGAAGGGCGGGAAAGGACCGTCTGGGTGGCAGGAACTGCAGGAACAAACTCACCAAATGCAGGCCCAGATGAGGGACCCCTGGGAGGGGGTGGTGAATTGCTACACTAGGTGCCAGGGGGGTCCTTCACTGTGGGGGGCCACAACACCTGACACTCAATACACACGGGTCCTACTTGCCTCAGCATCACCCACCAAAAATTCTGTCATCCTGAGCAGCTCCTTAACCTCTCTCTGCCTCAGTTTCCTCATCTGTATCGGTCTCACAATGGGGCCATGAGGACCGAGAAGCTTAATGGACATAAATAGGGCCAGCCTTGGGGGCAGTGCCCTGAGAATCCCCACCCAGAGGTTCTCACCTGTGGTTGGCCATCTTGAAATTCATAATCCTTTTGGAACAAGGACCCCACAAATCACGAATTTGGTCTTGCCTACAGCATAGTATATGTTTTTTAAATGTTATGGTTAGGTGTTTTGAGGTGCTTCTGACTTATTGTGACCCCGTGTGACAGAGCAGGGCTACCCTACGGGGTTTTCTAGGCTGCAATCCTTTGGGAAAGGAGCTCTGATGGTGGAGTGGGTGAGGCATCGGGCTGTAAACCACAAGGTCCATGGTTCAAACCCACCAGGTGCCCCTCAGGAGAAAGAGAGGCTTCCTGCTCCTGAAAAGATGTATAGCCTCTTCGCCTCAGAACCCCACAGGAGCAGATCTATTCTGGCCTGTAGGGTCGCGATGAGCCAGAATAGACTTGGTGTCTGTGATTGAACCTTACGGGAATGGGGGCCTGGCCTTTCTCCCACAGAGCGGGGTGGGTTTTGAAACAGCCAGCCTTTCCGTCGGCCCCCGAGCAAGTAACGCTTACACCCCCAGGGCCCCTGCATGTATCACCATTATCTGCCTAGGTCACATAGGTCTCCAAGCTAATTTGGCTGATGTCCCCCTTTTCAGGAAAAAAAAGAAGAGTTATTTGGCACCCCCATCTTGAAAAACTTGTCCTCCAGCCCGCAATCCAGGATAAAGTGTAGGTAGCCGTGCGTGCAGCCCACCCCCTGA
This sequence comes from Tenrec ecaudatus, assembly GCF_050624435.1. Lineage (NCBI taxonomy): Eukaryota > Metazoa > Chordata > Mammalia > Afrosoricida > Tenrecidae > Tenrec > Tenrec ecaudatus. The sequence continues at coordinate 9,956,715 of NC_134535.1, forward strand.
ATTGTTTCGGCCACCCCCTCCCTGGGCACGCACCCACTTTGGGAACACTGGTCTAGGGTAACCCATCTGATGAAATTTGAGGGGGGCTTCAAAAAGCTAGGGAGCCCTGCTGGGGCTTTCTACTCCTGTGAAAAGTTAGTCACAGGACCCACAGGGACAGTTCTGCCCTGTCCTGTAAGTTCGCTGTGAGTCCACGTTGACTTGATGGCAGTGAGTTTCACAAAGTTGAAACCGTGGAATTTCCCCACCACATTCAAAGGACCCTTCCTCCTCTTAGAAATGAACGAACAGAAGCTCAGATGTTCACATGACTTGTACAAAGTCACCCTGGGTGCGGGCAGGCTGGGCCCGACGCGAGATGGACCGCTCTCTCTGATTGAAGGTCCAGCAAGAGGCTGGCTGCCATGGCCACAGCCAGGGGAGACAGCATGGGGGGCAGGAGGGGGGAGACAGACCCCTGGGAAGGAGCTTAGGGGAAGAAGTGGTGGAGGAGAGAGCGTGAACAGTTGTAGCGGTGGGAGGGGAGCTGGCTATTTTGAGACACTGCGAGAAGATTCTCAGAGTAACACGTTGTGGCGAAGTCATGGAAACAGGGCTGAGAACGGCTCTTGGATCGCGGCCACGAGGAGGTCACAGATGAGTTTAGAGAAAGGAGTCTCTGCAGCGAAGGAGTAGGGCTTCCAGCCAGGTTTGGAGAATGAGGAAGCGGAAACAGCAGATGCCTGTGACCTGTCCTTGGCTTGACCCCTGACTCCTGGCGGAGAGGAACTGGCCCGGGAGTTTTTCTTGGTTGTCTTCTTTTGGGAGCAGTTTGCCAGGCCTTTCTTCCTTGGTGCCACGGGGTTGGGGAGGGGTTGAAGTTGCCAGCCTCGAGGTTAGCAGCTAGGGTGTGCTGCGGAGTCAATTCAGATTCATGTTGCTACTGTCAGGTGTCATCGAGGGAGCCGGTTCTGACACCTGGGGACCTGGTGTACCACAGGCCGACGCACCTGCTAGGCCCGGCGCCATCCCCATCACTGTGTGGTCCGAGCCCATTGTTGCAGTCACTGTGTCGATCCATCTTGTCGCGGGTCTTCCTCTTCGTCGCGGCTGCTCTCCTTTGCCAAGCATGATGTCCTTCTCCAGGGATTGGACCCTTCTGATAACCTGTCCAGGTGCCTAGTGACCCAACAGGACACGGCAGCACTGCCCCCGTGGGTTTCCTAGACTAGGTGCTGTAGAGTCAGGCCATGCCTGTTACAGAACGAAACATCGCTGGGTCCTGGGCCATCCTCACAATACCATCTAGGTAAGCCTGAGCCCATGGCTGCAGCTACTACGATCCATCCATAGCTCATGCAGGGACCTCCTAGTCAATTGCAAACCACTGGGATCACCCAGGCTCCTGTGGAGTGGGCGACTGGTTATTATTCGAACCGCCGAACTCAAGATAGAAAGCAAAGGGAAGAGGGAGAGAGGCCAGCTGAAGAGGGCCGAAGGAGCCCCGATCTGAACGCAGATGCAGGAGAAGAGTCACCAGCGGCAGTGACTTCACGCTCTCTGCCCTCAGACTCAGAGTGTGAAGTGTCTCCCTGTCTACTTTGGGGAGTCCTCGATCCTCCAGCAGCCATCTCGGGGGCAGTGCGGACCAGCATGCACCAGCACGCCCTCCCTGGAGCCAGATGCCATGGGTGCAACTAACTACTGGCGCACCGTCCGCGGTGACGGTGGACGATCCAGCCCTTGGCCGTAGGAGGTGGTGGTGGCCGCCAAATTCTATTCTGACTCGTGGCAGCCCCACATGTACAGAGTAGCATTGCTCCGGAAAGTCTCAAGGCTGTGACTTCACAAATGGATCACCTGGTCTGTCTTTCAAGGTGCCTCTGGGAGGGCTCAACCCCCACCCCAACTTTCCGGTTAATAGCCAAGCACTTAAACCATCTGTATCACTCAGGGACTCCTACTTAGCCCTTTTGTGCCTCAGTTTCCCTGCCTGGAAAGTGGGGCTCACCATGGTGGTCCTGACCGTTCAGGGCCAGGATTCACGGAGCAAAGCCTTTAGTCGGTGGCTGACCTGCGGCAAGTCGTGGACTGAGAGTTCTGATGAAGCACCATGGTTCCTGGAGCTCCCTTGCAGGCCTTCGAAGGTGCACACCAGGATGCTGGGGAGCCCCGCGTGACTGCTTAGCGCTGTTGCTCCTCAGGAAGTGTGGGGTGACGGAAGAGTGGTGCGGCCTCTGCCACCAGGCTTTGTTGCCCAAGAAATGCCACCAGACTTGTAATAAGCATTGTGAGCATGTCCTCTGTCATCAGAGCGTCCTCCTCCCCCACTGCTCTTGTCCTGTGGCTCTGGTCACACCCACGGCCTGCTCCCCAAGCCAGCGGTATCAGCTGTCAGCTGTTCACTCGTCTTTTGGATCAGGGCCTTCTGCTGGACTCTCCCCCTTCGTCATAAGACTCAGCAATTGGAGAAGGCCTTCCAGACTCTTCCAAGCACCTCGCAGCAACGATAGGCCGGTACACAGCGACGGCTTGCCCATGCCCCAGAAATCAGAGCGGGAGCCGTTCCAGCTGGCCGTACTGCCCCACACTTGTGGGTCAGAACCTTTCAGCAGAAATGCCCATTGCCTTGGGCTAGGTCCAGGCCCAGGGCAGATATCACAGAATGATGTCTCCAGGGGGAGGGGAGGAAAGGCCTGTTGCTCGGGATGGCTGGGAGCAATCCTGGGAATCATCCAAGTCAGCCATCACGCGTTCAATCTGCCTTCACTTCTAGCAGAAAGCCAATTCTATAGAACCCACATCGAGAGCTCTAAGAATAGTAGAGCGCTCCAAGAACATGGCGAACTTGGCCCGTGTACAACTGTGCAGGGCTTGGCAAGTCTCTTTACTCTTGAAGCTGGGTGCGTTGGAATAAACACAAAAATAAATATTTTCTTTTAAGTAGCCTTTCTCCAAGCGAATTTGAACAGAAGAGAGCACACTAGTATGCCATTCTCTGCCCTGGGTCCCTTTTCAGGCACTGGGTGGACACTGTAGCCACCAACACTTGGCTGGGAGCCCTGAGGACGGTGTCCCCTGCACCCTCGCCATCCCAGGGGTGGATTAGCCCACTCATTTGCTTGCTGGGTACAGTGTCCCTATTAGGGCTTGTAAGTTTGAAAAGAGGCATGGATTGTGTAGGCAGGTGCTGTGGGCTTGGGAGACACAGGCCAGCCAGACCTAGACACAGAATCTTTGTGGTGAGAACATGTGAAATGGTTCATGACTGATTAGTAATAGTAAGTCAGACCATGTTTATCTTGCGTAATGGGTCATCTGTAGCTGGCACTCTCCTATCAACCCCTAGCCCCGCAGCATCCACTGACTTCAGACTCACACGAGACTGAGCAAACCCCCAATCCTGGGATAGGGGGCCATTTGCTATTTGCTGGAATTTTAAACCTTCAGCCCCGCCAATAAATATTTGATGGATGGATGGATGGATTGGTTGGTTGATTGATTGGCTTCCTCCTGATCCGTGTGGAGGAGAGGACAGCTTCCACCCGGAGCTGTAATCTGAGCAACGGGACGCTCAAAGTCCAGACAAGACTCTGATCCATGTTGCATTGTTTGCTGGAAAGGAAACATCCATGTGGAGTCTGTTCACCAAAGAGTCTGCAAAGACTTTCTTAACAGCGATTGTCCCTGGCAGCATCACCTCGGGGAGCTGTTCCTTCTACTTTAGCATTTTCCAAATTGCCTGAAAGTAACCACTCAGGTGAAACCATGTTAAAGTTGTTTCCGTTTTTAAGACTTTTGTGAGCAGAGCGGCAGCAATCTTATTTGGAAATGATTTTCCTGTTTCCAAGGGGTCAAGCCGTGTAAGGAAGGATTCAGGCTTGCTGCTTTCTCCTGGGGGAAACAGCACCCCGCCAAGGCAGAGCAGACGGATAGCAGGAGGCCCTCAGAGGCAAAGCTTAGAGGAAGAGCAGTCTTCAGCCATTCCTCGTGGTCAGTGTCCTGCTGCCGCCCTTTGAGAGCCAATGCTGCAGGCCTAGCTAGCACAATTCAGCCTTCAGTTCTCCATGTAGATGCCACTTCTGGAAACTCATCCTTGTCACTGCAAGCCCTCCCACGCCTTCCATGGGTGCCAGGGCACTTTATCACAGTATTGCACTGTGTGACCTGCTTATCTGGTGATCCCTCCAACCTCCTCTGCCTGTGAGTTCCTGAGATGTGGAAGGCGCGTTCTTCGTCTGTGAGGCCCTTGTGTCTTTAGAAGGAACCTAGCATGAGTTTTTAAAACCAAGACCAAATCTATTGCCATCATGTAGATTCCAACTCGTGGCAGATAGAACTGAGCTGCATGTGGGTTTTCTTGACTGCAGTCAAGGTGGAAGTTGGTTGTCAGATCTTTCTTCCGTGAAGCCTCTGAGTGGGCTTGAACCACCAACCTTAGGCTAACAGCCAGTCTCCAACTATTTAACCCACACCAGGCTCCTCTATAACTATTTACTGAAGGATGACTTGCTTGGGACCCTGATACGGTCAGAATCCTGTAGGGCAGTGGTTCTCAACCTTCCTAATGCTGCGACCCTTTCATATAGCTCCTCCTATTGTGGTGCCCCCCCTCCAAACATAAAATTACTTGTGTTGCTACTTCCTGTTATTTTGCTACTGTGATGAATGGGGCGACCCCTGTGAAAGGGTCATTCGACCCCCAAAGGGGTCGTGACCCACAGGTTGAGAACTGCCGCTGTAGGGCCTACCGAGATGAAAAACAGAGCCTCTGTTTTATTAAGGACAATGAGTCATGGTGGTGCAGCTGGTTTAGCAGTAGGCTGCTGAACAAAGCACCAGCTAGTCTAGGGCGAACGTTAGCGCAGTCGTTCCTGTGAAGACTCTGCTTCGATGTGGTTAGGTTGATACCTTGTCATCTGATCTCTGTGGATCCATTTTAAAGTTTCGGTTTTTCATGTTTCCTGCTTTCATTTGATTGAGGTTTGCCTGTTTTGTTTCTTCATTGTTGTTCTTTTTCTCCTGTTTGTGTTGTATGGTTTTCTGGATTTGAAATCCACAAATAGGTAGATTGAGAAACAGTCACTAGATTGATTATTGCCGAGGGCCGTGGGAGGAGAGGAGGGGGGAGTGGGGAGCAAACAGCCACGAGCACAAGAAGAAAAGTTCTTAAATCAATTGTGGTAAGGATGGCACCACTCTCCTTAATATGATTAAATTGTATGATATGTGAAGTATATGCCAATAAAACTTTTTAAAAAATTTAATAGAAAACCTAATGGAGCAGTTTTACTCTATCCTGTTTGTTTGAGTTTGTTTGGAAGAACAGATGTGTCTGACAATGAACCAAGCACTGGATGAAGGGTTAAAATATAGACGCGAGAAATCAAGTATGGTGGTCAGAAAGCTTTGGAAGCTGGCCACTTCTTCCTCCGGGAGTTTTCTGATACAGAATCCACATGTCCTGTGGAGCTAGCTGTAAAGGTCCAGATCCTGATGACCTTTATTAGAATTTAGGTATGATCCATCTTGCTTCTGTCCTGTGCTGGCAGCAGTCCTAGGACGACTTGGCATTGATTCATAATTGACGTTGCGAAATGCCTTGTCTTGCTCCATGGAAAGGCTGAGCGTCCAGAATCATTACTGTGTACAGTGGTGGTTTTATTATGCAAGCTGTGCCAACAAGCTTACACAACAGCTTGGATCAGGAAGCAAACTGAGGGCAGTGATCCCACTGAAGCTACAGGGGATGGGGATTTGGGATGGTAAAATGTTAATTGCCTGAGGGAAGGAGCCGGAACGTGGGCTGGAGTCCAGTTCTGAGCTCCCTCGGATCATTTCTGTCCCTGAGGCTTAGGGCTGGCTCTGGCAGCCGGTCCTAAGCATCCTGCCCTCCCTTGGCCGGAATGTGGGATTCACTCCATTGAAAGCCGTCACACAAGCATCCCACGGCCCAGAGCCAGAAGCATATGTCTTGCTTAGCCCCGGGGGCTCCCGGGAAGCTTTCCAGAAGCCAAAGACCTGTCCCATTTGCGTGCAATACATTATTTCCCAAGTGATTTTTTTTCTCTTCCGACTGGATTTCTTTTCGTTTCCACCTCTGGAGAGCTCTTTTCCAACAAGTGAGCTGGAGATGAGTGGGGGGTGGGAGAGCTTTTGTATACAAGGGTGCTGGAAATATCCCTTTCGAAAGTGGATAAAATGGGCAGAGGCTGGATGGGTGGAGGGTGCGGTGGAGGTCAGGACTACCTCTCCATAGGCTGGGTCTCTCTCTAACAGGGTCACTTTCAGGGACATGGGTTCTGGCTGCCACTGTTGCTAAGGTGTTGGACTGACTGACAGGTACCACGCTGGGCCCAGGGAGAGGCTCGAGCACCGTGAAAAGAGGTGGATGCTCTCACAAGCCAGCGACCACCATCCTGGTCCAACTACTTTCAGTTGGTGACCTTGGGCACGTTTCCTAACCTCTCGGTGCCTCAATTTGCAGTCTGTAAAGTCGAGGTAATATTCGATTCACAGGTTCATCGAGATAATCAGAAGCCAGCGCTGTACTTGGCACACAGTAGGCGCCCCTACAGATAGTCGTCATCATCCCGGATTGCCGGCCAAATTACCAGAGTCGACCCGAAATCCCTGACAAAACAGTCCCCGGTGGCACGGCGACTCCGGAGCTGACGGACGCGCGCGTTTGCCCAATTAGGGGCCAGCGAAGGACCCAGTGGAGTCCAACCCAATGGCAGTAGCCCTTGTTGCTGGCCGGGCTTTCTCGCTTTTCCACCAATCGTCTTGACATGGGACTGGGGAGTGACATCCCGCCCGTCCAATGACGCACCACCCATCCGCGCTCCGCGCTCCGCACTTCGGAGGAGATAAATCAATGAGCCGGCACCTATAGATTCCGTTATTAGTCAGTACTGGGTGAGGAGAGGGACAGGGGGCAGACAGCGCGAGGAAGAGGCACCTATGACCTAGAAAAAGAACAAAGATGACGATTGCGCCAAACGAGCTCGGCCGCCATCATGCTCTAGTTTCCCCTGCGCCTCGCTCGGCCTGCGACCGAGGAAGCGGCCTCTGGGATGCTGAGGGGGTGTGTCCCCGAGTGATTGGCGCAGGCAGCTCAGCCAATCCTAGCGCGTCAAACGGGAAGCTCTTAGCCAATGAGGGGCGACGGCAGCGGCGCGGCATTGGAGGGGCGGAACTGCAACTTGACGAGCCCCCAAACCAGCCAGTGAGAACCGGAAGTCCCATCCCTCCGGCCAATGGAGCGCGGCTCTGGGCGGGCCCCCGAGTGTTTGTGTTGTGGTTTTGGGGGAGGGAGGCGGAGGGGAAAGTTTGTTTATTTTGTTTTTAGTTTCTGGGGTCCCCGTGTTCCCGGGAGGCAAGGCGGCAGCGAGTGACCCCCTGCACAGCTCGGTCTCCCTACCACGTCGCCTCCACAGTCTGCAGAGCGGCGAGGGCCGCGCGCCGCGCCGGCCTCACAGCGGATCGCCGCGCACTCGGCGCCCACAGCGGCTCGGCGGTGAGTGGAGCCCGACGGCCGACGGCCTCCCCTCCCCCGCGCGCCGCCCCGTCCCAGCGGCCGGCCGGGTGGGCGACGGCGGCGCGGGCGCGCGCGGCGCGGGTGTCACGCGGACGCGCGTGCTGTGCGTGCGCCCGCGACCGCGCGCCGCGGGGATGGGCTCGGGTCGGGGGGCGCGCGCGGGGGCGGCGGGGGTAGCCGCCGGGGCTGTGAGTGAGGGGCGCGCGTCCGGGGCTCGGCTCCCGGCGAGCCGGGGGGATGCGGGGACATCCGTGCGGTCTCGGCGTCACGCGCCGGCAGGTGGGACCGGGGGAGGGTTTCCGGGTGGGCTGGCGGCGTCGAGTTCGCTTCCCGTCGCCGGCGGCCGCTGGGAGGCCTGGCGGGGCCCGCGTCGCGGCGGGGAGCCGAGGCCTGGGGTGGCGTCAGGCCTCGGAGCCTCCCGATCCCGCTTGGCGTCCCTTGCCCTGCGCCGAGGAGCTGGCCCTGATGGATCAGGAGCGAACGGCTTCGCCCCTAGATCTCCCGGGGCTGGGGTCCCGCGCCCCTGGACCCCAGATCCCTGCGGGTCGGGGTCGAGTCGAGTCAGCCGGCTGATTCAGACGTTCGACGGGAAAACGCAGGGCGGCCCCGGGAGGTTTCTTTCTCCCCCAGCCTCTGCCTTTTAGTTTCAAACGACTGCGTTGAGGAGCCCGTAGTGGTAGATTCCGCTTCAAAGTCAGCCGGGTTCCTTTAGTGGCTAAAGACCCTTGCCCAGTAAGGGCAGCTTCTGACCAGGCTCCCCTAGGACCATCCTGGGCTTCCGTTCTGTGGACACCACTCCTGAGTGTGCGACTTTGCAGACTCGTTGCTTTGGGCCCTTTGATGACCTTTTAGCGTCTGGGCCAGAGAGAGGTTGGGTGAGGGATTAGGTGAGTTTCAAGTGGGGCATGTGCTTTGCGAGGTGAGCTTATCAAAGGTGGCGAGAGGGACAGTTAGTGACTACAATGTCATTACTGCCCCCTCCCTAACAGTTAAGGCACAGCATCGCGTGGAAAGAGAATCGTAGAGGTTACTTCACTTTTGATCGTGGAATTAACAGGATGACTGTTTTCCTATTGATTTGGGGAAACGTTTGGGGAGTATGGTGCCAGCGTCTCCTGGGGAACAGAACCGTTAGCATACTGCCTTGACCCCACACAGTATGTGATAACCCTGCAGGCAGGTAGTAGGAGGGATAGGAATAGGTTATGTCTACCGTCAGGACATTTTCACACAAACCCAGAACACAAAGCAGACTGGCGACTCAGGGATGAGAATGAGGCTTTTCTATTTTCTTAGTTCTGGACCATGATGGTGCTGGCCCGACCCGTTATTTGAACAACTGTGGTTTCTGATTGGCATCAAGAAATCGTCAAGGTGCTTTTCTAGGGTAGCGTAAATGACATACCCTTTAAGGTTTTGTGTCTTATTTCATTCGGTCTTCCCCTGATTCAGCTGGAGGTGCTGAAAATGTGTTTGAGCATCCCATGTGTTCAGATGGTAGTAATGCTGGTTAGTTGTGGAGTGGATTCAGACTCTTTGCAGCCCCCTGTGTGCAGTGCTGAACTGTCCTGTAGGGTTTTCAAGGCTGTGATATTTTGAAAACAGATCACCAAGCCTATGTTCCAAGGCTCATCCTGGTGGGCTGGAACTAGCAACCTTTTGGCTAGTAGTTGGGCACTTGACTACATTCGCCAACCAAACAAACAAAAAACTGCCATGTAGTTGATTCAAAATTATAGCCAGCCTAGATACGGTTTTGGAGACTGTCAATCTTTACAGCAGCAGACAGTCTCATCTTGCTTCCTCAAAGTGGCCCGTGGGTTTGGGCCACCAACTTTGCAGTTAGCAGCCCAATGGACATTTATTGCACACCTACCATATGTCAGCGAGCCTCAGTGGCATAGTGGGGTACGAGTTGTGCTGCTAACCACAGGGTCAGCAGTTTGAAACCCCCATCTGCTCCAGGGGAGAAAGATGAGGCTATCTATTCTGGCAAAGCTTCACCGTCTTGGAAACTTCCCGGGACAGTTCTGCACCATTCTGTCTGGTCGCTCTGTGTTGGAATTGACTCTGTGGCAGTGAGTCTGGTTTGGAGACCTTGTATCAGAAGGCGCCCTGGAGGCATAGTGGGTCAGAAGTTGGGCTATTAACTGCAAGATCAGCAATTTGAACCCACCAGCTGCTCTGCAGGAGAAATAGGAGGCTGTCAATCTTTACAGGAGCAGATTTTTTCGCTCCCTAAAAGCTTGGAAGCCTCAGAAACCCATAGGGGCAGTTCTGCCTCGTTCTGTAGGGCTGATGTGAGTCAGCGTTGACAATAGAAGTGGGTTTATTCTTAACTATACTAGCCTCTACATTATTTTCCTCATTCTCTCTTCAAGCCTTGGGACTAGTATCATCATCATCATTTATGGATGAGAAAAAGGAGCCCCAAAGAGCTGTGTCCAGGGCCATAGGACTAGGAAATTCTGGGGCCTGGGTTTAGTGGCAAGTCTGGTTTCAAAGTTTGTGTTTGTTCCATTTTGCCTCCTAAATTATCTAAAAGAAGAAAAGCAGAAAGGAAACTGAAAGCAAAGAGGACCAGAAAAGGGAAATGCCACCTATTATTAGGTTACCTGTACATCTCAAAATTTTAATATTGAATCAAGCTCATCTTGTTTTTTTAAAAATAAATAACATTTTTGCAAAAGTATCTCTCAGCTTTCTTTTTACTTCTTACCACTTGGGGGTTTTTTTTATAGGAGCCCTGGTGGCATAGTAGGTAACAAGTTGCGCTGTTAACTCAAAGGTTAGTGGTTTGAATCCACCAGCTATTCCAAGGGAGAAAGAGGAGGCTGGCTACTCATGTAAAGATTGACAGTCCAGAAGCCCTAGAGAGCAGTCTAATTTGAAGTCAACTCAGAAGCAATGGATTTGTTTTATTTTATAACAACACATAAAAAATGGTTTTTTTGGTTCATAAGTCAAAGCTGTCATAGTCCTTCCTGCGAATCTCCACTCCAGTACAGTGGTCAATCCTGTGGACCTTTCCAGAACCAGGCATTATCCATTGTTTGTATCTAACACCCCATTTAACACCCTGTCGGGAGACTGTCAATGCTGATGCTGATGAGGGCGCTGAGTTTAAAATGTAATTAATAGTTGAAGGACAATAAGAAAATGAATCATTCCTGTGCAAAACTGACATCGTAAGAATACTTAACATGGAGCCACCCAAGGGATCTTGAAAATCCTGCTCGCTTGCCGATCTTCCAGTTCCACGGAGCTGTTTGCACTACTGTGCCATCCATTCTGTTCTTTGCCTCCCAAAGTTCTCCCCACGCAAGCTCTCCTTGTGGAGGGCTTCCTTTGCAGCCCTCCCCAAGCCCTCCATCGACAGCTTCCCCAGGTCCCCAGTGTTCCTCATGGTGAAATGGCTCCGAGCCTCTGTCGATGCTTCATCGTGGTCTGCTCCCTGCAGCAGTCAGACCATATGAGTCCCCCACCCCCAGTCCTTCCCTTTTATCTTTTTAAAAAATAACTTAAAAAGCTCAAGTTTATTGCACCAAGTCAAGTCCATAGCCTTCTTGGATTTCCAAGCCTTTTAAATCATTACAGGTGCAAATAGCCCCATCTCGAGAGGGGTCACGAGTGGGTTTGAACCGCTGACTGTAGCAGCACTTCAGTACATAACCCACTACCTGCCAGAGCTACAGTAAAATGAACTCTTCTTGGGTACAGTCCTGTGGATTTTAACACCTGCATACATTCATAGACCCATCAGTCCAGTCAGGTTGCAGACTGTACCCTTCACCCTGAAAGATTCCCTCCTGCCCCCAAGGTTTGTTCCTTTTTTCAGCCTCTCACTTTCCCTAATTTGTTCTAATGCCATACTGTTTTTGGGTTTTTTTTTAACCATTTTGGGTATTCTCTTTCTGACCTTTGTTCCAGAGGTAAAGGAAATACACGGCATTCGTCTTAGGCTATATATACATATAATCTCTACATATAAGAAACACATATTTTATTTTTCACTTTTTTGGGTAGGAAAAGATTATTGAATTTATTACATTTGACAGAAGAGTACAGAAAGGTCAACATACAATAATTTAAGGAAAAACCGATGTGGTTGCAAATAACCAGTTGCTGTCCAGTGGATTCTGATTCATGGCAACCTCGAGGGTGCACGGTCGAACAGCTCGGGATGTCGAACAGCAGGGTGTCATGGCTGTGACCTTTGAGAAACATCGCAGAGGTGCCCCTGGATGGGTGCAGCCACTGAGTGTTTAACTCTTTGTGCTGCTTGCTCAAGGACTTCTGTGGCTCCTGGACGGCCATGACCTCAACACACAGGTCCATGTACAGAGAGGGCAGGAGAGGGGGTATTTTTTCACTTTTTCCACTGCCTTAAAATGTCCTTTGCTTTGGGGGCGTGGCTTAAGTAATCTGTCACCTCTGTGTGTGCCAATTCACGTATCCATCCCTGCCCGCTTCGGTCCTCCAGTAGCATCCTCCATGATGACATTAATGACTTCATACTGATGCTTACAGTTCATTAATGCTGCCCAAACCCACTTTTCCATCTAAGTTTCTAGTGGGTCCCACCATCCTCTTAAGCTGTGCAGCCCAGACTAGAGCACTTAAAGGGGCAGGTCCTAAACTCTGGGCTCACATCCTGCCCCTTTGCTGGGCCTGGTGCTCTTAGAAGTTCGAAAGCAAGGATCATACCACCTCCCTGGTAGGGACCAGTCAGCAGCCTCTAACTGCCCTCAGACCCTTTGGGAATGTTTGTTTCCATCCTGGGATGTGAGGCTAGGTCCCACCTGCCCCCACCCTGCTTGCCCCTGCAGTCTTTTCTCTCACTTTTGCTGCAGCCACCCACCCACCTGATGTTCTCCTTCTGGTCCTCAGGTCCCCGAGGCTCTTCCTGGCTCGGATTGCTCTCTCTCCACGTGCCCTCCCCCAGGCTTCACCTCCTGACTTGGATGCAGTCAGTCGTCACCTCTCAGAAATTTGCCTTGATGACCCAGTCACACTAGCCTCGTCCTGGGGACTAGGTATCTCGGCGGAGCAGCTGCTCTTTTCCCAGAATGCTCACCATCATTCCTGTTGCCCAGTGTTCTTGTCTGTGAAGGGTCTCCCTGAGGCAGGGGCCGTGTCTGCCTGCGTCAGAGGGCCCAAGTCTCAGACAGCAGGCGCTCAGGAAATAGCTTGTTGGCAGTTGCAGGAGGCTGGGCTAGGCTAGGATCCCCAGCCTGTGGCTTCTCGTGGCCTTCTCTGCCTCTTAGCAGCCCTCTCTGGGACCTGACCCCAAGGTTGGAGGTCCCCAGAGACAGAGCTGAAGCTGTGCAAGGACACAGGCCCTGTTATCGTGAGTTGTATGCTGCCTGAGAACCCTTACCATCAGCCAGTCAATCCAGTGCAGGCTGCCCCTTGGCTAGCCAGGCTAGGTTGCTGCCCCTTGGCTAGCAAAAGGCTACACTGTGTTGCTCTTCCCTGGCTCATACCATTCTCCACCCAGCATAGGTTTCCTGAGAAGGCAGCAGAGCTGTCTTACCCTTTGACATTTGCCAGCTTTTGACACTGGCCTGCCCCCAGGCTCACCTTCCAGTAAGGGTGCCCTGCCCCTCCCAGTTCTACTGCTCACACTTACTTGTGAAAACTGTCTACTGAGTTCTAGAGAGTGTAAGTTCCAGCCTGCTTGCTAAAGCTCTCTAGGCCTTTAGTACCCCATAGAATTACGATGAGAACCACAAGGCCCTTTAAACATTTCTAGTTGTACATTAAAAAGTAAGAGTGAGACTGCCTTTGCATTTTGTTTGATTCAGCATAGCCACTGCATTAGTCAAACAGGCAAACTTGGCAGTGAGATACTTTACATTCCTTTTTTCCTCCCCTGTGATCTTTGAAACCTGGTTTGTGGGAAATCCTCACCTGCGTGTCAACATTTCCAGAGCTCAGTAGCCACGTGCGGCTGGTGGCCAGCAGTGTTGGACAGCAAAGACAGTAAATAAACCTTGTCCTCAACCTAGTTAAAAAGGCCGTCTCTGGTTAATGGCAACCACCTGCCTTAGCATAACTATCCCCTTTATCTAGAACCAGCTTCCTTGCCAAATATGCAACCCTCCTGAGAACCCCAGGAGGCTCCAAGACCAACCCTAAATTTTAATTCTTACTAGCTCCTCTGAACCCTTCTAACATTTTTTGTTTGTTTTGTATCATTGATTTTTCATGTATCAGTTACTTTTGATACTTGGCACTGTATTTGTGATCAGGGATATAATTCAAGTGTTTAGCAACTGATAGACAGAGGTGCTAGCCCATGGCAGTGGTCTTTGATGAATTACAGCCTGTGCTGCCCCTTCGTGGCAATCGCATAGTGGGCTCCTACCAAAGGTCAACAGCTCTAAACCACCAGCTTCACTGAGGGAGAAAGATGAGACTGTCTGCTCCTGTAAAGATTTACAGGCTCAGCAACTCAAAGGGGCAGTGTTCTTAGGTCCTATAGGTCGGTGTGAGTGGGTGAGTGATGGTATAGTCCAGTAATCGACAAGTTGCTGCTCACAAATTATATATTGTGCTTGTGACTCAAATAACATTGGAAATGGAGGGGGGGGCATCAGTTTCATTTAAAGGATAGAAAATAGTGATTTCATCTGTTTGTAAAAATATATTTATGGACAGAAGATCCCTTCAGGACCAGTGCTGAGAGTGGCAATACCAGGAGGGTGGAGGGAAGGTGGGGTGGAAAGGGGGAACCTATTACAAGGACCTACATATAACCTCCTCCATGGGGGATGGGCAACAGAAAAGTGGATGAAGGGAGACGTTGGACAGTGCAAGATATGACAAAATAATAATTTATAAATTATCAAGGGTTCATGAAGGAGGGGGGAGTGGAAAAATGAGCTGATACCAAGGGTTCAAGTAGAAAGCAAGTGTTTTGAGAATGATGGCAACAAATGTACAAATGTGCTTGACACAATGGATGTATGTATGGATTGTGATAAGAGTTGTACGAGCCCCAAATAAAATGATTATATATATATATATATATATATATTTATGGCTCTTGAATAATTTTTAAGTTGTCGTGAGGGACAGGATTGGCTCTACCATCTCAAAAGTTTGCTAAGCCTCGTCTAGTCCGTGTACCAGCAGATTAACCATTGGCATGCACTGGGTTTATTCCTGGCTTCTGTAGGGCATCTCTGAGCTCCCCAAAGGCAGGCTTCCGTCTTTCTAATCTTGGCACCCCTAGGTGAGCTCCTGAACTGGCCTGTGATGGGCCACCTGTAAGTATTTTAAATGAAGGAGTAGTTGTATTTCTGCTTGATTTTTTTTTTCCTGCTTGAGTCTTTTTTTCTGCTTCACTCTTTTTATGTGGTATGTTTTATCTTTCCAGTTAAAAGTAAAATACAAGCCCTTTGAAGACCAGAAAAACCACCCCCTTGCTGGCAAGTCAGTTCCGACTCCTGGCATCCCTATAGGACAGGACAGAACTGCCCCCGTAGAGTTTCCAAGGTGCCAAGTCTGACTAAAACAGACTTCCAAGACCGCCGAAGCTTCCTTCCCCGTGGCTGAAGGGTTCCAACCAGCAACCTTGCAGTCAGCAGCCCAGTCCGCCCCACCCTGATGCCACCAGGGCACCTTCCTTTGAGGACGGAGGGATTCGGAAGAAGGACATGGTGGATTTTGTTGATTAGCTTCACAAGAGCAGTTCCTTCTCCTTTAAAAGGGGAGTCATTTTCTTAAAAATTACAATGTATAAATATTCTTGTGAGTTTGTCGGCTGGGTCAGAAATGAGATTTGCCTTTCATTGAAGGAGACATTTCTTTTGTGGTTGGAAACTGACTCTGAGAGCAGTTTCAAAAGAAGAGCTTCGAAATAGTGATCGTGGGCATTCATGCCCTCTCTTCCAGGCTGAGTTGGCTACTAGAAAGACCCTGACAAGCAGTGAGAAGTCCTGGGGTGTATTCAGTGCAGGCGTTTGTTTAAGCACCCACTGGGTTCCAAGCTCAGGAATTGGAAAAAACAAACACCTAAAACTAGCAGACTTTAAAAAGAAACTTCCATTTGCTTAGAAGTGGGGTGGTTAGTTCTTGGGAAGATGAATTCCTCCTTGCTAGCTTATACTGTCAGCCCCCAGGTGGCATCGTGGGCCATGAGTTGGGCTGTTCGCTCTAAGGTCAGCAGTTGAAACCTACCAGCCACTCCAGGGGAGAAAGGGAGGCTCTCTGCTCTCATAAAGATTTACCACCTCGGAAACCCACAGGGGCAGTTCTCCTTTGTTCCGTATGGTTGCTATTAGATCTCTATCCATCCATCCATCCATCCATCCATCCATCCATCCATCCATCCATCCATCCATCCAACTATCTATCTCTATCCTTGGCCCCGTGCGAGAAAGAATTCATGCCAAAGCCTGGTTTGTGATCTAAGTGAGTTTTATGAAAGTTAGAGTAGTTTCAGGTTTTACAGTAAATGGAACACAAGCCAGAGTCTGAGGCATGGTTGGCCGGACGCACCACAGCCACGTTGGGCCTGGTGACCTGGCAGTGCTGAACTGTGTGCTGAGCCGCTGAGAGAGCACCAGAGCAAAACCTCTGGCTTTTCAAGAGCCCTGTTGGGAGGCGTGGTCGACGATACTGGTCGATCCCATTGGCTAAATCAAATTTACCTGGCCCAGATGGGCCAATCCAGGTGTAATGCCCACCTAGGTATACCACCCCTTCCTGCCCGGGAGCTTGAACGTAACAAGTCTACTCAATGGCAGTGAATTTGGAGTTTTGAGACCCTGTCCATTGCTTATTTCCAGCCTGGATTATAATTGCATAGTTATATGCCATTTCAAATATTCATGTAAAAGTTGGACATTGAATAATAAAGGCTGAAGAAGAATGTGTTTGAATTGTGATGCTGGAGAAAATTACTGAAAATACCGGGGACTGCTAAAAAGAACAAACCAATCCGTCTTGGAAGAATTATGACCAGAGTGTTCCTTAGAAGCAAGGTTTCATCTTACCTGCTTCAGATATGTTATCGGGAAAGGACTTCATGCATGGTAAAGTGGTGAGGCAGTGAAAGAGAGGAAGGCCCTCAACGGGCTGAGTGGACACAGTGGCTGCTTGAATGGGCTCAGGCACAGGAAAAGTTGTGAGGATGGTTTGGGACCAGCCAGTGTTTAGTTCGGTTGTGCAGAGGGTTGCTGTGGATGAGAACTGACTCGATGGCACCTAACAACAACAACAACAGCCTAGACTATAAGCTAGGTCATGTTTCTAGATTCTGTCTCCCATTCGACGTTGGTTTTTTAAGAGCAAGATACTTGTGTTCATCTCCCTCCCTAAGTTCCTGCTGTACTGTGTCTTCCATATGATAGGCACTCAAGTATTTGTTGAGTCAATAACCCCAAATCAATGACTTAGGTTTGCAGAGAGCCTCAGCTTTTTTCCTTTTGCAAATAGGGGGATTTTCTGCCTCAGAAAACTGTTGAAACTTGAGGAGCTGATACCAAGGGCTCAAATAGAAAGTAAATGTTTAGAAAATAATGATGATAAAATATGTACAAACATGTTTGATGCAATTGATGTATGGATTATTAGAAGAGCTGTAAGAGCCCCCAATAAAATGATCTTTAAAAAAAAAGAAAGAAAAGGAACACAGTTGAAACTGGCCAGAACAACTTTTTGAAACTGCACATCTCTTCTGTATGCTATTTTTTGTAGGTGTTATAATTCATGGAATGTTTCGTTAAAAAAACAAGTATAAATCTGACCCCATTTCTTCTCTACTTAAAATGTCCCAAAGGCCCTGCCAATGTTCCTTCCTTCCCCCGAAATGTAAAGGTCAGGAGAGGAAGAACTTGACCTGTCCTGGCCCTGAATCTCAGAGAAACCTTATGTGGCTCAGGGGACTCCCTGCCTTATGAGTTTCACCATGCTGACGCAGTGGTGAAACACTTAGCTGCTCACCTAAAGGTTGGCTCCATGGGAGCAAGGCTCCATAAAGATGCTGCCTAGAGCATTCCACCGGCACTTCTACCCTGTCACATGGGTGTCTCTGTGAGTCCAAAATCAGCTTGGTGGCACATGACGAGAAGAGCAGCAACCCCCTTCTGCTCTCTCTTCCAGTTCCTTGAATGTGTTTTCCTTCCTGCCCAAGAGCCTTTGTACATGCTCTTCCTGTAAGTGCTAAATGGAGCCAGATCCTCGGAATAAGTGAACCCTGGTGGCATAATGGGGCACCCATTGGGTTGCTAACCAAAGATTAGCCATTTGAGCCAACAATGAGGCTTGCTGTGCCGGGAGCCCCCGTGAGACAGTTCTTCTCTGTCCACAGGGCTGCTCTAAGGCTGCTTGACGTCAGTGAGTTTGGATTGGTTTGGGTATTTTCATGACTTAGAATCTCCCCACCCCACGCTCCTTAGTTGATGCCTGTCAGTCCTCAACTCAACTTACAGCCACTTCTTTAAGGTGCTTCCTGTATCCCCCCACATGCTGGAGATGAGATGTGTCCCTATTGAGCACTTGGAGGTTGGCAATTAAATAATCATTTAATTTGTATGCTACCTGTTTCCCCTGGTCTTTGTTCTCTAGTGCTGCTATTGCAGGAATGCCCCAACTAGGTTGGCTTTAACAACCAGAAATCAATTCTCTCTCAATGTAGGAGGCCAAAGTCTAAATTTACAGTGCTAGCTCTAGGGGGAGGCTCTCTCTCTCTCTCCCTCTCTCTCCCTCTTTCTCTCCTCACAGTTTAGGAGGAAGGTCTTTGTGTCCTTTCAACACCGGTCGGCCCAGTGCCCAGTGGTCCATGGAGATCCATTTGTATTAACATCAATCTTCTCCTGGACCTGGGATTAATCACCTGTAGTGCTGTATTCCCCCCACCCCCACCCCAACTGATCGGCATATCACAGCAGATCACGTTGTGGAGGAGGATTATATCTGCCATAGTACTTCCTTACACAACAGCCAGACCATTAAGAATCATGACTCAGTCAAGCTAACACCTGTTTGGGGGAATACAATTCAATCTATGATGCCTGTGTCAGAACTTTACATGCGTTTTAAAAGACTTCCTGTTTGGTTCACTTACATATTACTAGCACCTAGCATCATTTAACATGAGTTGCATGTAACATGTTCTCAGTCTAACTTTCTCAATGAAATTTAGGAAGGATAGGCATTTTTAAAGAGAGGTCAGTTGTTCTAATGGTAATTAATAAGTGTATACAGGCAAAGAGGGGTTTTCTTTTTAAATGACTTCCAAGTTCTTTTTCTTAATTCCAACTTGTAATAGGAGAACTTGCTAAGATTAGAGAAAGCAGTTATAAAAAATTAACTTATACAAAAATATTAGGTAGTCATTTCTTATAGAAATAAATGATCATTGGTAATTCTTACCAAAAACATGTTGTATGCTAGAGGAGGAATTGATGTGTCCAGCACAGGAAAGAGGTGGGAAGAGTTGTGTTATATTGTGGGGATTGTAGTCAACATCACAAAACAAAATGTGTTTGAGTTATCTAAGGGGAAATAATTGGTTCTAGAACAGTGCTTCTCAACCTGTGGGTCGAACGACCCTTTCACAGGGGTTGCCTGATTCATAGCAGTAGCAAAATTACAGTTATGAAGTAGCACAAAAATATTTTATGGTTGGGGGCTCACCACCACATGAGGAACTGTATGAAAGGGTCGAGGCATTAGGAAGGTTGAGAACTGCTGCTTTAGAAGCTTTCAACCCAGATCACAATAAAAATGTGTAAAGTACAATTCAAGATCATCATAAACTAAGACTGTACTTGTCATTTGTAGTTAATGTACTTGCCTGAGTCTGTTAACCCTATCACGCACCAGAGTTCAGATGGAATTAGCAAGTGGTGACTCATGGAAACTTATCTGTAGGAGGAGAGCGATAAGAAAGGGACCTCTTGATCACCTGAGGCCATTCCTGATGCTTCTCACCTGGGCCAGTAACTAAAGCAGTGAAAGGGATGACATGAGTAAGATGAGTCACCCGGAGGGCCTCTTGGTATGTCCTGGGAGGAAAAAGTTTCTACTACTTGATAGAAGGTCTTCATGTCTTCAAGTCTCCAAGTGGTTCACTGAGCTAGCCTGAAGCTAATTTTATTCTTAGACGAAGAAAGGAAGCTTAATTGCAAACCAAGCCATTTTTCTTCCACACCTTTGTTTCCACAGCTCCCTTCTTCCCTGACCCCTTTCATTGCTTTTCTTTGCTCAGTTCCCCTAAAACAGTACTCCCTTTTCACCAATCTGTCTCTAGCTGTCTTTCATCTTAACCTACTACATGGTTTGCATGTACAGTTGGAGGATAGTTGGCCCACCGATGTTTCTGAGCATTGCAGCTTCAGAGCTTGCTTTTCCTCAGAGCGGGAGGAGGCCGTGATTAAGCGGCAGTGGGGATTCATGATTCACGGGTAGCCACACGAGAGTCGCAGCAAGCGAAGCCACCCCCAGTCTGTCAGTGGAGGCTTGCATGTTGCTGTGATGCTAGGCAGGTTTCAGCAGAGCTTCCAGACCAAGACAGACTAGGAAGAAAGGTCTGGTGATCTACCTGTAGAAATCAGTTGGTGTGGTTTACTTACCCAAGGACAAAGCGTGAAAGGTTTAAGGAAGGAAGAGGGATGGACACAGGCGCGCCAGGGGCCATGAAGATCTTTGTAAAAGAAAGGAAGGAGCAAACTGGAAGCAGGGTGGTGTGAGAAGGCAAGCGCACCCAAGTAAGAGATCAACCTAAAGACTTCTAGGAAGGACTCCCGTAATTGAAGCAGACAGGAGGGGCACACAGTAAGGAAGAGGAAGAGGAAAGGGAGAAGTCCTGATTTCTTAGCTTACCTTCCATGTTTATACCTTGAGTTCAAGACAAGTTTATCCTCCTTTGATTTTCCTATGGTTTGCACGGAGTAAACAGTCCTAGAGATAAAGTCACAGGATTGAAGGAAGATATTGATTATAACTTACAACATAGTTTAGTCTCTAGGTTACGTTATCTGTGATCTACGGTAGATTAGCATGTTTATTAATCCTGCATTTTGTGAATAGTGCATCTAGCATTACCTTCTGTTCCTAACAGTGTCCATGTGTTAAATAGAGACATTTAAACCATGATTTCTGGAGTGTCTTCATTGGAAAAAAATAATCCACTAGATCCTCCAATAGTGGCTGTGGTCTGACTCTCCTAACGCAGAGAGGCTCCGGCAGCGAGTCAGGAGCAGTGGCTTGAGCCCAGGGTTCTGCTGTGGGGGAAGGAGATCCAACATGGAAGACAGGAGGGCTGCCTTCCAAGCTGCTGAGTGATCTGTCTCCTGTGAGCATCTTGCTGGTGGTTCTCCTGGTTAATAATGATCTTGTCCCAGGGAGCTGTGCCCAGGTGTATATCCCCGTGGAACTTGTAAACTAGACTCTCTCCCTGGGCCACAGGGTCTCAAACCGTCTTTCACCAACCACACTTTTGTCAAATGGCTTTTGCTAACAGTTTTCTATTTCTGCCCCATAGTGTTCAGCATTCACAATGTTTTTAGTTTGCGCTTGGGCTCAGCCCCTCTAAGAACAGTCTTGCCTGCGTCCCACTTCAACCATGCAGGTGGGCCTGGGCATTGGAATCAAGACAGAGTGTCCGTTTATGCCCAGTGTTCCCAATGTATGGCTGGAAGACCAGTCCCAAAGGGGGAAAGTGCACTTTCCAAACACCAAGCAAATCCATGAAAAGGCTCTTTGTAGAAATAACAAAAACCAAACGAGATGAAAATGCAAAAGGCATCACATTTCACACCAGTGAGGGCCAAGCTCCCGCCCCCTCCTCCCGACACACACGGACACACTGAGCTGTGAGCTGTCTCAGCACCTCATGACATGGGCCGGGCTTCTGGAACCCTCCAGAGCCAGGCACTCCAGTGCAGTGCAGCTGCGTTGGCATCAGATGCGCTCTAGACTTTTGATGTGCTTGCCATCTGTTTGTCTTATTTTCCTGTAACCTCCCCAGACTTCATTCTTGGGGTTGTCTCGGGGTGCTTTTTCAGAAGCACCGCTCAGATGTTGGGGTGGGGCCTCTGCCTCCCTCCCTTGGAAGAGTTGTCGACTCCCTGGGGCCCCAGTCCCTGAATCTGGAGATTCTGACACAGCTGACTCTCAATCTCTCTCTCTCTGTCTCTCTCGACTTTGTTCCATGTTTGCCTCCATGCCTGCATCCTGATTGTGAGACATCCTCAGCCTGCTTCTGGATTATTAAAATAGCTGCCTTCCAGTTGTCCTCCCCTGTGTTCTCTATGGAAAACATTGCCTTACGCTACTTTCTCTTTCTTTCTTTTGCTTGATGACATGAACCAAACCCCTCTCCTGCTTCCATCTAGTGACCGCCACTCCCTGCTTTGATCCCTTGCCTTCTCCCACATCACCATTACCCAGACCATTGGCTCCCTTGTGTTTTTGCTCACCTTCACGCTATCAGACTCCTTTTCCTTCTGACCCTCCCAAAGCCTTCTTTGACTACATGTGTCTTCCAGAAGACTTCCTACTCGATGCCCACATTTGTTTGACTGATACAGTCGTGACTATAAGGAACTTAATCAATCGGTCTTAGTACATTTCCTTAATCGTTCTAGTGACATTTATGTAAGGTGGTTCTTTGCTTTGGCTCCTTTTTTTTCTCTCCCATGTACACAATTGTGTCGCATGCAGAGATAAGCAGTTTTACCTTTGCCGTTCAAACCATGGCTTATTCTGGCTGCGACTTCCAGTACCTTGTTGCCTAGAAGTAGTATGAGTGAACCTCTGTGTCCTTTCCTTGTCGTAGGAGGAAAGCATTTCGTCTTGATCTTACACATCATGTTAGCTATGTTTTTCCTAACTCGCTTTTCAGAGTGTGTTCCTAGTTTGCTGAGAATTTTTATCAGAATGAGGAATCTTAATCTGTGAATATGAGGAATTATTTTGATTGCTTTTGAACACTAAACAATTTTGCCCTCTTGGGCTAAGCCTCATTACTAGGTTTGAGATGTCTTTTTTAATTACTTGGTTTTATGTTGATGAGGAACCTTTGTAGATTCTGTTCGGTTATGTCCGCTTGGTTTTCGGTTGGGTGGCTCTAGCTGCATCGAATGAGTTGGGAAGTATTCTCCTCTTTTCAGTCTTCTGAAAGGTTTTGTGAAGAAGCAATATTATGTCTTTCTTGGCTGTTTTGTAGAATTCTCTAGTGAAGCCATCTTGGCTTCGTGCTTTCTGTGTGGGGAAGTTTTTAACAAATGCAAGTGACTGAATAGCTATGGTACTATCAGGGTTATCTATAATGAGCTTTGATAGTTTGTGGCTTTCAAGGCATTTATTCATTTCACCTAAGTTGAGGAGTTATTGGCATAAATTTGTTCACAGTTTTCCTTTATTATCCTTTTAACATCACTGCAATTGGTAGTACTATTTTGTCTCATTCTTGAAATAGATAATGTGTGCCTTTTCTCTCTGTGCCTGTTTGTCTTTATCAGTCTGGCTCGGATTTACTTAATTATCCTTCTCAGAGAATAAGCCTGGGTTTTCAGTGATTTTTTCCCCCCCTGTTGTCTTTCTGTTTTCTATTTCATTGATTTCTGCTCTGATCTTTTAGCAACTTTTTCTTGCTTATTCTGGGTTCCATTTGCTCTCCCTTTTCTAATTTCTTTAGGTCGAAGTTAAGGCTTCAAGAACGTTCTTAAGTGTTCAGTGTTAGAAACCACCCTTTATGCTCTGCTTCATTTGCATTAGAAAAATCTTGAAATGTGTTTTTGCTTTCAGTAAGTTAAAAATATCTCCTAATTTCCATTTTTATTTCTTCTCTGACCTATGGATTACTTAGAATTTTCTTACTTGGTTTTCAAATATTGGAGATTGCCCCATATCTTCCCGCTATTAATTTCCAATTTAATTCCATTGTAGTCTAAGAATATACTTCGGGTATTGAGAGTCCCCAAACTACCCCTGTGTAGTTTGGTTTTCTAGAAGAACTCAAAAGGACCCAGAATATAGTCGTGTCTCATAACATGTGTTAATCTAGTGGACTTGGCTTTGCCATTGAGAATGAGGATTATTGAAAGTTTTGCTCTATCACTATCCCCCATTGTGTAAATAGTGTCTGGTCACTTAAGAGTTTAATCTGTATAAGTCAACAGTTTATGTATTGCACATCATAGCTGAACGGTACTCATCTAATTGTCTTTTAAAATTCTATACCATAGGCTAAACTAGTAACATGATCAACGTATAGTGATGACTCATTTAAAGTTGTTTTGGGGGAAAAAAAAGTGAAAGAGAAGTACACATGGATTAAGCCTCTGGTGACTTCTCTGTGACCATAGATCTGGGATGTCAGTTTTCATTGAAAAGTGGATTATTGCAGAGGTAGTTAGGTTAAAAGTTAACACCTTATCATTTGATCTCCCTTTTGACCCATTTTAAGTATGTTCTAGTTCTTCATATTTTCTGCTTTCTTTTTGATTGAGGTTTTTAATCTGTTTTACTTTGTTGTTGTTAGGGTTTTTAAAAAGTATTTTTCTGTATGTGAAATTCAGGATAGGCACATCTATGAGACAGTAACTTGCTTAATGGTTCCAAGAAGATTGTCAGGGGAGGGGTGGGGAATTGGGGAGCTAATCATGATGAGGACAAGAATGAAGAAAATGTTCTAAAACTGATTGTGGTGATGACTGTACAACCCTTCTTGATGTGATTGAACACTGTATGATATGTGTACTATATAGCAATAAAATTGTTTTTAAAAAGAATGTAGTCGTGTCGTGGCTGGAATGTAGTGCAGCGAGAGAATAGAAAGCAAAATAGGCACAGGAAGAGGCATATGGAGTGATGCAGGGGAGACCGAGCGCAAGTCTCTACAAGTCTGTTCCCATCAACAGGCTGAGGCTTGTGGAGTGTTGTCTGTCCCGGAAGCTCACTTGGACCTAGAAGTCCAAGGTTTTTTAGCCGGGGCAGCCACATAGGTACTGCCCTCTGTCTAGAGCCTGTCTAATTTCTAGGCTCCCAGAAGGAGCACAGGTGTTCAGTACAAACCACGTTGTTGGTAAAGACACTTTAGGCATAACCAAGCACTCTCATCAGAAAATGCTAGGAACATTCCCGAAATTCAAGTTCTCAGATGACGCCAAGGGCCAACCTTGAAGCAGCTTTTTGAAGGGTAGCAGTCTCGGGTGACTCCGTTAACATTTTCCAGCACACTTTGAACCACTGAGTCCTTTAAAATGTACTCCAGTTCATTTTAGAGCCCAGAATATGGTTTGTCTGTCTTGGGGGAAATGTTCTTTACGTACTAGAAAGGAATGTGTATTCTGCTCTTGTTGGGTAGGATATTATACAACTGTCAATTTGGTCAAATTGGTTAATAGTGTTCACATCATCTGTATCTATTTTTTAATGTAAATCATTTTATTGGGGACTCTTAGAGCTCTTATAACAATGCATACATCAATTGTATCAAGCGCATTTGTACACATGTTGCCATTATCATTTCAAAACATTTTCTTTGTACTTGAGCCCTTGGTATCAACTCCTCTTTTTTCCCTATTTGTATCTCTACTAACCATCTGTCTACTGATTTTATCAATTAAGAGGATACTGAAATCCCTATTATAAAATTATGGATTTATCTACTTATCCTTGTAATTTTGTAATTTCCTGCCTTGTATATTTTGAAGCTTTGTTATTAGGTGCATAAATGTTTAAAATGAAATGCTCTCTTGATAAATTAACCACTTTACCCATCTGCATCAGAGCTCTTCATTCCTGGCAGCGTTTTTTCTGGTGTGATTGTCGCCATTCCTTCTTTCTTTTACGCAATTAATTTTACCTTGTCTTTTAATTGGTGTGTTTAGGCAAATTCCACTTAATGTTTACTGATCCGTTGTGTGCTGTCTAGTCGGTTCTGACTCATGGCGGCCCGATGTGCAACAGAACAAAGTGCTACTTGATCCTATACTACCCTCACAGTTGCAGTCATATTTGTGTCCATTGTTGTAGCCACCGGGCCAGGCCTTCACCTTTGGCATCTTCTCTGTCACTGGCCCTCTGGTTGGCCAAGCAGGATGTCCTTTTCCAGGGGCTGGTCTCTCCTGATACCATGTACAAAGTACCTGAACCGAGTCTCACCATCCTTTTTTCTAAGAAGCTTTCTGGTAGTATATTGTCCAAGACAGATTAATTTGTTCTTATGGCACTGTTGATATGGTTTGGTTTAAATCTACTACCTTGCTATTTGTGTTTGATTAGTTATATATGTTCTTTGTTCCATTTCCCCTCTTTCCTGCCCTTTGCATTAATATTTTTTATGATTTCATGTTGTCCCTTCTGGTTTAAGTTATGGATTGGATTTTGTCCCTCCCAAATCATGCATGTTGTAAATCCCAACGTCTCTGCCTGTGGTTGTAATCCCATTTGGAAGTTGGTTGTCTTGTATGAATGAGGTTGGCTTAGTGTAAAATTTGTTTTAAGTCCATTGCTTTGGGGATCAAAAAGAGATTAATCAAGCAAGTGGAAGAAAAAGAGTGGGGGGAAGAGAGGTCTTAAACTGAAATCGGGCAGGGAATGTATGGATGTGCTTTATACAATTGATGTATGTGTATGTATTGATGGTGATAAGAGTTGTATGAGTCCCTAATAAATGTAAAAAAAGAAAAGAGGAGAAAAAAATGATTAGGGCAAAGACTGTACAGATGTGCTTTATACAATTGATGTATGTATATGTATGAACTGTGACAAGAATTGTATGAGCCCCTAATAAATTGTTAAAATTAAAAAAAACTGAAATCATACATGAAGATCACCCAGGAGCAGAAGCTCAGCAGAGACAAGGACCCTCCTCTGGACCCTACCAAGATAGAAGGCCTTCCCCTAGAGCTGGCATGGGAGTCCAGACTTCCTGCCTCATCAGCTGCAAGACAAACACCTTTCTGTTTGTTAAAGCCACCCATGCCTGGTATTTCTGTTACAGCAGCACTGGATAGCTAAGACAGTTTATAGCTATGTTTCTCTGTGGTGTTGCTTTAGTAGCCGTTTTTAGGATTCATAGCATGGATCTTTTAAGTTCTCTTGCTTTCGAAAACGATTCTATCATTTCACTTACTGAAGTGTTGCAACAATGTCTCTCCATTTGACTCCTCCCGGACTTTGTGTTAACTGTTATATATTTTACTGGTAAGTATGTTCTAAACCCCACCATTCCTTATTGTTAATTCTGTTTTAATTTAGCTATTTGAGGAACTGGCACGTTGTTTTTAAAGAAGCCTATGCCGTTCTCTTAGCAATGTGTGAGGATTTCTATTTCCCCACATTCTGAACACTTGTTATTAGCTGTCCTTATATTTGTACCCATCGTAGTGGATATCAAATATCTTACTGGGGCATTGATTCGTTTTTCCTTAGCAACTGATGGTGCTGATTGTGCTTATTGGCTATTTATGCATCTTTATTGAGAACTATCTAGATCCTTTGCTCACTTTTAAATTGGGTTGTCTCATCAAATGATCAGAGTTCCTTATAGATTCTAGATACAATTCTCTTATATTTATATGATTTATGAAAATACCCTCACATTCTTGTCTTTTCACGCTCTTCTTAGGATTATTGACACATAAATGTTTAAGTTCACTATTCCCTTTATTGTTTATGCTTTTGGTGTCATAGCTGTAAAGATCAAGGTTCCAAAGATTTATTCCTGTGTTTTCTTCCAAAAGTTTTCTATTTGAAGCTGTTACTTCCAGGGCTCTGTTAACTTTTTTTTTAAAATATGAGAAGGCTCAAAAAGTTTCTGGAAAACTTCTATTATCTTTTAATTCCATTTCACCCAGAACTTTTAGAAGCTCCTTGTGTCGGGTAATGACCTAGCATCATTTGTTTGCAGATGGGTAGCCAGGCATTCCAGTACCACTTCTTTTCTTTCTTTCTTCCTTCCTTCCTTCCTTCCTCCCTCCCTCCCTCCCTCCCTCCCTCCCTCCCTCCCCCTCTCTCTCTTTCTTTCTTTCTCAGTAACATTTGTTGATGATACGCTCCTCTCCTTGAAATGTATTGGCACCCAAAACAGTTGGCTGTAGATGTGAGTGCTTATTTCCGGACTTTCAGTTGTGTTATGTTATTCTATCTGTCTGTCATCACCTAGTGCCACCCTGTCTTCATTATTGTAAATTTGCGGGGAGTTTTGAGATCAGGTTGTGAGTCTTCCAGGGCTTTTGTTTTTCTTTTTCACCATTGTTTGGCTATTCTGGGTCTCATGAATCTCCATGTGAGTTTCAGGATTAACTGGTCACTTTCTACAAAGAAGCCAGTTGGGATTTGATAGTGATTGCTTTGAATTTGTGGATGATTTTGAAAATATTGCTATCTTAACAAAATTGTGATGCATGAATTAGTTTTAGGGAAAATTTGTGAAGAGTTGCTTTTATTCTTGAAATATTTGGTGAAATTCACCAGTGGAACATCTGGTCCTAGCCTGTCAATCAGGTCGCAGCTTGATGGGCTCACTTGGAAACAGTGCTCTGGAGATAAATACCTGTAGCTTGCTGGAGGCAGGACACATACACTCTTTGCAAGACTTTCCTATTGACAAGTCACATGGAGACAGGATGATGGCAGCCAGAGCCTTGGAACTGGAGGAGCCACATGGAGACCCACGCCAGCACTGAGTTGCTTCTACCGTAGGCACTGGATCCATAAGACTCTCCACCCACTGGCCTGTGATCTTCCAGCATTCAGCGTCATTGCTTGTGTTGCATGAATCTCAAGAGGAATTTATAGATCGGTATCGGACAAAAGGGCTAGTATCGGACTTATGGACTTGATCTGGACTGGGCTGGGATGTTTTCTCAATATTCAATTTTTCTTGTATATAAAGCTCTTTCTTGTACACGAGTGGCTATGAATTTGTTTCTCTAGTCTACCCAGACTAACACAGGTAGTTTGTGTCTTTCTAGGAATTTGTCCTGTGATCTGTTGTTTTTAGTTTCTGTCAAGTTGGTTCCAACTCATAGGAGCCAGTGTACAGGAGAATGAAACAGTCCCGCATCATGCTCATCCTCACATACATTGCTAGACTTGCGCCAGTTGTTGCAGACCATCCATTTATCTAGGGCAGTGGTTCTCAACCCTCCTCATGCCATGACCCTTTAATACAGTTCACGTTGTGGTGACCTCCCAACCATAACATTATTTTTGTTGCTACTCCATTACTGTAATCTTGCTACTGTTATGAATCGGGCGACCCCTGTGAAAGGGTCATTCAACTCCCCCAAAGGGGTCGTAACCCACAGTTGAGAACCGCTGGTCTAGGTGGTTCAGACCTGGCTAAGTTTTACTTGGATGCTAAACCAAACCAAGCAAGCAAGCTGAAGCAAAAACATTAACATCTAGCTGATTCCAACTCATAGCAACAGTATAGACTGTTTTCAGAGTTGGACTGCCCTGTAGGATTCCAGGGCTGCATTCTTTGGGAAAGCTGACCACCCCAACTCTCATTATTGGAGCAGCTGGTGGGCGTGAACTGTTAACTTGGCATTTAGCAGCCTTGCACTTAACCACTGTGGCATCAGGGCTCCTTATTGGTTGCAAACACAATGAATTCTGTACAATCAAGTGCTGGATGTTTTTGTATCTCTAAGTATTATTAAGGTATGTTTTGTGATGGAAACTGTTGGGAATTACTCTTTAGCTTTGTTAGGTAGGACCAGGATAGCACTTCATTTAAATTTTCCCTGTTCCTGAAGCAGCACCCTTCTGAAGCTGCTACTTCCCACATCACCCTGCTTGATGGCCTGGAAATTGTCCCTTGGCGGCATCTCGGGCACTCACTGAGCACTGTGCGGGCTCGTCCTCTCTCAGGGATCACTGTCCTGTGCTGACTGATCTCCAGGCTTTTGAACACCATTGTTTCATGAAGTTCATGGGGAAAAAATGCACTAGTTTTTCATTTATTTTTCTATAAACTATTTGAAGCCTCCTTGTATTTTGCCCACTATTTAGGTTGCTTCAGACACAGGGTCAAATCTGTTCCCTATTTCTCCATTAAGAAATCTTGCCTTTTCTTAAAACATTTAAGGAATCTTCCCAGAGTTGCTTCCAGAATAGGAGCTATCTTTTGGAATTTTCAGAGAAGAAAATCTTTATTTCTTCAAGGTGGATTTGATTTGGGGGAGCAACCAGGAGCCATTTTTCAGCTCTGGTTAAATAATTTGTCTGAGTAATATTGATCGGGGTTCAAAATGATTTCAGAGTAATGAGGATGGTAATTTGTAAACAGATTTGGAAGCAAAATAGGAGATACAAAATATTTTGAGCAACAGCACCATGGTTGTGTTAAGTATAAAACTTATTCAAGGTGGGCATCTTGAAGACTTACTGTATCTACTCGTGTATAAGCCAAGTTTTTCAGCACAAAAAA
Organism: Tenrec ecaudatus; assembly: GCF_050624435.1. Classification (NCBI taxonomy): domain Eukaryota; kingdom Metazoa; phylum Chordata; class Mammalia; order Afrosoricida; family Tenrecidae; genus Tenrec; species Tenrec ecaudatus. Next base: position 9,986,639 of record NC_134535.1, read on the forward strand.
TGTGCTGAAACACTGGGGTTCGGCTTATACACGGGTCAGTGGTACCCCAGCGAGGACAGTGTCTATGATGACCTCACACCAGCTGAAGCTCTGCATTGGGACACAGATGATGAGGAGGACTCCAGCTTTGAAGGATGTTAACTCTTTGCATTTTAGCTTGGTTGCTGATTGAGCTCAGGGAATAGTACTCTTAAGGTATCATTGTTGATACCTTATTGTTTTTGTTGAACCTATTTTCCACTTACTGTGCTGGTTTACTAATGTTAAATGACTTGTCCTTTCATTTATGTTTTTTATTTAAAATAAATATTTAAATACATTACCCCACTGATGTCTCAATTTTTAGTCTTTTTATTTTCATTTGTTTTGATTATTGAAACTCACCAGTAGCTTCTGCATTTTCCACCCTAGGCTTATACTCGAGTCGATCAATTTTTTTTATTTCCCAGGTAATAATTATGTACCTCGGCTTATACGCGGGTCAGCTTATATTCGAGTATATATGGTAATTTTGTTTTCATGTTTCTGTATATTTGCCAGCATACATTTCTGTTGTTAGATTACATTTGCAACTTGTACTTAGTGACTTCTCTGTGAGCTTCTTAAATTGTTTTTCTGTGAATACCCTCCTTCATGATCCCAGATTCACTGATGTCTGCCTACTTTTGTACAGTACCTCGTTACTCTGTAGGAGGTCTGGAAGTCATATTAGTCAGCCAGCTAATCTCCACACGAGGGAACTCTGATCACCCTGTCAAAATACGTTGCTTAGTATAAATATGTGTTGATTTTTGATACCTGCATAGCATTGTAATGTCTTTATAATTTTAATTAAAAAGTATGCATATGAAACATTGAGTTCTAGTAGCATGAGCTCATGTAGTGAACCAAAGGATATCCTTATAACTTAGCAGATTGATTTATATACTACATTTTATGCTACCTTAATTACCAGGCAAAATTATTTTCCCACAGAGTGTGTTTCCATGAACTTAATTTCCCTCCCTCCTTAATTAGTAAACGCAATGACTTTTAAAACAAAAAATAAATTGTGTGTGCATATGTATGTTTAGTGGATTAAATGCTTAGCTTTTTAACTTTTATTTTTAATTTGTAATTTAATTGGCTGAATTCCCAGTGGCACAGTTATTTTCCAATAAACTTTATAATAGAGTTTAGTGGTGGTAGTACTGGTAATAGTGGCCATCCAAGTACATGGTGATTCCTGGTGGCCCCATGTTGCCAGGCCTTACATCCGAGGTGATTCTGGGTAGGCTCAAACTGCCAACCTTTTGGCCAATAGTAAAGTGCGTAGCCATACTCTCAGCTATCCTAAGTTTGTGATACCCTCTCATGGCATGGTATTTCTCCATGTTCACTGGGAACACCGTATCTTGGTTAGGTTCCCCCCCCCTACCTATTTTCTTCCAGTTCTGTGTCTTGCTTAGTAAGGTAAAGTTACAATGGCCCAAAGCAACCATGAGATGGACTTTTAAAATCCAAGTTTATGCTGATGTTTTTTGTTGTTTGTTTGTTTTCACTTCAAATTAACTTCCCATGTATGAGAGATGTTTTCCTTTCAACTTTCTGATGACTTTATATTTTGTATGTATTGTACATACCACAGTTTAGCAGACGCTGCATATAAAGGCAGCCCTAACTTTTGTTGTCAGCATGTACCAACAACTATTTTTTCCACTAAAGTTGTTTTGAGGACTGTTTTTCACCTGAAGTCTTTGGATGTAACTCAGTGAGAGCTGCATTTAGACAGGATCAATTTGGGATTCAAGGCCACACACACCATGCAGTCAGTGAAAGACATTTCATGTCCCTTGTTTGGCAGCATTTGTTGGTGGGGCTTGGACGAAAGGGAGAGAATGGGGAAAAAGACGGGAAGAGAGAGAATGGGAGCTAATGAGGGAGGATTGGTATGCATTCTTAAAAAGGGCTAATTTTCCTGCGTTTGATATAGGTGGTAGTGGTGGTTGTGCCGTTGGCTCCAGCTCATAGGAACTGCCTGTACACACCAGAAAGAAGCTCTGTCTGCTCCTGTGCCATGCATATCACCTGTTATATGCGATCTCACTGGTGCAGACACTGTGTTGATCCATCTCATTCAAGGTCTTCCTTGCTCTTGATGACCTTCTACCTTAACGCTGGTCTCTCCTGACAACATGTCCAAAGTACGTGAGATGAAGTCGTGCCATCCTTTAATTTAAGGAGCACTCTGTTTCTCCTCTAAGACAAACGTGTTTGTTCTTCTAGCAGTCTACGATATAGTCAATATTCTTTGCCAGCACCATAGTTTAAATTCATCATTTCCTCTCAAATCTTCTTCTACGTTGTCTTTTTCATAAGCACATGAGGCAATTGACAATATCATGGCGTAGGTCAGCTTCAACCTGACAACTTAGCTTTTTAACACTTTAAATGGGTGCTAAAGTACATGGGTTTGCAATATAGTGCTTTATTTTATTAAAACAGTGTTCATTCTGTGTGTGTGTGTGTGAAATCCTCTAAATTACTCTTCATTGCAATTAATTATAAGTTCTTATTCGTCTTACGTCTTAGTTCTTGTTGTAATCTGGCTTTATAGTTTTCTATTATAGGACCTTTGAATTTTGCTATAATTTGTCATTTAGTCATGTATTGTAATAAAAACTATACATAACTGCTCCAGAACATATAATTTTCCTTACACATAGGCCTGCTGTTCCTGGACACTTATTTTGTGATTGAGCAGCTAGTTGCATTTCCTGATTTATTTCTGCTTCTTTTTAATGACTCAGATTGATTCTTGTTGACTTTTTCAACCCACAATCCTCTTTGATTAAAAAAAATGTTTTTAACCTTACAACCTCTTTTTGTAACACAGCGGAAAATCAAAGCATTACCACAGCTCCACTTCTCAAACTTCATTTCTTTACCTTGTCTGATACCACCTTCCTGCCAAAGCCAATTTTAGTGTTGCGACTTCAGAAAAATATTCGTTTACATGATTTCTTACAAATGGTTTCATTCTCACTAATTGTGTCCTGTCACACACAACATCCTCTACTTTTTCATGTAGGTTGTAACAGTCATTGTAATGACCACAATGAACTCACAGTCAATGCTGTTGATTGTGGACTTTATTAAGGAAGTTGATAGGTTACAGTGGAGCTGAAAATACTCATATTCAGATGTTCAGTCAGGCATGTTACAAAGTTCCTTCATGGCTGCTAAGCAATACCCAAAGGGCACACCACTCTACTCCACTGTAAGCCTCAGCCTGAAGGCATTCAGCTCCCCCTATTAAGTGCCTGAAGGCACCCGCTCTAGAAGCCAGCCCCCTGCCCCAGAACACTCAGCTGTACTTGCTTGGTGGGCTGGGAAGTTGACTACTCTGCCTCATGCTCTGGCTCCTGGTTTTGCTGTTGCTCCTCTTGATGTCACAGCTGACTTCTGGATTCTGAGGGTTCATTGCACAGGGATCTTGGGGTCTAGAAGACTGGCTTCACTCCTAGCTCTGGATGGTAGTAAGATCCATGTTCCTGCTACTCAGAGGGCAGAGTTTATAACCAGCAGGATGGCGAGTCAGTGAATCCTGTTAACAATTACTCACAGGTGAATCCTATTACTGTCTTCCCCACCTTCTTACCCAGACTCAGGCAGAAAAAAGTGGTTTGGTGGGAGTTACAGAGACTTTGCTAGAAGAACCACATTAAACCGCTATCCCTGTACTAATATCAGTTATCTCTTTATAGATATTCAAAGTAGAATATTTTAATAGTGATAGTTTTAGGGAAACTTTATTCATTCAAATTTATATGTTTTTAATATATAATTATATAATTAAATTATATTTCAGTGAAGGGAAAGAAGGTAATTTTACTAAAATCTCATTTTTAAGACTCACATTGCCTTATTGGAAACTTTTAGGGAAAAGTTTAGATTCTGTATTTTAGAACTTGGAACTTTAAAATTTTTATTTACATTTTATTTAATCATTTTATTGGAGGCTCTTACCAATCTTAAAACAATCATTCAGTTGTATTAAGCACACTTATACATATGATGCCAACAACATTTCTAAAACATTTTCTTTCTACTTAAGCCATTGGTATCAGCTCCTCTTTTTTCCCACCTCCACCCTCCCATCCTCATGAATCCTTGATCAATTATATATTATTATTGTTATTTCGTGTCTTATACCACATTTCTGCTATTTGTCACTCTGGGGAGGCTATATATCCAACCTTATGATGGGGTTCCCCTTTCGGCTCCCCCCCCACACAAACCATTCACCTACCCTCATGATCTCAATACTCCCACTGCTGTTCCTGAGGGTTTTATCTGTCCTGAATTCCACATGTTGAGAGTTCTTATCTATACCAATGTGTATACTCCACTCTAGCCTGATTTGTAAGGCAGAACTGGGTCATGGTAGTGGGGAGTGGGGGGTGAAGCATTCAACTAGAGGAATGATGTGTGTTTCCGTCGGTGCTATACAGCATTTAAAGTCCTTTCCTTTTAGCCTTCTGTGAGGGGATGTTCAGTTGTCTACAGTTGGGTTTTGGGTCTCCACTCCAACCCCCCTCTTTCGTATCGAATAATTGTTTTTGGATCTTTTGATACCTGATACATGATCCCGTAGACATCTCTTTATCACACAAGCTGGTGTCCTTCTTCCTTGTGGGCTTATTTGCTTCCCTGCTAGATGAGCTTGTTTAACTTAAAGCCTTTAAGACCCAGACACTATTATCTTTTGGGTCCATCCGGCCACCATCAGCTTTCTTTACCACATTTGCTTATGCACCCATTTTGTCTTCAGTGATCGTGTCAGAAAGGTGAGTATCAAAGAGTGCCAAGTTATTGGAAAAAAATGTTTTTGTGTTTAGGGAGACCTTGAGTAGAGGCCCAAAGTCCATTTGTTATCTTAATACTTAACATATAAATAAATGTACATTGGCCTCTATACTTTTCATTATAAATTAATATATTTAGATACACATGCCTATAGCTCTACCTCTCTCTATAGTTTTTGCCTCCTAGTTCTTTCCTCTTGTTTCCTTTAACCTTCCTCCTATCCACTATCATGCTCACCCTCCATTCAGCTATCAGTAATTCCTCTCGGAAACATTGCACGTGTTCAAACCCCACCCGGCATTGTACGCCCTCTTTACCATCAATTTTAGATCTCCTGTTGTCACCTTGTTTCTGAGTTTGTTGGCTCCCAACTCCCCCTCCCTGTTCCCACCCTGCCCCCTCCCCTCCCATGTCCCCCGGGCTACTGGTTGTTTCCTCCGGGATTGTTTGCCCTACCTATCTTATATAGACATAGGGCAAAAGAAAAACAAACCCGATAATTCCAGATCTTCCAATTGGGTCTGATGAGGTGCTACGCCCTGTCCCCCGAGTCAGAAGTCTATTTTCAGGATTCCTCAGGGACTTTATTACTTTGCTCCCCTTGCTGCCCTGTTGCGCTCCTTTCAGATTTCACCTGCTATGCGTGGGACAGACCGGGCACACTTTCTGCACAGTGTCTCCAGTGCTGTCTGTCCCCTGTCACGCTATGGGTCAGTGAGGGAATGTTGTGTCGTGTGATGGGGCCAGCCTTATGGTCCTCTCTGTGCATTGGCTGCTCTGACCATGGATGTTGTCCCTGGGACTTGGTGGACCAGGATGAGGTTTTCTCTCTCCCTGTTAGTTTGCATTCTTCTGGGGAGGGGAACTTTTTCATTTTCAGAAAGCTAATAGAATGCATTGGCGCTTTGGTGGTTACACATTGGGCTGCTAACTGTGAAGTCAGCAGTTCAAGCCCAGCAGTCACTTTTCTGGAGAGAGATGAGGCTGACCCTGTAAAGATTTGCCGTCTCAGAAACCTTAGAGTGAGTCTACTCTGTCCTACAGGGTTGATGTGAGCCTGAATTAACTCAGGAGCAGTGGGGTTTTGGAAGAAGCTGCATTTACCATGTATTCTGTAATGGCCCAGCCGGGTCGGGCAGCACACCCTAGTTAAACACTTGAATACTTCAGCAACCAGGGCTGTGACTCTTCGCTCTGTGGTGGATGAGCTATAAATAGGCTCATGTCAGCCCAGGTCAGGTTTTATTGTCAATTAAGTACAGGTCAGGTTTTGCTGGTAGATGAGTTACAGAAAACTTAGGATTTTCAGAATTGTGTGGACTTTGGAGTGGTGGTTAAGGGATGATGATGTACCTGGGTTTACTTTCTTCGTTTTAACTCCTGGCTACTTTTGTCACCTTGAGAAAATGAAACCTGCTTTCCTTTTTCTCTTTGACAGGATATGAGATTAAATCTGTTCTCCACAAGCCAGTTAATAGAAATTAGGACACCTCACAAAGCTTGATACCTCAGGCAGCTGTCGCTGTCACGTGACACTGCTACTAAATACTTCCTGCACTTGAGTGGCTTTATGTTGAGACTCTCCTAGGCCTCCACTCTGCCACTCTCGTTCCAGGAGTGCTTTGTGGCGATAAACAGTAAAGAAAAGAGATCGAAAGTGTGCAGTGTTTCACAGTATATGTCCTCGCTCAAGTCATAGGATTTCAGGAGCAGCAGCTTCCCTGGGGCTTTCCCGGGACTGACCTTTCTTATTTTCAGCTCCTGTGGTAGCTTAAAAACAAACAAACAAAACAGACAAGCAACTTTTGTCAAAAGAGAACATGCTTTTGGCTAAGTAAAATCCAAATGGCACGGAAGTGTAAATACAAGGAAAACTTGCTCCTGTCCCCTTGCTTCACCGCCACCCAGCTTTGGCTACTTGATCTATAACTGTGCTCGGGGCCAAATCCTTCTTGAATTTATATTATATTTTAGCTGCTATGTGGAAAATACTGACAGCGAACATCCATTCGTTCAACAGCTTCTTCCTGTTTAATGCAGTGACACTGCTTGCATTCCTAGAGTCAGGTACTCATTCTTATCCTCCTTTTCCAGGTGTTTCTCTTTAACATCAGTCCACTGTCCCTGAGAGTGCAAAGTTCCTATCTAATCTTTCAAGTTGTTGCTGCCAAATTTATCATACACAGTTCTTCAGGATAGCACAACGCTCTTTCCTAATTAAAGGAATCTATTGTGTGACTCAGGAGCCCTGGTTGTGCAGTGTTGGGCTGCCAAGTCAGCAGTTCAAACCCCACCAGCTGCTCCAAGAGAGACAGATGGCGCTGTTTTCTCCTATAGAGATTTACAGTCTTGTAACCCAATGTAGCAGTTCTATGCCATCCTACCGATTCACTATGAATCAGCACCAGCGCAATGGCAGCAGGTTTGGTTTTGGTTCTTGTTGGTTTAAAGAAGACCTCAGGACTACTTGTTGGTGTTGTTTACAGATGATCTCGGGGCAATAGTTCCAGGGGTTCATCTAAAAAGTCTGGCACCCAGGAGAATTTGAAATGTGCATTGCATTTCCCTCCTTTTGATCAGGATTCTGTTAGACAATCTTTGATTAAAAGGTTCACTCAGTACTTGGCACCAGCTTGTTCTAGTCTTGGGGCTATTAGCCACAGATTCCATTTCCTCCTCTTTTCCTAAGGTTTCTTCTTTCTGTTGCACGCGGCGTGGAGCCCCCGCGGCGTAGTGGTTGCTTGTTGGGCTGCTACCGGCATGGTCAGCATTTCAAAATCACCAGCCACCCCTTCAGAGAAAGGCAGGGATTTCTACTCCTGTAAAGTGTGGACAGTTTAGGAACCCCACAGGGGCAGCTCTGCCCTGCCTTATAGGGTCACTGTGAGTCGGCATCACTGGCAGTGAGTTTGGTTTTAAAAAAAAAAAATCATTGCAGCAGGCCACAGGCAAGCTGCCACAATCCTAAGCCATATCTGTTTGGTTAACTTTCTCGTGAAATATTCCTGGGAAGAGTATGGAAAATTCTGATTGGGCATTGTAATTCCCCATGGATTGACTTTGTGTTCTTTGTGTGGTAAACTTTGGAGATAACTATTTCCATCCTTGTTTGTTTTAATTGTTTTATTAGGGGCTCATACAACTCTTATCACAATCCATACATACAACAATTGTGTAAAGCACATTTGAACATTCATTGCCCTCATCATTCTCAAAACATTTGCTCTCCACCTAAGCCCCTGGCATCAGCTTCTCATTTTTCCCTCCCTCCCTGCTTCCCCCTTCCTCATGAGCCGTTGATAATTTATAAATTATTATTTTGCCATATCTTGCCCTGTCCGATATCTCCCTTCACCCACTTTTCTGTTGTATGCCCCCCAGGGAGGAGGTCACATGTAGATCTTTGTAATCGGTTCCCCCTTTCCAACCCACCCTCCCCAGTATCGCCACTCACACCACTGGTCCTGAAGGAATCATCTGCCCTGGATTCTGTGTTTCCAGTTCCTATCTGTACCAGTGTACATCCTCTGGTCTAGCCAGATTTGTAAGAATTGGAATCATAATAGTGGGGGGTGGACAGGAAGCATTTAGGAACTAGAGGAAAGTTGTGTGTTCCATTGTTTTTACATCGCACCCTGACTGGCTCGTCTCCTCCCCAAGACCCTTCTGTAAGGGGATGTCCAGTGGCCTACAAATGGGCTTTGGGTCTCTACTCCACACTACCCCCCTCATTCATTGTGATATGATTTTTTGTTCTGATGATGCCTGATACCTGATCCCTTCGAAACCTTGTGTGCTTCTTCCATGTGGGCTTTGTTGCTTCTGAGGTAGGTGGCCGCTTGTTTACCTTCAAGCCTTTAAGACCCCAGATGCTATATCTTTTGATAGCCGGGTACCATCTGCTTTCTTCACCAAGCTATTTCCATTCTTGTTGGTAGGTTCATTTTTATTTTTCCTCCTCAGCTACTATTTTTTAAATCATTTTATTGGGGGCTCATACAAGTCTTATCACAATCCATACATACTTCAATTGTGTAAAGCACATTTGTACATTCATTGCCCTCATCATTCTCAAAACCTTTGCTCTCCACTTAAGCCTCTGCCATCAGCTGCTCATTTTCCCCCTCCCTCCCCGGTTTCCCCTCCCTCATGAACCTTTGATAATTTATAAATTATTGTTTTGTCATATCTTACACTGTCCAACATCTCCCTTCACCCACTTTTCTGTTGTCTGTCCCCCAGGAAGGAGGTTACATGTAAATCCCTGTAATCGGTTCCCCTTTTCCACCCCATCCTCCCGATATCGCCATTCACACCACTGGTCCTGAAGGGATCATGCGTCCTGGGTTTCCTGTGTTTCCAGTCCCTGTTTGTACCAGTGTATATCCTCTGGTCTAGCCAGATTTGTAAGGTAGAATTGGGATCATGATAGTGGGGTGGGGAGGAAGCATTTAGGAACTAGAGGAAAGTTGTATGTTTCATCATTGCTACACTGCACCCTGACTAGCTCCTCTCCTCCCCACAACCCTTCTGTAAAGGGATGTCCAGTTGCCTACAGATGGGCTTTGCATTGTTTTGAAATTTTAATTAAATACAATTATTGAATGTTAATTATTCTTAATTGAAAGCAGCTTGTGTTATCCATGTATAAGTAGTACCAGACCTAATCCTTATTCTAGTTACAATGAGCCAGACTCTACTTAAGAACATTTTGTGTGTGTGTGTGTGTGTGTGTGTGTGTATGTGTGTGTGGGCACGCGTGCATCTTACTATTGGTAATACGATACATTGCTGCAGCATGTAATTTATTTATTTCATCGTTCTTAAATGTTCACTCTGATGATCAAAGGTTGGCTTTATAAAGATACTGACAATAAAAGTGAAAAAATAAAAGAAAACCAACTAATTCCACATGGAAGAAGCACATTAGGCTGTGTGATTCAAGAATTGTAAAATAATATAATCTAATTCCAAAGGAGGGAATGGTATTAGAGTTTAAATTGTGAACACCCGATCTGCAGAAAGCTATGAATGAAAGTGGAAGCCTAAATTCCATTTGCAGGACCACAACATCGATTAAGCCTCAGGTGAATTCCCTCTTCCAGTAGTTGAGGAATGTAAATAGCCTGTTATCTGATAGACAGCACTGTAGAGTCAATTGTGGCAGATATAGATAGGTTAAGATGTAATATCTTCTCATTTGATCTCCCCTTTGACCAATTTAAAAGTTCTTTTAAGTGGGAGAAAACAAAACAGGAAGGGGAAATACACAGGTAGATGAAGCCTCTGGCGAATTCCCATTGACCATAGTTGAGGAAAGCGCATCATCGCAGATGCAGTTAGGTTGAATTTTTTTGATCATTTTATTGGGGGCTCAAACAACTCTTATCACAATCTATATATACATCCATTGTCAAGTGCATTTGTACATTTGTTGCCATCATCATTCTCAAAACATTTGCTTTCTACTTGAGCCCTTGGTATCAGCTCCTTGTTTTTCCCCTCCCTCCTGACTCCTCCCGCCCACATGAACCCTTGATAATTTATAAATTATTATTATTTTGTCATATCTTATACTGTCCAACATCTCCCTTCACCTACTTTTCTGTTGTCCATCCCCCAGGGAAGAGGTTATATGTAGATCCTTATAATTGGTTCCCCCTTTCCACCCCACCTTTCCTCTACCCTCCCAGCATCACTACTCTCAGAACTGGTCCTGAAGGGATCATCTGCCCTGGATTCCCTGTGTTTCCAGTTCCTATCTGTACCAGTGTACATCCTCTGGTCTACCCAGATTTGTAAGGTAGAATTGGGATCATGATAGTGGGTGGAGGCGGGGAGAGGGTTTGTGAGGAAGCATTTAGGAACCAGAGGAAAGTTGTATGTTTCATCATTGCTACATTGCACCCTGACTGGCTTGTCTCCTCCCCGCGACCCTTCTGTAAGGGGGTGTCCAGTTGTCTACAGATGGATCTTGGGTCCCCAATCTGCACTTCCCTCATTCACAATGATTTGATTTTTTGTTCTTTGATGCCTGATAATCTGATCCCTTCAGCACCTCGTGGTCACACAGGCTGGTGTGCTTCTTCCATGTGGGCTTTGTTGCTTCTGAGCTAGATGGCCGCTTGTTCACCTTCACGCCTTTAAGACCCCAGGCACTATCTTTTTGATAGCCGGCACCATCAGCTTTCTTCACCACATTTGCTTATGCACTCATTTGTGTTCAGCGATCATGTCAGGAAGGTGAGCATCGTGGAATGCCAGTTTAATAGAACAAAGTATTCTTGCATTGAGGGAGTACTTGAGTGGAGGCCCAATGTCCATCTGCTACATTAATACTAAACCTATAAATATATGCACATAGATCTATTTCCCCATCCTCATTTATAAATATATTTACATATGTACGTGCCTTTATTTAGACCTCTCTAAATGCTCTTTACCTCCTAGTTCTTTTTTTTTTTTTTTACAATGTCATTACTTTCCTCCTAGTTCTTTCTTCTGTTTCTTTTGACTTTTCTCTTGTCCCACTATCATGTTCAGCCTTCATTTGGGTTTCACTAATTCCTCTCGGTTACATTACACTTGATCACACCCTACCAGGCCTCCTATACCCTCCTCACCACTGATTTGGATCACTTGTTGTTCCCTTGTCCCTGTATTTGTTAACACTACTTCCTTTCCCCCCACCTCCCCATCTCCCGCGCCCCCCCCCCAGAACTATCGGTCCCGTTGTTTTCACCTCCAGATTGTTCAGTTAGGTTAAAATTGACTCCTTATTTTATTTCCTTTGTGATTCGTTTTGAATTTGTTCTAGGTTTTAATATTTTATACTTTCTTTTCAATTGAAGTTTTTTTGTTTTACTTTGTCATTGTTAGTTTTTTGGTATGCTTTTCCTTTTATGAAATCCTGGATAGGAACATTTGTAGAGATTCTAACTGAATTAATGCTTTCTTGTGGGTATGACAAGGGGGGGGGCAATAAGTGGAAAGCTAATAAGCGATGAGTACAAGAAAAAAGAAAATGTTCTGAAATTGACTGTGGTAATGAGCGTACAAGTTGTCTTAACATGATTGAACTTTTGAATTGTGTGATAAGTGAATTATATACCAATAAAACGATGTAGATAGATACATTAGATATTCAACTTACATCAGAATGGATGTATCAGGGACTATCTGTATCAAAATAGAAATACAATTACCAATTCATTTAACCAAACAAAAAAGGTAAAAAGCAAGACCTAATGTTTGAGTGTCTGGGCTGTGGCTTCTTCGCTTCGCCACAGCAGTGGCTTAGCATCGGTTCAGCTCCATGCAGGCATGGTCCCTGGGATAATGATAGAGAACCTGGTTTATTTTCTTAAACCAGGAGCAAAACATAGGAGCACAGTCAGTGTCTCTGAGCGTGGATGGCCTTCAGAAAGCGTAAACTTTGCTTTCATAAGGAACCCAGCATCTTTCATTGTTCAGTTGAGCAAAATAGATATTGACCACGTATGTCAAGGTCTGCCTTCACAGTGGAGACAGATTGGTGGGCAAAAGATCTCAGTCACAGGCTGGCTGTGCACCCCATTTTAAATGAGGGCACACTTACTAAGCATGGACTGAAATCTGCTTAGTTCAAGAGCATTCAGTTACAAATTGTGTGGCCCCACATCCTGTACTGGCAAATCGGCTCACCCCCACCCAGCCCAGCTCTCCTGGGAGCTGCACAGGGTCATGAATTTTTCCCCCGTCCTTTTACCTGGAGCCCTAGTTGGGGGACAGCAGAAGTAGTCACTGTGGGGGCCGGCCTGGCTGTTTTCCCAGCTGAGAGCTTCAGAGTGCTTTTCTTGCCGAGTGCAGCCTAGACAACTTTCCTTGTTAAGTGAAAGTCAAGGGCTCTCAGTCTTCCTTCAGTGACAACAAATCCTTGTCCTCTTGTCATGGCTTGTTAAGATTCAGCACTCTGCAGTGAGCAGAAGTGCCTCCGACACAGCTAAGGATTGTGGGAGCTGGACTCAAGATTTCTAAGGACCCTGTGCCAAAGCTTCAGCGTTTAAGAATCTAGGGGCCTTTCCTTTTATGGGGATTTTGGACTGACTAAGGTCTGTGAGCATGATAAAGAACCTTTTCTCGTTATCATGGGCTGTCTGTCCTGTAAGGATTCACAGTCTTGGAAATCCTATAGGGGCTGCTATGAGTGGGAAGTGACTCCCTCAGTGGCAGTGGATTTGGTTTTATGGTTTAGTCACTAACTCAAGGGGAAAAGTGTTGCTTGTGAAAGGGAAACTCTTACTATAAAATCAATGTAGTAGAAATTAAACTAAGGTATGCAACTCACAAAAGGGCAATGATTAAAGGGGCAGGGGAGGGCAATGAGGAAAAGATTGCTTTCTTTAAAGTCAGGCAGAGAAACCAGTCTCAAATAGTAAAAGAAGTTTACATCAGATTTAAAACAGCTGATTATTTTAGGCTGTGCTTAGGACAGTAAGTGTGTTATCTGATAGAAAAGGGTAAATCATTCAAGCAAATAATTTCAGAGTAAATAAAGGATATTGATGTGGTGAAACTTTGTTTTTAAAATGTATGAGCTCTGAGGGGCCAAGCCCAATCCCAACTATATGAACATCTGCCCCTCTTCCCAGAAGAATTTGTTTCAAAGGACGGCACTGACTCTGCAGCTCCGGGAGAGGGACATATCTCATTGGAACACACTGGAGCAGATGAAGGGGGAGGAGGAGAGAGTGGAGCACATCCTGGCCCTCCAGGCCATGAGAACGATGATCCCACTCAGAGCGGCCAGTCCACAGAGAAGACCACATGGCCGGCCCCACTATGAGACACAGCGTCCCTCACTCACCCATAGCCGTACAGTGGTGAACACTGGAAACACAGTGTGGGAATTGCTCCCAATCTGATCCTGCCACACCGAGGCAAAACACTAAGGGGGTGCAACAGAACAGCAAGGGAATGGAGCAGCAAGGTCCCCAGGGAATGCCGAAGGTGGACTTTGGAGTCAGGGCTTGGTGCCCCAACAGACTGGACTAGAAAACACTCCGAAAGGCCAACAAACAGTCCTTGGCTAACTACAAGCTTTTCTTTCTTGCTGTGTTTTGGGGGTTTTTGGTCATTGTTGTTTTGTTGTATATTTGTGCTTGGTTTTGGTCTGTCTCGTTTTTGTGCATGTTATTATCTCCGCAGGTCTGTCTAAATAAGATAGGTTGGATGAACAATCTGGAGGAGAAAACAATGGACCGACAGTTCCGGGGAGACATGGGAGAGCGGGAGGTGAGGGGAAAGGAAGTGTTGTTAACAAATCCAGGGACAAGAGAACAACAAGTAATCCAAATCAGTGGTGAGGAGGGTTGTAGGAAGCCTGATAGGGCGTAATCAAGGGTAATGTAACCAAGAGGAATTACTGAAACCCAAGTGAAGACTGAGCGTGATAGTGGGACAAGAGGAAAGTCAAAGGAAATAGAGGAACGAACTAGGAGGTAAAGGGCATTTAGAGAGGTCTAAATACAGGCATGTATATATGTAAATATATTTATAAATGAGGATGGGGAAATAGATCTATGTGCATATATTTATAGGTTTAGTATTAAGGTAGCAGATGGACATTGGGCCTCCACTCAAGTACTCCCTCAATGCAAGAATATTTTCTTCTATTAAATTGGCATTCTATGATGCTCACCTTCCCGACACAACTGCTGAAGACAAAGCGGGTGAATAGCAAATATGGTGAAGCTGATGGTGCCCGGCTGTCAGAAGAGATAGTGTCTGGGGTCTTAAAGGCTTGAAGGTAAACAAGCGGCCATCGAATTCAGAAGCAACAAAGCCCACATGGAAGCAGCACACCGGCCTGAGTGATCACGAGGTGCCGAAGGGATCAGGTATCAGGCATCAAAGAACAAAAAATCATAATCATTGTGAATGAGGCCGGGAGTGCGGAGTGGAGACCCAAAGCCCATTTGTAGGCCACTGGAAATTCCCTCACGGGGTCTCGGGGAGGAGATGAGCCAGTCAGGGTACGACATAGCAATGATGAAACATACAGTTTTTCTCTGATTCCTAAATGCTTCCTCCTCCCCACTATCCTAATCCCAATTCTATCTTGCAAGTCTGGCTAGGCCAGAAGATGTATACCGGTACAGACAGGAACTGGAAACACAGGGAATCTAGGGCGGATGATTCCTTCAGGACCAGTGGTGTGAGTGGCGATACTGGGAGGGTAGAGGGAGGGTGGTTTGGAAAGAGGGAACCGATTACAAGGATCTACATGTGACCTCCTCCCTGGGGGACTAACAACAGAAAAGTGGGTGAAGGGAGACGTTGGACAGGGCAAGACATGACAAAACAATAATTTATAAATTATCAAGGGCTCATGAGGGAATGGGGAGCGGGGAGGGAGGGGTGATGCCAAAGGCTTAGGTGGAGAGCAGATGTTTTGAGAATGATGAGGGCAATGAATGTACAAAGGTGCTTTACACAATTGATGTATGTATGGATTGTGATGAGTTGTATGAGCTCCTAATAAAATGATTTTTTTAAAAAGAACATGAGCTCAGCACATTTAAAGACTAAAATATTTAAATTATTATGAATTTTTAAAAAGATATTAACATAAATTGAATGTGATTTGTAGCTAATGCAGATGTTGAATGCTGTATTCACCATTTAGGCAGAAAATAAATATTCCTAGCCCAGGTATTATCTCTTTATGTTTTCTTTGTGCGCTAGGATTTTTCAGAATAAACTACAAAGACTTTTATTTCTTCTTATGGCTTCTTCACTGTGGTAAATATTCGTGTGACAAACATTCGCCATGCCAGCAGCCTTCACACACCCAGCTTAGTGGTGTTAATTATATTCATCACGTTGTTCAGCCATCACTGTGTGTGTTCCTAAAGTTTTATCCCAGTTCTTTGTAGCCACACATGTCAACTTTTATCGTTTCCTACACATTTCCCCTCAGATTGGGCAAAGATTAGAAATCACGGTCACATTCCATATTTCATGTGTTTATCTATGTCAAGTGACTAGAGAGAGGAATTTGTGAAGAGCTTCAAAAAGTTTTGGACATTTTTCATTATTTTCTAATTCTACCGTTCCCCAAACTTTTTGAAACCCCCCTCATATAATACACATCTAATAAAAATACATAGATTGTAAGGTTAGAGTTTGATGAGTTTTGACAACTTCTGTAATTAATCAAGATATATATTATTTCCTGGTCCCCTAAATTCCAGTTTACGTACTCTGAGGTTGTAAAGATTTCCTTTTGTGTTTTTAAGTTTTATAGTCTTAGCTTTTACATGTAGGTTTGTGAATCATTTCAAACTAATTTTGTGTTTGTTAGAAGGTGAGGGTCAAGTTCTCCATGTCAGTTTCAGTACCATCTGTTGCTTCTAAATCCTATCTACCTTCCTTGGCATCTGGAACCATCCAGTCAGGGGTCTATTTGTGGGTTCTCTTCTGTTTCATTCATTTGTACATCCCTCCGTGTGATGATACCACACCTTCTTGTTGTCTTGTAAGAAATCTGGGAATGTAAGTTCTGCATTTGAATTGTGCTGGAGAGGAACATGGAAAGTACCATGGACTGCTAAAAGGACAAAGAGATCTGTATTGGAAGATGGTAGGACCAGAGGGTTCATTAGCGGCAAGGATGGCAAGACTTCATCTTACATACTTTGGACATATTGTCAGGAAAGACCAGTCCCTGGAGAAGAACATCGTGTTTGGTAAAGTGGAGGGGCAGTGACAAAGAGAAAGGCCCCCGCCAAGATGGACTGACAACACCATGTCTGCATGTCTGGGCTTGGCGTAGGAGCAGCTGTGAGGATGGTGCAGGAGCGTGCGTTGTTTCTCTCTGTTGTGCGTAGCATCACATGGGTCCAAGCCGAGCCAATGGCACCTGATAGCAACAGCTTGACCTTGTTATTCAAAGGTTGCTTTGGCTCGTCTATATTTTAGAATCAAACCATCAGTTTTTCACACACACAAAAAAAACGCTACTAATATTACATTGAATTTGCAGGTTAATTTGGGAAGAATTGAGGTTTAAATCCATGAGCGTAGTATGTCTTAACTTTTCTCAGCAATATACTATGTATCTTGAACATATTTTGTTAAATTTATTTTGTTGTTTTTGAAGATTCTGTATCAAATAAAATGTGCTTGCTCTTCAGTACCCTAAAGAGGTCTTGATTTACCTAATTCAATGTCTTGATCTACTTTTCTTTCTTTTAAAAAAATCATTTTATTGGGGGGCTCTTACAAATCGTCTGCCATCATTCACTTGTATTAAGCACACTCGTACGTATGTTGCCATCAACATTTCCAAAACATTTTCTTTTTACTTGAGCCCTTGGGATCAGCTCCTCTTCCCCCTCCCTTCTTTTGATTTCTTAACTGCTGCTTCCGTGAGCCTTGATTGTGCATCCAAGTAAGACAAAATCCTTGACAACTTCAACCTTTCCTTTCTTGATCATGATGTTACCTACTGTCCATTTGTGAGCATTGTGATTTTCCTGTGCATCAGGACTGTCCTCCCACCATACCTATTCGGTCTATATTCTGAGCAAATCATCCAAGAAGCGGGACTATATGAAGAAGAGCATGGTGTCAAGGATTGGAGGAAGGCTTATTAACAACCTGCAGGATGCAGATGACAAAACCTTGCTGGCTGAAAATGAGGAGGAATTGAAGTACTTGCTGGTGATGATCAAGACTTGTAGCCTTCAGTGTGGGTTACACACAACTCACTGTAAAGAAGACCGAGATCCTCACTGCTAGACCAATAGGTAAGATCACTACAAACAGAAAACTGGCACTGTTCATTCCTAAATATTTTATTGGATTTTCCAAGGAAGCTATCTGGGCCTTGGGTTTTTGTATTACTGTTTTTAATTACAAATAAAATCTGTATTAGAGGACTGTCTGTATCCACTTTTTTAACCTGTTCCTTTCAAGAAATTCACCTTTTCATCAAAATAATCTATATTAATAGAGGAGCCCTAATGGTATAGTGATTTCACATTGAGCATCAATCCTCAAGGTTAGCAGTTCAAAACTACCAGTTGCTCTGAGAGAGAAAGGGCTTTCTGCCATGTAAAGAGTTACCGTCCCATCATGGAAACCAACAGAGGCAGCATGATAATGAATTTGGTTTGGTTTGGTAATAAATAATAAATTGTTTGTTGCATTCTTTCATTAGCCTTTTAATATCAGTAGGATTCTTAGTGATATAATGCCAATATGTGGGGTTTAAAATTTTTTTTCTTGCCTACTAAGCCCTGGGGACGATATTCCCGCTCAGAGCAGCCAAAGCACAGAGAGGACCATAGGGTCAGCCCCACTACGAGACACAACGTCCCTCACTGACCCACAGCCCTATAGGGGACAACACTGGACAGTGCAGGAATTGCACCCGATCTGACCCCACCACACTGAGGCGAAACACTAAGAGTGTCAACAGAACAACAAGGGGAACAGAGCAACGAAGTCCCCAGGGAATACCAAAAATAGACTTTGGGACCAGGACATGACACCCCATCAGACTCAACTGGAAAACACTCCTAAAGGTCAACAAACAGACCTAGAACTATTTATAGGCTTTTTTTTGTCGTTGGTTTTTTTGTTGTTTTGTTTTCATTTGTTGCTTTGTTTTGCTCTCTTGTTTTTTGTGCATTTAATTATCTCTGCATGCTTACCTATATAAGATAGGCAGGATAAACAATCTGGAGGAGAAAACAAGGGGACCAACAGTTCCTGGGGGGACATGAGGGGGAGGTGGGGGAAAAGAAGTGGGTGTTAACAAACCCAGGGACAAGAGAACAATAAGTGATCCACAACAGATGGCGAGGAAGTGGTAGGAGGCCTGGTATGGCTTGATCAAGGACAATGTAACTGAGAGGAATAACTGAAACCCAAATGAAGGCTGAACATGATAGTGGGACAAAGGAAAGTAAAAGAAAATAGAGGAAGGAACTAGGAGGCAAAGGACATTTATAGAGGTCTAAATACAGGCATGTACATACGTAAATTTTTATATGAAGATAGGGGAATAGATCTATGTGCATATATTTATAGGTTTGGTATTAAGGTAGCAGATGGACAGTGGACCTCTACTCCCTCTTTCAATGCAAGAACACTTTGTTCTATTAAACTGACATTCCATGATGCTCAGCTTCTCGACATGATCGCTGAAGACAAAACCAATGCAGAAGCAAAGTGAAGTACCCTGATGGTGCCCAGCTATCAAAAGATACAGTGTCTGGGTCTTAAAGGCGTGAAGATAAACAAGCAGCCATCTAGCTGAGAAGCAACAAAGTCCACATAAAGGAAGCACACCAGCCTGCATGATCATGAGGTGTCGATAGGATCAGGTATCAGGCATCAAAAAATCCTATCATTGTGAGTGAGGGGGGTTGCGGAGTGGAGACCCAAAGCCCATCTGTAGGCAACTAGGCATCCCCTTACAGAAGGGTCGCGGGGATCAGACAAGCCAGTCGGTGCAGTATGGCACTGATGAAACATACAACTTTCCTCTAGTTCTTTAATGCTTCCCCCACCCCCACTATCATGATCCCAATTCAATGTTACAAATCCAGCTAGACCAGAGCATGTATACTGGTACAGTTCAGAGCAGCTTGGAAACACAGAGAATATAGGACGACTAAAATCCTCAGGACGAATAATGAGTAGAGATACCAGGAGGGGAAGTGGAAGGTGGGGGAGAAAGGGGGAAATGATCACAATGATCTACCTATAACCCCCTCCCTTGGGGATGGACAACAGAAACGTGGGTAAAGGGAGACACTGGACAGTGTAAGACATGAAAAAATAATAATAATTTGTAAATTATCAAGGGTTTGGGAGGGAGAGAGGAAGGGAGGGAGGGGAAAATGAGCTGATACCAAGGGCTCAAATGGAAAGAAAATGTTTTGAGAATGATGATGTCAACAAATGTACAAATGTGTTTGACACAATGATGTATATATGGATTGTGATAAGAGTTGTATGAGCCCCCAATAAAATGATTAAACATTTTTTTCTTATATTCATCAGTCTGCCTAGAAGTTTCAGTTTCTTTTTAAACAATTCTTAGATTTTCTCTATTGTTTTCCTATTTTGTTGTATTGATTTCTAGTCTTTGTTTTGTTGTTTTTATTTGCATTGGGTAATTTTTCTTTCTTTTTATAGCTTGTTAGGGATTGAAATATGAGCTCTTGATTTCCTGCCTTTCTTTTCTAATAGAAGTATTTAAAGCTATATATTTCTCTCTAAATATTATATTAACAATAGCTCACAAATTTTTATATGTTGTATTTTTATTATCACTAAGCACAAAATATTTTCTAATTTCATTTGTGATGTCCTCTTTGACCCATGCATTATGTACCCATTTTTGTTTTAATTTTCAACTATTTGGGAATTAAAAAAAATATCATCATTAGCTTCTCGCTATTATATATTTATTTTCAGTGAGCTTGTCTTGTTTTTTTTTTATATTAAAAGATATTGGGGGCTCTAACAATCCATACATCAATTATATCAAGCATATTTGTACATATGTTGCCATCATTCTTTTTTTTAACATTTTATTAGGGACTCATACAACTCATCACAATCCATACATATACATACATCAATTATATAAAGCACATCTGTACATTCTTTGCCTTAATCATTTTCAAAGCATTTTCTCTCCACTTAAGCCCTTTGCATCAGGTCCTCTTTTTTTCCCCCTCCCTTCCCGCTCCCCCCTTCCTCATGAGCCTTTGATAATTTATAGATTATTATTTTGTCATATCTTGCCCTATCCGGCCTCTCCATTCACCCCGTTTTCTGTTGTCTGTCCCCCAGGGAAGAGGTCACATGTAGATCCTTGTAATCGGATCCCCCTTTCCAACCCACTCACCCTCTACTCTCCCAGTATCTCCCCTCACACCCCTGTTCCTGAAGATATCATCCACCCTGGATTCCCTGTGCCTCCAGCTCCTATTTGCACCAGTGTACAACCTCTGCTCTATCCAGACTTGCAAGGTAGAATTCGGATCATGGTAGTTGGGGGGGGGGGGGGAGGAAGCATTTAGGATCCGGGGGAAAGCTGTATTCTTCATTGGTGCTACATTGCACCCTGACTGATTCATCTCCTCCCCTAGACCCCTCTGTGAGGGGATCTCCAGTGGCCGACAAATGGGTTTTGGGTCTGCACTCTGCACTTCCCCCTTCATTCACTATGGTAAGACTTTTTTTTTTGATGATGCCTTATGCCTAATCACTTTGGCACCTCGTGATCGCACAGGTGGTGTGCTTCTTCCATGTGGGCTTTGTTGCTTCTGAACTAGATGGCTGCTTGTTCACCTTCAAGCCTTGAAGACCCCAGACACTATCTCTTTTGAAAGCCGGTTGCCATCATTCTTTTCTAGACATTTGCTTTGTATTGAGTCCCTTTTATCAGCTCTTCTCCACCCTCTACTCTCGTGACCTCTGGATAACTTATAAATTATTATTACTGTTTTCCTATCTTATACCAACCACTGTCTCCCTTCCCCCATGGTTTCTGTTGTTCATTCTCCTAGAGGGTGTGTGTGTGTGGTTATATGTTGATCATTGCAATCTGTTTCCCGCTTCCTCCCTTCCTCTCCCCACCTGTACCCTACCCCTCTGGTATCGCTATTCCCATTCCTGTTCCTGGATTCCATGGGTTGTGAGTTCTTACCTCTTATCTGTACCTATGTACATGCTCCGGTCTAACTTGTATGAAAGGCAGTACTGGGGTCATAGTGGGGGCTGAGGAAGCCTCAAGGCATCAGGGGAGTATTGTGTGTTTCATCCGTGCTTTACTGAGCCCTGGTTGACTCATCCCTTCCCTGTGACCCCTCTGTGAGAGGATGTCCCATTGTCTACGGATGGGCTGTGGGTCTTATTCTCAACAATGTGGGTTCTTTGTTTGTTTGCTTGTTTGTTTGTTATGGGTCTTCTGATATCTGTTACCTGGTCCCAACAATACCTCATGATTGCAGTATTTGGGAATTTTCCAGGTATCTTTTTGTTTCTGATTGCTAACTAAACTTTTTTTTTTTTGCTAACTAAATTCTTTGGTGGTCATTGAACATACAAAAAAAAACCCAACTCACTGCAGTTGAGGCAAAAATGACATGTAGGGACAATGTAGAGCTGCCCTTTGTGGTGTTGAGGCTATTAAGTCTTTATTGGAACAAACAGCCTCATCTCTCTCCCATGGAGTAGCTGGTGAAGTTGAACTGCTGACCACAATGCCCCCCAGACTTATGATCAGCGAACATGTTCTATTTATTTTCAGTCCTTAGATTTGTTGAGCCTCATTATGGTCTTCTTTAGTAAATCTTCTATGTCTACTTTACAAGAATATATATTCTGTTCTTCGTAGGCACAGTGTTTCATTAATGTCAGCTGGGTCAAGTTGATTCATAGTATTTTTGAAGTCCTATGGCTCCTTACTGATTTTCTCCTTAGTGCTCAGTATTTGAAAGCAGAATAGAGAAATTTCCAACTCTAATTTAGATTTATCAATTTTTCATTAATTCTGTTTATTTTTTGCTTTATATCATTTAAACCACTGATTAAGTGTATGTGTGTGTGTGTGTATATATATATATACACATACATATACTTGGGATTTTTATGTATTGATTAATCAAACTCTTCATAATTAGCAAATGTCTCCTCTTATTTCTGATAATATTCCATGCCTTGACATCTACTTTGTGTGATATTCATCTAGTCATTTTATGATTCATGTCTGTATTATGTGTAATTTCCATCCTTTTAATCTTTCTAGCTTTTTAAATTTAAAATGTGTTTTGTTTTGTTTTTTAAGAGAGCATGTAGCTGGTTCTGACTTTTCATTTGTTCATTGTTAGTCCAGTCTTAGCCTTTTAATTGAAGCGTTCAGACTATTTACATTTATGTAATTTTTAATATGGTTGGGTTTAACTTTGCCATTTTGCCCCTTGTCTTCTATAGATTCCATCTGTTTCTTCTTTTCTCTCTTCCAGGCTTCTTCTTCTTATTATTATAATAATACTATTCTATTGCTTTTAGCTATAAATCTTTATTTTATTTTCATAGTAGTTGCTCTAAGGTTTAAAATTTGCATCCTTATGTTATGCAGTCTGCCTTAAATTGATACCGTCCCTTTGTTTATAATGTAATAACCTTCTAAAGTATATGCTTTCAATTTCCCCCTTACAGCTTTGGGCGATTAAAGTATGTTTTAATTCAACATATGTTACAAACTCATTTATTGTGCTTATTTTTCAGTGAAATTTGAAACTCTGAACTTGATACTTTTTTCCATTTATGTACACATTTAAGGAGCCCTGGTGGCTCACAGGCTGAGTATTGGGATGCTAACCGAAAGGTCATCAGTTCAAACCCACCAGAGGTTCCTTGTGAGAATGATGAGACTGTCTGCTGCTGTAAAGATTGATCGTTCCTAACTCTAGGGAGCACCCTTCCCTGTCATGTAGCTCCTATAAGATCTAGGGGCGGGAATTTACTTGATGGCAGTGGGTTTGGGTCGATCCATTTCTTTGCTTAGATCTAACTTCCTACCTGTATAATTTTTCTTCAGCCTCCAAGGCACCATCATTTATTGGCCTGGGAATCTGCTATTCATAAGTTACCTCAGTTTTTATTTGTTGGAGAATATTTCACCTTCACTATTGAAGGCTATATTTACTAGATAGAGTTTTAGATGAGTAGTTTTAAAAAATCTTCCAAGCAGTTTTTCTTTTTTTTTTTTTCCTTCTGCCCCTTCGCACGGCCCAAGCAATTTTTCAATGGCATTGTGTTGTCTTCTATCTCCTGTGCTCTGATGAGAGGCCCTGGTGCTCAGCTTCATTCACTGGTGTGTGATGTGCCTTTTACCCTCTGGTTGCTTCCTGAGATTGTTTCTCTGTGACTGTTTCTCAGCAATTACGTGCTGATGGGATGTGTGCTTTGGAGAGGTTTTCTCTGAGCGTACCCTGCTTGAGGGTCTTTGAACTTCTTGGATTTGTGGGTTTAGAAACTTCCGTAAATGTGAAAACATTCTGGCCATTATGTCTTAAATATTTCCTATCCTTTCCCACATATTTTTTGAAACTCACATTACACCTAAGTTCTACTACTTGGTATCTTCTCTAGGAGCTCAGTTGTTGGTTTTGTTGTTGTTTGTTTATGAAATCTTTTTTTTTCTCCTGAAGAGCTTGTAGCGCTATTAGGTTTAAATAAGTGACCTTTTCATGTCAGTTATTGTATTTCCGCCCCAATAAGTTGTGGTTAATTATTTTTCACATCTTCTATCTCTTGTCTCATTTTGTTGATGCCTTTTGGCAGCGTGATCAAACTGCTCATCTGCCAACTGAAAAGTCGGTGGGCTGCACTCAGCAGTCACGTGGGAAGAAAGCGGCTTCTGTAAGGGTTACAGCCTAGGCAGAGGCTACGCAGCCCTTTACAGGACTGCAGTGAGTCCGAATAGAGGGCACAACAGTGGGTTTGGCTTTGTGGTGTTTCTCTTTAAACTTTTGAACATAGTTATCATAACTGTTTTATTTTATTTTTAAAATCATTTTATTAGGGGCTCATACAACTCTTTTTTTGCTCATACAACTCTTATCACAATCCATACATACATCAATTGTGTAAAGCACATTTGTACATTCGTTGCCCTCATCATTCTCAAAACATTTGCTCTCCACCTAAGCCCCTGGCATCAGCTCATTTTTCCCCTCCCTCCCCGCTCCCTACTCTCTCATGAACCCTTGATAATTTATAAATTATTATTTTGTCATAATTTTCCCTGTCCGACATATCCCTTCACCACTTTTCTGTTGTCTGTCCCCTAGGGAGGTCACATGTAAATCCTTGTAATCAGTTCCCCGTTCCAACCCACTGGTCCTGAATGGATCATCTGCCTTGGATTCCCTGTATTTCCAGTTCCTGTCTGTTCTAGTGTGTACATCCTCTGGTCTAGCCAGATTTGTAAGGTAGAGTTGGGATCATGATAGTGGGAGAAGAGGAAGCATTTAGGAACATCGCACCCCGACTGTCTCATCTCCTCCCTGAGATCCTTCTGTAAGGGGATGTCCAATGGCCTACAAATGGGCTTTGGGTCCCCACTCCGCACTACCCTCCTCATTCACTATGATAACATTTTTTTCTGATGATGCCTGATACCCGATCCCTTCGACATCTCATGATTGCACAGACTGGTGTACTTCTTCCATGTGGGCTTTGTTGCTTCTGAGGTAGATGGCCGCTTGTTTACTTTCAAGCCTTTAAGAGCCCAGATGCTGTATCTTTTGATAGCCGGGCACCATCAGCTTTCTTCACCACATCATAACTGTTTTAAAGTCCACATCTGTTCTTCCTATCATTTTCATTATTTCTGGAGCTGTTT
Organism: Tenrec ecaudatus; assembly: GCF_050624435.1. NCBI lineage: Eukaryota > Metazoa > Chordata > Mammalia > Afrosoricida > Tenrecidae > Tenrec > Tenrec ecaudatus. The sequence continues at coordinate 10,011,906 of NC_134535.1, forward strand.
CAGTAGGATGATTTTCTTTCTTTGAAATTTCCCTCGTAAAGGTCACAAATGAGTTAGGTAAGCATGAGGTTGCTAACTACAAGATCAGTGGTTCAAACCCACCAGTCACTCTGCAGGAGAAGCATGAGGCTATCTAGTCCTGTAAGATTTACAACCTCTGAAACCCTATATAGCAGTGGTTCTCAACCTGTGGGTCACAGCCCCTTTGGGAGTCAAATGACCCTTTCACAGGGGTTGTCCAATTCATAACAGTAGCAAAATTACAGTTATGGAATGGATAGGAGGGGATAAAGGGAGCAGGCTAAGGGATCAGAGGGTGTAGGCTAAAAAAATTACAGTTATGAAGAAGTGACGCAAATAATTTTATGATTGGTGGTCACCACAATATGAGGCACTGTATTAAAGGGTCACGACATTAGGAAGGTTGAGAACCACTTCCATATAGGGTCCTTATGAGTTGGAATTGACTCCCTGCCAGTGGTTTGGGTTTGCCCTGGGTTACATTTTTCTGTGTTTGATTGGACACTCTAGTGGCTGCTCTCTCATTGGTCAGTTAAAATTGTGTTGTCTTTCCTTAAAGTGGGTCATGCTTTTGTTTTGGCAATTCAGTCACTTATGGTTTCGATGGCTCCTTTCTGCTTAGTTTTGAAGTACATCTAGGGAGGTTGGCTAAACCTGACTGCTAGGTGATTCAGTGAGCCAGGTCACTATGCTAGGGGATTCAGTGAGCCAGGTCGCTATGCTAGGGGATTCAGTGAGCCAGGTCACTATGCTGGAGGATTCAGTGAGCCAGGTCACTATGCTAGGGGATTCAGTGAGCCTGGTCGCTATGCTGGAGGATTCAGTGAGCCAGGTCGCTCTGCTAGGGGATTCAGTGAGCCAGGTCGCTGTGCTAGGAGATTCAGTGAGCCAGGTCAGTATGCTAGGGGATTCAGTGAGCCAGGTCACTATGCTAGGGGATTCAGTGAGCCTGGTCGCTGTGCTAGGGGATTCAGTGAGCCAGGTCACTATGCTGGAGGATTCAGTGAGCCAGGTCACTATGTTAGGGGATTCAGTGAGCCAGGTCACTATGCTGGAGGATTCAGTGAGCCAGGTCACTATGCTGGAGGATTCAGTGAGCCAGGTCACTATGCTGGAGGAGTCAGTGAGCCAGGTTGCTATGCTAGGGGATTCAGTGAGCCAGGTCACTGGCTCAGGGAGCAACAGCGGCTCCTGCTTGACTGCTCAGGGAACAGTCCTCCTCACTTGCTGCGTGCCCTCTACCTCAATAGTTTCTTTGCCTCGTCCAGCAGTTCTCAACCTGTGGGTCATGACCCCCTTGGGGGTCAAATGACCCTTTCACAGGGGTTGTCTGATTCATAACAGTAGCAAAATGACAGTGATGAAGTAGCAATAAAAGTAATTTTATGTTTTTTGGGGGGTGTCACCTACATGAGGAACTGTATGAAAGGGTCGAGGCATTAGGAAGGTTGAGAACCCCTGGCCTAGTCTTACAGAGTTTCACCCTGTGGGTTATTAGTACGTTGTCAGAAACTTAAGGAGACCTTTGTACAGGTTTGGGGAGTGACTTGTATGTGGCGCTGCTTTTTCTCTGGGGCTCTGCTCCCCAAACTCTAGCAACCTCAGCTTCTTCAGACGCAGCACTCTGTGGTCGGAGCCAACATAGCACTGACCTCTTAGCTTCCCTTCTCTCCGGAGCACAGCCCTCCCTCTGTGCTCAGGTCTGCAACAAACAGTAGGTGACCTGTTTCCAGTTTGGGAGGGGTTTTCAATGGGAGGGAAAGTCTGACCAGAGTTGCTCCACGGTAGCCTGCCCGAAGCAGAAGGTGTTGTTTACAGCATCAGTTTACAGATAAGGAACTCAAGGCCCAGAGGTGTTTGGGGAATTCCTTCTCCTGCACTCCTTCCACCAAGTGGACAATCTTGAAGCTTGCTTCCTTACACAGAGCGAGCACTGCTTGCCCTCAACCTTGGTTTGTGTTGACACAATTTTTCCATAAAGGTCCAGAGAGTAAATAAGCTTCTTGGGCCACATAAGGTCTCTAACACATATCTTCTTTGTTTTCTTTCACAACCATTTAAAAGTATAAAGAACATTCTCAGTTAGCAGGCCATGGGCAGTATTTGGCTTATGGGTCACAGTTTGCTGGCCCCTGCTCTAGGTAATGCCTAATGCCTTGGACTTTCCTAGTGCCCATGATGTCAGTCATAGCTCAGGTGTTCTCCCTTAGCACCTCAGAATCTTGCAGACAGCAACGTTTATTCAGGTTTTGCTTTGAGGCAGGCATGTTAAGCATTATTTCCATTTTCAAATGAAGAAACTATGGCTTAAGAGATTGAATGGAGACTGACTTAAACTTATGTTTGTCTGATTGACAAACACTAGTGGTTTCCTTCCCATGACCTTGAGGTTCCTGGAAAAAATGGGGTTAAAATACAGTGGAATTTCCCCAGGAACTTTTGACTGTGCCCTCGTGTTACTTCTAGGGCTGACAGAATAACTAATTTGATAAAGAAACTAATGTTAAGATAAAGAAACTTATGGCAGACTATATTTCTGATGCATGAGAATTCCAAGTTCTCATTTCAGTGTCTTGACTGCATGGATGGTCGTTCATTTTGGTCTTGCCTTCTGAGTAACCGAGAACAAGGCTGGCCTCCACGTTGAATTTCTTCATGTGTGCTCCCCGTGAGTATTAGCCAGCAGTTTTCAGTGATCCCATAGAACCTCATGAGTGGTCTCCCACTCCATGGTCCTGGTCTCTTTTTGCTTTATTCTGTTAAAAAATACAATGCTCAGACAGTAGAAAGAAACGTCTGCACACACCACACGTGGCTGAATCTCAGAAACGTGCCGAGTGAAAGAAGGCAGGCATGAGGAAGTGAATACTGGATAAGTCTGTTTGTATGAAACTAGGAACTCGGTGCTACTTGGAACTGCACATGGGGATGGGATGCAGGACATTTGGGGGATGATGGAAATGTTCTCCATCTTGATTATGGGGTGCTTTTGAGGGTCTTCAAACTTGCCAGAATGTATTGAGCATATACTTAAATGGGTACATTTCATCATTCGTTGACAATACCTCAATAAAACAGATTTTAAAACACACAGTTCTCAGAAATGAATGTAGATATGCGATTACCTCTCCCCATGAAGATACCTTGCTCCTTGTTCATAATTTAGCACTCTCAAGAACTATCATATTGCTGGTCACATTTAAGTCAGACTCCCCTAAACTTCTTTCAGCTGGATTGTTACCAACCAGATAAAACCTCTTTAACAGTTGATTTCTTAAAATATAACATGTGTGCTCCCAGAACGCTTGGTTCAAACCTGGCACTGTGATAATAACATTTGCCTTGTTGTGTTGTGGGTTCTCTATTTAAATGCCTGCGTTTTCCTGATTAGACATTGAGTTCCCTGCAGAGCCTTAGCCCTGTTTGTGTCCCTGGAACCCAGCATAGTAATTGGATGTAACAGGCACTCGGTAGCAGTTGTTTGGTTGAATACTAATAAAAGAGGGAATAAACCCACACTCTAGAACACTCACTGGTTTACCTCCTCTCCTGGAAGGCTTCAGTAGGTGTTTCTCCTGACTGTGTCACTGATACCTGGTGATTACCCACATAGTGTGCAGTCTCCACACTCAGGATGTTCACTGCACTATGGCGGATAGTACTGTAAGCTGTCCAACAACAATGAAATGTTGAAATACAGTTCCGTATGATAGAATTCTATACTGTCATTTAAGTCATCGGAAAGTGTTTCTGAGAGACAACGATAAAATGAAAATGCAAATTATGATATTTCTTTACCAGAACTCTCTAAAGAAACAGAACTAGTGAGACATTTAAATTACACACACACACACACACACGGAGGGACAGATGGAGGAAGAGAGATTGATTTACCTTAAGGGATTGATTCATGCAATTTTGGGGCCTGGAAAGTCCAAATTCTCCAAGTATTGGAGGGTTCTGCTGCATCAGGGAGTGGAGCAGGCTGGCAGTTCTAAAATCCATAGGTTGGGCAGCCAGCTGGAAACTCCATTTGGCTTATGCGATTGAGTGGTGGGTGCTGACAAGTTCAAAATCTGTAGGCCTGGAGATTTCTGCAGGCTTGCATTGCCAAGATTCAAAGGCCAGGTGACGGGCAGATTATAGGGTTGAGGAATGAAGCTCTGCTAGAATATTATTTGTAGTTTGAAGGCAGCCAATCTAAGAACTTTACATAAGATCACATTATGGAAGATCATTACATTGCATTAGATTATGTAACGGAACAAGTTGTCCAGTGTGTGGCAGAACCATTGGGAACTATGCATAGCCTAGCCACGTTAGCACATGAAGTTAACATTAAACATCACACTCTAGATATTTCTATTCCTCATGTTGTATATACATACTTATAAAAATCCAGTAAATTATATACTGGGCTATTAGTAGTGCTTATCTCTGTGTAGCAGGATTATCAGGGATTTTCCCCCCAGCAGTTTTGTTGGAATATAATTCACATATCATATAATTCAATAGTTCCATCACCTAAATAAAGAAGAGTTGTACAGTCATCATCACAATCAGCTTTAGACCATTTTCTTCATTCTTGTCCTCATCGTTATTAGCTCTCCATTCCCTGCCATCCCCCCAAGGAACCTTTAATCCAATCCTGTCATTATAGATTTACCTAGTCTGGATATCACATACAGAAAAACATTCAAACAAAAATTAGCAATAGTAACAAAGTAAATCAGATAAAACCTAAGTTGACTTTACAGTGTCAGAGATAATCTTAATGTTATTCCTTTTTCTGTTTCTGTTCTTGTTTTTAACTATTTCTATTTTCGAAAGAACATGTATTACAATAAGACTTGTTTTAACTGAAAATAAAATTGAGAGTCAAGGAAGGAAACAGGATGACAACTATTTTTTATACAAGTAACACACATTGTATTTTTTTTCTGCCAACCACGCCCTGCTCGGTCCCACCCCTTGAATGTTTATAGGCATTACTAAACTAATTTCTTACTGTTGCTATAAAATTTAGCATAGCACACTTACAAAGATACCTGGAGGCAGGGAGAGGGAAGCTGGCAGAAAAAGAAAGAAAATTCATAGTATGTATTATTTATCAACCTGGATAAAACCTCTTCTACTTTTACAAATGAAATGTGAGAAACAAAAAAGTGAGTGGAGAATTGGATGGAAGTCTGTAATTAATGTATCAATGTTAATTTCTTAGTTTTACCAATTTTACTGTGGTTATATACCATGGTTAACATTAAGGACAGTTGGATGAAGGTGTTATGAAAACTTTAGTATTTCTATAAGTCTAAAAATAAAATAATAAAAGGTAGAGGAAAAAATACTAGTTGAGTGTTAATAGGATTATAAACCCCTTGAGCTTAAGTGGAGAGCAAATGTTTTCAGAATGATGAGGGCAGTGAATGTACAGATGTGCTTTACACAATTGATGTATGTATGGATTGTGATAAGAGTTGTACGAGCCCCTAATAAAACGATTAAAAAAATTTTTTTTTAAAGATTATAAGCCCCTTGGGAATAGAGACTGGGTCTTAATCACCATGTTATACCTTGGGCTGTGTCAGATATACAGTAGATGCTTTTAAAATATTTACTGAGTGAGTGGAAGTGAAATTATATCTAAGTTGATTATATATACATAATTTTTACATCAAAGAAATTTATATGTTAATATCATTGGGATGACAGTATTTGTAAGTGAGATGTAGGCGTACTTGGAAAAAGCCATTTTTCACAGAAGTGTATCATACACATCTTGCATTGAGAACGGCTTTATTTAGTTAATTCTTTGTTGTAAAAGGAGCCCTGGTGATACAGTGGTTAAAGTGCTTGTCTACTAACGAACAGGGCTGCAGTTTGTACCTACTAGCCTCTCTCCCCGGGAAGAAATAGGCTGGCTGCCCATTGCAGAGGTACCAGTCACCGACAACCTGATGAATGGCAAGCAAACACTGTCAGATTGACAGGGAGAGTTCACAGTGTGTAAACTAAAGTAGACCCCTTATCATCTAGCTAGCTTCCATGTAAGGATTCCAAGGCTGTAAATCTTTCTAGAAGCAGTCTGCCACATCTTTCTCCCCTGGAAAGAGACTGCCAACAGAACAAACAAATCTGTGTTGGAAGAAGTACAACCAGCATGCTCCTTAGAGGCAAGGATGGCGAGATGGTGTCTCATGTACGTGGGTATGCTATCAGGAAAAGGACTTGCTGATGACAGATTGTCGGGAGAGACCAGTTCCTGGAGAAGGACATCATGCTTGGTAAAGTGGAAAGGTAACAATGAGATAGATTGACACCATGACTGCAACAGTGGGTGCGGGCGTAGGGAGGGTTGTGAGGACGGCGAGGACTAGGCAGGCGTCCACACCGTTGTGCATAAGGTCGCTATGGGTCAGCGCGTACTCTATGGCACCAAACAACAGCAACTGGATTTTATTTTATTACATAGTGTGAAGGAAGGGTCTGACTTGATTCTGAACCCCCCAATTGCCCCCAAAAAACAACAACCAGTTATCCTTATAGCGTAATTGAATGATGAATGTATCCTTTTTCCCCCGATTTAAAATGCTACCTTTATTAAATAGTGTTATTGATGCCCTAACAGGATAGCTTTGAAAGCAAATTCACTCTTTGAGTTTATGGGGCCAGAAGTCTGAACTCAAAGTGCCAGCTCTAGGTCTAAAAGGCTTTTTGCTTTCTGCTGGCTCACAGTTGCTGACAGACATTCCCTGTCTTGGCTTCAGTCTTCCCCTAGTTCCAGGAGGTTCCCAGCACAGGGATCTTGGGCCAGAAGATACACGCCCCCCCCCCCCCCCCCGGCTCTTCTTGCTTGTTGGGGATAGTAGTTCTTTCCTCTGCTTGATTTTCTCCTTTTGTCTCTGAGAAAAGGAAAAGTGTTTCAAGTGTATTACATCCCACATTTAAGAAGATGATTGCAGTTGATTAAGCATTGAGATACTAACTGTAAGGTCAGTAGCTCAAACCCACCAGCTGCTCCTTAGGAGAAAGATGAGAATCTGCTTACAGCTTCAGAACCCTTCTAGAGCAGTTCTGTTCAATACTATATGGATCCTATGAGTCAAAATCGACATGAGAGCAGATGGTTAGGTTTTGGTTTATTCCACCCTTGCGATTGATTGGCTCATCACATCGGATCACATAATGGATCATCATTATATAACTGCCAAATTGTATCACTATGTAACTGCCAAACCACTGAGAATCAGGGCTCAGCCAAGTTGCACATATTTTGGGGAGGACACCATTCAATCCATGTCATATATAACAAATTGCAATGTTCAATATAGATAAGTCTATTTCTGGGTTTTGTTTGTCTGTATGAGGGGGCTTCAAAAAGTCCATAGAAAAATTTCAATACTTTCATATTCCATTTTTCTACAAACTTTTTGAAGCCTCCTTCATCTATTCCTTTGTGAGGACTGTACAATTTTAATAACTGTGTCTAAGCATTTTTGTATGGCAAACATCTTACATCATTGTCTCCTTTAAACACTCTCAACATTTAATCCAAATTTTTTACTTCCTACTATTATAAAGGAGAGGGGCAGCCAAGGAGAGGAAGGCCCTCAGGGAGATGGAGGACCTCGATGGCTACAACAGTGAACTCAGACATAGAAACAACTGTGAGGGTGGCACAGGACCAGACAGCGCTTCATTCCCTTGTGCCTACGGTCACTATGGGTCAGAACGGACTCCAGGGCACCTGGCCACAACAACTCTGCCGTCGAGTTGAGTCTGCCTCTTAGAGACCATGTGGGATAGGGTAGATCAGCCTCTGTGGGTTCCTGAGACTCTAACTCTTTACACAAGTAGAAGCTCATCTTTCTTGGAGCACCTGGTGGTTTTGAACTGCAGACCTTGTGGTTTGCAGATTATACTAGAGTAAAAAATGAAAATGAAGATTACCCCGTGACCTAGCTGCCAGCTTCATCTTTGCCGTTCTCCTATAACCGGCTTCCCTCCAAATCTGGCCACGTCCACCTCCAGGCTTCTCACAGTTTCCCCAGTGTTCCTTGCTCTATCGTACTGCCTTGCCATTGGGAAAGTCATTCCTTTTGCCTGCCTACTTTTCCTAATGCCTTCATTTGTCCTTCAGGATCCAGTTCAGGCTCATCTCTTATATGAAACCTTACCAGATTCACCCGAGGCTGCAAAAAGCCTTTCAAATCCTCTGTGCTTTAAAGCGTTTGGTGCATAACTCTCTCATCTCTTTTGTTCTGTGTCTAAAGCTCGCCCCACCTCCAAAGAGCCTAGCACAAGGTGATGCATCATAGTTCCACCTAAAAAGTCAGATGATGGAGTTCTTCACAGTATCCACACTCAGTGTGCCTTCAAGTCTCTTCAGACTCTTTGGGTTTGTTTTATCTTTGAAGTAGTTGTTCATGTAGTTGTTGTTGAGCATATGCACAGCAGAGCGTCCAGTTCAGCAGTTTGTACACGCCTTCTTTCAGCTGTGCGGCCCTCCTGCCTTCCTGTGCTGGACTGGCCCTCTGCCACTAGCATGCATGCACTGCCCCCGGAGGCCCCGTCTAGTCTTTCGAGTTGCTGCTGCCATTTTGATCCCATAAAGATAATTTCTAGAAGAACATTATGCTGAAAGCAGACATTCTTTTTGAATTAACCTAAACTATTGTTTAGTTTTAAGAAGACTTAAAACCAAATAAATAGATTTATGGGGGTATTTTTTTGTTTAAGGTTTAAAGTTTATTCTAGAGTTTCATTTAGCTTTCATGCCTCCAGAAAATCTGGAGTTGCTATGAATTTGAAATTCTGTTCTGTTTTCTTCTCCTTTTTGATCAGGTTTCTTTGAAGCCGGCTAGGGAGCCCTTTTTCTGTCAAGGACATTTGTTTACGATATCATTCTGGGGCCACTGTACTACTGGTCAGACATTTATTAACTTGCCCTAATGTGATGGCGGAAGCTGCTTCTCTCTGGTGAAGCAAGTGATATTAGTTGGTATTGATGATTTTGCATGCCTTATACACCTCCAGGGCCAGACATTCCCCACCTTTGTTCTCTAGAGTCTTTCATCAAAAGGGTCAGTAAGGGTAGGCAGGCACTATGCAGTTCCTTGCATGCTTTTGTGCACACTGTTTTCTGGGGTTGCATGGCTTAGCAATATCCTGCTTCATCATGCAGACTCTGCCCAAGGCTCATGTTTCCCCTTAGCGTTCCCTGCCTGCCTTCATCTAGTTAGTGCACATTCTCTCTCGTAACATCTTATTAGGGACTGAGTTTCTAACTTAGTTCAGGAGCTCTGGTGGAGAGTCGTGACATGTTGGTCTGTGACCCACAAGGTCCACAGTTCCAAACCACCAAAGGTCATTCGGGAGAAAAATGAGGTTTTCTATTCCTGTAAATAACAATAGTCTAGAAAATACACAGGGGCAGTTCTTCCCTGTTCTATAGGGTTGCTATGAGTTGGCGTTGACTCTAGGGCAGTGAGGTTTATTGTAGTCTGATATAGTACACACCTGGAAGTACAATGTTTGGTGATGAGCTTTGGAATGAAATAGCCCTCGTTCTAAACCTGGCATGACCACTCTTTACCTTTGTGACCTGTCACCAATGACTTAATGTTTTTTAAACCTCAGTTGCTTTATGTGCAAGATGGCAATAATCATAGTTGTAAGGTGTAACTCAAACTAACTGCCATTGAGTCAATGCTGACTCATAGTGGCTTCCCTGCCCCCCGAGTTTTCCAAGCAACCCTACAAGCCAAGTCTTTGTCCCAAGGAGCTGCTGGTTGTTTTAAACTGCCAACCATTCGGATTGCAGCCCAGTGGGTAACCACTATACCACCAGGTGTAAGGTGTAAGGATTAAATGAGACAGCACCTGTAGAGAGTGTGGCCTGTAGGTGGCCCTTAGTAAGTGCTCCTTGTTACCATGTCTGTCTCCACTAGACTGGGTATGAGACTTTCTCTAATTTATCTCAGAAACCTAATACCTAGCCCAGGGCCTGGCAGGGCGTAGACTGATAAATAAATTAAGAACTGTCCTCAAAACTACTCCCTTCCTCCTTGCCGTTCCTCAGTGTGCCCTCGCCGTGTTAGAGCCACCCTTCCACACCAGGTGACTGAGTGTTGAGTACAGGGAACTAAGTGCCCTGCAAGGTCCTGGCTGTATAAAGAGACAAAGCACAGGTGGGAGTCTCTTCTGGTGCCGACAGTAGAGCCGGCGTAATTAAATGAGATCGTCATACTGCCAGAACTTGAAAGTTCATTATAATCTTTACGTGTGTGTGTAAAATTCCAAAATAAAATTTTAAGTAAATAAACGAATAAGAAAATATAAGATATTATATGCCATGAGTAAAAAGAAGAGCTGTGTTCGGTGCTAACAGGGCAGTCCAGCATGGATAAAGTGACCTGCAGGCTTTCCAGTTAAGCTGAAACTAGAGAATGATGAGGAGCCAGCCAGAAGGAAGTGTGGTCCTGACAGGGAGGAGCATGCGTGCTAAGCAAGAAGAGAGCAAGGTTGTTGGTAGCTGTCCTGACATGGGCAGGCTAGCATGGCTAGTTTGGAATAAAGAAGAATAACTGATGGCGATGTTGGACAGCAGCTAAGCAGAATTTATATGACGTCAGATCTTGAAGAACAAGAGGAGGAACAAGGTTTTTATGGCAATGTGCTAAAGAGTGAAATACAGCCCAGTCCTGTGCCACCCTAACAATCCTCCCTGTGTGAGAGAGTTTATTGTGCCAGCCTGGCCAATAAACACAAGTGGGGTTAATTTAAGGGCAGAGAGATAAATGGCTCGGTGAGCCTCACCTTTCTTGTCTCTCTCTCTTTGATCATTGGACCAGTGTGCAGCTGCCTTGCTTGGTCGGTGCCTCAATTTACAGGGCACACTACCTGTGGGACGCCTAGCCTGTGGACTGTGTCGCTGGAAGTTGAGATCCCTTTAAGACCACATGATTGAAATTTACATCTCTTGAGCTGGGGACTGACCGTTGACGACCTGGCTGACGGTTGGTGACCTGCCTTGCTGTTTGCTGCCTGCGCTGGGATAGCCTAGCTCTCTCTCTCTACAGAGGACTGACTACCTGACGGCCCTCAAGACTTGAAGGACTGCTAGTGTCTCACATCTTTCTCACGGGAGTGAGTCACACTGAGCCATTTGTACTGATGTATCATTTAACTTTTCATTTCTTGTATTGTATATCTATCTGTTTATAATTTAACTATTCATTTCTTGTGTTATGTATCTATATAAATATATATATAAAATTATCAGCAATCTGGTTTTATCTCTAGAGAACCCTGTCTAACACACCGTGTTTGAGCCCATTGTTGCAACCATTGTCTCAGTCTGTGTCTTTAAGGGTCTTTCACATTGTTTCTGACTGTATGTTTTACCAAGCAGAGAGTAAATTTAGTATTTTTTAAAGGTATGCTTCATAAAGAGTGGAGGAAGACAAGGGTTGCAGAAAGACCTTTTGGGAGGCTCTGGTGGTGCAGGCAAGAGTGAGCAAGTCTGAGGTGTGCAGTGGAGAGAGACTCAGGGACTGCCTGGTGGATTAGAAGTATGAAGTAGAAAGCAGAATCTAGATTTTTGACTGGAAACTGTTGTATTATTTCTTGATGGGGAAGACTCAATCAGGAATATGTTTTTTAGGGAAGTCAAGAGTTAAATTTTGTTTATAGTAAATTTGAGATGATTTCAGGTACCCAGGAGGAAATGTCAAGTAAGCAATTGAATATAAGAGACCTGGAGTTCTGAGGAAAATTTGCAAGTTTTCACTAGTGTGACAGTCACCTAATCTGGTGTCAATTTAAGGATTAAGAGTGTAGGGGTGGAGTCTAGGCTGTCATTCTGGAGATAGCCAATGAGACTTCTGTGTGGGCATGGCCTTCTCTTGAGAATTCTGGGATAGCTGGTAATTCCTTCTTGGAGGCAGAAGACATTGCAGAAGACAAGCCACATGGGCACAACCAGACCTCGGAAGCCGGAGAAGCCACAGAGAGACCCCTGCCAGTGCTGAGATGTTTCCAATGACACTGGACTCAAAGACTTTCTACCCACTGGCCTGTGATCTTCTGCATTCGGTGTCATTGCATATGTTTCATGGGTCTGAAGAGGACTTTATAGATTGGTATCAGAAATATGGGCTAATATCGGACTTATGGACTTGATCTGGACTGGGCTGGGATGTTTTCTCAATGTCAATTGCTCTCATATATAAATCTCTTTCTTATACACATATGTGTTTCCATGGATTTGTTTCTCTAGTTTACCCAGACTAACACAACTAGAATAAAAATTGAAGTGATAGGAATGGATCACATCACTTAGGGAGAGAGTAAAAGGGGCTTGCTGCTAAGGTCTAGCTTACTTTTAGCGTTTGGGATGGGATTACTGCGGTGAAGGAGCAAAGTAAGAGGAGTCAGTTTAACAAAAAAAGGAGGGTGAGGAGCCAGAGAAACGACCTATCCCCAGGCACAGGGTCTAGAACAGCCTTATCCAGGGCTCAAACAAAGAAGCTCACTGCCATCGTGTTGACTCAGACTCACAGCAGCCCTATAGGATAAGGTAGAACTGCCCTTGTGGGTTTTCGAGACTGATTCTTTATAGCAATAGTAAAAAGCCTCATCTTTCTCTTCGAGCGGCTGATGGTTTCAAACTTCTGACTGTGAGCTTAGCAGCCCATTGTGTAACCACTATGCCACCATGGCTCCTTCTTTGCAGGGCTGGTGTTCAGTGGTGATTGCTCAGTGAAATCAAGAGAAGAGATTATTTCAAGAAGAAGGGGATAATGAACAGGATGCAGTGCTGCCGAAAGGAGTGCTGGTGGTGCAGTGCTTAAGAGATCGGCTGTTAACCAGAAGGTTGACCGTTTGAAGCCACTAGCTGCTCCACAGGAAACCAGTGACACTTTGCTTCTACAAAGACTAGTCTCGGAAACCCTACTTTCCAGTTCTACTGTCTCCCACGGAGGGGGGGGGGGTCGCCATGAGTCAGAATCAACTAGACAACAAGAGATGTTAGTGCTGCTGAGAAAGAGTCCTGGTGGTGCAGGGATTAAACACTCGACTACTCACCCACACATTGATAGTTCAAACTCACATGGTGGCCCTACAGGGAAAAGACCTGATGCTCTGCTTCTGTACAGGTTATAGCCAAGAGAACACTATGGATCAGTCCTACTCAGTTACATGAGGTTGTGGTGTAGTAGAGTTGACTCAGTGACACCCGGCAACAATACAGTGCTATTGAGAGGCCTGTTAAGAAAAGGACAGTTTTGTTAGTCTTGGTTCTCTAGAGAAGATACATCAGAACTACCTATCTCTCTCTCTCCCTCTCTCTCTATGTCTGTTCTAGTCCATGGGTCAGATGTTAAGCTGGAGTCCTCTCCTGACTTGTGTAGCTAAGGGACTTCACAGGAAGCAGGAAGATTAATCAGGAAGCAGGAAACTACAAGGTAGTAGATGCAGAGGTAGATGAATTTAAGGTCATGCAGTCAGGCTTATAGCTGCATATTCCAACGAATCCAAGGTCAGTATGTTAGGTGGCAAGCTGCTGATAGTTCCCAGGGTCAGCAGGCAATATGGTGGGCAGTGGCTCAGGTTCCAAGCTCTAGAGGTTAATGAGTCAGATATGGAATCCAGACCCAGAAAGAAGCAAACTAGCTCCATAGTGTCAACTCCTACAGGAAGTAGGCCAACCTCCACCCCAAGGAAACGCCATCAGGTCTGTGGCCTGAGTAAGGGGGATATATTGTATCCAAATCTTCTTACAACTGATTGGCTGCCCACAACATTATGGAGTTGATGACCCTGTGTTAGACCACATCATTAGAGATTTCTAGACAGCCAAACCACTGAGAATCTTGACCAAACCAAGTTGACACAAACTTAAATGTCACAGTAGTAAACTACTCATTAGCTTGGTGGCTTGGATATTGCTGTGGGCCCTAGGAGAGTGGATTGAACACAATGCATGATAGGTGAAAAAGTGTGACTGTAAAGTGGGTTGAGAAATGGTGTGGTAGTTGAAGGGGTATATGGAGTCAAAAAGAAGTTCCATATGTGCCAGCAATATCTCTACTGGGTATATACCCAAAACTCAAACAGATGTGTGTACACCCATGTTCAGTCCAGCACTGTGTACAATCGCAAGAAGTTAGACATCACCCAATACCCAGCAGCAGAGTGGTGGATAAAGGGCCTCCGGTACCTACACACAATGGAGTACTATATGCATCACTGAGAAACAGCGATGAAACCAGGACATACCTCATGACCTGGATGGACCTGGAGAACATTATGTTGAGTGAAGTTAGAGAAAAGGAAAATGATTGTGTGAGACCACTACTATAAGACAAAGAGTTGCATACCAAAGGAAACAGACTGTGGATGTTCCCAAGGGAGGGAAGGAAAGGGTGGGGAGAAGAAGCGACGGACTTGAAGGTTAACAGATACTACCTTGAGTGAAAGAGAGGATAGAGATTCCTAAGAGAGAGGGGTGTGTGTTGATGAGTGGTTTGAACTACTGAATGCAGGGTTGATGGTCTGAAATGTAAGCTCAACCTAACATTTAAAAATAATTTTGTTAAGAGAGAACATACTAGAGTTTAAGTGTATGATATAGAAATGATCTAGGCAAGAATGAGCGATGATTGATGGAGGAAAAGGGGCTAATTTCAAAATCAGAGTGTATGAATAAGGCAGAGGAGATGCGATCAGAAGTGTTAAGTAGAGGGATTGTTCTTCAAAAAGAGGGTCATTTATGTTGAAACGGAAAACTGAATGCAGATACAGGTTCATTTATGCAGCTGGTCATGAATGACGACAGATTGCAAGTTTTGTTTCGGCTTTTTGGTACTCAGCGAAGAGTCAAGGACATCAGCTAAATGGGGGGAGATTGTGAAGGAGAGGAAAAATGAGTTTTTTTTAAAAAAAACTTTTTAGAGTGGACAGAAATTGGAGAGCCAGCTTGCTCGAGAAATCTAGTTGGATTGCCAATTAACAATGAATGCCCATTTGGTGGTCTTACATTGATTGTGGAAATAAACTGCCTGGTTGAATGCTCTTCCATCAGTATTCTTGGCAGTAGAAGATAGTTTCCGGGCCTTTAGGATTGTGGCATTTGAGAGGAGTCCTTGGGAGAGAATTGAGGATTCTTGAAAAGGAGTAGTTAGAATGGTTAACTGCAATCGAAGCAGGATAAAGAGAGAAATGGAGTCAGGAGAGGAAAGATGGGTTAAGAAATTGAAGATCTCATGGCAATTGAAAAACTGTCTCCATGGGTGCATTTGAGTTATGTGAGCTAGAAGGTTCAATAAATGGATGCGTTTAGAGGTGATGTCAAGGTAAATTGAGTTTGCTTTGACAGTGGGAGGATGTGGCTGAGGCAGAGTGAAGGAAACGGTCTTTGGAGCTGAGTAGTTTACAAAATGGAGAGGTTAGAGAGTTTAGCTGAGTTGCCCATTTGGAAGCTGAAATTGTATTGAAGGTGATGACTGCTTGTGCGGCAGAGTGTAACACTGAACCAGATGTGCTAAATTATCAGAGTGATAAGTGTTCTGCAGAGCTTTAAGATTGGGTTGGGGATAGAAAGAAAATAAATGATTTGGGTTTCTTCAGACTGAGTTGGAAGGGAAGATAAGATGTGTTGGAAGAATAATCCAGGCACAGGGGATGATTGGTACAAAGGCTCTAAAGTTGAGTATAAACCTCAGACTTTGAGAAAGAGAAAGAAGGCCAGTGAGGCAGGAGCTTAGTGGAGTGAAATGAATTTGAACTACAGGAACCAGATAATGAAGGGTTTTGAAGATGGTCAGGAGTTGGATGCGTGTATGTGGCTGTTACATAATCTCCTGTCAACTTGAACGAAGGGGTGGAGTATAACCTGTCAATCAGGTCTCAGCTTGATGGTCTCATTTGGAGGTGCAAGGGAGATAAATAGCTCACTGGAGGCCAGACACACTTTCTCTGCCTTCCCTTTCCTGCTGTTGAGACACTCAGAGAGCGGAAGAGACATATGGAGACCCGCACCAGCGCTGAGATACTTTCACTTCTACTGGACCCACAAGACCTTTCACCCACTGGCCTGTGAGCTTCCTGCATTCAGCATCACTGCATGAGCTGTGTGAGTCTAAAGAGATTATGGGCTAGTATCAGACATATGGGGCTAATATTGGACTTATGGACTTGACTGGACTGGGCTGGGATGTTTTCTCAATGTACAGTTGCTCTTTTATATAAAGTTCTTTCTTATACACATATATGAGTGTCTATGAATTTGTTTATCTTTCAGCCCAGACTGACACAGTGTATTTTATTCTAATTGACACAGTATGGTAGCCAGCCTCCAGATGGTTCCATGATCCTCTCCTCCTGGTATTCATGCCTTAGGATAGTCTTCTTTCACATCGTATAGGTTGACCTGTGTAACCAGTGGGATATTGTGGAAATGATGGAGTATAATTTATGGAATTAGGGCATTAAAGATATTGCAGCTTCTACCTTGTCTCTCTTGACTCACACACTCTGAGGGAAGCTAGACACTTACGTGGCCTTTGGAGAAACTCATATGGAGAGCATCTCCATCACCAGCATGTGAGGGAACCAGCTTATACGTAGATCCTCCACCCTTTGAGTGATTGTAGCCCCCCCCTCCATATTTCATTAAGAATTATTCTGGTGTGTGTTCTTAGAAGGTAAACTCAGCCACTTCCAGAGTTGATTCCAACCCATAGGGACCCTACAGGGCAGACCGTAACTCTTCATAGGTGTGTGCAGCCTCATCTCTCATTTGTAGTAGCTCGTGGGGTGTGTCCGGTAGTGGTAGCTGAGCACCGTTTAGTTCTGGTCTCAGGGTTGTGGAGGCTGAGGTGCACGGGGACGAATTGTTTTCATAAGTATTTGATTTTCTTTGCTCTTTGCTTCTGGGGGGGAGTCTGAATTTCGTTTTGTTCATAGGTTCCTCCTCCCACCTTTTTTTTTTTCCCTCTCCAATTTATTTTTAAAGTAAACTTGGTTATTTGTTCTATAGCCTGTCACATTCTGGATTTTGCTAATAGCTTCCCTGGGGTCTGTTTAACTTGCTCCTCTATCTTTGTGTTTTATGTAAACTGGTAGTTAAATCTAGAGGCTTAATCTAATTCAGTTTCTTTGGGTTTAGCAAGAATACTTCATAGGAACTGGTATTTACTGCCATTAGGAGGCACCTAATAACTAGTTCCCTTTCTTCTTATGTAGTCAGCTCATGGCTGTTGAAGATCAATGCCTAAATATGTTCATTTATTAGGGGGTACAAAATGGTGATATTCTAATTCTGTCATTTGTCATTGAGTCAAATCATTTTGACAACTCTGGGTTAGTTTTGGTTTTTGGTGTTTTTCAGGGGAATAGTAAAATAAGGGCTTGAGTTACAGATAGAAATTAAATGAAGCCTGAATCCTCCTCCGAAATCATGTGCCCTCTGTCTGCCACACTTTATCCATTGTCCGCTGTGAAGAGAAATGCTAATAAACTGCTCCTATTCCTGCCTATTTAAAACCAGGCAGTGTTTAAAGATGATCATTATTACTGTTGGCTGATAAATTTAAATCTCTTTGTATCTGTACATTCCCATTCTTTGTAGATTACCTGCCTACAGACAGGCATTCCTCAGGAAGGTATTTCATGTGAGAAAATGTGTTACTTGCTCAGACTGTCCTCAGTCTGTGCTGCATCATCAGTGGAAAAGCTCGGGTCTCTGTGACAGGAAAGCGGGTTTCTGCAGATTCTGGCTAGTGTGGCCTAATGCATTATAAACAGCAGTAGGAATATGATGCGACTTCAAAACATTTGTGAAAATGGAGTTAAAAGATAAAAAACATGAACTTTATTTCCCAGCATAATCTCCGTCACACTCAAGACAATTTTTTAAGTGCTAATACCAGGCCATTCAGTCCATCCTTAAATAACTGAGGGATCTCAGAACTTAAGCATGTCTTTTATACATTAACTGAAGAAATCTGTATTATTATTTGTTTTAAAGATTAAGAGACACAAAGAAGCCAGGAGAAGCCAAATCAGAACTGTAAGGTGGATGCTTAATGATTTCCATTGAATCTCTTGGAAAATTGCCTTTGTTTGATGAGAAGAATGAGCAGAAGCATTGTGGTGGTGGAGAAGGCCTCTCTGGTGAAGCTTTTCCAGGTGTTTTTCTGGTGAAGCTATGCCTCACTTTCCCCAAACAATCTCATAATAAACAAATGTTATCATTCTTTGGCCCTCCAGAAAGTCATTAAGTAAAATTTCTTGAGTAGCCCCAAACGGTGATAAGTCTGCTTTTGATTTAACTCGACCACTGCCACCTCTTGGTAGCCATTGCTTTAATTGTGCTTTGTCTTCAAGCTCATATTGGTGAAGCCATGTTTCATTCTGATTACAGTTCTAAGAAATTCTTCAAGATTTTGAATCCCACTTGTTTAAAATTGTCATAGAAAGTTCTTCTCTTGATGGCCACATATGTACAAATATGCTTGATACAGTTGATGTATGGAATGTTATAAGAGCTGTAAAAGCCCCCAATAAAATGATTTAAATGTTTAAAATTTTAAAAAAAAGAATAATAAAGTTCTCTCGTCTGAATCAACAGATCTGGGTATAGCAGTTTGGTTCCCATTGAGCAGAAAGTTGGCGCAACTTTAATTTGCAGTCAGACTTGTGTAAGCTGAGCCAGTTGAGATCACTAAGGTGTCGACTGTTGTTTTGACTATCAGTCATTACTGCCTTTCAGTTAAGGCACTAAGAAGATAATTCTCTGTGAACTGGTGTGGATGATATGCCACTTGAGGCTTCTTCTTCAACATTGTCTTTTCCCCTTTTTTTCCCTTTGGTCTTTTCCCTTCTTAAAAGGCGTTATCTATTTATAAAATACTGACTTCTTTGGGGCATTGCCCCCATAAATTTTATGTAAAGCACCAGTGATTTTGGCATTCCTTATAAATTTCACTCAAGCTTCACTGTAACCTTGGTATTGTTCAATTTTAGCAGAATTCATGTTGTTCTGATAGGGGTTTTCAGTGATGTCGTATCCTTAGTGCCTCAAACAACTTCCTATTCAGACATGTTGTAATGAGTTAGTGTGAGTTTATTTGGGGGTCAACAAATTTGAAATCTATGCATAGTTTTTCATAATACACATTTTTGTGTGTGGTGGGGTAGGGCTCCATTTGGGTGAAAGTTTACAGAGAAATTTTGGTTTTTGGTCAGCAACTTATACACATTTTTATCTCTGTGACTCAATTTGCAGTCCCCGCAAATGTAACAGCACTCCTCCGCATTCCTCCCTGGGCTCCTGGTTTCCATTCATCCTTCTTAGTTTTGATTTTAGATAAATGTTGCCACTATTATCACGAGTGGTTGGTTAGGAACTAGAGGAAAGTTGTATTTTTCATTGTTGCTACATCGCACCCTGACTGGCTTGTCTTCTTCCTGAGACACCTCTGCAAGTGGATCTCTAGTGGCCTACAAATGGGCTTTGGGTCTCCACTTCACACTTCCACCCTCATTCACTATGGTAAGATTTTTTGTTTTGATGATGCCTGATACCTGATCTCTTCGACACCTTGTGATTGCACAGGCTGGTGTGCTTCTTCCATGTGGGCTTTTGTTGCTTGTGAGCTAGATGGCCGCTAGTTTACTTTCAAGCCTTTAAGACCCCAGATGCTATATCTTTTGATAGCTGGGCACCATCAGCTTTCTTCACCACATTTCCTTATGTACTCATTTGTCTTCAGTGATCATGTTGGGAAGGTGAGCATCATAGAATACCAATTTACAGGGATCTGCATATAACTTCCTCCCTGGGGGGACAGACAACAGAAAAGTGGGTGAAGCGAGATGTCGGACAGTGTAGGATGACAAAATAATAATTTATAAATTTTCAATGGTTCATTTAGGAGAGGGGAGCAGGGAGAGAGGGGGGGAAATGAGGAGATGATGCCAAGGGCTTATGTGGAGGGCAAATGTTTTGAGAATGATGACGGCAACAAATGTACAAATGTGCTTTACACAATTGATGTATGTATGGATTGTGATAAGAGTTGTATGAGCCCCCAATAAAATGATTTTTTTAAAAGAAGAAAAAGAATACCAATTTAATAGAAGAAAGTATTCTTGCATTGAGGGAGTACTTGAGTGGAGGCCAATGTCCATCTGCTACTTTAATACTAAACCTTTAATTATATGCACATAGATCTATTTCCCCATCCTCATATATAAATATATTTGCATAAGTACAAGTCTTTTTCTAGAGCTGTGTAAATGCCCTTTGCCTCCCAGCTCTTTCCTCTATTTCCCTTGACTTTCCTCCTGTCCCACTATCATGCTCAGTCCCCACCAGGGTTTCAGCAATTCCTCTTTGTTACATCACCCTTGATCATGCCCTTCCAGGCCTTCCATACCTACCTCACCACCAATTTGGATCACTTGTTGTTCCCTTGTCCCGGGTTTGTTAACACCACTTCCTTCCCCCTCCACCCACCTCCCTCTCTCCTATGTCCCCCCCCCCCCCCGGAACTGTCGGTCCTATTGTTTTCTCCTTCAGATTGTTCATCCAGTCTATTTTATTTAGACAGACCTGCAGAGATAATAACATGCAAAAAAAACAAGACAGAGCAAAACCAAGCAACAATACAAAACAACGACAAAGAAAAACACAACAAGAAAGAAGTTTGTAGTTAGTTCAAGGATCGTTTGTTGGCCTTTAGGAGTGTTTTCCAGTCTAGTCTGTTGGAGCACCATGCCCTGGCCCCTAAGTCTACCTTCAGCATTCCCTGGGGACCTCGCCGCCCCATTCCCTTGCTGTTCTGTTGCACCCCCTTAAGTGTTTTGCCTCGGTGTGGCGGGATCAGATCCGTGCAATTCCTACACTGTGTCTCCGGTGTTGTCCCCAGTAGGTCAGTGAGGGGAGTCATGTCTCATAGTGGGGCTGGCCCTGTGGTCCTCTCTGTGGACTGGCTGCTCTAATCGGGACGGTCGTCCTCAAGGCCTGGTGGGTTGTATTGAAATTATGAGTCAAGTTAGACAGGAATGGGATGCTGCCTATTTATTAGAGTACTCTAACTTGTAGAATTGTTTCCACTTTTAAACAACTGAATCCTTTCTTCTCCTCCATGATGCAGGATCTACTTAAGCGTCACACATTATGTGCTTGAAGAAAATGGTACCAATTAATGGTACTCTGTAAGGGGGCATTAATTGTAAAACCCATGTGGATTTCAGAGAGGTTAGCATGTGAAGAAAAAAATGTGCAGAACTGGTACTGTATTTTGATAGCAAATACTAATCAAACCAGGGAGAAAACCTATGAAAAGTAATTTTTAGAGCTGAACAACTTATAAGAGAATTGGTAAGAATATCCCAAAGCCAAGACTTAAATGCAAAGTGCCCTTCGCTAAAGAACTTTAATTATAAATATACAAAGTTAAGATGGTTGTTCTTTGATTTCATGTGTGTATGTACTTTTCTTTCTTTTTTTTAAACTTTCACTTCTTTAAAACTGATTGTGAATTACAACAGACCTGCCCGTGAATTGGATTTGAACGCCCTACATTTTACTAAGATGTATGCAGAAGAATCACCTGAGGACCTGTGAGAGGACCTGGGGATCTCGTTCAATTGTAGATTCGAATTCAGCATCATCCAGGGTAGCATGATGAATTCTCATCCAGGGTAGAAAGAGAATGAACCAGTTCGAAACCCTGATTAAAATTTCCCAGTGGCTGCTACTTAAATGAAAAGCCATCTTTGGCATGGAGTTGGTAGGCGCTAGCATATGGAAGACCAGATGTTGAATTAGAACACATTTGATAAAACTGAAGTTTACTGTGAAGCTTGAATAGTGGCATTTTTGCCAGGTGTTTGTTCAAATGCTTTCCGTTTCTTTTTCCACTCGGGTTCTGATTACCACTTCCGTGTAATCCAGAGACTTCTGCTAGTTTTTCCATGCGCTTGGAGTGACTGTTCGAGCTGCTTTTATTGCTGATGAGAGTGTTAATGCTGCAGTATGTGTCAGTACGTAGAAGCACTGCACTCTTTCCAAACATTCTGATTTGCTTAGATCATCTCAGATCCTCCCTGAGCTGCCAGCTAGAGCGTTTTCATTCAATGATATCATGCACTCGAAAAATTCATATTGCACGACCACAAAGCAAAAGACTGTATTATTCTGGTATTGGGGGGAAAGATGTTTGCTCTTTGGATTATTACAGTCACCTCAGAATTCTTCTTCTTACCTCTGTGTTTTTATCAATTAGGAGTAAGTGTAGCTACATATTGAGGGAAAGTCCAACTTTGCTTTAATTCAAACAGAGATTTGTTTTTTTAAAAAATCATTTTTATTAGGGTCTCATACAACTCTTATCACAATCCATGCATACATTCATTGTGTAAAGCACATTTGTATTTCATTGCCCCTATCATTCTCAAAACATTTGCTCTCCACTTAAGCCCCTGGCATCCGCTCCTCATTCCCCTCTTCCCGCTCCCCCCTCCCTCATGAACCCTTGATAATTTAGAAATTATCATTTTTTCATATCTTGCACTATCCAATGTCTCCCCTCACCCACCCTTCCATTGTCCACCCCCCAGGGAGGCAGTTATATGTAGATCCTTGTGATCTGTTCCCCCTTTCCACCCCACCCTTCCTCCACCCTCCCGGTATCACCCTCTCACCACTGGTCCTGACGGGATCATTCACCCTAGATTCCCTGTGTTTCCAGTTCCTGTCTGTACCAGTGTACATCCTCTGGTCTAGCCAGATTTGTAAGGTAGAATTAGGATCATGATAGTGGTTGGGGGGGAGTGGGGAAGAAGCATTTAGGAACTAGAAGAAAGTTGTATGCTTCATCGTTGCTACACTGCATTCTGAGTGGCTTTCTCCTCCTGCAACCCTTCTGTAAGGGGATATCTAGTTGCCTACAGATGGGTTTTGGGCCCACACTCCCCCTCATGGACAATTATAGGATTATTTGTTCTTTGATGCCTGATACATCATCCCTTCTACACCTCGTGATCACACAGACTGGTGAGCTTATTCCATGTGGACTTTGTTGCTTGTGAGCTAGATGGCCGCTTGTTTACCTTTAAGCCTTTAAGACCCCAGATGCTATATCTTTTGATAGCCAGGCACCATCAGCTTTCTTCACTGCATTTTCTTATGCACCTGCTGTGTCTTCAGTGATCATGTCGGGAAGGTGAGTATCATGGAATGCCAGTTTAATAGAACAAAGTATTCTTGAATTGAGGGAGTACTTGAGTGGAGGCCCAATGTCCATCTGCTACCTTGATACTAAACCTCCCGGGAGTCCACCCTGGGCATGAGTGAGTGGCCTGTCAGATAGCAAGCTCGGCCATCCTTACTGATGAGTGTGAGCCAGGAGGCGTTAGACATTTTTGGATAAAGAGATAACAAGATTAAGTTTATTTTTCATTGTGAGAGTAATTCATGTTCTTGTAAAGAACTTGAAATTTAGAAAGTAGAATTTGGGATGTTTCTCATATCCCACTCCTCAAAAATACCCAGTTTTTAAAGGCTTTTATGTATCTTGCCAGACTCCCCCCCAAAATTTTCTTTGTAGTATATCTGTTCAACATTGACTATTGTATCTATTATATATACTCATTATAATATATATGTGAATATTTTATGTTGCTTGGTTTTGCCATCAAGGGATTAAACTACACATAATGGGTTGTAAATTAACTTTTTCTTTTAATTCAAGATGTTGTGAATGTCTTTCCTATTACATCTGCCTCATTCTTCTTAATGGCTGCGTGATAGTGCCCTGTTGCTGTTGTGTTTTTGCAGATACCATATCCATGTAAATTACCTGCACACACATAGCACGCATAGTGGGCATAGGAAACCAGGGCACCAAGTTTGCAAGACTGTGTCCAAAGGTTATTTGCATAAAAATATCAAACTAAACCAATGGCTATGGAGTCATTTCTCACTCAGAGAGACCCTATAGAACAAGGTAGAACTCCCACCTTGGGCTTCCAAGGCTATACATCTTTACCAGAGATCGCCAGCCTCTTCTTTCTTCCAAGGATCTGCTGGTGGGTTCAAGCTGCTAACCACAAGGTTAGCGGCCCAGCATGTAACCCATGACACCACCAGGGTTCCAGCATAATATGCAGTACTTCTCAAATGTTAGCCTACGTCACAGTCACCTGGAAGACTTGTTAAAAACCTATGCTGGACCTGTCCCCACCTCCGCCCCACCCCCACCCCCCACTCCCCATACTTCTGATTCATTAGGTCTAGGGTTAGTCTAAGACTGACTTCCTTTGGAATTCCCAGGTGGGGCTGATGCTTGGAGAACCGCTAGGGCAAGTTTTCACTCCCGTCTTAGAGCGTGCTCAGGGTCTCCAGTTGATCTGCCTTTTCCAGTTTTCCTTCACTTTGAATCCCGACACACGTTGAGGCACAAAGGAGAACAGAAGTGGAGAGAAAAGAGGAAATCTGAGAGACATTTCAAAAGAAGGATTAATGGGCTTCGGAGGAGTCTGAGAAGATGTGAGGGACAAAGGAACAGGAAGCAACATTTTCTAAACATTTCGCCTAGATTTACTCTTTCTAAAACACTCCTTTCGTCCTGTGATTTCCCATTCAGGAATCTGCAGTGAGATAAATCTGAAATGGGATTTACTCAAATAAAATGCAACTGACAGTGGCACCGAACCAGTGTGGTTTCTCCTGTTCTGTCGGAGTCAAATGTCGTAATGACAAAGGACTTGGTAGGTAGATCCCTGCAGCACCAAAGACTTTCAAGACTGAGCCAGTGACCTACTTTAGGCAATATCCAGTTCAGTGATTCCAATTCAGCAAGCTAATTTGGATAGCATTTTCAGACTTGTAGAGTTTGACTGGAAGTACTATAGTACATTTGTATAAAGAACTGTCAGTGGCTAAAGGTAAGCCTGAACCCTGTTGAGAAACTCTGTTTCTTGCCTGCCTCTCATTATTCTTTGCTCTCATCATGCACTGTGCTTTCTGTATTTACTTTTTCCTTAAGCTTGCTGTTTGGCCAAAAAAAAACCAACAAAAAAAGGCATATGCCAAGTATTCATGTTTGCAATTATAAATGCAGATGAGGCCAGCATGTTTGCACCGGTGGATGAAATAAGCAAATGGCAGCCTATTCAGCTGATCGTGTGGTGTTCCTGGATTGGAAGATAAGCAGAGGGAAGGGGATCTAGGTTCTGAAGCTATTTCCTATGTGGATCCCTTTCTTTTTGAAAGCTGGCTGCCTTTGTGGTGTTTCATGCCTGTATTATTCGGGGCCACTTGTGTGGGTGAGGTTTAAAGATGTAAGAATTAGAGCTAGCTGCAAAAGAGTGCCAAGTATTTTTTAAAGCAGCTTTATTGAGGCATAGTGTCCATACTACAGAATTCATCCATTTTAGGTAGATAGACAATTAAGAACCATTAGTAGAGAAACACATCTTGTATGACATACAGGATATTTGTGACTTAAAGGAAATGCCTAGGGTAGGTAAATGTATAGAGACCAAGGTTCATTAGTGGGTAGGGGTTGGGCGTAGGGCATAGGGGTGGGAAGGACTCATTACTGAGTTTATAGTAGAGATGGGAGGAAGATCTGGGAAGGAGCGTGGTAATCGCTGAGCAGTGTGCTCAACCTAGCTAATGTCATGGGAATGTACATAGGACGGATGCGGAAAGGACCAACAATGACGCAAAGGATGCGTTTATTTCTGTATTTTGAATAAAGAAAGAAAAACTTGTACATTTGCGCAACTATGTAACCATGGTCAAAACCAATTGGCAAACATTTTCCACCCCATCTCTCCAGAGCTCCCTTGTACCTGTTGGCTGTGAGGCCGTGCTCCTGCTTGTAGCTTTGTGCAACCACTTACCTGCTTTCTGCCTTCAGAGATTTGGTGGACAGGTTTCAGTAGTATTTTTAGACTAAGGCATACTAGGAAGAAAGGCCTGGCAACCTGTTTGCAAAAATTAGCTGATGGAAACCATATGGATCAGAATATTAGCCCTTTTGTGTACTTTGGGCATGTCATCAGTAGAGCCATCACTGGATGAGGACATCATGTTTGGTGAAATAGAGGGCCAAGAATGTGAGGGAGCCCCTTGTGAGCTGGACTGGCACAGTGGCTGCCACAGTGGACTCAAGTACACTGGCCATCACACGGGACCAGGAAACATCTTACTCTGTATGTAAGGTCACCATGACATTGTGGACCTGATGGCAGCTATCTATCTAGCTCTATAAAGAATACGTGTAAGACAGTACAATTTCAGGCCATGAGACCACAGAGGAAGAACATCTAATGGTAGGGATTTAGGAAAGAGGTTATCAGAGTGTACTGACAGTGATCATAGCTAGTACCCAGGGCCTATTCTGTACTACAATGCACTTACCTACTCTACTGTTGAGATCATTTGGGTGGCTCCCAATGTAGGGCTATCATTGAATATTTTTAGGTATGTCCTGGGTGTACACACAGTATATATTCTGCTGGGTATATTGCTAAGAGTGAAGTTGTTGGGTCGTGGGGTATATGTGTCTTCGCTTTTAGAAGAACAATGTCAGGCTGGATTTCAAAGTGGCTGTAACAGTTAACATTTTGACTAGTAATAACAGAGAGTTTCTGTTGTTTCGTTATCTTCCATAGTGTCAGATGTGGCCATGTTTAGCTAGTCTGGTATGAACTGGTACATTGATGGTTCTTTGTATTTCCCTTGCATACCATTGAGGCTAGGCATCTTTTCGCGAGTGTATTGGCCACTTTATTTATTTTGAGGTGAGTGCCGCATCTAGCTTCTTGCCCATTTTCTGTTGGGCTGTCTTTTTTTAAAACTTACTAACCAAAAATGCCAGGTGCCATCAACTTGATTCCAATTCGTAGCAACCCTATAGAACAGAATAGAACTGCTGCATAGGGTTTTGGGGGCTATACATCTTTATGGAAGCAGACGGCCTCATTTTTCTACAACAGGGTGGCTGGTGGGTTCAAACCACTGACTTTTCAGTTACCACACTTAACATGCTGCACCACCAGAGCAGATCTTATTAGAGCTCTTTATTATTTTGAGCCCTCTATATGTGGCTTACCTTTTCATTTTATGTCTGAATTTTCTTGTAGGCATATGTATATCTTTGTGTTTTGTATCTTGTGTAAGAAATCCTTCCCTGTCTACCCTGCCTGTATCATTTACATGCGGGTATACAGCTCACCTGGAGTTGATTTTTGAGGACAGTAATTTTAAATGAATTTGTTAGGACTCCTCAGCTTTAGAGAGTTTTTTCGGTTGGTCCAGCTTTTCTAACTGTCCTCAGCTGAACAGTAGTGAAACCGTAAGCCCACCACTGTCAAGTCAGAATAATCCGCTAGGACAGAGTGGACCTGACGTACAAGGTCTCCATAGCTATCTGTCATCTTTACAGAAGCTGACTGTCTTTTACCCACAGACTGGTTTTCTCCCTGTCAGTCAGCAGCGCAGTGCTTAACCACTGCATCACCAGGCCTCCTCCCTCAGCAGAAGTGACCCAACCCACTGCCATCTAGCCCATCTCACTCATAGCAACCTCACGTAAGGTTTCCTAGTCTTTAAATCTTTATGGGAACAGGTAGCCTCATCTTTATCCCACAAAATGACTGGTGGGTTCAAACTGCTGACCTTGTGGTTAGCTGTCTTAACGCTTCCCCAGCAGCACCACCAGGGCTCCTCTGCAACAGGACAGTGGGTCTGGGTTGTCTGTTTCTCCATTCCCAAATGTTTCACTTGAACTTAAGAATGAATCTCAAAAAAAAAATCTATTCTTTTATCGGCTTCTATTAAATTATCTTAATGAATATATTTATTGAAAAATAAATTAAAGGGGCTGAAATATAACAGATTTATAAGTGCCTGCTTTTTATGTATTATATTTAAGAGACGAAAAAGAAACTTCTGTTTTATCTGTGCTTCTCCTAGACGACGTTTAGCTTGCCGCCTGAAACGAGTATAGTTAGAATTACTGTAGGACAATGCCAGCGTGTTCATCACAGCAGAAAATCTCAGAGAGGAAACGTCTGCCATCAGACATGAGGATTTTTATAATAAGGAAGTTTAATCAAGAGAACAGCCACCTCCCTTTCTCTGCGTATCCACAAAGTTAACCCTCTTTCTTTTTGGCCAAAGGTAGATTGACTGCAAACTACATCCAGAATGCTTTTAGTTGGTACCACAAAATATGGAGAAACTATCTGCAGTTTATGGCAACTAGATCCCTGACATATGATGCTCCAGGAACTGTTTTTACAGTGCACAAGATGCACAGGGACAGAACTGCAGCCCCCCGTGATTATTGGCAAGGAAAAACTGGCTACGTGGCTGATGTTAAATTTGCCTTTACAGGCAGCCGGATAAAGAAATGCCTGAGAAATTGCAAACTGGAGCCGTGAGATGGTTTTGCAGCTAGTAAACACAGCCCTGGAAGCCATGGCAAAGCGGTTCTCTTGTGAGCCATTTTCAGCTTCTACCCAGAGAGTGCTGGGCGGGCGCCAGAGAGAAAAAGCCTGATGAGCCCCCCAGGGAGTGTTGCGCAGGAAGGTAGACCCTCTCTCTCCCAACCACACTCCTGCTGCTACCCAGACCCCACCTTGCTCTGGCCTTGTGTCAAGTTCACGTGGATGTTAGCTTTTGTCCTCCACATTTCAGGCCCATGAGTTGCTTATTTCCTGACTTCCCAGTTCTTCTACATTTTCCTTTATCTCTTTAAAACCGAGGTTCCCCAAGTGTGGTCTAAAGACTGCCCTATGCAAGACCCTTTTAGTGGGAACTGCAAGTTCACAATCATCTAGTACGAGTACTAAGATGTTCTGTGCCTTGCTGACTCACCTTCTTAAGCATGTATGGTAGAGTTCCCCAGAGGTAACATGACTTGTGATCTGACAGAAGAATGAATGCAAAAGCAGGTAGAAGACAGCTATGATCTCTAGAGCTGGATGGTATTCAAGATGCTTGCCAAAGTGTAAGGCAGCGTCACTTTTCTCAAGCCTTTTGTCTTTTGAAAAAGCATTATTTTAAAAAATATCAACATGGAATGGTTTATCATTGGACTTTTAAGTGAATTTGTACATTTTTAATTTCTAGTGTGGCAAATGTGGATATAACGCAAAGAAGTAAAAGCCTTTTGAGATCTTAAATTATTTTTAAGAGCGCAGAGATCCTGAAATCCAAAAGTTGGAAAATCAGACTAATAGGCATCTAACCACAACAACAAATCTTACAGATTCTGGAAGGAATCTGTTTTCTCGCTAAGGTCTAGTCAGATTGTTTAACGCACAGTTCCCGCTCCACTGTCTGAACCTGCGCACCGCCAAGGGCTCTCCTCATTTTCTGTGGAATCGCTTTGTGTGCTGAGTTTCTCCTTCTCTGTAGCATAAACCCCAAGGACAGAAAAACAAACAAGCAAAAGCCATCACCCAGAGTCAATTTGTAGCAACCCTACAGGACAGAGTAGAACTGCCCCCACGGGGTTTCCAAGGTTGTCATGTCGCCTTCACAGAAGCAGAGTACCCCATCTTTCTACTGCAGAGTGGCTGTTGGGATCAAACCATTGACCTTTCGGTTAGCAGCTGGGGGCTTAACCACTGTGCTACCAGGACAGGGAACATGTCTTAAATGAGAGTTTTATTTCATTTTATAATTTTAAGGTACACAGCACTGGGCACAGGGAAAGCACTTATTAATGATTTATTCATATTATTACTGTCTTCAGTAACAACATTTAAAATTTCCCTAATTTGCTAATTTACCAGAGAAACAATATAGATTTAAAAATTGACAAACCATTTTCGTAAAGAATTAGCCATTTAATTTTAAAACAACATAAAATTAATATGTGATAAGAAAATAAGTAAAGTCCTGGAACATCAATAAATTGAGTACGAAAGCTCAGCCTGCTAATTTGTGTGCTCCCTATGGTCTGGTCACCAGCCCTGCTCTGAGTACGCAGGAAGCATCCAGTGAAGCAGGTAAGCTTGGCTCTGTGCTCACTGCTGCTGCTACTGTTGTCTCAGCCAGCAGTCCGGCCTAGGTCTTCAGGGGAAGAGCAAAACCAGCAAACCAGTTGTTGATTTCAATTTATGGGGACTCCCTTGTGGTGTAGTGCTTACTCACTGGGCTGCGATCTTCATGCTCAGCAGCTCGAAACCACCAGGAGCTCCTCGACAGAAAGACAGGGCTTTCTACTCCCACCACCAGTTATAGCCTCAGACCCAGAGGGTCACATGAGTCAGCATCGACTAGATGACATTGGGTGTGGATTGGTTTTTATGTATGAGTAAAATTGCATTCTGTGGGGTTTTCAGTGCCTGAGATTTTGGGGAAAGAGATTGCTAGGTGTTTGTTCTGAGGAGCTTTTGGGTGGACTCAGACCGCCAAGCTTCTGATGCTAGCTGAGCACTTACCCAGGGACTCCTTAGGTCTATACAAAGGAGCCTGTGTCATTTTTGCTTTTATGCTGTTGAAGAACTGACAAGTTGTCCCGAGACTAGTCTAGAGGGCATGTGCCTTAGCTATCTAGTGCTGCTCTAACAGAATTACTACACATGGGTGGCTTTGACAAACCAAAATTTACCCTTTCACAGTTTAAGAGACCAGAATTTCCGCTTAAGAAGAAGGTCCTTGTCTCCTTTCATTATCTATGGGTCCAGTGTTGCTTGGAATCTCCATGTGTCTTGGCATTAATCTTCCACAGACTCTAGGAGTTTCTCAGCACAAAGGATATACCATATATACTCGAGGACAAGCCAACCCGAATATCAGCTGAGGAACATAATTTTACTACAAAAACTGCATTAAAAATGTGCTGGAAAACTCTGCTTATACACGAGTATATACGGTATTCCATTCCTGGCATTTCTTTCTGGGTGGTAGTAGGTCTCTTTGATTGATTGTAGATTGCGTCCTGCCTCATTCTTGTATTTGGATAGATGCGACCCTATCACAGATAGCATTGTACTTCATGATGGATCTTGAAATGCCCTTTTGACAATTGATGCAAGGCTCTTCCTCTTGAATCTGCCATCCTCATCATTGTAAACCATGTGACTGCCTGGTTCAAAATGGCCAGTACCCTTCCATTCCAGCTCACAGTGGCTATAACAGTGGGCATATACATAAGAACAGTTGTGAAGATGGCATGGGACCAGGTGGTGTTTCGTTCTGTTGTACATAAGAACATGAGTTGGAATTGACTCAAAGGCACCAAACAACAACAGCAACTCACTAATATTATAGAGGGTAGGATTTGCAACACACAGGATAATTACATCAAATCATAAAATGGGGGGGGGATCATTATATACTAGACACATATTTGGGGATATAATCCCCCCCCCAAAAATTTAGGTTTATTCTATAGAGTTCATTGGGAATGCCCTTTGTAATGGCATTGTCTTAAATGGTAGTGCTACAGTACTAAATAAGGCTTAGAACCTGATTTCATGAAGCAGACAAGCCATTAGACAACTGAGTGGTAAGCCTAGTAGAAATGTGTACTACATACAGTTGGTAACTCAGAGAAAAAAAATCCTTCCATGTGACCTGTAACAAGACAGAGGAGTCCAGAAAAGCTTTAACAGAAAGTTCCTCTAAGCGTGTGCCTTGAAGGTTGGGAAGAAATTTGTCCTGTGGGTGAGAAGATGAACCGCATGGAACAGCTTGTACAAAGTCATGAGCCTGTGAAACCACATGGTGCTTAATGGAAAATTAAGCTTTCAAATTAAGCTTAACTTTGCTGGGGCATAAACTTTGTGAGGGATGGGGGTGGGGGTGTCACTGTGAGATGAAGCCAGAGAGGTAAGCAGGTGTGGGGCCTAGAGGAGGCCATGCAGAGTTGAACTGTATAATGGTGATCATGGCAATGAGGTGGGTGGGCAGAGTCTCGAGGGTAAGAAAACAAATATTGAAAAAATAGGAATCAAATGAATAAGATGTAATGGCAGAACTAAAGAGTGGTGGCCGTGAGATTGGGAAGACAAGTCCATGCCTGAAATATTTGGGATTCAAGTGGTAGAGTTTGGTGAGAGGAGACAACTAGCAGTGGCCCCAGAGTTCTGACTTCGGTGGAATGCTTGTGAGGTTTGGGTGAGGACTAATGTAGTTTAGAAATGCTGCGTTTTAGGGACCTGTGGAATATACTGTGTGGGGAAGACCATGACTTCAGGAGTTCTCTAGAGCATGTCTTATTCTCTGGTACTGTTATAACAGGTCGAACAGACAGTAGGTTACTCTTTCTCAGGTTAGGAGGCTGGAAGTCTACATCCACAGTGCCAGCACTAGAGAAAGGCGTCATGTGTGTGGTGTGTGTATGTGTCTACAGTTTAGGGGGAAGGTCTTTTTTTTTTCTTCCTTTTTTTTTTTAAATTGTGGCTTGTACAACTCTTATCACAATCCATACATACATCACTTGTGTAAAGCACACTTATACATTCGTTGCCTTCATCATTCTCAAAATTCACTTTCCACTTGGGTTGCTGGAATCAGCTCCTCATTTTCCTTTTTACCCACCCCTTCTCCCTCCCCACTCTAGGGGAAAGATCTTTATCTCCTTCCAGCATCTGTAGTCCTTCCATCCCTTGGAGGTCTTATGTGGTTTGGCATCAGTCTTCTCTTGGATCTAGAAAGTTCCCAGCACAGGGACCTGGGCCCAAAGGTGTCCTCTATTCTAGACACTTCTCCCACCTCCCCCTCCTTTTGTATTGCAGGCTGTATCCCAGGAGGGAAACTACCCCTTAGGGCAAGGCTTTGACAGGATTAAGTGATTGTGTCTCATCCAGAATCTTTTTTGTTTGTTTGGTTGGTTTCTGTTTATTTGTGAGACCTGTTTTTCTTTTTATTTATTTATTTATTTTTATCATTTTATTGGGGGTTCATACAACTCTTATTACAATCCATACATACATCAATTGTGTCAAGTACATTTGTACATTCGTTGCCCTCATCTTTCGCAAAACATTTGCTTTCTGCTTGAGCCCTTGGTATCAACTCATTTTCCCCCTCCCTCCCCCTCCCTCCTGAACCCTTGACAATTTATAAAGTATTATTTTGACCTGTCTTAACACTGTCTGACATCTCCCTTCACCCACTTTTCTCTTGTCCATCCCCCAGGGAGAAGGTTATATGTGGATCCTTATAATCGGTTCCACCTTTCCAACCCACCCTCCCTCTACCCTCCCAGTATAGCCACTCTTAGCACTGGTCCTGAAGGGATCATCTATCCTGAATTCTGTTTCCAGTTGCTATCTGTACCAGTGTACATCCTCTGGTCTAGCCAAGATTTGTAAGGTAGAATTGGGATCATAATAGTGGAAGGGGGGGCGGGAAGCATTTAGGAACTAGAGGAAAGTTGTATGTTTCATCATTGCTACACTGCAACCTGACTGGCTCATCTCCTCCCCGCGACCCTTCTGTAAGGGGATATCCAGTTGCCTGCAGATGGGCTTTGGGTCCACACTCCACACTCCCCCTCATTCACAATGATATGATTTTTTGTTCTATGATGCCTGATACCTGATCCCTTCGACACCTCGTGATCACACAGGCTGGTGTGCTTCTTCCATGTAGGCTTTGTTGCTTCTGAGCTCGATGGCCACTTGTTTACCTTCAAGCCTTTAAGACTCCAGACACTATATCTTTTGATAGCCAGGCACCATCAGCTTTCTTCACCACTATTGCTTATGCACTCATTTGTCTTCAGTGAACGTGTCGGGAGGGTGAGCATCATGGAATGCCAGTTTAATAGAACAAAGTGTTCTTTCATTGAGAGAGTACTTGAGTGGAGGCCCAATGTCGATCTGCTACTGTAATACTAAACCTATAAATACATGCACATAGATCTATTTCATCATCCTCATATGAAATATATTTACATATGTACATGCCTGTATTTAGATCTCTATAAATGCCCTTTGCCGCCTACCTCTTTCTTCTACTTCCTTTTACTTTCCTCTTGTCCCACTATTATTCATCCATAATCTTAACAACTGATGGATTTATCACATTCGACTACATCATGGGGGCATCATTGTATAACTACCACAGTAACTGCCAAAGCACTGAGAATCATGGCCCAGCAAAGTTGACCCCCATTTTGGAGGGGACACATGCAATCTATGACAGATGATTCCAAAGATTGCAAGCAAGGTTAGCACTGGAGAGGTTTGGGAGGCACCTGTAGGTAGGTGGTAGTTAAAACTATTGGAGAGGATAAGGGCAGTGCGTGTAATAGAAAGAGAAAGGGAAACTTGAACTCGTAAGGAACCCACCTGTATGAAAGGACATGTGGGAGGAGACTGTCTGGCAAAAGACACTGGCCGAAGTTGCCCTTGAGTCTATTCTGATTTGTGGTGGCCCCCATGTGGCCATAGTCAAACTGCTCCCGAGGGCTTTCGAAGCTGTGCCCTTTGAGAAGCACATCATGGGGCTGTCTTCCAAAGGCCCTCAGGATGGATTCTCATTGCTAACCTGTCACCAAGTAACTGAACCCTTAACCATTTGGACCACCCAGGAACTCCGCCTGGCTCTGCAGCAAGGAAGGGGGAGCTCCACAGTGACAAGGGTTTCAGGCAGGTCCTTTGGACCGTGAAATGCACGAGAGGTTAAAGGAAGACCGATCCATTGGTTGGTAGCCATTGTACTTGACATCTGTGCTTGATTGGGACAAAAATCAAATTGCCATGAGTCACAGGTGCATAAATGAGTGTGGAGACCACACTAGAGGCTACCTTCTCCAGATTTGACTAGGAGAGGAAACTGGGACCGCTGATGGAGGCTTTGGGGTTGTGAAGGGGTATTCTTAGGAACAGGGAGCCCTGAGTATTCTTACAACAGTTCTGAAGTACTGAACTGAAACTGCAGGAGCATTTCCATAATTTGAAATAATAGCGGACCTTCCATGTATTGGCTGGTGACCCCACCTGCCTGGAGAGCGACCTGTGGTCTCCTTGCTCTGGATGTTGATGCTTGTGTTGGTTAGTTGAGTAGGAGCTTGGGCCAGGCCCCAGTGTCTGTGCTCCCCTTCTGGGAAGACGAGGCCCGCTGCTGTTTTGCTCTCCCCTCACATCTACTTTTCTTCTGGAAGTCTTGCTCAAATTTAGGACAGTTGCCCAAAAGGCAGGCAGTCCAGTGTGTTCTGGATTATATGAGACTCAGAAGTCCATGTTGCTGTCATTGTGAAATGCCGTCGATTTGGTTCTGACTCACAGTGAGCCTTACGTACAGTGGAACGAAAGACTGCCTGGTTCGGTGGCATCCTCACATGTTCTTATGTTTGAGCCTGTGGTTGCAGCCACTGTGTCAGTCCATCTTGTCGAGGACCCTTTTCACTCTGTCACCACCCTTCCACTTGACCAAGCATGAGGTTCTTCTCCAGGGACTGGTCTCTCCTTTCTACATGTCCACAGTATGTGAGACAAAGTCTCTCCATCCTTGCCTCTAAGGAGCATTCTGGCTGTACTTCTTCCAAGACAAATTTGTGTGTTCTTTTGGCAGTCGATAATGCTTTCAATGTTCTTGGCCAACACTATAATTCAAATGCATCAATTCTTCCTCAGTCAATGTTCAACTTTCACAGGTATGTGAGGCAATTGGAAATTTAAAGTATGTGCTTAATAGTGAATCTCAGGAGTTAGGCTGCATGCCAGACTGTTAACAGTGATGAGCCCTGGAAGAATCAAGCATGGAGGGGGAAAGGGAAAGGGGACTGTAGCCATGGGCTGTCTTGCTAAGGTTTGAATCTTCTAAAATGAAATTAAATTCATAAAGGTATCATGTTGAATAAGCAAGTTTAGAAAGTAAAGCTCTGCCTTATCAGAAGCGATCCCAATGAAGCAAATATAGTTTATTGAACGTGTTTCTTTCAACTTGTTACCCTCTCTAAGAGAGATCCCGTTCTAGCTCCATCCTGTGAGTTTCTGGTTGGGTACTTGGCTGTGAGTTTCTGGTTGGGTACTTGGCTGTGGAGTTTCTGGTTGGGTCTTGGCTGTGGAGTTTCTGGTTGGGTCTTGGCTGTGGAGTTTCTGGTTGGGTCTTGGCTGTGGAGTTTCTGGTTGGGTACTTGGTTTTGGAGTTTCTGGTTGGGTACTTGACTGTGGAGTTTCTGGTTGGGTACTTGGCTGTGAGTTTCTGGTTGGGTACTTGGCTGTGGAGTTTCCTTGCTGTGTAGCAGCGCTAGTGGCACAGTGATGGGTGTAGCACAGGGGTCCTCAAACTACGGCCCGCGGGCCACATGTGGCCCGCCGAGGACATTTATCTGGCCCACCAGAGGTTTTTGCCCCGTTTGGGTTTTTTACTTCAAAATAAGATGTGTGCAGTGAGCATAGGAATTTGTTCATGCTTTTAAAAATATATAGTCCGGCCCTCCAATGGGTCTGAGGGACAGTGAACTGGCCCCCTGTTTTAAAAGTTTGAGAACCCCTGTTAGCAGTTACACTTTGGACTACTAACCCTAGGTCAGCAATTCAAAACCACCAGTTGCTTCTCAGGAGAAAGAAGGTTTTCTACTCCTGCCCAGAGTTGCAGTCTCAGAAACCCCTGGGGCCAGTTCTGTGCTGTCCTGTAGAGTACTCTGTCGCTTAGGGTCGCTATGACTCGAGTTTGGATTTGGGGTTTCTTGTGGCACGGTAGTTGAGTGCTAGGCTGCTAACCGATAGATCAGTGGTTTGAACTCACCAAGTGCTGCACAGGAGAAAGCGGTGGCATCTGCTTCCATGAAGATTGACTGGTTAGGAAGCCCTGTGGAGCAGTCTGCTCTGACTCGTAGGGTTGTTGACCCAGCGGCAGCTGGTCTGTTTGGCAGTTGATTTGCTGGTAATCGGAGATTCACAGATCCCTTCTCTTCTTGTATGAATCTCAAGACCAGTCTGGTTACCCTAGAGGACAATTGAGCAAACTGGAATCAGTCAACACAACTGCTACCGTGATACATGACCAGGTGGTAGGTAGACGATGACGTAGATCTAAACACTGGAAAATGAGGTTTTGAAGGGATATGCCATTATCTGTATCTATGAAGGAAAACAACACTATAGATAACTCCAACTGGATGGTTCCAAAGGTCGTTATCAAAATTCGTTTTTATGCTTATTTTGAATATGGGTCCTTTAGAAAATATAATTGAGTTGTGCTATAAAAACTAGATGCAAGAGAGCTTGGGAAACCCCTCAGCTTCTCTCACCTGGCTATCTCTCTGCCTTAACTCTCCCTACCCCACTCACTGAATACTGGCAAGCGTCTGGGACCCCTTACTAAGCAGGCAAAGGCCCAAACTGTCTGTTGCTTCTTTCTAAAGGTGTATTGAGAAAACATGTAGGTTGGAGGTTTGACACCATACAGCTTCAAGACTTACTATCAATCTACAGTAACTAAGACAGTGTAGTGTGATGCCGCTTTTTAAAAAATTAGGCAGGGATCAGTGTAACCCAAAATAGTATCCCTAAATAGACCTGTACACAAATATAGTCACCCAAGCTTTGACCAAGGAGCAGAGGCAGTTTGCTGGGGAAAGGCTGGTCTTTGCAGTAA
Source organism: Tenrec ecaudatus (assembly GCF_050624435.1). Taxonomy (NCBI): domain Eukaryota; kingdom Metazoa; phylum Chordata; class Mammalia; order Afrosoricida; family Tenrecidae; genus Tenrec; species Tenrec ecaudatus. The sequence continues at coordinate 10,049,527 of NC_134535.1, forward strand.
ATGGTGCTGGAATCACTGAGCATGCACATATGCGTGCTCCCCTCCCCCCCCCCCCTCCCCGTCACCAGTAAATGTAAACACAGGCTTTAACACATTTCACAAGCATTAACTTAAATAGATCGTAGACATCATATAAAATGCAAAGCTGTAGAGCTTCTAGAGGATAACATGGGAGCAAATGTAGGTGGGTGACATTGGGTTTGGTGAGGACTTTCTATTTAATTTATCTTTTAAACAGTTTTATTGACATATATACTTCATGTGTCATGCAATTTAATAGTATAATCGTTGCTACAATCAGTTTTAGAGCATATTCATTCTGTACTCACTGTTATTAGCTCCCCAATTCCCTCCACCCCAATCTCTCCTGTACAAGGAACCACTTATCCAGTTACTGTCTCTATAGATTTACCCATCCTGGACTTCACATAGAGAAAAACAGTAAAAACAAAAACTAACAAGAGCAAAGGAAGACAAAAACCGCAGTCAAAAAGAAAGCAGAAAATATTAAAAACTAGGACAAACTTAAATGGCTCATGAGGGAGATCAGTTGATAGGGTGATACGTTTTAACATAACTGCATCTTCAGCAATCCACTTTTCAGTGCATTCTGGGCGATAGCAAGACCATTCACAACCCTGGTCCTTGGTCAGAGGGGGTTCACCAGGGAGTTAATGCACATGTATTTCCTGTTCACTGTATTTTTTAACTGAAACAGCTTCAAAGGGGTTTGAAAGGGAGAGCACATTATAAGATATTACAAGTTGACCTATATGTCTGCCTTAATGGGCTTTATAATACTCTCTGATAACAGGTCTATTTACATCCCCCAACTAGGATCCGAGGGAATTCACCATGTGTGAACCCGGAAAATGGCTTTTGGGCTTCTACTGTCATTCATGTCTTCTGCAAACAAGCTGTTCACAATTTAAGTTCTGATACATTCCCTCCTTTAGATGTGAAATATGTTATTCACAGTCCTTGGACCACAGAGGAGCCCTGGTGTAGTGGTTACAAGCTGGGCTGTGATCCTCATGGTCGGCAGTTTGAAACCACCAGCAGCTCCACAGGAGAAAGGGGGCTTTCTACTCCTGTAACAGTGTCAGAAACCCTCAGCAGGTTCCCTGGGAGTTAGCGGTGGCTGGATGGCAGTGAGTTAGGTTTGGTTTGCATTTTGTATCACAGTCTGCATGTGGACTTAGGTGACACTTACTTAAATGGTCACTTGTTTGAAAACAAGCCTTTAAAACCGCAGCCGCTGCTCTTTTCTGATAGCCAGCCACCATCTAGTTGCTTCACCGCACTTTGCTAAAGCGCCTCTAGCTTCAGCGATGTCTTCATGCAGGCTAGCATCAAGAACTAATTGCTCTTAGATTGGGACTGGAATTCAGTACAAGCCTGGAAGCTATTCATGCATCTATGGTTTATATATATCTCTGGTTCACCTTTGAGGCACCATTGCCATTTTATGCTAGAGAACAGTACCAATCACCCCCTGGGAATGGTGATGACATTTTAGATACACCATCAAAAACACGATATATGATACTTATCTATATTCATTGCACCCCTAATAACAATAACAAAAGATGGAAATGACCCTAAGTATCCACTAATAGCTGAGTAGATGAGCAAAGTGTGGAGAAATGAAATGCCTGTCTTCATATGTGCTTTACTAGGAAGACATTATGTTGAGTGTAGTTAAGTCCATCACAGAAAGATAAATACTGGGTAACCACTTATATGAAAAGACGAAGATAAATAAACACACAGGGACCATTGGCTAACAAGGGTTATCTGGGCTTGGGGAGAGTAGGGAGAGAGGGCGTCAGTCTTCTGAAACAGTAGATTTAGGTTTATAGTGAGGGGGAAACTGGCATTGATGAAGGGCAATGGTTGTACCTGACAGGTACATCTGCTGTCAGTAAATCCTACACCAGAAAAAGGAGGAAGTGGTAACGACTGTATGATTTCTAATTCAACACCAATATCAGCAACCAAAACCCAAATTAAAAGGAGGTGGGCATTAAAGTGATTGCTACTACTTACTTAAATACATCCAAACACCCCATGGATTTAGTGCTTCTGGGTCACGGCTTGGCAGGATTGTCCGGTCATTGTTCTGCGGCTGTTTTTACACTGAGTGTCTCACTCCTTCCTTAGATGAGTAGTGCCTAGGGTCTTACAAGATTGCAAGTGGCCATCCAAGATAAAACGACTGATCTCTGTTCAACTGGAGCAGCTGTAGAAATAGGAGACCAGGAAGCAGAGATGGAGGTGGAGTGCAGGTCTGACTGCCGCTGAAGACAACTGCTTTTGTTAACCATGAGACCAGAAGAATTGGATGGTGCTCAGCTCATTGTTAAACATTCTGAGCAAAGAAATCATGTATGAATCCCGGTCAAAAGGTGCTAAAATGTAGAACAGAATTTCCGATTCTTACAGATTCCAGATTTACTGGTAAAGACTGGCTCTCACTTGTCTGCCAGTGTGCTGTAATGTGATCATGGGCATGTCACCATGATATGAGAAGCTGTGCCATCAGTGTGTCCAATACATCCATGGTGGACAGGTTTCTATTTGAGCTTCCAGACTAAGGAGAAAGAAAAGACAGTCCACTTCTGCGAGATTAGCCCCTGAAAACTTTAAGAGTAGCAGCGGAACATTGTCTGATATGGCGCTAAAAGATGAGGGCCTCCCATGGGAAGACACTCCAGATAAAACTGGAAAGGAATTGTCTCCTCAGAGTCGAATCAGCCTAATTGATGTGGGCGAAGCAGACCTGGGAACCTTCATTCGCTGATGGGTCATGATTCAAAATGAGAAGAAATAGCTGTAAACATCCATCAATAATCAGAGTATAAAATGTAACAAGTATGAGTCTAGGAAAATTACAAGTAAACAGTGACATGAACTATATGATCTTAGCATTAGTGTGTTGAAATGGACTTCTGTTGGCCGTTTTGAATTGGGCAACCGTATGATGTGCTGTTGCGGGAATGACAAATTCAGGAAGAATGGTACCATACTCATCATCAAATTGAATATTTTACTATCTCGTGGCATGATGGTGAGGCATTGGGCTGCAATCCAAAAGGTCTTCAGTTCAACACTATGGCTGTTCCAAGGGAGAAACACTGGGCTTTCTATTCCCCTTAAGAGTTACAGTCTGGCAACTCACTGGGGCAGTTCTGTCCTGCCCTGTAGGTTCACGTGAGTCAGCATTTACTTCCTGGCAGTGAGTTTGGCTTGTTTTGATCTTGACCTACCAATACCAGGAAAGTATTGTGTGCTCCCTAGAACATTGTTTGAAATCAAGGGGCAGCAGTTGCCCGGGGACAAAGTTCAGAAGGAAGCAGGCTTAGGACAGAAGGAGGAATGGAGACAGGATGCAGGGAGAAGGTGAGGTAAGTAATATTGCATTATAGACTGCAATCTGTGACAGGAGACAGTTTAATGAAAAACTGAGTTGCTCTGTAAACCTTCACCTAATTTACAATAAAAAGTTTTAAAAAATATCTACAAAAGGGAGTGGGATAAAGGGGAGCTGATAGCAGAGAATTCAAGAAGAAAATGTTTTAAAAATGATGGTGGAAGCAATTGTACAACTATGCTTGATCTAGTTGAGTTATGGATTATTAAAATATCTGTAAGAGCTCCCAATAAAATGATTTTTTAAATCTGCTATATAGTCTGAACAAATCCACAGAAACTCATGTATAAGAGAGAGTTTTATATAAAGGTTAAGTGCACATCAAGAAAACATCCCAACCCAGTGTTGCCCAAACCCACAAGTCCAACATTAATCCATTAACCCATATGTCTAACCCCAATCCACAAAGTCTTCCTCCATCTCACAAAACACACACTATAATGCCGACTGCAGAGGGAAAGCCAAATCAGTGAGCATGTAAGCATCTCAGTGCTGGCAGGGGTCTCCACACAGGTGTTCCAGCACCTAGGGCTGCATCAGGGTAGGTCCATGCACTTCTCCTCGGGGATGTCTTGCAGGAAGTGAGCCTTGCCAGCTGAAGCAGGGAACAGGCTAAGGCAGCTGCACCCTGGTCCAACCATCATAAAGCAAAAGACCCGAGAACTCGAAAGGTGAGACTCACCAAGCCGTTTATCTCTCCTCCCTTCAATTAACCCCACGTGTTTATCGTCCAGGTTGGCACAATAAACTAACTACATCATCTGCCAAAAGAAAAAAAAATCCTCAAACAACAAAAGCAATGAGCTATCAAGTCATGAAAAATCAGAACCTTAAATGCCTATTTCAAAATGAAAAAAACATCCTGAAAAGGCCTTTTGGAAAAGGCAAAACTAGAGAGATGGTAGAAAGATTGCCAGAGGTTTGGGGGAGAGCCAAATGATGGCTCGGTATGAACTGATGCTGAGTGATATTGTCATGGTAACTGCATGACATTGTACACTGGTCAAACCCACAGAACTTTACCACTCAGTAAATAAATGCTGTACATTAACTGTGGCCTTTAGTTAATTCTAATATATTAATATCGGTTCATTTGTAACAAATACACTCTTTCCTCATTTATCGACATGGTTAAGAGTCCAAAGACCAGATCATTATGTGAAAAATCATTATACAAAAATGGAGAATGATGCCTTTATTATATAACTGCCAAACCACTGAGAATCATGGCCCAACTAGTTGACTTATAACCTTAACCGTTACAGTCAGTGTAACTAGCTTTGCACACCAGCATTCATTATGTTGCCACAAAAACAAGACCAAAACTCACTGCCATCGACTCAGTGCTGAAGCGGAAGTCCCTTGTGGACTTCCGAGACTATAATTGTTTATAGAAGTAGAAAGCCCAGTTTTTCTCCCGCTGAACTGATGGTGGTTTTGAACTGCTGACCACCATGTGGCTCACAGCCCAACGTGTAACCACTATACCACCAGGCGCCTTTACTGCCACATACACATCAATAGTGTACAAAATGATTGGATGCTAGTGTTTGACTATTGTTGTGAATGTAAGATGCTAGGTTATGAGATGGCTGGTAAGTGAGGACTTGGCTCACAAGTCCAAGATGGTAATACTAGAGAAACTGTACGTTGGCAGGGCAAGAGGAGACCTGAGACATATCACCACCGTCTACTTATTTTACCAATAATAGTCTATTTAAAAAGACGAGCCACTGCCGAACTACTACTGAACATTTTCATCAGAGTCCATGGAAAAACCCTGATCAAAGTGGGGGAAATGCAGAATAGAATTTCAGATTCTATTGGACTCCTGACTCCGAGTGCAATGAAGACTTCATGACCCTGGGAAAAGATTGTCCTGAGATGCTCTGTCAACCTTAAGCCAAAAAAAAAAAAAAAAAAAAAAATCTCCTGAAGTCTTCTTAAAACCAAACAATAGTTTAGCTTTAAGCAGTTAAAAAAAATTCTGCCTTGAATATTATGCTCTTTTAAAAGTTATTTATAGGAGATCCAAATGATAACAGCACCTCAGATTACAGAGGAACCGTAGGGAGTGAATTTATGTGAAGGGTGAGTAAGGACGGTGAAAATGTTTGCTTAATTCCAAGATTGTAGTCAGTGTCACTGGATTGTACTTGTAGAAGCTGTTGAGTTGGCGCATGTTTTGTTGTGTGTATTTGCAACCAAAAAAATGAGACCAATATAAAAGAAATTACAGCTACGTACTAGTGGGCTGCTATATAGTTGGAGTAGAATTTGGACTAACGGCAAGTTGTGAGAAGTCATGCTTTAGCAGTCACTGTAATCATGATGAGCACGATGTTGAGTTTGGTCCAGTTGATTGTGAGTTACAGCAACCCCACACGACAGAGTAGAACTGCCCCATAGCGCGAGTAAGCACTTGGCTTAAGAGTCACCAGATTTGAACCCACCAGCCCTTTATGGGAGAAAGATGTGTGAGTTTGCTTCTGTAATGATTTACATCTAAGAAACCCCACCAGGAGGACAGTTTTCCTCTGTCCCTTAGCATCTGTATGAGCTGAAATCTTTGCTGCTTTTAGGTACCATCGAGTCGGTTCCTACTCATAGCAACCCTGGGTACAACAGAATGAAACACTGCTGGGTCCTCACCCATCCTCACAATTTTTCTTAGGTTTGAGCCCATTATTGCAACCACCTTTTCAATCAGTGCCATCCAGGGTCATCGTCTTTTTCACTGATCCTCTACTGTACCAAGCATGACGTCCTCCACGAGACCAGGAGTGGTCTCTGCTGACGACATGCCCATGTGAAACAAAGTCTGTCCGTCCTTGCCTCTAACTCGCTCCTGGCTGGGCTTCCTCTAAGACTTGTTTGTTCTTTCGGCAGTCTTGGGTACTTTCAGTTTTATTTGCCAGCACCATAATTCAAATGCATCAATTCTTTTCAGTCTTCTTACTGTCCAACTTTCACATGCATGAAAGTAACATGGCTTGGATCAGGCACACCCTAAGTCCTCAAAGTATTATCTTGCTTTTCAGCACTTAAGAGCGGTCTTGTGCAGCAAATTTGCTCACTGCAGTGCATCCTTTGATCTCCTGACTGCTACTTCCACGAGCATTGATTGTAGGTCCAAACAAGATAAAATCTTTGACAACTTCAACTTTTTCTCTTTTTAGCACAATATTACCTATAGGTCCAGTTGTGAAGATTTGGGTCTTATATATTGAGTCATAATCCATTTCATTTTTGATCGCTTTCAATTTTCCTAGATTTATACCTTGTCTGTTCCAAGTTCCATTTATTGGTAGACTTTTTTCAGCTGTTTTGTCTCATTTTGAAGTCATCCCCCATCAGCAGGTGAAGGTCCTATGTGAAGGCTGTATGAAGGCAAGTGAAGGCTCTATGCCCACAGGCTTTACTCCATTTAAGTCCACGTGGTCGACACGACTCTGGGAAGGCACCTCCGAGTCTTTCTGACCTGTGGGACGGATTTTCTGGCGCTAGCCGACAGTGTTCTGCCTCTGTTCGTTAGGCCCTCAGCTTCCGGCAGTGGCTGCATGCAATGCCTAGGGGTTTTCAGTGACTCGTTCCTCAGAAGTGGACAGTTGATTCCTTCTTCATTCTTAGTCTGGAAGCTTTGCTGAAACTTGTTCACTTTGGGTGACCCTGCTGGCATTTGAAATACCAGTGACATAGCTTCCAGCATCACACCAGCCACCACCACCCGACAAACTGACAGAAATCTGAAAGCCAGAAGAGCCAGTAGGTCAGTTCAGACCACCAACCTTTCGTTCGCAGCCAAGCACTTTACCATCGTGTCACTGGGAACTCTTTCATCAGCAGAATAAGGAACTGAAATTAGTCAGTGTTACTATCTTGATAGTCTGTGGTTGACACAGAGTTCAAGAAGAATCCCATCATTCTTCAGGTGCCGAGGAGCGAGCCCAATCTCAGAGCTGCAAATCCTTAGTGAGGGCCAGAGGCTTCGTGGGAGGTGCAGCTAGCCACTTGCTTCCCATTGCACCAGGGCTTTCCGCGGGGAAGCCCAGCACCCTAGTACTGCCCTGAAGGGATTACATCAGGATTCAGTTCCGTTTGCGTTCACCGAGCTCCACCCAGTGCCAGACTCATAGACGGGTAAGGCCTGGTCTTTGCTGTCAAGGAGTTCCTTTTGAGCGGAGAATACAGAGTTCTGGATCATCTCCATGAGGCATAGCACCTAGGAGCGACACTCCACCCACCAGGGAGGGTACAGAGCACCTCCGGGCAAGCTTCTAAAGGAGTCTTGGAAGGGAGTTATGGAAAGGGCCCTCAACAGGGTGCCGGCAACCAGGTTGGGAACAGGAAAAGCACTTGGGAGGCAGCTGTGCAGTGATAGTGGAGCTGGAGAGTCCTGGACCGTTACCCCACAGGCAGTGACTTCACTTGAGCAGCAATGCCCCCAGAGATCAGATTTACTTTGTAGAAAGATGGTGCGGAAAAGAGCAGGTATAGTAGGGGAATCCGGAGCATAATGAAAATATTACTAATTGCAGTTGCATATGCTATTAATTTATTCAGATCATGTGTAAACGTTAAGGGGATGACAAGTCAGAGGGCAGCCAGGTGCTCCAGGGTTCAGTGGGGGACCACCTCCCACAGCCTGATACAGTGTACTGCTTGACAGCTGTGGCCCACTGCTTGGATCTTCGGGCTGGGAATTTGGGTTCTAGGGCTGGAGCATTAGGCTGATTGTAAAATTGAGGGGCCCACATCCAAACCCAGTTGTGCCCAGGGGTGTCGACACTGGTCCCAGGTAAGCTCCTGTCCATCTCATCCATTGCCGGTCTGACCACATTTGCACATACAAGTCCAGATTCTGGTCTAAGCAGACCTGTGTCATTTGTTTCTGCCACTGTAAAATGTAAAGACTGGCTTGGAGTTTCTAAATGTTTGATAATAAATGGCGGTCATTGCATACACACAACATATATAAAAGGGCTTCAAGTAGTTCACGGGAAATTCCACTATGTTTTCATCCCATTTTCTACAACCTTTTTGCAGCCTGATCACCACGAAATAAAAACTGTACGATGTTTATTAGCACCTAACTCACTGTGATTCCAGACATTATGTGGTCATGGTTTGGGAGGAGCACAAATGAGACCAAGGGGACCAGATAAAAGGCTCCCACAAGCCAGAAATGATGACAGTGCTGGGATGGAATTGTGGGTAGAACTGGGACAAGCATTTTGGACGCAGACATGAGACAACCTTCTGAGGGCCTTGTATGTGGACACTGGCCTTGGGAGAGAACTGTAGGATGACTCTCGGGGCTTTGACCCGAGAACCTGAGTGGAGGGTGGTGCTGTGAGGGTGGGGGAGGTGGGGGGGCCAGTGTAAGAGAGGGGTGGGGTTGGAGGACGAACAGTGTGGTTTGGGAGATGCTGAATCTGAAGAGATATGACACTTCCAGTGGAGGTGTTGAAAAGGCGATTTGGCATTTTTCCTGTAGAGTAAGGTAAAAGAACAAACAAAAGTGTAACATAGAGCTTAATGTTTCATCAAAAAGTCTTTAAGTTCGTGTTCTTAGCAACCAATTGTCTTTATTGAGCACGCATAGGGTGTCTTTACCTCAGCGTCATGCAAAGTGCGAGCTGTATGCATATGATTTAATAGATTCCTTGTAACTTATCTTCCAGTCCAGTTTTAAACATCTAACAACCCTGTGAAGGAGATTGTGTTTCCCATTGTGGGATGGGAAAGGAGAGGCCTTGAAAGGTTAGGTCATTGGCTGACATGAGAATAACTGGTCATTGGAAGAGTCTGGATTCATACTGACCTGTCTGTGTTAGCTTGCTGGGGCTCGAAACAACAGAAGTTTGTCTGGAGGCTGGAAGTCCAAAGTCAGGGAGTTGACTGTCTTGATCCTTCCCTCTCTCCTGGCTTCTAGGGAAGGTTGACTGACTGTGTCATTTCTTGGCTTGTAGTTAAATTTCTTCTCTGCCTCTGCTATCGCAGGACTGTCAGCTCTCCATCTGGCAGTATCTCTTCTGCAAGGGTATCAGTTATATTGGATTAAGACCTACCCACCTCCAGAATGGTCTCCTCGTAACTGGTAATTGCTTTAAAGACCCTGTTTCCAAACAAGGGCATGCCTGAGACTGGGTCGTCAGCATGCCTTTGGGAGAACCCAGTTCAACCCGAAGCAGTGCCTGCACTCAGAGCTTGTTTGCCTCACGTCCCCTGGTATCATGTTCCGAGCATGTGGCTCATTGTGATTTCTTTTTCTTTCCAGGGTTTTGTTTCTTTGCACTGAATGTAGCCTACCTAGACTCATCTTCACGGGCTCGTGTTGCCACAGGATACTGTCAAAGGTAAGTTTTTAAGATTTCTATCCACCACATAATGACAATGAAACAGGAGAGTCTCCATCTTAAAAAGCAGCCAAGTGTATGAGGGTGTACCCCCCCCAAGCAGGATTTTTTTCCAAAGCCATATGTTTAATTTTTTTTTTTTGGCAAAACAACCTTATCACCTTTGACGTACTCTCCATTACACTTAACACATTAAAGACTGGATTTTTTTTTTACCAACTTAACCAAGTGGCTGGGTATTTTTTCGGCTGTTAGGTTTTTTTGCATTAAACCATAAATGGGTTTACATCTCATCAACTTTTTATCATATTTATATATAACTTTCAGTTTTTGAATATAAAACATCTCACATTATGAAACAATATTTTGCAGTGTATATGGAACATTATTACTTTTATGAACTATACTCTTTATGAAATTATAAACTTATTGTAAAAATAATCAACATAATCCATATTACTTTGAAAAACAGTAAAAATAAATACAGTATATCAAACAAAAAATACATTCTTTGTTCATTTGTTGATATGTTCCTTTGTTATACAATGTACTGTTGTGACTATACAGCTATACTACACAACTACATTGAGAAACAAAGACAGCATGCACATATCCCTGAAACACTGTGCAAAACTGATCTCCTAGCCCTTTGGTTTGATTAGTTGTGGAGACCTTATCTTAAACAGTTACAATTGTTTCATATATTGTAGTTATCATAGGACCTTTATATAAACAAAAGTTACCAGTACTTTTTTAATGTATGGTACTTTGTATAACATTTTTCTCTGTGAAGGGGGACCTTCCAAAATTTGCAAATATACCAGGTTTCACTTCTTTTTCCATGGGCAGCGCAAACTCTACAGGCTCTGGTAGGAAATTTATTTTTTCCACAGCTTGAAATGAACACAGGTTCATGCTGTTTCACGAGTTATCTCGTGATCCGTATGTAACAGATGGCACTCAAAACACAAGTAAACTCGGGATCCACCCGCAATGTGTTCATATATTTGTCACATCTGCAGTTCCATTCTTGGAAACATATGTCAAACTCATCTGTTTGGATGGCCAAGAGTACCTCCCTCATTTTTCTTCACCTCTTTACATGGTCATTTCTACATTGTTCTTCTACATTGCTGTAATTTCATGTCTCTCTTCATTCGAGGAAACAAAAGGAAGTCGCACAGAGCATGGTCAACTGAGTAAGATGTGTGGGGCAAGGGAGACATGCTGTTTTTCGCCCCAGCCTAACACAGTGAGATGGCTTTGTGAGCAGGTGAATTGTCGTAGTGGCAAAATCAGTCCCCATCTGCCATAAATGGGGCCTTTTTGTTGCACTCTGTTAAACAATTTTTTCAGAACCTCTAAATAGAAAGTTTGATTAACAGTCTGACCTGGTGGAACAAATTCCAAATGTACTACAAGTTGACATTTTTGTCTGTTCGAGAAATTGAGGTTTATCATTGGCCAATTTCACCTTTTTAGAACAAGAAAATTACATGTACAGTGTTTTCCAGAGCGCTGTCCTTATAAGTTGTGTTCAACATCACAACAGTTTTTGTGGCATTTTTCCCGAGCAGGAAACAACATTTCATAGTCACATGCTGTTCTCTTAAATCAGTCAATACAAAAAAAACCAAGGTTGGAGCAAAACTACTTTTATGAAAACATTCACAGTGACCAGAGCGAACCTTACCAGGTGACACCACTGGGTGCACTAACTCAGAGCGAAGGCTATGCTCCATTTTGAGGGGTTACCCCTCATATATTCTGAGGCTGTTGCTCTTTTCCTGTCATCTTACAGGGAAAGGAGTGGAGCCATCACCTCAACCCTATGCTCTCCCGCTTGGCTTGTACCTGCTCCCAGTCTCTTTAAAAGGCCCTTATTGTATACTGAGGTCACCATCTAGAAAGCAGAGAGCTTGGTTATTAGACTTGACAGTCCCATTGTTTTATACACGCATGTTCCCAGCTCCTCCACCCATGACGTTTCCCTGCTCCAGCCTGTGGCCCACGGTAGTGTCCGGGTGAGGGTTCTAACCAAGGCTGTACTCCCACCACTCTCTTGCTTCAGCAGTGCTCGCTGGCGGCACCCAGTTACTACACACGAACCCCTCCAAATTCCTTCCCAGCCATGTTTCTGGGGTCTGTCTTAACGACTGCCAGTAAGCTTAGCCAACCATTTCGTTTCTTGTTTGGATCCTACTTTTTCACAGCTTGGTGCCCTGGTGGATGCTGCTCTCTGCTGTTCCTCTGTGTATCTTTACTGGTGCCCCCTCCCTCCCCAGGAGCCCTGGGCAAATGTTTTCATCTGTGTCCTAAAGCATCCACGCCCCGTAAAGACCATTCTGACAGTAGTAGAGCATTTAGTATTTCACAGTGTAGTTATTTATTTGTACCTGCCTCCAGTGCTCTCTCTGGAAACCCTTTGAGCCATCTTGGAAAGGTGCTGGCGTTTCCAGGGGCTGTAGACTGCTGTCACTCCCCTAGATATACCTTATTTAGCCCATATCTTTTATTCTACTTCCTGGCTGGAGTTATGGATGAGAATACTGAGCATTAGAAAATGCCATGTCTAAGGTTACATAGCTGATAAATGAGAAGAATGGTTCTGCTCCTTCAAAGACCAAGCTCATTCAACTACACACTGGCCCAACACTGTCTGAAGTGGTAGAAATTCTGGAAACATTTACTGAATGAATAGTGCCTGCGTTTTCAATATTGATGGGCATTAGTTGATCAGCCCCATCATTCTTAGATAAAGATGTATGAAATGGCTCTTAAATGTCAGGTACACCACTCTGGACCGACTGTGCACACAGAGTTGTAGTGCCTGAAGCCAGAGGATTGGTGGCATAACAGGAGAGGCATCTCTGGGAGGAAATTGAGTCCATAAAAGGTTGCAGATGTTACAAGAGAATTCCACCAAGATCCACTGGAAGCCCTGCAGACAGAGTTGTCAGCTCAGCCTAGAGATGGGTTGGGGAAGACTGTCAAAGCTGAGTCTGGACCACCGAGGAGGTTATCACTGGAGGCCCCAGGGAGGGACAAGGCAGAGCGAGGGAGGGAACCGGGGACAATCCGGTGGGGGTGCGAAGCTGGATGTAGTGCATCTGGCCCAAACAAAAGGAACAACAGTGAGCTGGCAGAGGAGCATGTAGACAGGTGAAGGCTGGATCCTGGAAGGCTTTGAAAAGAGGAATGTGTTTTCCAGCCTTGTAGAAGATCTGGCACTGATGCCTGGTGACATTACTCCCACTTAGTCATTAGCAAGCATTTGTCAGGTCCTCTCCTTGGGGCCCTGAGCACTGTAACAGTTGCAACCATGTATCACTTGCCACATATGGCCGACTGGTCACAGCTCCGAGGTGGGATGATGTGCTAAAGCAGAAGCCAAGTTCTCATGTTGTCACATTATCAGAAGACAGCGTTAGCAACACTCAGTCTTATCTCCAGTTTGTGCTCACCTCCACAATGGCGCTGGTCTGACCTAGCGTAGGCAAGGCCCGGAGCAGGTATCCCCACAGAGACCCTGATGTGTGCCCTGGGCACCACTTGAAGAGGGTACCACTAACCAATTTCTGCTCACCATCCCAGTTTCAATCGCCAGCCACAAGAGCTCATTTAGCAAGTTAAACCAGTACGTTTGTATTTGAAAGCCTCAACGGGCATGCTGTGTGTAAGAAGAGAAGATATTGAAAAGCATAGCTTTGATCCTTTATAGACCAGTTCTCATCAGTGAATGCAAAGAAGGGGCAGTTGTCATTTTCATAGTGCACCATCATGTGTTCAGTAAAAGATGAATGTGCTCGACTTGTACGTTTGAGCCCTTATTATGGTACAGTTGCCCAAAAGATGGGATCAGACCGGGGGGATGGGGAATGGGCAGAAGTGGAACAGAGTACAGAGACGGTGCTTGCCATCGGAGCTATTTTATGGAGGTGTGCCTCTGGGTACCCCAGGAGCAAGGGAGAGGAGGGGCCTGGAATAGTCAAGCCCGGGGCCTCCTTTCCTACTCACTGATCATATTTGTCATTTCACTCCTAACAACGTGAGTCAGAGGTGTGATGAGGGCAGGATTATTACACAATCTCTCGCTAGGAAGAAAGCATCAGGAGTCAGGAGGGATACTCCAAGTCAGCTTCCTTTGCCAGTGAAGATACTGGTCCAAACCAGATGGTGGCTCAGGGATATGCCTGCCCTCTGTAGGAGAGAGGTGGTAGGTGGTCAGTCAGATTAGACCTGCCACAGCTTTTATGAAGGTAACTCCCTCTCCCAGCCATTGTGCTCAGGAATTCTTTGGAACCTTGGGTGGGCAAAATAGGTTTTATTACCAGAAAATTCTAAATGGATCAGAACTGTATGTTGTTAGGTGCCATTGAGTTGGTTCCGACTCATAGCAACCCTTGGTATGACAACAGAATGAAACATCACCCGGCCCTGCGCCAGCCTCACAGTTGCAGACACTGTCGATCCATCTGGTGAGGGCCTTCCTCTTTGTCACTGCCTTTTTATTTTACCAAGCATGGTGCCCTTCTCCAGAGACCGACCTCTCCTGCCAACATGCCCAAAGTATGGAAAGCAAGTCTCCCCAGCCCTGCCTCTGAAGGAGCACTCTGGCCACACTGCTTCAGAGACACATCGGTTTAGCTGTTCAGCAGCCAGTGGCACTTTTTTTGCCTGCAACTTTTACATTGATCTAAGGTGACTGAAAATACCTGATGTGGGCCAGGTGCACCTTAGTCCTCTAAGTGCTTTTCAACACTTTAAGGAGGCCTTGTGCAGCAGAGTTACCCAATGTAATGCATCATTTGATCTCTTGACTGCTGCTTCCATGAGTATTGATTGTAGAAAAATATGTAGTATATTTTATTAATTCAGCGCTAAATAAAAGCATATCAGCCCTGTCCTCACAAGCCCCAAACTCAAACCAGCTGCCTTTGAGCCAGTTATGACCCATAGTAACTTTATATAGGGTTTTCAAAGCTGGAAATCTTTTAAAAAATTTTTATTGGAAACTCATAGATATCATAGCATTCCATAGTTCAGTCAAATCAAGCAGTACTGTATAATTGCTACCATAATCAGTTCCAAAATATTTTCTTCCTCCTTCCCCCACCCAGCCCCCCAGGAACCCTTACTATTATTATTTTAATCATTTTACTGGGGGCTCATACAACTCTTATCACAATCCATGCATACATCAATTGTATAAAGCACATCTGTACATTCGTTGCCCTCATCATTCCGAAAATATTTGCTCTCCATTTGCCCCCGGCATCAGCCCCTCATTTGCCCCCTCCCTCCCCACTCCCCTCTTCCCCTCACTCATGAACCCTTGATAATTTATAAATTATTATTTGTCATATCTTACACTGTCCGACGTCTCCCCTCACCCACCCTTCCATTGTCCACCCCCCAGGGAGGAGGTCACATGCAGATCCTTGTTATGATGTTCCCCCTCTCCACCCCACCCTCCCTCCATCTTCCCAGTCTCGCCAGTCTCGCCACTGGTCCTGAAGGGATCGTCCATCCTGGATTCCCTGTGTTTCCAGTTGCTATCTGTACCAGTGTACATCCTCTGGTCTAGCCAGATTTTTAAGGTAGAATTAGGATCATGATAGTGGGGTGGGGAGGAAGCATTTAAGAACTAGAAGAAAGTTGTATGTTTCATTAGTGCTATATTGAACCCTGACTGGCTTGTCTCCTCCCCGAGACCCTTCTGTAAGGGGATATTCAGTTGCCTACAAATGGGTTTTGGGTCCACACTCCACACTCCCCCTCATTCACAATGATAGGATTTTTCGTTCTTTGATGCCTGATAGCTGATCCTATTCAATACCTCACGCTCACACAGGCTGGTGGGCTTTATTGCTTCTCAGCTACATGGCCACTTGTTTATCTTCAAACCTTTAAGACCCCAGATGCTATATCTTTTGATAGCCGGGCACCATCAGCTTTCTTCACCACATTTGCTTCTGCATCGGTTTTGTCCTAAGCGATCATTATTGGGAAGGCGAGCATCATGGATTGCCAGTTTAACAGAACAAAGTGTTCTTGTATTGAGGCAGTACTTGAGTAGAGGCCTAATGTCCACCTGCTTAATACTAAACCTATAAATATATGTACATAGATCTGTTTACCCATTGCCATATATAAATATATTTACATATGTACATGCCTATATTTAGGCCTCTATAAATGTCCTTTGCCTCCTAATTCTTTCCTCTATTTCCTTTTACTTTCCTCTTGTCCCACTATCATGTTGAGCCTTTGTTTGGGTTTTGGTACTTCCTCTCAGTGACATTGCCCTTGATCAAGCCCTACCAGGCCTCATACACCCTCTTCGCCATTGACTTTTGGATCACTTGTTGTTCCCTTGACCCTGGGTTTGTTAACACCCACTTCCTTTCCTCCACCTCCCCCTCTCCCATGTCTGCCCCCACCCAAAGGTCAGTCCCTTTGTCTTCTCCAGATTGTTTATCTCAGCTATCTTATCTAGATAGACATACAGAGATAATAATATGCACAAAAAGCAAGACAGAGCAAAACAAAGCAACAAAAGAAAACAAAACAACAAAAAATCCAATGACAAAGAAAAGAGAAGTGTAAATAGTTCAAGGTCTGTTTGTTGACCTTTAGGAGTGTTTTCCAGTCGAGCCTGATAGAATGCCATGCCCTGGCCCCAAAGTATTTTTGGTATTCCCTGGGGACTTCGTTGCTCTGTTCCCCTTGCTGTTCTGTTGCACACCCTTAGTGTTTCGCCTCAGTGTGATGGGGCCAGATCAGGCACAATTCCCGCACTGTGTCTCCAGTGTTGTCTCCTGTAGCACTATGGGTCAGTAAGGGATGTCATGTGACATAGTGAGGCCAGCCCTGTGGCCCTCTGTGCATTGGCTGCTTTGAGCAGGAATTTCGTCCTCAGGGCTTGATGGGTCAGGGTGTGCTCAACATTCTCTTCCGACCCCCTTCATTTGGTCCTGTGTGCTCTGATCAGACACGGTCCTCTAAAACTGGATATCTTTATGAGAACAGAAAGTCTCCTCTTTCACCCAAGGAATGGCTCGGTGAATTCAAATTGCTGGCCTTACTCTTAGTAGCCCAGTGCATAACCCGATCCACCAAAACTAACCCAGCCCAGCCGGGAGTCAATTCTGACTCATAGGGACCTTAAAATCAGGGAGGCCCTCCCTCTGCCCTACCTGTTCTGCTCTGATCTTTGGCAAGACTGAACCCTGGGTTCTGGAAGTACTGCTTCACTAGACGTAACTGCTCCTGGGCTGAAAGTAGACTAATTTTCTGAATTCAGCGGTGGTGGCATCAGAAGGGAAGCCTACTGCTCTCCCAAAAGCAGTTACTCCGAGTAAAATGATGTTTCTAGCAAACAAGCTTCGGTCTTGCCAGAGATCAGAGGACCAGTGAAAGATTTCAGTTCACATATTCGAGCTTAGATTCTGAGTAGATTTTGTTTTTAGAAGGCTACTGTTTACAGTGAAAGCCCTAAATCCATTTAGCTTGAATTCTGACCACTGACTAGCAATTGACAAGTTGTGCCTTCTGGCTGAGTGCATTTGCATGTGGATTAACTACCCTTCCCATAGCCATCCAGAGAGGGGCAGTCTCTCCCTTAGGAGCTTGCCTAGGTGTGCCCATCATTGGAATTGGGGTCCTAAGATCACATGCTCCTGAGTCATATCCTCACCACTTTGATTAGAGAGCCCCTGAAACCAATCTTGTAAGCTCTCCTCTCTAGCATATAATGTACGTGTCCAGTCGTGATCCCAGCCACACGTTGGTAGTCCCACCTGCAACTGTGATGTCCTGATCTGCTGCTGTTGATCATGCTCTTGTGACAGTTTTCCCTGTCCTCCCACGTCCTATTTAAGTGGCCTGTTTTCTGTAAATTCTTGGACGCCATTTTGGCCTCATACCAAGTCTCTCTTATCCGAATGAATTGTCTTTGTCCTGCTTAAGGCTTAAATGTGTCTCCATGTATTATATTTGAGTTTGGTTTCTTTCTTTCTTTAATCTTTTTATTGGGGGCTCATACAACTCTTATCACAATCCATACATATATCCATTGTGTCAAACACATTTATACATTTGTTGCTCATCATTCTCAAACATTTTATTTCTACTTGAACCCTTGGTATTAGCTCCCCATTTTCCCCCTCCTTCCCCACATCTCCTCTCTCACAAACCCTTGATAATTTATAAATTATTATTATTTTTTTCATGTCTTACACTGTCCGACGTCTCCTTTCACCGACTTTTCTGTTGTCTGTCCCCCAGGGAGGGGGTTATATGGAGATTTCCCTTTCTAAACCACCTTCTCTCCACCCTCCCGATATCGATCAGAGTTTGGTTTCTTTTTCCCCACACCACCCATTAGTCTAGCCAGTGTCCAGAACCCGTGGCTTGGAGCCTTGGACCTGATGTGGAAAGCCCCTAGCAGGAAGTTTGGAGCAGTGTCTTTACCATAAGAGGGGCTTCAAGAAGTGGGAGAAAATGGAGACTGCAAATCTTTGACAGGCACAGAAAGCCTCCCTCCCCTTTCTCCCAGGTTACCCAGTAAGCAAGGTGAACACAGGCTACTTATGTCTACATACCAACCAGTAGTGAACACAGTGTCACCTGGTCAAAGAAGCACAGTTCAGCCCGGGCTTAGCTTGCTTCCTAGGTACGCAGTCCCAGCAGAGGAGGGTCCATTAGAAACGAGCCTTTGATTCTGTAGGACGGTGCTGTGGGCCTAGGAGAGAGCCAGAACTCAGCCAGACCTAGAAGCAGAATCTTCGGTGTAGTAGGCACAAGAGAACTCGTGCTTACTCTGCTGATTGGGTCCTCCAGCACCGTTCAGCTGCCTTGCAGTTTACACATAGCGCATAATTGTTCCCCTCTCTCTGGGCTCCAAGTCCTGCAAGTAGACGGTCTCTTTTCCCCAAAGTCTAATCTTGGCCTCGGCAGTGGCTGCTTAGGAAAGCTGTTCGTGCATAATTCAAGG
Source organism: Tenrec ecaudatus (assembly GCF_050624435.1). Lineage (NCBI taxonomy): Eukaryota > Metazoa > Chordata > Mammalia > Afrosoricida > Tenrecidae > Tenrec > Tenrec ecaudatus. The sequence goes on from NC_134535.1 coordinate 10,068,317, forward strand.
TCAGGCAGCAGCCCTCTGTGGGAGGAAGCCACCGAGCCTGCTAGTAATGCCCTGCCCGCTCTGCTGAGGCCAGCACCGGCGCATTTGCTTGCTCGGCCAGAGTGGCCCACGCAGTGTGCCGGATCTGAAAGGCCATGTTTAACTGAATTTCCAGCACCCTACCCCTACCGCCAGGCCGACCGGCTTGTGGCTGTTTTCCCTGCCCAGACCTGACAGCACCCAGCCTTTGTGGAGGCTTCTTTGCCAAGTGCATGCAGCCTGGTCTCTATAGAAACCACAGCCTCCAACCGGTTCACTCTGGTCCCAGTCCCCCTCCTGAGAGTTTACCGGTTCCACCCCAGACATACTAGCTCTGAGTCCACATTTTCACACCATCTGGAGGAGTCACCTGGAGAGCAGGAGAAAGCACAGGGTCTGATTAGAACATAGGGGTAAATGCTCGCCCAGAATGAAGCCACTCAAAAGCCAGATGGAAAGAGCCAGGCCTTTGGGCTGGGTCTTCCTTGTTCAGTGAGGAGAACGACGTGAACCAGAATAGACTCCAATTGGTAAAATATGAGTGAGCCAGAACTGGAATGGGAAAATGGCAGCTGATGCCCTGCTAGAAATGGAATCTGCTTATTGAGCGCCACCAAGTGTGGGTACCAATGAGGGAGCTTCCTAGAGTTCATAGAAAAATTCTGTTAAGAAACAAGGTGGCATGCAACCAAATCTCTTCACCTGCAGTCAGGAATAACCACCTGTCTGTCTCAAAGATGGCAGCTGTCCCCACTGCTGTAGCGGTAGGTAGCTTCCTGTGCCTCTGCCTAGATTCCCATTGCAGACCTTCAACCTGAATTGCTTTCCTGTTCCAGTTATCATTCCGGTACACCCACATTTTACAGATTGGGATCTGTTCCATTGTACTGCATTGGCCATGACCGAACCAGTTCGAGCCAACTCAAAGCCCTGGAGAAGGCTTTAACTGATGATGAGGTTGCCTTAACTACAGTCACCGCCAAGGTCAAAATACTGGGAGCTTGTAATTTCTAAGCCTCAAGCTCTGCCTCAGTAGTTAAGAGCTAATGCACAACGTAAAGACACATGTGACCTAATGTAAACCTCTTAAAAACTCAAGGTCAAAACACTTTGCCCCCACCCCCCAGAAATTCCTCCTGCATTTGACTCTAAAATGTTCTGTTTCTCAATACTCCAGACCCATGCACCAAATTGACGGTTTCTGAAAGGCTCAACCAGTAGCACTCCATTTGCCTGTGCTCTGTTCCAATTGAGAAATAAAACAAGAAGAAGGGAGCCCATAGCGTTACCTCCATCCCTAGTCAAGCTCTGGTGGAGAATGTGGCTTTTATCTGCAGGCTCCTGAACGTCAGAACACAGAGTATCAGAAGTCTACACATTTACCTCATCACAAGTAGTGGTGACATCACTCACGTCCCCTCTCGCGTTGATGGGTCATTGGCTTCCAAGGTGCAGAGCAAGCAGAGCTGAGCAGTGTCTTACCTGTTTCTCAGACTCACTGTGGGAAAGACGCTGCACCCTCCTCTGGAGTGGAAGAGGGCCAAGGAAGGAGCCGAAGGGGAGCGGAGCATACTTTCCCTACTGGACCCACCAAGCTCATTGCCATCGCGTTGATGCCGACTCAGGAGCCATGTCGGACGGACAGGCTACAACTGCCCCTGTTTCGTTTGAGCCTGTGACTCTTTACAGGAGTAGAACTGCTTGTCTCTCTCCTTAGAATGCCTGCTGCATGTGGAACTGCAGACTTTGTGGACTGCAGCCCAGTGTGTAGCCACTGCACCCCAGGACCCCTTGATTCAGACGGAAGTGGGGAAGAACCATTGGCGACTGACAAAAGGGGGAGTAAGAATGCCGTGTAGAAACTGGGTCAGCAAACTATAGCTTGAAAGCCATCTGAAGCTCCGAAGTAAAATTGAAAATGAAAATAAAGCTACCATAGTTTCTTTTTTTTATCATAGTTTCATTTATAAAAATTTCAAAATGTCATATTCAGATAGTTGTGATTTCATTTGTTTGTAAAACTCTATGTCTCTCAAATAATTTTTAAAATAATTGTGAGGGACAGGATTGACTCTTCCATCTCAAAAGTTTGCCAAGCCCTGGTGTAGAGATGCACCGTGAGTTGGCCATCAGCGTGCTTTTATTGAGCCCCGGCTGGGCACAGAAACAAGGGCACTTCAAAAAGTTAACAGAGAAATTCCACTATCTTTTCATTCCTTTCCCACCAACTTTGTGAAGCCCTTTCATATGTTACCAATGCATCCTCAGAAGAATTATATCCTTCAGTTTCAGTAGGGAAACTGCAACCCAGACTTAAATTAACGTGACTGAATTCTGGGTTTCTGAGGGTCTCACAGCAAACAAGCCCTGACAGTGGGTCCAGCCTCCACGCTTTCCCAGGCCCCTGTGGGCTGAGCAATGGCAAGGTCGCCACCAGTGCTGTCGGCTGGCGGGCTCAGTGTCCTTTGTTGGCTTCCTTTGGCTCTCTCTCTTACACATCACTGGAAACTTGAGGGGTGAGGTAATAGAAGGTAGGATTTGGTTTGGACTTTGAAGGATGAATTCAAGGGATGTAGAGGCAACCATCTTGGATAAAGTGTTGAGGTAGCGAGTTGCAGGGGACACGTTGTCATTGGCTATTTTGACATCTGTTGTTTACCTTCCTTCCTCAAAACAGATCAGGAATCAGAAGTGCCCTCTTGGCCATGGATCTTGTGGCAGGTCCCTGGGAAGCCTCTGTGAGAAGCTAAGCTAGGAGCCTAAGCAGCTACATTAATTAGGAGGGTGGGCCTAGGCGGCAGGGTTGGCTAGGTCTTCCGATCCCCAGCTGCTCTGCAGGAGAAAGGTGAAGCTGCCTGCCCCCCCTTTAGGGTTACTGTGCACCAGAATTGGCTTGATGGCAGTAGGTGTGGTTGGGGTTTTTCCCAAGAAAAGATGAGATCCAGATGTGGACCTGAACCCACCCTGTGTTAGAATAATCAACCAGCTAAGATCAGAAGGGCGCCATCTCCTCAAGGACAAAGTTCAGAGGGTTAGGACCGGGAGGACACATGGACACCTGGACACATGAGAAGAGAGGCACATTGCGGGACAGCAGTGGAGGCAGTGGAACAGTGTCGTGAGGGAATCGTGGAATGGGGATGTGTTCTGCAGTCACAATAGAAAGTTTGAAAAGGCAGCGGGATGCGTAACCAAGCATTTTCACGTTTGTATTTTTTAAGCTAGTGCACTTTTTAAATTAAATACTTTTATTGGGGGCTCTTTACAGCTCTTATCACAATCCATACATTCATCCATTGTGTCCAGCACATTTGTACATTTGCTGCCATCATCATTTTCAAAACATTTTCTTTCTACTTGAGCCCTTGATATCAGCTTCTCATTATTTCTTTTCTTACCCCCGTCTGCCCTCCCTCATGAACCCTTGATAAGTTGTAGATTATTATTTTCATATCTAACATCATCTGCTAGTGCACCTTTTAAAGTATTTTAAAAGCTTAAAAATAATCTTACCTGTATTATAATTGAGATTTGGTTTATGTCTGAGTAATTATTCCTTAGCTATTACATATTTAATGAATTAATTTAAATGTTGCTAAATCTTTAGTAGTTTCCTTTGGGTACATTTTAATTCATAAAATTTTAACAAACTTGTGCTTGACTCTCCTCATATAAAAGAAACTGGCATTTAGTTTATTGAGTTAATTTTCTTAAAAGAAGTAGGACTCACGTGGCCTAATGTAAACCTCTGAAAACTCGAGGTCAAAACACTTTGCCCCCCTCACTAAAGTCCAAGGCCCAATATCCATCCCTCTTCACCCTGCTCTGATACCAGCCATTCCTTCCATGGTGCTCCTCACAGCCGACTGCGTGTCTGCCAGATACTGGAACCCCTTGCAGTGGCATTCACAGAACTCACAGATAGGGGGTTGTTAGGGAATTGAGCAGCTCACGATTCTGGTGAGAAGTACGCAGGACACAACTGTCCAATCAGGACAGTCTCTTCTGTGCCGTGCTGCAGGCGGGCCTTTCTCTGACCCTCTGCCCTGCTCAGGCCATGCCGCAATACTCTTCTAGAGTTGCCAATAAATGCACAAGGGGCATGCCACTCCACTGTAAGCCCCAACCCAAAAGCATTCAACTCCAGTTCTGTGGGTCAGCAAGCCCAGCTTTCCCAATTAAGTTCCAAAGGAACCCCACTCCCAAGCCAGCCTCCTTCCCAAAAGCACTCCACTTAACTTGCTTTGTGAACTGGGAAGTCTCCTGCTCTGGTTCTTGGTTTTACTACTGCTGTGCCTCTGGGATCAAAGCCGTTTCCTGACTCAAGGAGGTTCAATGCATAGGGATATCAGGGCCCAGAGAACGAACTCTATTCCCAGGTCTCCTCTCCTGCTTCTGAGATGGTTCACTTTGTACTCACAGGATGGCAGTCCCTCACAGTGGAGTCATAATTCTGTGAGTACCTTCCCCCACCCGTCAGGCAAATGAAGGTGGTTTTCTGGGAGTAACAAAAGCTATGGCTGGAAGAGCGTGTTAGACAATTCACTGCATTGCACTCGGTTGGTCCTTTCTTACAGGTCAGTGTCTGTGGTATAAATTGTTAAATACTTTCAATATCACCTCTGTCAAAAGTCTAATAAAGTGGAGGAAAGACATCTAGAACTATTTAATAATCCAATGACATAACTTTCTCTACCACCCGCCTCCTCCAACCTGGGGAAGAGTCTTTCTCTTACCGAAGATATGTATATGTGTGTTACATGGACACATGCATGCATGCATACATACTACATAAACCCTTGCACTGCTAAGTTACTTAGGGTACATGCTTTATTATCAACTCAGCCCAAGTGATGGAGTTTCACTGTGACTCTATGAAGTAAACATTTTCTTGCGTGGAATTCCTTAATGTAATTTTTCTCTTCCTCCCTCTTTCAGGCAGTGTTTGTGTGTGTCTGCAGTTTTGCACAGCGTCTGTTCCCATGCAGACCAATGAGGGAGAAGTCTCGGAAGAAAGCAGTTCCAAGGTCAGTAAGATGCTGGCCGTGTGCGTGGAAACGAATCATCAGCGGCAGTGGCTCTGGAGAGTGGGTGTGTGGCTTTAGATGAATTTGGATGCCAGTTTGAGTCACATTCGAACCTGAGATTGAGGAGCTTTTCTTCCCTTCTCCATACACTCAGGCGTGGTGGATGCTTGATTAAGTCAAGGTCAGCAAAAGCGAGGAGGCCCTTCCACGGGGCACCGTGACACAGTGGCTGCCCCAGTGGTCTCAGGCGTAGGGGAGTGTTTGTGCGGATGGCACAGGACTAGGCAGTATTCCATCTGGTTATACGCAGGGGCGCTGTGAGTCCAAACCGACTGCGCAGCACCCGACACCACCACTCACCACTCAAAAAAACCCCTGCCCTCAAGCCGATTCTGACTCATAGTAGCCCTTGATAGGGTTTCTAAGACTGTGCATCTGAACAGAAACGGACAGTCTCATCTTTCCAGAAGAGCATCTGGTGGGTTTGAACCTTTGACCTTGCAGTTAGCTGCCCAGTGCCAGCCCACAGTGCTGCTAGGACTCCGCCCAGCCCCAACAACATATGGCAAGTTTAAAAACCAGAATGAATCATTTTTGCAGAGACTCATACTGTTCCATATATTTTTAATTGCCTTATGAAAACTACACATGCATCTTATAAAAATGAAACCAAAGCTTGTGACAGTGAAAAGTGAAAGCTGCTTCTCTCGCTCTGCTCTCTGCCGTGGCAGCCTGCGAGAATGCTGTAGACCGCTTTCTGTTGGCCATTAAGTGCTCACTTGACTGCTTCGGCTGGTCAAGCTAAAACTTCCTATATAAATAGCTGTCTCTGTGTTTATGGCATCCCTAGATATCTGGCTCTGTGTCCTCAGTTTCCTCAGCTATTCCTACCTGGCCCTAAGTTGTTGGTGTCGTTGTTAGGTGCCATCAAGTAGGTTTGACTCATAGGGACCTTATGTGCAACGGAATGAAGCAATGCCTGGTCCTGTGCCATTCTCACAATTGTTCTTCTGTTTGAGCCTGTGTTAGTCCGGGTTGACTAGAGAAACTAATCCAGAGACACTCATGTTGTATAAGAAAGAGCTTTAGATCAAAGAGTAATTGTATATTAAGAAAACATCCCAGCCCAGTCCATAAGTCTGATATTAGCCCATAAGTCCAATACTAGTCCAAAAATCCTTCTTCAGACTCACACAGCCACACTCAATGATGCCAAATGCAGGAAGATCACAGGACAGTGGGTGCAAAGTCTGTGGAGCCAGTGTTAGTGGAAGCATCTCAGTGCTGACATGGGTCTCCACGTGGCTCCTCCAGCTCTCTGAGTGGGGCTCTTCAACAGGAAGATGAAGGCAGAGAGAGAGAGAGGAAGATCCCACAGAGTCCTCCTCAGAAGGCCCTGCCCATAAGGAGGCATCATTAGGCTGTGGCCTGATTGACAGGCTAGACTCTGCACCCCTTCACTCTTAATACCCTTAAGTTGACATGAGATCGTGTAACTCTACTACACAGCCACTGTGTCAATCTACCTGATCAAGGGTTTTCCTATTTTTTTAACTGCCTGTCTGCCAAGCATGATGTCCTTCTCCAAGGACTGGTCTCTCCTGACTACATGTCCAAAGGCTGTAAAAGGAAGCCTCCCCATCCTGGCCTCTAAGGAGCATTCTGGCGGTACTTCTTCCAAGACAGATCTGTTCGTCCATGGAACTGCCAGTCTTCGTCACCAGCACTTCGATGCAAATGTATCACTGCTTCCCCCGTCTTCTTTATTCAGTGCCAGCTTTCACCTGGCCCTGTGGGACTTGTTATAGGGGAAGAGAGACCCCAAGTCAGAAACTTATTTTACAAAGACTCCCTAATTAAGTCCGAAACAGGACAAAGATAAGCCATCTGGTTGAGGGAGGCCATCAACATGAGGCCATTATGATCCCCAAAGGACTCACAACTGCATGACGACTTAAATAAGACTTTGTCAACAAAGGGAACCGTAACAAAATCGTGATGGCAGCAGATGTGTGCATCATAGTGGCAGGCTGGCTACAGTCTCAAAGGGACCGTGATGGGGATTACGATGTGATCACAGATAGGAAAGCCTTTATAGCAGGGGTTCTCAACCTTCCCAATGCTGTAGCCCTTTCATACCGCTCCTCATGTGCTGACCCCCAACCATAAAATTATCTTCATTGCTACTTCATAACTGCCATTTTGCTAGTGTTATGAATCAAGCGACCCCCGTGAAAGGGTCGTTCAACCCTTAGGGGGTCAGGACCCACAAGTTGAGAACTGCTGTTTTACAGGATTGCTTCTGAGGCTCTTTTGCCATCTTCATTGGGTCATGGTATAACCATGGGGCCCCAGTGCCCCAATTTTCATCAAGGGCGCGCGCGCACGCAAGCACACACACACACACACACATCCCTAGGGACCAGCCTGCCCTCCCTGGGCTGGCCATGGGAGTGGCTCATCTACTTTAAAACACACTCTGCCTGAGGGCCAGGCTTTTCACATGCTGGTCCGTGAACAGAAAGGACTCGGAGGAGGCTGAATCTGTGTGGCTGAATCTCAGAGTGGGTGCAAGGCCCCACTTGTCAGCCAGAGACAGAGCCACACACGCTTTCTCAGCTTGTCAGCTGTAAAGTCGGGCCCCCGTGGCACCTTCCCTTCCGCCTTGTCCATTCCGAGGCTGCTTGAGTTCTTCCTGGGAACGCCCTGCTCTGTCTCCTGTACAGAGTCATTACTCACAGCACTCCCTGATGTCCAGGGTCCACCCACGGCCCTTCTCTGCTGGGGGAGCCCATGGGCTTCCCGCTTCGGCCGCACTGCCCAGCTCTGCTGCATTCTGAGGGTTTGACCTCTGAGCCAGAGCTTACCTCCAGCCTCAGGGTCCCGTAGGGACTCTCCCTCTTCTGTCCAGGCTTGTGATCTAGTGCACAACTAGAGGAGCAGAGCGATAGTGTCCTGTCCTCTCGGTCTTTGGTGTATCCCTTCTTAGCTTCATTCTTTCGGGAATCAGAGCAGAAGCCTGTGAACTGTTCAGGAAGCCCATCTAGAACCTGAATCAGTCACAGGGATAGGCTGAATTTGTGAGCTGTACAAACACACACACAGCCCAGTAACACCCCCCCACACACACACACAAAAGCACAGCGCCACACATACCCCGGCAATTTAAGATCCAGATGTGCACACACAGGATCCGTGTGCCCCACAGAATTTCTGAAGTACATACGTTCTCTTCCCTGGGATTTTAATATATTAGTTTATAATGAAATAGAATGTTAAAGACTGGATTCTGCGATCCTCAGGCTAGTGCAGTCTTTCCCTGGAAAGCTAAGGTATAATTGGAAGTTTTCTTGGCAAGCATGTAATTAGGCCAATGTGGAATTACTGAATAGTGTCAGTTTAGAACCAATTAGATAAAAGAATAAAAGAACATTCCTTTTTTTGCATGCAGTAAGTAGATGCTTCTGCTTTCAGAAATCAGATTGTAACTACCTTTGCCTGTCTTGGTTTATTCAAGATTTCAGTTCTTTGTCTTTTTCTTTCTGATGTTTCCCTTCCTTTAAATCCCGGTTATCCCTGGAATGCAGGATCTTGTTATAGTTAGTACTATTACTGCATAAATGGTGGATGGCTGTAAATAGCAAGTCAGGCCCCGTGGTGGCGCAGTGGGTGATGTGTTAGGCTGCTAACAGCAGGTCTGCAGTTTGAACCTGCCAGCTGCTTTCTGCTCCCACGGTGATTGACGGCTTCAGAAATCTATGGCAGTTCTACTCTGTCCTATAGGGTCACAGGAGAAGTCAAGATCGACTCAATGGCAGTGAGTTTTTGAGTTTGAAAGTAGCAGTTAGGCTCTGGACTAAGCATCTGGCTGCCAACCTCAGAAATCAGTGATCCAACCCCACCAGCCACTCCTTGGGAGTGAAGTAGATGTCTGTCTGCTCCTGTCCAGCCGTACACAGCCTCAGGAACCCTACAGAGCACTCTGCTCTGTCCTATAGGGTTGCTGTGAATTGGAATCAACTCGATGGCAGTGGGGTTTTTATGCACCCCGGTGGGTAGCATTGGGTTGCGTTTTTAACCAAAAGGTCAACGGTTGGGACCCACCAGCCGCTCCGTGGGAGAAAGGGGAGCCGTCCGCCCCGGACCCGATGTAGCCGTTGTGCTAGGTCCTCTCGGGTCACTCAGTTTTAGTAATAGAAACAGTATCACAAAGGCAGCTGGTTTTGAAGAAGATAAGAGCTTTGTACAAGAGACAGCCATTTTGAGCTAGTAAATTCATTCAGTTGTAAATAGAAATCATTCTTGGGTTAATTGTTACGTACCAGAGTCAGAGATAACAGCAGTGACCACAAAGAGAGGACCCCTGCATTGTAGTGGAAACACAGAGTAAACTCATAAATCCCGTGATTACAGAGTATAGTAAATACTCTGAAGAAACCAAAAGCAATGGCAATATAGGGGGACTGGAGGATAAACATGGGTTAGTGAAAGACGGCCTCTCTGAGAGGTGACATTAGCTGAAGGCTAACGAATGAGAAGAACAGTGTTCTAGACAGGAAACAGCTGCGAGCATTCTTGGCCGAATCTGGGGCTCTCTGTGGAGAGGGCGGCAGAGACCTTGCAGAGAGTGGAGGTCCAGGCTGGGTGTGCAGTGTGACTGCACAGAGGCTGGGGAGCCCTGGAAGCTAAGGGGAGGAGTGGTGTGGTATGATTTGCATTTTTGAACACTGGCTCTGGCAGCGCTGTGGAGAATGGGTTGGGGAGAGGCAAGTGTGGCAGCAGGAAGGCGAGGGGAAAGATGGTGGGCCAGACCGGCATGGTGACGTTAGAGATGGGGAGCAGGCAGACTTAGGGTATATTTCAAAGTTAAGATGTCTTGGACGGCCCGAGCCTAGTACCCTGCGTGCGGTGCTCTCTCAACCTGAAAGTCAAGTCATCCTATTGCGAGGTCACCTTGCGAGCTGAGGGACAGGTTGGCTTCATAAAGATCATTACCCGTGAATACCTGGCCGCTTCCCAAAACATCTACAAGGAGCCCTCAAAAGTTCACAGGTAAATGTCATCTTTTAATTTAATATTCCATGGTCTTCTGAAGCCCCCTCAGTTATGAGACTAAATGATCAAGACCAACTTCTCTGAGCAACGTTGAGACAGAAGGGCAGGGGAGTAGAGCACTGTAGACTGGATGGGTGAGTCTGACCTCACTCGGTAAAACCTGTAACCATTCACTGAAGGATTTGCGGAAAAATTGCTAAGTGGGAACCTAATATGCTATGTATGTTTCACCTTAAATGTAATAAGATATGTTTTAAAAATAAAATTAATCTTATATTTCTACTCCCAATATTAGTGGAGAGAGTGTGATTCAGATTTCTGCAGCCAGCCCCCTCTATCCACAATTAGTGACTGAGCTGGGGCCGGAATCCTGCTTGGCTGACTTCTGCTTTGCAGTAAAAAGAAATTTGAAAGAGGAAAGAAAAGAAATGTGCACTTAAGGTTTTTTACTTTGCATTGCCACGGAAATAGAAGTCATTGCCACTGGGAGAGTTTGGAATACAAGCATTTAAGATGACAAGTTTGAAGGCGCTGAGGCCATATCTGACCTTCGCCGGCTTCACAAGGGAGGAGAATTTGCCTCCATACAAACCTAAGGACAGTCGCCACAAGGCAGAGGTCAGACACGCCTCTGCTCTCCATCCTTCTTACCCTGTTCTAACAGCAAGCATGCCTCCCACAGCTCTCTACTTTCCTGCTGGCTTCAACCGTTCGTTGCTGCTCACTGACAAAACTCACAATGCGGGGGCCTTATTAGGAAAGTTAACGGGTCACCCCAAGTTAGGATCAACAAACCATAAGGATATAGCCTTCCCCTTCCCCTCTCCCCCCTTAATTCTTGCTCCAAGCATTTGAAGTGGAGGCAGAAAGAAAGAATGTTAAATTTTGACTTTTGTCTTAGAATTGTTTTTTTTCCACTCTTCCTGAATGCTCACTGGCATGCAATTTTGTGTGACCTCATTGCTTTCTCAAAGAGAGTTCTGCTCTTTTAGTGAAAAGTTCTTATTTTTTTCCACATTTTGAGAGGTTCAATATGAAATTCTTAAGGTCAAGCCTCAGAAGTTAACACTGCTTTCGTTTTTTTCACCTTTTTCACAGCACCACACCACTTCAACTCTGAACCAGCCCATGGCCATCAAGGTTATTATGGCTCATAGTGGCCCTACAGGACAAAGTAGAAGCGCTTGGTAGGGCTCCAAGATCCTACAGGGAGCAGACAGGCCCATCTGGCTATTCCAGAGTGGATGGTGGCTTCTGGGCGGAAGAAAGGAAATGGTGGAGGCCAGATTCTGTTAGTCTACAGAGTTTTGTGAATAAGCAGCAGGTTTTTAAATCAGGAGCGTGAGATAGACATTTGCTTTCGATATGATTTACTCTCCATTACGATAACTGGTAAAAGGGAGCCTAAAATATCTCAGTCTTGAAACTCAGTTCTGTAAGCTCTGCTTTGATTCTGTCTGACCTGACTTAACCCACACCTGGGGGCCCTTGAGCTGTCCCAGTCAACCAGGAGGGACAAGTGGCCCCTCCTCATCAAAGGACGTCTGAATGTGGGGAAGCCATGACTAGCCTTTCTGGAGAGCTTCCCGTCGGGCCTGATGTCATCTTCAATTGTGTTTCTTAATGAGGATGGATTAGAAGTTCTCATTTCAGCCCCACATCCATCTTTCATTTAAAATTTAGTTTTATACATGTTGAGATTCTAAGTGATTAGTGATAGTTTGCTAGTTATAGGGATTCTGCAACTATAGGTCTGCAGTGGTGTGTGTGTGTGTGTGTGTGTGTGTGTGTGTGTGTGTGTGTGTGTGTGAGAGAGAGAGAGAGAGAGAGAGAGAGAGAGAGACATCTAAAACAAGCACAGTACAACTTGCTGAAGAACTGAACAGTTCATGCTGATTCTCTGTGCTCTTTGGCACCCTAAATGTTGTATAATAAGCAAACATTGCTCTAATGTGCTGTCCAGTCAGTTGAGCCTCGTGGCGACCTCATGTGTGACAGAGGACTGCTCCATGGGTTTTCAAGGTGGGAAACAGATCGCTAGGCCTCTCTCCCCCAGCACGTCTGGGCGGTGTAAAAGCACCCAGCTAGTAAGTATTTGAGCACACAGCCGTTTGTATCATCCAGGAAATCCTTAAAGAACGCCTAGGGTTTAACCCTTACAACTTGGCCCATAGACAACATCGTGATAAACAGAGGAACGATTGACATCAAGGATTCATTGTACTTGGATCCACCGTCAAGTTCATGGAAGCAGCAGTCAAGAAATAAAAAGACAGTGCACTGGGCAGATCTGCACAAGACCTCTTTCAAGTGTTGGAGTGAAGATCGCACTTTGGGGACTGAGATACAGCTGCCCCTGGCCATGGTGTTTTCAGTCATCTCATATGTATGCGAAAGCTGAGCAGTAAATAAGGAATACCTACGAAGAATTCTCACACTTGAATCACAGTGTTGATGACGAATATTGGAAATACCCCAAACTGCAGAAGAAGAAACAAATCCGTCTTGGAAGAAGCACACTCGGCATGCTCCTTGGAAACAAGCACAGCAGGACTTTATCTCATGCACTTTGGACATGTTATCAAGAGCGCCCAGACCCTGGAGAAGGAATGGTATCATGCTTGGTAAAGTAGTGGGGCCGGGGAAAGAGGAAGATTTTCTATGAGATGACTGACATAGGGACTACAACAATGGACTCAACCATGACAATGGTGAGGGTGGTGCAGAACCGGGCAGCATTTCTTTCTGCTCTATATAGAGGCAGTATGAGTTAGAACCAGCTAGACGGCACCTAACAGCAAAAACAGTAGTCAAACGCACTGCCATTCAGTCCCTTCCGACTCTTAGCAACCCTAGAGGAGAACTGCCCCTGCTGGTTTCCAAGACGATAACTCTTGACAGGACTAGAAAGCCTCATCTTTCTCCCATGGAAGCAGCTTCTTGTTTGAGCCCCTGAGCTTGTGGTTAGCAGCCCAACTCATGACTCAATGTACCCCCAAGGCTCTCTATAACAGGGTTTAAGGAAATGATAGATTTAAGTGCCTGTATGTTCCTATTACACTTACTAAAAGTAAAAAATACTGAGTCAGCAAGTCAACATTATAGCTATAATGTCTTTATCATTTAAACAGATAACTAGTAAAACTTAGTCTTTGTAGAGAATACAGAGCTGTGCTTATTTACTAAACATAAAAGATAGATAAGTAAATGAGATGATAGAAGCACAAATGCACATTTGTCCTTGAATAAACAGTTTTAATTGACAAAAGAAAGAATTGTAAGATCCATTCTCCATGTCAAATGTTTATTTAATCAAGAAAACTTGATGGCAGAGTAATGCAGAGCCACGGTGACTTGTTTTATTGGGGGATGCAGAGGAAAATGGTTCAGGCACTTTTTAATAACATCTTTGCTTTATCAGCATTATATCGCTGCCTTCGCCTGGTTCTGATTTAGTAAATTACAACAAGATTTCATCGTTTTGCTATTCTAAGGGCAGATTAGGAAAGAAACCAGGGAGAACAGGTATTTTCCCCATTTGTTTACATGGTGAATAAATAGCCTGATTTTAACTGGAGTCCAGATCTGTCTTAATCCAAAGGCCAAGCTAAACCCAATCCTCCAACCTGAAGAAGTTCACATCTATCGCAGACACTTCTTTGACGAGCCACTTGAGTGTAGGAGAATGGCTAAAGGGAGGGGTTCTCATGAGAGGGAACAGTGGGTGAGACTGTGGGTCCTGGGGTTAGAGCCCGGATCCTGCAGCTGTACATGCGGGCAATGGGGAGCTATAGACAATTTTAAAGCCCTGGAGAAACCTGGTCTATGTGCCTTAGAAAGACCACTGTGAGAGCACTGTGAAGCCTTGATTATGGATGTTTTTTAAAAGACCAAGAACCCAGTTAGGAAGCTCCTCAAGAGGACTGGAGAGGCTCTGACAAAAAGACAGTAACAGCAGGTTTGAAGGGGAGCACACTGACGGAGAAGTGGCCGTGGGGGGTGGGACGGGACAGGGCTATTCTGAGGCTGGCATTCCATACAAGAGACAGATGGTTGATGTAAATAAACTGTGATTGGGTGTACCTGGGTATGGAGGGTTTGGATTTTGAAAACTTGAAGTGCCTGCATCCATCCCAGGCGAAGATGGGCGGTAGGGATTTGAGAGCCCTGTGAAGTAGCTGGTGGTTTTCCTGAAATGTATTTATACACTACAAAGTTTACCCATCTAAACCGTACAATTCAATTACTGTGTTGTTCTGGTTTGTTGTTGTTGTTTTTTTTGTATATTCAGAGTTGTGCAATCAAATTTTCTAGAACATTTTTCCTTACTCCAAAAGGAAACCCCATACTCATTAGCAGTCACTCCTCATTTCCCCCTTTTCTCAAACAGTGTTGGTGGGAATGTAAAATGGTGCAGCTGCTTCAGAAAACAGTTTGGCAGTTTTTCAAATAAAGTCAAACATAGAATTCCTCTACGGCCCAGCAATTCCTTCCCTAGGTATATACAAGAGAATTGAAAACATATGTCCATGCAAAAACTTGTATGCAAATGTTTGTAGCAACATTTTTCATCAGAGCTAGGAGGTAGAAACAACCCAAATGTCTAAACAAAATGTGATGTATTCATCCAATGGAATATGCGTCAGTCATAAGAAGAATGAAATCTCCATACATTATGAATCTCAAAAGCATGATACTAAGTGTGAGAAGACTGTGTTGTGTGATGCCATTTGTAGGTGCGGTGTCTAGACTAGGCAAGCCTACAGCGATAGACGAGAGATCAGAAGCTGCCGAGGACAGAGAGAAGGGAGGGCGGGAGAGATCATAGCTGTTGATGGGTCCAATGCGCCTTTTTTGGGATGATGAAAATATTTTAAAATGAGTAATGTTGCACAACTCAGTCAATATATTTTTAGAACCAACACCGAATTGTACACTTTAAACAGGTGAACTGCACGGTATGTCAACTCTATCTCAAAGCTGTGTTTGTTTCTTTTTAAAACCGGCCAAAGATTTGAATAAACACCGCATCAGAGACTCTATGACAAAAAAGCTCATAAAGAGATATTTCAGCATGAATGCAAGTAAAACCGCCAAGAGATACCTATCAGAGAGATTTGCCTGCTGGAGTGGCTAAAGTTAAAGAAGACGTACCATGCGGACATCATGCTTGGGAGAGTACAGGGGCAGAGTCCAAAGAAAGACCCTCCACAAGATGGACTGACGGTGGCTGCAAGGATGGCTGGGACATAACACTTCCGCGGATGGTGCCGGACTGGGCATTGCTTCTTTCTCTTGTACATAGGACCCATATCAGTCAGAAACGGCTCGGCAGCACCTAACACCACTGCCACCACTGCCAATGCACTGAGCGTTGGCGAGGATGGGAGACAACACCTGGAACTAGCACACACTGTTGGTGGGGCTTTAAAAGGCTACCACCAATATGAAGGCAGTTAACTTTTACACTAAAAGGGGAACACATAACTATCATCCACTGTTCCTTCAACTCTAGATTTTATCCAGTAGCAAAATCAGACACAAAATTTAGAATAAATTTTCTAACAGCCTTATTTGCGAAAGTCAGACTCTGCAAACAACCCAAACTCCCATCATCAGAAAAACAAACACAGAAAACTTTGACATTGTGCCAATCCTGACTCATGGTGAGCCCATGCCCACGTGTGCTAGATATGACGTCAGTTCACCAGAACTTTCTTTCCAGTCTCCTCTGGCAAGGCTCGAGGCCTCCAAACTTTAGTTAGCAGCACAGGAAGCAGTGGGTACCTACCACCCAGAGCCTTGGGTGCCGCCCTCAGAACCAGCAGTGCATAACAACAGCACTGTGAGGTCACTGAGTTCGAATCAACCTGACTGAGTTTGACAGTGATTCAGTACCTAGCTCAAAAAGAACCATATTCTGATTAAAACTAAGGACAAATAAGAGATCCTAAAATATTTCATAGAGAAGAAGCTGGTCTTTCTAAAATAGCGGTTCTCAACCTGTGGGTCTGCGACCCCTTTGGGGGTCAAATGACCTTTTCACAGGGGTCACCAGGTTCATAACAGTAGCAAAATTACAGTTCTGAAGTAGCAATGAAAACAATGTTATGAGGATTAGGATATAGAATGGATTCCTATGTAGTAACTCTGGGAGCTAAAAACAGACAGCGAGGTGTGGCCAAAAGGGCAGTGGGAAAGTGGTTTCCTAATATGAATTCTCTTTTCAATTCTGTTTGTGGGTTAAAAATTTTTTTCTGTACGTCAATTATGTATAAAATAAAGCCTTGCTAGGTCTCTAAAGACCCACCCCTCATGTGGTTTTCAGGAAACCAAGACTTGATGCCACCTCATGGCCACCCCACTGTGCCAGCATAGAACGGTGCCCCCAAGGGCTTTCAACAGCTGCCCTTTTCCAAGGTGCCTCTTCACGGACTCAAACTGCCTACCCTTTGATTAGCACTGCCCGTGAATTCCTTTCACAGGAAGTGGCTGGAATCTATGCTACCCGCAAACCTGGGAGTCAACCATCAAAGGAGAGAAGACGAAGAACCCTGGAAACAGACTCCCACATAGGCAAAGGAGGAGGTAATTTCCGAGATCTGAGGGAAGAACTCTCCCTGACAAGATGGCAGCGATTTAGCAGCCTCGAGAGCGAACACACCAGACTGGAACAAGAGGAAACTGCTGCAGACCGTTATGAGGAGATTTACAGCTCCGTTGGAGAGTTTGAGGGTGAACTAGTGAAAACTACATAATAAACACTAAACTGCCCCCTAAACACATTTGAAAGGAAGTAGTAATCATTAGTTCCAGTAAAACCCCAAAATTGTACAAGAAAGGAAGTAAAATTACAGTATTTTGCATGACTTAGCTGTATATGTCATTTACGTAGGAATAGCATTGTTAACACTCAATATTGATTTGACAGAAATGAGGACTTAGTGAGAGAAGGGGGTGGGTGAGGTGAGGGTGTGTGAAGTGTGAGAGTTTGAGGGTGTAGCAGTGAAGGGTACTGGTTTTTGTTTACGTACTTGTGATATTATTGAACTTGAAAAAGAATTCACATTGGAGGTGTTACTTCCCCAAAATTTTCAGTGTTTTTTTTTAGCTCAGCAGTGAGAATGGGGATGCTTTTGATATTGTATCTAAAAAGTCGGGGGGATGATTGATAGTGTTCTCTAACATAAATGACAGTGATGTCTTTCAGGTGAACAGAGACCTAAATAAACCACAGGTACATGAATGGATTTGGGGTTTGCACTTAATTGTAACCCCAATCTAAGAAAATGAATTCTTACGACACGACCTTGCTTCACGCTTGCCCTCATGAAGAGGTCACTGTAGATATGGATGCTGTAGCAAAATGTGGCGAAGAAACTAGATACAGTGCCTGCCTATCAGTTTGGGTTCTTAAAGGCTTGTTTTCAGACAAGCAGCCATCTAAGTGAGGCATCAGCTAAGTCCACATGGAAGAAGCATACTAGCCTGTGGGATTCAAGGATTGTAAATAATATATTCTAAATCTAATGGAGGGAATGGTATCAGAGCTTGAATTGTGAACACTTGGTTTGCAGAAGGCTGTGAATGACAGGAGAAGCCCCGAATCCATTTGCAGGGTCCACACATGATAAGGCTCCAGAGAATCCTCTGATCCTAGTTGAGGGATGTGAGTAGACCTGTTATCAGACCGAGAGTATTGTAGAGTCAAGGCAGAAATAGTTCAAAAAGTATTATCATTTGATCTCCTTTTTGACCTATTTTTTTTTAAGTGAAGGGGAAATGCATGTGAATGAAGCTCCTGGTGAATCCCCTCTCACCATGGACCAGGGGTGTGAGTACCCTTGCCAGTCATGCAGAGTGCGTTGGTAAAGTGGGTGGCTGCAGATGCAGTTAGGGTAACATTTAACACCCTATCATTTGACCTCCCGTATGATCCATTTAAATTTGTTTTAGTTTTCAATGTTTTCTGATTTCTGATTGAGATTTTTCTCTATTTTACTTTGTTATTGTGTTAGGTCTTTTGTTTGTTTTAAATATTTTTGTCTATATAGAATCCAGGATAGGAAAATTTATAGAGACGGTAATTGGCTTAGTGATGCCTTAAGAGTATGGCAGGGGACGTTGGGAAATGGGGAGCTGATAGCAGTGAGTATAAGAATGGAGAAAATGCTCTAAAACGGATTGTGATGATGACTGTACATCTCTTCTGGTTGTGATTAGACTATTGAATTGTATGATATGTGAATTATATGCACTAAAGCTGTTGGGGGGGGAGAAAGAATGAGTAGTAGAGGAAAGGATAAAAACTGGAGAATATTTAGGGAAGGTCATAAGGCCAAACATCATTTTTCAGAATAGGAGAGGCTGTGAACTATTTGTAGACAGAGGACAAGCTTAGGTGCAGGAGAAAGAATTCCTGATATAGCGTGGTCCCAGAGGAGGTGGTGTAGTTTAGGTCATCATTCAGAAGGCGAGTGATAGGTCAGCTTAGCAAAATAGTGAAGAAAGTGGGGAGGGGGGCCTGTGAGGAGAAGTGGGCGAAGGCACAGGTTAATAACAGTGATGAGAAGGGAAAGGGGCTTTGGGGATCACTGTGGGCAGTGTCATCTCCAGAAAGCAGGGGACAAAGGAGAATGTCTCTGGATGGGCTTGAGGCCGCTGAGATCAAGAAGGGTGCAGAGTAGCCAAGTGAGGACTGTGCTAGGGATGGTACATCAAGCGTGCATTTCAACCCGTCTGGACCACTTCAACTGCCTCAGAAAGTGAATGACCGAAAAGGGGAGAGAGCAGGCCAAGAGAGCATTGCCTCCCTCCCAGTGGGGGAAGATGGGGGACAGAGGCCACAGCTGCATACGAAGTGTGACCCCTGGTTAAATGTGACTCGGGCACCTTGGGAGACTGAGAGAAAGAAGTGCTAGATGTTAGAGAATGCTTCCTAGGAAAATTACCATATATGATATATACTCAGGTATAAGCCAAGTTTTTCAGCACATTTTTAGTGCCGTTTTTGTGGTAAAATTGGGTGCCTCCTCTGAAATTCGGGCCAGTTTATACTCAAGTATATACGGTAACTGAAGTTGGACTTTGAAGGAGGAGTTCACGGGAAGACCGTGAAGAAGGGCCTTGCACAGGGAGAGGTTGGGAAATGTGATCATGAGGGGAAATCCATTGAGTTAGTGAAGAACCAGTTCTGTAACTTTTCTGCAGCGATACCCTGGCATTGGGGAGTAGGAGAGAAGAGTGTGGAGGTAGCTGGGGGCAGACAAGTCCTCAGGACATGTGGGGTGGTGCGCCCAGTGAGGCTGCTGGGGAGCCCAGGCAGGTGAGGATCTGTGTGCATGCCATACCCTGGTAGAAGGCACTAGAAAGCACTCGTGGGAGTAGTGACGAGTCCTCAAAGCACCTGATAATGTGGGTGAATCTAGAAGAAACTGTGCTGAGGGTACCAAATTGATCACAAAAGGAGAAATACGGTCGGATGACATTTTTCTAAAAAGACAAGAGAAGACATCATATATGCAGAGACCAGTGCTCATGATTGGCTGCCCAAGTGAGGGCATGAGGTGTAGAGGGGAAGCACTCTAGGGGGTATCATGTGTCAGTGAAGTGCACACGGCTTGGCCAAGGTAGATGAAAGCATGAAGAACTACACAAGAAAAAAGCAGTTATGACAAATAAAATTTTGTTGCAATACCAACCATTATCAAAAATATGTGTGTGGTTAAACAAATACGCTATAGCCATATATTTGTATGGATATGATTATGTGGCTATACACATGGGCAGACAAAAATGTATTTGTAGGCCTAAGTACAATTTGATTTGTGTGCAGGCATATATATCTCTATAAACCACTAAACCACGTAGAGCAGATACAGTTACAGATAGTTGTTTTTTTTTTTCCTTACAGATATTTCTTAAAGATAATCAACCCCACCCCCCACCCCCACCTGCAAGCTTAGTTTTCAGGATTTGAAGTCTTGGGACCATCATCTCATTAGTCAGCCCAGTTACCTATTGTAAGAGAGTTCCTGAGGTGTGTGTTTTACATACCAGTTGGGGGGGGTAGTGTCTGGGATCTTAAAAGCTTGTCAGCAGCCATCTAAGACATCTGTTCTCAATTCCTGCAAACAAAAGAGAAGGAAGGGAAGCAAAGACTCAGACACAAAAACCATCTGCAGAACAGCCAGCCCACCCGGACCACAGCCTCTCTGTGCTGAGACCAGAGGAAACGAGATGGTGCCCCACTACCACCACCTGCTTCTCACCGGGCCACAAGAGAGCGATCCTGTTAGGACAGGAGAAAAATGTGCAGCAGACCTCACATTCTTTTTTTTTAAAATCATTTTATTGGGGGCTCACTCATACAACTCTTATCACAATCCATACATCAATTGTGCACATTTGTGCATTCATTGCCCTCATCATTCTCAAAACATTTGCTCTCCACTTAAGCCCCTGGCATCAGCTCCTCATTTTCCCCCTTCCCTCCCTGTTCCCCTCTCTCTATGAACCCTTGATAATTTATAAATTCTTATTTTGTCATATCTTACACTGTCCGACATCTCCATTCACCCACTTTTCTGTTATCTGTCCTCCAGGGAGGAGGTTATATGTAGATCCTTGTAATCGGTTCCCCCTTTCTACCCCACCCTCCTTCCACCCTCCCGGTATCTCCACTCTCACCACTGGTCCTGAAGGGATCATCCACCCTGGATTCCCTGTGTTTCCAGTTCCTATCTGTACCAGTGTACATCCTCTGGTCTAGCCAGAATTTGTAAGGTGGAATTGGGATCATGATAGTTTGGGGGGAGGGGGAGGAAGCATTTAGGAACTAGAGGAAGGTTTTATGTGTTCATCATTGCTACACTGCACCCTGACTGGCTCGTCTTGTTCCCTGTGACCCTCTGTAAGGGGATGTCTAATTGCCTACCAATGGGCTTCAGGTCTCCACTCCACACTCCCCCTCATTCACAATG
The DNA here is from genome assembly GCF_050624435.1 of Tenrec ecaudatus. NCBI lineage: Eukaryota > Metazoa > Chordata > Mammalia > Afrosoricida > Tenrecidae > Tenrec > Tenrec ecaudatus. The sequence goes on from NC_134535.1 coordinate 10,089,399, forward strand.
ATAAGATTTTTTGTTCTGATGATGAGTGATACCTGATCCCTTCAACACTTTGTGGTCACACAGGCTGGTGTGCTTCTTCCATGTGGGCTTTGTTGCTTCTGAGCTAGATGGGCGCTTTTTACCTTCAAGCCTTTTAAGACCCCAGATGCTATATCTTTTGATAGCCAGGCACCATCTGCTTTCTTCACCACATTTGCTGAGCTTCATCCCTCACAATAGGTGATTAGAAGGCCATTGAAGCATTTCAGCAGGGGAGTGATTCCATCCACCTTACACTTTGCATTTTACAAATTCCACTGATGGAGGAAGATTGAAACTGGTTGTTGGGGACCCATAGGATGCGGGTTAAGGAAGGAAGGAAAGTGGGAGGACATAGAACTACAGGTTTGCCATGTGGAGATCTTGTTGACTGGCCGCACTGACCACAGAGATAAACCAAAACCACACTTGGTGCCACTGAGTCAGTCCTGACTCATAGAAGTCCCCTGCAGCTTTCTGTAAGAGACTGCAACTGTTTATGGGACTAGAACACCCAGTCTCTCCCATGGAGCTGCTGGTGGCTTCGAGCTGCGACTGTGCGCATGGGATAGAAGCGCAATATGTAACCACTATACCACCATGGAAAGATAGGGGGCATTAAAAATGGAGGCAATTCCCTCTCTCACTACTGCACTTGACTAGTCTTTAAAAAAAAACACAGGGGACTAAGATGACCATATTAGTTTGGTTTGACTAGATAAATTCAGAAACACTCATGTGTATAAGAAAGTTTTATATAAAAGCGCAATTATATATTGAGAAAACATCCCAGCCCAGTCCTGATCAAGTCCATTAGTCTGTATGTCCAATACCAATCTATAAATTCTTCTTCAGACTGATGCAACGCATGCAATGACACTGAATACAGGAAGATCACAGGCCAGTGGGTGGAGAGTCTTGTGATCCAATGGCAGTGGAAACATCACAATGCTGGCAGGTTTCTCCACATGGCTCCTCCAGCTCCCTGTGTCTTGTCAGCAGGAATGTCTCGCAGAGAGTTAGTGTGTGTCCCGCCTCCAATGAGCTTTTTATCTCCTCAGCACCTCCATTGACAGGCTAAACTAATCCACTGATGTTTCCTTTTGGACCTGCTGGGCCATCCACTTGGTGAAGACTGAGAAGCCAAATGTGGGCATTGGGAGCCCAAGTAGAAGAGGCTCTGGAAGCCTCACTTTCCTCCCAGGATTTTGTCATTCTTGTGGCTCATCAGAAATTGATCATAGAGAAACACATTTTTTAAAAACCTGTAAGTAGAGGTCAATGTCTGCCATTGAGAGCTCTCTATTTGGAGAAAATTTTTAAAGATTGAGCATCCCAAAAATTAAGTGGAATAATAATCATTTTTTTGAGAGAGTGCTTTAAACCCAAAGTTCCAAAGAGTTTAAGAAATCTAACAATGTGTTACCTTTTTCTAGATAAAAGGAAAATCATACCGTTAAAAGTGCATAAAATACACAGTTCATCAATTAAAGTGTTTTGTGTATCTGTGCAAGCTCTCATGACCACCCAAGATCATCTCTAGCTCTTTAGGTTTCTTCTGCAACATTGTTGCCTACCCTGCCCTGCCCTACTCCTGTTCTTTTATCTTCTTCTAGGGGTTTTGAGACAAGTGTAAATTTAGGATGGGAGGTGCTCTGTCTCTGCTTTCCCCCAGCCCTCGGTGCCACAGAATCAGGAAGGCCATGGAGCTGAATCCATAGAGCCGAATCAGTGTGTAGCCTGTGTCTTTTGGTATTCTTGCTTACCCTTCCCCCAGGTTGTTGTTCTAAGAAAAAGAAAATTAATTCTGCTTTTCTTTCCTTTCCGAAATCTCTATTAACAGAATCCTACTGTATATGTATTCTTTTGTGACTTAAAAAAATCATTTTATTGGGGACTCGTACAATTCTTATCCCAATCTATACATACATACATACATTGTGTCAAACACATTTGTACATTTGTTGCCATCCTCATTCTCAAAACATTTGATTTCTACTTGAGCCCTTGGTATTAGTTCCTCGTTTTTCCCCCTCCCTCCCCACTCCCTTCTCCTTCACGAACCCTTGATAATCTATAAATTATTATTATTTTGTCATATCTTACACTGTCTGACGTCTCCCTTCATCCACTTTTCTGTTGTCCACCCTCTAGGGAGGAGGTTATATGTAGATCCTTGTAATCGGTTCCCCCTTTCCACCCCACCCTCCCAGTATTATTACCGCTCTCAGCACTGGTCCTGAAGGGATCATCTGTCCTGGATTCCCTGTGTTTCCAGTTCCTACCAGTACCAATGTACAACTTCTGGTTTAGCCAAATTTGTAAGGTAAAATTGGGATCATGATAGCAGGGTGAGGAAGCATTTAAGAACTGGAGGAAAGTTGTATGTTTCATTGTTGCTACCCTGCACCCTGACTGGCTCGTCTCCTCCCTGTGACCCTTCTGTAAGGGGGTGTCCAGTTAACTATAGGTGGGCTTTGGGGTCTCCACTCTGCACTCCCCCTCCTTCACAATGATATGATTTTGTGGTCTTTGATGCCTGATACCTGATCCCTTCGACACCTCGTGATCACACAAGCTGGTGTGCTTCTTCCATGTAGGCTTTGTTGCTTCTGAGCTAGATAGCTGCTTGTTTATCTTTAAGCCTTTAGGACCCCAGATGCTATATCTTTTGATAGCCAGGCACCATCAGCTTTCTTCGCCACATTTGCTTATGCACACGTTTGTCTTCAGTGATCGTGTCGGGAAGGTGTGCATCATGGAATGCCAATTTAATAGAACAAGGTGTTCTTGCATTGAGGGAGTACTTGAATGGAGGTCCAATTGTGACTTGATTTTTGCACCCGATATTACTTGTTTTGTGAGTCATTAGATGGAGGTGTGTAGCTGTAGTTCACTCATTTTCGTGCAGTTTTAGTAATCTCTTGTATAAAAACGCCACAGTCTTACTTAACCACTTTATTGTTGATAAATGTTTTTTCTGTTTTTTTTTTCTTCTTATACTGTTACAATAATATTTTTATACAGAGGAACATGTTTCTCTAGGGTTTACTTCTAGTAGTGCACATGTTCAGATGTTTCACGTAGTGACAAACTCATTTTCAAAGTACTTGTCCAGTTTATCCTTCCACTACACGTGGATGATTGTTGCCATTGCTATGTAGCCTTGCCCACACTTGCTGTTGCCCAACTGCTTAATATTCACCAAGCTGACAGGAGATGGGAGAAGAATGGATGCATTCAGATGATGGGGTTGGTGAAGGTCAAACAAATCTTAAAAGTGAGCATCCTCACTGGCAAGACTTCATCTCTCATACTTAGGACATGTCATCAGATGAGCCCAGCCTCCGGAGAAAGGACATCATGCCTGGTAAAGTCGGCGAAAAAGAGGAAGAAACGGAATGGCATGGCTTGACGGTGGCTGCAACAGTGAAGTCAAACATAACAATTGTGAGGATGGCAGAGGACCAGGCACTGTTTCATTTAGGGTCACTGCGAGTTGGAACTGACTCGGGGGCATCGAGCAGTAGCAATCGGTGCAAAAGGAGTCTTTGTGTCACAGTGGTGAGCCTTGGCTAGTAACAGAAATGTTGACAAACTTCCCAGTGGTTCTGAAGGAGAAAGAATGGTGTCATCAGGTTTCATAATGCTTAAAAACCAAAACCAGGTCAATTCCAACTCACAGTGACCCCACAAGACAGAGCGTAACTGCTGCCGAGGGTTTCAAGGCTGTAGGTCTTTGTGGAAGCAGCTCATCTTGAACCTACAGAGCACCGCCAACCAGTCTTGCAGTTAACAGCCCAGTGCTTAACCCACTGAAAGAGCCTTATGGGACACATGAGGTCACCATGGGTGGAAAACGGAATTGGCGACATCTGACAATAGCAACACAACCCACCGGACTGGCATCGACTTGATTCTGACTCCTAGAGCCCCATGGGGCATTTCTGAGGCTCTGCATCTGCACAGGAGCAGACAGGCTAGTCTTTTCCCCAAGGAGTGGCTGGTGAGTGTGAACGCCGACCTGGTGTGCAGGAGTCCAACGTGGTTTCAGTTTGTGTTGTACGGGTTGACCCGAGATTCACAGGAGGCTGAGCACCTTTGCACATGCCTTAGTAACCATTTGTCCAACTCTCAGCGGAACTCCTAGTCAGTGTGTGTGGACAATTTTCTCTTAGGTTTCCTTTTCCCATTGACTTACAGGCGTTTTGATTTTTCTTGTTCTCCTTTAGCACGATGGCTGCTAACCCTCTGTCACAGTCATGTTTGTTGTTAGGCGCTGTCCTTGTGGACAACATAATGAAACCCTGCTGGGTCCTGGGTCATCCTCATGATCCTTTTATTGGAGTCATTGTGTCAATCCACCTTGCTGATGGTCGCAGTTATAGGAGTTGCAAATCCATTTGCTTCCTTTCTCATTCTGCAAATCTAGTCGCTCCAGATAGTCCCTAAACAAACGACTGGCCCGGACTCCTCTTGAAGGAATTCCAGTGTGAAGCACCCATGGCTGTTCCGCGCTGGGGGTCGGATGCAGCTGAGTGCTGACCTGTGCTGCTTGCCTTTGCAGGTGGGACAGGAGGATTTTGTAATGGAAGGGCATGGCAAGACCCCACCTCCTGGCGAAGAAAGCAAACAGTGAGTCAAGCTTTATTGACAGAGGGTTCTATTACAGGTTGTCTGCGGCGCTTTGGTTAAACATTCCAAGTGCACATTTACCTGGGATGTGGTTGTTGGGGTGCTGAGGAGCCCCCCACTTGCTTTGGTGGCTGTGATCTGGCCTTGCTCCCGTGTGTAAGCCCCCCTAACTGGAGGCACAGGAAAGTTGGCATTGCCATTTTTCACACTTGACTAATCAAACTTTATGTTACACTTTAGCCAAAGCTCTAAGGCTCAGGATGTTACAAATTGAACTCATTCAGTTTTGTTGATTTCCAAAAAAAGAAAGTATAAACTGGTTTATGCCCCTTTCTTGGCAAAGCCTTTCTGAAGTGAGCTGAATTCATGAGCTTGGCTCTCTGCATTCCAAGTGTGAATTTATTTGAATAGGACTTCCTGAAATTCTATTCCATTTAGTTATTTGTACCTCTAGTCTTTTCTGAAATAACAAATTGTTTCCCTAAAGCAGCATTTCTCAACCTGTGAGTCGCGACTCCTTTGGGGATCAGATGACCCTTTCACAGGGGTCACCCGATTTATAACAGTAGCAAAATTACAATGATGAAGTAGCAACAAAAATAATGTTATGGTTGAGGGTGTCACCAGAACATGAGGACCTGTATTAAAGGGTCGCAGCATTCGGAAGGTTGAGAACCACTGCCCTAAAGGAACGAGAATGATTAATATAATTTGACCGACACTTTAAATAATTCCAGGTATCTCTCTTGACTTCTTAAAAAGTGATTGGATTTTAAGACTGAAGTTGGTCGCTTTCGGGTGGCGGGGAGTTTTCTTCCCTCTGTCACGGAACTTTAAAAACGGTGTTGTAGTGCAGAGTGGTTATCCTACGACCTTTTAAAGGAAAGCCTGCCCAGGCTGATTTAAAGCACTTGACACAACCACGGCCTTCGCTCCAGCAGTAGTCTGTTGGGCTGAGTGGGGCTGTGATTCATGGCCCTGTGAAGAGGGACTCCTTTTCCTCCTCATTGTTTTCTCTTCTCCCTTGTGAAACATAGCGTAGACTGGGTCTGTCCTCTGAAAATGATGGCTCCGAGACCCTTAGGAACGAACTGCGCAGAACGGTCCAGGCCTCCAGAGGCCAGCTTCGTTAAAGAGAATGGTGTGTCTTGTACTTGATTTGTGTGTGTGTGTGTGTGTGTGTGTCTTGTATTTGTTGTGAATGGAAACCAGGATATTTTCACAGCTGGTTTAATTTGCTAACCAGGCAGTTTTAAAAATAGCTTACAATATAACTCCAAGTGTTTGCTGTATTCTGTCGAATGCTCTCCTGGACCACATGGCCTGACAGAGCTCATTCATTTCCTGCAAAGGCCCCTACCTGACAGCCAGCCCCAGTGCACTGCCGGGAGAAGCACCTTAGGGACATTGGGCTGCTCCCTGCCTGTTCTGGCTCCCCCACCCCAACTCTGGCCCATGGCCTTGTGAGAGAAAACCTCCAGCTGCCATTTGCCCAGGGCCTTTTATGCCCCAGGCCCCCGGCTTAAGGCTTGGTCCCGTTACTGTTATTTCCACTTGTGTTATGCTGGGAACATGCCCACTGGACTGCCTCTTGAAACAGCCATCAAGATTTGAACCTGGACCTTTCTGTATTGTGCCACGGTCTTGAACCCATATCCTTTGCCAGCCTTGGGACCTGTGTTCCTGAAAAGTGCCTTGGTTAACAAAACTGCACTTGTCAAGATCAAAGTCTCAGGGAGACAAAAGAGTTGCGGGGGAGGGACAATGGAAATGGCTTGAAGCCTGTTTTTAAAACTGAGCTGCAACTATGGGGTATCCGTTTCCCACACAGACCAGTCTTTATCTTTAGCAGCGGGCCCTCCTAGGTAACCCAACCCTGACTCGGCTTCTTCAGGTGCTCAGGAAACCTTGCTGGGGCCGATTCTCCGGGCAGTTTTGCATTCGATGCACCGACCTGTGTTAGAGTGCTGACTCTGCAGGGCACTTGTGTCTCAGACTCCTCACAGGTTAGCTCCAGGCTTTGTTGTTGTTGTTGTTGCTGAGACTGCTATTGAAGTAAAAAACGCAGACATCTCTCTTTTCACCTGACATCCACTCCCCTTAGACCTGCCCACCCTTCTGTGGAAGGGGGAACAAAGAGGCCCTGTTCTTTCCTGTGCCACAGCAGCAGGAAAACAAGGGGTCTTTCCCTTTCCGCTTTCCCTGGAAGACCTGTGCTAGCAGAGGATTATTACTGTACTCTGTAAACACAGTTGTATCCTGGATAATGGGATCTAGGAGCTGAACCCTACCGGCTAGGATCCTGGAAGTGGTAAATGATTGAGTGACTGATGAAATTCTCATTCATTCCTTTATGTTTTTAATTTAAAAGTAATATATGTTGCTTGTAAGACAATCAGACAGTAAACATGACTGTGACTGTGAGACTGCTCTTTTCTCTTTCCCTCCTCCTCCTCCTCACCTTCCTAAACATCTGTTTATTTTGAATTAGTGACAACATAGATCCCCCTCACCCCCTGCAGTTGGTTTCTAGATACAGAGCTTTTTGGTTCAGGAGTCTGTGTGTTTTGCCTGCCAACAGCACAGCGAATCAAAGTTGGGAGGGTGGGCCCATCTCCCCATACCTGTGCCCCTCTGAAATTGTATTGGTTGTATATGCAATTTTGTGCTCACTAATGACAGAGGGTCTTTGTTAGTGTCCTGGCCATTCTTTCTCTTATTTAAGGCAAGAATAGTTGCTCGAAGTGGCCCTCTCTGTTTACATACTGTTGTTGTGCTTCCACTGGATTTTTTATTTTTATGCCTTTGTAGTAGCCTTTTATATATTACAGACACCAAACTTTTTCTATTGGGAAAATTCTTGCTGTCTTTATCTTTTAACATTTCTGTATTGTTTACGCTGATAAACCTCTTAATATTTGATGGTGTGCGGTGGTTTGCGGTCTTTACTGACTCGCATTTGTGATTGCTTTGAGAAGCCTTCCTTACCCAATGGGTTGAAGTAACCTCAGTTTTTCGGTTTTGTAGTTTTATTCTGTGACCTTTAATTGAACTGCTTCTTATTTTTGTGTATGGTGTGAGACAGGGGTCTAACAGAATGTTTTTCTAAATGAACTTCCAAACTGTAAGGAATTGCAGCCTAGGGGCAGTTCTACCCTGTCCTCTAGGGCCACTCTGAGCCAGAAGTGACTCCATGGCAGTGGGTTTAGGTTTTGATTTTTATAGCTTTAAACCAAGACCCTGGATGGCACAGTGCTTAAGCGGTTGGCTGCCTAATGAAAGGCTGGAGGTTTGAACTTACTCAGGAACTCTGCTAGAGAGTGACCTGGAGGTGTGGTCCCATAGAAATTAAAGCTTAGATTTAAAAAAGAAAAAACTTGGTTATTGATTAAACAGATAAGTTAAAAAAACAAACAAGGTGAAAGCCTAGACCAGGTGTCGGCCAACTTTTGAGAAGGAAGAGCCAATCCTGTCCCTAGCAACAAGCTACAAGTTACTTGAGAGCCATGCATATAGTTTTACATCCAAAAGAAATCACCATCATCTGAGTAATAGCCTTGAAATGTTTTCAATTTTCCTTTAGTGCCGCATGTACGTACCGAAAGAGCCACAGTTTCCTGACCCCTGGCCTAGACAACCCTAAGGGGGAGTTTGACTAGGTCGTATGCAGCCACTCTGAGCTGAAATGTACTCCAGGTCGTGGAACAACATAACTTTAAGTACTTACAGATATGTATATTGTTTCCATGGTACTGCTGTTCAGTGGCCTTTGTGTGCTATTAGGATATTAAGTACAGTCATTTTTTTCGGAGGTTATTCACTTTAAGAGCTGCTGTAGCGAACCAGACAAGCTAAGTTTATTGCCTGTAATCCCCAACCCGAACCCATTGCTGCGGCGTCACTTCTGACTCATGAACCCCTGTAGGGCAGAGTAGAACCATAGGGCTGCCAAGGCTATTAAACACGGGTAGAAGCAGTGTGCTGCCTTTTCCTCCCGACAACCTCTCGGCTGGCAGCTGAGTGCTTAAGCACTGCACCACCAGGGTTCCTGCTCTATAATTGCTGTCAGAAAAGGTCACGGCTGTCATCAGAGGATGTGTGTCTACCAGGGGTGAATGTCAACACCACTACCACTCCTGTAAGGCTTGAGCAGCTACAGGCATATGCTTCTCACAGACGTTGTGCCATCCAACTTCCTGGAAGTTCATTTCAGATCAGATGATTCTACTCAGGCTCACTTTCAGTTTGCTTTGGTTTATGACACAAGGAAGAGTTTTGACCAGCAGTTCTCCACCTTCCTCAGGCCGCGGCCCTTTCAGACAGTTCCTCATGTGGTGGGGACCCCCCACCGTAACATTATGTTCATTGCTACTTCATCACTGTCATTTTGCTACTGTGATGAATCAGGCGACCCCTGTGCAAGGGTTGTTGGACCCCCAAAGTATTTGCGACCCACAGGTTGAGAACCGCTGGTTTAGATGTTTGTGGAAAGATCATTTGCTATAAATGATTTTAAAGCTAAACATAGTTTGGGGTGTAGTGTTGAGCTTGGTCCCTTCTTTATTTTTTAAGAGATGTACATAACTTAGAACCCAGTCTGAGCTTTAAACTGCCATGCCACGATGAACTCACATTCCTGTGCAAGGTCTACAGTGTCTTCGTAAAATTTTGCTGACTGAATTTTCTTAATGCTTCTGGCTCATTTTATGAATGGTGATCATTACAAACAAAACCACATTTTATAGGTAGTATTTACTCTGGAGAGTGCCTGGTTGTGTGTAGTGGTCCAAGAGTGGTGCTGTGCTAACCACGCTACTGGAGGAAGACGAGACTCCTCTCTCTTAAGAATTTGGAGGCTCAGGCACCCATGAGGGTGTTCTCCTCTCTCCTAGGGGGTCGCAAAGAGTTGGAAGTAACTTGATGGCAGTGAGGTGTTTGGGTTTCTCTTCTTCATTTGGGTCGCGCAGGCGGTTAAACTCTCCACTACTAGCTCAAAGGTTGGTGATTCTAACACACTCAGAAGTGACTTCTAACACACTCTTAGAAGATAGCCTTGAAGTTCGGCTTTCACAAAGACACAGTGTTGAAGGCCTACCAGAGCCTTCTGCTCTGACGCCTGGGGCCTGCCCTGAGCTGCAGTCAGTTCCCTGGCAATTCAGAACGGCAGCAGAGCCTTTTGAGGGAGTGCTAATGGGAGGAAGTCTGTCTTTTCTTCGATGTCCATCATTCTGCTCCCGTAAAGTACCATTTGCTTGATGTCACTCTCTAAGGGAGGAGCTGTACCAAGCTTGCCTGGGAGACCAGTAGGGAAGTCCCAGGGTTGCAGACAGTTTGAAGTTGATGATTCAGACGCAGGACTGTCAGTCAGGAGTCAGCGCAGCTCTCCAGAGCAGTGCAGCAGAAAGCGGCCTAGGGCTTGAGGGGCTGTGTTTCACATGTCTTCACTCTGATGTCTTCATTAGACTCTCTTCCTACGAATTACGTTCTTCCCAACCTAAATGTCTAGCTTACAAAATGCCCTTTTGCTTTTCTGAATTATTAATTACAATAAAAATGCAGACCTTTCATAAGTTTTCTAACAGCTTGCCCTAACTTAAAAAATTTCTGTTGCTGCTCCTACTCCTTGTATCGCCTTCAGATTCTCTTTATCACTCACTATGACTTTCAAAGGTTTTGTTCCCCAATCTCTCCATTAAGGGCCCCTTTTACTAAGATAGCCCCTGTCCCCCATTTAGCCAGCAATTGAACACCAACCTCTTGGTGCACTGTGTGTTGGTTTTAAAACCTTGAGCAGCTCCGTGACCACTCCTAAGTAGAGAAAAACTGAAAATAGTTCCCAATTACTCATTTGCTATTTAACCTCAAAACACAAAACTTGGGAGGTTGTTTGTATAAATCACAGGAGGGAAAGAAGAGTGTAGGAAAAGCCCGGTGGCGTAGTTCTTAAGCGTTGAGCCGCCACCCGAAAGGTCGGCAGTTCAAAACCACTAGTGGCTCCGAGGGAGGAAGATGGGGTTTTCTTCTCCTGTAAACAGTCACAGTCTTGGAAACTCAAAGGGGCATTTCTACCCTGCCCTCTACAGTCGATACGCGCCAGTAAGTTGTTGTTTTTAAGGAAAGGCGGAAGAAATGCCCTTTGTGGCTAATTGTTTTATGCACAGCAGCCTCCTTTGTTATGAGACAAGAAGAACTGGATAGTGCCCAGCAATTATTATTGAACATTTTGGTAAAATGTGCCATAGAAACATCCAGACCAAAAGAGGAGAAACACAGAGCCAACTATCAAGTGCTCATGGAATTTTGATTTCTGGCGCTGTGGGGGCTAGATGAAACCTTGATACTGTTGCCCTGATATAATCTTCTTTAAACCAAAAATATGCCCTGAAATCTTTTAAACACCCAGCAGTAGTTCAGCTTAGCTCGTAAAGAACGTGTGCCTTACGCTATGTTCTTGTAAGACTATCTCCATGGGATCCAACAGAATAGCAACTCTGCAGACTGGAAAGGAACTGTAGGGAGAGGGCTTGTGTCATGAGGGAAGAACCATTTGGGAAAGGAGGGTGAGAAGGGCTGTATACCTCAAGGACTGTAATTAATGTCATCAAATTGTACGTGTGGAAATTGTTGAGCTGGTGTATGTTCTGTCACAAGAAAGAAATAACAAAAAAATAGAAAACGAAAACACAGGCTTGGGAGTTGGTGATTTCAAATTGTGGTCACCTGTGTAACAGAATCGAACTGGCCCACAGAATCTTCTAGACCATTCACCTTTTCAAGACAGATCGTTTCTCCCACGTTGCTGCTGGGGGGATTCAGACCACCAGCCTTTTCGCTAGCACCTAAGTGCTTAACCATTTGCACCACCAAGATGCCTAGGAAATTTGTAGGATTTTTTTTCCGGGGGGAGGTGGTCTTTGCTTTGTTTTGTGTATTCTGCCACATTTATTTTGAACAAGTAAAATATGAACACATTGAAATGAATTTATCGTGTACCAAAGTGAACTCTCCATAAACTCAATTATTCTTACTCAGCAATAAGCTAGATTTCAGAACAATAGTTTTCCTTTATAATCTTTCCAGGCTGCATTTGGGAGAAAGGAAGTACATTTTATTTTCAAGTTGATTAATAGTCTGAAAATGTCACAAAGAGGTTCAGTAGATGATAGTTTATACTCATTAAATTTTGCTGCTGGGAATTTTAGTAAAACCATAAGTACTTTGTACTAGATCTTTGGGAAACGTTCAGTTACTAATAAATTTTCTAGTTTTCATTGAACATTCTTTAAACCACCACAACAAAAAGAAGCTAGCTCTCTGACAATGCCTCCCCACCTCCTTCCCCCCCCCCCCCCAATGTCTCAGGATCATAATAAATAATTTCTGGATTGTTTTCTGAGGGTTTTTTTTTAATGCCTGGCCCAGAATTAATTACTATGAGAGTAACTTCAAGAGATGTGCATTTCACAATTGGAAATGATGGCAAACTATATGGGTTGCTATTACTTATAGGTGAAGACAGCCCTTGGAAAATTGTAGTCAATTTAATATGTGTTGAAATAAATTTTCCTTATGGACAAATAATATGCCTTTATGGGAAATTATTACTTAACAAGCAAGATGTATTTATCTTGTTCCTTGAAATTGGCATCTAAAGGCTCTTTTGTTGTTGTTACCATGTTATCATGTGGTTATAAAATACTTCAAAATCCTTTGTTGTTGTTAAGATACTGTTGAGCCCATTCTGACTCCTAGTGACCCCGCATATAGCAGAGCCCAGCACTGCCCAGTCCTGCACCTCTCACAATCATTGATGCTGGGCCCTTCTCACTGGGTCAGTCCAACTGTCTTTAGGAGACCCTCTACTTTACAAAGACCAGTACGATGTCCTTCCTTCTCAGGGACTGGTCTCTCCTGGTAATATGTCCAAAGTGCCTGAGGTGGACTCTCCAGATCCCTCTCCAAACTCTCGAACTCACTGTCATCTTGTCAGTTCCAACTCACAGTGGCCCTAAAGGGCAGAGTCGAGCCGCCCCTGTGGGTTTCTCTGGCTAGAACTCTTTATGGGAGTAGAAAGCCTCAGCTTTCTCCCTAGGAGTGGCTAGTGGTTTTAAACTGCTGACCTTGCATTTAGCAGCCCAATTTGTAACCCATTTTACCACGAGGGCTCATTCTCAAAATTCTTAGCAATATGTAAAAATAATTATAGAAATGCATGTTCAAACCGATTGTCATCAAGTTGATTCAGACTCTGGTGACCCAGTTTGTGTCTCATAGCAATCTCCTTGGCTACATGCAATCTCCACAGAAATGTGCCCAACCTTTTCTTCAATGGGAACTCAGGATGGGTTTGAACCATCAACTTTTAGGTTAGCATTTCATCAGCAGTCGCTTGCACCACCCATGCTCAACTTCAGCAATATCCAGTAGGGTTAGGAAGAGAAGCCCATTTTCATTCTCTCAGATTCCATGCCCACTAGTGGGTATGTTCCACTGGGGTTCCCTGCCCACTGGGAATCTTTGTGAGCCAAGACAGCAGGGACTGAAAGAGCAGGAGGTGCAGTAAGAACAAACGTGGTACTACGTGGCTGGGGAGGGGAGTGAGGAACTGTTGCAGCTTTATGCTAGACAGCCGTCTCTAGAAGGGAGAGATTTATGTCAGCTTGGTCATGGGTTGAAAAAGTGTGTAGTAAGAGTTAGTAATGAGTGAATGAAGACCACGAAACAAAGCTTAAATGAATAATTTATCAGAAAATCAACTTCCTCTGTAATTTTTCTTTCAAACCACAATTAAAAAGTTAAAGAGAAAAGGAGGCTACAGCTACCTATAAAATGAAAAACATAAAAGTCATAAAAAATGGTTCTCTCAAGATTCAGGGTAGTGGTTACTTCTAGAGGGATATGCAACTCTACTAAACATTTATCTACCTCCAAAAAATGCTGCAGAATATTAAAGCAGGAAAAGCTGGGAGGAAGGCAGGGCAGAGTGATGAATGAATGAATCTGTCAATAAACTCTCATTGACTGTTGCAGTCCTTGTTGTACACCCCCACTTGGAAACCCTGAGATGGGAATATAACAAATCTTAACGCCTGAGTACTGGATTTGTTAACAGCAGCAGATCAGTGAGATGGCCACATGTCAAGTTGGTATTGTATTCCAGTGTTTTCTGAATGTGTTCCAACAGACCCGATTCCACCCCAGCTCTTTAAATGTCCTGACCTGTAAGCCAGTTTGTTGGTAGGTATTGTTTATTTTGTATAAAGTACCTTTCTATCCCAGACTGAGTTTTCCATTTACTCTAAGAACCTCCATCATCCTTTAACTTAAAAGCCAAAAACTCAAACCTGTTGCCCTTGAGACAATTCCAACGCATAGCAGCCCTCTAGGGCAGAGTGGAATTGCCCCATAGTTTGCCAAGCTGACATCTCTAAGGGAGCTGACTGTCTCCCCCAGCGGCTGGTGGGCTCCAGCCAGGAGCTTTCCAGGGCACAGCCACCAGGCCACCAGGGGCCATGTGCATACTTGGTGCCCTTCCCTCTTAAAGGTAAAGAGACCTTCCTAGCTGGAAGATAACCAGGTTTGGGGGGGGGGGGGGAGGAGAGGGGAGGGAATGTTTCTTAAGAAAAGAAAGTTGCGGGGAGGGGAAGATAAGAAAATTGATAATGGAACACGGAATTCGGTACAAAGGTGAATATTTATTCACAACAAGAAAAGAAATCATAAAAGTTGAAACAAATGCCACAAAATTCAGTAAAAAAAATAGTAAATCACCTGTATCAGTTCTCTGCTCACATCTCACTCAGAGAGACATGCTTTCCCCTGTATCTGCTGGCTGCGTCCTCTGGTTGACGGAAAGCAGATAAGAGGAAGCAGTGGATCCTCTCGCGTGCTTGGCCAACCAGGCATAGTTTCTATTACTGACACACTAGCAGCATTCCTTTCTGCCTCACCTTTGTGATTGGTGATAGCAATAGACATTTTTGAGATTATTGTCAGTTGTTGGGAAGCTTCTGCTAAGTGTCATATCTCGTCCTAAATGAGCTAGAAGATTGCCTGGCATTTCATGTTGCTTGTGTCTTTGAGGTGACACATTTACACATGGTCGCTCCAGCCCTGGACACTGCTATGCAAGCTCTTTGTAGACAAAGATGGTTAACACTGACAAGCATTCGTGGAGGGGATGGAGAACCACAGGAACACCTCCCATTACACCTGGATGAAACGTGTCTCCACACCTGTGCTTCCCTTACTCGTGGATGTTAAGTGCCCTCCACTTGATTCCCACTCGGTGACCCCGCCGTGACAGAGTAGAACGGCCCTACCTAGGGTTTTCTAGACCGTACCCTGGTGGCACAGAGGTTATGCATTTAGCTGCCAACAGAAAGATGTGTTGTTTGAACCCACCAGCCACTGACTTTATGGTTAGTAGCCAAGCATTTAAACTGTTGTATCACTTGGGCACCATAGGAGGTCCCCAAAATTCCACTTAACACCACTGCCACAAAGGAGACTGGGTGTACAGAGATGGCATGGAAAGAAACTGTGGTCTGAACAGATTATGATGACATGCTCTTGGTCATTCAAATGTTATAAAATGGAGAGGCCATTTGGACACATTTTGGGGTCCCTGCTCGGCCTTGGGCTCCATGGGGGCTGAGAGGCCCTGCTGATGACGGTCCGTGGCTCTGTGGTGAAGTCATGTCTGTTTTGATCATTCTGACCCAGCCCTTCCTTTGAGACCCATCTCCACCAAACTGTCAAGTCTGTCTCCATTGTTCCACTCCCGTCTCTCTCCTCCAGGGGAACAGAGCGTTCACCATTTGTCTTAGCCTGCGTTGTATCCCTATCTTGTGTACATGTATGATCTCCCAAGTGTAGGATTTTAGTACTGCTTTCTTTGATGCCCTATACATTCCTAAATATTAGTTCACTCATTCAGTCTTTGCTTACTCACTTTTTCACTCATTCAACAGGCACCAATTAAATCCCTTCCATGTGCTAGACTCCGAAATAAAAGCCACTTACTTAAAATCTCATAGTTTGGAGGGGTTGGCGCCAAGTGAACCAGTAACAATAAGAGGGATGGAGGTGCTACCAGAGGCTGTTGACCCAGCGTGTCTCAGCTCCCAGAGGAAAGCTGCTTCCAAATGTAGTTTTGATTTTTGAGGTTTAGACCTAAAGAAAAGATTTTGTTCTGTTTTGAATATTCCCTACAAGGTTGGCTGGCATTCTGAATTCTAGGTATAGGCAGAGTATAAATGCTAACGTTCTCATTTCCAAGGGTAATTTTCCCAAAGATGGCTGGATTTAAGTGGCATCAGAGATTTCCATGTCATTTTGGCTACTGCTTCCCACTTTCTGACTTTGTTGGGACTTAGACCACTGGAAACACTTCCCTCTTACATTGACAGATGCTTCTTATCCACCTTCCTCGTCGCCATGGTTTGGTGGTACTGGAGCAGGGAAGATTTAGAAAGCCTTCTCCCATCTCGTGTTTACCACATGACGAACACCCCCTCCTCTTGCAAGATGCAGTTCAAAAACTTCCATCCCTGTGACATCTTTTCTGAATTTCCCAGTGGCAATTTCTTTGTTTCCATCCTGTCACCATGTGATATCTCTACTTATACATCTATTATGGCACTTGACATGTTGTAATTATTGGTCTGCATACCTCTCTGTTGAGGTGTTAATAGTCGATGGATTGATTGTATCTCTTGGGCCTGGTTCTTGCCCAGCAGTTAATTGTGTTGTTGTTGAATGCCACTGAATTGGTTCTGACTCACTGAGACCCTAAGACAGCAAAGGGAATCATCACCAGTCCTGTGCCAGCCTAACATCCTCGCTGTGTCTGAACACATTGTTGCAAACACAGTTTCAATCTATTTCCTGAGAATAATTTCCTCTTCTGCTGACCCTCTTACTTTAGTAACCATGCTGTCCTTCTCCAAAGATTGGTACCACCGGACAACATACCCAGAGTACATCAGGTGAAGTCTCACGAGTGCTTCTGAGGAGCAGTCTGGATGTACTTCTTCCAAGAGAGGCCTGTTTGTTCTTCTGGCAGTCCATGGTATATATTAGCAACTGAAACTTAGACAGGGGACAGTTGGGAACAGGTCATCAATTCCTCAGATGTAAATTCAAGATGAAGTTGAAAAAAAAATTAAAACAATTTCATGACAACCAAAATAAAACCTTGAGTCTGTCCCACCTGAATTTTGAGAGCATCTCAAGAAGAGATTTGACACATTGAGCACTATTGACAGAGGCCAGATGAACTCTAGGATGATATCAAGGTTAGGATGTATGAAGAAAGCCAAAAGGTCATTGTGATAGCTAGGTTATCTGTGAACTTGGCTGAGCCAGGGTCTTAGTAGTTTGTCAGTAATGCTCCATGATTTGATCTAATACAATGTAATCAGCTCCACGATGAGATCTAACAAAATGTAATCAACTCTGTGAGCATTCAGCAGTTATGAGGGAGTGAAGTCCTGTACATCCGGTCACAGCCTTGGTGCGATTGGCTGAGGGACTCCTCAGGAGGTATGGTCTACTCCTTTCTAAGCAGAGTCCGGGGGAAAGCTTGTCACTGTTGTTGGATCTGGATCCTGCATCTAGTTTTTCGACCTCCTGCCAAATTGCTTGCCCATTCCAGAGCCATTAGCAGACAGGTGGCCTTGGATAAATATGACTTTGCATCCACCAGCCTGTGGTCTTCCTGCTTCCTGGTTTGTCAACCTCACAGATACCCGAGTCAGGAGAGGCCTCTAGATAAATCTGACCCACAGACTTGAACTAGACTGAATCTATCCACTTCTACAACTGTGTGAGCCATTTCTCGATAGAAATTTCTTTCTCTACACATATGAATGTCACTAGTTTTGCTTCTCTTAGAGAATCTAGACTAACACAGTCATTAAAAAGACAAGAAAGAAAGAAAGAAGATAGACCAAATGGATGTCAGAAGAAACTCTGAAACTTGCTATTGATCTTAGAGTAGCCAAGGCAAATAGAAGAAATGATGAAGTTAATGAAATGAACAGAAAATTTCAAAGGACAGCTTGAGAAGACAAACTTTTTTTTTCTTTTTCTTTTTTTACATTTTATTAGGGACTCATACAACTCTTATCACCATCCATACATATACATACATCAATTGTATAAAGCACATCCATACATTCCCTGCCCCAATCATTCTCAAGGCATTTGCTCTCCACTTAAGCCCCTTGCATCAGGTCCTCTTTTTTCCCCCCTCCCTCCCCTTTCCCCCCTCCCTCATGTGCCCTTGGTAATTTATACATCGTTATTTTGTCATATCTTGCCCTATCCGGAGTCTCCCTTCCCCCCTTCTCTGCTGTCCCTCTCCCAGGGAAGAGGTCACATGTGGTTCCTTGTAATTAGTTCCCCCTTTCCAACCCACTCACCCTCCACTCTCCCAGCATCGTCCCTCACACCCTTGGTCCTGAAGGTATCATCCACCCTGGATTCCCTGTACCTCCAGCCCTCATATGTACCAGTGTACAGCCTCTGTCCTATCCAGGCCTGCAAGGTAGAATTCGGATCATGGTAGTTGGTGGGAGGAAGCATCCAGGATCTGGGGGAAAGCTGTGTTCTTCATCGGTACTACCTCGCACCCTAATTAACCCATCTCCTCTCCTAAACGCCTCTATGAGGGGATCTCCATTGGCCGACACTTGGGCCTTGGGTCTCCACTCTGCACTTCCCCCTTCATTTAATATGGTATACATATACATATACACATATATACACATACATACACACACTTATATCGTTGTGGTTTTTTTTTTTTTGCATGATGCCTTATACCTGGTCCCTTGGTACCTCGTGATCGCACTGGCCGGTGTACTTCTTCCATGTGGGCTTTTTTGCTTCTGAGCTAGATGGCCGCTTGTTCACCTTCAAGCCTTTAAGACCCCAGACACTATCTCTTTTGATAGCCGGGCACCATCAGCTTTCTTCACCACATTTGCTTATGCACCCATTTGTCTTCAGCGATCCTATCATGGAGGTGTGCAGTCAATGATATGATTTTTTGTTCTTTGATGCCTGGTAACTGATCCCTTTGAGACCACTCGATCACACAGGCTGGTGTGTTCTTCCATGTGGACTTTGTTGCTTCTGTGCTAGATGGCCGCTTGTTTATCTTCAAGCCTTTAAGACCCCAGTCACTATCTCTTTTGATAGCCGGGCACCATCAGCTTTCTTCACCACATTTACTTGTTCACCCACTTTGGCTCCAGCCGTTGTGTCGGGAGAGTGAGCATCATAGAGTTCCAATTTAATAAAAGAAGGTATTCATGCATTGAGGGAGTGTTTGAGTAGAGGCCCAAGGTCCGAGAAGACAAACTTTTTAATGAAGCGTGTAAAGACCTGAATTTAGAAAGCTATAGAGGAAGGACACACTCAGCATATATCAAGATAAACAAACAGAAAGAAAAATTGAAATATTGAAGGACTTGAGTTGACATATTGAAGGACTTTGAGCAAAATATTGAATGATGCAGCAAGCATTAAAAGATACAGAAAGAATGCCGGATCACTGTGTCACAACATTCAGCCACTTCAAGAAATAACATGTGGTCAAGAACCGTGGTACTGAAAACGACCAAGTTTCACAGAAGGTAGTAGCAGAAAACAAGGCTGTAGGAACTGACAGCATACCAGTTGAACTGTGTCAATAAATTGAGCACCCACTTGGCTATGCAAAGCAGTCTGGAAAACAGCCACTTAATCAACTAACTGGAAAAGATCCTTGTTTGTGTTCATTCCAAAGAAAGGTGACCCACCACATTTTCGGAATTATAGAACAGTACCATTGAGATCTCATGCAAGTAAAATTTTGCTGAAGATAACAGTGATCACAGCTTTACATTGACAGTGAGCTGCCAGAAGTTCAGGCCTGCTGCAGAAGAGCATGTGAAACAAGAGATATCACTGCTAATGTCAGGTGGATTTTGGCTGAAAGTGGAGAATTCTGGAAGGATGTTTGCTTGTGTTTTATTGACTGTGCCAAGGTATTTGACTGTGTAGATCATCATAAACTAAGACAGCAGTGAGAAGAATGAGAATTCCAGAACACTTCATTGTGCTCGTGCTGACCGTTTACATGGCCTGGAGGCAGTTGTATGAACAGAATCTCCAACATAGCTTTGCTGAAATCATGGAGGACTTGAAGCATTTTCTGATGGGATGGACTGCAGCCTTCAGTATGGATTACAGATCAATGTAAAGAAAACCAAAATCCTCTCAACTGGTCCAATAAGTAACATGGTGATAGAGAAAAGATAGAAGTTGTCAAGGATTCCATCTTGCTTGGCTCCCCAATCAGTGCTCTTGAAAGCGTCAGTCAAGCATTCAAAGAACATGCGGTGCTGGGCCAGTCTATGGCACAAAGACCTCTGTAGTCTCGAAGAGCAGGGTAGCATAGCCTCCGTAGACGCCGGCTTTGGAAGTCAGAACACTCATTTTATGTGATGCTCAGCTTTACTTGTTTAAAATAAGCTTCTTTTTATTACTTTGTAATACTGTAATTTAAAAACATTCCCTAATTTTTATATGAATATAGTCAAAATAAATAAATACAGTCTCTCAAATACCTGGAAACCCAGGGGAAATAGTATATGTATTGTGCTGGTTTCTTTTGGGTAAACAGACTAATTGCTTTATGTTGAGATACATTAAAAAAAAGATGTCTTGAGGGTGGAAAAAAATAGTGAGCATCTTCACTGAAAAGAAAAACTTGGGGCTTATGCCTATCATACATCCCCTTCCTATGATGTGTATGCCTATTGTCCTGCCCCTTCCTGTGATGTGTGGTTACCTGGAATGATGCCCCCTGAAGGAGATAAAACCCTTGGTTCGCAATAAAGTTGGGGCTTTCCTGCTCTCGCTCCTGAGGCTCTCTCCTGCTCTTGTGGCTGGGGCTCCCCCCACGAGGACCACCAAGCAGGGCTGAGCTCTTTGTTGTTCTCAGGGAGAAAGAGCTGAGACTGACTAACTGGGGAAAAGAAGCATAGACTGGTAAGAGTGCTCCCCACACATCCTGATCATCTGTGTGCATCCTGCTTTGGGCACATCTCTTTCCTCGACCCCCACGTCCCTTTTCTGCAAGGTGGTCCAATGCTTCATAAGGAGTCTTCCCTCTTACTGAGAAGCATGGAGCACCCCCCAGGTCCGGGCCAGGTGCAGTTCAGGACCCACAACAGAGCACCCAGACAGGTCCCTGCCCTCTTGGAGATTACATTCTAGTGGAGGAAGACCAGCTGTGAAGAAATAGCACACAGGCAATAGCGCAGATGGAAATGGAGGCCGTGGAAGAGAAAGGGCGTTGGGCAGTAGAGCGAGTGAGGGCTTCTTGGCTGGAGGCGCATAGAATCACGTGAAGTGGGGGATGCCTACAACATAGTGAACGAGCACCCCTTCTCCAGAATGTCTGCGTCAGGGGTCTGCGGTGGAGCCCTATAGTTTCTACTTCTGGCAGATATCCAGTTACTTTCCTGTGCCCCGAGAGATCATGTTGTTGGATGAAATGATCAACAATAATCTACAATGGCAAAGTCAAGCTCATCTGGGGTCTTAAAGGCTTGAAAATAAAACCAGCCGTCATCATCCTTTTATGGAATGGTTGTGGGGAGGAGATGAGCCAGTCAGGGCGCAGTGTGGCAACGATGAAACATACAACTTTCCTCTTGATCTTAAATGCTTCCTCCTCCCACCCACTATCACGATCCCAATTTTACCTTACAAATCTGGCTAGACCAGAGCATGTGCACTGGTACAGATAGGAACCGGAAACACAGGGAATCCAGGGCGGATGATCCCTTCAGGACCAGTGGTGAGAGTGGCGATATCAGGTGGGTGGAAAGAGGACGAGTTGGAGAGTGGGAATCGATTACAAGGATCTCCATATAACCTCCTCCCTCGGGGACGGACAACAGAAAAGTGGGTAAAGGGAGAAAGGGAGACATTGGACAGTGTAAGATATGACAAAATAATAATTCATAAATTATCAAGGGTTCATGAGGGA
Organism: Tenrec ecaudatus; assembly: GCF_050624435.1. Lineage (NCBI taxonomy): Eukaryota > Metazoa > Chordata > Mammalia > Afrosoricida > Tenrecidae > Tenrec > Tenrec ecaudatus. Next base: position 10,111,102 of record NC_134535.1, read on the forward strand.
GAGGGGAACAGGGAGTGAGGTGGAAAAAATGAGGAGCTGATGTCGGGGCTAAAGTGGAGAGCAAATGCTTTGAGAATGATGAGGGCAATGAATGTACAAATGTGCTTTACACAATGGATGTATGTATGGATTGTGATAAGTGTTATATGAGCCTCTAATAAAATGGGGTGAAAACTTGGTTTAAACTGTGCTTGTCCTAAGTTTTTCGACCTTTCTGTCACCTTGTCATATTAATGTTTGTAAAGTAATACTCTGTATTGGAGGAATGAAGCCTTTGGAAGAAGTCATTTGCATGAGGAAATCAGGCCCATCACAAATTAGAAGGAGGTGGCAGTACAATCTCCAAGCAGTACAGCTTCTCAAGCATGCTCCACCTAAGTAAGATTTCCGTAACTCATCTGGAAGGCATTGGAAGGATAAAAATAGACAAAATGTTCAAAATTTCCATCCTCTGAGTTTCCTGCTTTTGCCTACATCTCAATTGTCAGTCTAGGCCCTGGCTCCTGCTCCCCTCAGTCCTGGGCAAAGACAGTAGAAGTATTTTTCACCACAAATACCCAAGCTGCCAGATTGTCTGGGCACTGGCCTCTGCCTGCCCCAAACAAGCTCTTTTCCTGAGTGGTAAAGCGAGGAGGGGGGCTGGATTAAGGAAGACTCCAAAGCCAGGCTGACAAAGGTGCGGGATTTAGAAAGTGCACTTGAGTTGATTCTTTCCCAGGAAAGCTGGCCTTACAGAGCCTACCAAGCTCTGGCTCTGCTTGCTGGCAGGGCGGGTTCCACTTGGTCAGCAAGTTCCCATAAGGGAAGCACATGGTTGAATCCAGCCTTTTCTGCTCTGTCTCGATGGAGACGGGTAGAGGCTTGCTGGTCACAGGATGCCTCTGGTTTCTGCCATCACAGTTTCTTTACTGAGTCCCTAGAGGAGCCCTGAAAGTACCCTGGTGGCCTAGTGGTTACTCTCTGGGATTTGATTTGAAAGGCCAGCAGTTTGAAACCAGCAGCCACTCCCCGAAAGAAAGATGGGGCTTTCAACTCCTGTAAAGAGTTACAATTTCACACTCACAGCAACAATTCTTCCCAGCCCTATAGGGTCGCTATGTGTCTGCCATCAACTCAGTGGCAGTGAGTTTGGTTTTTCGATGGTGCAAATGGAAGGTTAGCAGAGGGAGTCTATGCGAGCCCACCCTGATGGTCTCCTTCCGATCGGCCACTGAAAACCCTGTGAAGCACAGTTCTCAGTTTGTTGTTTGGTTTGGTTTATTTCTTCAAGGCAGCCTCAAAACAGAGATGGAGTTTCTGGAAACTGTTTTTCACCCCCCACTTCCGTGTTTAGCCACTGACGTCTATTGCACTTCGCTTTCCTGTGCTCCCCAGACACGTGGCTTTCTTGAACAGATTCAAGGTTGTGCATGGAGCGGATCCATGGGTGCCATTTTCCCTAGAGCGTGTGCTCACTCTGTGTCTCCAGGTTACGTTTCAGAGTGTTTGACAAGAATTCTTTCCCGGGCTAATAATGAGACGGTCAGGGGAAGATGCAAGAGCTGCTAGCAGAAGCCAAGTGCAGCGTGTAGAAGCCCATCGAGTCTGTCCAGCCCTCACATCCTGAAAATGGGAAAATTGTCGCCCAGAAAGGTTAAACCAACCTCACCACCATCATGTCAATTCCTGTTCGTAGCAACCCTATAGGACAGGGTAGAACTGCCTCTGTAGGTTTTCAAGACTTTAGCTCTTTACAGGAAGAGAAAGCCTCATCTTTCTCCAGGGGAGTGGCTGGTGGTTTCAAACTGCTGACCTCATAGTTAGCAGCCCAATGTGTAACCCACTCTGCAGAGGGACTTGCCTAGTGACAGTTACACAGCTCGTCTGTGGGTTTCCTGGGTAGGTAGAAGAGAGACGTTCAGGGTGGTGCATAAAGACTAGCCCTGGAACCCACCCAGAGCTGCCTGGGAAGACAGGCCTGGCTATCCCTTTGGAAAAGTTAGCCTTGCAAACCCTTCAAGGCAGCCCTTCTCTGCCCACATGGGGTCACCATGAGTCAGAACCCTCCACATGGCCACCACCAGGCGGCAAACTTAGAAAAGAAGGGCTTTAGGAATGGTGGAAACCAGATCGGTTTTAAACTTGGTGCTTGTTCCAAGTCAGCTGTGGATCTACTTCTCCGGTGGGGGTGGGGTTTAAAGATGACTCAGACCTGCCCTGCCCTGCCCTGAAGGAACTGTTGGCTGTGGCTGTGGCTGTAGAGTAGTTTCTCTTTGGGGCTTGGGGTAAGAGGGTACCAGGCACACCAACAAAATGCAGGGTTTATGCTCTGGTGGGTTTCCACTCTGTCTCGTTCTGTGGGTGCCAGAACGTTGGCGGAGAGCAAGGGGGCCCCACAGTGTACCTTAATCTTTTAAAAACCGGAAGGCTCTTGTTGAGGAGTGCTTTGCGTGAGCCCATTTTGAAAGAGCCCTTTGCCAGCCAGCACAAGCCAGACTCGGCAAGGCAAGGATCCTTAGCAACTGAATATGTTTCTAGAAGCTAATAAAGAGTTTTCTGTTTTGCTCATCTGCTCCCCGTGTGCTGTTGCCACTTTCACAGGCGGTGCCTGTAGGCGGAGGGTTTGCGATAACAGCGTTTCACAAATGAAAGTGAAGTGGAAAAGGGCCACTTTCCCTTTAAGGCAGTTTCATACCTCAACTCCCTCCCCTTTCCTGATTGACAAACCTCCCTGAGGTCACGTGATCCGCCTCTATTTGAAGGTCACAAAAAGCTGCTTCCTTTAGAGACAGAGGGGGAGAGAGAGAGCAAGAGGGAGAGTGAGCGAGAGAGTTAGTTCAAGCCAAAATGGCCGACAGAGTCGCTGCTGGTTTCTGAATATTTAAAATACAAAAAAACAGACAGACAAAAAGAAATCATTTTTGGACCTTTTTTCATTTCCATTTCTACCTTGTATGCCTCAATTTTCTGGATTTAAGCACTGCTGCACTTTATGAGGTTGGTAAATATTTTCAATTTTTAAAAAACCAATTGATTTATATGGATCTTGTCTAACCGTTTCACTAGTGCTGTTTCAAGTCGACATTTGTCTAGCATGGAGGCGGACTCCAGACATTTCGTGAATCTGGAAATCCGACCTGTGGTGTACTTTTGGCTCGGCATTTTAGAAATGGAAAAGCCTTGGTAAAATATTTATAATTTGAAGTGATTTAATTGCACTTTTCATTTCTCTGCAGATTTTCTGCATCTTTTCTGTCTTGCAAATAGATGGAAGCTGTAATTGGAATTTGGATATTTAGAAAGGTTTTATAAAAAATAAAACAGACGCCCCCTTCCCCCCCTAAATCTGCTGCAAAAATTTGCATAAATATAAATGGGTTTGCATTCTTTTGGCTGCTGTGGCCGACAAAGGAGCTGGGAGGGCAAGCTCGGCAACAGGAAAGCCTTTTTTTTTTTTTTTTAAATAAGAAACAAAACAACCAAAACGGGGCCATCCTTCCTAGAGAGCTGCTTAAAAACCTAAAGTCCGACCGGCTCCATTGGAAACTCCATCCAGGCTGGGGGCGAGTGAACCCCGGAGGCTTTGAGGGTTTGTACAGTCCCCTGCTTGCAAACCTCCCCGGAGGTACGTGGAGCTGAGCCCTCCTTTCTGCGCGCACTCTTGCTTGCACGGCGTCTCTCCCTCTCTCCCGTTCCCTCTCCCTCTTCCCCCTCGCCCTCCTCCCTCCCTTTCTCTGGGTTCTCAAATGTGCAGCCAGATGCGCTTTTATTTTGATCTTGGTTTGAACCAAATGCTAGGACTGTCTTGTAAACATGGGGTTTCAGCGACACAAGCAGCCCTCCGCCCCGATTCGAAAGGCTTCCTCGCCCAATTCCCCACCCCCACGTAGCCCTGGCCATCTCCATTTCGCACATTTTCTATTTGTTTGTTTAGATGCGTGTGTGTAGCTAGATGCCTGCGTGGGTTTTCAGCACACGTTCCGTGCGTTTGGGCCTCGTAGCTGTTGTGAAATTGTCATGGAGAGGAGCGCCCCGGCAGCCTGGAAGCTGTGCGTCTCTCTCTGTGGGTAACCCTGGCACTGTGCGGTGCCTGAAGTTAAATTCCATTACTCCTGGTGCAGGATTCTAGAAGCCCGCGAGATCGGAGGCGGGTGGAAAGCTGGAAACTTGCTTTCGCCAGCCACCTCCCCCTCCAGTTGTGTGATGTAATGGTTGTCATTCTGGTGGGCTGCAAGGGTTGTGGTTTGTGATGTGGCGCGTGATTGCCCCCACCCCTGGGTAAATTACCCCGCCCCGCCCCCACTCGCAGTGGCCTTGTTTTTTACCCCCTGCCCCCCACCTCCCACTAATTTGTATCCTCCTGATTTATGCAGTGGCATATTGGCAAGAGAAAGAGACTGTTCTCTGGAATCTGTTACAAAGTGTAGTTTAGGAAGGGTATTTAAAAAATGCAAATGGGTTGAATTGTCATGTCCCCATCATTAGATTTGTAGATTTGGATTAGAGGTAATTAAGCACAAATGGAATAATTTTGATCAGAAGGGAGAAGTGTTTTTTTGTTTGTATAATTAATCTAATTATAAGATGCTTGCTGGGTCTGAAAGTGTTAATAAAAATGCTGGACCATTTTGAGAATTTGACGGTCTGGGAGAGGGTGTGTAGTGCTTTCAAAAGCTGTATTCACTGAAAATGGATTGGCCTCTTGTGCTGAAAATGGCCTGCTTCTTTGGGCCAATTGTCTGTAGATGAAGGGACTTTCACGCCAATTTAACAAAAAGACTTTGCATCAGAATATAGAAAGATAATTTAAGTCCCCTGTCTCTTGAAGTGCAAATATTTTATTATTTTAAAAATCTGTGTTGCCATTGCATTAGTAATGGTAGTAAGCAGAGGAGAACTGTTTTAGGTTCCATGTTAAAAAAATAATTGTTCTAAAAATATTGTTTGGGGAGGTGGGTTGATACAAGTTCAGCTATGATATAAGAGGATCGAAAATCTTATAAAAGTATCTGTATACATTTGGCTCATTACATTTGTTTGTATTTATTTCTTTTACCCACGAGAATGTAAAAGGAAAAGACATAGCAAGGTCCGGAGTGCTAGCAGTGTGGCTTGGTGACGGATGCAAGAATAAGGAGCTCTCTGGGTTTTGTTGTTGTTGAAGACAAAAACGTTGATCTGAGGCTTTGCTTGTGAGCTGATTCATTTTAACCCCCATTTCCTAAACCGGCCTTCCTTACCCAGAGAGGACCCTCTGCTCACCCTGTGTAGTCAGTAGCTTGTTTTTGTGGGCTGTGTAAACATGTGATAGGCAGGTTTATTCCTTTGACTGAGAGGAGGAACCAGGAGCAGGGAGGGCGCTCTCCCTGGGCCAAAATGAGAATCCTCTAGTGAATATCAACAGAAGGCCACCTGAGTCTTGGAAATGTTTTCACAGATAACTTCTCTCCCTCTCTCCCAGACCCAAGGTAAGATCCATAAGACCAGGCTTGGGGGTGGGGTGGGCTCCTGGTGGTGGTGGATGGGCCACAGCAGGAGGGCTTGGGTGAGTTTCAGAAGCTGAGCTGCCATGTTGGATCTGAGTCCCTGCAGCGCCAGCCCTGGGTGTCCTCAACGTCATGGCAGTTGAGACGCTCATAGAAAGGAGTAGCACCTCAGATGTGCAAGGGGAAAGTATCGAGTGTGTGCCTGTGGGTAAAGTTTTCTTTCCTCCAGGAGGGCAGAACTGTAGCATTGTGGCCGATGACGAGCGTCAAGAGCAAAGACAGAGGAGTATTCTAACTTGCGTGCTCCGGTTTTGTTTGTGAGAAAGGAAGACGGTGCACGTAGAGGAAGTTTCTTACTGGAGCAACCAAACATAATATCGCTGTATCAATGGCATCCTAACTCGCTTTGTCCGGCCACATTTTCTGACATTGGGTCTACCTGTGCTGGAATCCCACTTGAAGTCAACCCCGCTCTGCATCCGAATGGAGCACCGCAGAGCCTGGTTCTGCCACATCCCCAGGGTTGCCTGCAGATGATGGGACCATGGGGAACCATAGGGCTTTCATTGACTGGTGTTGGGTAGTAGGTCGCCAGGTCTTTCATCCTAGTCTCTTGTCATGTAGTCATCTGTTACTTTCACTACTCATTTTCAGAAAGAATTGCCACAGGTTCATTATTAAGATTTTTATCGAGGTATTACGAAAGTTGATGGTGCTCATCAATCAGACATGGCTTGTTCAAGGAAGCGTTGGAAACCATTGCCGGTTGGTGTGAACCTGGCTCTTGTTGCTCAGCCCTGCATGGCCCTGTCACCATCAGGGCAGTTCTTTATAAATACGCAGCTGAGAGGCGCTGAAGTAGACATAGATGACTACCTGTAATGAGGTGACCATCAGTGTGTTCCTCCCCCTCCCCCACTGCCCCATAACAGAGGGTTTGGGGCGGGGGTGAAGGGGGTTGATTTTAAAACTCAGTATGACCATTGTTGACCAGCTTGGGTTGGCACTGGGCAAGTCCCGAGACAGACAACAAAGACAAATGTCCTTTCTCCTTAAGCCTCAAGGAGCCCAGGTCTGGCAAAGAAGGTAATTTGGTTAGCAGCTCATCATAACTTGGTGGCATCTGCAATATTTAGAACGACGAGCACCCGATAAAGAAGTATTCTGAGTCTGTGCATTTAAAGAAATAAAAATAAATTCACCGCCATCGAGTAGACTCTGAGTCCTCGTGACTCTGCATAAGGGTTCTGAGACTGTAAAGCTCTACGGGAGTAGGCAGCCTCATTTTCCTCCGGAGGAATGGCGGTCAGCAGTCCAATGCTTACCTGACAGCGCCACCAGGGTTCACCAAGAGTGCCTTAACTTACATGATTGCCCACGTACTAATGTCAGTCATCATTTGCAGCTTAGGTTTTTTCTAAGTAGAACTGATCTAAAGGTGGCATTTCGAGGGAGGGGAAAAAAATCAGGAGCTGATACCAAGGGCTTAAGTGAAGAGCACATATTTGGGAATGATGAGGGCACTGAATGTACAAATGTGCTTGACTCAATGGATGCATATATGGATTGTGATAAGAGTTATATGAACCCCCAGTGAAATGATTTTAATAAGTAAATAAAGGTGGCATTTCAACACTTGGCTGAGGAGAAGGCTCTCAAAACCCACTGCCGTTGAGGCCATGCTGAATCATAGCAACCCAGTGGGACAGGGTAGAACTGCCCCCTGGGTTTCAAGACCATAACACCCTACGGATTAAGCCTCATATTTCTATCAGAGAGCAGTCGGTGGATTTGAACTGCAGGCCTTTGCAACTAGCAGCTTAACGTGAAACTCAACTATGCTACAGGGCTCCTGGAGAGTAGGCAGTTTATGTGAATTGTTGCCCAGTCCAGTGTTCCTGGGCTTACCAGTTTGCCTTCCCTTGTTTCTTCATTTACGACGAGAGGTGGGTCTGAGAAGGGATTAAACCCAAGCCACCTGTGCACGCTCCTTCTTTTCCTTCGTATTCACACAGCGATCATTCTTTATGGCGTGTGTGTCAGGCGCTGTTGTAGGTCCTGGTAGGGCCTAAGGAGTGCAAGTGGCGGACCCATTGGCTGGGGCAGCCACCCAGCTCATGTGGGAAATATGAACTGTTTGGTGAATACCTAACCTTCTGTTGTGGGTTATGACTGGGATAATTGCTAGTCCTTCACTTCACCTAATAATCTCTACTGATAATCAGGCAACGAGGGGTCATTTCTGTCTTTGACGGTTCTAGAGACTTCCATTTACTCTTCGACACAATAGTAATTTTTATCATTTTTCTTCAGCTTTGGCAGGACTGTCTCCTCAAAACTAACTACCTTTTGAGTTACCTCTGGGGACCTCTCAACCTAACGTTGCCTCTACATTATTCTGCCACGTCCTCTGCTTGGTTTTCTAGTACTCCTTTGCAGTATCCCCTCTGCAATGTGATTTGTAGCCGGCCATCTCCTCCGGGAGCAGCTGGCTCTCAGAGGGCAGAGACCTGACCTGTCCTGCTCACTGCTGTCTCCCAGGGGGGCCTTTCAGAACAAGGCCTGGCAGAAGTTGACGATAGTTGCCACTGAATTATTCCTACCTTCTAGGTACTAGAAGGAGCGGTGACCTTAGTCCTGTGTTGCCCTCGGGATGACCGAGCCCCTTGTTAAGAATTCAGTGCCAGTTTCTTTCTCATTGAGGGTCCCCCCCTTTTTTCCCCCCAGACCATCTAACAGACATGAAGTCCTTTTGGTCTTTCCTCAGGACATGTCCACAATAAGAGAGCCCAGATCTTGCCATTCTTTCTTCTGAGGAGCAATTCTGCATTTCAACCTTAGTGGACTCATGCCGCCTCTGGCAGCCCACTCACGGTATGTTGTCAGTGAAGGCATGCATCTCAGTTAGGCTTGAGAATAAGGGCATGCACTCAAACATGCCATTTCTTCCTCAGTGACATGGGGGTCATGTGTGGTTGTGAGGTGTGATGGGAACACTGTATGTAAGGGTCTGCTTGTACCCATTTCGTTACTCAGTCTTCCCTTCCCCATTGCTAAGTAGACCAGAAAGGCCTTTATGGCCTTGACAGTACACCTCCACCTCTGCCAAGCCTTTTGCCACCTTGCGACACCTACAGTCATGCCTCTGGCCCGAAGCCGGGCCTTCACGCTCCCCAGTGCCCTTCCCGGCGCTGCTCCTCCCATGTGCCCACGTTTGCCTGACTGCTTTTCAGACATTCAGCGTCTCGCATCCAGAGAAAGATCCTCGGCACGTCACATGACCTGATTTTAGGAGTTTGCCAGGCACAGGAAGACGCTGCCGTACATGGGCGTTTCTTCATTTCCATGATTCTGAGACCACACATGCAAGTGAATTCGGTTTAACTAAGCCATTCATATTTCAACTCAAGACAGGAAATTAAAAAAAACGGACACTTTACATAAAGCTGCCAAACTGATCTGGGTGATGTTGCAATGACTCTCATTTGTTGACCTAGACATTTTTTTTTTAATCAAGTAGAAAATAATGGTCGATTTACTCATTTAGATAGTAAATTGTTATGGAGTGCCCTCTTCGGGCTAAGTAATGGGGGAAGTGCTGGCGGAGTAGTATGAAGCCACTCTAGGTGCCAGTGCTGAGGTGAGAATTGTAAATACCAGGAGGTACGCTGGTTCCCAAGAGGAGGGAGCGCTCCGTCTGTGCAAAGGCCCTGTGCGTGGCATGTTGGGAACTGCACAGAGAGCTCAGCTGCAGTGTGATAGATAGGTCCCCAGGAAGAGGGCCAAGGAAATGAAGGAGAGGGGAAGCTGAAAAGGTCTGTAGGCCCCAGCCAGAAGGGGAGGAGTCTGTGAGCCCCGCAGAAGTCCGCATCTGGAGAACCAGCCTTGTTTGGAGAAGAGCTTTGAAAGGTGACTCTGCTGTGTTGTAGAAAGGGACTGTAGGGCTGAGTATACAGCCAGATGGTAGTGCAGTAATCCCAGGTGAACGGACAGCCTCGCCGCCGTAAAGAAGTAAATGAATTCCAGAGAGATTTAGGAAAACATTCACAGGACCTGGTTACTGAGAGCGAGAAGATAGTGGTTGGTGCAGTCACAGAGGACACCCAGGTGCTGCTCACTGAATTCCGGCCCATGTAAATGAGGGCCAGAGCATGGGGGGAGGGGTGCGGGTCCAGGTAATGAGTTGAGTGGCGGGATTATTGAATCCTGAGGCATCTCCATCCAAGGAGAATTTGAGATCTGATCTAGAGATGAAGATGTGGGAATTAACAGCAGCCCTAGGTTTCCAATGGTTTTCCTTTTTTAGTTGATTTCTTTGGTGAGCTGTTTAAAGAGGGCACCCCTCCAAGTAAGGCTCAGTTGGTGCTCACATTTCATAAAGAAGGTTTAGCCCACGTACCTGCATCAGAAACACCCCAAGAGGTGGAGAGGGGAGAGAGAGGGACTTTCTGAGGGCCTTCCAGATAGGCGGGCTGTTATGCAGGAACTGGGAGAAGGAGAGGATGGGTTCTGGCTGGCTTCAGGGAGGTTTGAGGCTGGTACACGTGGGGACGTGGTGAACCTTCAGGAGCAGTGTGATCAGAGTTGTTTTTTAAGAATGCTAAACACAGGGTCCCTGTGGAAGGAATCGACTTGATGGCAGTGATAACATGACACTGGGCAGAGGGGCTGAGTGGAGGACTGAGGAGACTCCCTGGAAGCACAAACAGTCAAGCACTGCGCTACTAGCTGAAGAATGGGTGCTCCAGACCCACCTAGGGTGCCACTTCAGAAAGGCCGCTGACCTACTTGAGAAGACCGCAGCCACTGAAGCCCCTGTGCCAGAGCATCGGCCTACTTGGAAATGTAAGTGGTAGGGGTTCCCCTGCAGTTAGAATCCACTGGGTGGCTATTGGACTGTAAGAGGAGGCTGGGGCCATAGGCCAGCTGCAAATGGGCCCTCCCTGAAGTCAGACCAGTACTGGGCTAGAAGCAGGAGCAGACATGCCAGGTGTTCCAGGCTGGGAGTCTGCCCAGAAAGGCAAGACGGTAAAGGTCTGATAGATCGTGCGTTTAAGAAGTTGGTGGCAGCTGGCAATGTGGCTGCAGCTGGAGACGAGGCCAGGCACGGAGAGAAAGATTGGAAGGCTTCCATAGGGCAGTGATCGTCAAGCTAGGGGAATGGATGAGGTCACCCGGCAGTGTGAAGAACAGAAAGGAGAACTGAGACGGGGCCTTGGGGACAGGAAGAGGAAAAAAGGACCTGGGAAAGGATGACAAGAAAGGTGGCTGTGTAGGACATTGATGCTGGAGGACTTTGAATCACGGGTGTGGCCGGCCGTTTCGGGTGGCAGACAGACAGGAGGTAAGAGGGTTCGGCTGTGGCTGCGTTCCCAGTCTTGCGCTGGCAGGCGTTCCAGTGGGAAGCATGACGTCATGCCAGCACTGTCCCATAGAAGTAGAAGGCTGGCCGAGTTAGTTCTTCAAGAAAATGTCCAGGAGCCACATGAAAAAGGAAAATGGTGAAGTTCATTTTAATAATAATGCATTTTACTTAACCCAAGATGCCCAAAATATCAATCCGACATGTCATGGATCTTAACCTAAAAGGAGATGGTTCGCATTCCTTTCTTTCATACTAAGTGTGAAATTTGGAACACAGTTCAGACCCAATATTAAATCCTCATAGAAAATGGTCATGTTTAGATGTCATAGACCCCACAGTTGACGAACAAGATTCACAAACCCACATACATTCTGACTAACATACTCCAGTTTTCCAGTCAAGGAGATTTGGATCAAGCGTTCAGGGTGGTTTAAAATGACAATAAATGAAATAAAAAGAAAGATTCCTTTGCTCAACTTCCCTCAACTTTCTGTACACTCCCACTAGCCCGTGGCCAGCATCGGGGGGTTCAAAGTAACAGCGCACCAGCTAAGCTGCACGTTGAAAATACCCCAAGCAGTTTCTTCCCATCTGGGAGCATTTCACAGGGGTCCTGTATCTCAGAATTTCTGCTGGGCTCTCCTGGTGGAATTGGAAACGTCCAGTCATAGCTAGGGCTTGTGAGAGATAGTAAAACAAGAATTTAAACTGTTTTGGCTCAGGCCAGCAGGGTCAGGTACACCGGTAGAATTTCTAAAACATCAAGGTTGGTGACCTATTTCTGAAATGCTACTAGGAAACCATTGGGTGGGAGCCACGCTCTCCCCTCGGGTACTATCTTTACTTCGGCATCAGTGGGCTGGTGGCTATAGGTGGCTGTGGCTGTCTTGTTACTGGCCCTCAGTCTGATTCCCAGGCGACCGCCATGGGATAGTGGAGCTGCCCCTTAGTTTTCTAGGCTGTCATCTTTACTGGAGCTGGTAACACTTCGCCTTTGTCCCCCTGAGGGACAGCATTTGGAAACCCCCAACACGAGGTGCTCTACTCCTGTACAGAGTCTCGGAAACGCACGGGGGCAGTTCTGCGCTGTCCTCTAGGGCAGCTGTGAGTTAGGACTGACCCCACGGCAGTGATGATTATTATTTTGTTTGATTTCCTCACACAGAGCCTCTAGATAGATTTGAGCTGCCAACCTTTTGGTTCTCAATTGAATGCTGTCCTCTTGCGCTGCGTGGGCTGCCGAGGTAAAGCGCACACAGCACAGGTCTAGGGAGCTGTGTGTACAGTCTTCCCTCTCGTGGGTGGTAGGATGTTTGGTTTTGGTTCGCTTCGGCTGTCTTGTTCATTTTGTATTATTTGCTGTGCTGGAACCAAACAATGAACATTGACTCACCTTAAATTCTTCTTGGATGGTCAAAAGCTGATTCAAAGATGTTTATTTAATCACCTCACCAATTTTGGACAACTTGGCCATGATTACCCAGGCCACTAAATAAACAGTAAGTGTTAGGAATGCTAAATTCTGCTTGGACCAAACCTTGTTCCCACCCTGGGGTGGGGATGGGGGGGTTGGTTGCTGCAGCTTCCTTTCAGAGGGACTGTGTACTGTGGAGTGCCCCCCAGAGTGCCCCCATGCCAGCATGGAAACCAGTCTCTCTCGCACACGTTGGTCTTTCTTTAGAAGTGCGTCTTATTACCCATTTCTGTCTTTGGAGAAACAAGATGTGCCAATGTGAGTTTCAGTGAAGCCGTTCGCCTTCCCAGGCCTAAGCCAGGATGATAAACTGGGAAGATCACTGACCTGGAGCCCAAAGCCCATAGGCTGCTGCTGAGCCAGTGCCATTGTTTCTGCTGGCCCGGGTTCACCGAAAATAATTACTGGTCTTTTCATGTCAAGAAATTCCTCCTGTCTATTCAGAGTTAGATAATTTGATGGCTCAGAGCAGTGACTTTCAAACTGCTGTGTGCTGGTGAGCAGTGGACAGGATGAATGTACACACTGAAACAGAGAGTATTTACTCTCTGACCCTTCCCTTTGTAATGCATTCTGATGTGTTCTACATAAGTCCATTTTGTTTTTAAAAGAAACTGATGGATTTGAATTCTACTAAAGATTGTGTCCCCACACTGTGAGGATGCCCGAGAAGGGATTCCAGGGTCACTGGATTCCAGGGTGTGGTGGTCCCTGGTTTTGCTGGTGGCGACAACCCAGTTATCTTCAGCTCGCTCCATTGTCACTAACTAAAATCATCAATGACTGCGCTGTAAATTTGCTACTTCATCCTGTGAGCCATGGTTATTTCTGATAACTAGACTTTCTCTTCTCTGTCCAAGGCATCCCACTTGAATCAGAAAGAGTTGGCCATACATAATGAGCTCAATGTGGTTTCTAGATTTTAAAGAAACTTTCCTCTGAGGGAGCAAATACCTTTTTAGTGACCAGATTGTATGTCCTTTCTTGGAACAAAAAGGAAAAGGTACTTCAGAAAACACCACCTTGTGCTTTGGGGGTAGTTACCCTCCTCCCCCTCCCCCCACTGCTTTCCATTGAGATACAAATTCAAGTTCCCTTCCTGATTAAGCAAAATAGAACTTGTCTTTGTCTCTGTGCATTAGGGATCTTAAGTGGTGGGTATATAAAATCTTTTCATAAAGTACTAGGCTTTTTGTTTTTTTATTTGGGGGCCTAGTTTGGGGAATTGCATGGTTTTTAGCTTTTTCTTCTGCTCTATTTCAGTTCTTTCTAAAACTACATCCTATTTCCATCACTGGGTTCTGTGTGTTTCCCAAGTCACTTCCAGAACACTTTATGACAGTGGGTCTCAGACTTTGACTCTAGGGAACCAGAACACTTCAGAGTCAAGATTCAGGTCCAACATGAGGGTACTGGGTTTAAAGTTGTCAAGTAAAGGCATTTTAAAAAACTCGGTATTTATAACTACAATTTTAAAAGGGAAAAAATGAACAAACATAAGAGCCAGCTCATTAAATGGAATAGTTTTAATGTGAGGAACACTGTGAAGTCTTTTTTCTCCACAGTCCCACATCCAGATTATAGACTGCCACTTAAGTGTCCTGCTCGTTTTTACTAGCCGGTGCTTGCTCGTTTTTACTAGCCTTACTCAGACGCAAATCTAATTTCAAGTTGATTATGCTTGCTTAATGGCTACAGTGACAAAAGTTGCATTGACTCATACTTTTAAAACAATTACTTAATTCCCTTTGAATATTCTGTAGGTAGATGACCATTTCTATATTCGTAAAATAACAAACAACAAAACAGCAAAAACTAAGCCAACGCCTTTAGGTGCTGGGCATCTATATCTTCTAAGCTAGCCAGCAGAACACACACGTTTTCCAGATTACCCATCACTGGAAAGTCGATTCCTAATGAATTTACAGGATAGGATGGAGCTGCCCTATAGGATTTCCAAGACTCAGGATACCACATCTTTTCTCCCACAGAGTAGTGATGGGCTTAGGACCCCTTTCCCCTTGTGAGTGCTATAGCCATGGTGTCTCAAGGCTTCTTCAATAACCACGTCTAATGAGGTGTAAAGTCATAGTATTGGAACCCTGGTAGCCTAATAGGTAAACAGGTGGCTGCTAAGGAAAAGGCTGGCAGTTCAAATCCACCTAGCAGCAGCTTTTGGGGGAGAAAATGCATGGTGATCCTGCACTTGTACGACTGCAGCCTAGAAACCCTGTGAGCCAGTTCTGCTGTCACGTGGGATTGCTTTGAGTTGGAATTGACTTGGCCTCTAATAGCCCCAACAAGGAAAGTTATGGTTACGATGTAAATATGGCAGGTAGGTCACAGTTTTCAATTGTCATGTTCTGACACTGATTTCAATCCTTCGGGATCCTGCAGGACAGAGTAGACTGGCCCACAGGGTTTCCTGGGTCCCCTCTGTGGGAGCAAGTGAAGAGCTGCTGCCATGCGTGGAAACCTCCAGGTGAGGGCTTACCTGGCAGGGCTCCTTCTAGTTCTACGGGGAGTTCCTTTTCACCGCATCATTAGGCTTTGGGCTCTCCCAGAGCAACAAACAGCGGCCCGAACACACTCACCATCATGTTGTATACATTTCCATGTGTGTGCCCACCCTCTCTCACACATTTAAAAGGACAAGGACCTGAAGTCTGACAAGCCCACGGTCACTGCCCCCTCTGTCCTTGTTTCCCAGGGAGTAAGGCACCTTGGGCTCCTTATCAGAGAGAGCAGAGTCTAGAGGTCCCTGCTGTCTGTGCTGTGATAGTGCTATCAGCCCCAGCCAGAAGACTCCTGGGGCAGAGAGAGGAGGTAGAAGAGGCCAGGGAAGCTATGCAACGGGTCTCAGGGGAAAAACTAGGGAAGCGGCCTAGAAGGTCTGACAGCAGTTACCTGCTCAATGCACTTCCGTTTGAGCAGCTCTATGTAGTCTAGGTCCTGGGTACATGGAAGACCACTTTGACACAAGTATTTACTGAGCATATGCCGCATGTCATGTCCCAGGCATGGTGTAGTTCTGGGAATACAAACAGAGAGAGGACCTGTGTGTTCTGCTGGCTAGCTTAGAAGATATAGATGCCCAGCACCTAAAGGCATTGGCTTAGTTTTTGCTGTTTTGTTGTTTGTTATTTTACAAATATAGAAACAAATTAACCAGTCATATAAATGAAAAACCCACCCGCCGGAGACCACCTGTACCTGGGATGGAATCAAGAGGCTTTGGTAGTTTGTGGCACAAACACGAAGGTGTCCCTTGCTAACTGAAAGGCAGTTGGAGCCTTACCTAGAGGTGCCATGAAAGAAAGGCCTGGCAAGCCAGCCACCGAGACACACGATTCAATGTACCAGTGCATCTCACTCGTGTGAACATACAGACGTGCCTTGCTGTCTAGAAAATGTGGATTTTGGAGGGAAAAGAAAAGAAACATGGGTTTTGACTTCAGAACCCCAGCAAGGCTCACCTGCTCTGCCCTGAGCGCAGGCTGGCAGGGGTGGAGAGTGGACAGAGACAGTCAAGGCAAGAAATGCAATTGGAGGATGTGGGCTCAGGTTGGTGGAGGGGGAGGAGGTGGGCAAGAAGGCAGTTTGTAGACATATACATTTCTGAGGTGGGATTCATTGGAATGAGGCAGGCTGGGGGAAGATGGGGCTCAGTGAATGGAGCAGGCACTGGGGATACATGGGACGTGGAACAGAGGGTGGGAGGCAGGATATATGATTTGGACACGTGTTAGGTGTTTACAGATCGCAGTTTGGGAGCAGCCCCTCTGCAGGTAGAGATGGCAATCTGGGCCATGGGGGGGACAGTACTCCCACATCAGGAAGAAGCGAAACTGGGTGGCAGGAGCTTAGGGTGAGAAAGGGTGTCCCAAGGCACGGTCACTTGGAATATCCCCTGGCCTTGTGGCGCTTAAGCTCTCCTACTGCATTGTCTGCTTATAGGGCTTTGTCTTCCTGTTGCCACAGGGACAGGGATGAGATATATATATATATATATATATATATATATATATATATGAAGTCCACTGCCATCTAGTCAATTCCAACCCATAGCTGGACCCTATTTTAGGTTTCCAAGATGGTACATCTTTCAGGGAGCCAGCAGCTTCATCTTTCCTCCATGGAAAGACTGGTGGGTTTGAATTGCCATCCTTGTGGTTAGCAGTCCATTGCTTATCCCATGCTGCACCCGGTGTCCTCAGACAGGGACGAGTGGTGCTCCTCTCTGTAAGCCTGGCACCAAGGACAACCTCTGACCTACCTGGGGTGCTCCGTGAGCCTTTGTTGACAGCATAAGGGAATCAAGGATGGCTTGGATGAACTCGTCAAATATGTATGAAGAACCTCTCATGTTCCTCAGCCTGTCCTAGTTTCTGGACATACAGTAGTGATTAAAATGGCTGGAAGGGAAGACAGCATAGTGGGACAAGAGGAAAGTCAAAGGAAATCGAGGAAAGGGCTAGGAGGCAAAGGCCATTTATAAAGGTCTAAGTAAAGGCATGTACGTATGCAAATATATGAGGATGGGAAAGTAGATCTATGTGCATATATTTATAGGTTTAGTATTAAGGTAGCAGAAGGACTTTGGGCCTCCACTCACGCACTCCCTCAATGCAAGAATACTTTCTTCTATTAAATCGGCATTCCATGATGCTCACCTTCCCGACGCAACCACTGAAGACAAAGCGGGTAAATAAGCAAATGTGAAGAAAGCGGATGATGCTCGGCTATCAAAAGATACAGCGTCTTGGGTCTTAAAAGCTTGAGGGTAAACAAGTGACCATCTAGCTCAGAAGCAACAAAGCCCACATGGAAGAACACACCAGCCTGTGTGATCACGAGGTGCCGAAGTGATCAGTTATCAGACATCAAAGAACAAAAAATCATATTGTGTGCTCACCTCCCAGATACGATCACTGAAGACAAATGGGTGCATAAGCAAATGTGGTGAAGAAAGCTGATGGTGCCTGGCTATCAAAAGATACAGTGTCTGGGGTCTTAAAGGCTTGAAGGTAAACAAGCGGCTATCTAGCTCAGAAGCAACAAAGTCCACATGGAAGAAGCGATCATGAGGTGCTGAAGGGATCAGGTATCAGGCATCAAAGAACAAAAAATCTTACCATAGTGAATGAGGGGGCCAGTGCGGAGTGGAGACCCAAAGCCCATTTGTAGGCCACTGGAAATTCCCTTACAGAAAGGTCTTGGGGAGGAGTCGAGCCAGTCAGGATGCAATGTAGCAACAATGAAACATACAACTTTCCTGTAGTTCCTAAATGCTTCCTCCTCCCCAACTATCATGATCCCAATTCTATCTTACAAATCTGGCTAGACCAGAGGATGTACACTGGTACAGAAACTGGAACTAGAAATAGGGAACCCAGGGCGGATGATCCCTTCAAGACCAGTGGTGTGAGTGGCGATACTGGGAGGGTGGAGGGAGGGTATGTGGGAAAGGGGGAACCAATTGCAAGGATCTACATATAACCTCCTCCCTGGGGGACATACAACAGAAAAGTGGGTGAAGGGAGACGTCATAAAGGGCAAGATATGACAATGATAATTTATAAATTATTAAGGGTTCATGAGAGAGGAGGGAGGGGAAAATGAGGAGCTGATGCCAGGGGCTTAGGTGGAGAGCAGATGTTTTGAGAATGATGAGGGCAATGAATGTACAAATGCGCTTTACACAATTGATGTATGTATGGATTGTGATGAGAGTTGTATGAGCCCCTAATAAAATGATTTGAAAAAAAAGCTCTCCTCTAATGGGGCTTAAAAGAAGCCCTCGTGTCTTGTTACCTTGTTAAGTTATTTGCTAATGGTAGGGTCAGCAGTTCCAAATCACCAGCCACCCAAGGGAGAAAGACGGGGCTTTCTACTCCTGTAAAGAGTTACCATCTTGGAAACTCACAGAAGCAGTTCTGCCCTGCCCTGTAGGGTTGCTCCCCGGACATTGACTTGATGGCAGTGGGTTTTGTTTTGGGTTTTCTCATGGGGTTTACACCCTGAAGCATTGGAGGAAGGCTGAGGGGGAGGGGCAAGCCGAAGGAGCGATGGAAAGTGCAGAGGCAAGTTGTAGGTTTCCCTCATTTCTGCAAAGTGTCGCACGGTAGGCATGCCCCGAGGTTAGTTTGACTTGAACATAGGAGAAAAGGTCACACCGCAGATCCAGACCCGAGGCGTGGGGAGACATTAGCTGCATAGATGAACACTTTCATCTGGGAGTTGTGTGTAGGGCTCCTTGTCAGTTCCCCGTCTAGGGAGGGTGGCACTGCTCCGACCAGACCTGCACCAGCCCCACTATTGTTGCTGTGTTTGACTGCATAGTTGCAGCAACTGTGCCAGTCTGCCTGCTAGACGGTCTTCCTTTTTGTCATTGGCCATCGACTTTACCAGGGCTTGGTACCTCCTGATAAGATGTCCAGAGATGGGAAATCAAGTCTCACCTCACTTCTAAGGGGAATTCTGGCAGTAGTTCTTCCAAGACAGAATTGTTTGTTCTGGCAGCTCATGGTGCCAGCTCCTTAATTCAGAGGTATCACTTCTTCAGTCTTTCTTACTCACTGTCCAGTCTTGGCGAGGGAAAAGCAAATTGAAGATGGAAGGAGAGAAGAGGTTGTCTGGGAGACAACTTACCTTTCTGTAAAACAAGAGAGGAGAGCTATGAGGGAAAGGGAGCCCTGGAGAAAGAGCACTGTATTCTTTCTTCAAGGAAAAAGGAAACCCCACAAAGTGGATGCATAAGCAAATGTGGTGAAGTAAGCTGATGGTGCCCTGCTATTGTGTCTGGGGTCTTAAATGCTTGAAGATAAACAAGTGGCCATCTAGCTTAGAAGCAACAAAGCCCACATGGAAGAAGCACACCAGCCTGTGTGATCACGAGGTGTCAATAGGATCAGATATCAGGCATCAAAAAACAAAAAATCATATCATTGTGGATGAGGGAGAGTGCCGAGTGGAGACCCAAAGCCCATCTGTAGGCAACTGGACACCCCCTTACTGAAGGGTCTCAGGGAGGAGACAAGCCAGTCAGGGTGCATTGTAGCACCAATGAAACATAAAACTTTCCTCTAGTTCTTTAATGCTCTCCCCACCCCCACCCCTACTATCGTGGTCCCAATTCTACCTTACAAATCCAGCTAGACCAGAGCGTGTACACTGGTACAGATCAGAGCTGGAAGCACAGGGATTCCAGGACAGATAAAACCCTCAGTACCAATAATGAGAGTAGAGATACCAGGAGGGGAAGGGGAAAGTAGGGTAGAAAGGGAGAACCGATCACAATGATCTACATATAACCTCCTCCCTGGGGGACGAACAACAGAAAAGTGGGTGAAGGGAGACATACATCAGATAGTGTAAGACGTGAAAAAATAATAATTTATAAATTATCAAGGGTTCGTGAGGCAAGGATGGTGGGGGAGGGAGGAGAAAAAATGAGCTGATACCAAGGGCTCAAGTAGAAAGAAAATGTTTTGAGAATGATGATGGCAACAAATGTACAAATGTGTTGACACAAAGGAAGGAGGATGGATGGGTGGATTGTGATAAGAGTTGTAGAGCCCCCAATTAAATGATCTTTTAAAAAGACAGACAAAGGAAACCCACCCAAAGAAGATCTCTTTCTCCCCCTCCTTCTCTCCCTCTCCCCCTCCTTCCCTTCCCATCTCTCTCTCCCTCCCTCCCTCCCTCTCTCCCTCTCTCTCTCCCTCTCTCCCTCTCCCCCTCCTTCCCTCCCCACTGGGAGCTGAAGGGTTTCTAGGAGAGAACCCTCTGCATTTGTAGTTGTGGTCAGCAAGTCAGGAAGATGGCCTGGTTGGGCTTTGTCTGAGATGGAGGGAGACTTGGCCTGAGGAGATGGGTGTTGGGACCAGGGCCTGGAGAAAAAGGGTGTGGATTGGAGGGGGTGAGAACTGGTTTTAAGGTCTGGAAAGACCACTCGCTTCTGTGTGTGTTCCAAAGTGAATGGCAGGCCTGTTCTGAGTGCTTTCCACATGCCGACACATTTCCTTTCCCCGGCAGCCCCTGGGAGCTAGCTGCAGATGCCAGTCAGACCTAGAGGGCGGTACTTTGATGTGGTGGAAAGTGTGAAATTGTTCACTACAAATTACAAGTAAACTCCCATTGCTTCTCAAAGTGTCTGCACTTGCTTTCCTTTAGGAAAAATGTCTGGGGTGGGGGCTGCTGTATATGGTTCCTGCTCCTCCCCTCTCATTTTTAGATGAAGCCAAAGCAGACCACTACCATCAAATCCATTCCAGCTGATGGCAAGCCTCTAAAGCAGCAGTTCTCAACCTGTGGGTCTTGATCCCTTTGGGGATCGAATGACCCTTTCACTGGGGTCGTCCGATTCATAACTGTAGCAAAATGTCAGTGATGAAGTAGCAATGGGAGTAATTTTATGGTGGGAGGGGGGTCACCACAACATGAGGAGCTTATGAAAGGGTCGCGGCATGAGGAAGGTTGGGAACCCCTGCTCTAAAGGATGGGATTTCTAAGACTAACTCCTTATGGGACAGCTAATAGGTTACAACCACTGACTGGGTATCAGCCGATGTCGAACCCACAGGTACCTCCAGGGCTCCTTCACTTGTAAATGGTTTTTCGGTGCTATCCAGTCGGTTCTGAACCGTAGCAGTCCTATGCACAGCACACTGAAACCCTGTGCCTAGCCCTGTGTCATTCTTCCTCACAGCCCTTGCTGTGCTGGAGCCCACTGGTGCAGCCACGTGTCATTCCATCTTGTTGAGGGCCTGCCCCTTTTCAGCCATGATGTCCTTCTCCTGACAGCATGTTCAAAGTACGTGAGACGAAGTCTCACCATCCTTGCCACCAAGGAGCATTCTGGCCGTACTTCTCCCAAGACAGGTTTGTTTGTTCTCTCAGAAGTTCTTGGTAGTTTCCATATTTTTCGCCAGCACCATAATTCAGACGCATCAATTCTTCTTCGATCTTCCTTATTCAGTGTCCAACTTTCACGTGCCTACCAGGCTACTGGAAATATCATGACTTGGGTCAGGCGCACCTGAGTGCTCAAAGTTACCTCCCTGATTTTCAACATTGTAAAGATGTCTTGTGGGGCTGGTTCGTTCGTAGATAGGCATCTTTAAGTGATGGTGAGTGTACTTTCTATAAACACTCTCCTCCTTCCCTGTTGCACTCATGCCTGAAAGTCTTCTCATAGGAAACAGAAAGCCTGACGCTTCACAACTAAGGAGGCTTGAAATGCAAATAACTCTGTTTTTTTGGCTGTCCACCTTCTCTGCTCACCTGCCCTCCTCCGCCCACTAAGTAGAGAAGAAGAGCCTGTGCCAGCGGCTCTTGTGCCAGCTGGAGGACAGGGAGAGAGGTAGTGAACAAGGAGGGAGGCTGTCGCCGTGGCCCGGGCAGAGATCTAGAGAGTGGTTTTGGAGACACGGTTCCTGGTGTGAAGAGCAGAGGGGATGTGTGCGCTTCCTGGAGAGAGTTCCTTTGTGCGGGAAGTTACATAGGCTGCTCTAGGTAAAGGTAACTAAATGAGCGGCCGTTGGGGAGGAATTTCATCCCTGGCCCTGTGTCTGAGGCCTGTGACGTCATTCCAGGTCAGGGCCCCTCATCAGCCCAGGGGAGTTGCCCTATAACCGTTGCCTGGAGGCCATTTGGAAATACACAGGTTTTGCCAGCGTGCCAGGGGACCACTTTCTCTTTCCACGTGAAGACAGAACTGTTGGCAATGACAACGGTGTCTTCATGGTACCTCAACGTCGTGCGTGCTTGCGTGCGTGCATGCTTTTAGTGTCTAGCTCTAGTCTCCAAGCTGTTTGGAAAGCCTGCCACTCTCCCTCACAGCCCTTCCAGGTGAACAAATTGCCATGGTTGTAAAAGACAACACAGCAGAACCGCAGAGCCTTACCTGCCAGGACAATGTATACATTTAAATACTGAAAAGACAGAGCGAGTAGATGATACAGTATTGTTTTCCAGCAGATTTCAGCTTCTCTCTGGGGCCTCCTGTTGGCTGTTGAGGCCATGTGTTTGAAATCCTCCGTGTGTGTGTGTGTGTGTGTGTGTGTGTGTGTGTGTGTGTGAAATCTTTGGGGTGCTGCTGGGTTCACTTGCCCGAACTGGGTTTTTGGCTTTATCTTTCAAAAGAAAACAAAACACTGCTGGGATGGCCCATTGTGCATTCTGTTATTCACACCTTTGTCTCTGCTGCCAACTGAAAGGGCATTAGTTCAAACCCACCCTCTTCTCCAGGAGAGGAAGATAAGGCTGTTTGTTTCCTGTGGGGTCACTATGAATCAGAATTGGGTTTGGGGGATTTGACATTAATGGGTCAGTATAAAATTCTTGCCCTTCATGCAGGAAACTCGGGTTCAATTCCTGGCCAGTGCGCCTCACATAGAGGCACCATCTGTTGTCCGTGGAGGCTTGCACGTTGATAAAATGTTGACTAGATTTCAGCAGAACTTCCAGACCAAGCAGACTAGGAAGAAAGGCCTGGTGATTTGCACGTGAAAATAACCCAGTAGCTCACAAAAGCCTGATCTGCAACAGATCCTGGAGCTGGCGCAGACCTAGGCCGCGCTTCTTTCTGGTAGACCAGGAGTTGCCGTGAGCTGGGGCCAGCAGCTAACACAGCTTGGCACACAACAGCTTGTCAAAAAATCAGCTCTCCTACCCTCTGTTGAGTATATTGCACGGCCCCTCTGGTGGCACTGTGGCTCCGCTGCTAAGGAAAGGTCAGAGGTTCAAATTCATCCTGGGGGGGAATAATTTGCCTCTGTAAGGATCTCCCCCTCCCACCTTGCTAGCTCCTCAACAGACTCTGCTGCATCTTCCTCCAGCAGAGCGTCTAGTAGGTTTGAACCACCCATCTTTGGGGGAGCCGCTGAGTACTTCACCATTGTGCCCCCAGGCCACCTTCCGATAAAGATTACAGGCTTGGGAGCAGCATCACCTTGCCTCGGAATCCACGCAGTGGCACACGACTGGACAAGTTGGCGCTTTTTATTTGGAAGTCAGGAGGAACTCCCACCTGCATACTACTCATTTCTTTCCCCCTGGCTAGGGGCTCCGGGGCTTTGCTCACTTTTAAAGTAAGGGCCTCTGGCTGATGATTTATCACCTCTCCCTTTGGTTAGGGACAGCAAGAGAGCAGACCCACGACCAAGTTTCTCCAGTAGACCCAGAGGGGAGAGGCCTTGGCCAGCAGGCCTGGGCCACAGGAACCAGGGGTTGGAACCCCAGAATGTCTTGTTTTCAAACCTTAGAGGCAGTGCAGAAGAATGTGTCAACTGCCTGAGTGAACAGACGTGAAGTCTCTGCAGTGCCATCTGGCTATGCACAGTGGTTGCACGGTTGCTTTCTGGGGATCCCCAGACCTGTACCCACTGTCAGCAGAGCAGAGGCTCAGGGCCAGGTTTTCTTTTGGAGCAGTCTGACAGGTGAGCAAGACAAAAACAAAAAGGCACACACACGAAGGGATTCAAACTTTCAGGTGATTAATTTATGTGAGGCTAAATGGATTAGAAAAGAGACATTTAATAATCTTGACTGAATCGAGTTGAAGTAGCAACTCTGAAAGTGGAATCAAATAGAGGGTTTAGCAAAGCTGTAATGAGGGAAATAGAAATCATTTGTAATTAGACAATAATTAAAGGCAAGTATGTGCCCAGTGATTTTAAAGTGCTTGAAAACAATTAGTTTTTCTTAAGTAGGTTAAACATCTGGGTTACAAGCATTCTTTAATTTACTTCACAAACCTGTTCTTCCTAGATGATGTAAAGGTGAACCCGAGCATGGTTTGTGAATCAGCACACACTCTAATGTCATGGAGACTCCTAGAAGCTTTTTAGAACACGCTTGTTATTTATTTAGTAAAACAATCTTTTTCACAGATACCTACCCCCTCCCCTGGAGCTCGTACTCCCTGCTGATACCACCATTATAATGAATACATATTCAGAGCGTTCTACTTGGATATGTATGAACACACACGTGTCCTCGGTCACACTGAATGTCTGTGATGTGCCGGGCACACTGCCTTCCCAGTGATTTCACCGACCTGGAATCAGAAGCCACACCGGAGCTGATTGCCTTCGGCTTTTCAGAGAGGCCAGCATTTTTTTTAGGACCGCTCTCCTGAGAGGCCGGTGGGGAAGACAGTGGTTGGGAACTTGAACTCTAAATTCACATCCTACCTGGCCAGCAACTGTGACTACAACTTGGCCTCATGGTGCCGGTGCCTCTCGTATTTGTAGAGTAGTCGTAAGGGTGTGGCCCCAATACTTGAAGAGGAGACTTGTGTTCCAGAGTTTCTAATAGCTACAATTAACGGGAAGTAGATCGCCAGCCCTTCTTTCGGGCACCACTGGCTGGATTTGAGTTTGCTGGCCTTCCAGTTATTTGTTGTTGTTAGGTCCCGACCCGTAGTGGCCCTGTAGTACAACAGAACAAAACACTGCCCGGTCCTGCGCCATCCTCCCAGTTTGTTCCTTTGCTTGAACTCATCTGGCCGCCACCTCCTTGAGTGCCTTCCTCTATTTCGCTGCCCCTCCACTTTGCCAAGCACACTGTCCTTCTCCAAGGACTCGATCTCTCCTGACAACATGTCCAAAATAGGCAAGACCACCTCTCCCCATGCTTGCCTTCAAGGAGCCCTCTGGCTGTACTTCTTCCAAAGCAGATAGATTTGTTTGCCCTTTTGGCGCAGTCCATGGTACTTGGAGTATTCTTCTCCGGCACCACATTTCAAATGCATTGGTATCTTCGGTCTTGCCTTTATGCATGATCCTTATTCAGCGCCGGCTAGTTAGTTGAGGGCAGAGTTGCCTGATTGGACTGTAAGGAGAGTTTTATGCAGTGATACCCATCAGGGCTTAGACTTGTGCCTGGCACAGAGCAAGTGCTCATCAAATGCTGGCTGTTATTAATGGGTATGAAGGTTATGGTGTTTTGTAAATCTGATAGTTGCCATGTACTTGGCCTTTAGAAATTTAGGGGGGTGGGGTGGGATATGACACGGTTAGCTTTCTATCATGAAGCTTTGCTTTGAATGGAATTAGTAGTCTCTTCTAGCCCTGTGAAAACCTAGAGATTGGAGAACGGAAGTATCACTTTTCTGAAATTCTGTGCCACATAGAACTGGAGCCTCAGCACTGTGGAATGCTTCTTCACTCAGGTTTACCTCTGCCCGAGTGTCAATGTACACTGATGTTAGTGCTTTTGCATGCATGGACGTCTGTCCATTGAAAAGAAGACAGTTTTAGAACAGCTCGGAGTTTTGCCCACCTTTGAAAGGGCCACTCAGTGTTGATCAATAGGGAATGCCAAGTGATTTTTGTCTAAAACTGTATAAAGCAAGAAAATATTGCGTACAATATTTTGAGGATTTTACTCAGTGGATTTTAAAAGCCAGAGAAAGGATATTAATTCCCACTTGTTCTAGTTTAAAGAAATTTAATTTGATGTTTAAATTCCTGCATTGCTTTTTCTTTACAAACCTGAATAGACTGTTAAAAATCTCCAAGTGGCTCTTTTGCTGCTGGCAGACCTATTTTGCAAGTGACCAACTTTCTGTTAGGAATGTTGGCAGGGGTCTTTCCTCCTGGTACCTTTCACATTCGAAAACATCCGATAGCTTATTTTCAGGGAATTATAATTCTAGTAGATTGCGATTTTCCTGCCCTCCGTGGAGGAATAGAAATAAGCCATTGTTATCTATGAGTGTTCATGTAAACTCAGGTATGGATAGATGTGCTTTTGAGAACGACTAAGCTAAGAAAGGAGTGTGTCTTTCAGAAGGAGACCTGGTTGGGTAGTGGGTCGCATGTGGGGTTGCCAACCACAACATCAGCAGTTTGAAGTCACCAGCCTCTGAGGGTTACAGTCTGAGAAGTCCACAGGGACAGCCGTACCCTGTGCTGTGGGGTCATTATGAGTCAGAGTGGAGTCAAGGGCAGTGAGTTTGGTTTTGGCTCTTTAAAAAGAGCCAACCCATTTCTCACAGACAAATCTAATTCCCGTATTGCCTGAAGATCAGTCAGTGACTTATTTCTCATGTGGGAGCCATAGAACTGACAGCGGTGGCTAACACCCCACAGCTCTGGGAAGAGCAGACTGTTTTCGCCATGCCCTTGACTTCATGAGGACCTCTGGTTTTTGAGCATACGTTGAAGGGGTTCATATGTAGAATGCCAACTGGACTAGGAGCAGGAGTAGCCTGGGTGGGACAGGCGGGGGTGAGGGGCATAAGATAAAGGGATGAAGACCCTTCAAACGATCTAGTGAGTCCGTGCTGCTGCATCTCACAGCCTGTGAGCGATGCTTCCAGCCACCTTCCCTCCACATTTGGTTTGTCTTTTCCTGCTGGCCTCTGGCTTCTTTGCCGGGGCTTTCACTTAGTGTCGGGGTCTCACACGCATTTGAATTTTGTGGGGACATCAAGCTTGTTGTCTTTGGAAAGTGATTTGGCCAGGTTCCGTGTGGGATGGGCTTCACCTTTACCGGGTGTCATTCATTGACCAGCAGGTGTAGAAAAATGGCCACAGATGATCAGCTTGCCTTATTGAGGACAATAGAAGGGAACTAATCATTGGTATTCACATTGTTGTTTACCAAACGACCAATACTCAAAAGACATTTTGGGCCTCATCTACCTGTGCTTCCCAGCCAAGGTGACAGGGCCCTTAGTGCATCACAAAGACCTCCCATGTCACAGCATGGCAGGCTTTCCCCACACCTGCCCCGCTCGTCCCCCAGTGGATTCGCATCAAGGTGCTTCTGGCTGTATGGCCTGTCTTCCACTTTCCATCAATCTGTGTTCCAACATTGGCGCGTCTACCGCAGGAGTCACCTTCATGAGAATGCTCTTTCTTTCATTTCCTCCAGGCATGGCACAGAAATGCACAGACGATCTAGTGTGCTGTGGACTAGACACCATTGGAGAAATGGTCCAAGAAATTCTCTAATGATTACTTCAATAAACTCTACCACCTGTGAAGAAATCTTTACAGTTGCAACAATTTCCACATGTAAAGTGAAAATTTGAGGCCTGGTCTCAGCTGTCTTCCTCTATATAACCTTTAAGTTCAACCATCAGCAGGCCTTTTCCTGCCACCGGTTTTTAAAAAGTTGTCCTTCCTACCGCCTGGCAGGTGCAGCTGAGGAGCAGGAGCACTTCAGAAGCCCCAGAGGAGTCTAGCCCAGTGATCCTGTCGGTGGTGCATTGTGATTACTCAGCCATCGGCCGGGGCTCCAGCTTACCTATCATGCCCTGGTGGTTTCCAGCTGCTGGCCTGGCCATTGGCGGCCCTCTGCACCACCCAGGCTGCTGCCAAAAGATTGGCAGCCTGAGAAATCCTAGGGGCAGTTCTTTTCTGTCCTGTGGGGTCACTGTGAGTCAGAATGGACTTGACAGCAGTGAGTGGTGTGTAGTTACAATGTGCTGTGTCACATTGTCCCCCCGCCTCAGTTTTCCTTCTTTCCTGCCCCAAGACCATTGCTCTGGCCCTCACCCCTGCTCAGAAAACACTGCAGCACACAGACGATGAACCAATAGTTGCTGGGTGGGTCCCCTTCGTGACTGCGGCAGAGGAGAACTGTACCAGGGACGGTTTTCGGGGGTTGGTTTTTTTTGGGGAGGAGTGGCCTTTCTTCCCAGCAATCTCTGGGTGGCCTCGAACCACCAACAGTTTGGTCAGCAGCCCAGCCAGTTAGCTGGTCAATCAAAGGCTAACCTCTCTGCCCACTCCCTCCTAAGAGTGAGGAGGAAGACCAGCAGTTTGCAGTTCGAGCTGTTGAGCAGTTACATGTTTTGGCTTTATTTGTTGGTGTCGTTGGAGATTTTTAGGTAAGATGAGCAGTTTCTCTTTTGTGCTGTGTTTGGACTCTGTGTTCTTTGCTGCTGAGATGTGGGGGAGCAACTTTGTCTGTGCCTGCAAATATTGGTCAGGTTGGTATAAAGTAGGAGCCCAGAATTTATTTGTGGATCGATACAGTGAACTGGGCATGAGGGTTTTCTGGGGCGGTTGCTGCCAATGCCAGAGACACCCGTGCCGCTCTGGTGCCCTGGGCCCAGCAGAGCCCACACAGCAGGAACTCAGCAAATGCTGACAGGTGCCTGGTTAGAACAAACTTTAGGTGTGTTCAAAGCAGACCTTGAATTTTAATATTTTTCCACCCGTTGTCTCGAACGTGTGTGTGTGTGTGTGTTAGGGACTGAAGCACTGTGCTTATCCTGAACCACCAGCCTTGTGAGGTCCAAAGGGCAGCATTTGCCCAGGGATAAAGCTCAGAGGCAGGAAGGGCGAGGAGGACTCAAATGGAAATGGGCAGCTCCCGGAGGGAGGATGTGGGCAGAGTGCTTTGGGTACAGTGTGGGGATTGTAAGCAGGGTAGGAAACAAAACACATGTGCACTGTTGAATTGAAATTGAGCTTGCTCTGTAAACTTCCACCCAAATCACAATAAAGCATTAAGAAGGTGGGAGGGGAGCAGTCTGCCCTTGTCCTCGCGCCGGCTGCAGGCTACTTTGTCTGTTTTTAATCAGTTGCTGATTACTTGGGTTTTTTTTTGTAGGAATACCAACAGTTCACGACATGGGCATGTCTTCGTTTTCATTTATCCACAGAAAACACTGATGTATTAACAAGGCTTCTTATCAGCTCTTAACTTTGAACCAATGCCATTTCATTTTACTGAACACTGCCTTTTTTTTTCCATTTTGAAAACAACATGTAACCCTGTAGCAAAGGACACTGTCCTCCACATTATTTTTCACTTTTCCCCACTCCCCCAAAAGACAACTACTGGCATCGAGTTGGTTTCGCCTCCAAGACTCTATAGGACCCAGTAGAAAACTGCTACTTAGGGTTGTCAAGACTGCATCTTCTAGAGAAGCACGCTGCCTCCTCTTCCTCCTGAGGAGTGACTGGTGGGTTTGAACTGCTGACCTTGCAAGTTACCACCCAGGGTGCCACCAGGGGCTGCTTTTTACTGTGGACAGTGGTGGTAATTTCCACTGCGTCCCACAGACATGATCTCTTTAGGACGAAACTGCTCCTGATGCTCTGGTGGTTCCCTGGACTGTGCTCACCTGTTCCCGATCAGTGTTGTTCACCACTGTACGTATGCCATGGGCTGACATTAGTGCTCCCACGTACTAGACGTTTAGTAATATCTGCACAAGTGTTGTCATAAGCAGAAATCTAATTTAGCCATTTGTTGGCACTCGCAGTTACTAATATAAATTGAAACCAAAGTCCTGGAAACCGTCTGGGATGATGAGTGGAGGTCAGATAATGATTGGTGCTTGAGATTCTGTGGTTTCTGCATGAAGAAAGCATGTAGAGACAGTAGTTAAAGCATCCACCGCTGTAACCCCACGGCCCCCGGGCAGCCCCACCATGGAGGACAGTGATCGCCTGTTCTCAGGCTATGCAGCCTCGCGAGCCACGCAGTCTGCTCTGCTTGGTGGCATTGCTTTGAGTCAGAGCGACTCACTTGATGGTAGTTGATTTGATTTGCGTGTGTGTGCGTGCACATGCACGCTGGTTTTATATTGATGTCATCACTGAAAATCACTAGATTAGTCAACTGGTAGTTTGCCCACAGAAGCAATAATCATCATCGACCATTACTGAATCTTGAAAGCAAGTCATTAATTTGAAAATTGACATGTAAGCATTGAGAACTTTTTTTCCTTTTATCGCAGTTGAATAATTACCTGCAAAACCACCATTGTAGCAAACAGGAATATTAGTTTGGTGATGTTCTCACTTTACTAACAAATTGTTTGTAAAATGTGAATTACTGTAATTGTTGCATAACTAACCATTTCGAGACCACCCCACCCTCACCCCCCACCCAACTAGAAAGTTGGAAAAGTAGCACAGAATCCATAAATGCAAAATCAAGGCTGTTTTGGTTTGGGGATTCCTATGTTGATACAGTTTGGGTACGGAAACAAATCCAGCGACACTCATAGATATGTAAGAGAGAACTTTATATCAAGAAGTATTGGGCGTCACTAAAACAGCCCAGCCCAGTCCAGATCAAGTAAGTTTAATCTTAGCATATGAGTCCAATATTAGCCCATGAATTCCTCTTTAGATTCACTCAGCACATGCAATTATGCCGAATGCAGAAGATCACAGGCCAGTGGGTGGGAAAGTCCTGCGGGTCAATGGCAGTGGACGCTTCTTCAGGGCTCTGGCTGGCATCGCGGCCCCCTGTGGCTTGTCAATAGGAATGTGAAGCAGACAATGTGGTCCTCCTCTCAGG
This sequence comes from Tenrec ecaudatus, assembly GCF_050624435.1. Lineage (NCBI taxonomy): Eukaryota > Metazoa > Chordata > Mammalia > Afrosoricida > Tenrecidae > Tenrec > Tenrec ecaudatus. The sequence goes on from NC_134535.1 coordinate 10,141,685, forward strand.
AGAAAAAGAGGAAGTTCCCAGAATCCTCCTGGTGGATGTTATCTTATGACCGGATAGACAGGCTAGACTCCACCCCTACGTTCTGTTTATAAAGTTGACCTGAAATTATGTACTGAGTTAGTTTATTGTGCCAACCTGGCCAATAAACACATGTGGGGTTAATTGAAGTGGGGAGGGATAAATGGCTCAGTGAGCCTCACCTTTCTAGTTCTCAGGTTTCTTTGTGATGGTCAGACCAGGTGTAGCTACCTTAGCAGTTCCCTGCTTCAGCTAGCAAGGCTGACTTCCTGCAAGACATCCCTGAGGAGAAGCCCTGGGTGCTGGAGCAGCCGTGTGGAGACCCCTGCCAGTGCTGAGATGCTTACACGCTCACTGACTCAGCTTTCCTCCTGCAGTCGGCGTCATGGTGTGTGTTTTGTGAGATGGAGGACTTTGTGGATTGGTGTTAGACATATGGGCTAATGTTGGACTTGTGGGTTTGGACAGCACTGGGTTGGGATGTTTTCTTGATGTGCACTTACCCTTTATATAAAACTCTCTCTTATACATGAGTTGCTATGGATTTGTTTCTCTAAAGTACCCAGACTAATACATGTACCTCCCACATCTACCAAATGAAATTGGGCCGTCCCAAAGGGATTTTGGTGATTAGGGAAGCCATCTTGACTCTGGGTGACAGTGGCGTGTGTTCTTCTTGATTGTCACCACCCCAGGGCAGGCAGCCACTATCTTACCTAGAGGACCTCGCAGTGAAGCCACATGCTGGCTTCTGTTTCCAGGGCCCACACCTCCATGCGTCAATGCAACAGAAGCCTGTTTCCTCAGCTGTTGAGTGAGGTTAGCTCTTCACACGTATGTCTGACACATACCGAGACCTGAAATATTAGACATTAATGTGGTTGTTTAGAGGTGGCACATGTGCATGAACTGCTCATTCAAGGGTTTCTGGACATGAGTATATGATTAACCCAACTTTTTGCATTTATATGTTCGCATATCATTACATTAACTACAGCACATAAAATAAATTTGAGACCACACCTGACATGACCTCCATGGAAAACATTGTAAGACTATATTAGAAGATATTAAAACAAGCCCTCAATAAGTGCAGAGCTCTGCCATGGCCATGGGTAACAAGGCTCGGTGGTTTGAAGATGTCATGTGGTCCTGGATTTGGGTATGTAAACTTTAAAGCCATTCCAATAGAATCTCCCCATTTTTTCCCCCTTGAAACTTGATAAGTTGATTCTAAACTTACACCACCGTAGATCAGAGATGACAGAGGCTGGCTTATTAGGGAGCCTGTGGTGTAGCCGTGGAGAGCCTGGGATGAGACTGCACTGGGATAGGGCTGGCCTTCCTGCTGAGGAGACGTGACAGTTGACACTGCAGATCGGTGGGAAAGGATGGGCTTTTAAATAAGTGTGGGGATAATGCATGTGGGGGAAAATGAAGTGAGCTTTCCCCTTATACCATATATATAAAAATACCAGATCAATTCAGGGTAAATGGGGCAGGTGGGATGAGGGGAGGGATGGGATAAATGCTTTCTGAAATAAATATCTTAATGACCTGAGGCAGACATGTTTTGAACATGATAAAAAGAATACATCATACATGAACCAAAGAAGAAATTCATTTTCAATTGGCTTAAAAACTTACATTCATCAAGTGATACTATTCAGAAGGCAAGAAACCAAAGTATATTTTCAACACAGATGATCCACAAAGAACACCAAATCCACAACAACTACCTGCGGGTCAGTGAAAGAAGACCTAGAAGATAAACAGCACAACCATGAAAGTAAGAATCAAATAGGGACTTCAGAGTGGAGGGCGTCTTCATGGCCAGAGTCTACAGGAAAGCTGCTGAGCGCAATTAGTAATCCAGGAAGGGCGGGTTAGCAACCGTGAGATACCATCTCGCACCCATCAGCTTGGCAGAAATGAAACTGTGAAAACACCAACTTTGGCGAGGATGTTTGAGACTTGCTGGGGTGGAGTGTGCATTGCTGGAACCTCTGTGAAACCAGGGGCCCCACACTTTGAACCCTGGGCCAGTCGGAGCCTGCCCCCAAGACCTCTTGCTTATATTCATGTGCCGAGGACAAAGCCCAAGTTTGCAGATGCATCGCATGCAGCAGGGCGAACTTAAACCTGACTCTCAGGAGGGAGAGAATGGAGAAAGGGTGGTGCATAGTGCTTGGAACTCTGCATGAGCCAACTCTAGCTGCACGCATCAACGTGAAGTGACTGTCAGGGACATGATGTTGAGTTGGAAAAGTAAGTTAAAATATATTGTTTAGGTTACAGAGCATTCTGTGGTACAGCAAAGGGAGAGTAACTCATCTGAGTGGTCAATGCTGATGGGCTAGAAGGGGTGGAGTCAGGGGCAAAGAGAGGGCTTCTGTGTTCCAGACATATTCCATTCTTCAAGCTGAGTGGTGGGCTAGTTTAGCAATACGTTAAGTATTTCATTAAAAACTTGAAAGTAAAATCAGTCCCAGAACTTGTGTTGTTTTCAAGAATGGAAAAATTACAAATGGGTGAACTTCTCTCCAGAACAGTAACTGGAGCGCTGACTGCTTATTTTCAGGGTGTTTGGGATTCTTCATTGAGAGATGGCTAAAGCAGAGCGAAGGGAAAGGCCAAGTGGTCCGTGCTGTGTGGTGACTGGTTTCTGGCTCTGCATACGCTACGATGGGTCTCGAGCTGGCTGTAGGGGGTTGTAGCAGCTCGTTAAATCTCAGTCACACATTTTGAGAAGCCACAATATGCCTGTCTCCTGTTCATTTTAGTTTTTCTTGGCATCCGAGTAATTGAGCCAGATGGAAAATGTCTCCCACATTAGGTTCTCTTTCATCGTATCAGCTATTTAATGTTACTGTCCCCAGTCTCCCATTAGGAGCCCTGATGGGTTAAGAGTTGGTCTGATAACCAACCACAAGGCTGACAGTTCAAACCCACCAGCTGCTCCAAGAGAGACAGATGAGGTGTCTTGATCCTGGAAAGCTTTACAGCCTTGTTGTTGTTGGAAGCTGTTGAGCTGGTCCTGACTCAGAGCAGCCCTGTGTGCAGCAGAACAAAGCGCTGCCCAGTCTTATCCATCCTCACAATTAGTGTTATGTGGTTTCTCTCTATTGTTGCACCTACAATGTCAATCTCTCTCCTGGATGGTCCTCCTCATTTTCAGTGACCTTCTATTTTTGCCAAGCATGATCTCCTTCCAGAGGCTTGGCCTTCCTGGTAACATGGACCAAAAAGTGTGTGAGATGAATTGCTTTCCAGGAGCATTCTGGCTGTCCTTCTTCAAAGACAGACTTATGTGTTCTTTGGCCGCCCATGGTACTTTCGATGTTTCGCTCCAGCACCAGTCATAGAAACGATACAGGGTTTCTCTGAGTTGAATTGGCCGGACAGCAGTGGGCTGGGTGTGGTGTGGTCTGAAAGCCTCTCTTTCTTCTCCTCCAAGTTGGTAGTAGCCATGATTTCCAGCCATTGGAACATGCTGTCATCTGACTAGCAATTGAAAAAGCCCCAACCCCTTTCTCACCACGATACCATGGAGATGTGAATACATAGGCAAAGGGAAAGAGCAGTTAAAATTAAGAGCCTGGGTGCGGCGTCAGAGAGCCCTGGGTGCAAGCTCCTTCTGCCACTGTGTGTTGTAGAATTGTAATTTACTTGGTCTCCGACCCGCAGTTTTCTCATTTTTAAGTAGGGATGATAATAGGCCCAATTTCATAGATTCCATTCAAGGGATAAAAGACTACCGTCATTTATTCTCCCATTGCCCTTCCTGGTATGACCCAGATTTTCATCTAAAAAGAAAAGGCGTGTCCCTTTGGCCAGATCTTTTTCTTCCGCTTCCCAGGTTGCCTCCCCAGGGTTAAAGACTCTGTTTTCCAACTTCAGAGAGGCAAAGGCAGAAAGGACTTCTCTTCCTACCATTTAACCAGTTGTGTGAACACGGGCAAACAGGCTTCGAAATGGTTGGTTCCTTCGAGGATAAAACTGCGAAGGCGGTCTCCGCGGCACAGGTTTGTACCCAGTGACATGAGACCATGGGCCTGACAGTGCTCTGTCATCTGTGACACTGTGGGAATTTCAGCCCTGAGGAATGCCTGCCCCCACACACCCAGCCCTGGCCACTCCCTTCCCTGAGCCAGACTGCTTGTTGAGTGGATGAAGCTGGGTCTTTTTGAGACAGCTTTGAAGGCTCGTGCTTGGACAGCATTGGTCAGAGGGTTTATCAGTCGTTTCTGCTTCCATGTTTAAGGTAAACAGTTCATGTACATTTTGTTTCAACTCACTCATTGCAGTCTCCCTAATGTTACCCACATCACTTTGCCCACATTCTCCCTGTGTTTCCACAGAGTACGACGGACACTTGGTCAAAAGAGAATTCTCTGTTTATAGGCATTGCTTTTTGGTAAAGAGTAGTTAAGCCTAGAGTCCAGATCCACTGCCGTGGAGAGTCCTGACGAGCAGCATGAGAAGCGATTCCCAAACACTGTTGCTGACAGCCATTGTTTGATACTCACCTTTCCTAGACCTTAACTGAACCATAAAGGAGACGCAATAGTTTTATTTGCTGTGGGTTGCTATCATCTTTAGATCTATCCTTTGCCAGCCTCTCTCTTGCTCCCTGACTGAACCCAAGCTTTCCCATGTCTCAAACTAACCTCATATTCCTCCTGCCTCCCACAGAGTGCCAGATGGATCAGTAGATCTTCCATGTCCTTTATGTAATTTGAATTTTGATTGACCAGCCCATTCTTTACATTCAAGAATGTGGGGACGACTCAACAGCAGAATTTCTAACCTTGGGCATATTGACATGGTGGGATGAATAATTTTTTTAAATCTTTTTTGTTGTTTTTTTTTTTTTAAATCACAGCTAGGAGGATTATTAGAGCAGTTGGCAGTTTACAATTCAGGTTGAGAAATGCTCAGGACACAGTTCTTACAGTCAGGGCGGCCTCTCTCTGTTGGCCTCTCAGTCACACGGCCCTTTGGCTTCTGCCTTGCTGAGTAATGAATGTTACAGAGCTCTTTTAGCGTTGTCAATAATTACCCAGAGAACATGCCACTCTGCCGTAAGTCTTACCCTGAAGGCACTCCGTGCATAACTCCATGGATTTAGAGGCCCCAACTTTTCCAGCAAACCACCTGCTTTTGCAGACACTCAGCTTTACCATGTGGGCTGGGAACCTTCTATTCTGGCCTGTGCCCTGGTGCTTGGTGCTGCTGTTTCTCTGGTTCCGCAGGTTTCTGCCCCTGAGGTTCTGCCATTGAGGCAGTTCACCGCACAGAGATCTTGGCGTCAGAAGAGGCACACTACTCTTGATTCATTCACCCTTCCTGCCTTTTTCTTTTCTTGTTTTTAATGCTTTGCTATGGGTTAGGTGAAAATCCACAGGACAGATGTCACATTCAACAGTTCATGTGCATTTTGCTTCAACACATGCATTGCAATCTCCTTAATGTAGAATCACTTAGCCCACTTTCTCCCTGTGTTTCCCTTTCCTAACCACCTGAACTTTGACCTTGGGTAAATGCTGCCTCTTTGATCTTATTGATTATTCTAATGGAGAGGGAGGGCAGGGCAAATTCAGTGCCAACCCCTTAAGCTGATTAAGGACCACAGCCCTTGGTGGGCCTACCAGTCTCTAGCCAACCAGTAAGCGTGGTTTCCTTTGGGAATTTGTATTCAGTTCCACATTTTTTTCTATTTTACCCGACCTTCTACCTTCTAAGGTGACCTTTTCAGAGCAGTTGGTAGCGATAGCTGGGTATTGCCTAGTTCCTCTAGGTGGTCTCAGGGCGTTTGCATGCATGGTCCATTAGTTCCCTGGACGAGTTGCTTCCATGCCCTGGTGGGTTTTTGTCCCTCTTCTTTCTTCTGGATGGAAATTACCAGTAGTTGCACTTCAGAGGACTCCCTAGTCCCCACTTACCAAGATAGAAGGGACGCGGAACACTGTCTTTGTGAACATGTGGTATGCCCGTTGACCTTACTGTCCCCGAGAGTATGGTCCTGATCCTACAGACCAGCAAGGAAGGCTGGTACATCTAGAGGAAGTTCTCCTGACTTTGCCCCTTGTATGCTCCAGTGCAGTCACAGATATGTTTGCAGCAAAGGTAGATACATCTGTACAATTACCCTCTGTCCAACCGGCTCAGCCTGCATGTCTCTCCAAGCACCTCCTCGAAGAGTCCCTGTGGTTGCAGGATTGTACATACAGCAGTGTTTGCTTCTGCTTACCTTGATTCTTGCAAACCTCCTAGTGTCTTCCCTTGCCTCCGTTGGTTTTCCTAATCTCCAGCTTACTGTATATGACCCTGGTCTGCCCTCTGTAGGCTGGATAAGTCTTTGTTATCTGGAGGTTTCTCCAATAAATTCATTGCAGCTTGTGTGGTGACAGTCCTGGTCGCATGCCTTATTAAGTCAGTCACCAAAGTCTTTTACTACTGCTACCTGAATACCTTGCCCTGCCCATGACAAGTTCAAGTGCCAAGCCCTTGCCTGAATGATTTCTGTTGTATAGGGACACCACCTGTGTTGGGTACCTGACATGTGTACGATGCCTCTCCTTAAACTTACTGTGAGTGTTGGAATTTTGCACAACAGAAACCCAGCTCAGCAACCCAGTTTTAGCCTGTGTCATGGGAGCCACCCTCTCTCCGGCTCCACGCTGGGCTTGGTGGACTTAATTGCAGGACCAGAAAGGCTCTTTGCACAGGGTGACCAAGAAGCAGACCCTGATTTGTCCTTCAGGCTCTCCACCCCGGAGAGGTCACAGAAAAGGTGGCAGTAGTCATTGGGAGGAGCTCTTCCCTGTTTCTCAGGGAAGGAAGCGGGAGGATACACCATGTGCCCAAGGTCCCAGAGGTCACCTTGTAGGTCGAGTGGGTGGCTTCTGACTCCAGAGCCTGAGCTCTCCGTTGCTAGGTGCTATGCCACCTCCTGCCCCATCTGCTACAGCAGTGTTCTCAGCCTTCCTCATGCTGCGGCCCTTTAATACAGTTTCTCATGGTGTGGTCACCCCCCACCCCCAAACATAACATTATTTTTATTGCTACTTCATCACTGTCATTTTGCTACTGTTACGAATCGGGTGACCCTTGTGAAAGGGTTGTTCGACCCCCAAATGGGTCATGACCCACAGGTTGAGAAGCGCTGTGCTACCTCGGCTGCCAGTGGTAGCTTTCCTATGTGTGAATTTGGTGGTTTAATGGCTGCCATACCCATACTCAGTGGTGCCATACCCAGATAAGGTCCAAATTTACCAGAAAGATCCAGCCTTTTACTCTGGACCCTGCCTGTCTCCCTGTTGTAGACTGTCCTGCCATCGCCCACAGACACTTAAGGTGCCAGCCACCTCTGGCTGCAGAACTTCATGCATTTGCTTTTGCAGCGTCCTCAGCCTGGACTCTCTGGCCCTGGGAGACAGACAGGCCTGTGTCTGAAGCTTGGCTCGCCCACTGCCAGCCTCTGTGACCCTGAGCTCTGCCGGGAATGCTGTGCCCGGAATGCCCTGCCCACTAACTGAAGTGTCCCCCTAACTGAAGCTGTTCTTCATGACTGCAGACCTGTGTCTCTCAAGCCCTCCTCCCAAGCCCCTGCCGAACCTGCTGCCAGCGCTGTCACCAGCTCCTCAGGACCATTTTGCCTTGTTTTGTCAAAGTGCGCCTTCAGGGAGTGGGGGCAGAGCAGCTTGGACTTTCTGTGGCTTGGGAAACATGGCCCGGCTTGTGGCCTCTGGGTTCTCGGGCCTTTGCTGCTACCTCGATGCCTTGCCTTCACCAGTTGGGACTTGCTCGTTTCATTGTCAAAGAGTCTTAGAGCTACCCTGCAGAACATGCTGCAAGGGTGGAGATTGTCCGTGTGTCCAGTGAGGCCACGTGTGACCGCTGAGCACTTGAAGTATGACTGGTGTGACTCAGGAACTCGTTTTGTCATTTTATTTACATTTAAATTGCTGCCTGTGGCTAGGTCCTAACCCATCCTGGGCATTGGGGCTTTCCATCCATCTCCTCCTGAGTTGTAACTTCAGAGACTCCTTCCTGCTGCAGGGACTGCTGCTCCTGAGCCACTGACTGGTGTTTCAGGTGAATAAAGCACAGCTCTCCCACCTCCTAGTTTGCCTTTTTCTATTTCCCCTTTATCTGGGTGTTTGCGTAGTAATTTTCCTCCCAGAAATGCCTGCTTTTTATTAAAGTTGACATACTGCTAACGGCAACGGTGGTTAGCGGAGAATTCTAAGATGTGTATGTGTGACTCAGCTTCCACAGTCAAAGACGCTGTACCGACTCAGAATGATCTCCTGGACAGAACAGAAATGCCCGGTGGGGGTCTGAGGCCGTAAATCTTTACGGGAACAGAAAGCTTAGTCTTTCTCCTGCAGTTCAACTGGTAGTTTCGAACTGATGACTTTGCAGTTAGCCGTCCTACTGGTAACCCAGTATCACACCACAACGTCCTGATGTGTTGCTTTGGATTAGGGAGTCATTCAGTCGTGACCAGTACTGGTGATGGTTTTACTTAGCATACTTGCAGTGAATGGACCAGCTATGAAGCATTTGCTCCTTTGCTCTAAACCAACGGTTCTCAGCCTTCCTAATGCTGTGACCCTTTCATACAGTTCCTCATGTGGTGGTGATCCCCAACCATCACATTATTTTCATTGCTACTTCATCACTTTCATTATGCTACTGTGATGAATCAGGCAGCCCTTGTGAAAGGGTCATTCAACCCCCACAGGGGTCACGATCCACAGGCTGAGAACCACTGCGCTAAACCCATCTTTTGACCAAAAGCACTACCATTAAGTCCATTCCCAACTCACAATGAACCTATAGGACAGGGCAGAACTGCTCCACAGAGTTTCTGGACTCACAATCTTCAGTGAGGCAGGCAGGATCACCTTTCTCTCTGGCAGGGGCTGGTGGGTTTAAACTGCCAACCTTTTGGTTAACAGCCTGCCCCACTGCACCACCACGATGCTTTAGTGCTAAGGTCCAAAAACCAAAACTCACTACCATGGGATCCATTCTGACTCCGAGGGACCCTCTGTAGGGTTTACGGGAGAAGACAGTTTCATGGAGGGGCTCGGAGGGTGAGCTGTGAACCGGGTGGCTAGGTGCCAGCGCCTAGCCCACAGTGCCACTGGGGCTGTGAGAGGCAGGACTCTGCACACCTCTCCCAGTGTTCGCTCAGCCCTAGGCCACCTGCTACCTGTGCAATAATTCACCTTGCTCTCGCTTATTATCCTTTTTATGACTAGCAGTGGCTATATGCGTAGTTTGTGTTGTTTGCTGCCATTGGGTTGGTCCCATTCATAGTGACCCTGGGAACTCAGTACAAAATGCTGCCCGGTGCTGCTCTAGCCCATGATCACTGCAGATCCGATCATTGCGACCCACCAAGGCTGGTTTTCAGAAGTAGATCTCCAGGCCTTTCTTCCTGGTCCTTCATAGTCTGTGACCACCACTAAAACCTGCTGAGCATGCTCACTTCCCTTGAAGGGAGGGAGTGGTGGCTGTACCCGCTGAGGTGTCTTCCATGGGGATCCAGGTAGCAGTTCTTTGTATCAGGGCTATTTCTGTGTTCCTGGGGAAACTAGCCTCATTCTGCCATTGGGGGCGGTCACGTCTCAGTAAATTCTGGTGTGATGGTTGACCCCAGGCGTCCTTCTTTACGACTTAGGTAGTACGGCTCCTGTTTTCAGTGTTTGTACAACAGATGAGAAATGATTCCTTATGCTCTGTTATTTAGCACCTTCTCTATCCGAGAGCGTGCCCGGTGCAGGGGAGTGTTGAGTTGCTCGCTGGAAGGTGGGCTGCCGTTGGAACCCCCCTCTGCTCTCTGGAAGAAAGACCCAGGCTGCCTCCTCTTGTATTGATCACGGAGTGCGCAGTCAGGAATCCTGGGCGGGAGGGAGGCTGTTGCCAGGAAAGCGTTCGTGGGTGGCGACTTCTGTTAGCACCTGGTGCAGTTGGCTGGGCGTGCCCTTTTAATAAGGACTCACTGAGTGCCTTTCTTGGACTAGGTTAGGGTAGCGTGGCTGACCAGGCAAAAAGGCAGAAGGTGACAGATTACAGATGGGTTGGGGGTGGGGGGAGAATGGGGTGTCAGTTGAATGGCCGGCTCTGAGAGCCAGAATGAGATGGAGAGCTTGCTCTGGATGGATAGAGACTGGGCCTCTCCAGGGAAGCAACAGCCATAACAAACAACTTCCTCAGCTCCTGACTTTCCCTCCCAGTCGGGAGGTGGCATCTTGTACACCTACAAAAGAGTTAAAGTTGCAGTCAAGGCAGTTAGCTGATGGAAAGCCATGAGGACCCTATTGTTCCAGTGACCCCAGTGTGTGCAAATTGGTTGTTTTCTGGTGCCCTTGCTGGGAGAGCCGGCTGGGCTTGGGAGGGCAAGGACTGTAGCTGGTTCACCTCTATACCCAGAGGGCCAGGAAGATGTTGGCACTTACAGGGTGGACTGAATATAACGCAGCACGAATACAACTCCAGCTCCAATGGAGGCGGGCCGACTGCCCGGGGAAGTGGGGCTGAGGTGGGGAGCTTCAGGTGGATGGAATCAATAGAAACCAAAACCTAAACTCAGTGCATCAAGTTGATGCCAACTCACGGTTACCTCGTAAGACAGGGCAGAACTGCCCCCGGGAGCTTCCAAGACTGTAAGAGTTTACCGGAGTAGAAAGCCCCGTCTTTGTTCCTAGGTGGCTGGTAGTTCTGAACTACGGACTTCTCAGCAGCCCAGTGTGTAGCCAAGCTGCTACAGAGTTCATTGTAATCAGTGAAGCTGGAGAGAGGGTTTTCTGGAGTGGGAGGTCTGGTCCTGGGAATGTGGATAAGACAAGGCCCACCCAGAGGCAGGAGGCTCTTGGGAAAGGAAGAGTCATGATGGCAGGCATTTGCATGGCTAGCACATACTCTCCCAGTGCCTCCTCCCTCCCTGGGGCCTTTGGCTGTGCAGGACCCCTGCCCTCCTGCCACCAGGCCATGCAGCTGTGCTTGGCACTCAGCCACTTCATCTCCCCCTGCCCCACAACTTTGGGCTCCTTCCCACATGGCATCTTGAAGGAGTCGGCTATGTCCCCTCTTCCAAAGCCCTCCAGGCGCTGTGTCCCACAGGCCCGCCCCCTTCCCTGTCCTTCTTCCCCCTGCCTGGCTATTTTCATAGAAGGCCCAGCACTGCTGAAAGGGCATTGCTCTGCTCGGCACTGCTGCTGCGCAGCCCCTTTCCCCACGGACGCCGATTCTGCTGTTTGCTCCCTCACACTCGGTTTTCTCCTAGTGGCAGAGCCTTTTTATTTAAAGGAAATCATTAGTAAACTTAGGAACTGTGGTGGCAACAAGTTGCACTAAAGCTCTCAAATGACCTCATTGAGAGGGCTGCTGTGGAAGAAGTTGGTTAGACTTGCAGTCAAGATGCATTGATGATGTCTCATAATTGGAAACAAAGAAGTTAGAAAATATGTTCCCAGTGATAGAAAGGGTGCTCAATGGCACTTTGGAATTTGCAAGACCAGCTACTTCCTCATCTGCAGATAGCCCTTTCAACAACCTAAACAGCAGCCCTGGAGGCGCACTGCACCCGAGAGAGCACACAAATCGACTCCCCCACTGCTCCACAATGCCTTGATGTTAGGGTTCAAAAACCCAAACTCACTACCACCAAATCCATTCTGACCCAGAGTGGCCCTCCATCAATCGACCTCTTCTGTGGAAAGAGGCGGGGTGGGGTGGGGCGGTTGCAGACCCTGTCGTCAGTTGCTTCTGTGCAAGTATAAGTGGGAGGTGGAGAAAATGAAGACAAGCCCACTGAGAGTCAAAGGTGTGGCCTTAAGTGGATCCAACCTGAACTCAGTAAGGGACCAGACATCCTGCTTTGGGCAGGACAGTCCCGATTTTTAACAATTTTTCCTTCCTCTCACGGCGTTTTAAAAAAGTCCCAATTTTTGGAAAGAGTGCACGACAAGCTAGGGTATACAGTTTTCGGCTGCCATGTGGCTATTTCACCGGGATCTGAGTTTTATCAATGGCGTCCCACTGGTGTCCCGCTTTACCAATGTTAAAATCTGGTCATCTGAACTTATCGGCCATCTGCAGAAGCTATTTGGGAGCCTGGAATACTAATGGCCAAGGAGCAAAGGAGTTGTGGGGTGCTGTGAAGGCCATCATACGAGAAGACATAAGATCATGAAGAAGCCAGGAAAGAAGAAAGGAAAAACCTGAAAATGGATGTCAGAAGAGATTCTGAAGCCTGCTCATTAAGGCAGAGCAAGCAGAGCACCTGGAAGCCCCGGCGAAGCAGAGTTGTTAAACAGATTTCAAAGGCTGGCTCGGGAAGAGAAATGCAGCATCACAACGGAGCATGCCAAGACCCAGAGTTAGAAAACCCAAAGAGGTGAGCACACATGGCCTTTCTCAGGCTGAAAGAACCAAAGAAAACCGTGCAAGATTGTGGCAGTCCTGACGGATTCTTGGGCAAAAGATGATGAGCTTACTCAGCTGTGTTTTCTACTGCTTTGAGGCAGAGAGAAAGGAACCCTGGTGGCAGTGTCAAGTAAACATTGTACTGGGAACTCCTAGGACAGAGGTTCAAACCCACCAGCTGCTCCAAAGGAGAAAGATGAGGCTGTCTACTCCCACACTGATGTCTAAAGCTATGGAAACCCTGTACATGGCCACCGTGAGTTGGAATGGACTCTGTTGGCAATGGTTTGGGTTTGAGGGGGGAAGGTTTGAGGTATCTCTCACACACCCCTCCCCAAGAGCCTCTGTCAGCTTCAGAGCTGCTTAGAGGGAGCCTAGTGTTTGCGCCTACCCTGCTGGAGGCAGTAAGTAGTTTTGTGGCTCTATGTCCTCCATCACTCAATGTTTGCTTGAGTCATTTTGTCTTCTTTAAAAAAAAATAACCTTGTGCTCATCGTTTTCATGTAGCTTATTTATTTATTTTAGTGAAAAATGGCCATTAAAAAAAAGTGGAAAGCCCGAGTTGGCCCAGAAGACTTGGCAGGGATTGTGACCACACTAGCCTTCCTGGCTTTCCTTTCCCTTTTAAAGTCTCTGTGTTCGGGGGTGGGGGGTTGGGTCGGTGGAGGAAATTGGGGGCGTAACCAGCAGTTAGCTTCTCAAGAGTGAGCTTGTCAGACTCCTTTGGTAAGGGCCCAGGGCCCTCAGCTAACACAGTGCCAACAGAGGTAAACGGGGAACTGAACTGCTGCATTGTAGCCAAAAAGCCCCACCTACTTTGTGTTTAGCCAAATGGCCAGGCTGTTCCTGGAAGCTTTGGGTTTCCTGATCCTGGTGACATCCCTGGGGCTCTCCCCTTTCTCTCACAGCACCACCCACAACCCCGTCTTCCCACTTCTCTTGCTCTCTAGCAGTTTTCTCCATGGGTCTGGACACCCAGGCCTGTCCATGGAAGAGTCCAGGCCTTTTCTCATTCCCCTTGTCACACAATGAAGAGTAGTTTTCCTTTTCCAGGGTGATTACGTGCTCCTTTTAGGGATAGGGATTTTTTGGCATGTTATCAGGAGGGACTAAAGGCTGTCGTGCGCAGTAAAGTGGAACGCTCAGCCAGATGGATGGACCGCCACGTCGCAGTGATGGTTGTAGGAGGGTGACGCAGGACCCGGCGGTGCTATGCATGAACCTGACAAGGATGACAACCTGCAGGAGCAGTGTTCCGACCCCAGGGATGTGCTCAGGTGAAGCGACTTTCTGAAAACCAGGTGAAGCTACTTTCTGACCCACGTAACTGATTCCTATTGACCTTCCTGTAGGCCCTGCGCCAAGATTCCTTCTAGCATCCCCTTACCTTAGGTGTCCTGGGTATCAGTCTTCTTGTGCACCTGGAATGCTGCGGGTTTGAATCCTGCAGGCCCATTGCATGTGGATTTCCCCGTGCTGTTGCTGCTGCTGGGGGGAGCTCCAGTGTTGCAAGTACCTGTTTACCAGGTGCGGGGCGCTCTTCCCAGTGTTCTCACTGCGTTTTAAGGGCCATTCCCGGTGTGAGCTCATCACTCATCCCCATTTTCACAGCCACCTAGAGGATAAGCGTCACGTGGTGTTTTCAGCGGCTACTTGATCTCACCGCGGTAGCAAAAAAAAAACACGGGCATTGTAAGTAGACCTACACCTTTTGCACCCCATTGTTCAAAGGTCAGCTGTAAATGATACACAAATTTCCAGCTCTGTGGAAAAGTCATTGTGCTTCATCATCCCCACGTCGTCCCCCCCCCCCCGTGTCAAGGGTCAGCTGTAGATGATTGCCTGATGCACACAGAAGCCCAAGTGGAGGAGGATTTCATCGAAGGAATCCAGTGGGGATTGACTCAGAGGCAGTGGTGCTGGTCTGTGCCCAGAAGTTAGATCTCCTGTACCTCGCACCTCTTTCTTTCCTCGAAGTGTGTCTGCGGGACAGACAGATGTGGGCCTGATAGAGGCTTCCCGAGATTTTGGAAAGTCTGTTTCACACCACCTTGCTTTTAGGAAAGACCTGCATTTAGAGTCCATTTCCACTAACTGAACTCAATCTGAAGAGGATTTTTGTTTTGTGAAAACGGGGGTGGGGTGGGGCGGATATGAAACCTGCTTGAGTGTTGTGATGCAGCGAGCATGCCGTTGAAGAGGCAGCTCACATCCTGAGTGGTGTCGCCAAGCTCCTTCCCCAGGCTCTGCGCTGCACAGGCTCCTCCTCTGTAGGGTGTGTGCTTCCCTGCCCCCTGCCTTGGCTGCTTGTTGGCTGAAGACAGCACGAGGCCAGGTGGGCAGAGCTCTGCTCTGTTGTTCTTGGGGGAGCGATGAGTCAGAGGAACCAACTCGAAGATGCCTGACTGCTAACAGTGTCAGGCTAGGTTTTATGTGTTGTTGGATATGATTGGTTAGGTTATTTTGGGGGATCTGGGAGCACTCAAAGGAGCCATAGTTGGGCTGCTAACCATAGGTCAGCAGTTGGAAACCACTAGCCACTCCATGGAGAAAAATGAGTCTTTCTGCTTCCCTAGGGATTGACAGTATAACACTCCCACGGGGACAGTTTCCCTGTGTCTTTGCAGGTCACCACGAATCAGAATGGACTTGATGGCAGTGAGTTAGGTTGGGAACACTCAGAAACATTTCCCATAGATTAACGGCATTTGCTTTTTGACACTATTTTGCCTACAGAAGGGTTGCTTAGGAACATTCTACTGTTAGATGTGGCAGGAAACCAGAACTGGGCCCTCTTTTCTGAGAGAGACAGGGAGACACCCCTGACCATCTGCTGCTGCATTCTGTCTTCACGCTTGCACCTAACTCCTGAGGGAGATAACACGGGGACCCCACAAGTCCTCTCTATGCACCATTTGCAGCATCTAACCGGAGGTGGGGCAGCTTACATCTTCCTGTGTTGTGGTACTTTACCTTTATGTACCATACCACAGAATGTTGAGTTCAGAATAAAAGAAGGTACAAAGGGGAAGCTATTGGTGTGACCTGAAGAAAGGGCGGGCAGGGTAGGTAGTCCAGGTGTGAGCCCAGGGGCAGAAGAGTGAGACTGGCTTGGGTGGGGAGGGTGGGTTCCCACTGAGGACCCGTGGAGCTCCTGAAGCCTAATTTACTTGGTCTTCTTAACTCAGGGTAGCTGTTGCCTGTACATGTAACTTTCAGATCCATTTCATACCATGCGTTTCAAAAACTTGTGGAAAAATAGAATTAAATGATAATGAAAGTTTCCCACAAACTTTTTGAAGTCCCATTATATTTATTCAAATTAAATAATTTGTTACATGTTTTAATTAAACCTTTTGTTTTGGAATAATTACAGAGTTCTCTGCAACTGTACCAAATAACACAGAGCGATCCCATGTACCCTCCTATGCCGTGTTCTCCCCGTGGCGACGTCTTGCTCTCACCTTTTGTTGAAACGGACTTTGTCTAGATGGCCGTAAAAGGCAGCAGCAGCAGCAGCGGCGGCAGCGTCTTCGAGCCTTTTCTCACTCGGCCGTTTCTCCTGTCTGCGGCAGCAGGGTGGTGGTGGTTTCGTTTTCATCTTCCCTACCACAGAGTGTCCATTCCTAAGGACAGGGGCACCAGGAGTTCACAGAAGCCCTTCAGTATTTTCAGCTTGCTTTTTCCACCGACGAGCCTCATGATGAGAGATGTGCGAGGCCCGCTCGCTTTTCCTCACACTGCAGCAGAGCGCCCGGCTCCGGGAGTCGTCCTTTTAGACTGGGCAGTCTCTCCATCACTACCTGCAGTCGTTCATAATTGCTCACGGCATTTTTTCCCTGATGAGGCTAAGCTATAATCTATGCAACCAGTACTCTTGATTGATGGGCTGCTTCCAATCTGTTGTCATTGTGAGTGTTGCTGTAGTGATTATCCTTTACATACCTAATTCCCCTCATGCGGAATTATGCAGTGTGCTAAAGCCTCGAAGGTGAAATTGTTGGGTCAAAGGCTGTGTGTGCTCTTAATTTTGATACCCAGTTGCCCTGTAGAGAGGTTGTTCCGGTTTATTCCAGCAGTATTTATGAATGCCTTTTTACCTAAGCACGGCCCCAGTGCATGGTGGCTTAGCTCTTTTCGTCATTGCCCATTTGTTTGGTAAGCAAGAAGTAGTAGTTTCTCAGTGTAGTTGTAATACACCGTTTCCTTTTGGGACATGGAAGGGAGAATCTTTTCCTCCGATTTAGACCTCTCCTTTTCTATGAACTATCTGCTCATTTCCATCACCTGCTTTTCTATTGGGGCTGTCGATTTATAAGAAATCTATAATAAGGTATTGTGGAACATTTTGTGATAGAAACTGGAAATCATGTTTTCCCTTGCAAACATTGACTATATATGTACCCTGGTAGGTTTTGTCATCATAATTTTAAGTTATGTCATCAGATGTGTTGTTGTTCCAACTCATAGCTACCCTGTGTACAACAGGATGAAACACTGGTCCTTCCTGCCTGTGTTAAGCAGGGTTCTCTGAAACAAAACCAGGACACTTATGCTTATAAATATATATGGATAGGTTTATACAGCACAAAGGAATAAAACAGCTAATTAGTCCACACAGCAATACAGAGGACTCAGTTCAACTCACAAGGGTTCCCAGGTCCAAGGTCAAGGAAGCAGACAGCTGAGTTTCCCCTCGGGCATTACAGGGGTAGTCCGCCCACAGGCCACAAACAGCAGGGTGGGTCACCAGCAGCTCAGGAGCTTAGGGAAGGGTACCCGGATAGGATGCAAGATGACAGGATCCACTAGCCTCAAGCTCAAGGGAAGTACACATGCATGGCAAAGCAGGTCTCGAAGGAACCCCAGGCTCTAGCAACACGTTCCACGAGTTGGCTTGTCCCACAGGTAGTGTAGCTTCCAAGTTGAGGCAGAGAACCAACTAAAGCAGCGCACACTGGTCGGATCACCAGAGATCAAGAGAGAGGGGGAAGGCCTTCTGAGCCATTTATCCTTTTGCCCTCCAGTCAGACTGCAACTCAGTTAATCCCACGTGTTCCTATTGGCCAGGTTGGCACAGTAAACCTACCTGTCACACTGCCCTGTCCTCACAATTGCTGCGCTGTTTGAGTTCTTGTTGTGGCCACTGTGTTGCTCCTTCTCAAGGAAGACTTCCTCTTTTTCCACCAATCTGCTCCTCTCCAGGGACATTTATCCTGTTAACATGAGACAAAGTCTCACCATCCTTGCTTCGAAGAGGCATTGTGGCTGTCATTCTTGCAAGACAGATTTGTTTATTTTTATGGTAGTCCATGGTATTCAGTATTCTTAGCCAACACCATAGGAGCCCTGGTGGCATAGTGATTACACATTGGGCTGCAACCCCAAGGTTGGCAATTCAAAACCACCAGCAGCTCCTCTGGAGAAAGATGGGGCTTTCTCCTTTCATAAACAATTGCAGTCTCAGAAACCCACAGGGGCAGTTCTACCCTGTCCTCTGGGGTCTCTGTGACTCAATATTGACTAGATGGCAGTGTGTTTGTTTTTTTTGAGATTGTTTGGGGACTCTTTTTTGGGGACTCCATTAGCTCGAATTAGGATAAATTATAGGAGTGTAACCCCATTCTGTAGGTGATGAAGCTGACTCAGACTAGATCACCTGCCTGGGCCCTACTCATCCATGGCAGAGATGGATACAGTTTGACTGTAAGTCTGCCAGAGTGCAAAGCCCGTACCCTTTCTCCGTGCCTGAACATACTGCACCAGGGTAGCGAGACCGCGTGGGAAAACTCCAGAGATGGTGGAAACAGAAGGTCCCAGAATCCGGAGAAACCAGAAATGCTACGCACGCCAGACCCAGATTCCCTCCGCTGAGACAACACACAGAAGGCATAGTTTTCAACTAAAAAGGAAAAAATAGGTCCTCTTTAGAACTTGTTTAGAAAAATTCAAGTGCCTCTCAGAAAATTTTAATCTTTACCAAGAGCTTTTATGGAGATGATCTCAATGGTAGATCCTCCACTAAACACTCCCTCTACATTGCTGCAGTAGAAATTGGGAGCAAACAAACAAAAACAAGGCCGGTGGCTGTGTGGATGGCGACAGTAGGCACACATTAGGCCTCCTTGATCTGTTCCTGCAGTGCGTCACAGCTGTTAGCAAAAGGCTCTGTACATACCTCATATTTTAATAGTCATTTCCCCACCAGTGTGTGATTTTAGTTGCAGAAATGGGTCATGTTAAGTTCATAAATTAGCTTTACTCAGTAGTTGGTTGTTAATATTAAACATGCTTATCTTTCAGAAATATACATTTCCCTCAAGGTGGTTCAGTTTTTATTAAGCTTGCTAAATTTAAATGACAACTGCTGGCACACGCCAACACTGAGCATAGCACGCATTACGAGCGCTGAGAAGTGGGCTACAACTGTCAACCTGTGGAAGCCTGCATTCAAGTGGATTTCCTTCCCTCTGCTGTCTCAGTGCCAGGTTTAGGTGTCACAGATAGCACCCTTTCTCTGAGGGCTTCCAGAATTAGAACAACACGCACCAACGGAGCAGCAGGGAAGTATGACCAGGAACTCAGTCACACCCCATCTGCCTCACTCACCACTCGCCATCCGTGCTGCGTAACCAGGTGGCTCTCATTTAATTCCCCATGCAAAATGTTGGGTGCTTGCTCTGTGAAGCACAGATCTATAAAGGTGTGCCAAAGTCACTTTTTGGGGGGTGGGGTGGGGTCTGTTAAATGTGTTTGACCTCTCATTTTTATTCCTTGAACTTGAACTATGCTTTTAAAGACTTTTCATATACTGCGTTTAGACCAGCAGTTCTCAACCTGTGGGTCGTTACCCCTTTGGGGGGTCAAATGACTCTTTCACAGTGGTCGCCTGATTCATAACTCTAGCAAAATTGTAGTTATGAAGTCGGATTGAAAATAATTTTATGTTTAGGGGGTCACCACAGCATGAGGAACCGCATTAAAGGGTCACAGCATTTAGAAGGTTGAGAACCACTGGTTTAGACCCATATCTTACATGTCCAGATGCAGCCCAGAGAGAAAGAGAGAGAGAGGGTGGTTCCCACAGTGAGAGAGAAGGCCCCACAGCTGGAGCGTAGGCTCCGGGTGCGGGACGCATGTTCCCCAATTCCTGCTGCCCACTGGCACAAATGGTTAAGTACTCAGCTGCTAACCAAAAACCGCTGCTAATTCACATTCACCCAAAGGTGTCTTGGAAGAAAGGCCTGGAAAGCCACTGCCGTGGAAAATCTATGCCCTGTTCTATTCTGAAACACTTAGGGTCAATGAGTCGGGATCAACCCGACGGTAAATGGTGTGGTTTGAGATGTGTGTTGGGGTCCCGCAGGCAACCTCCCGGAACCACTGGTTTCCTTCCTTGGGCGTCACCCACAGGTGCTAAACCTCACAAACCAGGCTTCCAGAGCAGCGTCTTCAGGACAGAGGCCTTGGTGTGTGTAGCTACACTTAGAGCATCCCCTCTCGTTCTGACAGCCCAGTCCCTGAGCCCCTTCCTGATGCTTGTGGGTACCTCTCCACTGCTTCCGTGGCTGGATGGTCAGTCACCTTTTAATTGCAGTTTAACTCACTGTAACTTGATTGTTGAACCAGCTAATAATCTTGCTGATTTCAGAGGTCAGTTATTATTTCTTCTTTTAATATAAAATAATCATTGTGTTGGGTCAAAGAAAATAAAATATCACCATGCAAATGAAAACACCCCAAGGCTCCAACTCTCTGCTGGTAATAAATTCTCAGTTCTTCCCTTAAGTGACACGTGCCTCCGTGCTGTGCACTCAGACTGCCATACTCTCTCTCTTCCCTACTTAGCGGACCGTCGGCGGCATCACGGTCTACAGCCAGTGGCTCTTTCCAGAGCCCTGACTTTCCCTCTCCCGAGTCTCCCTTTGGTTTCTTTCCTTGAGGAACGCTAAGGTTAGAGAGCTTCTCTGGCTTTTGTGGGTTTCTCTGACCCTTAAGTTTAAACATAGCTTTTAGTGGTTTCAGGACATAAATATTAGCATCTGTGGCATAGCCCTCACCCTGTGGTCTTCTGTAGCCTGCTTGGGTAGTTGTAAAACCACTCCTAATTTCAGGATGTCTTAAAGAGCTGGTCACATTAATTGTAATGTAAGAGAATCTTTTCAGGAATAAAATGCGAGGTGGTGGTTTTAACAAAGACGTGTTCACTGGATCTCAGCACATTAAAACCTAAGGGGTCCCTGGAGTCTAACTGTTAAGAATGGCTGAGGAATGGGCTTTTTGGGTAGATGTTGCTGTATAAACTTAACATAGAGGTTGTTACTGATTGAACAAAACTTCAGGAGAGATCCAGTGAAGAGATCAGGAAGTGCAGCAATGAGTCAAAAAGGTTAAGTTTCCCTAAAATTCACTAGTTTGACTTTGTAAGCACTCTTGTACAGGAGGCTTCATCTGAGACCCAGTGGTGGAGAGGGTTTCAAGTTGGGTCGCTGTAAGGTCAACGGTTTGAACCCGCCAACCTCCTTGAGGGAGAAAGATGAGGCTTTCTGCCTTCATAAAGACGTATCGTCAGCCTGAAGGAACACTCCTACTCTCTTATATAAAGATGGCTGGGAGTGAGTCTGAATCGATCCGTTGGTGGTTGGTTTTCACTGCATCTAAGAAATAAACTGGAGACCCAATGTAGGACCATTATCTCCACAGCAGTTTAGATGTAAAGATTTGCACTCTGAGAAAGCAGTCGGCATAGCCTGGTGAAGTCTCAGCTGAGGTCTCATGTTAAGACTGTAATAAGAGGCTGTTCAAGGTATTAAAAGGAAGAAAGAATTTTTCTCTTTTCCTCTCCCCTCCCCTTTTTCTTCCATTAGCTTTAGGGTGTAATTGACTTAAAATAAGCTGGCTGCATTTAGTGTACCGTTTGATAAAATTTGAGACATTTATTAAAAAGTTAAACATGCTATATCTTTCATTCCCTCCAAACTCTCCTTGTGTTAGTTCCTAATCCCTCTTCCCACCTCCCTCCACTCCTCCCAGTTAACTACTGGTCTGATTTATATTAGTCTTTGTTTGCATTTCCTAGAATTGCATAGAAATGAAACGATACAGTAGTAAGTACTCTTGTCTCAATTCTTCCATTTAGTAGCAAAATTATTTTGATATTTTTCCGTGAGTAGTGTTTCATCGTATGTGATACAGTTTCTTTATGCAATCACCTCTGATGCCGTTGTGAGTCATTTCTAGTGTTATTTCCGATACAGCTGCAGGAATGTTGACGTAGAGTTCTTTGTGTAAATGTGTGCTTTCTCTGCACTAGGGTTAAAGACTTGGACATGTAACAGCAAAGTATGACTGTAGGTGTATGCTAACTTCCTGAAAAAGTGTCAGACTTTTAGAGAGTGATTGTACTATTTTACTTTCATACTAGTATAAACATTCGTGACAGTGGTGTGTTTAAGCAAAGTTTGCTTCACTTGAATTAATACTGAGGAGTGGAATTACTGCGCTTAACAATGTAAGAAACAGCCCCCCTGTTTTCCAAAGTGACTTTACCACGTGACATTCCCATCAGAGAGTTCCAGTTGTTCTGCGTCTTTGCCAACACCTGATATGGCCAGTCTTTTTCCTCATTTTTCACATTCTAGTAATAAATATACATTGCAACTCAATGTAAGGAAGCCCCAAATTCTCACAACTGGACCAATAGGTAACATCATGATAAATGGAGAAAAGGGTGACGTTGTCAAGGATTTTATCTTACTTGGATCCACAGTCAATGCTCATGGAGGCAGCACTCAAGAGATCAAAAGAGGTATTGCTGTAGGTAAGTCTGCATAAGACATCTTCAGAGTATTGAAGAACAAGGATATTACTTTTGAGGACTAAGGTGTACCTGACCCATTCCATGGTGATGCTCCACTGTTTCATATGCATGTTTTCTTTTTTTTAAAACTGTTTTATTAGATTAGGGGCTCATACAACTCTTACCACAATCCATACATACATCAATTGTGTAAAGCACATTTGTACATTCATTTCCCTCATCATTCTCAAAACATTTGTTCTCCACTTAAGCCCCTGGCATCCACTTCTCATTTTCCCCCTCCCTCCCTGCTCCCCACTCCCTCATGAACCCTTAATAATTTATAAATTATCATTTTGTCATATCTTGCCCTGTCCGACATCTCCCTTCACCCACTTTTCTGTTGTCCATCCATCCCCTAGGGAGGAGGTTACATGTAGATTCTTGTAATCGGTTCCCCCTTTACAACCCACCCTCTCTCTACGTTCCCAGTTTCACCACTCATACCACTGGTCCTGGATTCCCTGTGTTTCCAGTTCCTATCTGTACCAGTGCACATCCTCTGGTCTAACCAGACTTGCAAGGTAGAATTGGGATCAAGATAGTTGGAGGGAGGAAGCATTTAGGAACTAGAGGAAAGTTGTATGTTTCATTGTTGCTACATTGCACCCTGACTGGCTCATCTCCTCCCCGAAACCCCTCTACAAGGGGATCTCCAGTGGCCTACAAATGGGCTTTGGGTTTCCACTCTGCACTCCTTCCCTCATTCACTATGTTACGATTTTTTTTGTTCTGTGATGCTTGATACCTGATCCTTTCAACACCTTGTGATTGCTCATGCTGGTGTGCTTCTTCCATGTGGACTTTGTTGCTTCTGAGCTAGATGGCCGCTTGTTTACCTTCAAACCTTTAAGACCCCAGACACTATCTCTTTCAATAGCTGGGCACCATCCACTTTCTTCACCACATTTGCTTATTCACCCGCTTTGTCTTCAGCAGTTGTGTTGGAAAGGTGAGCATCATAGAATGCCAACTTAATAGAAGAAAGTATTCTTGCATTGAGGGACTACTTGAGTGGAAGCCCAGTGTCCTTATGCTATCTTAATACTAAACCTATAAATATATGCACATAGATCTATTTCCCCATCTTCATATATATTTGCATCATATGCATGTTTTCATATGCATGGTTTCATATGTGAAAGCTTGCCATTGAATCAGGAAGATTGATGAGGAATCCATGTATTTGAAAGGACAAACCAATCTATATTGGAAAAGCTACAGGAAAAGTGCTCTTTGGCGGCAAGGATGGCAAGACTTGGTCTTACAGACTTTGGACATACTGTCTGGAGAGACCAGTCCCTGGAGAAGGACACAGTACTTGGTAAAGTGGAAAGGAAGGTCCTCAGCAAGAAGGGCTGACACAGTGGCTGCAGTAATGGGCTCAGACACAGAACAGTTGTGAGGATGGTGTTTCATTCTGTTGTGCACAGGCTCGCTATATGTCAGAGCTGAATCGAGGACACATAGCAGCAACAAAACAGTGAGTGTGCAGAATGGCATCTCGCCGTGGCTTCGCCTTTCCCTAACCAGTGATGACAGCGTGCATCTGTAAATGCCATATCTTCCTTTGGGAATGTCTGTTCAAGTCTTCACCTATTTAAAAAATTGGGTTATTTGTTTTTGTTATTACTGAGTTTGGGGTATTCCTTGTATACTTTGCATATCTCTTATATTCCATGTATGTTCTAGACAGATAAATTGCTTATCAGATAAGTGGTTTGCAAATACTTATTCCCCCAGTCTATGGCTTACCTTCTCATTCTTTTAAAAGAGCCCTTTGAAGAGTAGAACTTCTTAATTTTGATCGACTCCGAGTTATTTTTTCCTCTCATGACTTGTGCTTTTGGTGTTATAGTTAATAAGTATTTTGCTTAACATGAGTGACTAGGGTTTTTTCCTGTGTTCCAGAAATTGTAGGTTTTACAATGAGGTATACGATCTGCTTTGAGTTAATTTGCGTATGTAGTGTCAATGTGGATTAAGGTGTTTGCCTGTTTGAGTTTTAAATACATGGCTACCCAGTTGTTCCAGCACTACTTGTTGAAAAGACTATCCTCTCTCTACTGAATTGCCTTTGTACCTTTTCCACAAATCAGCTGCCCATATGTGAGTGGGTCAGGATCCATTCTGGACTCTCTTCTCTTCCCCTGATCACATGTCTGCCTTGGTGCTAATTCTCCACTGTCTGTGTTACTCTGGCTTGTAAACCTTTGCTACCGAGTATGTATGTCCTCCAGCATTTTTCTTTCTGAAAGTTGATGACTCTTCTGGTTCTCTTAATTTCTGTATGAATTTTGGGCTTCAATTTTTATCAAAAGTACTGCTGGGGTTTTTGATAGAGATTGTGTTGGACCTATAAATTTTAGGAGGGAAGAATAGTTCAGTGTTTTATAGTTTTCAGTGTGTGAAACCCCAGACATAGGGACCTGACTAGGGTTTCTGAGAATGTGGATCTCCACAGGGGCAGATTGCCTCTTCGAACCCCCTTGGAGTGACTAATGGGTTTGGACCTCTGCCCTTAAGCTTAGCAGCCAGCAGTCCAATACATAGCACACAAGACTTAACACAACACACACATGTGCACACACACACGGTCAGATTTACCTTTAAGTATTTCATGTTTATTTCAATTCTGTTATGAATAGTATTTAATTTTTTCCCATATTTAACTTTTTTTCTAGTATGTAATATTTTTTTTTAAAAACCAGCAACCTTGTTAAAGTTGTAGCTTCTTTTTGGGGGG
The DNA here is from genome assembly GCF_050624435.1 of Tenrec ecaudatus. Classification (NCBI taxonomy): domain Eukaryota; kingdom Metazoa; phylum Chordata; class Mammalia; order Afrosoricida; family Tenrecidae; genus Tenrec; species Tenrec ecaudatus. The sequence continues at coordinate 10,166,752 of NC_134535.1, forward strand.
TGAGGATGGGTCACAGGGGTGGGTGTGTTACCATCCATTCATTTGCCAAGTAGGAGAGGTTTTAGCACCGAGATTAAAGGCTTCCATGGGCATCAGAAAGTCTGGGGAAGGAAGTGCAGAAGGCTGTGGCTATTCGTGTTGATGAAATTAGAGCGCTGGGGTTCCTGGGGAAGCTCTAGCTCATCTGGAATCTGCTGCAAAAGTTTAGACCTGGCTGCCACCACCTGTGTGTCTACCTGCAGCTTTTTCAGAGAGTATAAAGATATCATTTCTACCTTCCAAGTCTCAAGCTGAAACATCATTGGCTGTGTCTAACCCACAACCAGAGAGCCATGGGGTTCCATGGTTAGTTCTCTGCTCTTAACCACAAGGCAGGCAATTTGTATCCATCTGCTGCTTTGTAGGACAAAGAAGTGACACTCTACTTCTATAAAGATTACAGCCTCAAAACCCCACAGGACAATTCTGTTCTGTCCTATAGAGTCGCTTTCCATAAGCCCGGGTGTGGTTTGGGGCTTTTGTTAGCTGAGGACCCTGGTGGTACATTGGCTGTGTTTGGAAGGTTGAAAACTTGAACCCACCTGCTGCTCCATAGGAGAAAGATATGGCAGTCTGCTCCCATAGGATCTAGAGCTTTGGGGACCCTGTTGCGCAGGTCTGCTCTGGTCTGTAGGGTTTCTGTGGTCAGCTCCTTGGCAAAGGGTTTGGTTTGGTTTTTTGACCTACAACCCAATGAGCCAGGGTATTCTGGGAATCTGTCCTGTCCTCTCCTTCAGTGCTATGAAACCTGGGGGAGGGGCCAGCCACTGATGCTCGGTTGACTACAACTCATAGTGACTGTACAACGGAATGAAGGACTGCCTGGCCCTGTGCCATCCCCACAAGGTCATTAGTTTGGGCTCATAGTGACTGTACAACGGAATGAAGGACTACCTGACCCTGTGCCATCCCACAAGGTCATTAGTTTGGACTCATAGTGACTGTACAACGGAATGAAGGACTGCCTGGCCCTGTACCATCCCCACAAGGTCATTAGTTTGGGCTCATGGTTGCAGCCACTATGTTAACTTATGTTGTTGAGGGTTTTCCTCTTTTTCTCCGGCCAGACTCCACTATGCAGCATGATGTCCTTCTCTAGGGACTGATCTATCCTGATAACATGCCCCCAAAGTATCTGAGACAAAGTCTCGCCATCCTCGCTTCTAAGGAGTATTCTGTCTGGCTGTACTTCACCTAAGACAGATTTGGAATTGGTGGAATAACAATTCAAATGTTTCAGCAAACTGAGGCAGTGCTGGAAGCATTCACTTGTGTATGCCCAGAAATTTGGGTGACAGCTCCCTGGCCAACTGACTGGAAGGGATGAATATGTGTGTCTATTTCAAAGAATACCTGACCCAACAAGTTGGTAAATTATCAAAAAATATATATCATGTTACTTTGAGGACCAAAGTGCACCTGACCCAAGACATGGTATTTTCATTCATCTCATATGCATGTGAAAGTTGGACTTTTTGGGGGGGCTGCCAAAAAAAATCAATTTCTGGAGCCTTGTTTTTTGCTAATGCCTTCGGTGCAGTGTGAACTACTTCCTTCAGGCATCAGCACAAGTCAGGGCTCCAGGGATGTTAAGGGCCCATCATTTAGTAAGGTGTAATGTCTAAGAAAGTGAATGGGTTCTTTGGCAGTGGTATGCCACCAGTGACGGGGCTGGCATACTCCCTGTGCTTGCTGCTGCTTCCCCCAGTGGTTGGATGCATGCAGCCAGCCTGTCTTGAGTTTAGGGGACAGAGCTTTGTTGAAGGTGATATGAAAAGGAAGGCTTAGGACCAGTAGATGGAACCTATTCGGAGACAATAATATTCAGGGCAATATTAAGAAATTCCTACACAGCGTTACAGTTGGTGCACACCAATGGCGTCAATTCTGACTCATAATGACCCTGTAGGACAAGGTAGAATTTCCCTTATGGTTTCATGGGCTGTGCTCTTTTTGGCAGCCAACGGCCAGGTCTTTGGGTTGCAATGGGTGGTGGCATAGGGAGTTCCCTGGATTAGAGATTGTTGGGCTGCCTGGCCAAAGTTGTAAAAAGAGACAAATACGGTATAAGATAAGCAGTTTTACGTGAGTTATTTCCTCAGGTACCATTTTAACCCTGGGGAAAATCCTACCCACCCAAATCATTGGTTAAAAAATTTGCCACTTGAGTTGCTGAAAGTGAAAACAGGTTGTTTTGCAGGTAGTATCCTAGGTTATTTGGTTTGAGTAATTCTAAACGAGTCAATTCTCTCCTGTTTGGGGACTCTACAACCGGAGAAATGACTATAATTTTATCTTTTCTTGGACAGCAAGAAGCATGTGTACCCCACTTGTGCTACTCAAAGTGAGATCCAGGGACCAGCAGCATCAGCATCGAGATGGGTCATGTTAGAAATGAGAAATTTGAGGTCCTACCCCTCATCTACAGAATAAATCAAACTCACTGCGAGGTCAATTCTGACTCATAGCAACCCGATAGGTCAGCTTAGAATTGCCACTGTGGGGTTCTGAGACTGATCTCTTTATAGGAGTAGAGAGTCCCATCTTTCTCCTGGATCTACTGAACAACGGACTGCATTTTTTAAAATCTTTTTATTGGGGCTCATAAGGCTCTTATCACAATCTGTACATACATAAATTGAGCAAAGCACCCTTATACATTCGTTGCACTCGTCATTCTCATAATTCACCTTCCACTTGGGTTCCTGGAATCAGCTCAGTTTCCCTTTTTTCCCCCCGTCCCCCTCCCTCCCCGATCCCACCCCTGGTCCCTTGATAGTTTATAAATAATTATTATATCTTATCTTACACTCCCCGGCGTCTCCCCTCACCCACCTCCCCATTGCCCATCTCCCAGAGAGGAGGTTACACATAGATCTCTGAGATCGGTTCTCCCTTTCTACACCCCCTTCCCTCCTGGTGTCGCCACTCCCACCGCTGGTGTTGAGGGGTTCGTCTGTCCTAGATTCCCTGTGTTTCCAGATCCCTACTGCACCGCTGTGCATCCTCTGGTATAACCAGGTCCGGAAGGTAGAATTGGGGTCATGATAATTGGGAGGGGAGGAGCGTTCAGGAACTAGAGGAAGGTTTTTAGTTTCATTGTTGCTACACTGAACCCTGAGTGACTCATCTCCTCCCCACTACCCCTCTGGAAGGGATGTCCAGCTGTCTACAGATGGGCATTGGGTCCCCATCATGTACTCCTCCTTTTTCACGGTGATGTGATTCTCACCACCACCCCACCTTTTGTTGTTTGAGACCTGGTTTCCTCTGCCCTTCACGATCACCTATGTTGGTGTGCTGCTTCCTTGTGGGCTTGGTTGCTTCAGCATTTTAATGAGATTTTCATTCACATTTGAGACACTATTTCTATATAGACACAGAAATCAGAGATATTTAGATTATTTAGAAAGGAGCTGTGTTACTTTGTGTTACTGACACGTGAAAGGATTGCCTGTTACTGAAAAGAAACTTCTCCATCTCTAAATTAGTGAAAAATGCATTTGCCTTCATGTGTCGAAGCATAATGTTCCGGTTTCATTCCTGTGAGCCTCGAAGTCGCCGGGTGATTTTCGTGCAGCAGTGCTGTTTGGTGTTGCCTACCAATTTAGTGGCACGTGAACACTGCATTAGCATCCATTAAATTCCTACAGTCAGATAGAGTCACAATGGGGGGCTGCTAGGGGGGACACATTCAGGCCAAATTTGGAGTATCCTACTGTGTAGTTTCCCCTGCCAGTGTGACTGTATTCCAGCATGAATGTGTGTGTGTGTGTGTGTGTGCTTGTGTATTTAAAAGCACCCTAAATGGGTACTTCAAGAACTCTTTCCAGAGCATTCTCTTTTGTTAATGTTTCTCTCCCCAGGTATGCTGTTATCCTGAACCCATAGTTGGCTGTGATTGTCTATGATCTTCTGCTTAGTTATTTCCATTCCCCTCTACACTCATTACTTTTATTTTTTGAATCATTTTATTGACATATCATTCACATATTATACAATATAATAGTTCAGTCATACTCAAATGAGTTGTGCAGTCATCACCACAGTCAATCTCAGAGCACTTTCTTCCTTCTCCCTGTTGTTAGCTCCTTATTTCCACCCACCCACCCACCCACCCACCCACTCACTCACTCACTCACTCACTCACTGCTATGGACTCAATTCCAGCTCAAAATGTAATGGGTTGTGGGTCCGGCTGCTAGCCTCAAGATCAGCAGTTCAAAACCACCAAGCCCCTCTTCGGGAGAAACACGAAGCTTTCTATTCCTATACAGACTTCTTACTGCCAACTCTGTAGGAGAAGGTAGAAACAACAACAACAAAGAGTAAAACTTCAGTAAGATGAAAGAAAATATGAAAAACTGAAACCGCTTTAAAATACATCAAAAGGGAGATCAAATGATAAAGTGTTACATTTAAACTTAAGTATGTCATCTAAAATTGACTTTACAACATTCTCTATCTGATAGCAAAGCTAGTCACCCCCTGGACAATGATAAGAGGGGGTTCACCAGAGGCTTCATTCATGTGGGGACCCTGCACATGGAATTTGGGCTTCCAAACTGTCATCCATAGCCTTCTGCAAACCATATGTTCACATTTTAAGCTCTGGTACTGTTCCCTCCTTTGGATTTAGATGTTATTCTTCACAATCCTTGGATCACATGGGCTGGTGTTCTTCCATGTGGACTTACGTAATTGATGCCTCATTTAGATGACTGCTTGTTTGAAGACAAGCCTTAAAGTTCCCAGATGCTATTCTCTTTGGTAGCCAGGCACCATCTGCTATCTTCCCACATTTTACTACAGCACTCATTTTTTTTGAGTTTGAGTATCTAGTAAGGCCATGTCATAAGACCTAATTGTTCTGAATAGGGTTACAATTAAGTACAAGTCCCAAATCCAGTTTATATAGCTATGGTTTATGTATGTCTCTGGTCCACTTTAGAGACGTCACTATAATTTTATAATAGAGAACATTATAAATCATGCCCATGGGACTTAAGGTAATTCTGATAATAGTATGATTTACTTAAGCAATGGTTTAGCTTTTCAGACCACAGTACATGATTTGCTGACATGTACAGGTTAAACTCTTAAGTGACTGAACACTTTACATGAACAATAAGGGTGGAGGATAGGACAAAACTTTCAATAACATGCATTCACAGAGGCCAGGACCATGCCTTCCAGACAAGTCATAAAAAAGCAAAGAGAGCATTAGGATAGTAAGTAGATGATAGTCCTGGACCATAACCTTGAGATGGCAGCCATCTGCTTTGTCTCACACTAGGGCATTTCAATCTTAGTCTAAGGGAGTATGTTGGTCCCTTGAATCGACTACAGGTGGATCTTTGAAGGATGTTGTGCACTTTGAATGGACAGCCTCTAAAAGCCGCAGTTGGTTATAGCTCCTGGCCTGGGTCACCAAGGGTTAGATAGAAACTAGGTCAGAAGTGTCCGATTAAAAACATACCGTACATACTCATGTATAGAGTTTTTCAGCACATTTTAAATAAAGTTTTTGTGGTAAAATTAGGTGCCTTGGCTGAAATTCGGGTCAGGTTATACTTGAGTATATACGGTAATGCCAGCATATTCTCCACTTGAGTTCTACATAAGTGGTTGTTAAGCATTTTTCCCAATGACTGATTGCGTCACTCTGTTTTACCAACCAAACGAAGTGTAATCCCCTCTGCAATACAGATATCCACCGTCCCCCTCCCAACCTTGACTTCGATTTCCAGTAAGGTTCGCTAATCAATCTCATAAGACTGTCTGTTGATTTGGAGTGACCGCAACAGTGCTGCAGGGCAGCAGCTGATTCGTCGTCTTCCTCTCCCCTCTTCTTGAGAAGCAGACAGCTGCCGAGGTGAGGGCTCCTCTGGTACGGTTTTTAAGATGTCCAGAAAAAGAGGGAGATACATGACTCATGGGCACTAGGCAGCCTCAACTGCCTTGCTGCTCCGGAAACCGGATTAGAAGATTACATGTCTTGATATGTCTGTCCTTGTAGTAGTGGACTCAGCGTGTCATGCTCTTTTATAAATTGCCAAGATTCCCTTTTGTCTTTAAAGGAGAGAAACGTGTACACTAGTCATACATGCTAGATGTGCTCTGAAAAGTGCTGTGTAACTCTGGTGGGACAGTTGGGGATCTCCCAGCCCCACACCACAGGATGAGGGACAACCCCCTCCCCCCCTGCTTGGGAAGTTCTTCTTTCTCCCTCCTCCTGAAAACAGGGGTTACAGGTATCAGCTCCAGGACCACACCGTGTCAGTCCTGGTCTCTGAAAGGATGGGTGCCCTGTTCCCCTGCCAATGCGTACCGAAGTCACACCGAGGCTATGCCCCTGAGTGCCCGCGGGGCGCCAGCTGTGGTTTTAGTTGACATCATGTCAGTCTTGATTTCGAGTTGACCCTGTGTGAGGGCAGAAACTGCTTCATAGGACGTGGGAAGCTGTCATCTTACAGGAGCAGACCACCAGGTCATTCTTTACAGAGCCGCCCGGGGAGTTCAAACTGCCACCCTGTCGGTTCGCAGCCAACTGCTTCAAACAGTGCACCACCAACACTCCTTGCTAGCTGGGAAGGGCATGGACTTGGCATCGACTGAGTTGATGCGCAGCATCAGATAATAGCTTATGTGATCATCATCATGTCACTAAAAAGCCTCCTTTTTAAAAAAGAGATTATTTTATTGGGGCCTCTTGCAGCTCTTGCCTTATCACAATCCACACATCAGTTGTATCTGGCGTATCTGAACTCTGTTGCCGTCAGAGTTTTCTAAACAGTGACTTTCTCTGGAGCCCTTGATATGTGCCCTTCTTTTTTTGCCTCCCTGTCCCCTTCTCACCCTACAGAGCCTTTCAACAAAACAATAATACATTGTGAGTTATATGGTGAAGATGTATTTTAAGACAGGCTGCCTTGTCTGTCACACGGCCCATGTACTTAATAACCACATACTGTAGAGTCATGACGTTATGCAGAACAGCATAGAGATTCTGTGTACCCTTAACCCAGTTACGTTTTGTTTTTTTAATCCAGTTTAAAAATAAAACCTATTATACGGTATCACAACCGGGATATTGACAGTGATGCAATCTACTTGTCTTGTTCAGATTCCCCTGGTTTGACTTAGACTCGTGTGTGTGTGTGTGTGTGTTTTCTATATGTTGTTAAATACTGTCAAGTTGGGTCCAACTCAGAGCAAAACACTGCCCAGTCCTGCGTTCTTATATTTGAGCCCATGCTTGCAGCCACTGGGTCAGTGCATCTCATCAAAGGTCTCCTCTTTATCATTGCTCCTCCACGTTACCAATCATGATGTCCTTCTTTAGGGACTGGTCTCCTAATAACATGCCCAAAACATATAAGATGAAGTCTCACCATCCTGGCCTCTAAGGAGCATTCTGGCTGTACTTCTTCTGAGACAGAGCTATGTGTTCATTTGTCAGTCCACGGTGCTTTCCATACTCTTCTCCAGCACCGTAGTTCGAGTGCATCAAGCTGTCATTCAGTCTTCCTTGTTCAGGGCCAGGCAATGGAGAATACCACGCGTGGGCAGGTGCGCCGTAGTCCTCAGAGTAACCTCCGTGATTTTCAACACTTGAAAGAAGAGACTCATAGATTTACCCGTTGTAATGTGTTGTTTGATCTCTTGACTTCTGCTTCCTTGAGCACTGGTTGTGGATTCAAGCAAGATAAATAGTCTATGTAGTTTGCCCATGAACTCGCAGCCATCGAGTCAATTCTGTCAATGTAGAGAACCAACAGTTCCATCACAAGGGTTCCTCAGATTGTCTTCTCATGACCCGGATCTTGCCTTCCTGCACAGTCCACAACCCCTGGCAACCACTTGGCATTACAGGAATACATCACAAGAATTGTTTCTGTCAGTTGGTGTGGTTGCTTTCCACAATATAGCCTCATGGTCCAGTCTTAACTGCAGACAGGTCTCCCTCTCGGGGCTTCCTGATCAGATTCGGTCTTCTCTAACCAACTTAGGTAAGACAGTGTCCTCTTCCTGGTCACACTCAATGCCACTGAAGCGTGTAGGTTACACCTGGGTTTTGTTGCATGTCTTGCTTGTTAACAAGCCATCTCCCCCACTGGAATGTAAGCCCTCTGAGAGCAGGGGCTGGGGGGTTTTCTGTGAGGTCCCTTGCGTCCACTCTTGTGCTGGCTCTGAGTTGCTGTAGAGTTGGCTCTGGCTGGGGTGACCTTATGCATAAGAGAGAGACCCGGCCTCATTCTCTGCCTCCTTCATCTTCTTTGATATGTGTGTCTCCATTGCTGCCACGATGGTGCCAGCTCAGCTTACTGAACATGCTCCTCTGCGCATGTTATTCAATGCCGTTGAATCCATTTAGACCAGCAGTTCTCAACCTGTGGGTGTGACCCCTTTGGGGGGTCAAATGACCCTTTCACAGGGGTCGCCCAATTCATAACAGTAGCAAAATGACAGTGAAGAAGTAGCAATGAAAATAATGTTATGTTTGGGGGTGGGGGGGTGACCACACCATGAGGGACTGTATGAAAGGGTCGCGGCATTAGGAAGGTCGAGAACCACATTCTGTAGGGTCGCTGTGCGTCTGAATTGACTTGATGTGGTAGTGGTTGTTTTGTTTTGGCATCATTCCAGCACCCCTCCGAGGGTAGTATTACCCATTCTGGGAAACACTGATGTCCGCGCCTGTGCCAGAGAAGACTGGATTACGGAGCAGTGGGTTGGCTGTAGTCTTTGCAGAAGTGGAACACCATTCTTCAGGACGAGTCAGGCATCCCCTGAATGCTTGTTAAAGGTTTTCGGACATCTGGGTAGAAGGGAGATGAAACAGCAAGGAGCGTCTCCTCCCGTGTTTCTGCCTGCCAGGAAATAGCATTGCCGACCTTGGGATGTACACCTCCAGAGCCAGCCATGGTGTGGGACATTCATAGGGGAAGCGGGGAGCAATTGGACAAAAGAAAAGATAACTTTCTAGATGAGAAAAGATGTGGAAGTTGGAGGTGTCCTATGAATGACTTTGTATGCCAGCCCCCAGAATTCCTGGTCTTGAGATTCCAGCTTTGGAGTTTCATCCTGCGCAGCCTTGGACCATTCATTCAGAGGAATTCAGATCCATGCGCCGCTTGTGTCGGCACCACTGCTCTTGGATGTTCTGAGCCCACAAGCCAAACAGGAGTGGTGTTCTGAATTCTGAAGGTTTTCCTTGGATTGAGTCACTTCTACTTTCAACAGATTAGACTTGTTTAAAAAGAGGAAAAAAGGAAAAACACGGTTTCCGTCTTTCTTCACCTCAGACGTTCTTAGGAGTGGCTGTGGCTGTTGCCATTTAGTGTTTTGGTGTATGCTCTGAGCTGGCACTGGCCTACACACAGCCACGCATGCTGTCCTACCTCGAATCGGTAGAACCGACAAGACTTCCGTAGAAGTGGCACCAACGTGGACTGCTGCCTGGTATTACATTGCCAGCTCCCTAGAGGAGACTTTGCTGATCTGTTCATGTCAAGACACACATGAGAGAGATTAGTACTCACCTGGGCTGCTTCTGGCAAGAGTTCCTGGGAGGGGTCGGAGGGACTCAGGATTCCTTACAACCCTTTCTCCCACACATACCTGTATTTGGTGCACACCTGTAAGCCAATCTCAGCACCAAGCCATTCATAGCCAGCAAAACAAACCTCCACAATATTACTGGGCAAGTAGCTAGAGACTGCAAGTATAAAAGTTGAGAAAGTTCATGGAGAAGTCAGAATCTTTCCATTCCATTTTCCTGCAAATGTTTGGAAGCCCCTCTGAACATACTGAATTTGTTGAATGAGTTGCAGAGTGATTGGAAACGTGACTTTCCTAACTGGCTGTGTATTTAGAGATGAGGGGAACATGAGCTATTTCTCCTGCATCTAGCTAGTTACCTGGTGTTTCGTTTAGCAGCTGTAGGAGGTTTGATTTTTGAGATATAAGTCTGATCGTGAATGTTTTAAAGAGTAGATTTAAACTAGAATTACTCCCTAGAGATCTGTCAGTGCTGTCCATTACTTAGTTGATGTTTGTTTTGTTTGGGTCTAGGAAGTGATATCAAGTTGCAAGTATGAGTTTTCAAAACTACCCCTCCCCCGAATTATTTGAGAGTAAATTACTGATCCAGTGCCTGCAGCCCTTCCCCAATCCTCTGTGTGTTGTGCATTCTTTCTACCCATCGCACAGCCATCCAGAGACCACCACTCACCACCACTGGCCCATTACTACCATGGATTCTTTAAATCTTACGTTGTTGCAACTGATTGCCTTGTCTCTTTGCCACCTTCAGATTGGAAGAGCTCCCCAGGCCTTCCTTGACTTTCAGGCCTTTGACGCCTGTGAAGACGCGGGCCAATTGTTTTCTAGGATGCCTTTCCACTGGGGGCGTCTGATGTGTCCTCGTGAGGAGCTCCAGCTTACAAACCACTGGCAGAGCCATCACTGACGCCGTGGATCAGGGATGCTCGTCTTCTCACCACATCACAATCCAGCCCGTCCCATTCTGGATGCGCTCCCACAGACCTGCCTATGGAGGTGTCCACCAGGCGGGATTCCCCTCTGCGTCATTCTGCTGTTCCTCTGTGCAGGCAGTTGGTACCATGTGTACTCGAGTATAAGCCGACCCGACTATCAGCCGAGGCACCTAGTTTACCACAAAATGTGCTGAAAAACTTGGCTTGTACACCAGTATATATGGTAATTTTATGAAGACGCACTTTGAAACTCTGATTGTTTGCCTTGGAGCAATGTATCCGGTTACGTATCCTCTGTCTGGGCTCTTGTTTCAGTTTTAGGAATGTCTTCATTGTGGGCTTAATGTATGTGTGCGTGTTTTGCATTTTCTAAAAAGAAACTTTATTTTAGAAAAACTAGATTTGCAGAACAGAAGAAAAATGAGGCTTTCTACTCCTGGAAATAGTTAGCCCTGAAAACCCATAGGCGCAGCTCTGCCCTGCTCGCTAGGGTCACTGAGTCAGCATCAACGTGATGGCAGTGAGTTTGGCTTGAGTTTAAGATATGCAGAAAAACACAACCCTTGCTCTTTAAAGCACCACACCTGCTCCTCCGCTAGGATCAGTGTCATTATTGAGAAACCCAATTACAGTAACTTGGGCCCACGCAGCTCCTCTTCCCCATCCACCTGCAAGAGGTTCTGGGCTCCAGATGTACTGGGACCTGAGACCAGCCTGCCTCAGGTGGCCAGCATCTCTCTTGCCAATCTTCATAAATCCATGTTTTAAAAATCACTTGTGGCAGCAACTGAGGTTTGGCCAAGAGCTGCACACGTAGATGAGGTGACATTCTTGAAAGAAAATTGCGCATCAGACCTAAGAAAATCTAAGAAACACTCTACTCTGGTTAGTTCTTCAAGTCTCCATGGACTTAGGGTGTCAGTCAGACACTATGTTCTTGTGTGCTGGAGGGAAAAGGCCCGAGTTGGCTCCTGTTCTGTTGCTTACTTCCCGTCCTTCTTCCCAGGGGCTTCCTTTTGCCCAGGTGCTCTCCGGGAGAGTCCAGGGCATGACATCATCTCAAACCAGCCCAAGCCATGAGCTGAGTCTGTGGGTTGCTCTTTGGGGAAGTGGGAGCTGGATCTGGGTCTCTTTTCCAGCCTCACACCTGGGGGTTCCTGTCTAGAGCTGATCAGTTATACCAGTGGCTGTTTATGTGTCTTCCCACTTGAGACAGAGCGTGGAAGACTGGCAGAACTAGAATAAATGCTATACTTCAGAGCTAATTTTCAAGATGTGAAAAATGTATCTTAATTTCTTTAACCTGGAATGTGTCTTGAATGTCGTTTTATTCTAATTGTGAGGTGGGAGGGTCCAGTCATCTTAAATTTTTTTTTCACGTGGGTGCAATGGAGAGTCGCATATGAGGAAATGTGCTGATTTGTAGGACGCTCCATAGACCTGCCTAAGACACAAGTAGAAACTATGCAAAACAGATAGGATTAATAACGGCGAGGGAATGTGGGCTCTGGAACGGAGAGACAGTTTTATGTTCACTTTACTACTCCAGAGCTGTCACAGGAAAACGCCTAAAGTATGATCAATGCTTATGTACCGTTGCTGAATTAATGTAGTCTGCATTATTTGTGAGGAAATTGCCAGAAACAAAGTAGATGTCATATATTCAAGTCCAGGTCTTTCATTGAATCGAAATACATGCATTCTTTGTCTGTGCTCCTTTAGGAAGAGAGTTTTTTTTTAAAAAGCTCATTTTAATGGGCTCCTTTGAAGCCAAACTTCTGTCATGTTTTGCACAAAGTAACCAACTTAAGTAATTTGTGGTGAGAAACTCTGGTGGCGCAGTGGTTGAAGTGCTAGGTTACAAACCAAAAGGCTGGTAGTTCAAACCCACCAGCTACTCTGCACTTGCTTCCATAAAGACTGCAGCCTTCGAAACCCTATGGCATGGGACAGCGCCTCTTGGCCTTAGAGGGCCACTGTGGGTTGGAATCCCCAGTGGCAGTGGAATTTGTGGTGATTTTTATGCATCCTTTTAGAGTACGCCAAGACGTGGCTCTGCCTGGGCACAGAGCGGAGAGGCTGCCTTGCTTGCTGTTTCGTAAGCACTGACTTTGCTATGAAAGTGGACTGTTGATATAGATGTATAACCTGCTGGTGTGAATTGTTCTTACAGAGAGAAGGAGCAAGAAAGGGAAGAACAGTTAATGGAAGACAAGAAAAGGAAGAAAGAGGATAAAAAGAAAAAAGAAGCCACTCAGAAGGTGGGTTTTATCCGTTAAGCCTTTGCTTGCATCTGTGGGGCCTCAGGAGTAGGTGAGCTCCAACTCAGATGTCTGGCCATTCAGTAGTGCTCCTTAAGGCAGCTGTTGTTAGGTTACCCAAGTGCGTCGGCTCCGACACATAGCAACACTGAATGAACACAAGAGAATGAAGCACTGCCTGGTCCTGCACCATGCTCACCATGTTGTGTGTGTTTGAGTCCATGGTGGCAGCCCTGTGGCAGTCCATCTCTTGACGCCTTCCTCTCTTTGCTGCACCTCCACTTTAGTGAGCAGGATGGCCTTCCTTCTCCAGGGACTGGTTCCTCCTGGCCACATGTCCAAAGTACGTGAGATGAAGTCTCATCATCCTTGTCTCCAGGGAGCTTTCAGCCTGTACTTCTTCCAAGACTGATCTGTGTGTTTTTTCAGCAGTCCATGGTACTTTCAATATTCTTTGCCAGCCCCATAGTTCAAATGCATCAATTTTTCTTCGGTCTTCCTTATTTAATGCTCAACTTGAAACAGTGGTTAATTTTTAAAGTTTTAAATGTCAAAGTGGAAGAAAGTTAACTGGTAGATATTAAATAATGCTGCAGCAGATTTTAACTGAACAACAGAAAACAATTTTGAGTCAAGTAACTAGCCCTTCCCAAGGACTCCACTCGGATCGATTTGTCCCGTTATTTAACCTCCGCCTCCCACGGACAAGGACTCTGCACCCTTGCTGGAGTGTGCACTGCCGTCTTTCTGGGTCTTCCACATCCTGGTCCCTAGGAAGAGTCAGGATTCCTTAAGGTAGCCCCATTCAAAGGGCTCCCGGAAGTGCTTCAAAGACTAAGCCTCACCCCAAGGTGTTGCCCTGTCTTTATGGGATTTGCCTAGAGAGAAAGGAAAGATACAGAAAGAAAAAGCACAGAGAGCCACCAACTTTGACAGAAAGTCTTAGCTGAAGGGTGTGTGTGTGTGTGTGTGTGTGTGTATGTGTGTGTGAGAGAGAGAGAGAGAGAGAGAGAGAGAGAGAGAGATATTTGTCCAGAGCAGACAGTGGTTAGCACATGGCCCCCCCCTCCTCCCTCAGAACAGGTCCCTCTACCTCTCATCTCACTTGTTCCCCCACTTCCCCACTCTGCCTGGACAGGGCTGCTGTGGCGCTTTTTCGGGAGGCCAGGGAGTTTGACTGCTGAGCTTGGCGCCACTCCCTGCAGCACCTGGGAAGTAGAGCCTGACTGTGAGCAGCCTTGAAGGGCCTGTGCCATGATGCTAGGTTACGGCTCGTTGTTTAGAGGTGGAATTTGTTAAGTTCAAGGAAACACTAGATTTAGAATAGAATCCAGACAGTTAATGGAACATGAGTCAACACATGGTAAACATCACAGATGCTTCCAGCTTGATTGAATATAGCTTTCCACCTGGCTTTCTGAGTTTTTGAAATAAATCACTTATGAGTACCAGCATATTTTTTTTAATCCTGCAAGTATTTTCTGAATTAGGTTGCATACAACCCTACCGTGTTTAACATATGAAATGTAATTTTATCTTTCTTCCTGCCTTAATTAAAAGGAACATTCATTATTGCGTGGTGCTCTAATAGACTGCTGTGCTCTTTAAGATCTTGTCTGCTTTTAATTGTGTTTCTGTTGCTATTAATAGTGGTGTGCTCGTAGGCACATCTCCCTAATACCAGAGTCTCTGCTTCTAATGTGTTGTTTCTCATCTGTTACCTGAGCTTTTTGGAGTGCTCAAAAATGACGGGAGTCTGAGTAAAGAAGTCAAGTCACAGCTCAGAGGCTGCATTGTGCCTCCTCTACGGGATGCCACCGCCTTCAGTGTCGTCGAGGCTATAGGCCCACCAGCTGTGGGGCGTGCCTGACCCGTGGCCTTGTCCTCCAGTGTGATTGAGTGAGGGAGCCTTGGTGAAGGCTTTCACCCACGGAATTCAGACCAAGATTGCATGCTGCCTCTGCCGGAAGTGCATTGTGGAGAGGCTGGCCTCCAGGGACTTGAGCACAGGCGTTGACAAGAAGGTGGCGGCACAGAGCGGTTGTTTTAGGCAAACCACACTCGGTCCTCATTCTTAACACAAATAACGGTGTCGTCTTTAAATGAAAATCGTCACTCTCTGGAAATGCTCAAACTACCCACTTCAGAAGATTTTTGGGAAAGTGGGATTATAAGAGCAGGGGACATCCCCCAGAACTTTCTGGACAGACCTCATGAACATTTGCACATTGTGGGTCCCACTAAGAGAAACATGAAGATGGTGTTGGGTGTGCTCTAGAGCAGTGGGTCTCCACCTTCCTAACACTGCCACCCTTTCATACAGTTCCTTATGTGGTGGTGACCCCCAACCATAACATGATTTTTGTTGCTACTTCATCACTGTTGTTTTGCTACTGTTATGAATGAGGCGACCCCTGTGAAAGGGTCGTTTGACCCCCATAGGTTGAGAACCGCTGTTCTAGAGTGAATTGGCCTATTTATGTTGAGAATGTTGCTTATGTGGCTGCACAGTGTCCCCAGGCTGGGTGCTAGGTTGTTTGGCATGAAAAATTGGTCACAGAGTGACAGCAAAGAGGAAAATCACCATCCATAAAATAGCCAAGTGGGTTAATATGAGCAGTAAACACTCAGGGGGTTTTGCTCTAAAATATTCTAGACTGGCTGAGGCATGGTCTGGCTGACACAGGCACAGACGTGGCCTCTGCTAGTGTTTTATGACACTGGACCGTTGCATAATTTCAGAATTAAATTCTGATTGAGCGGTAGCAAGGGGAGAGTACAGAGCTTACCACGTGATTGTCTTAAGCATTTTCAGCCTTCTTGTAGAGACAGTGTGTCAGTGTGCTGTACTGCAGAGAATGTGCCAGAAGCTCTGTTCAGTCAGTCAGCTGTGGTAGCTCTTCTGGGTGCTGCGTACCAGTCACCTCATCGTCACCTCATCGTCATCTCTTTGTGTCTCTGTCCTCTCTTTGACTAAGTTTCATGAGGTTTTGGATTATCCGTTGCTGGGCAGAGTCCAGTGCATCATAGGCTCTCAAGAAAGATTTGTTGAATGAATAAGTGGCCAAGAATGACTGATGGAAATCTACTTTTCTTAGAAGAATTGACTTTTCTCTAAAGTTTATGTTGATTTCCACGCAGCAATTCCCTTCAACTCTCCATTGTATTCAGCAGCTATGGCTGCGCCTCCTCTGGGGCCCTCAGGGACAGTCCTGAGCTGGGCTCTGTTCACAGTCCTTAGGCCGATGTGCCCCCAGGAGCCTTGTTTAATTAGTGCTGGCAGATCGCTTCAGGTCACTAGCTGGGGGACTGCACTTTGCACGGAAACCACAGTATCAGACACATCTACATTTCCTGGGTACGTAGCTTACCGCCGGAGGAAGTCAAGGGCGTCCTGCTTTGCTGGGTCTTCAGAATAACAATCTTAAGAAAGCTTTACCTGAAGGCATTAGTCTGTAGATACACAGCCATTCGTTCGTGGACAAGTGGGGTTGTAGAAAAATTATCAAATGTTTTCAGTTGAGCTAGGAACTATAACACTTCATTCGTTTTAAGCATGTGTCCGGCACAGGGACCCCCCGAGTCAGCTATTCCTTTCATGTAGTTAGCTATTCCTTTCAGCAGGTTGGACACCTAAGTTGGAGGGACTCAGTGACTGACAGTGGCATGTGCCAGGCTACCTTGTGAGGTGGCTGGTGAACCACAGGACAGACCCTCCGCAGATGGGGCGTGCGTTCAGAAACACCCATCATGGTAGCTTAGTATGACTCCCCGCCACAATCACAGCCCCTCCCTAGATGACGGTCACAGTACAAAAATAAGATGACCACACCAGTTGTTTGGAAGGATCAATGGTTGGGAAAAAGAGATTCCAAGTGGCTGGTGCTCTGAAATGTGACTGTAACACTAGTGGAATGCCAGTGCCTTTGTTTTGGGAGGTTTTCATATGCATGACCTTCTGTGGCTTTGTTTCCAGATGACCGAGTTGGTCTAATTTGGCACTCTCCTTTCCCCTTTTAAATCAAGCAGATTTCCATGTGGCTTCCATTCTCTCCCAGAGCCCACGATCATTGTATTCCCCTGTGTAACCTTTCAGGTTACTTGCTTCCAGAGTTCGGAGTTACTATATAAAGAAACACTGGTAACAAAGCAGTATTTGTTCAGAATTTAGACCTTTCCACCTTATTTGTGTATGTCAAGTTTCTTTTTATAAACATTGATAAGAACAGTAAAGGTTTCTTGAACATTGACCTTGCTATCTGATTTAATCTGCATAGCCATCCTTTCCAGGGAGGTAATGTTGTCATTGCCACTCAGCAGTTCAAGAGAAAACAGATCAGACAGGCAGACGCTCAGGGAGAAGCGGGGCTCTGTTTGGGTTTGAAGTTCTGTTCTCTGGCCGGGACTTTGTGTTGCCCCTCAGGATGCTGTCCACGCCTCTCACCCCACCTCTGTGCCAAGCCTCCAGCCTTGTTACTTTCTGGAGCGCCGAGCTAGTGTTCGAGTCCATCCTTATGGGGGCTCTTTTTCCTCTGTGGTTGATTTCATTTCAGGGCCAAATCCATGTGCTTTTCTCATCCAACATTTCCAGTACAGGGACCTCAGGATGGAATAAGAGGGGTGCTTTCAGTTTCACGTGTAGGATCCTTCCAATGGCAGGTTATGGCTCTTGCCCATTGTCTCCAGGTGGATGTCTGGACAAACGCCTGTGTTTCCTGTTCTGGATTTTAACTAGACCCCCGGATATCTGACAGCGTTTGAACTGTGCTTGAGTTGTCAAAGTCAAGGTAGTCTTACAGTACTGAAGTGGAAAGCCAATCTCATTTACTTACGTCTCTTCATTTTATTTTTCAGGTCACGGAACAAAAAACCAAAGGTAAGCGGTTTTCTCTCTTTCTTTCATTTTAGGAGTATTTAGAATCTCTTGTATTTAGATTTCACACTGCTGCTGACTCAGCCTCCATCCAGTCCCCTGGGGAAGAGAGGGTGGGTGTAGAGTAATTAAGGTCAGACTTTTGCCTTCACTGAGAGCAGTAACAACAAATTGGAAGTACTTAGAGTTGACCTGAAATTTTTTAGGAGGTAAAAGGATTAGACAAAATAATCCCTCGATTGGCGAATATGTAGGTCATGATTTTGAACTGAACTTATCTGAAACGTATCTTAGAACAACAACAAAAGTCAAACCTGAGCTCCTGGCTTGCAGCTGGCGAATAGCAGTGGGCTGCCAACCACTTTGATCCATGACATTGAGTCTGAAAATGGAACGTTCCACTAGGATGGTCACTCTGCCTTCTGGACTTAGAGTGTGCTTTTCAAAAAGACACAAAGCGTCGAGTGGGTTAGCGCTGTTAGGCAATAGTGATGTGCTCGAAGCAGAGCAGGTGTCCCTGGAGTCTCTCGCAACTCACTGCTCTTCGGCCTTTTGAGGTTGTTTTCTCCTGGGAGTTTTAATGGTGTTGGATGTGTGCTAAGGATCGGCCTTTCAGTCAGTTCCCCTTGAGAATGGGAGAGTCAGTGTCATGAGAACAGGGTGCTAGCTCCTGCCCTTGCCTACCTAAATACACGGTTCTCAGCTAGGGATGCAGTGTCCTCTTGTATAGACTTGTCAGAACACACAAGCCTGCTGCCCTGTCAAACTTGTCACAGCACACACATCTGAGGAAAGTTCTTGGGAAGCTGGAACCTTTTCTTCACACTCCCTTATGTTTAGAACAACTCCGTAGATGACCCAGTTCCTCAGTCCTGCTGTGGAGAACCTGTGATAGCCTGGAGGAAGATAAAGGCAATTGACAGAACAGGTCCAGGCTTAACGGAGGGCCTTCTAATGACTCTTCCTTGTTTTGTTTTGGGGGGCGGGAGGGACTACCAGGCCATGGCAAATAAGGATGGAAGTCTAACAAAGCCAGCGTTGTTCCTTAGGAAACAGGCTTATGTATAAAGCAGCTGTTCAGGTAATGAGACAGTACTGTGATGTCTTTCTAATTAAGAGGTATTTCAAAGGAAAATATCTGGGACTTTGTAATGATTTATCAAACAAACTGAGAGGAACCATTATTAGCTGGAATGATCTTCATCAGTTAGAGAAAAATAGTATTTTCCCCTTGTGCATCCAGCCAATATCTAGCCAATAAGTAGTTTTACTTTGGAAGTGCCTTTGGAAATTACTGGTTTGAAACAGAAATTAAGGTTGACCATAGGAATAGTGTTACTCATAGTGGTACCGTGTACTTTCTACCCAGCATACGGTCCAGGAAAGGATTTGGGCGCATTAGTATTTATATTTATAGGGCTTTTTTGATGATTTATGGGGACAACAGATGAGAAAGTTGGCATTTTCTTGGAAAATCCAGCCTCTGTGGTTGCTGGAACATGGTGATTGGGCTCTTCAGTTGGCAACAAATCTACTTCTTGCAAAGCCAAGGGCTGGTTGTGCTGTAGAAGTAGCTGCTCTGTTCTCTGTACGGTATGCAGTGTTTCTACTGGCAAACTGAAGTTCCACTAAACATTCTTTCTCAGGTTGGTTTGTTGTTGTTTTGGGAGGGTTAGGGGGCAGGGGAGGAGGGGGAGGGGTGCCAAATCAGTTCTGAGGAACAAATTTCCTCTTCTGCCAACATCATAAAAACGGCCAACTGTCTTTCATAGTGCAGAATTTTCCCTCCTGTTCCCATCTTTTTCATCTCAACCATAGACTGGGATACAACTCATGATTTCCACATCCTTCCTAATCAAACAGATAAAATAAAGTAAAATAATTCCTTAAAATTGTTGATGTTGAGAATCTATACACAGCGAACATCTGTCAGTTCAGTCGTGTCGCAGTGTACAATCCAGGGACATTATTACACTCTTCTGATTGTGCAGCCTTTCTCTCTCTCTCTCTGAGTTGCTTGTCCCCTTATACATAAACTCACTGCCCTCCAGAGGTGCTGTCGTAACTCTGATCCCCTGTATAGATGTTCTTAAAAGAGCACAAGGTACTTAAAGAAGGCAAAGTTTTACTAATGATGCAGCCAGTCTACTGTTTGGTTTGAAGAAGACTGTAGGGCATCGTGTTGGTGTAAGCTTTCAAGATGGTATCCTCGGGGCAGTAGCATTCACGGGTACCTACAAGCGGCCCTGGCTCCAGAGAGCCTGGCGTCCACAAGAATTTGAAATTCTGTTCTACATATCTCTACTGTTGGTCCAGATTCTTCTATGGAATATTTGACCAAAATTTTCAATCATGATAGTTGAGCACAACCCGGTTCTTCTAGTCTCATGGACACTAATTAGCCACACATTCCATATCCTTCGATTCTGCATTCTTCTGCCTTTGTTGCTCGAGGGAAATAGAGACCAGTTGTTGTGCCTTGGAAGACCATTGATAAGTTTTTATAAGCACAATATTGGGTCAGTTATTCGGATGTCCCTTAAAAACCATGATCCTTGAACCTCTAAGCCACAGAACCCAGTCACATGAGGCTTGGGTTTGTATGTAAGCCCAAGCAGTCGTGACAGGCTATTCTGTTGGCCGTTTTCTGGTTTGTTTGGTTGTGAATGTGTATATCTGTCACAGCGTTTGCCAGTTCACTTTTTTCACAGGTCACAAATACTGACTGCAGTTCACTGTGCTTTTCCCATCACCCTGCCCTCTCACCACAGACTTGGGACTTCAGACATTGTCTTTTCCTGTCTTCTATAAAGGGAGGTCATGTAAAGTCAAAGTATCGTGAAATAAGCTGAGAACCGATTTAGGTTCTCTTAAGACAGTTAGTTGCTCGCACCAAGGAGCAGACAGGAAGTAGAACCAAAAAAACGGTCCCTGGAGTATTCTAGGCTCTTCGAGGGAGGCTCAGACCTTTCTTGTCTTGGGTCCAGTTTCTTTGTTGTTGTTTTTAAATCATTTCATTAGGGGCTCATAGAACTCATCACAATCCATACATACATCAGTTATGTAAAGCATATTTGTACATTCATTGCCCTCACCATTCTCAAAACATTTGCTCTCCACCTAAGCCCCTGGCATCAGCTCCTCATTTTCCCTTCCCTCCCTGTTCCCCTCTCCCTCATGAGCCCTAGAAAATTTATAAATTATTGTTTTGTCATATCTTGCCCTGTCAGACGTCTCCCTTCACCCATTTTTATGTTGTCCGTCCCCCAGGGGAGAAGTTATATGTAGATCCTTGTGATCAGTTCCCCCTTTCCATTCCTCCCTCCCTCCACCCTCACCACTTGTCCTGAAGGGATCATCCATTGGGTCCAGTTTTAAAGCCACATATCTGTTCCCAAGAGCCTGCTTGGGACTCTAATTCTCCTCCTCCTTCTGTGCCTCTGCTGAGCTTGCTGGGTCCAGTCCTACTTCCAAGGATAAGGCCTTCCTGAGGAAGTTTCCTTTTAACTTGGAATTGACCCCTTTCCCCCAGACAGACCCCATAAGAAAGAAAAGAAAAGACTGCCGGTGCCGAGTTGCTGGTTGTATAGAGGGCTCAAGTGAGATTTCCCCAGATTTCAGTGAAAAAGTAGATTTCTTTTATGTTCTTGCTTTTAAAAAGTGAGATTTCTAGAGAGAAGAACAAAACGGGGCTTTCAAGTGGGGGCTTGTGAAGAGCCAGGCCAGAACTGGGCCTACTGCCCAGGTGGCAGCTCATAAAATGTAATGCTTCCCTTTGTTCGTATCAGAGTTAGAATGGAAAGGGACCAGGTACACAGGAATGAAGAATAAGTCAGTGCAAGACTACAGTGGGGGACTGGATGGAGCAATCGAGCTGTGTTAGATAGGCGTGGGGTGACAACTGGCCTCATGGGCGTCAGAGCCACTGCCACTGAGCCCACTCTGGCTCATAGTGACCCTATTCGGGCGCCTGAGACTGTGAGCCTCCATCGGAGCCAATGGCATGCGGTATGTATGTAGGGAGGGAATTTTGCCATTCCCACAGCGGGTATGACACTAGACAGGAGCAGAGGTCAGCTTCCACAGACTATGAGGAGACGGGTCACATCAGTTGAGTCAAAGCAGTGGCCCCTCTGGAAAGGATGAAAAGCGGGAAGGAAGTATGTAACCAGAAAAGAGATGCCTCCAGAGCTAGGGTAATTGTGTTCACCGTGGCCAGGGCTCTGGAGCCTGACGCCAGCCAGACCCTCAGACAACTAGTCCCTGTGTGTTTTGACACCGAGACCTGTTCTGGCCACAAGAGGGCCACCATTGAGCGAGAAGAACCAGAAAAAGCTAAAATTTTCAAATAAAATGTTAATGCAACAATTCTGAGCTTCAGCCAAGGAACAGCGCCTACCCATCAGCGTATGGGGTTCCTGGGCCGGACCTGTACATCGGCCACAACTCTGCCGGCCCTTTATGCCTCTTCCAGAAAGCAGGGCCTGGTCAGTGCTCAGGGCTTGAGGTCACCTTGAGTGTACTCTAATGTCTTTAATTGTTTTGTTGTTACTGTTTCATTTTGGTTTTTTTTTTACTCCCAAGTCGATTATTTGCAAACTAAACTCCTTTAAACACCCCTCCCCCCACTATCATGATCCCAATTCTACCTTACAAATCTGGCTAGACCAGAGGATGTACATAGGTACAGATAGCAAATGGAAAAACGGGGAATCCAGGACAGATGACTCCTTCAGGACTAGTGGTGAGAGTGGCCTGGAGGGTGGAGAGAATGTGGGGTGGGTAGAAAGGGGGAACTGATTACAAGAATCTACGTATAGCCTCCTCCCTGGGGGATGGACAGTAGAGAAGGCGGCAGGGGGAGATGTCAGACAGTGTAATATATGACAAAATATAAATTTATGAATGATGAAGGGTTCATGAGGTAGGGAGGGGGGGAATGAGCAGCAGATATTAAGGGCTCAAGTAGAAGGCAAATGTTGTGAGACTGATGATGGCAACAAATGTACATATGTTCCTGACACAATGGATGTACGTATGGATTGGGTTAAGAATTGTACGAGCCCCCAATAAAATGATTTAAAATAAACAAAACACCCTCAGATACAGCCATGGGGTGCCACAGTAGAACTGCCTGCCTATAGAGCAGCGGTTCTCAACCTGTGAGTTGCGACCCCTTTGGGGATCAAGCCACCCTTTCACAGAGATCGCCTAAGACCATCAGAAAACACATAAATATTTCACAAGGTATAATTAAATACTGTTTTGTGATTAATCACTGTGCTTTAATTATGCTCACTTTATAACAATGAAAATACATCCTGCATATCCGATATTTACATGACAATTCATAACAGGAGCAACATTAAAGTTCTGAAGTAGCAATGAAAATTTTATGGGTGGGGGTCACCACCACATGAGGAACTATGAAAGAGTTGAGAACCACTGCTATAGAGTGAGGTATTTGGAGACTTGTGACTCACACGGGTGGGTGTGCCTCGAAGGGAGACAGCGATGACTGGAGTCTGCCTACAAGCAGTGTGGGTGGAGAGGCGGGACTAGACTGGAGAGAGTCTTCGATGCCACAGAACTTTGTGTGGCTGGGATAAGAGCGTGTGAGGGAAAGGGTGACATGTGACATGTCAGACACCTTCCAGATCCCTCACATGAGTAGCTACTTGGGTGATGATGTCATTCTTTGAGGAAATAAAATTGGGGGTTGGTAAGAAGCAAGCTTGAGCTGAGGGACAGGGTGAGAGAAGTCAGGGTTGGACATGATGACTTAATGAAAAATTGGAGCCAAAATGATAGTCAGGGCCTGGGGATTACGTCCCTCAAGTAACTGAAGTGTGTGAACAGTGCATAGTCCACCGAAAAGCAGGCCACACTCACCTGCTGTGTTTGCAGCTCCGATTAAAGGGCCGTGTGATCCCTAAACCACACCTGTTTTTGTACTGCCCATGAACTAAGAGTACTTTTCACACTTTTAAGGGGTTAGGGGACCAATGAGGAATGGGATTTCATGGCCAACAGACATGGTATGAACTTCTTTGTATTTCAGTGTTCACAGGGAACATTTCCTGGGAAAACACCTGCATTCATTCATTCATTCATTCATTCATTCATTCATTCGCAAACCATCTACCTGCTTTTGTGCCCTACTAGTGGTTACAATGAAAACCAAATGGCCCCTAAAAACCCAGTGCGTTTACTCTGTACCCGATAGAGAGAGACTGTCTCCTGGGTTAAGACTTGGGAAGTAGTGACTCGGGAAGGGTCTCATGATCTGAGAGGGTGAAGAAAAGCCCTGTTAGAAACTGGTGAGAGGAGGGGAGGGGAGGGGAGGGGAGGGGAAGGAAGGCCCAGCCGGCTGCATTGAAGGGCGAGTAAAGGGTAAGGAAATGGAGGCGGTCCTTGAAGACTGCTGCACAAACATCCGCACTCAGGACGTGTCATTAGACTGTGAGGCCGTTTGTGTTGCATGATAACGGCCTATCCTTCAACCATGAGCCATTTCAAGACCTCTGCAAGCTAACGTGGTGACTTCTCTAGGGCTAGTTTAAGGACTCCCAGTGGTTGGATATTAATTAAGCATTTGAGCTGCTGACTATAAGGTCCACAGGTTGGATCCACTCGGCGGGAGCAAGCTGTGGCTCTCGCTTCTGCCCTGAGTGGCCCTCTTAGAGCAGCCCTGCCCTCTAGTCCTAGAGGGCTGTTGTGAGTCGAAATTGACCCCTGCAGCATGGAGAGTGGAGGGTGGGGTGTGCTTTATGACTACTACTTTTAAAGGGGTGGGAAGTGGTGGTTTTCTTCTGTTTGGACCAGGGAGTGAAACCCACTGCCATTGAGTTGCAGAGCGGCTGCTGGATTTTAATCTCTGACCTAGCTGCTCACAGCAGAGCACTTTAACCATTGTGACACCAGGGCTCCTTACCTCGAGATAGCCATTGGTCCAGTGTGAGGCAGTGTCTCCTGTGTCCATAGTTAAAATCAAAGCGGCCTCTGTTTCCAGAGTTGGGGTTCAGTGCTTTCTTTTTACTTGGCTCCATATGAGATTTTTTTACAGCTTCACACTGATTTAAAATGGTATGGTTAAAGGAGCTAGCATACGTTGTGAAGAAATTATTTAGTTAGAGTCAATACTAGTTTGTGGGAGTCCAGTGAATTTTTAAAATTGGAAACAGTATCATTAAAGTTTTTCCAGAAATACAACTGGATGTTAAAGTGTACAGCAGGAGAATGGTGTGAGAAACGGGATCATTCACGTGCCTCTTTTAAGAGTTATTTTTAAGAGAAATAGACAGCAATTAGGAGGTAGAGTGCCAAGCACTTTTTGCAGTGTCATATGTCCCTGCCTCCTTTTGTTCCAAGTAGTTCATCTTTAGGAAGTTTCCACAATGTCTCCTTCATCTGCCAATCTGTGCCATTCTGGGACGTGCCACGGTCCACA
Source organism: Tenrec ecaudatus (assembly GCF_050624435.1). Taxonomy (NCBI): domain Eukaryota; kingdom Metazoa; phylum Chordata; class Mammalia; order Afrosoricida; family Tenrecidae; genus Tenrec; species Tenrec ecaudatus. Next base: position 10,191,877 of record NC_134535.1, read on the forward strand.
CAGATTATGCCAACTTGAGTGTGGACGTGTGGGACCGGGCCTCCTCCCTCACCAACAGCATTGCTCCTTCAGTTAGTGTCTAGACCAGTGGTTCTCAGCCTTCCTACTGCTGCCACCCTTTCATACAGTTCCTCGTGTTGTGGTGACCCCCCAACCATAACATTATTTTCATTGCTACTTCATCACTCTAATTTTGCTACTGTTATGAATCATCATGTAAATACCTGTTATGCAGAATGTATTAGGCGACCCCTGTGAAAGGATCGTTCGGCCTCCAAAGGGTTCGTGACCCACAGGTTGAGAAGCACTGGTCTAGAATGTGGAGCAGCCTGTAAATGCAGAAGATTCCTCCTGGAATGCACAGAGCGGCATAATACAAGAAAAGTAGAATAAGGGTTCATCCAAGCCCTGAAACACTGCCCTACTGACCAACACGTATCCTGCCAGCTTCTCTCTGATTCTGGCCTGGAGTCTCCAGGGACAGAGCACCTCGCCGGAAGAGAGGTGCCCCTGGTTACAAAGACGGCGTTTATCGCCCATCACGGGTGTAAGGGTGGAAAGATATCCCATTGACTTTTACAAGAACCCTGCACTCTGACAAGGAGCACTGGTGGTGCAGGGGCCAAGCATTGGGTTGCTAGCCAACCACGAGCCACCCAGCAGGAGAAAGATGAGGCTGCTGCTTCCAGAAACACTTGGTCTTGGGCCCCTGCAGAGCAGGTCTCCGTCCTGTAGGGCAGCCATGAACCAGAGCCGCAGGTCTCCCTCCTGAAGTCAGTGTCTGGACACCTGTCAAATCAGTGGTCTGGTTTCCAGACCTTTGTAGGCGATCCATTTTGTGTTGCAGGCCTTCTAGTTGCTGTGACTACATTCTCCATTTTTTACATTTTCATTGGCACCTGATCCACATACCATGCAATTCAATAGTTCAATCATATCAAGAAGAATTGTATAATCATTAGCATAATCAATTTTAGAAACACCCCCCCCCCCAACCCGGTTAAATCGCCTTTAAAATCTATGAACTATTTCTATTGGGGGAAATAAGACGGATAGCTGACCTGGTTAGCTTAAAGTGAAGATTCTAAGCCTTTTATATTAAGGACAGTCTCGCGGAAGCATAGCTACTTCCATCCTAAAACCCGTTGGGAAGAATCCCAGCTCCTCATTTGTCTTTATTAGGAAGGAAGAAAAGGAATTGAGACTAGCAGGGGGCTTCAGAAAGTTTGTGGGAAAATTTCATTACTTTTTCATGCCAGTTTTCTCATGAACATCTGGAACACCCCCACCCCGGTATTCCCGGTTCCCTTTCCTCGTAACTGAGGAATCCTCTGGACACGGAACAAGTCACTAAATGATTCGTCTCCACATGCTCTTTTACCAGTTATGGATCTGCTATTGGAAGTCAGCAAAGCGTATTAAGGTAATATTAGACAGTGGCTCGTTGATTTCTTTAGTCCCTCATTTGTGCTGGCGACTTCTTGTGGGACCTTGGGTGGAACCAGGGCCAGCTCCCTTTTGTGACAGCAGTCAGCTGGTATCCACAGTGGTGTCGGTTGACCCTCTGACTTCTGAGGACACGTCTTGCCTGATACAAGGACCAGCTCAGTGAGTGCACTCTCAGCCCACCATCATGTCGGCATGTGAGGCAGCCCTGCCAGTGGCCCTCCCAATCCTCTGGATGGTGACCCTCCATTCATCGGGATCAGCAGGCTCTGTGACTGTCTACTCTGTTATACTCCCGGCCATTAATGGCCAGCTGGGTTTTTATGGAAACAGTAGGATAGGACCGAGTTCTGCTGCAGGCTGCAAGGAGGGAGCTATCGGAGTGTCTGCAAAGTGCAGTGTCTGAGTTGTTGCACCTATTTCTAAACTTCTATTTGCCATTGGAAAAATTTATTTGAAGTAGTAGGGAAAGTACATTATTATTAAATTTCAAATACAGAGTTAGCTTGAAGAAACAAATCTTTGAATTCCGGGCCTGTAGAAACCAACACCACACGAAAGCCTGGCATTATTCTCCAGATCTTAGGTGCGGAGAGGTGCTCAGACCAAAGGTGGAGGTCTGGGTCTTAGATGCACAGGCGGCCTAGGGAGGGAGATTGTCACAGACTGGGGGAAGTCAGAGAGGAGCAGTATTCCAGGGGCCTCACTGGAGGCTGCCTAGCTACCTACTCAAGGGAGTACAGGTGAGTTTCTCAAAAGTGGATCTTTACCAAAACAGGTCAAGGGAAGGAGCCCGGGCATGCCTTTGCCTGGGACCTACAGGTGCACTGACACCTGCTAAGCAGCCCTTCAAGGAATCCAGCTATGGGCTTAGGAGAGTGGATGGTCCTTGCTTCCACATGCCCCTCAGTTGATGTGACTGGACCCCACGTATGCTTGTGGCCATCGCTCCTGACCTCCATCCTACGCCGCCATAAACGAAAGATGCTCTAGAGCATCGAAGAGTTGTCTTCCAGTTGGTCTCCTGCAAGCCTTCTTAAAAACAATTAGGTATAAAAATATGTTTGATCTCAAAGGTCTGTTTCTCAACCTCTCTCTCTTTCAGTGCCCGAAGTGACGAAACCAAGTTTAAGCCAACCAACGGCCGCCAGCCCAATTGGCAGCTCTCCATCGCCACCAGTCAATGGTGGCAACAATGCCAAAAGGGTGGCAGTGCCGAACGGACAACCGCCAAGCGCCGCCCGCTACATGCCTCGGGAGGTGCCGCCGCGATTCCGTTGCCAGCAGGACCACAAAGTGTTACTAAAACGTGGGCAGCCCCCTCCACCGTCCTGCATGCTCCTCGGGGGCGGGGCAGGGCCTCCTCCCTCCACAGCACCTGGAGCAAACCCAAACAACGCACAAGTGACAGGAGCGCTGCTGCAGAGTGAGAGTGGGACTGCACCAGGTAAGGTGTCCCGGTCACCGCGGCTGGCTCCCGGCAGCTTTGGAGCGAGAGCTCGGCCTCCGAGCCAGTCATTTGATTATTTCGCCCTGGCCTTGCCTGGTAAAGCACCCAGCATGTCGAGATTCTTCTGTATCTCACAGAGGGGAGAGGAGCCCAGTGGGAGATGTGCAGAGGCTTTTCTCGCTGAAACTGAGCCTTCCCCTCCTGGAGTGTGTGCTAGTGGCCGGAGCGACGGACAGCGCTGCTTTTGCCTTCACTGTGTAGGGCTCCTTTCCCCCCCTCCAACAGGAAGTACTGCTCTTTTTTTAATCATTATATTGGGGGCTCGTACAGCTCTTATCACAATGCATGCGTCCATCCATTGTGTCCAGCACAGCTGTAAGACGTACTGCCGTGAGCCTCCATGATTCTGGCTCTCAGCTCAGAGGCTCTCAGGGCAGGACTGGAGGTGGGGCTGACGGGGAGGCTGCTTCTGATCTCCCAGGAGGCAAGGAGTAGAGAGAATGGTTTCAGAGATACCAGTAGTAGAATCTTGGGACCATACCAAATAAGAGTCTATTATTAAAAATATATATATATATATATATATATATATATATATATATATATATATATATATATATATATATATATATATATATATACGTTTATTCCCTATAGTCTGCTGGTAGACGTTTTATATCAGTATTTCTTTTGGGACGTCAGCTGTATGGCGGTAAATATAGTATGTAGAAATAAAGGATCTTTAGCTGAGAGGTTCAACTAGATGCCCTGAGAGTTTTTATTAGGTGGATTATAAATCAGCCAAGATTAAGCAAATATCCCAACACACGCCCACCCCCTCTTATTGAACATTTCACTTGATCTCTTAGAACGACTTTGGAGGCCATGTTAAAATTCCGAGCTGGGGCACCACGAGGGGTGGGCAACAACAGTGGATTGGTGGTGGTTACCGAGAGAGGACGCTTTCTTCTAGCCCTGTGTTGGAACACAGAATTGCCTAGAAAACACTTGTCACCCCTCCCCTGTGGAGAGAAGCCTCACGGCGCCGCCAAATCCATGCTGTCACGAGGAGGCTTCCAGGCCAGCCCCATAACGGCCAGGAAAGGGCCCCTGGCCTCCCTTCGTGGCCCCTGCTAACCATGTGCAAGGAAGTGTGTGAGGGGTGGCCACATCAGGCGTTCTTCAGCCAAGTAGAGCTAGACCTCGAGGTAGACACTAGTCCAATATGCGTCGCAGCCTCCTGGTTACATAGCTCAAACCAAGGAAGCCCCTACGTCTTAAGAGTTGGGAATGGTGCTTTCTTTTGTCTGTAATATTTTTTTTCCAGTTTCAGGTTTATTTAAAACAGGATGATTAAAGGAGCTAGCATAGTTGAGAAAAAATTAGGTTTAGTAAAGGCATATCGAAAAAAAGCATAGCCTCTCCCCATCCATGGGGGCGTGTGCTGAGCACTCACTCCGAGCTTTGTTTGCTTAAGTCCCTTCAGGACATGAGCTCAGTTTGGATCCTGCTTGCTCGGTGCTCGCTGCAATGCTTCCCCACACCCCCAATGCCCTGGCTCAGTGGGCAGTCATCAGTCACCATGCTGCACGCTGGCCGCTGTGTGGCGTGAAACGTTAGTGCCCCGTGGTCTTTGCCTGTGCGAGGGAAGGATTCCTGCCCAGAGACAGTGGCTCTAATGCCAGGCAGGGGAAGATGATTTTCAGGTAAAGGGCCCCAGAAGAACCATTTCAGGGAGTGCCAAGGTGAGAAGGCACAGATTTTAGTGACTGTCCAGTCTCATGGGCTGTAGACATCATCATAGAAAGACTGGTTGGTTTCATATTGTGGATCAAATACCAGCCAGGCCAAGAAGATTAACTTTGTTCTCGGGCACTGGAAGACTGTTGAAGGCTTTACACAGCAGTTACATAATCAAAGGTGTGCTTCAGAAAAATGACTCCACCTCTGAGTGTTTAAAATAGATCTGAGCCAGAGAGCCAGTTTAGGGCGGCATTGCCGGAGTCTGGAGATAAAAGAAAGCCCTTTGTCAGTTGGAGGAGCTGTTGTGGAGTTAGACTCGGCGAGGCCAGCGGCCGGCTGGGGCGGGGAGATGATGAGTGCACTGGAGGGTGGGAGGGGGGGGGCGGCGGGTGGATGAGCGTGTCCGTGGTGCTGACGGTCGTCCACGTGTAGCTGTGATTGATGGAGCAATCTCTCTTCCAGATCCAGCCCTCGGAGGTGCTGCTGCTTCAAATTATGCAAATTCCACCTGGGGCCCGGGAGCCTCCTCCAACAACGGCGCCTCCCCCAACCCCATTCACATCTGGGACAAGGTGATTGTAGACGGGTCTGACGTGGAAGGGTGGCCTTATATTGCCAGCAAAGACACTGAGTCTTCTTCCGAAAACACCACCGATAACAACAGTGCCTCGAACCCTGGCTCTGAGAAGAGCCCTCTGCCAGGAAGCACCACTAGTAACAAAGGAAAAGGGAGCCAGTGCCAGTCTGCAAGTTCTGGGAGCGAATGTAATCTTGGGGTCTGGAAGTCCGACCCCAAGGCTAAATCTGTTCAATCTTCCAACTCTTCTACCGAGAGCAACAACGGACTAGGCAGTTGGAGGAATGTGAGTGGTCAGGACAGGCTTGGACCTGGCTCGGGCTTCAGCAACTTTAACCCAAATAGCAACCCGTCTGCCTGGCCAGCGCTGGTCCAAGAAGGTAATTCTAGGAAAGGGGCACTGGAAACGGAGAGCAGTAATTCCGGTGCACAGGTGAGCACAGTAGGAGGTCAGGCATCCAGGGAACAGCAGTCAAAGATGGAAAATGCGGGTGTTAACTTTGTTGTCTCTGGCAGAGAACAGGCTCAAATTCATAACACTGATGGACCAAACAATGGAAACACTAACTCCTTGAACTTAAGTTCGCCAAACCCCATGGAGAGTAAGGGACTGCCCTTCGGAATGGGCTTGGGGAACACCTCCAGGAGCACTGACGCCCCTTCACAAAGCACTGGAGATCGAAAGACTGGGAGTGTTGGGTCTTGGGGTGCAGCTAGGGGGCCTTCTGGAACTGACACAGTCTCTGGACAAAGCAATTCTGGAAACAATGGGAACAATGGAAAGGATCGAGAGGACTCCTGGAAAGGAGCTTCTGTTCAGAAATCAACTGGGTCAAAAAACGACTCTTGGGACAACAATAACAGGTCTACGGGTGGGTCCTGGAACTTTGGCCCCCAGGACTCTAATGACAACAAATGGGGTGAAGGGAACAAAATGGCATCTGGGGTCTCTCAGGGAGAATGGAAACAGCCGACTGGGTCTGACGAGTTGAAAATTGGAGAATGGAGTGGTCCAAACCAACCAAATTCTAGCACTGGAGCATGGGACAATCAAAAGGGCCACCCGCTCCCTGAAAACCAAGGCAATGCCCAGGCTCCCTGCTGGGGAAGATCTTCCAGCTCCACAGGAAGTGAAGTTGGAGGTCAGAGCACTGGAAGCAACCACAAAGCAGGAAGTAGTGACAGTCACAATTCTGGCCGCCGCTCATACAGGCCCGCTCACCCTGACTGTCAGGCTGTCTTACAGACTCTCTTGAGCCGAACTGATTTGGACCCCAGGGTGCTTTCAAACACTGGCTGGGGCCAAACTCAAATTAAGCAGGACACAGTGTGGGACATTGAAGAGGTGCCAAGGTCCGAGGGGAAAGCTGACAAAGGAACTGAGGGGTGGGAGAGCGCTGCCACACAGACCAAGAACTCAGGGGGCTGGGGAGACGCACCCAGCCAAAGCAATCAGATGAAGTCTGGATGGGGGGAGCTCTCAGCCCCCACCGAGTGGAAGGACCCCAAGAACACGGGGGGCTGGAATGACTATAAGAACAACAACTCTTCCAACTGGGGAGCAGGGCGACCAGAGGAGAAGACGTCTTCGTCTTGGAGCGAGAATCCCAGCAAGGATCAGGGGTGGGGAGGAGGCCGCCAGCCCAATCCTGGATGGGCTTCTGGAAAGAACGGCTGGGGGGAAGAAATTGATCAAACGAAAACCAGCAACTGGGAAAGCCCAGCAAGTAAAGCCGGGGCTGGGTGGGGCGAAAGTGGGCAGAACGAAATCGGAACCTGGGGCAACGGCGGGGCTGGGAGCATCTCTTCCAAAGGAGGATGGGAAGATTGCAAACGCTCTCCAGCCTGGAATGAGACAGGCCGGCAACCCAGCTCCTGGAACAAGCAGCACCAACAGCCCCAGCAGTCCCAGCAGGCCCCACCGCCACAGCCAGAGGCTTCTGGGTCCTGGGGAGGCCCGCCCCCACCCCCTCCGGGCAACGGACGGCCTTCCAGTTCCAACTGGAGCAGTGGGCCACAGCCAGCAGCCCCCAAGGACGAGGAGCCCAGTGGTTGGGAAGAGCCATCCCCACAGTCAATTAGTCGGAAAATGGACATCGACGATGGCACTTCAGCCTGGGGAGACCCCAACAGTTACAACTACAAGAATGTGAATCTGTGGGATAAGAATTCCCAGGGGGGCCCAGCACCTCGAGAACCAAACCTGCCGACCCCGATGACCGGGAAATCCGCATCAGGTAAGTCTGGACTGGTTTTGTTTTGGCTGGTTGGTTGTCTCAGAAGTTTGGGTGACACAAAGAAGTCCCAGACCTCAAATGTTTGGGTTGCGCTGCCTTGATTTCCATCTTTCCGACATTGTTGGTGCTTATCCGAGCTTCTCTTTATAGGAAACGGTAGCGACAGCAGTTGGTGAGCGCACAAGCTAATGCTCTCCTTCGCAAGAGGAAAAGATGGCAGCCCAAATGTTAGTCCCCACAAAGGATTTTTGAAATTATACCAGTGTGCAGAGCCACAGGTCCTGTGCCGTAGATGGAAAAAGTAGGAAGGAGTGAAATAAGACCCAAGGTGAACCTGGCTCCGCTTGTGGGCCCTGCCTGTGGACAGTCCTCAGGGATGCCCCAGCAAAGGGAGATACCTGGCACCAGGCAGAGTTCCTGTGAAAATGGATGGAACGATCATGGAATTTCCCCCACCAACTTTTGGAAGGCCCCTTGTGCTGTGTCCCTGTGCACACCCACACGTGCACGTACACACACCACCACTACCACCACCCACGGCACATGCTGCCTTGCCTCTGTAGTGAAAGGTTGGAGGTGTGAGTCTGCCCCAGGCCAATGGGAAGAAAGGTCAGATTATTTGCTTCTGAAAAATCAGCCTTGAGAACCTAGGGCGTCCAGGTTGGCAGGGGTCAAGTCTGCTCACCTAGTCCGTAGGCAACTGGTTCGGCTTCTTCTGGTGGCCATGAACCTGGTGTCTGAGTTGGTTCCGGCACTTTCCAGAGGACTTTTGGTGATTGTGTCTGGAAGTGGAGGACTCTGTGTGAGGGTCCATAGTCGAGTGACAGCTGTCAGGCATCACTGGCGTGTGGGGAGGGGTGTCTGGCCGCTCCCACTGTGCATCTGTCACGGGTGGGCTTCTCCACCCTCTCCATTGGAGTAGCAGGTATCAAACTGCGCCGGATCACCTGCCATTGCTCATTTGTTGAGCATTGTCAACTCGAATGTTTTTATGAAACATGTCATTCAAGAAATGAAGGGGGGGTGGTATTTACCTTCTCAGTCTTTTTTCCCACTTAGCTATAATTAAAATGTCAATACTTTGTCCACTATTAAGCTTTATGTAGGCCTAGTGTTCATAGGAACCCTGGTGGCGATACCAGGTCAGCTTTGGAATACTAACTGCAAGGCTGGCAGTTCAAAACCACCAGTCACCTCAGGCGGTCTGCTCCTGTAAAGATTTACAGCCTTGGATACCCTGCAGAGGGTCACGATGAGTTGTAATTGACTGGTTGGAAGTGTGGTATGGTATGGTGGCCTAGTACTCAGTAAATCTTCTTGTCAATGAGTATTTTTGCCTTCTTTTTAAAAATATTTGAAAAGAGCAAAGAAGGAAATAAAAACTGCCATTACCCCCCTCTGTAGAAGCTAACCTGATTACATTCTTTAGAAAGCATATGCATCCGTCAAAACCTCCCTGCCTGACTTCAGAGCACAGCATAATAAACGAATGTCAACCCCTGGACGTTATCCCAGAGAATCTCTGAACTATTGGTGTTTCGCTCAAAATGCGTTCCTGCTTACAGTGCAACGTGTTGTACGTCTGTCCTAAAATTTTATATAGTAGGGATTGTACGATGCATGCTTTGCTTTACCCTTTTTTCACTATATGTACATACATGTATGTGTGTATATACATACATGAGTATGCCTATCAGCACATGCAGTTGTTGTAATCGCCTCGTTGGTAGTATTCATTTTGTGGGATGGCCGATAATTGATAGAATGAGTCTCCTTTTGATAGGCTTGGACATTGCTTGCAATTGCTTTTCAAAGAGTGAAGGTGTGAGCATTGTTGCTCGTGATTCCATCTACCTTGACTAGTATGTTCATGGGATACGCCCTTGCCAGTGGGATCTCTAGGTCAGCAGTTCTGCGCCTCAGATTTTAGTTTTGTGAGTGACCTGGTGGAGCATCCTCCATGAAGGCAGAGCCAGTTCTGTGAATGTAGAATATCGGAGAGCCGGCTCCCTCCTCCCTCCCACTAGATATGCAGTGCTGCTTGCTTAACAAGTCGTCCTGAGAGAACATTTCTTTATAGTCTGAAGCAAAAGCACACCCCTGCGCCAGGCACGCACTTAAGCTTGGGGTGAGTCAAATGGAAGCAGTCCTGCAAGGGCAAAGTGGCGGATGGAGGCCCAGGACCACAGGCTGGGGGAGACACTGCTCCTTGGCGACATTTGGGGTGAGGGTTGTGTAGTGCTGGAACTGGTGTTTGGTTGCAAGTCAGGAAGGACCCCAAGTGTTAAATCAACAGTTAATAGCAATGGCAGAAAGTGACTCGTGTTAATAAAGGGGCTTCAGGAAATTGGTGGGGAATTGCATGATCTTTCCCTTCCATTTTTCCATGAACATTCGAAGACCCCTCATACAGTTTTGTTGACTTTATTTTCGAGCCGGAGTAGAGGTTTTGATGAGTTCCTTTTTCAGCCCAGGGATTTCAGTTTGCTCTGCCAGACAGCTCTGGGGCCTTTCTGCTCTTTGACTAGTGTGTTACTTGAAATAAGATGGGGACTTTTAACGTGGAACTTGGCTTCACAGCCCGATGACTTCATCCTTGTTCTACCCCACCCCCCAACCCCTTCCCTTCTCTTACATCCGCCCACATAGGAATGCTTTGGGTTTCCTGAACCTGAAAAAGATGGCCCCATTTGTACTTTTTAAACAAAGCATGTCATGCTTATTCATAATTCCTGAAAGATGCTCTCTGCCTGACCCAGCTGGTCCTGTGGTCAGTCACCATTTGTAAAACTTTGTCAGGTGATGCTGTGGACGTCCTTACATGGGGAAGTTTCACTTTAAGAGCCTGTTTCCACGTGCTTATTGCTTTCTCCAAAATGCATCGTCTAGGCTCTGGCCCTGTAGCAGATTTAAGGGATTCTCTTTCGATTAAATGCTGCAGTCATACCGCATGGTTAAAACTTGAGCGAGAATAAAAAATTCCATTGGGAAATTCAGTGGGCAATATTCTTGACTCTTAGTGTCGCCTGCAAGAAGGTGAACTTCTCTCTCTCCTAGACACGCGCACTTAGGCCTAAGTAACTTGACTGCCTTTTTAAAATTACAGATCTCCTCCACTTCACAGAAATGGCTCTATAAAGCTTTTGTCTTCGTCGTGGTTTTCATCATAAAAGCGGCTCTATCATCAAGGGAAATATCATCTGACAGACTTGAAATAGATCCAGAAGGCTGTTTGGAAGACATGAAACAGACCCTTAGCACAAAAGAGGGACCTTAGCTGTACCTTCAAGATTTTTGTGCATTTGTCTCAACCTCAGAGTCACCTTTTTCGTGACCAAAAAAGCGCTTCAGAATCTTCTGTTACAGCCCCTGCCCTTTCCTGGGTAATCAGAATGTGTCAAGTAGATCCTGGACTCCCACACTTGCTTGGCCTACCACCCCTTTGCTGGGGGCATGTTGAGATGGTGGGGGGCTTACTTCCCCTCCCTGGCAATTAAAAACTGATGTGCTATAGCCTACGATCCAGGATGAAGTGTGGGTGTCTGCTTTTGAAAGCTGTCTCCGCCCACGACAGCGCCCTCTAGGGGTGGCATCTCCCACTCTGGGAAACAGTGGGCTAGAGCCCTTACAGCCTGCCCTTTCATGAAGCTAGATTAACCTGCAGTCTTCTCTGGGCCGAAAACGACTCGCCTTTGATATTATGAGTCCTGTGATTCTCTTTTCGACAAGAAAACATTTACCCAAATTTCAGCTCCGTCCCCTCAAAGAAGGGTTACCTGGACATCCTCCTTTTTAAAATGAGGTCTGAAGGATCTGTTTGTGGAGTTTGGATTCTCATCGCGTTCCAGTGGATAGCATCACGCTTATGCTTACGTAATATAACAGTCCTCCAAATGCATCCTCCTCCAAGTAGAGGAAGCATTCCTGATTATTGACGTGATTCCAGCAGCAGAGAGACAGGATCCCAGCCCTGCTCTTTGCTGCCCATCTAGGAAACCCTTCCGCCTGGCCGGAGTAAACCCTGTGGGAAGGTCTTAAATTGACCTGTGCTCTGCAGAGCGTGGGGTGCCACAGTTAGGAGCAATCACCTGCCCTCTGCTTGTGGCACTTCATAGGCGGTGGCACTTGCCATAGTCGCGCCCCCCCTCCCCCCCAGGAGGTAGCAGCAGTCATCCAGGGGATGAGAGCCTGGAAGAGCCACTTTGGGGCTTGAGGAGAGCTTCATACGAAGTTATCTGAATTAAATGGCCCAGTCTCAGGAGACAACTAGTCAATTGGCAAATCTGATTCACAAAGATAATGAATTACAAAGATAATTATCATAAAGATAATAGTCTGGTGAATAGCATTGGGAGATCTTAAAAGCTTGTGAATGTGGCCATCTAAGAAGTAACTTGGTTTCACCCCACCTGGAGCAAAGCAGAACAAAGAAAAATGAGAACTCAGGAAGGCATTAGTCCAAAGGCCCACAGGAACCATGCCTCCTCTGCTCTGAAATCCAAAGAACTAGCTGGCACCCCGCTGCCACGACCACCCACTCAAGAACTCAGTAGAAGGCCCCAGTGAGGATGTAGAACATCTCAGCGTGATGGAACTATTGCATTATATGATATGTGAACATTTTTTTTAAATGTACAGCAAACTTCAAATTACAAACAACAACAGAAAAAGACGACTTAGTCTGAGAGACTAGAGGAAGCCCCCAGCTCTTGCCTCGAGTCAGCCTTTTTGGCTTTAAATTGAAGACACTGCCTTTCATTTCAGTCAGATAGTGGCCAGGGATGTCAAACAAACAAAGAATGAGATGGCCTGACATGGTGGCTGCAACCATGGCTTGAGCCTGGCACCACTTGTAAGGATAACAGATGGGCAGTGTTCGTTCTGTTGTCCACAGTCACTGAGTCGGAACCAACTAGATGGCACCAGGAACAACATCTGTAGGAGACCAGAAGGCCAACGCTGGCCCCACATCAGCAGTGGGAAGACGGGAACCCAGAGGAAGTAGGGAGAGTGCTGGTATGATACAGTGTAGAGTTTGCAACTGACGTGACAAGACAGCCTGTGCCCAAACTACTGATGGGCAAACTAATCTGCCTACAAAAGCTCTCCCTTAAATCACAATTAAGTGTACATATTCTTTCACTTTTAAGTTAACTAGTTACATGGCTTCCCCTTCCATAAACGTCCTCTGATCTGGTGTGAGTGAAGGTGTACAGAGAGCTTCTAGGCAAGTTGGCCTATTGCACCTTCCTTTATTTGATAGAGTGTCGTTCTGCCAAATGTAGCCTTCGGATCCGTGCAGCATTTATGGAGATAAATTAAGGATTTAGTCCAGTCTTCAAATACAAAGGATGTTGCTTAGAAGAGGGGATATTGGTTAGAATCGACTGAATATGAACATCCCACTCCCTTGAACGGTAAAGCCCTCTGCTTGGATTTCTCCCTGCCTCCCCTCTTCTCTTCCTGTCTCCAGTACAGCGCCTCTGCTCACCTGTCTCAAAAGAAGCTATTGTGTACACACTGTCTTTGCCTAGGACCTCCATGTATATAATCCATTTCCAGTACACAGATACAAGATATCTCCAGTTTCTGGGGTGATCCACAGACTTTGCTTCTTTCATGTTGTTGCTGCCACCTTCAAAGTGTCCTCTTCTCATTCCCTTTTTCAGGCTCCGTTCTCCTCCACTTCATGCCACAGGCGACCTGCTCCTCTGTTAGCCTCCTGATCGCAGTGCCCCATGCGTAGAGAGCATGCTGCCCTTCAGGGGAGGGTAAAAGCCAGGGCCATTAGTGGTCTTGTTCATGAAGAGAAATAAGATTTGTTTTAACTGCCGTATGAAATGTCTCATTAGAACTGATAAGTTCTTATCGATTTGGGAATGGTTATCAACTTGGCATAGGGGAAAAAGCATTGAGCGGGAAGTCAGGACATCTCAATTTTGTGGTTAACATTCTCTCTTTGTCATTGAATTTGTGTGGGTTTCAATTTCCTGTTCCCCCAAACATGACTAAGGATGTCTGCCTGCCACGTTGATGAAGTAGATCGAATAACAAACATTCTAAAATGGTGTACCCTCAAAGAATGGTTTTTGTGGTTACTGCTGCCGAGAGCTACTACCAACAATTGATTCCTTCTTTCCTTAAAGATTCCAAATCTATGCAAGACGGCTGGGGGGAGAGTGACGGCCCAGTGACAGGAACTCGCCATCCCAGCTGGGAAGAGGAGGAGGACGGAGGAGTCTGGAACACCGCCGGCCCTCAGGGAAGTGCTCCCTCCCACAGCTCTGCAAGCTGGGCGCAAGGAGGGAAGAAGCAAATTAAGGTAGCCTGCTGTCTTGGTGACTGATCTTACGTTATTCTCCCTTAAAAGACAGAACTGAGGATTTGTTCAGGGAAAGAGTGGGCTAGCCGGTGTCCTCTCAGGGTACGAGTAAAGGGAAAGGATTTCCTTGAAAAAACAAGTGACTCCCCTTTCTTCCTCCATATTATGATAATTCTGTGGAAGCCAGCAAGACATGCTTCATAAACGCTTGGAAGCCACTGACATATACTGCATGGACTTTTGCCATCTGAAAACGAACGAAGTTCTTAGGGTAAAGCTCCATGAATATGTATAAGAGAAACCAAAGTAAGATGATACCGGCTTCTCTGGTGGCAGTCAGCATCATGGGATTTTCTCCCCTCCCAATCCCAGAAATTCCACGACCCAGAACCCTTTTCCCGACACAGTGAAGTACTAGTTAGTGGGCAAGGCGGCTGCAGGCACAAGGTGGTTTGTCTATGCCTGTACCATGGTGTGTTATCAACCGGTCACTCTCTCTGTCTTTAGAAGAACTCGGGTTGGTTTCTAATCTAGATAGAACTCAGGGTCTTTGAACCACCCTGGCCAGAAGCACTGCTGTGTGAATTTTAGCCGTTTGTCCTGTGTTGAACTGGGTGCAGCGATGCCATCCTTCGTTTCAGTGTGAGACCCGCTGCTCCATGGAGCGCTTGCGTTCTAACAGCTACTGTCCCCCCAGGTGCCATCCAAAGGGACTTCAGGGGGTTAAGGCTTAGACTCAGCCTCTACCCCCTCGACCTACAGGGCAGAGGTTGGAACCTTGTTCAGCCAAGGGCCCTTTGGATATATTTTATATATATTTTTTATTTATATATATATATAATTTGCAGGCCATACAAAATTATCCGTTTAAAAAGTAGCCTATGTGAATAAATTAAATAAGTAATCAGCCTATTTGGTCAAACAGTGATTGAACTCCCCCCACTGTGATGGCTGGAACGGCTTCGCTTCGATGAGGCTTTTGGTGTTAGCCGGTGTTCATGATTTTAAGGACGTCCCCCACCCCTGCTCTAGGGTATTCGTTCTTAACCTTCTTCTAAAGCCCCTGGTAGGTGCAAAGGGAGCCCGGTGGTGTAGTGGTTATGCATTGGGCTGTGATCTGCAAGGTCAGCAGCTCGAAGCCATCAGCAGCTCCTGGAGAAGATGGGACTTTCTGCTCTCGTAGAGTTACAGTCTCAGGAACTCTTGGGGCGGTTCCACCCTTCACTGCAGGGCAGCTGTGAGTCGGCACCGACTCAAAGGCCATGAGGTCTGTTGTTTGTTTTTTTAATGTAGGGGGAAACTGAACTCACTCTGTGGCTAACCACACGGTTGGAAGTTCAAGTCCAGAGGCACCTTATAACAAAAAACATGAAACTCTACTTCCAAACCCTTGGTCACTACAAACCCTGTGTCATACAGTTCTACTTGGACATTTATGGGGGGACCAACTGTCAGAATGATGCCCACAGCCATGTGTTGTTTTTGTATTTTTTTTAACTTCACTGTAGAGTTCTGCTGAGAGAAAGATAGGGCTTTCTACTCCTGTACAGCGTTAGAGCATCTCAGAAACTCTCGGGCAGTTCTACCCTGTTCCCTAGGGTTGCTCTGAGTCCGCATCATCTCGGTGGCATGTTTTTGCATTTGTTTTGTTTTTAGTAGAACTTTGCAGCGACTTTTCGTTTCAGCAGTCACAGTCACACACACTTCTCCTTTGAGGGTTTCTGGTTCCTAACCCTAGTCACAAAAGAAATAATTCGGTAAACTTCTTTTTAGATTATTATTATTGGTCATCTTTTGTGATCTAGTTCACTTTTGCCTTTGCTTGTTATTTACAAGTTAATAGTGAGTTGAGTGGAAAGAAAGTTCAGAGTTCTGATGACTGGTTGAAATGTGAAAAGTTCGGGTGCCCCACTCAAGCAACAGCCAAGGGTTCGCTAACGAACATAACTGGGGCGCGAATGTTTCCATTCTATAAACGGTGATTCTGGCTTCCCAGGCTCAGGGCTGTGGGGGGTGGAAAACCTGCTACTGAACTAAAGATCAGTGCCTCATCCCATTCAAGAATAGTAAAATTGATTCAGCAAATGTCACCACAGTGCAGGCCTAATGTTTGCCCGTAGACTGCGCAGCTGCTCTCGGCCCCCGTGTCCCCTTCTGCTCTGCACGGTCCTTATCAGAGTTCCACCTGCCTTGGCATGGAAAGAAGAGTGAGACCAAGGACTGGCTCCTTTGGGCAGAGACCTTTAGCCAAAAAGCAAACCACCACCCCCACCCTAACAAAACAGCCTCTCTCCCCAGGGCATGGGGAATGTGTCTTTCATGGTCTTTCTACGGGTGACCAGTATCCTTTGGTCTGAAAGATTAATGGACAAAAGTGCTACTCACCTGAGTCCCTCACTGTATCCACACCGAGAGAAATGACCAGCTTCAATGGGCCCCTCGACTGAAATAGCCTGCAGTGCCAATACCCACCGTTTTCCTCATACAGACTACCTAGGGGTCCATGGGAAAGCACTCGCAGGCACGAATATTATTCTCCAAAATTTAGTACTGACTTCCTTCTCTTTAAAAAGTAGGAATGCTAGGCGGTGGTCGATTTTGCTAGTACATTCTAGTTGAATGTGTTGAATAAAAATAAAACGAAACACATTTCTAACCGAGGCTTCTTAACTCACAGAAGCCACCAAACGGGACTTCCCGGTTGACGGTAGTCAGAGAGGAGTAAGCTGGGCTCCAACAGCCCAGCCGTTGGTGCTGCGTGTCCCGTTGGTGCTGCGTGTCCCGTTGGTGCTGCGTGTCCCGTTGGCACGGGCACCACTCGCCACAGGTTGAAATAAAATAACCCGGCTCTGAGGTTTCCCGTTTCGTTTCTGTAGTGCTCACTGAAGGGAGGAAACAGTGATTCATGGATGAACCCACTTGCCAAACAGTTTTCAAATATGGGATTGCTGGTAAGTTTCCTTTTTATGTGTCCTGTAACCCAGTGTTTGCTGAATGCAGACTGTGAGCCCACTGCCACGTCCAGTGCCCGATGGCAGATCCGAAAGCTGGCTGAAGCTGGGCGCTGCATCTTTGGGGCATAACCACTCTTTGTGCCCAGTTCCTTTCTACACACACATACACCCTGACCCCCACCCCGCTGAGAGTACTCCTAGAGTTTAGGACTGTCTCTGTACAGTTCACAGCCGTGTCCTGCTCTTTCGGAGGACAAAGACGGCTCCCTGGCCACTGTGCCACTTCAACTTTAAAAAAAGACAGCAGTGATTTGCTAACTAGACAGCTATTCAGGGATTGACTAACTACATGCTACATGTGGAATTCTGTGAAATCACTCATTTCTCTGTCCGTATCACGGAGGGACCACCCTGTCTCCGTTGCCAGAAGACAAGTGCCTTCACTTGGCCACACGCTTGAAGATCTGACGGCTTGACAAATCACAAGAAAACGTCGTCATCCCTTGGCTGCCACTCAGGGAGTTTGATCCTGGGCTGCTGGGAACTGGAGGAGCTTCGTTTGTTTCTCCAAGCAGCTCTTTAGCTATTCCTCTGACCGACAATTTTCTGTGGCGAGTTGTGGATAAAAAGGGAATTTTAAAAACCCAGGAACAAAAGCACGCCAAAACGAACTGTGTAAGAAATAAATAATTCAAAAAGATTGAAATGGCCAGGCAAGTGAGGCAGATGGCTGGGTGGCCCAGTTTGCCCGCCACTGGTCACCCAGGATTGCTGGTTCAAACCAGTCCACCAGCACCAAGGAAGGAGCAGGCCTAATGATCTGCCTCTGGAAAGTTGACAGCCCAAACGGAAGCTCAGCTCGAGGCTGTCACGCAGACAGTGGTCTCCATAAGCACAGTCTTTATGCCAGTGTAAGGTCCATGGCATAGCACCGTGTAGCGGGCCATCGGAGAAAGTCAGAAACTCACAGGGGCAGGTCTACCAAGGCACTCTGGTAGTGTGTAGGAGGTTACTTGTTGGGCTGGTAACCCAAAGTAAAAATAAAGTGGAGGCATTCTGCTCCCATAAAGATTGACAGTCTTGGGGGTCGGAGGAGGGGGGAGTACAGAGTGGAGACACAAAGCCCATTTGTAGGCCACTGGATATCCCTTTTCAGAAGGGTATCGGTGAGGAGATGAGCCAGTGAGGGTGCGATTTAGCAACAATGAAACATACAACTTCCCTCTATTTCCTAAATGTCTCTTCCTCCCCTACTATCATGATCCCAATTCTACCTTATAAATCTGGCTAGACCAGAGGATGTACACTTGTACAGATAGGATCTGGAAATACAGGGAATCCAGGGCAGAAGATACCTTCAGGACCAGTGGGTTGGAAAGAGGGAACCGATTACAAGGACCTACATGTGACCTCCTCCCTGGGGGACGGACAACAGAAAAGTGGGTGAGACTTTGAGGGAGGGGGGAGTGGGGAGGGAGGAGTAAAATGAGGAGCTGATGCCAGGGGCTTAGGTGGAGAGCAAATGTTTTGAGAATGATGAGGGCAATGAATGTACAGATGTGCTTTACACAATTGATGTATGTGGATTGTGATCAGAGTTGTATGAACCCCTGATAAAATGATTTTAAAAATTTATGATAGTAAACTGTATGCAACAACAAAAAAAGAGCTGATACCAAGGGCTCAAGTAGAAAGCAAATGTTTTGAGAATGATGATGGCAACATGTACAAATGTGCTTGACACAATGGATGGATGGATGGATTGTGTTAAGAGTTGCACGAGCCCTCAATACAATGATTTTTAAAAAAAGATTGACAGTCTCAGAAACCCGGAGGCTCAGCTCTCTGGTGTTCCATAGTGTCACTGTGAGGTGTCAGAATCAACTCGATGGCTGTGTGCTTGGTTTTTTGGACTTGTACATTGCCTCAATAAAAACATGACTCTTCCGTGAATAATGATACTTCTCTGATTCACACATGGGCAGCCTTCATCTTTTCTCACCTATTCTTTCTTTCAGAGTCAAACGGAAGATAATCCCAGCAGTAAGATGGATCTCTCTGTAGGTGGGTATCGTGCCGCTGGTGGACATGGCAACACCATGCTCCTGTCAGGATCCTCTGCTCCATTTGAGATGGAACTGTGGTCCTTTAAGCGCTGGTTACTGAATGCTTATTCTAGGAGAGGCCCTGTCCCGGACACAAGTGCAAGAATCAGGAGAGTCAGGTCCAGGGTGTGATGGGTGCTGGGTACCAGCACTTGGAGGAGGGGAATAGAGGGCCGATGAGCCAAGGGAGCTTGTTATCAGTATATACTTATATATTTTTAAATAACATATGTATGTTTAAGACATTTTCACCAAAGTAACCCCAAAAGGCTCTCCTGTCAAGCTATAAGAGTTGGATGTTTGCAGGGGAAGGGACATGGGTCCTGTAGAGAGGCTTCATCAGTCTGCAGCAGTGAGCTCTCCCCTTCTCATCCTGTGTTAGGCTGGGTTGACTAGAAAAACAAATCCAGGACACTCGCATGTGTGTCAGAGAGAACTTGATACATCAAAGAGTAATTGAATATTGAGAAAATAGCCCAGTCCAGATCAAGTCCATAGGATCGGTATTAGCCCGTATGTCCAATACGTCTATAAATTCCTCTGCAGACTCACATAACACTTGCAATGACGCCAAAGGCAAGAAGATCACAGGCCTGCAGG
Source organism: Tenrec ecaudatus (assembly GCF_050624435.1). Taxonomy (NCBI): domain Eukaryota; kingdom Metazoa; phylum Chordata; class Mammalia; order Afrosoricida; family Tenrecidae; genus Tenrec; species Tenrec ecaudatus. Next base: position 10,211,311 of record NC_134535.1, read on the forward strand.
GGGAAAGTCTTGTGGATCAGTGGTGGTAGAAACATCTCAGTGCTGGCGTGGGTCTCCACGTGGCTTCTTCAGCTCCAAGGCTCTGGCTCTACCAGCATAGCTCCATGTGGCTTGTCAACAGGAATGAGTAACAGAGTGTGTCTGGCCGCCAGAGAGCTATTTATCTCCTTAGCGCCTCCACATGAGCTCATCAAGCTGAGACCTGATTGACAGGCTAGACTCCACCCCTTCCTCAAATTGGCAGTCCAGGGAGGAGAGTGGGGCAAGGGACTCCTTTTCATGAAGATGTGGCTTCTTAACCATTTTGCCCTCTCCTCACTCCAGGGAGCCTTCCGGATAAAAAATACGATGTGGACAAGCGAGCGGTGAATCTCGGGGATTTTAACGATATCATGAGGAAGGATCGGTCTGGGTTCCGTCCACCTAATTCCAAAGACATGGGAACCACAGACAGTGGGCCTTATTTTGAGAAGGTGAGTAGACTGCTTTATTGAAGGTTCATAGCTCCTGTGAGGACCACTTCTGCGCGCATGTGTCTCTTGAGAATTGGCTCCCAGGGGAGCATAGGGTTACTGAACTGGATTAACAGGAAGAACACAGCAGCTCCAGTTAAGTGGTGGCTGCAAACAGTCAGCGTCACCAGGATGAGGCAGCACTAGGCCCCCCTGTCCTCGGAACGAGAGCATGGTGGGGAAATGTCCCCGGCTGGAGAAGTTCATGCGCTTGGAGGGGGGAATGGTCTGTGACTAGGAAGGGGAAGGAGGCGCACACAGTACACAGTACAAGAGTGCCATTCTTTTCTGAATTCTCTATTTCTGCTACTGCACAGCTACGACTCACCCTGGTCTGCGGCCCAAGTTCTGCCCAGGCCACACAGACTTTCTCCCAGACTGTTGCTTGCGCAGAGCGCTCGGTTCCCAGCGCTCCCCCTTGGCGGAACCATCTGCTTTTCGTTACAGTGTATGCTTTTCAAATGCCAACGATCCCCGATTTAAACAAATAGTTGATTCGTGTCGGTTTTGTTTTTGACCGTTTCTGAAGGCAGAGGCACTCCCTGCTCTATTGGAAAATATTCCAATAGGAATGGTGAGGCCACGGCTTTGACACCACTTAGCTGCCTCGCCACTGGAAGACCGCTCGGGCTTCTGTTTGCGCAGCCCCCTCGCTCGAGCGATCAGTGCTAGGTGTCTGAAAATCAAGTGCCGGGCAGGATGTGTTACTCTCACGTTAAACTAGATGACAGACGGTCTCCGTGGGGCAAAGCGTGGCAGTGGTGATCAGGGCCGAGCCCTGTCCGTGCTCCTTGCTAATCCGTCTAACTGTGTTTATTTCTGGTGTCTCTCTCGGTCGCGTCACTAACCTGCCCGCGTTGTGATTGGCTAACTACTGCTTTGCAGCTGACTTTGCCTTTCTCCAATCAAGATGGGTGCCTTGGGGATGAGGCTCCCTGCTCTCCCTTCTCCCCTTCTCCCAGCTACAAGCTGTCTCCCTCTGGTTCCACACTATCCAACGTCAGCCTTGGAGCAATCGGCACAGGGCTCAACCCCCAAAACTTCGCTGCTAGACAAGTAAGGAGGCCTCTCAAATTTCTAACTGCTTGGCTGCGGCCTCGCCTGTGCCCTGGTCTGCAGTTTATTGCATCATTTGTCTGTCTTGGGAAATTGGTTGATTACTGAATGCGCAGAATGATGGATTAAGTGTAGATCTGCCATCCTTCCCACCCATAGAACCCATCTCTCATCATGTTTCTTATCACGGATTTTATTTTTAATCTCTTTCGTTTCGTGTTTTTTTCTTTATCATAACTTCACTCTTAAGTTAACTAAATTAGGAAAATGGTAGAGGCTAGGTGGTTACCTTTGCATAACCTATTTAGAGACTGGATTGGGCATTTCCTATTTAGACTGGGTGGCAAATCATATTTTTTAGGCTTTTCAATGTTATGATCCTGCTAATTCAAGAGTAGAAGAACCATAGGATTAAGCCTGTGAGGATTAGAGCCATTTAACAGCTACTGCCTTGAAGTCTAGAATATAATACTTATCGGGAGCATGGTGACTTTGATGTTAGGGAAGAGTAAGTAATGTTCAGGCGTGGCAGTGTTTCGTTCACTCTGGAAAGCCCCTTTCCTAAGGTCAGGGCTGCCAGTCCTCCAGGGAGCATTGTGCAAGCGGAGTAGAATTGGCAGGCTGAGAGAGCAGTCCCTCCCGGACCTCCCAGATCCGAGGGGGCCCAGGAACTTCTGTCTCTCACACCGACTACAGTTGCTCTGCGGTAGTTTTTGTGAAGCAGACGGGATCTGCAGCCACGACACCTTGGTGACGGTGATTCCGAAGGTGACCGTTCTGCCGGCTGGAGTCTCGGGCTGCTCTTTTGGCATCATGCCCTTCACTTGGGTGTGTCTTGGGAGGACAGTGAGGGTTGGCTGTGTCCACTCTGTCCTCCCATGATGACTTGCCCGTGGGATGAAGGGTCGCTAGACAGCAGCCCTTCAGGTTGCCTTCCCACGTTTAAAATAATCGCTTAATTAGGGTCTTGTGGGTGCTCAGGGTGGTTTTCTCAGGATCGGGAGCAGTCGGTCCTTTTCTCAATCACTGCTTTTCTGTTTCCACAAAGGAAAGAGGTGTGTTTCCCTCTTAGAGAAGCAGCAGCTTTGTCAGTGTTTTAGGGACTCTTTGTTTTGGGTTGGGGTGCACAAGTATAAAATAGTCCTAGCCCCTTTTGGTCAGTGGTGATTTAAACACGAGCCCAGGATCACGTCATGAACAGAGGCGGCGAGGACATGAACTGGAGTCGAGTGGGCCAGCGAAGCAGAGGGCGGTCTTCGTTGCTCTGAGCTGTGGCGTCTCGACAAAGTTCGTTCTGGATCGCGCTGGTCCGCCTGTGCACCCAAACCTGGTCATGGTTCTCTGACTCCTTCGTGGGGTCCATTTAACACACACCGCAATTCACAGGAGACAAGGCCTTTACTGTCCCAGGCCGTAGAATGTTCCCTTAGCTTGGTAGTTGGGCTTTTAACTCGCTTATTGTCTGAGGTAATCGCCGAATGTAATTGAAGCAAATCTCACTAGTTACTCTGGAGAGCTTACACTCAAAACCAAACTTACTGCATCAATTCCAACTCATGCGTGACCGTGTAGGGTGGGCTAGGAAAACAGCCCTGTTGGTTTCAGATACCTAGCTCTTTATGGGAGGTGAGCACCTCCTTCCTGCCCCGGAGGTGCTGGTGCTTTTACACGGCTGACCCTGCAGGGTGCAGCCTGCCTGCACCCACTACTCCAACAAGGCTCCTCATGAGAACCAAGGTCTTCAGAAAAGCTCATCCACCAGAGGCCAAGGCCAGCTCCATCTCAGAGAGCTCCCGACGACCATTTCCTCGCCTGTTTCATTCGAGATAGCGCTGTGCGGTGTAGCCGCGTCCGAGCCATGGAGATGGCCAGCTTAGGATGCCAACATGCCACGTGGAAGTACAAGAAAGTTGTTTGTTGTTTTAATCTCAGATAAAGAGAGGGATAGGTAGAGTTCGTTTAGCAGAAATAAGAAAGAAGGACCCGATTTTAAATTTTAAAAAAAAGAAAGCAAATTCTTTTGAATATTTTTATCCAGGACAAGGCTGAAATGAAAGATCACTGCCACTAAGCAGTGTCAGACCCATCTGAGCACGAATTCTGCCTGCCACTTTGACTGTTACAGCCCATGAATAGTTGGTACCTAATAGCAAGGTCACTGCTTTGATAGGGAAGTCTAAATGAAGATAGATCATGGCAGAATAGTAGTAGTGACATGAGTGTGGCCTGCTTTCATGGGATTGCGCCCGCAGACAGCCTGCCAAGGGGGCCTCCCACCGTGGCAAAGTGAGCCCCAGCCATCTCACCTCCAAGTGATGCTTTGAAGTGAACAGGAGAAGCAGAGAGGTTGGCGTTGCTAGAATTGAAAGGTTTTCTTTCATGTTCAGACAATCCTCTGTGAGTTGGGATTTATGGCGGGTCTTTGATTTTCTTTTATAAGATACACCGATTTTAATTGCCATTTCTGCTTTATGTTCTTAGTCATTTTAATTTTCAAGCTTTTAAAATTCATTACTTAACTTGTAACTGCCCCTTAATCTATTTTTGAATCCACCAAACCATAGTAATAACTTCACTATTTTTGAATTTAATGATGCTACTATAAAATTTTTCTTCGACATTTCTTAGGATTCCAGAAATAGGATGATGGTAGTACGTTCTGTGTAGAGTTTACATGTTTATTGCAGTTGTCTTTGCTGAACGTGTTCAGTGGGACATTTTCAAGTACATGAAACTGTTGAGTCAAGGAAGTTTGCAAGTGATGTGTTCATCCTGCAGACCAGGGCTCTGACGGGGTCCTGGGCATGCAAAGAGGGGTGTTCTGAGGCTGGTGGCAGAAAGACTGAATGTGAAATAACTAGAACACATTTAATGATTGGGGAGGTGGGTATCTAGAGCCTGAGTCAACTGATTTGAATGGGAAACGAAGCAGAAGGTTTGGGAGGAGACTTGTTGGTGAGGATGATCTCAGAGCTGGGCCTTGAGGAGACCCCCCAGCAGTAGAGGCATATGTGACGTTGTCACAGATGGTCTCTCTGCTGAAGAACTTTGCTCCTCTGGACACCAGTCATCATAGCGCCCGAAGTAGCTCTCAGTAGCTCTCTGGTTGGAGCATTCGGAGTACCCAGTGATCCTGCCCTCGAGAGAGTTAAACTTGCTTTAGCTAGACTGCAGGCGTCTTGACTGAGCAGGGCCTGGTGAGTAATACCTGGTGTGATGTCCCCGAAGTGCAATCTTTTCCTGTTTTGTCACCCTGTGATTGATTCAGAATTCCAATTGTAGCAAAGAAGGGTGGACAAGCAGACCCAGAACAGCAAGATGTGCCCTTCTCTGGACTAGGCTCCTCGTGCACGGGCTCACAATCGGTTGGCAATGCTTTTGTGATTGAACTAGCAACTCAGAAACATACTATCGTAGCGTCACTGTGCACCTGTTTGTAGTCGCAGATAGACCGGCCTTTTTACTCAGATGCCTTCCTTTGTAGGGTGAATCTCAGATGATAAGGTTTGAGAATAAGCTTGGTGAAATGAAGGGGAGAGGGGAATGGCTTGGTAAAACTGTTCCATTGTTATCCTCCCAAAATTAATTTAGTGCTTATTCTAACTCTGGACTAACTGTCGCCTTTCTGGCTTCTGGAGAGGGTACCAGAGGGTAGTGATATGCCCACAGTTCAACTGGAATCCTTTTCCTGAGTGTTCCATGATCAGGAACTCCTCAAAGGGAAAATTCCGTGATTCCATAGAACAGTTTCTGGTTCTTCTGGTGAGCTAGGAAACCCCAGCTGGTTCTAATTTGCCTTTTTTCTTTAAAAAATTGTTTTTCCCTTTTTCTGAACATTGACAACGAGCCTGACTTTGCTGTTGTGTTGACAGGGTGGCAATCATGGTTTCTTTGGAAATAGCACAGCACAATCGAGAGGCATGCACACTCCCCTGCAGCCACTAACTTCGTCTCCTAGTCTCCGGGCGCAAGTGCCTCCCCAGTTCATTTCCCCCCAGGTAAGCGTCTCCGTGTGTGCACGGTGTCGGGTGAAAGCCGGTGGTTCCCAGCCAGTCCTTGACTGGCTTTGCCATCGTAAGAGGGAGTAACCGGCTACCTCGCTCAGATGTGGAATGTCCAGGCAGCACCCAGGGCCAGGACGCTTGGACCAGAAACATCGTCAAATTGTACAATTGGTACAAAGTAGATGTTGGCATGAAAAAAAGTCAGGTTTATTTTCCTTTCAGATCTCATTTTTATGTAATACTATGTTTTGTTTTGTTTTTTCTTATTAATTCACTTATAATCATTTTATTGGGGGCTCATACAACTCTTATCACAATCCATACATACTTCCATTGTGTCAAGCACATGTGTACATCTGTTGGCCATCATCATTCTCAAAACATTTTCTTTCTGCTGGAGCCCTTGGTATCAGCTCCTCCACCTCCCTCCTCCACGAACCCTTGACAATTTATATATTATCATTATTTTACTATGTTTTTTTAAGCACGTGTACTTAAAAACTATAAAGTATGACATGTCCCCATGTAGAAGTTGATTGTTCTTGAGGACCTACCACCAGGTAGAGAGAACTGCCGGGTCTGGGTGCCTTTGTTGAGGGGCTGCTAAGACGCTGCCTTGATGCTCAGGGTGGGGGGGGTGGAGAAGCTTGACCGCAGGCTTCCTTAGATGGCAGCTCGGGCTGGGTGGCAGTACCACAGGAACCTTTTAGATCCATTTCTTAGTGTATAATGCGTTCTTTGGGGTAAAGAAGTTTTTGCCAACCTACTGCATACTCGACATCCATCTGCAAACCAAATGGTTGGCGGTTCTAATCCACTGAGTGCTTGGTGGCAGACTGTTTCCCCCAGGAGGACAGTTTGGAAATTCTCCTCTTACATGGACTTCGTGGCACTCCTGCCTCTTTGTGAGCACACAGCTCTCAGGAGCAGAGGAGAAGTGGGATTGCCCATGTAAGGAGTCTTAATCTCCGTAGGTGTTCCTGTCATGAGCACTATGATCCTGAACTTCTAATCTGTCCTACAAAGAGCATGGAAGCTCTCACAAGACCCAACCAATAAGTTCTGAAGGATCAGTTGGCTTAGGTTTTATGAAGACCAAGCCTTAATAATCTATAGATTTCAAATCTGTGCCGCCTCCCCCCCCCTCTTTTAACAATCTTTTTTTTGTCTTGGTAGAGGAAGAAATACTCATTCTCTCCTCACCCCTCCATGGTCCCACCTAGGAGTCTGGAACTCTGCTCCTTCCCCTCCCTTGGCATTTTGGGCACCCTTCCGACCACACTGAGTCCAGCTGGGGCTCCAGGCATACCACGAAGGCAGTGTCTTTCTCCGTCTTGGAGCACTTTGTAACTTCCTGGGTTTAGAGGGTGGTGTGTCTGCAGTGTGCCCACCAGGGGCCTTGGTGGTGGTGTGCACCTTCTCTCCGTGACAGACTTCTGGAGTTGACTGGGGGTGGCAGCAAAACAGCCAGCCGGTCACACTTAGAATATAACCAGAACGACCCTAGAGGCGGAAGGCTTGGCACAGTTTGGGGACTAGGTGAGGCTTCATACTAATGGTGACTTTTGAGCTGGGTTTGGAGGAATATAAAAATGGTGTGAATGGGGCTTCTGACCTCCTTTAATTTCATGAGGGGTTGTGGAGAGAACCACTATCCACAGCCCAAAGTTGATCTTCCTGAGGTTGAAGTTAGACATGCCCCCCCCCCCAGCCCTTCAGCCAATTCAGTGATTCATCACAATTGTCACACAGAACTCACAGACAATACTTGGGATTGTGGAATTTCTTAGGGAAGTAACAAATTACCCATCAGGATCAGAAATGACTCAGGATACAATTCTTTCATCAGGATAGCCACTTCTCAGCCATTCCACCAGGCAGGCAATATTACAGAGCTCTTTGGCTCCTCCAGTAAGTGAGCCGTGGCCTAAAGGTGCTGAGCTCTCTCATTCTGTGGACCAGGAGACCCACATTCCATTTCCCTTCAGTTTCCTGGTACTGCTGCCTCTGCCCCCCGCCCCCACCCCATTTCACGGCCACCATTTCCCTGGTTTTTGCTGTCTATTGTTACACCTCTCTGTCTCCTGGATCTAGACTATTCTCCGCTTATAACTCCTGAGTCTAATGGATTTATATACTCCTCCCTTCTCTTGGTGGTAGGTAGGTAACTCCTCTGCTCACCTGGCTCATGTAAGGTAAGGGGGTGACTCCAACAAGGGCGTGACTTCAATAACAGGGAAAAGGATGGTGACTGAGTTGCAGCCTCCAGTGAGAGGGTGACCCCAGATACATCCCACCCGACTCCAGCCTCGTTCACCTAACCAACCGTTGGCTCCGACCCGGAGCCCTAACCACACAGGCCTAGAGGCTGGGGGTCTGCAACACATGTCACACGGGAGGACAGGCACATCAAACTGCAACTGGAGGTCAACCCACGGTCCTGGATGCTGACACACATTTTGGGAGAACACAGTTAATTCGTCATATTCCATCCCCAGTCCCTTAGTGTGTAGGAATTGTAAAGACGATGGCGAAACAAAGCAATCGCTGCCAAGTTGGTTCCAAGTCTGCCGGCCTATAGGGCATAGTAGAACTTCCCCAAGCCCGTCAGCCTCTTAGAAGCTGACCACCACACCTTGCTCAGACAGAGCTGCTGATGCGCTTGGCCGCCCCCCTTTGTGCTCACAGCTGGATGCTTTCATCACTGTGCCTCTGGTGTTTCTTGGAGACGCTGGCTGCCAGGGCTATGTTGAGTAACTTACTACGCTGAAAAGAACGAGCTGTTTTCTGGGCCCGGCCAGACGTAGGCCCCTCCAAGGTAACAGGGCATACATACAAAGGGCCTCTGGAAGAACATGGCATGTGTGAGTGGTTACAATTCATATGAATCAGTAGTTGGAGCTCTGATATCCATAGTAAAATAGAAAGAAATCAGGCAGGCAGTTTGGGGCCAGATTTGGGAAAGTTTTGCTTGCCTTACTAAGGAGCTTGGACTTCGCCCTCTAGCTGGTGCTGATCAACATGGTCAGTGCCATTATCTGGAAAGCTATTGGCAATTTGCTCCTCAAGTCCCCTCTCTACTGAGACCAGCTTTTGGGTTTGGGCCTGGTCGCTGTCAGGTGCCAGTGTGTACACATGGGTGGACTATGGAGGCAATGGTGGTTGGCATGATTTCTCACCTTGCAAGAGACTTGAGTCTGGTCCCTGCCAGTCAACCTCATTCCCCGCCATGCCACCCGCCTGTCAATAGAGGCTTGTGGGACCAGCATGCGGAGCTGCCTTCCGCAGTATCCAGACAGAGACACCAGGACGAAAGGCCAGAGCGAGCCCTGTGGGTCACAGCAGTCTGATCTGCAGCCAGTCGAGGAGATGACACAGGACTGCGTGGGGTGTCCATGACTCCTCGGCCAGCATGGTGACAGCTAGCAGCTACCAAATTCGGCTACTTCTGCTATGGATGGCATGGTATGGGACATGATCTGTTGAAGAGTGCTGTAGGACGTTTACCTTCTAGTAAGAAGCACTGGCAGTAATACAGAGGACACATTTGAGAGACAGAACTACTAGGGCAGTGGTTCTCAACCTGTGGGTCATGACCCCTCCCCAACCAACTGGCCCCTTCACAGCCCGTGTGCCCCCCCTGGAACCCTCCTCTCCCAATGGAGCCCCTTTCCTTCCCATCTTTGTTTCCAGTCCTTAATCCAGACTGCTTTATCGGGGAGGCCTTCCGGGCCACGCTACCGCCACAGCAGTGTGCCCGTCGCCTGCTTTAGTTTCCTGTATTCACTTGATCCTTGTTGGTCACTGCCTGCCTGGCTCCCTGCTGGACCCTGAGCATCCAGAACTGTGCACGGGCTGCATTTGGGACTCAGGAGAGACATGATGAGCTGAGGCCAGGTGCATTTGAGCGTGAATGGGTAACTAGAGGGGGCTCTGAGACTTGGGCGGCACACATCTCTTTATGACCACAGCCCTCCTATGCTCCACTTGGGAAAGGAAAGCCCGTGTGTCCTCTGCAGTTTTGAAACTTCCTTAGCCAAACGCAGCAGACCATGCACTTCCTGTGTGAGGAGGCAGGACAGGAAGCCGTGGAATCGTGAGTTGGTCGGTTGGTTTTTACATTTTTGAAAAATCAGAGCTGTCAAAATAACGATAAAGGGGGACTTGGGGAATACAATAAAATATAATAAGCTGCCTTGAAAGTTTAATTAGTGGAGAAAGATTATTCCAGAAACACCCCCCACACACACACAGATGCAACTACCAGGACGGCTTTACCATCCCCCATTCCGAGTCTTGGCAGGCAGGCCCCGTTGTCACATCACTGTACCCCTGGGCACTTCTAAAGAGCATTCTGGCTGACTTCTTGCAAGACAGATGTGTTTTTCTTTGCTAACCCCACAGCTCAAAGGCATCAATTCTTTGGTCTTGCCTATTCAGTTGCCCAACTTTTGCGCGCGTACGAGACCACTGGAAATGCCATGGCTTTTGTCAAGCGCGCTTTAATCTTAAAGCTGGCGTGTTTCCCTTTTAACACTTGTAAGAGGCTTTTTGCAGCTGGTTTTCCCAATGCAACATGGAGTTTGATTTCTTGACTGCTGCTTCCATGACCCTTGATTGTGGATCCAACTAAAAGGAAATCCTTGTGGTTCTTAGACACAGTCACTCCCAGCTCTGCCCTGTCTGCACGTGGTGTGCCCTCCATGGAGGGACCTGATGCTGTAGCAGTAATCCTACAAGGATTCCGTGGCCGAGAAAGGTTATATTCTGAGATTCTGAGTGGACATACACCTGCATGGTTGGAAACACTTGTAAATGCAGTGCAGTTATGAAAGCAAACGAATGGAGCTGTACATGTCATAGATGGGATTTATCCGTCATTGAGGCATGCTGGGATGAGAGTCTGGGTTGATTGGAATATGGGGTTGAAAACATAGGAGACATCTACCCCGTCTTTCCCCAGTCTCATTACAGGGGGGCTACAGTAGAACAGTCTGGTGTGGACTTTGAGTTCAGTCCCATTGTGTGATGTGTGTGAACTCGGGCGGCGGGGGGGGGGGGGCAGAGGTGTAACGGTGGAGGTGAGTTCTTCATGTTGACGCTAACACTGGTGCAGACGCAGCGCATGCACTGGGGTGTGCTCATTGTACACACATCTGCTAGGAGCCCAGTCCTCAAAAGAAGCATCAGACAAGGTTTGGTAACGGTTGGTAGCATTCAGTATCTCTTTCAGGCCAGAGAGGAAGCAATCGGGAGAGCTATTACTTTAAACCTAAAGTACTCCCCCAAATGGTGTGAGCGATAGGCTACGTGACGGTGACTGGAATCTTGGCAACAATTGTGAGTCAACTCTACGGTGCCTGGACTTAAGATACTTCCGGGCTAGAAAACATTAGAGAAAAAAGATGGACATGCCTCGCCCATGGTGATGCCACAGAATGAGTTCTGAACACGGTGCTGCTGAGCTCAGGGTTTGTAAACGCCCATTTTCAGAAGATGCACCATGAGGTTATGAAAGCAATGAGGAGTTAGAGAATGAGATTGGTGGTAAGGATTCTGCTGGCACTAAAACCGAGAAGCATCTGAGGCTTGCAGACAGACACTGCGGCTGGTGACTGGGAAACTCACCCTCATGTAGCGCCCCCGATCAGAAATGCCCAAGTATCTTTGTCCCACCAGAAAATGGATGATTGAGGAGCAATTTAAAACCATTTTTGGAAGGAGAAATATGGAAACCGACCCCAAGACTGATGAACTTGGGGCTATGATGCTACACTCTAACTCCAAACTAAACTCGCTGCCACTGAGTTGGTTCCAACTCCGAGTCTCTCTGTGGGACAGACCAGAACTGCCTCTAAGGGTGTCTGAGACTATCGGTCTTCAGGGAAGCAGAAAGAAAGCCTCGCCTTTCTCCTGCCGAGAAGCTGGTGGGTTCAAATCGCCAACCTAGCGGTTAGCAGCCCACCCTGTCGCGCACTACCCCACCAGGGCTCCTTGATTCTAGACTAGATTATCAAAGAGATAGCTTTGGGGCAGCTGGGATAGGAATCCGCTATCACGGTTTGCAAGTTTTGATTTGCTCATGATCTTCCTTATTAATCCATAAGAAACCCTGGGTCGGAAGCCCTGCCCTCGTCATTGGGTCTTCGTGTCAGCAAACCTTGTAACCGGCTGTCTGGTTGTTTGCAGTAGAAACACACGGGCTAAATGCTAGAAAACTTCCAGCAGCTCGTAAAGGAGGCCTATTCCTGGGCAGATTAGGGGTCTATGGGAAGGAAGTTCTTGGCGGCGAGCTGCAGTGTGGCCTGCAGCTCCACTTCTGCTGTACTTCCCATCACCCAGCTGAGGGGGACATAAAAACACCTGTCTCCTAGCAAATTAGACGATAGTAGAGGCCTTCCACTGAATAAGTATTTAGTGAGTGTCCACTCTGTGCCAAGAACATCAGTTGTAACCAGCTGCTCTGAAATTACGGAGGTGGGGAGATATGATTCAGTAGCGAGACATTTTTAAATATTATAGATTTCAACTGACAGTAAGCCAAGTGTGTGAATTAAGGAGTTGGAAGGTCACCAGACAAACTGAGATTTTAGTATTGTTAATGAACGTGTGACTTCCACCGGAAGAGTAGTAATAGTCTAGTCTAAGCGACTCTAGAAAATGGCTTTCTGTTCTGGGCTGTTTTTATCAAAAGATGGAATGAGATGAAGGCGAGAGAACTGGTCATGTTTCCTCTGATGAGAAGATGCCTGGGTAAGGTCTCTAGACTCCCGGGGAACCATCCTGAGGAGGAATAGACCCCCACTTACTGAGCGCATTCCTGAGTAGTTCACATAAAACCCTCAGAAGAAGTTGATAGGATTCTGGCTTTAAGATGAGAACGTGGAGCTCAGAAAGGTGGATGAGTAACTTGCTCCAGTTACACAGCTTAGAAATGGACTGCCTCTAGGGCTAAGCCCTTCCTCCGCGCTCCACTGCAGCCCCAAGGCGCGTCCACTGGCTTCAGTGGATGACAGGGAAACTCATTTCCAATCAGCTCAAGAAATGTTTACAGATCCCTGTCCCTGGAGCTTGCGGCTGCCTGGCCCAGCTCACTCCTGAGACCCCAGAGACTGGAGACAGTGACGGCAGGCTTCTCTGTCAGGGTAGACCAGTCCTTCGCACATCACGGCTCTGGTAGGCGCATTTGTACAGCGATATTAAGTGATGATTATAGTGAAGTCCTAGAGAGCATGAGAGATGGAAGAGAGATTAAAATCATGGAGTCAGACACATTTCATGGTAGCATGCTCACCTCACACTCACTTGGTGGTCCACGTGGAGAAAGAGAGATCTTTATTGCTAACCAAGGCTTTTATATTCTCTAGGGACATGCAATCCCCCTAATTACAGGTAAAGACATATGTCACAGGAAAGGGTTGTGCTATAGGTAATACAGTAATGGGAAGGGGGTGGTCTAGGGACATACACGCAATAGGAAGAGGAGGGATTGGGGGTAAACATGTGACAAGATGGGTGGATCCTAGATTCAGGATGGCAGCCTAACTTTGGACGTCACTGAGCAGGTTTGACCTGTTCTCTAGCTCACTATAGAAACCAGTATCAGTAGGATGTAAACCTCATCTTAGGGACCAGACTGATGGCTGCAAGCCTTTAGGGATAACTAGCCATTGTCCTTAACAGCAGGGGGCCGGGTGACTACTGCCTTCAGGGAGGTAACTTGACAAGCAGTGTCCTAAGCCTAACATATTTGGGGGAGAGGACTTGGGAGGAATTTTTGTTTCTCACACACTCTCTGCAACTCCGTGTGGATTCAGTCTGAGAAGTCAGGAATTCAAAGTCCAGTGTGGTGTTTCACAGGCTAACATACGGCTGTTTTCCCATCAGTATAGCTTTCCTGTTGTGAGCACTCATCGCTTTATGCAGCTCTCACTCTTCCAGCAATAACTCCTCCAATTAAATAGAAGCCAGGCTCTCGCAGAAACCTTTATTATTTCCTTTGTGGTGAGAGGTTTTCTTGATGCTAAAATGCACAATTTTTACTGTAGAACAACTAGAAAGTGTAAAGAAGTGAAGATGCTCTTATAATCTCCAGGAGTCCTAGAGCTGCTGTGGGCTGCCACCCTCAAGATGAGCAGTTCAAAACCCACCAGCTGCTCTGCGGAAGAAAGATGAGGCTGTGTGCACTCATGCAAATCTGCAGTCTCAGAAACCCTATTTGGGGGTGCTTTGAGTGGAAAGGACTAAAAGGGCTGTGGGTTTGGTTTCGGGGTTTGTTTGTTTCTAACAAAATTTTGGTGGGGGCTCGTACAACTCCTAACAGTCCATCCATCCATCCATCCACTGTGTCAAGCACATCTGCTGCCATCATCATTCTCAAAACATCCTCTTTCTACTTGAGCTCTTGGTATCAGCTCCTCATTTTTTCTCCTCCTTCTCCCACCCTCCCTCCTTCACAAAGCCTTGATAATTTATATATATATATTTATGTGTCTCACTGTGTCCAATGTCTCCCTTCATCCACTTTTCTGTTGTCCGTCCTCCAGGGAGGGGGTTATATGTAGATCATTGTGATTGGTTCCCCTTCTCTCCCCCATTGGTTTGGGTTTTTCATCTCAGCACTGAGAGTCCATCTTAGTTAATATTTTAGTGTGTCTGCACCACTCACTCTTTAAGTGTAATATTTGAGGGGAAATAGGGGGGGGGCAAATGTTGACAGCAGTTGGCTTTAGATCCATTGGGTTCATCATCAGGTGTGTGTGTGTGTCTGTCTAGGTTTCTGCCTCAATGCTCAAGCAGTTCCCCAACAGCGGCCTGAGTCCAGGTCTCTTCAATGTGGGGCTCCAGTTATCTCCCCAACAAATTGCCATGCTGAGCCAGCTCCCCCAGATGCCTCAGTTTCAGTTGGTAAGTAGCAGCTTATCTTCCTAGCGCTGCAAAGTATATTTCCGCCCTCCTGCTACCCCCTTCCACCCCACCCCCAAATTGGTAGCTTTCTTTAGTTTTGATTTGCTTCATTTATCTTGAGGCTCTTGGGTCTGTCTGTGCTGGGCACGGAAGTGTTATTAGGAACCCTGGTGTCGCCGGGATTAAGCTGATTGAAAGGCTAGCGGTTGGAAAACACCTGACAGTCTGCTCTAGGCAGCGAACACCTATCAAACACCCAAAGAGCAAGGCTGCTTTGTCACATGGGGTCGCTATGAGTTGAAAATTGAGCCTGCTGCTTCTAGCAACCACAAAAGGTTGAGAGATCAGCCCAAACTCACCCCACCCCACTGCTGCCGAGTCTCTTCCGCCTCATAGCGACCTCCTAGACAGGGTAGAACTCCCCCAGCACCTACGCAAGGCTGTGCACCCTTATGGAAGCAGACCACCTCCTCTTCTCACACAGCCTTTCAGCCAGCAGCCGAGGCTTTTAACTTCTGCATCCCAAGGGCTGCTTGTACGGAAATGTCACTAATAGACCAGAAAACTGATGCTGCCTTTTCCTCGTTGATAGTAAGTGCAGGCGTTCTCAGTAAATCCAGCTTAGGAGACCCCGCCCCCTCTCTACTTTTACAGGCTTGTCAGCTTCTCCTGCAGCAACAGCAGCAGCAGCAGCAGCAGTTGTTGCAAAACCAGCGAAAGATTTCTCAAGCTGTGCGGCAGCAGCAAGAGCAGCAGGTGCGGCCTCCTCGGCGGTGGGAGGCTTCAGTGGGGTTGAGGTTGGCGCTCCAAACTGGCTCTGGGCTACTAACTTAAAAGGTTGGCAGTGGCTCTGCTGGAGCCACTTCCTCAAGGTCACAACCAGTGACAGCCCTGTGGAGCTCAGCTCGACTGATGCACCCGGGGCTCATACAATTCAGAATCAGCTTGGTGACAGCCAGTGGGGATGGGGGTGGGTGGGAAGGCTCCCTCTAGTCATCATGTGAGGAGCAGGTCTTGATAACGACAAGGGCCCATGTGCAGCCTTGTCCGGTACCATTCAGGAGACAGGCTCACTGTTTCTCTCTGGCCCCTCCCGCCCCGGCAGCTTGCTCGAATGGTGAGTGTGCTGCAGCAGCAGCAGCAGCAGCAGCAGAGGCAGCCCAGCATGAAGCATTCGCCATCGCATCCCGTCGGGCCCAAGCCACATCTGGACAACATGGTACCCAACGCTCTGAATGTGGGCCTCCCAGACCTTCAAACCAAAGGGCCAATACCTGGATATGGTTCTGGTAAGCTCTTCGTCTTGAACCCTGCCATTTTTCTTCTGTGTTGAACTCTCATGTTCTGGGCCATGTTAGAAGTCACACCCCTAGTATCCCTGTTTCACAGAGGAGAAATCTCAGGCTCCCATAGCATGTTGACAGTTTTCCCAGGCTCCCTACACAGCTGATGAATCATAGAGATAAGGCACCTGTGTCTGACTACAAAGCCACAGAGTCATGAATGGCTTCAAGGATTTCCAGAAGCCAGGTGAAATGGCTGTCCACCCTTTGAGTGCCACACAAACATCCTAGATTGCCATCAAACATCTACCGCTGGAAGTGCTTCGCTCTACTGATAAGCTTCCCTTCTCTTAAAAACCACGAGGACCTAAAATTGCAGGGCAGGCTGATGAAATTCATCTAGTAGTTTGTCTTCTGAATTAAATAGAACTATGAGTGCAAGCAGGGGTATGCCTTTGACATTCATTAAGAATCTGTTGGCAAGAACATCCCAGCTCTTTCAGAATTGGGAAGGGTGTTATGAACAGAATTTTAGAAGCGTGGCTGTAAGGATTTCAGTCAAAATGAAAATAGTAAGAAGGTGCCCCATATCACAGTGTGTCTTCCTAAACCTGGTGATATTGGCGTCTCAGGGTATTATGATTCTGGTAAAAAGTGGGTGAAGGGAGACGTCGGACAGTGTAAGATATGACAAAATAATCATTTATAAATTATCGAGGGTTCATGGAGGAGGGGAGAGTGGGGAAACATGGGGAAATGAGGAGCTAATGCCAGGGGCTTACATGGAGAGCAAATGTTTTGAGGATGACAAGGGCAATGAATGTACAAATGTGCTTCACATAATGGAGGGATGTATGGATTGTGATAAGAGTTGTATGTCCCCCTAATACAATGATTAAAAAAGAAAAAGATCCTGGTATATTAACTGGAAAACAGGAATTAGGGATAGGACCCAGAAGCATGCCCCAGGTGGCAAAGCAACCCCAGTCAATTTCCCTGCCCTTGGGGGTCTAGTTCAGTGACCTTCCAGCTGGCTTGCCCTGAATCGCACTTATTTGAAGTGAAAATTTGGGGCTGAAAGCAAATCTGATTTGGATGTGTATTTTGAATGAGTTAAACTGCGTATCTAATAAGATGTTGAATATATATATATATTCATATATATGCCATATATACTTGTGTATATATTAGCTGAGTTTTTCCGGCACACTTTTTATACAGTTTTTGTGGTCAAGTTAGGTGCCTTGGTTGATATTTGGGTGACTTATACTCGAGTATATATGGTATATCATATGAAGAGATTAAGTCCACACACACAAATTACATTGCTAAGGTGTCAAAAATGAACAGTATTTTAAATTTCTGAATGCTGGGTAGATCCAACTAAAAAAGCGATACTCCCTAGGTAACGAACATAATTAAATGTTTTTTAATCCTGCTCAAGCCTCTCTTGTTGGTATATGTTCTCCAAATCAAAGGGTGTAATGACAACTAAACTGATCCTTAACTGATCCTTTTGGAGAACGGATGGTTCCTAACGCTGTGCTTACAGCAAAATGGAAAACTCACACAATCGCATCCTAGGTGCTAATAGCCGGTCTGAAGATTACCTTTCAGTAGATTTGCCTGGGCTGGGGACAAAGACATATACCTGGAGAGGAACCAAAGTAATTTAATGATGTTATTATAGCAGGACTCCCACTTACTCTACTTCTGCTAAATGAGATTTCTTAGTTCCATCATGCATGGTGGTAAAATTGGGACATTTTCAGATAAATAGACATGAAAGGAATGTGTAAACATCAGACCAACCTTATGAGAAATGCTAACAAGAGTTGCACACAGAGAACCAGCAACAGGAGAGGAGAAGG
Source organism: Tenrec ecaudatus (assembly GCF_050624435.1). Lineage (NCBI taxonomy): Eukaryota > Metazoa > Chordata > Mammalia > Afrosoricida > Tenrecidae > Tenrec > Tenrec ecaudatus. Next base: position 10,228,944 of record NC_134535.1, read on the forward strand.
CGCCCTAAGATTACTCTCCATGATACCACCAGCCAGCGTCAACCCAGAGCTAGAATCATCCCAAATAAGGCCTGTCTCTGAGACTGAAAGTAGGGAACAAGGTATAGTCACCTGTCGTGCAGAGTTACAAAATAAAGCCACCCAATGGTATGGTCACAGCACTTCCAGATGGTGAGGAGCTCGCGCTTGAGTGAAGGGGAAGGCTGTGTACAACTAAAAGAGGTTGGCCGAAAATGATGGAGGAGGGCAGGCCGTTGAAAGGGGGGCAGACGTGCAAGACAAGTGGGAGACACAGGGGCAGCGTGCTGTGCGTGCGAGACAAGTGGGAGACACGGGCAGCGTGCTGTGCGTGCAAGACAAGTGGGAGACACAGGGGCAGCGTGCTGTGTATGCAAGACAAGTGGGAGACACAGGGGCAGCGTGCTGTGCGTGCAAGACAACTGGGAGACACGGGCAGTGTGCTGTGCGTGCGAGACAAGTGGGAGACACAGGGGCAGCGTGCTGTGCGTGCAAGACAAGTGGGAGACACGGGCAGCGTGCTGTGCGTGCGAGACAAGTGGGAGACACAGGGGCAGCGTGCTGTGCGTGCAAGACAAGTGGGAGACACGGGCAGCGTGCTGTGCGTGCGAGACAAGTGGGAGACACAGGGGCAGCATGCTGTGGCACTACACCTGGTCCCTCGCCCAAGATGTACAGCTTCATATGGCGTGCTCCACAACCACAGAGATGTCTGTGAAGATCAGCTTAAAGGATCTTAATGTACTGTGCACTTTAAATAAGTTTCAGAGCAACTTCAAAGTAATTCATTATAAGGAATGATTAACCTTTAATTTTTCTGTGTTGCTCTTCATCAGAACCCTCGTGTTTTATTTTGGTTGCCAATGCTCTTTCTCCGTGATTGGAGTGGAGCTTTCAGGCAGCCAGGAAGCTGAGACCCCGGGCTGGCGGTTCTCTGTCAAAAGCCACCGTGTCATTTGCACAAGGAACACTTGGCTCACTCCAGTAAAACATGTTCCACAAATTCTCAACCTCCCCGTCCATCCATCGTCCATCCTTTCATTTTACCTACTGAAACTGCCAGAAGAAAATAGTCCCGACCCTCCTCCTTAAAAAAAAAAAAAAAAAAAAGATCACCTCATTAAAAATACTTCCATCTCCAAGGATTTCCCTTTTCAAAAAAAAAAAAAAGGAAAGAAACCAACCAGCCTTGGATTAGGAAAGCCAGTTAAAAAAAGGTGATGGAGCCACGTGCTTTACAAAACTAGCAGCCTTTCAAATGTAGGTCAGGTAGGTTGGAGAACAGATTGAAACCTGATTTATTATGTGTTGGTGAAGCGAGCGCAGACCAGTAGGATCAGCACAGGGAAGAAAACCATGACGTGGGCCTTCCATGGGCCTGCGGCAAATGGAACTTGAGAGCCAAAGAGGTCGCAGGGCTGGAGGCGGAGAAAAGCGGAGCTGTAGTTGGCATCTGGGCAGTGCCGTGGCGGAGCCCTGCCTGGTGCCTACACTTTGCTGTGTGGCCACATGGTCGATGGCTCCTCCTCACCTTTCTGAATCCCTTCCTCTCCCCTCCCGTTTCATTCGTTGTTTTGGCCTTTATTGTCCTCTTTGAAGAAGTGTTAAATACATTCAAACCCAAGGTGGACAGAAAACCCCATGGGGCCACCTCCACAAACCTTTCCCCAGGCCCAGTCCCGTGCATTGCCACAACTAGTGGGCTTCAGATCAGTCCCCAGGTCTCCCTCATTGCCTTAAGACCTCTTTCAAGTTGATCTCTTGGATTCTACGCACAGGCACACACTCAGACCACCCCATACTCACACAGCCGGTTCTTTAATAACACCAATCTAGTTACTTCTCAGTGACTTAAAATATTCTCTCTTGCCCTAGAGAAAAGGGTCCCAAGTCCTGGTCTGATGTACAAGAGCCTCCATGACATGACTCTTCCTTTCTCCCCACCTCCTGCCACTCTTCCACCTTGCTTCATCCCACAGTGAGCCAACCATTGCACCCACATGGAATGTCTTGCCATACCTTAAACATGTCAACTGTCGGGAGTCAGAACTTTTACACTTCACTCCTCACGCCCTTGCCTCACGCCCTTGGTCAATGACCTTTATTCTCCTAGGCCTTTCCTCCTGCCAGTGCCCGTGACACAGCCTTCCTGCTGTTCCTACACCACTTCAGTGTGACGGTGGACATTGCCATCTAAGGTGGAGAATCCCGGCCCTAGTCCACTGCCTGGGTAGATGTTGGATCTTTGAATAAGAGATTGTACAAGTGCATTGAGATAGAAAGATAGTCTCCAAGACCAGATGAATACCACACACTGTTCATACTTGACCCCGCCATCACTTTCCCCCCCACAAACAGGAGCCAAGAGTTGAGATTTGAATCAAAGGGAATTGGTCTCTGACAAAACAAGGCAGCACCTGGGCTCTGCCTCAGAACACTTGGCTGGACAGGAAGGCTTAACGTGTGGTTCTGCATTTCAGGGTTCAGCTCTGGCGGCATGGACTATGGCATGGTTGGCGGGAAGGAGGCTGGAACCGAGTCTCGCTTTAAACAGTGGACCTCCATGATGGAGGGACTTCCCTCTGTGGCCACACAGGAAGCCAATATGCACAAAAATGGTGAGAGCAGCCGCACTTCGTGAGTCGGGGCCATTCTGCCCTGGCTGGCCTGTGAAATTGTTTTGAAGCATAAATCTTCATCTTTGTCCTAATACATCACTTGTGGCCCTGCCCTACCCCCATAAATCTTCAGCTCTCTTAGGATAGGAAAGTTGAGTTAAATGAATATCAAGTTACAAGAAACTGGTTCTGATTTAGGGGACAGCAGGATTTGCCACGAGCCCCTGGAATCCAGGTCATGTGCAGGTGCTGTGAATCTGGACTTTCTGTGGTGGAACCTCAGTGAATGAATGACCTGAGTGGATGGAATCAGCTCATTGAGGGGGTGTTATTATTAATGTCACTGGTGTGCACTTAGTTGGTTGCCTTTTTGAAGCCTAGTGGAGCCCAGGCAGTGCATGTGAGTTTTAAAAAAAATTATTTTTCACCATATTAAGTCCCATTTGCTTCTTTTTTTTTAAACCCTTGCCCTTTCATCTCCTAAAAATGACTAATGGGTCCTTACATGAGATATGAACTTTCCGAAAAGCCATCTTATTCTTTGTGAATCACAGTGTCTGCAGACAGGCCTGGAGGGCACTGTCTCTGCCTCCTCGTAACTCCCTCTCAGGGCTCCTGCGGTGCCCTGGAAAACTGAGAACGGGCCTCAGGACCTCCTTTGGCGTTTGCTTCAGCGTTGGCTTCAATTGACAGTAATTCAGTGGGACTCAACTGTAGCCCTGAGAATTAAGAATAAATAAGGGCCTGGCTGTTCCTTTGCGGGACTTGGCTCCAGCCCGGCCCTGGAGGGTAAGGTTGTCAGGTTTTCTTTGTAGCGCCCTCTGCAGTAAGCCCGGCCGTGGAATGGCTGCCCAGCTTTTTCCACCCGCTCTCCCGAGGGACCCCTGTCCTTTGACTTGGTGCCCTGGGATCCAGATTGACTTCTGGAATGAGCAAGTCTGTTTTGGGGGCCTGCACAGTCCAAGCCCCCATGTCACCTGGAGAGTGAGGCACTTTCACAACTTCCTCAGACTGGTCCCGAGGACACAGGAGGTGCCTGACAGTCAATACCCAGTGGCATGTGGGAGGGTGCCTCGAGGTAAAGTAACCATGGTTATAAATAGCCCAGAGACACTTCCCGGCTTCCTTAGCAATTTCCGGGGAAGGCAGCTGCTCCTTTTCCACAACTTTACCAAAATGTACCCTGGAGCCAGATTCTTCCAAGGCCTTCCTAACAAGCCAATGACAGGGGCTGCTGTTGATTCATTCCCCCTGCCGGACCACACCAAAGCAAACCAGGTGATTCTTAATGTATCACCCTGGAAATCATTCCAACTTGGTTCCTAGGGGGGATTAAGAATAGCTCCAGAAACATAGGCTAGCATGTAAAATTCCTTTCACAGCAGGAAGTAGAATGGTGGTCGCTCCTGGGTGCCTACGCTGTTCAGTTCTTTGTTAGAGAGCATTTTCAACTTTTGGTTTTGTGTTTTCCCCATTGCCCCATAGCCTATACTATGTACAAGAATGGGGCACTGAGAGAATCGCGGAAGTGCTCTCAGGAAAACCCTTACAAAGACTTTGCTGTTCTCTGCCTGTGGGGCCCTGGCTCCGGGAGCCACAGCGCTGACTGCTGGAGCCTTGTTGGCAGAGACCCTGGGCGGGAATGCCATCTCATTGCTTGGGAATGTAAAGCAATTACAGATGCTGTCCTCTCTACCCTGGTCCTCCTGGCTCCACTCAGCCTGCTCAGCACGGAATGCCTTGGGTGGAACCCATCAGTAGGAATGTACTGAAAAGCCCTCTTTGCTACAACCAGCTGTTTATTCATATTTCTCCCTGACTCCTTAGCGTAGAAACTTTGGGAATTGTGGTAGGATTATCTGTAGTTTGTGAGCATTTCTTTAATTCAGAAGACAGATAACTTTAAACTGGAAATGTATGCTCATGCTTGAGAATGCTCTCAAGCACGTCAGGGAGACGTGGAGAGCTCCAGACGGGTGGAATGCATCGTTCCTGGTCTTGCTGCTTGTTCATGCCGGACTGAGTCTCAGAGGCCTCTCTGGACCGCATAGACCTCCAGATAACTGTGTTTGTTTGCGTTACTCAGAATAGAAAGGGTGACATGTTCTGTCCCGTGGACCCCTTTGTTAATGAGTTTTCTCTCTCTTTTCCCAGGCGCTATCGTGGCCCCTGGTAAAACCCGAGGAGGGTCGCCGTACAACCAGTTTGATATCATCCCAGGTGACACACTGGGTGGCCATACGGGTCCTGCTGGTGATAGCTGGTTACCTGCCAAATCTCCACCAACAAATAAAATCGGAAGTAAATCCAGCAATGCCAGTTGGCCTCCAGGTACTGTCCCGGAAATGCCTCTTCAACGATAGCATTTATGTTTTCATTGTTCAGCTCAGGCTCTGAACCCACTGTGTACTGAGGCACGAGACTGGTCACAGCCAGCTGTGAGCCATGGGGAGGTAGGAGTTTCAGTCCACCAGGGGCTCTCCTCCTAGCAGTCAGTCAGGGAGACCAGACGGGAACTCCGGCCGGCTCCACGGCAGGTGGCCGTGGTCAATTCTGCCACGAGGAGTGGCACGTGGGAGTCAAGCAAGGTGACTCTGACCTGGCACGTGACTCCCATCCCATGGACAGGATGCCTTAGCACCTGGTTTTTGTGAGTGTCCAACTTGACTTGATTATTCATTAAGTATTTTTAATAGGTACATTGACGTTTGGGGACAGACTTATTTTTGTTGTTACTGGCACAGATCTATCTTCATTGTGGAAAGATTGGAAAATTAAATGAAAAACCCCTAATTCGAAGAATGTGAAGGCCTGTTCCTCCAGACCTTTCTGTCCTGTATATTTGTGATAGGAATCTCCAGAGTTGAATTTTCATTGTAAAGTAAACTCATTAAATATATGCTGTTCTTCCTCATCGTGAATGGGGAAATGAAAATTTATTTGTTCTGCCATGTAGCTTTAACTATGGTTTAAATTAACACCTACCCCCAGTTTTTTGGTGGTAGAGGGTAACCTCCTGATATATTCCAGGCATTTGACATGACAAGCCACACTATTCCTAGACATCTGTGTAGCGACGATTCTCAGCCAGTTGTTGGTGAGGAACATGGGAGGAGTCCCTGATCCTGCATCCCGGTTCCTGACTTAGCTGCCTGGGCAGTTCTTAGGAACATTAGGGAACCAAATTCTGCTTTTCCTACCTTCAGACCTTAATCTCCCTAGATGCAGGAAGGTCAAGCACCTGAGGTCATTCATGATGAGTGGTGGTTCAAGGTCACCACCAGAGGCAGACACAGGAGGTCGGCAATTTCAAGGGCATCAGAGAGAGGCAGGGATTTCAGTTGAGAATGTGTACATGCTGATTCCTTTTTCCCTTTTTAGCTTTGTAATGAAAATCTGTAAAATAAAGCAAGGCTTCGACTCATTTTCACAGCCCCATTGCTAGTGACAAAAAAGAGCTGTCAGGTTTTGAACACCACCTCACCAAACACTACCTCACCCTGATTATTTGTTGTTCTTGTCTCAGAATTCCAACCAGGAGTGCCATGGAAAGGTATCCAAAACATTGACCCTGAATCCGACCCTTACGTCACCCCAGGAAGTGTGCTGGGGGGTACAACCACATCTCCCATTGTAGATACTGACCACCAACTTCTGCGGGATAACACCACAGGTAAAGGAGTGGCACTGCCATGCCTTGGGTTACCACCCCCTCTTTTCCTAGGTGTCAATCTGTGGCTTCTTCTATATTTACTGCTACCTGCTTATTTACCCAGAAAACAAGAATCCGTAGCTTTATGCATTTTTATTTGTTAAAGATTTCTTTCCCCCTTCATTCTCTTTTCTCCTGAACATTGAATTGAACACTCTAAAGGACCTACTTGTTATGCCTACATTTATATGCATCGTTTTCTTCTTCATTTGTCATACAAAGGGTCTAATTCTTCCCTCAACACCTCGCTGCCTTCACCTGGTGCCTGGCCCTACAGTGCCTCTGACAACTCCTTTACCAACGTTCATAGCACTTCAGGTATGAGTGCCCCTGTTACAGATCCCGTTACAGGAGAACAGGTAGACTTGGTCTCTAAGAAATGCTTTTGGGAGGGGGAGCGGGGAAGTGAGCTGATAACCAAGGGCGCAAGTAGAAAGAAAATGTTTCGAAAGTGATGATGGAAACATGTAACAATGGATGGATGGATGGATTGTGATAAGAGCTGTAAGAGCCCCCAACACAGTGATTCTTTTAAAAAAAGAATTGCTGTTTACAAAAGTTGAATTAATGTAATTCAGTGTAGATGGTCCCAAATTTGATCACTTTCATCCCCTTCTCTGTCTGCTGTGTGGAAGTTAACCATTCGTTCAGCTGAATAGACTTTCACAGACTTTTGTGCTGGGCCGGAAGCCACTGGTTTCCCACAAGGAGGAGATAAATTCAACTTTAGGACAAGGTAGCTAATAACACAGGCGAGCGAAAGGCATTGTGGGTGTTCAGAAGACAGAGGTCATGTCCTGATAGGGTCATGAGAAGAGCCAATGGGGTTGGTAGAAGTCATTGCCAAGGCAACCAAGTATAGTGTTCGTTCCTCAAGAGATCTACCTCGTGGACCATAGACAAAGATGAAGGAAAGATAGCCAAAGGGATAGAGAGGACCTCACTTCTGCCAGCCACCTTTGTCGAGTTCTGTGTGTGCGCGCACGCGTGTGTGGTGTTCTTCTCCCAGGAAGAATGAGAAGTTGACAGCTGTAATGCAGCCCGTGCAGTCCCTCATCCAGCACAATGCCGCATAGAGCTGTAGACAGATCACCTCAGTTTTGCAAGAGATTCGCCCGAAAGCCATGAAAGCCTTTCGGGCTTGTTCCTTCTTTGTGTGAAAACAGATGAAACCAATCTCTAGGTGCCTTGGAAGATGCTGCAGGCTAATGGCCTACGCACTGTCCTCTCTTTCCAGCTCATGGCATATCAGCAGTGCTACAGTAGCCACCAGTTACTGGCTGCTCTGCCAGGCAGGGATGATGATGCCAGGCCTCCAGCACGAGTTCTCTTTTAACTTTCACCGACATCTGTGAGGAAGCCTTGCATTCGCCCCACTTTGTCCATGATGAAACTGCTGTTCAACTAGCCCCTATAATGTGCCTCAAGGCTGAGCCACTCTGTAAAGGAGCCAACTCAGAATTCCCTATTGCTCACTAATGCTCTGCATTGTACTTTCCTAGGATTCTTTCTTTGTATTAAGAACTTGTTTTCACCTCCACCTCTTCTCCTGGTTTCTGTCTCAGACACAACTGTTCATCTTAGAGTTGGTTACCGTTGCTCACTCACCTGATAGATGGCCCAAGAGTCACCTCGGACTTGTCAGAAACCAAAAGTGTTCGGCTCCCCTACCTCCTCCAAGTGCCTTCCCTCGTAACTCTTTGGCCAGTGCTGTTGCCAAGCATGGAACTCACGATGGTGGCCATTCTTCCCACTGTGGACTTTCCCGTACTCCCTGTCCTGCCACTGGTTGCCTCTGCAGCCATGTCTCACCTTTGTCTCTTGAATCCAATTGGATTTTTCCAACACTAGTGGTACAGTGGGTTAAGCAAATAACAAGGTCAGCGGTTCAAACCCACCTGCCACTGCACTGGAGAAAGATGAGATTGTCTGTCCCCATAAAGATTGAGTCTCTTAAATTCTGTGGAGCAGTTATACCTTGTCCAGGAGGGTCACTGTGCGCCAGAAACGACTTAATGGCTGTTTGCTGCCACTCTGGTTTAGACTGTTAATACCACAAGCTGAATTGACTGCAAGAATCTCCTAAAAGCATCTCACTCTGCTTCCAGCCTATTTAGTGGCTGTTTTGGGTGACTCCATGAAACATCGTTCAGTCAGAATTCGGAGAATTGGGAGTTAAAGTTGAACCTTAGTTTGCAAGCCACCCTTCTCTCTGAGCCCATCCACTTATGTGAATCTGACGGCTCGGCACTCTATCTGCCGTCTGCTGAGCCTCGCCAGTTTTACTGCTCGCTCGTTCTCCCTTCTCATCTGAACATGAGCTTCTTGAGGAAAAGTGTTTATATTTTACCCAGAGCAGTGCTTTCGTGCCTTAAGCATGCTAAGCTTTTAGTGAATATTTATTACGTGTTTAATTTCCTTACATCTGTTTGAAGTTAATACTGAGTATAGCTAGATCAAGGCACCAAAAAGCACCCCTTGCATTCAGTCCCAGTGAGTATTTGTAGAGACCTTAAGGGCAGTGGGCTGTCTCCGGGGCTCCTGCTGTGTGTTTTTACATCGTGCTAGGTCGGTAAACCCACTGGCAACAGGAATGGTACAGCCTTTGTCTTGTCTTGCCTTCACGCGGTTTAAATCTCAGTGGTGAATCCCTTCTATCTGTGCTTAGTATAGCTTTGTATAATAGAAACACATGTATAGATAGAATTTATGCAGATTAAGGGGTTTCCAACAGTTCTTAAAAAAAATCCACTGTCGTTTCAATTTCATTTGTCCACAAACTTTTTTTTATTTTTTTATTTTTTTTTTAATTTTTATTTATTTTTTTTTTTTTGTCCACAAACTTTTTAACACCCACTTACATTTGGGGGCCAAAGTGACCCATCTAATCTTCCTTCCTTCTCTCTCCTTCTAGCAAAGTTCCCTGATTACAAATCAACATGGTCCCCAGACCCCATAGGACACAACCCCACTCATCTCTCTAACAAGATGTGGAAAAACCATATTTCCTCAAGGAACACTACACCGTTGCCCCGTCCACCTCCTGGTCTGACCAACCCCAAAGCGTCATCTCCCTGGAGCAGCACAGCACCCCGATCCGTCAGGGGTTGGGGGACACAGGACTCACGGCTTGCTTCGGGTGAGAAGGGGCTGCCAGGAGGAGCAGCATTGCGTTCCGAGGGGCTTCTGTTAGTCCACACAAATGGGGAGAATGGGAGGAAGTCTTCCCTAGGGAGCAGGGTTTCTCAGTCTTCCTAATGCCAAGACCCTTTAATACAGTTACTCATGTTGTGTTGACCCCATAAAATTGTTTTCATTGCTACCTCATAACTGTAATTTTGCTACTGTTATGAATTAGGCGTCTCCTGTGAAAGGGTCCTTCGACGCTCCCCTCTCCCAAAGGGGTCGCCCGAGAGTGATCAATGTTGTCAGTATAAGGCACAGAGACGAAGGAGCCCTGGGGAGGATGGGTAAAGTCTGAAGGGCTGACTGCAGAGCCATATGGGGTCCCTAGGAGACTAGTGGAAGAGAATGCAATCACTTAGGTCAAATGTCAGGGTTTTTTGGATTAAGAAGGTCAGGGATTTGGGGGAGCATCCAAACCAGGGACAAGGGAATAGCAAGTGAACTAAAATTGATGGAGAAAGGGGCGTAGGGTGCCTAGTGGGGCTCAGTCAAGGGCAATGAAGCAGTGAGGAATTACTAAACCCAAATGAAGGCCAAACATGATGGTGGGACAAGAGGAAAGTCAAAGAAAATAGAGGAAAGAACCAGGAGGCAAAGGACATTTATAGAGGCCTAAATACAGGTATGTACATATGTAAATATACATATAACGAGAGGGGAATAGAACTATGTACTCATATCTATATATTAAGAATTAAGGTTACAGATGGACATTGGGCCTCGACTCAAGTATTCCCTCAACACAGGAACACTTTGTCCTAACAATCTGGCATTCTGTGGTGCTCACCTACCCGACATGATCTCTGAAGACAAAATAGGTGCATAAGTAAATGTGGTGAAGAAAGCTGATGGTGCCTGGCTATCAAAAGATATAGCACTTGGGGTCTTACAGTCTTGAAGATAAACAAGTGGCCATCTAGCTGAGAAGCAACAAAGCCCACATGGAAGAAGCACACCAGCCTGTGTGATCATGAGGTGTCGATGGGATCAGGTACCAGGAATCTAAGACCCAGAACAAAATCATACCCGAGGTGAATGGGGGGAGGTGGGGCATGGAGTGGAGACCCAATGCCCATCTGTAGACAATTGAGTATCCCCCTACAGAGGGGTCACAAGGAAGAAACGAGCCAGTTAGGGTGCATTATAGCACCAATGAAACACGTAACTTTCCCTAGTGCTTTGGTGCAGATAATTGCCGAAACACGGGGAATCCAGGATAGATAGGTCCCACAGGGCCAACAATGAGAGTAGAGATACCAGGAGGATTAGGGGTAGGTGGGGATAGAAAGGGAGAACTGATCACAAAAAGATCAACCCATAATCCCTTCCCGGGACAAACAATAGAGTGGGTGAGGGGCAACAGGATGATATAAGATATGAAAATAATAATCTATAACTTATCAAGGGTTTGGGAGCAAGGGGGAAGAAATGGGGAGCTGATATCAGGCTCAAGTGGGAAGAGAATACTTTGAAAATGATGGCAGCATATGTGCAAATGTTTTTGACACACTGGATAAATGTGTGGATTGTGATAAGAGATGTAAGAGCCCCCAATAAAAGTATTTAATAAAAAACACATCAGCAGGAGGTATTGCTGAGAGAAGACATCTTATCATAGGAGCAGAGAGGCCTTGTGGACTATGTGAGAGCAGGGCTTGTTCATGGCTTTCTTAACTCTTCCTGGTCTGTCTTCTGCTTACTCACAGCCTCGACCTGGAGTGACGGAGGCTCGGTTTGTCCCAGTTACTGGCTGGTTCTTCACAATCTCACTCCACAGGTGAGCAGGCTTGCTCTCTCAGGGTTCCCTTGAGACCTCTGGATCCCGTTATAATAGTGGGACTCCTGAGGTGGATGGCTGGCAGATGGGAAAGCATTTAGCTCTCGGTTACTGCAAGAGATCCTTGGAATTTTGGTTTCTAGCAGTGAGCAGAGGCGATCTTATGTGGTGACTTCTGGTTAGCAGAGATCAGACCATAACGCTGCCCACTGGGGCAGCAGGACTAGGGGTGGAGGTGCTTTTTAACCACACATTTTAAAGAAATGGCTTATTTCCATTCTAGTTTACCAATTAGAGTTAAGCGTTTGAGGCTCAGTACTGGTTTTTCTGCTTCATAAGGGACTAGCCATCTCTCACCACCATCGACGGGATCTGTTGGTTATTAGTGTCAAGACCCCGTGGTTGCTCTCCATCCCCCTCTGTTCCACACGGCGGTGGCATTACTAATGTGCCCTTTGGTACGGGTCAATGGGCACCTTGCTAAAGGAGCCACTTGTGTGTCTCCTGGGGACACAGAGGCGTCAGAGGCCAGCGCTGAATTCATGCACAGCTTCAGGCCCACTTGACTAGCCAGCGTCCCCCACAGTGCCCCTCAGTGTTCACAGGTCTCCGGCCGCCTGTGTTTGGAATGTTGACGTAGTAAAACAAAACCAGCCGGTCTCCACCACGAGCCGCCTCACACGGTAGCATGCTGGCATGCGTCCCAGGTCTCAAGCCTCTCCGCCCCATGAACCCATTTGTTGGAGCAAAACCACAGATTCAGAAAGCTGGTGAAAAAGTTCTATTGTCTTTTCATTCCATTTTCCATACATGTTGAGGGAAAGCTTCTTAATAAATACAGTTGACGCGAGGTGACGGGTCACAGCTGATTAACTTCATTCGAATCCACCCAGCTCGCGCACCCATTCTTAGGAATACCTGGTGCGTGTCTGAAAAGAGTGAGCATCTCAGAAGCCCTCGAGCAGACCGACCCTGACAGACGGGTCGCTTTGAGTCAGAAACGACTCGGTGGCCGTGGTTTTGATAGAAATCATCAGACATTTGGTGATTTCTAGCGCCAAGCCCATTGTTCCAAAGAGCTCTCACTTAGCGTGGTGGCTGGAGGATGTGGTTGGGCCCAAGAAGTGGGTTTAGAAATGAGCCTGGGCAAGCTCACCAGGGTTCCTTTCTGCCTCAGCACATTCCAGAATAGGAAGAATGTGTTTTTATGTACACAGAATACATACGCAGGTTGGCTGTGTTTGTATTGGAAACAATGGATGTATTTTTTTAAGCAGAACTGCCTAATAGACTATTTTCAGTATACTGCCAAAGAAGATTCGAGGGCCAGCTCTTTGAGACTTTGAATACTTCTCACCACCTGCAGCTTGTTGTATCGGACATCTGTGGCATAGGCAGGCAGCCTTGTGCCATCAATTGTCACTCCCCCCAAAAGGGCCAAGTGCTGTTGCTGGGCTCAGCCTCTGGAAAGACTGGTGTAGGTCCTTCAGGGTTTCCGTGGTACGACCGCAGAATGTTCCACTGCCGCTGCCAGAAGGACAGTGATCCCAGGCGATTCCAGGAGTCATTTGTCTCCCCCCGCAGCAAGGAGTTGCACTGCTGAACTAAGCCTACTGAAGGTCTCGCCAGAAACCCTGTGTACCAATTGGCAAAGGTGACGTCACCTGAGGGCAGCCAAGGACTCGGGCTAGGAGGTAGAAGTGGGGCTAGGACCTCCAGAGGGCCAAAGTGGATGTGAGTGGGGCCAGCAGCATTCTGTGTCAGCAGATGTTCAGCAGAGCTTTTCTTGGGAATGGCTTTCTCTTGAGCTCCTTGCGAGCTTATGAACTGGCAGGTGGGCGAATGCTCCATCAGCGGTGATGCTGGGAAGTTGGGTACCATCTTAGGTTCTGCCGTCTAAGGCCCTGACAGCCCACACTCACTCTGGACCTAAGTAGAGCACACCTCAGGTCAAAGCAGATCCTTTTGCTGTGAGCAATATCCACGCACAGTTTTCTGTGTGCCTGAATGAGCCCTTGAGATGAGCCCGGGGTGTGCCCACCTTAACCTCTGCGACGAATGACTCGCTCCACGCACCGCCTTTCTCTGCTTGGAGTGCTTCATTCCCCTCTCCAAGACTGAGGTGTGAGGGGTCCACAAACCAAGTCGTTGTCATCCTCCCGTTCCTGCCTCATGTGTGTCACTTGCTGTTCCCTAGATTGATGGGTCAACGTTGAGAACGATCTGCATGCAGCATGGCCCACTGCTGACATTCCATCTGAACCTAACGCAGGGCACTGCCCTGATCCGATACAGCACCAAACAGGAGGCGGCCAAGGCCCAGACTGCACTGCATATGTGAGTACCCAGGCCCAGAGCCCCAGAGTCCAGCACATGCGGACTCTGGCTCATGCTAAGCACTCCTACATTGTGCGTCCTACTGGTCTTGCCCCCCTAACCAAGGATGGTCCGACCTCTAGATCATCAGCCAGCCAGTCATTAGAATTTCACACAGCACTGGTGACTCCATGGGTACCTGTTAAGTGCCACAACTACAGCGGCATTTGTGCCCGTGAGAAAGGTCACAAGTGCTGTCATTTTGGGTAATAGATTCTGGCCACCTACTGTGCCCTCTTTGTAGGTGGTGAGGTAGTGTTGTGCTATGCCGAAGATAGGTGGGCCTAGAGCCAAACATGATCACCCCCTCACTGCCTCAGACTGGCCAACGTGACACTCCTGCTGGCCGCGGTGCCAGGACAGAAAGCCGTAGAGCCAGTGTGTGCTGCGGAGGTGGCGGCCCTGAGATTAAGCGCACATCTGGAGGGGCAAGCCTGGGCTGCCACGCTGCTCTGTGTGCCATTTTCCTCCCCACGGGGACAGGTGAAACAACCCCAGGACAGAACCCTCACCACCCTCCCACTGCTGCCAGGTGCCATCAAGTCGACTCCTAGCGACTCTTGATGTCAGAGGTGAACTGCTTTGTAGGGTCTTCTTGGCTGCCATGGGTATATGGATGCCAGGTCCTTTCCTGGGGAGCTATTGGCTGGCTTCAAACTATCAACCTTCTAGTTGGTAGCTGAGCACTTAAGGAGCCGCCAGAACGCCTGCTAAGATGCAGCGTGGTGAGTTAACAGACTCTTAATGGCCATGTTGTCTGGAATATATGGGGGGCTCCCCCATACAACAGGAGAAAATCTCTGCCTAGCAGAGCTTTCCAAGTACACATCATCCCCACCCCTCACCCCCCAGCTAGGCGAGCATCAAGCAGCCCGCTCTGAGTTAGTACACACAGTAGCGACACCTAGGAAGTTTCTCACTGGTCTTGGAATTGTTTCGTAAAAGCAGTTTCGCTTGAAGCTCATTTTGGTGACCGCCGAATTAAGCGAACATGGTGTGACTGAAATTTTGTTTCCTGCTCTGGGAAAAGTGCTGCAGAAACGGCTGTGATGTTGAACACAGCTTACACGGGCAGCACTGTGGGAACAACTCAAGTGTACACGTGGTTTTCTCATTTCAAAAAAGGTGAAGTGTAGATTGATGACAAACCTTGTTCTGGACATCTGTCAACTTCCCAAACAGGCAAAAATGTCAACAAAATTCACACACTTGTGCTGGAAGACTGACAAGATGGGGAAGTTACCTGGACTCTCTTGGAGCCTGGTTCAGCAAACTTTAGCAGAAGATTTGGGAATGAGAAGGGTCACAGTGAAGTTTGTGTCTCAGGTTCTGACTGACCAGCAAAAAGAGCATGAAGTGGAAACATGCGGTGCTTTGAAAGAACAGCTCTGAAGAGACCCAGACTTTTTTCCCCAAGGTCATTACTGGTGACGAGACATGGTGCTATTCTTAACTGTGAAAGCAAACTTCAATCAAACCAGTCATCACCATGCCCAAAAAAGAGCTCGTCAAGTGAAATCAAAGATCCAGACGATGCTCCTTTGTTTTTGATGTGAGGGAGATAGTGCATTTGGAGTTCATTCCACCAGGTCCAACTGTTAATCAGGTTTTCTATTTAGAAGTTCTGAAAAGATTGCGTAACAGTATGTGACAAAACAGGCCTGATTTGTGCCAGATGGGGGACTGATTTTGCCACCACAACTATGCACCTTCTCATGTAGCCATCTCAGTACTCCAGTTTTTGGCAAAAAACAGCATGCCTCTCTTGCCCCAGGCACCTGACTCACCCGACCTCGCTCTGCGCAACTTCTTTTTGTTTCCGAGAATGAATAGGGACATGAAAGGACAGTGATCTGATGGCATAGAAGAGGTGAAGAGATACGAGGGAGGTGCTGTCAGCCATACAGACAGATGAGGTTGAAAATGTTTCTGAGAATGGAATTGCAGACTTGGACCAAGTGTATTGAGTGTAATGGAGAGTACTTTGAAGGTGATACGGTTATTTTGTAAAGAAAATTTAACACATAGGTTTGAGGGACAAAAATTCCATTTGGGTGGGTACCCCCTCATATGCCTCCCTACACTGGAGGCTGTCCACTCCGTCCATTCTGAGCCCTGCAGAACAGAGTAGAACTGCCCCGTGGGGTGGCTTAAGGCTCTTGACTGAGCAGACGGCCTTGTCACCTGGCCACCCGCAGAGTGGCTGGCAGCTGAGCACCGTATTCACTGCATCACCAGGATTCCTCATGCGTGCATAAGCCATTAAGCTAATTCCTATTCTCAGTGATCGTCTATTGGTTTCTAAGACTGTAAATCTTGGTGGAAGGAGACAGTCTCATGTTTCCCCCAAGCTCCAGCTGATGGACTTGAACTGCCTACCTTGTCGAATTGGCCCAATGCTAACTACCTGGGCCCCTTCGTCTCTGTCTAGCATCCCGGTAGCATGGTGGGTTTTGAGATTTATTGATATCCTGTGGTGTGGGTGCTGCTGCTTAGGCAGCATCTTTGGACTTCAGGTCCCTGTGCCTGTGGGAGGATTGTCCTCAAAGCCCCCCTTTTCCCCTCCAGGTGTGTGTTGGGGAACACGACCATCCTGGCTGAGTTTGCCACCGATGATGAAGTGAGCCGCTTTCTGGCTCAAGCTCAGCCCCCGACACCGGCAGCAACCCCAAGTGGACCGGCCACAGGGTGGCAGTCGCTGGAGACCAGCCAGAGCCAGTCAGACCCTGTGGGACCGGCCCTGAATCTCTTCGGTGGCTCCACTGGGCTCGGGCAGTGGAGCAGCAGTGCTGGCGGCAGCAGTGGGGCCGATCTGGCTGGTGCCTCGTTGTGGGGGCCCCCCAACTATTCTTCTAGCTTGTGGGGAGTCCCAACTGTGGAAGATCCCCACCGGATGGGAAGCCCTGCTTCTTTACTACCTGGTGACCTTCTGGGAGGAGGGTCGGATTCAATCTGAACTTAGAACTTTCAACTCTGACCTCGTGACCTTTTTTGGAACAGCAGCAGCACTAACTTGACCTTTTCGTTTTTTTTTTCAACTTGCAATAAATACATTTTTAAAAGGAAAAAAGAAAACGGAGAGAGGAGAAAAAAAAAAGGTGGGTCATTGACAGACTGTCTGAGCACATAGTTGCCTCCCTTATAACTTCAGTTTTTTCGTTTGGAATATGAATCCAAAAGAGAACATATCACTCTTGAAATACTTGAATCATGAACGCCAACCTAGAAAGACAATGTGAAGCAAGTACACATACCATTTAAATTTAAACACGAAAAAATTAAAAAAAATTAGTTTCTAGTTTTTCACTTTTTTCATGTTATACGGAAGTTGTTGCTAAGAAACATATATACTGAAAAAAATAGCTTTTTAACTTTGTTTGCACTGGGTGTGTTTCCGTCCTTAGGTCTACCATGTCGGGGAGGGAGGGGAATTCAAAAGAATTGTTGGGGGTGGGGTGGGAGGGAAGACTTGACGGAGCCTCACTTTAAAAACAAAAACACACACAAAAGAAAAAACCTTCAAAAAAACAACAAAAAAAGAAAACAAGAAAAAAAATAACCGAGGAAAAAAAATTTGTGATTGGCTGGTTGATAAATACCAGTGTGTTCTGGCACATGTAACTGCCCAGGCATGCTCGTTCTGGTATGTGTGTGCACGTGTGTTCATGTGCATTCGCGTGCATCTTTCTCTGTCTCTGTGTGTGCGTGTGCGTGCGCGTGCCCCTGTGTCTGGCCCTCTTCTCCACCCCCACCCCACCCCGACTTCTCAGAAAGCTGCAGCGCGGGTAGAATGCAGGCTGGCTTTGGTGGTTGAACTCTGAGAACACCACAGAGCCCGAAGCATCTCCGCCTCGAGCCAGAGGAACCGCGCACCTTGACCGGTTGGTGCACCGGCTGCGCCTCCGCCGCCTCCTGCCGCCTCCTGCCTCCCTTGGGCGCACTGCCAAGTCCAAAACCCGAAGGAGAGCGGCAGCCCCTCTGGAAGCAACGGTGCGCTGGTTTCTTTCCGGTTTGGGTTTGGTTTGGTTTCCGGATGCTTCTAAAGTTAGTGGCCACCAGGTGCAGCTGACTGTCCGCTACCTTTCGTGCAAGCCTCTTGGGTGAATCGGCGCGGAACCGGGAGAAGCGAGAGCGCTTGGAATTCGTGGACGTCTCCAAGGCAGACCCCGCCGGAGAACGGAGCGCGCTGGGCGTTGCATGCTGCCTCAGAGGCAGAGCACGCCAGGTTCCCCTTCCTGCCGCCTCCTCACCTGTGCGACCCGGTCTGAGAAATCCACTGCAAAATCAGGTAATGCGGACTCCAGCGCCCTGCCGTCCCTCGGCCACCTTCTGCCTGCCTGCCCGCCCGCCAGCGGTGGACAAGCGGCCGCCGTCCCCGAGAGCCCGCAGCTGCTCCCTCGCTCCCCTGCTGCGCGTTACCTGTGCCAGGCCGCGGTGCGCCACAGCGCCCGGCCATCACTGACAGAAACGTTTACTCGACGAATGTTCTTCAACCAGTGTGTACTTCAAGCGTTTCCTTTTGTTTCTCTGTGTTGTGTATTTCCTGTGTACGTGGTTTTGCTTAGGCAGGTATAACTTAGCAAAGACTTTTTTAAGTATTGCACCTTTTTTTGTTTTTGTTTTAACCTTTTTTTTGGTTTGTTTTTCCTTATATAATGTTGCTTTTAAAACAATTTTTGGTATTTAAAGACTATTTTTAAAGCGTCAATGTAGTAGTACTCTGGGCAGACTAGGGGCAACTTTGAATCCAGAGTTATCACCAACATGTATGTACTGATGTTGGAATCAACATGTATCAAACTGCTTATTGTGAAGAGAGTCTTCTCAGACCTGGAGGGGTCGCCTGTTACAAGAAGGCAGATGTCGGGCGGGGGTGGGGGAGGAAGTAGCCACTGGAGCGCCCACGTGTGTGCACATCCCGCGTCTGCATTACACTGTTTCAACATAAAGTGCCGACACTCTGTACCAGCAAATACCTGCCCATTCCAACCCTTGGTGGGAGCAGACCTCCACTGTCCTTGGTGACTCGCTGCTAGTGAGGACAAGGGAGTTTTTCTTTCTTTCCCATCTTCAGTGAAGGATACAGCGATGCCTAATGTCTTGGGCTCGTAGCGCGTGTCTGTGCGTGAGGGGGTGTGTATAGGAAAAGGCAAAAACAGAAACAAAGACCCCGAAATCTTTGCACGGAAGTGGTTTTGTGAGACAAAGAATGGGAAACGGTCGTCTTCTTGGCTTACCCTGCTATAAACCTAGTCCGGAAAGAGATTGACATGCATCGTGCAAATGAGCACTGCCCATCCAAGTCTTTGTGACCTTGGGAGGGTAGATGGTCCGTCAAGCTTGAGTTTGCAGTGTCTGGCTTGGTCCCATCGAATGCCTTGTAGGACAAGAACTGTCCTCCTGCTCTCCTGTTTCCATCACCACTACCCCTTCCTTCTCTTCCCACAAACAAGCGTCTTCTTCCCACCCTGTTGCTTGTGTCCCAACTGTCTGAGCAGCGCCCTGCCATGGGCTGACTTCCAGGGGAAGAACAGCTGCGTCACAGCGTCTACGAAAGGCGAAAGCTTAGTGTCCCTGGTTCAGGAGCAGATCCCAAGGCTCCCGTGGGCCTCAGGAGGCCCCATCCATCCACTGCCTCTTGTTCCCCTGCCATTCTGCCCGTCCTCCTCACCTGCCTGTTTTCCTTGACCTGCACTCTGGGTTAGTTGAGTTCCTTAACGATACTACGGTGAAAGCCGGGTGCTAGAGCCCCTCTTGTTTACAAGACATACTGAGGGATTTGAAATATGTAAAAATAAACAGGAGAAGCTAAAATGTTCTTCCATCATAAGCTTAAAGGGAAAAAAATTTTACTTAAAAAAAAGACCAAAAAGTACGTGTGTATATATATATATGTACACACACACACACACACACATATATATATATATAGACGTATAAATATATATTTTAGATGAAGACTAACTCTGGGAGCATTTAACAGTGTTTTGGTGTTTTGTTTTTTGGTTGATTTTTGTTTTTGACGTTTATTTTCCTGCTTTACACTTTGCAAGTATTCTCAGGAATTCTGGGGTAGGAAGCCAGTTTTTTTGAAGATGGTTTATTTAACCATATCTTATCCTAGCCTGATGGCTGTTTCTTTCCTGTTGATAAACTTTACAAGATCCTGAAACTTCAAAAAGTTAATTAAAAGAGAAAAACATTTTTTTCCTTTTTAACTCAAAAAGAAAAGTCTCCGAATGTGGTTGTCTATTACTGCAGATCACGCATTTTAAACTCTATAGAAAGCAATCTTTTTTTTAAATGATCAATTTAGCAGTGACCAATGAATTCATGAGCTTCAAAACCATGGGGCTTGAAGGACTGAGCTTTGATTAAGAGCTCTGCCATGGATTCATTTGGAACTGTGTTTGATTTCATGGGAGACGTTTGGTGTGTGTGTGTATGTAAATACTGTCACCTCTTTACTCTTTTACATTTAAGACTAAACCGAAATCTCCCCCTTTTTTTTGGCGGGGGTGGGGGAGGGCATTGTTTTCAGAGGAAACCTTCCGCCTGTCCTTCCCACACCAGGAACAAAAGGAAGGACGGAACAACAGCTTCGAAAGCAAGAGACAGCTCGCATCTCGGTTTGGAAAGAGTCAGGAGTTGTAGGTTGACAGTATGTGGAACAAATTGTGCATGTAGGCATCACTAGGGGACAGTCATCTAGGGCCTGTCCTGTTAATGAAGACTGCCTCTGACCTCCACCAGGTCGTCGGGGAGGCGGAGACCGAGAAGAAGCGAATACAGAACAAGGGACGTGTACTTTGATTCACTCCCAGCTACTGTTGTGCTCATTCTAATGGCTGTTTTTTGACGATCTGCTGCTTACTTGTCCCCTCCCCTCAGCTGGACAGGGAGAGTGTACCCTGTCCATTTGGGGTGACATTGTGTTCTCCTTTTGTATTTTCCTCCTGGGGGCCCAGTGTCAGAATTCCCTAGCCTGACCACAGCTTCTTGCAGACACCCAAGCTTCCCAGTGGGAAGGAAGCTGCCCCTTGCCAGTGAAGGGAGTGTGTGGGTCGCTGCCTGCAATTTCTCTCAAACCGCTATAGTGCCTTCATACGATACATACAGGCCGACGTCCTGCGCAGCGGGGAGGCTGTGTATGTGCACATGGTCCAGCCACCCTGAAGACAGCAAGATGCGTACCCACCAGAGAGATGGAAGTGGTTCTGGACAGGCCCCGGAGGCAGTGGGCTAGATTTAAAATCAGTCCCCCACAACTTTTTCTCGTAATTCGTTGAAAATCTAGGAAACTGGGCCTGTGGTGGCCCCACCCCACCCTGCTGTGCACCAGCTGCTTCTTCAGTCAGGTCCTGTGACTCGGGTCCTCTGTTGGGGGCGCGGGCGCAGTAGAAAGGGCTCCTGTTATTCTGCCCGTGGCCCCTTGTGTTGCTTTGTTCTCTCCCTGTCCATGGTCGGCTTGCTGTGTTGGCTGGCAGCCGCCTCAAAAGCGACACTGAGGAGAGACGTCACGTGGGCCCCCATTCACCAGGGGTGGTCTGCCCGCCCGCCGCTCCTGTGCACGGACTTGTCGGCCACCTTGTCATGGAGACTTACTTGATGGACATTTCCCCTGTGGCTTTGAGCCTTCCCGGGGTCACGCATTTCCTCGCCATGTGTTTTTCTAAACGTGATGCCCAGTTGCCAGAGGTGCCCGTCCCTTCAAAATCACGGTTTTTGGCCCCCTCCCAAGTCAACCAAGAGAAGAGCAGCACCGCCAGGGTGGGCGCACCCTCTCTCAGCACAGCGGCCCTGCTGTCACAGGAGACCAGTACCACGGCCTGGTTCTAGGTTTTAAAACTGAAAACTAACTTTAGCTCTCCAAGACGCTGTGAAGAAGCGGATGGCCCGTTTAGCATCTCTGACCCTGAGACCCCAGAGGTCAAGATTTTTCACCACAACATTTTGCAGACGTTACCATAGCAATGCTGCACTTTACGGCTCCAAAGAAAAGTCTCACCAAACGTCTCCTGGTAAATCTATACTTCCGGTGTGTGGCCCCTTGGCCTGCTTACTTTCAAGCAGCTTGATTTTTATTTTATTTTATTTACCCCTTTTACAATGGCTCCTGATTGAAGAATTCTTCTGCCTCTTCTGAGGTGAATGTAGCATACATAAATTAGCAGTTGGCTTCTTCCAAGTTCTTGTGGGCTGACTGGTGTTTCAAGTATGCGAAGAAGAGAGCGCAAGCAAGTAAGGCGGGTGGGAGGGTGGAAATGGTCCCTGCTTCAGAATTTGGGAGAGCCTTTATTGACAGAGTTTGGGGAAACTCTGTGCCCTAGGCTATGGTTGCAAATAGTTATTCTCCCTTTCAGTAAATTTTCTGGAAAAGAGAAGCAGGGTTGACAGCCAGGTTCTATTTCGACCTCACGCTGGGTAGTTTTCTCCATTTCATTTCATTATTTTTCTTTCTTTCCTTTCTGGATCCTGACACTTCTGAAGTTGCCTGTGTGCTGAGCAAAAAGCTTACTCCAAGCCTGTTTTTTTTGTTTTGTTTTGTTGCTGCAGGGTAAACAGGATGTTTTCAGCCACCTTGCTGTGGCTGACATTTCCAAGCTCAGAGAACAATTGAGTCTCTGTGAAGACATCCCCATTCTCCCAGCCTCCGAGTGAACAGTCAGTATAGAAACCTGGGCAGAGTACTGTTAGGGGAGCATTCTTGTGTTGTGTTTGGTCTGAGGTTTCTGTACAGTCTTTTAGGTGCAGGGATATGTTTTTAGCAGAAAGAATGCAAACCAAACTTTCTTTGCCAGTGTTTCGCCAAGTTTGGCCGCGGGCACTTCCTGTCTATGCATTCGCCACACTCCTTAGTGTCCCTGCAAAAGGCATTCCTGGTCCGTGGCCAGCAGAAGCCGAGTCGGTCGTGCAGCTAAAACACCCTGGTTCTGTGTGTAGAGAACAAATGGTCAGTCCTGTGCCCTCCATGGTCATTCAGAGAGCAGGATGCCCTTGGCCCTGCTCCCTCTGCTGTCTTGTCTGCCTCCTGGAAGCGGGCACGTGGACTCAGCATTGACAGGGACACCGTCATGTGCCAGGAAAGTAGCTGTGTCTCCCGTATCTTCACATACCCGCTCGTGTGGTTGTAGGTCTGTGACCAGTGCCAAAGGTGTGGTGTTTTGTGAGATGGCCCCATTTGTCAGTAATAGTGTTCTTTCTTGACTTTGTATTTGGCAAGGGGTGGTGGTGGTGGTGGTGGCTTCACGACCTTTAGATGGGGAATAACGATCCATCCCAGAAATCTTAGGACCTTAGCTTAATAGAAAAACACTCATCGGCAGCTCTCCCCATGGTGGCCTCTCACAGCCCCTCCTCTGGCCCCCAGAGGCAGAGACCAGAAAAGACCATCTCTGAGCAGGTAACCAGAACTCAGGGGAGGGAGCAGAGAGCTCTGCAGATGCAGGCCGCCCTAGCACTCTGATGTTAGCCATGTGTCCCACACTGCCACTGCCCAGAGGGCAGGTGCAGTGTTCGCCTCACCAAATTCAGACACTTCCCCCTTGCAGTTAGCTCTTCACCTGCATCTGTCTCTAACAAGAAAACAACTATGCATGCCCCGAGACTCCTCGCTGCCCTGACCCCCAGGGGTCTCAGCAAGGCTCAGTGGTTGGACCATGACGAGGCCAAGCCCATGGGAGAGAAAGGCCAGGTAGACCCAGCAGGCTGGAAGTACCCTCCGCTTGAAATCAAAGCCCGTGGTGTTTTCCCAGATCACCGCGGTCAAGGCCTTGGAGCTAAATTCCAGTCCCATTTCTTGCCAGTGTTAGTACCTAGAATGGTTTTCTTTCCGTCAGCGATGTTCCTGCACACTGCGAATGGTCAGCAGCACAGGGAGGTTGTGGAGTGTGTCCCCCCCTCCACCCCCCTGCCCAGGTGACTGAGGGGGTGGAACAGCTGTCCCGTTAGAACTAGCCTGACAGCAGGGTTTTGAGGAGAGGAAACACGCAGATTCTAAATGTCTTCACCAAAAATGGACAGGGGGCACTTACAATGCAGAGAGCTTTGGGGCCCTTTAAGAACTGGCCAACCTGGTAAAGGCAGCATAGCCTCTCACAAGTGATGTATTCAGCGTGACCCTGCTTGCCGGAATGTTCAAGATAGGCTGGAATAAATGTGTTTAAAACACCAACCCCCTACTCCACCTTTTACATTTCTTCCCAGGAGTTAAGTAAGTGTAGTATTTCTGGATGTGCCTTTGTGAGTACAGAGACTCTCCTACCCAAGGAGGTTGCTGCACAGGGGGGTACGGCCGGACAACCAGAAGATGGGCAGCTTAGTCTTCAGGGCCATCAGACTTCCTCCTGGAAGTCCCTGCGCTGCTGTGGAAATTTCACTCACGCCCATATTGCACACTGTCACTAGTGGAAGAGAGAGCGCCTGGGACCCAGACCAGGCAGTCATCTGGTGAGGGAGCCCCAGTTCGCTTGAGAGTGCAGGTTATGCCTAACTGTCTGGACTTGCTGGTTTTCTTCTTGTGTGCGTGTGTGTGCGCAGTGGCTTGCTCGGCACTGGCCATCTTTCTTCCCGTTTTCTGTAAGCACTGGAGAATCGCAATGTGGTGACATTCACGACACATCCACGCATGTCAAGAAGGGTGCTTTTGAGCTTCTGCCGGGGGTGGGCCGCGCCCCACCCTTTTCCCGGATGGACGTCCCAGTGTTGCTGGGGACGCCAACAGGGTGTGACATTGCAGGACAGAGGTTTTGAGAGAGCAAGGGTGCCGTGTCCAAGCCAGAAGAGAGACAGATCTGAAGCCCTGTGTTCGTTCTTCAGAACTGCTGTGAGCTGAGGCAGCTGCGGTGTCTCTTCTGGTTTTTAAGCTTGTTTTCAACGATTCCACCTCTTCTTCTCGCTCTCCATCTTTTAAAGAAATCACAAGTGGATGCTAAGGGCCATTTCCTTCCTTCAGGCACCTCCCAAGGGGGCACTGGTCCTGGGCTGGGGATCCTCCAGCCTGGCCCAGGACAGCGCACAGGGGAGCTGAGCTCTGAAAAGCTCTCTGCATCACTCATTCCTCGCCAATGGCCTTGAAATGTATTATTATGCAAATGTGAATTTTGATACTGAATTTAAGAAGAGGTTGCTGGGTTTGGTGTTTTCCAAAAAACAAACAAAAAAAGGTGAAAAAAAAAGGTCCCATGTGTGGTCATCATTGCTCCTTTGTGTTGTACGTGAATTGATTGTAACTATGCATTCTACAGGGCGGGGTGGTTTTGCATCCTTGTTCTCCAGTTTCTGTGTCCATGGTGTCCTGGGGTGGGGGGAGGGGCCGGCAGCGGCCAGGCCAGGTCAGCACAGTGAGGTCAAGGAGACTGGGCAGGGGGCCTTGCAGCTCCCCTCACCCAGTCTGGCACCGCATTCCCCATGCGCAGTTACTGCCGCTTGACACTGGGGCCATCTGGCTCCAGTGTTCTCCTCCTTCCTGAATTCAGACCCTTTCAAGCTCAGGAAACCACGCCTCCCCGTGCTGACCTTCCAGCTAACCTGGGTGGGTGTCAGTTCCAGAAAGATCCTTCTCTCACGCCTTTGGCCTGTTCCTTTTTTAGTTGTGTTTTGTTTGTTTGTTTGTTTGTTTTTAAGAGTCAGAAGTGAACTTACTCCCAATTATAAGGACTTTGCCTTGCTGTGCGGGGAAGAGGCCAATTCTTGGCAGACAAAATAGGATCCCCTTCCTTGTCCACCATCTCTCCCGCCAAATAGCATCTCTACCCCTCTGGCGGCTGGGAAGCTGGAGATGGACGAGCAGCTGGGGCTGGGGGAAGCCCCTACCCCTTCTCTGCCCTAATAGGAGGCCTCTGTTGCTCTTGGCAGGCGGGAGCGTCCCCTCTGCGTCCATCCAGTCTAGGCATTATTTGTGACACTCAGTATCCGTGCAAGAGTCGTGCCAGCTGTCTCAGTGTTCTCCAGCCAGCAGCGATCACGGTTGCTGGTATTCACAGTACTGTAATGAGTAGTAGACTTGGTCACAGGCTCCCCGCGCCTGGGCCAGCCAGCGCAGGCGCAATCTTATCAGGGTTCCAATCTGTTAGATTGCCTTGAAACAAAACGCAACCAACCAGAAAAAGGAAATCCTGACGTTCCTAACACAAAGCGATACCTCGAGGTACACTCCCCTCCCACCCTGTGAGCCCTCCCCCCCTGTTGTCTTCGTCTCCGACGTCCGTAAGGTGTCCTTTTGGAAACTAGGAACGTGTAAATAGCAGGATCACTCTTTACGTTTTCCTTTGCTGTGAAAGTAACCCTGAAATATGATGTTTCCCTCTTTGTTTTTGTTCTCAAGCCATGAGGAGTTTCAGACCATCTTCTTCCATGTCTGGGAGGGGGCAGCAGAGCAGGTCAGGGTGGCGGGCGGCAGTGGGAGGCGCCCTGTGGTCCTCTGCACTCGGCCAGAGCAGACCACTGTCAGGCAGAGCTGCCGTCTCAGGCCTTGGCGGGCGGTGCGTCTGGCTCACTCGCTCTCAGAGGGCCCACAACCGCCGGGGGGGTCCCAGAATGTTCTCTGTGCATGACTTTGAACCCCAGCCTCTCGGTTCAGAAGTGCACCCCAAACCCTGAGCTGCAGACCACAGAGGGAAGGGAGTCGAGGGCGGAGCTCTGGGACTTGTTCCTTCATTGCTTTGGAGCGGGTCTGCTCTCCTCCGGAGACACGCACAAGCAGCCTCCTCAGACCTTCCCAGCATCTCTGAGTCTTAAAGCTGACGTGAAATACGTTTACCCAATGCTGCTCCCCAGGACGCGTCAGCCACCGCTCGCCGCGAGATGAGGGCACCCCACGGCAGGACCGGGATGGATAGTGTTGCCTAGCTGCTGCTCCACAGACAAGCCACCCCTTTCTGTCAAGCCCTTTGGTTTGCGCTCACTTTGGCCTAGTAATGACGACTTCCTTTGGGGGAAGAAGCTTGGTTCTCAGTGCATGCTGTTCTGCACCTGCCTCCTCCTTCCCGTGAGCCCCACTGGTTCCTCCTGCTCCCACCCACCTACCCACCCACCCACCCACCACCACCTCGGACAGCGCTCCCAAAGGGCTTCGCTAACCTCTGCACTTCCTTCCCGGACACTCCCACACTGCCGCCCTTTGCACACCACGCCAGTGACCAAAGTGTACCCAGCGCTCCCACAGAAGACACCCACCACGGTGCAAGCACCAGGAAAGTGCTCAGACCCGCGCACGCTTCTGCACCCTTGGCCTTAATCTCAGCGTGACTTACGGTGCAGGAACATGTTCACAGGTTTTCACAACACAGAAACAAAACCTTCTGGAGGCAAAAAAAAAGGCAGAGCAGCTCGGCCATGCCCATCTCTGACTGCCCACTTCGCTCACAAGGTCCTCTCTGTGCCCCCCAGCCCCACCCCGTCCCGTCTTCAGTAACCAAAAACAGACAACAAAAGCAACCTGAGGGGAGGTTGCTGGGCTCGCCTCCCTCTCCATCAAGGTGGGGGCGTGAAATGCTGCTTGGGCTCCGTATCCATCTGCGGGGGGCTATGTTTACACAGTACCACCCTACCAAACGGGGGACAGAGGTGACTAGCGGGCCACCCTTTAGCAAGCGGTAGGTCACTGAGGTTGAACCAGAGAAGAGGGAGGACGAGGGGGCCGGGACTGAGGAGGAGAGTCAGAGAAAGACTCACCTGATCGGTCCTCGGCGACCCTTGGCGCTTGCTCTCCCTCTTCCTCCTCCTTCTCCTCCTCAGCTCCTGTCTTCACGCCCCCTTGGAACAGAAGGTGCACAGAAAGGGCATCAAAGAGAAGCTGTGGGTTTCCAGGAAAAGGCAGCTCTCCAAACTTTGCACACACCACAGGTGACAGGAAGGTACAGCGGAAACACTGTCAGCGGGACAAACCTGTACAACGACTCAATAGCTGCACATATTGATGCTCTCTGCAAGTTACCTATAAGTGTTTTGTTTTTCTTATACTTGAAATAGCTTTTACAATATTATTTTTGGTGGCTTTCTTTTCTCGCTTCTGGTGGGCAGTGGAGAAAGTTGACGGTGGTGTGAGAGGAAGCTTGTGGGGAGGAAAGGGAGGAAATGGCATTGTCTTTTTTTTTTTAATGACATGTAGGTTTAATCAAACTCCCGTACGTTGGACTTGCTCCTCATATTACTGGTTTTACATGGACACAGAAACTAGGCACTTTAGAGGTGCACTTGCATGGCAGGCTGGGCCCCCCTTTTCTATATTTTATTTTACTTTATTTTTTAGTATAGTGGTACTTAAAATCACTGGTTCACTTAAAAAAACAATAAAATGTTAAACTCTACTAATGTACAAATAAGCTGAAAAGTTGCATTTTATGTGTATTTTTTTTGCCATAGCAGGTACTGTATTTCTCATGCTGGATTTCGATAAAAAAAACACACACACACACAAAATCAAACAAAAAGCAAACTAAGGATGGTATTTTGTTGGATTGTGACAGGTTGAATACTGAGCAATTCAGTCTTCGTCATTTCATTAAAGCTGAGAGATGATGTGACCCGAATGGAAGAGTTTTCTGAAGGGGTTGTTTCGTTTCGTTTCGTTTGGGCTTTTAAACAGCTTATTTTTGTTTTTGTTTAGTTTTTTATTTTATTTTGGAAAGATATGATTGTATTATGTGCAACTCAGTTGCTTACATTATAACTACAAATATTTTTGGGTTCCTGGAAAAAAAAGACTAATAAATGTGTTTGGCTGCTAAGCATTTACGATCGTGGTTTCCTGTTTCATTCTGCCCATTGAATTTGCTCATTGGTTGAATGTATATGTGCACTTTTTTTCTCCTTGCTCCCCTGCGGTTAAAACGACTAGGAAGTCGAACCTAGGGCCTTGTTACAGCCTCTTGAATCAGGCTGTCAGCTTGGTGGAATGAGCTGCTCACACTGTCTGGAAGAACGCGATGTTACCCTCGTACCTTTTGTGGGTGCCCTGGGTGATCTGGGTTTGACTTTGCAATGCAAACACCAGAGCAGAAGCCGGAAAGAGAGGAGAGCAAGCCTCTCCCACTGCTGCTGTGCTTGGGGCTCCCCCCAATGCTCCTCTGGTATCTGCTGAAGGCCACTACAGACTTGCCCTTGAAGCTAGGTGTCCCCTGTCCCAGTAGACGGTGCCTTAGGTACCGCTAGCTGCCAAATAGAGATGGGGAGGGATGCCACATGGGAAGATCAGAATTAACGGCTTGGCCCCACCCTGCTATTTCCATAACTGCACTGTGACTATATTTTATACGGTACTGACTTCATTGGACACCAAAGACGTAAACTCTGGAGGAAGCAGGCCCAACCTAGCCCAATAGTTTCACTTAAAAGAATCTTTCCGTGGAGCTAATGCGCCGGAATGATTAGCTGAAACGAATAGATAGAAACAGGTTTTTTGGTTTGTTTTTAGTAGAAACCATTTCATTGTTTATTTTTCAGTTACCAGGACACTCCCACGGCCATCTCAGAGTTCTTCACTATGGCTTATGCCTTTAGGCCAGTTAGTTCACCGTAGCATTTCCAGACTGTTCATACTCGTTAGGGGAGGTTAACGAGTGATTTGCCCACACGCACTTGGGTTCTTTGGACTGTTGGTCTAGGGTTGTCCTCGACTTTCTGGAAGTGGACACCCTGACCTTTCTTCCTGTTCTCAGTCTAGAAGCCCTGCTGGAAGCTGTTCAGCCTCACAGTCGTGGGGTGGGGTGGGGTGGGGGTGGGGGCCCTGGGCTTGGGGTGTATTGGACCGAAACCTACATGAAAGGTGAGACTTCCACCACCACACAGCCATTGTCTTCAGGGCTCCATTGTCTACCCGGCAGTGCCGAAAACCAAACGTCACTCCAGGGCTCCCAAAGGTTCCATGAGGATGTCTATACGCTCATGAAGAATGGCGTGAAAAGGTTATGCAACTTCATCCAGGACCTTTTGGAGCCTCAGTGTGGTGCATCGCTGGGCAGAACGGTAGACGGCAGGGTCTCAGGCCACGGTTCCTGTGGGCTGTGAGCCCTGTGGACTGGTTTCTTCTGGGAGTCTTGTATCTTTCGTTCTCATTCTGCATGTGATTCATCGTATGCTAGATACAAAGTTGTATCTTAGGTGGCATACTTTTTAAAAATCATTTTATTGGGAGCTGTTAAAGACATAAGAATCCATAATTCAATTAGATGGCGCATAATTATACAGTTACTAACACCATCGGTTTCAAAACGTTTTCTTTCTTGAACTCTTTGGCATCAGCTCCCTTTTGTGTCCCCCCACCTCCCTTTCCCATACCCTCAGGGAATCGTTCCTCCCCTTACTCTTATGGAAGGGTTATCTATTCTTGGCTTCCATGCATCCAATGATCATACACAGGTCTAACAAGATTAATGAGGTGAAACAAAGACCCTAATAGTAGGGGAGGAAATATTCAAGAGCTAGAGGATACTTAAGTGTTTCGTCAGTACTCTACCGCACCCTGGATTTATCATCTGCTCTGTGCGGCCCTCTTGTGAGGGACAGTCCAATTATCTTACAGGTGGGTTTGGGGTCCTACTGTGTCCACACTCTTTCAAGTCAATGTGGTTGCTTGTTTTTGAACTTCTGATACCTATTCTCATCGGCACCTCATGATCACACAGCCTGGTGTGCTGCTTCCATGTGGGTTTTCTTGCTACCCTGCTAGATGGTCACTTGTTTAAGTTCAAACCTTTAGGACTCCAGACGCTATATCTTATAATAGCCGGGCACCATGATCTTTCTTCCCCACATTTGCTCACACACCCATTTGTCTTCAGCGACTGTCGACTGTCGGGAAGGTGAGCATCATAGAGGTGAGTATCGTAAAGTATCATAAAGTGAGGTGGCCTCAGACACGGCTCACCAAGTTAGGATGTAGAACACTATGAACTGTGTTACGCCAACCGCCTGATCCGTCCCAGGAGACCAGTGTCCCAAGTCTTTGAATCCAGGAAACTGACCCTCCCTGTAGCTGTGCCCCTGGGGTTCCACAGCATTGTCAAGGCTGCGAACTTTGGGAAGCAGATGACCAGGGTTCTCAACAGAAGCACCAACCTCCAGTTAGTGGTCAAGGGTTTAACTGTGCACCAAGGACACCCTGCAGGTACTTTCCACGCTCCATTTCCATCCCCTGCTCACGTGTTCTACTGGTGCCTTCAGCAGTTTAAATGTTCAAGTCCAGCCTGGGGAAAAGACCGTCCTGCGAGCCCCCCGTTTCTCATGTATAAGATGATGCATCAAACGGTGGGTGTCTTCAGGGCTCAGACCTTGGCCCGCTTTTGTCCTCTCGTATCTAAGCCTAGGCAGCCTTATGAGCCCTCTTAGAGTAGTCCGCTTTCCCAAGTTTGATCGCCAGTGTTTGTAGTGGCCCTGGGCTCAGCCTTGATCTTTTAGTTTCTAGACATGGGCTTCCCTGGATTCATTCAATTAGCTCCCTGTTTTAAAATCCATTTCCCCTTCTTGCTCACATTGTATTTCTAGCCTGTTAATCTCCTGGCTATCTATCCAGCTACCTTATTTCCTGTCTACTTGGAGGTCTAATGGGCAGATCCCTCAACCTTCATCCATTTGCTCCTTCCTCAGTGTTTTGCCATTGCAGTAAATGGTCCCACCAGTCACCTGATTGTTCAAACCCACAGTTGCTTCACAACACTTTTTTCCGCCCAGCTACCAGTTGCTTCAGCTGGGTACTACATCGAGATTCAGAACCACATTCCCCACCTCTTTCACATTTTACGACAACCATTTCTTGACTCCGCCCACCTGTTTCGATGCTGGATTACTACAGTAACTTCTCAGGACTCTACTGTAATCTGTGTCTTAGCACCCCCCCCAACCCCTCTAAGACGAACCTCTACATGGCAGCCGTACTCTGTTCGTGCCACTGTCCTCCAGTGGCTCCTCCTGACACTTAAATCCAAGCTTCACCAGGGCCAATAAACCCCAGATAATCTGATTTCATCTCTGGTTTATAATCCTATTTGCTTTCCTTTTACTTAGTTACGCATCAAAGACACCCCATGCCTGTTGCACCTGCGTTCCTCTGGTGGCACTGTTCTTCCCCAGTATCTTTGCGTGGTCTCCAACCCCAGGTGAGGCCTTTCTTGGTTCCTCACTCGGAAATAGCTGTCACCTCCTTCATTATGCTCTGTTCTCCTCATAGATCTTTGCCGTCTCTAAAAGTACTTTATTATCCAGCTCCCTCACTAGGCTCCAAACAAGAGAGGCAGGACTCTTCAGTGTTACTCAACTCTAGGGCCGAAGACCCCTGCGGCTTTAGTTAGCATCTGTACGTACGCAAAGGAGAAAACGTGGTACCATCCAGCCCATGGCCGCCCTGTAGGCAAAGGACTGGCCCAGAGGGTTTCCAAGACTACCTCTGTACTGCTGGGTCTTTCTCCCAATGAGTATCCGACAGCCTTGAGACCCACCCCTTTGGTTGACAGTGCAATTCTTAGCTATTGTACCAGCCTGGCTCCCTATCGAGATGCTAAGGACGCCTCCATTGATAGTTCCAACCCTCAGCATTGAGCTCCAGACCTGCACATCTTGCCACCTGCTCCCGGTTTCAAACCCCTAGAGGTCTTCCTGGGACTGCAGACTCAAGGACTCCTAAAGAACTCAGCGCTGCCTGCCTGCCCTTTCTTCCTTCCTTCCTCTCCATAGTACCTGACAGCACCATTCCTCCAGGATATGATAGAGAATCCAGGGGAACCGACTACAGTGGTCAATGTATAAACACGCCCCCGGGGGGTGCAAACAACAGAAATGTGGGTGAAGGGAGAATGGATGGTGTAAGATATGAAAATATAATTTACTAGGGGTCTATGAGGGTGGGAGGGATGGGGAAAAAGCTAATACCAAGGGCTCAAGCAGAAAATGTTTCAAAAATGATGATGGCAATATATGTACAAATGTGTTTGATACAATTGTTGTATTGTTATTAGAGCTGTAAGGGCCCCCAATACAATGACTTATTAATAAAAAATTAAAAAGAGAAACCTGAGAGCATCCTTGACTGCCCTCTCCCTTACTTTCCCATTCCTAATCCATCCCCAAGCTGGGTCGATTTTACTAGGGAACCCTCGATCTCTTTTCATTTCCTCAGCCAGTTTCCACATTTGGCCAAGGGACACCACAAGACCACTGATTAACCCTGCTGTTTCTTACTTGGCATTCACTCCAGTTCCCTTGACCTCAGTCAAGCCTGTGCTCAATATCCAAGGTGATATTTCTCAAAACAATCTGGTCATTGCCACCCCCGAGCTTTAAGCCCTCCGGTGGCTTTCCATGGCTCAGAATAAGGCCCCAAAGAGCCTCTTCATTCCCAAGATTCTCATGATCTGACTTCCATCTCCTTTTTCAACTTAATTCTTTTCCTCCCATCATTGTCCTCTCCACTCCAGCCCCTTTGATCCTCCAAGGTCCTTCCTGTTCCCACTCTGGCTCGTTGCCTTGCTGCGCAGCCCTCCCTGGGGTGCTGCTGGATTCGGTAGATCCCTTTTCCTTGCCTGGGGAACCAGTCATCAGAGCGTGGACTTGGTGATGATTTGTTGCCCTACTGAGCCAAGATCCAAGAGAGTTGACCATCATCAGGATCAGGTTCCCCCGTGCCTGATACAGTCAGTACCTGGCGCACTGTATGCACTCGTGTGAGCACTCTGTCATGAGATGGTCTCGTTTAAAGAACGAGGTTTTAAAAGGTCTCAACTGAAACCAGAAGATGAGATCAGAAGACCTTTTCATTGAAAGAGAGCACCGGAGAGAGAGGCATAAAGAAGGCCCTTTCATCCTCATACTTCACCCACTGGGCAGTCGGGTGGGAGTGCCCAGATGTTCTTGGAACATCAAGAAACCAAACGCTGGAGCAAGAGCCCTGGACACTGAAGGTAAGCCTTGCAGATGTGAAAGCTGTTTGTTAAATCCTAAGGGAATCCCCTCCCACATCATTTTCTAGGAGTGAGAGAAGAAGGAGGGTCATCAGAAGTGGCCTCTAGATGTGCACAGTGGGTGAACGGCACGAAGCCACCCCCAGGAAGGTCTTGTTCGTGTCTCCACAGGAAAGCGAGAAAGGGACCAGCCCTCTACCTGGGGTGCCAAGCCTAGAGCGCCACACACCAGCGTGAAGCAGCGAACTCAGGGCTGTGGGGCCGGCCCCACTCCCAGCTAAGTTGACCCCTTCCCAGAAGAACATACTAGAGAGGACAGCACTGAAGACTCAGCCCGGGTCTGCCCAGACCACACGGGAGCCAACTAAGAGGGGAAAGAGAGAGAGAGAACCGAATCCTGGCCTCCAAGCCTGGAGGACGGCATTCCTGCGAGCAGCGAGGGGAGCAAAGTAACAAAGTCCCCAAGGGATACCAAAAATAGAATTTGGAATCAGTGGGCAGGGCATGGTACTTGATACCAGATTGGAAAACCTTCATAAGGGTCAGCATAGAGACTTGGAACTATTTATAGGATTCCCCTTCCCCTCCCCTTTTTCCTGTATCTATATAAAATAGGACAAACAATCCTAAGGAGAAAATAATGGACTGATGGCTCTGGGGGGACACAGGAGGGAGAAAGTGCAAGAAAGGGAGGGGGACTAACAAATCCAGGTACAAGGGAGCACTAAGCTCTAAAATGTATGGCGCGGAGGGCATAGAATGCCTGGTGGTGGTCGATCAAGTGCAGCGTAGCCGAGAGAAAGTACTGAGAGTCGAATGAAGGTCAAACATGAGAGTGGGACAGGAGGAAAGTAAAAAGAAATAGAGGAAAGAACTATGAGGCAAAAGACATTTATAGAGGCATAAATATAGGCATGTACATATAGAAATATAATGATTGGGATATAAGTCTATGGACATATATTTAAATGCTAAGTGTTAAGGTAGTAGACGGGCATTGGGCCTCCACTCAAGGACCCCCTCAACGCAAGAACACTTTGTTCTAATAACCTGGCATTCTGTGGTGCTCACCTTCCTGACACAATTGCTGAAGTCAAAATGGGTGCAAAAGCAAACGTGGTGAAGAAAGCTGATGGTGCCTGGAAGGACCCAAAAGATAGAGGGTCTGGGTCTTAAAGGCGTGAGGATAAACAAGCAGCCTCTAGCTGAGAAGCAACAAAGCCCACATGGAAGAAGCACACCAGCCTGTGTGATCATGAGGTGTCGATGGGATCAGGTATCAGGCATCAAAGACCCAGAACAAAAAATCATATCAATGTGAATGAGGGGGAGTTCAGAGTGGAGACCCAAAGCCCATCTGTAGATGTTTGGACATCCCGGATAGAAGGGTCACAAGGAAGAGATGAGCCAGTCAGGGTGCAGTAAAGCACTGATGAACATAGAACTTTCCTCTAGTTTTTTAATGCTTCCTCCCCACCACTATCATGACCCCAGTTCTACCTTACAAATCCAGCTAGACCAGAGTATGTACACAGGTACAGATAAGAGCTGGGAACACAGGGAATCCTGGGCAGAAAAACCCCTCAGGACCAATACTGAGGGGAGGGTGGGGAGACAAAGGAGGAACCGATCACAATGATCTACATAGAACCCCCTCCAAGGGGGATGGGCAACAGAGAAGTGTGTGAAGGAGACATTGGTCAGTGTAAGACATGAACAAATAAAACTTTATGAATTATCAAGGGTTCATGGCAGGGCGGGGGAGGGAGAAAAGAAAAAGAGCTGATACGGAGGGCTCAAGTAGAAAGAAAATGTTTTAAAAATAATGATGGTAACAAATTTGCAAAGAACTTCTAGTGTCTGGTGTTTTAAAGGCTTGAAGTTAAACAAGTGGCCATTCTAGCAGGAAAGCAGAAATGCCCATTTGGAAGAAGCACACCAGCCTATGTGATCATGAGGTGTCAACGGGATCAGGTATCAGGCATCAGAAAATCCCAAACAAACAATAACCATGGATCTGTACGAGGAGGGGCAGAGTGGAGACCCAAAACCCATCCGTAGACAAATGGCCATTCCCTCACAGAAGGGTCGCTAGGAAGGAAGAGTCAGCCAGGGTGCAGCATAGCACAGATGCCCCATTTCAACCTTACAAATCAGACTAGACTGGAGCATGCACACTGGTACAGACAAGAGCTCTCGGCACCAGGAATCCAGGACAGATAAAGCCCTCAGGAACAGTAATGGGAGTAGCAATATTGTGAGGGTAGGGGGAAGGTGGGGAGAGAAGGGAGAAATGGGTAACCGACTACAATGATGTATAATGCACCCCCCCTCCCCCAGGGGGACGAACAACAGAAACATGGGTGAGGGGAGACAGCGGATGGTGTAAGATAAGAAAATAATAATTTATAATTTATCAGAGGTTCATGAAGGTGGGAGGGGGGGAAGAGGAGCTGATACCAAGATCTAAAGCAGAAAGAAAATGTTTTGAAAATGATGATGGCAACATATGTGCAAGTGTGTTTGATGCCATTGAGCCCCCAACAAAATGATTTATTAATATTTTTAAAAGCAGAGTCTGAAAAGAACAGTCAGAGAAAAGCAGTACAATTTTGTTTTCAAAGCAGAAGGAAATGATCAACACATTAACTACTCCCATCAGCCAGGAGGAATGGAGGAATACAGGGAAATGGCTTATTAAAGATTATTTTGAATCCATAACAAACAAGGGAACAAAATCCTTTAAAAACCTTAGTTCAAAAATCAAAACAGTGTGGCGATGGATTTTTGAGAGGTGTGGCTGTAACACTGCCCCGCAATCCCCCCCACACCCCACCCATTCCCCTTGTTAACTGCTGCTCAAGGGCCCTGGTGGCATAGCGATTACACTGGATCCTGCTGCTCACTTCAAGGTCGGCAGTTTGAAACTACCGGTTGCTCCTTGGGAGAAAGATGGGACTTTCTAGTCCTGAGGAGAATTAGAGGCTCAAAAACTCACAGGGGCAATTTTACCCTGTCTATAGGGTCGCTTCAACTCGATGCCAGTGAGTTTGTGTGTGTGTGTGTGTGCCCTTCCAGTGTGTCTTTAGGGGATCCCAGCTCCCAGTGTCCCTTAGAGGAAAGGACAGACTCACCCCAGCAGGCTTCTGAGCCTGTGGTCTACAGAAGCTGAATGCCACATTTCCCACTCAACAGATGGTGGGTTTGAACTGCTGACCTTTAGGTTAGCAGCTTAAAGGTCAGCAGCTGCATGCTTGACAGCTTAGGTAGATAGGGCCAACAGACAAATAAGAGTTAGGTCAAAAAATGTTCCTACAAAATCATAGTAACTCTTACTAAACAAAATATCAAAATGTGTGTCCTTCATCTGGATCTCTGGGCTTCTCAAACCCTCCCAGAAGAATTCTCTCTCAGATATCCACCACTTCAAACCAGCAGCTTTGGCATCGCTGAGGGACTCAAGTGGTCCTTCTTTTCAAATGTTCTGAGTTTCCAGAACCAAAAAGTCTGCAGGGTGACTGGGATGACGATTCCCTTGCTGCCACAAGAAATGCGCAGGTGCTTTGTTTTGATGGTCAATATTCCTTTCTGGGCCTGGTTCTTACTAATGAGGTTTTCAGTTTTTCTAAAATTCCCTCATGAGAAGCCCCTCTATATCCTTTGAGAAAAATCTTGGTAGATTTTCTCTTTGGGGTTCCTCTATGGGGGCCCCCAAAACAGTCATCACACACTGCGGAGCGGACCTCTATTCCTTGCATTGAACTGGCCTAGCAGATTCCCCCCGAATCCAGTTTTGAGTGGCTTTCAAAAGGCACCTCGCTGAGACTCGGGCAAGTGCATTACAGAGAGAACTTCCCCGAAGCCATCAGGGAAGACGTGTGAGTATGTTTTGTTTGGAATAAACATGTCCAGGTGTGAACTGGAACTTGAGTAACTTAAAAAAATATTTTTTAACTTACCCTAGTACAGCGGATCTTAACCTGCAGGTCGCTATCCCTTTGGGGATCAAATGACCCTTTCACAGGGGCCACCTGATTCATCACAGTAGCAAAATGACAGTGATGAAGTAGCAATGAAAATAATTTTATGGTTGGGGATCCCCACCGCATGAGGGGACGTGTATGACAGGGCCGCGGCATTAGGCAGGTTGAGAACCACCAGTTTAGGATTATGGCAAAGGCCTTTGGATTGATCTACCAAACACAGCTGTTGCGGATCAATGAGAATGGTTTGGAGGAAGGCAGAGGACAGAAGTTTACCACGTGATGGACTAAAGTGGGCAGGGGGACTCATTGTGGGGCACAGGTGTTCCAGACAGGACCAGGGAGTCAGCATCCGAACTGCCTTTGCTCCTCCATTCCGTCTTGGTGAGGAGACCCCAAGATCTGAAAGAGGGAGTAGCCTGCCCAAGCCACACAGCTAAGAAGTGACGATGTCACAAACGCTGGTGAAAAGGTAGCCTGAGAAATTGGACTCCGTGGTACAAGACTTCGGGGGAAAGTGAAGATGGTTACAATCCATGGGGGACAGGAGCAGAACTGGAGAGATTCAAGATGCAGTAATTGGAGAAAGTTCCCTGTCCGAATAAAAAGATGGAAGACTGAGCAGAGACTCCTGCTTTGAGGAGGAAGAGCAGCAGAGCGTGAAGGGAAGGGAAGGTGGGAGTTAGGCCGACAAGAGGAGAGAGTTGAGTTTGCCAATGTCATGCCAATGTCACAGCGAGATGTGATTGCCAAGGACTTTGTTTCAGTCGCCTCAGTTAGTCAGACCCAACAGGGTTTTAATGCGATCACGTTTGAAAAGCGCTCAGGACAGTGCCTTATCGGGTGAGACCCCCATGCAGGTGAGTGGTGTTGATTGTTGGCCAAACAGAGGGCAGTGTGTGTATGGGGACTACACAGCGGAAGGGCTTGGGATGCAGATGCTGCAGGTCGGCGGGATCGTCATCAGCAGTGCGGGTCCTCAGGGAAGCAGCG
Organism: Tenrec ecaudatus; assembly: GCF_050624435.1. NCBI lineage: Eukaryota > Metazoa > Chordata > Mammalia > Afrosoricida > Tenrecidae > Tenrec > Tenrec ecaudatus. The sequence goes on from NC_134535.1 coordinate 10,267,499, forward strand.
AGTCCCAGACCTGCGCCTGAAGGCGCTATGTGGAATCCACTCTCCTTGGCGCGGGGCCGCATTTGGAGCTCAGCAACGCAGACTTCCATGGGCATCTTCCATTCTCGCCCAAATCGTGTTTGGTGCCAGGCAGCACGGTGGGAAATCACAGGGAACGCACAGCGGGGTTTCTGGGTGTCCAGGGACCTGCCCAAGAGCTGTTGCACGAATAACTCACTGACTAATCACAAACATCTTGAGGCAGGTCTTCGCTGTGTCTTCCTAGACGGGGAGGCGCCCAGCTAGCTTAAGGCCGGCGAGTTCCCCGCCGACCGAGCGAGAAACACTTAAGCCCTCCGCAGGCAGGGGGCGACACTCCCTCCTCCAGCCCTCGGAGTCCCGGGGGGCGGGACCTCGTGAAGGAAGTCCCGCCCCACACGGAGGAAGTCCCGCCCCACACGGAGGAAGTCCCGCCCCGTCCCGGCAGCCACTTTCCGCTTTCGTCCATGCACGCCCCGGTCCAAGCCCACGGGGTCGCGTGTTCGATATGGCGGCTGCCGGCGACCCGCTAGTGGCCGCAGGGCCCGACAGCTACCGCTCGCCGCTGGCCTCCCGCTACGCCAGCCCGGAGATGTGCTTCGTGTTTAGCGACAGGTACAAGTTCCGGACGTGGCGGCAGCTCTGGCTGTGGTTGGCGGAAGCCGAGCAGGTAACGGGCCAGCGGGACGCGCCTGGGCCTCCGGGCAGATGGCGCCGGAGACCGGTCGGTGGTTGACCAACGGGTCGCGGGAAGAAAGGATGAGGCTGTCCGCTAACCTTACCATTCAGTCCGACAGGGCCGCTGTGAGTCAGAAGCGACTGGAGGGCATAGTGCTTATCATTGGGCTGCTACCCTCAAGGTCGGCGGTTCGAAAACACCTGCTCGGGCGGAAGATGGGGCTTCCTCCTCCCTTAAAGAGTTACCGTCTCCCGAACTCACGGGGGCAGCTCTGCTCTGCCCTGCCCCAGAGGGTTGCAATGAATCACAGTCTACTGATGGTAGTGAGTTTGGTGTTTTGTTTTAAGTAGTGGGAATCACAAACTAAACTCACTGCCATGGAGTCAGTTCCAAATCGGTGACCCCATGGGAGAGTGGAGAACTGCCCGCGTGAGTTCCCCGGAGTGTGACCTCTATGGGAGTAGGAAGTCCCGTTTTTCTCCTTCAGAACTAGCTGGTGGTTTTGAACTGCTGACCTTGTGGTTAGCAGTCCAACGTCACCACTATGCCATCTGGGCTTCTAGGAGGCATTAGGGCAGGTGTTTATGAAGCAGAAGGTGGGGGGGGGTGCTGCTGGCTGAACAGGTGGGTGCTCACTGAGAGAGAGCTGAGGCTGCCTGCCCCTGTCAAGCTGCACAAGGCCTTGGGAACCCGATGTAGGCTCGCAGTGAGGTGGAATCTGCCGTGTGGTCGTGGGTTTTTTGGTGTTTGTGAAGCAGGATGTATTGATGGGCCTGTAAGAGCACCTCAGTCCATCTCAGAAATAACTCCTGAGTTCCCTTCCAGAAGGGTTGAAGGCAATCCAGGGGCTATCCTGTTTCTTCCCAGGCTGCAGGGGAAATGTCACTGCCAGGTGGCAAGGTCCTTGGCAAATGCCACAGGACAAATGCAGCGATCTGACTACCTCCCTGTGACCCTGGGAGAGCGGATCTCCTCACACAGAACCTGCCCCCTCCCTGTCACACTGCTCTGGAAGTGCCATTGATGAGTGCTCCAATAGTAGCTGTCTCTATAGGGTCTAATGTGTGCCAGGCCCTGTTGTAAGACTTAGTGCATATGAGCTTAGCAACCCTCAAAACAACCTGTACTCTTCCCAATGTACAGATGAGGCATCTAAAAAACGGTTGCCCGGGGTAACCAAAGATATTGGAAGAGGACATTGTCTAGAGTGTGGGTTGTGAAGGACTTGGTGGACACGTTCTCTTTTGGTACTTTCACTTCCATTGTAGTGGGCGTTTTGTTTTGTTTTTGCTTCTAGATTGTATTTTGTATTTTAATTTGTTTTCTAGATTTTATTTCATTACCCGCAACAGTTTTATTGGCGTATAATTTACACTCTTAGATTTAATCACATCATGAAGATCACTTCCATTGTTTGGATGAGGGTGAGGGTAATTAGAAACACGTGGCCAAGGTCCCGTCACTAGTAAATGGCATCAGGGCCGATAGGGAATGTAGGGCGGTCTGAGTATGTGCTGTTGGTGCTCTCCTTTGCCCCATAACAACTCACTGGAAGGAGGTGAAAGTAGAACAGTTTGCTGGGAGCTGATTCGACCCAGCCACCCTGCTGTAAAGTAGCTGTGCCCGTGAGCTTCTAGGCAGTAATCTTTGTGAAAGCAGACTGCCACACCTTTCTCTCCAGGAGGGGTCAGTGTGTTCAAGCCATTGGCCTTTTGCTTGGCAGCCACGTTCGGATGCTGGCCTGCTTAGTCCGTTGTGCCGCCAGAGTGCATAAGATGGGTGGTGGTGTTTCGTCGAGTTGGGTCAGCCTCACAGCGACCCTATCTATGTACAGTGGAAGGGAACACAGCCCGGTCTGCACCTTCCTCATGCTTGAGCCCGTTGCTGTGGGCACTCAGTCCATCTTGTCAGGGGTTCCTCTCATAATTTCGTAGTGAAGGAAAACTTGGGTGGGGGGAGATTAGGAGGAAATAGGGAGGCGGGGAAAGGATGCCTGGCTTGTGGAGGACGATTTGCCCTTAGGTGGCTTGAGATCTTGCTTACATAAGGCAGCTGTGTGGCTGGGCTGCTCTCTACTGCTTTGCTTTGGATGGGGTTCCCATCCAGCGGTCCAACACTGCCCTGCTGCCATCTGTGGCCACCGGGCGGGCACTTGAAATGTGGCTGCCTCGCCTGGGAAACTAGGCTGGCGTATTGGGCAGCATGAGCCTAAGATCCAGCCTGTGTGCTGGGAGTTGCCAGGTGAGCACATTGTCTTTCACTGCTTTGTATGTCCAGTCCTGGCCCGGGGTTCCGAGCCTTCTGTTCACAGCTGCACCTCGGCCCCATTTTCTGGTTCGGGTTCGATGATGGCGGACAGGAGATGTTGTCAATGTGCTTGTTTTCGCCTGCTCATCTCCCGGAATTGCTTTGGGTTGGCCTGAGTTCGCCCAGCCATCATTTGTTTACAAGCCAAACAGCTCTGAGAAGTCCCGATTTGGGTTTCCCTGGGGCCCACAGTTTGGGCACCTGGGCGCCAGGCATTGATGACTCAGCGTGAAACAAACTACCCTCGGGTATTCAGGAGCCCTGGTGCCGTGGTAGTGGATGGTCAGCAGCTGCTCTGCGAGAGAACAGTGAGGCTTTCTACTCACAAGGGTAGTGGTTCTCCCCATCCCCTGGGTCTCTGTTTCAGAATTGACTCAGTGGCAGTGAATCTGGTTTGCTTTTTCCCCGTGAGCTGTGCAGCAATAAATGTGTCATGTAATGATGTGGCTGCTAGACAGGTGGGTTCTCGCCCAGGGTTTGTGCACTGGGGGGGGGGGGTCATCATTGGGCTGCAGGGGCTCCTTGGAGAGAGTGGTGACAGTCTGCTCCCATAGAGCCCTACGCCTTGGAGCCGTAATGGGGCAGTTCTCCTCGGCCGGTAGGGTCACTCACTATAGGGTGGAGTGGGAGCCCACAGCCGTGGGTGTTGGTTTGGGCTTTAACCTACTGTAATGGTGGCCGGATCGCTTTCCCAGGCACGGTTGGCTGGCTTCAAACGACCAACCTTAGATTAGCGGGTGAGTGGCGGCCATTTTCACCACTCATGGCCCTGTCTGTGTGCTGTAAGCGTTCTATGTAAGATCCAGGTGACGGGATGGATAGAGCAGCCTGGACGGGAATGCGAGGAGGGAGCCAGGGAGTGGTGGCGGGCCGAGAGGAACTAGTCCAGAGCAGAGTTCCACTGCTGTAGATAATTGGAGTTGGGTTAGGCGATTCATTCAGTCCTGACATTTGGGGCACATACCTACTAAGGTGAACCAGTGTTTCTCTCTCACCCGCTTTGTTTGGCCTCCCTGCAGACGCTGGGTTTGCCCATCACTGATGAGCAAATCCAGGAGATGAAGTCGAACCTGGACAACATCGACTTCAAGATGGCAGCTGAGGAGGAGAAGCGACTGCGGCATGACGTGATGGCTCACGTGCACACCTTCGGCCACTGCTGCCCCAGAGCTGCTGGCATCATCCATCTCGGTGCCACCTCCTGCTACGTTGGGGACAATACCGTACGAGCTGTGTGCTTTCTTTCCACTTGGGACTCTCTCTTTCTCATACACATGTGGTCTTGACTGGGTTTTGTCCAGCGTTCAGGAATGACTCCGTAGATGGCTCTGTTTAGGGGTTCCCTGGCCAGACTCATTTTTGGTAGCCTTCCTGTGTCACCTGGCAGCCTCATAGGATAGACCTGCAGGCACTGCCTACCCCTCGGCCTGCGGGCCGACGCCTTCGTCTGGGCATTTTTGTGGCTGCAGGAAGTGTCCTGAGGACTCTTCCCACAGTCTTTCCTCTCTCTTGGCTGTGTGTCTGTCAGAAAGAAAGATAGATTGCGTGGTCCTTTGTAAGGAAACTGTTCTTTGGTGACCTGGAGACATAGTGGTTACGTGTTGAGCTGCTTACCGCAGGGTCAGCTGTTGGAAAAGCCCACCAGCTGCTCCTCTGGAGAAAGGTGGGGCTTTCTGTTCCCATCGAGAGTGAGCCTCTCAAACACCCACAGGGGCCATTCTCCCTGGTCTTGTAGGGTCACTGAGTTGGAATAGACCCGCTGGCGATGAGTGAGTTGTATTTTTCAGACATGGCACATAAAGGGCCCCTAGGATGTGACCACCAGTCCCTGGGTCTGGCTGTATTTGGCTCTGGACATGAGGAGACAGGTAGAGGTTGACGCACTTATCCAGCGTCACCCAGCCACGAAGAAGGCACAGGCAGGTGGAACCGCTCAAACCCGCGTGTTCTCAATCCTGGAGCATCGGTCAGACCAGCAGCTGGAGTCCAGATCAGCTTCCAGTCCAGGAAGAAGCCTTCCCCCCCCCCCCCCCCCGGGATGCTGAAACCCTGCCAGCCTGGACGGTGACTGCAGCATGGGCACGTGGCCTTCTCACTCGCTCAGGGGCCCGGGGAGGCAGGGCTTCCCTCCTGGGTGGATCCCAGCAGGGCTACTTTCTAAGCTCCTGCAATTTAAGATAAAAAACAACTCTGTGCCGTCAAGTTGGTGGTGACTCATAGTGACCTCACAGGACAGGGTAGAACTGCCTTTCTCCCTCAGCATCGACGGTCTCACACTCTTTTGAGATGGGGTTCTGAAAAGAATGGCTTCAGCTAGTGTCTTCTGCTTCTGTGGGGGCTGCTCATGGTGAGATAAGCTGCCAGCAGAGAAACCCCTGGGGCTGGGCGGAAGCACGTGGTGGAATTGTTTGAACAAAGTTGTTTTACAAATGTAAGGCATTGTTTTTTTTTTTTAACAGGACCTGCTCATCCTTAGAAATGCACTTGACCTGCTTTTACCAAAGGTAAGGAAGGACCTCTCCGGGGCCTCCCCTCCCCGTGGTGAGCGCTGGTGGAACTAGGAGTCAGCGGGGTGAAGACCTAGGTCAAGGCTCCCAGACTTGTTGGCCTGCTGCCCCACAGCAGAAAGCAAGTTAACCACTGGGTCCTGTAGGAGGGAGTGTCGGGGTTCTAGCCCCCGGGGGCGTGTGTGCCCACTCTGGGAAACTGTTGTAGGTGGAGGCCCATTTTCTCAGGTTGGTGAGTCCCAGTCCTCCAGCTAATCTGTAGACAATTGTCGTCTGGGGGTTAGCCTCTAAGTCAGCGGTTCTCAACCCATGGGTCTGCGACCCCGTTGGGGGGGGTCCAACGACCCTTTCACAGGTGTCTCGGATTCATAACAGTAGAAAAATGACAGTTACAAAGTAGCAATGAAATAATTTTATGGTTCGGGGGTCACCACAACATGAGAAACTGTATGAAAGGGTCGAGGCATGAGGAAGGTTGAGAACCGCTGTTCTAAGTGAACGCTTTTTAAAGGGGAGCCTTGTAAGAAGGACGCGTGTCCCATCCACAGCCCTGCGAGGGTTGGGGGTCTGTCAGTAGCCCTGCAGGGATGACTTAGCTCCTCAGACCTCACACTAGTTGCCACGGAAGCCCACAAGCACTTTAAGATGCACAGGTGAAAGGGTATGACCTCTGTCTGCAGTGCTCCGGAGGCCTTGTTTTCCGTAGAATGGTCTGGAAGGTTAGTTACTGATCATGGAAGCCCCACCTGACTTCAGCCTCTCTGCCTTTCACGTAGCTGGCCAGAGTGATCTCGCGGCTCGCGGACTTCGCTCAGGAACGCGCCGACCTTCCCACCCTCGGTTTCACCCATTTCCAGTAAGTGAGGCGGTCACTGCGTGGGGTTGGCTTTGTGGCTTTGTGCCTGTGCTAAGCCTTCCGTTCTCCCTCTCCCGGCTACTTGTGACCTGAAAGGTCAAGGTCTAGAACTAGAACGGGGGCTTGTAAAGGACAAGACTAGCAGCTGTTTTCATGGGATAGTAAATCTAACAGTTAATTGGGACAGGCGTGGGGCAGTGGTACCCAGCGCCTCGGAACGTGTTCCAGACCCAAGTTACCAGTTATCCTGAGCAGTAGTGTGTTGCCGTCTGCCTTGTATTTTGATGGTCTATTGCTAAGGCAACAAGAGCATCCTCTCATAACTTCTGAAAGCCTACTGCACTTATCTATCTTACAGTGAGGGCCTACCTCGACTGCTAACAGGAGCCAGAAGAGGTTGCTCATGTGAGAGAGTTGGTGCTCTGTTGGGTGTGGCCTGCCCCCAGCCTGTGTTTGCTTCCCTGGGGGCTTCCCCAAGGCCCCCATGGCCTGTGCTGCAGCGCCTCCTGCTGCCACGTCGGCGGGCTCGCACTCGGCAACGCAGACATCCAGGTACTCGTCTGGGGGCAACCCAGCGGTAGACTAGGTCATTGGCTGCTGCAGTTAACGATCACTCTTGTTAGGTGCCATCAAGTCGGCACCGACTCGTAGCAACCCTGTGTACCAGAGTAGACTCCCCAGCATGCACCGTGCTCACAGCTGATGGGTTTGTAAAGTCTGCTCACTGTTGGCAGCTACTGTGTGAATCCATCTCCTCAAGAGTCTCCCTCTTCTCTCCTTGTACGTCACCAAACATGATGTCCTTCTCTAGGGACTGGTCCCTCCTAATAACTGTCCGGACTATAGCCTGGCCATACTCTCTTCTAAGAAGCCTTCTGACTCTACTTCTTCCAAGACGGATTTGTAGATTTTCCTGGCAGTCTGTGGTACTCTCAGTATTCACCACGCCGTTACTCAAATCAGTACCTTCTCGCCGGTATTTCTTATTTGGCGTCCATGTGCATGGGAGGTGACAAATGTACCGTGTGGTGCGCCTGAGTCCTGAAAGTGACATCTTGCTCTTAACTCTTTAAAGGGCCTTGTGTAACACATGTGCCCCATGCAGCGTGTCACTGTCTCAGTGTTCCACTTCTAATCGTACGGTTTTAGAAGTGGACGACCTACTCATTTTTTATAGTCTCTTCTTAGTCTGGAAGCTCTGCATACCCTGCTGGTACTTGAAACACTAGTGGCATGGCTTCTGGCGCCCTAGCAACATGGCAACATGCAAGCCACCACAGTAGGACAAACTGACCGATGAAATGGATGAAATCTTGCCTGTGTACTTTTTTTTTTTTTAAATAATAGCTTCCTCAACTCAAGTTCCTTTTAAAGCAGTAATTCTCAACCTTAATCTTTTGGTTGCTACTTTGTAGCTGTAATTTTGCTGCTGTGAATGGGTCGTTAGACTCCCAAAGGGGTCTCGACCCACAGGTTGAGAACTGCTGCTTTCAAGTATGTGACTCACAGAGTTGTACAGTCCCTGGCAGTGTCGTTCCACAGCGTCTCCTCACCCCCAAGAAAATCCATGCCTGTGGCCAGTCGCTTCCCAGCCCTCGGCAACCTCGAGTCTGCCCGTGCATTCGCCTCTTCTGGGCATTGGTCATGGTGGGATCGGACCCCATGCGACTGGCTGTGGCTGAGCAGTCCATGCAGTTAGTGATGTCTTTGCTTGTGCATAGTGGTCTGTGAGTCAGAGTTGATCAGGAAAATGGTAAACCCAAACCGAGGCCACTGCCATTGGGTAAGGCCTGGCACGTGGTGGCCCTATCCAGGGTGTCCGAGGCTGAGTCTTATCAAGACAGTGGGGAGACTTGGCCTTCTTCCGTGGAGCAGCTCCTGATTTTGAACCTCTGAACTGGCACTTCAAAGTCCACCGCTTGCTTATCCGACATCCACAAGTCTCCTGTGGAAACGTGTACCAGGAGGTTGCTTTGGGAGTGGACTACAGTTTGGGAACTGCCTGCTGTGGACATGCCTAGTGGTAGGCCTCGCGGTCACCTGCCTAAGTGGGGAAATCCCACTAGGGGTGGAGTAGGCCATCTTGCAGGACTTGAGCATTATGGCAGTTGGTTTGTACTTGTCGCTTTACTTCAGAAGCCCCTCTAGTGGGTTGGTGTAGACTTTAGGCTGGAAGCAGAACCATTTGAGGATGTGTCAGTGCGTGTATCCTCAGGGGTGTGCATTTGGGGATCTCCTCAGCACGGCTGGCGTGTCCTGTCTTCTCACCCCTGACAGTGGCACTGGCTGTCTTGTTTGCTCGCTGGCTGACGGGGCCGTGTGTGCTGTTCACTGTACTGAGATCAGAATGCCTATTCCACAGTGGTCTGGGGATGGGCTATGAACAAAACCATACTTCATCTTTGTCATTGAGAGAATGCTTTGCTGGCGGCCCTTTCATTTGATAAAGTGTGTCATCTCTGTCAAGGACACTGACTGCCCCTAGCGTCATCGGTTAGACCGGTTTCAGTTTCTCCAGTTCTCGCTGTCAGATTGTTCCGTCCGGCCAGGGCTAATGCTGCTGGTTAAGAGAAGCCACGACACTTGGCTGAGGTTTGAGGCTGAAAGGTGTGTGCCCTTTGCGTTGGTCCCAGGCCTGCGCAGCTGACCACAGTTGGGAAGCGGTGCTGTCTGTGGATTCAGGACCTGTGCATGGACCTCCAGAGCGTGAAGCGGGTTCGAGATGACCTGCGCTTCCGCGGCGTCAAGGGCACCACCGGCACGCAGGCCAGCTTCCTGCAGCTCTTCGAAGGAGACCACCACAAGGTGACCTGACTGGGCGAGCAGGGCAGGCCTGGTCTCCAGGGGACGTTGCCGATGGGGTCTGCACTGGGAAAGGTGTCCTCATACTAGACCCGCCTATGTCTGTCTTGCCTCCTCCAGGTGGAGCAGCTTGACAGGATGGTGACCGAGAAGGCGGGGTTTAAGAGGTAGGTGTGTGAGGATGGGCTGACTCCCCGTCAGGCTGGCACTTGGCCCAGCCCTAGCTTTGGCCAGATGGTCCTTGTCTTTGTTTCCTTCTGTGCTCTGCCGTTGCTTCCCAGCTCTGGCCTGGGTTTTATTTCCTTACAGCCTCGCTTCTGTTTTCTCCAACTTTGGAGAAAAGAAAACTTTCACTCTGAATTCTGGAGTAGCCTTAACCCATGGTGTTGCTCTTTTTGTTTCCTCTACTGAGCGAGGGCCACCAGGTTCCTCTCGGCACTTCCACTGGGCAGAGGAAGTCCCAGGGTACTCCGACGGGCACTTCCCCCTCTGGTCTGGTCCCGTGTCAAACAAGTGTGCCAGGTTCCAGGTCCCAGTCCCGCCCCGGACTCGGTGTGACCAAAGGGTCGTGTTGTGCGGTCCCTCAGCAGATGGCACATGCTTTTCTACTGCACACAGGGCTTTCATCGTCACCGGGCAGACGTACACACGGAAAGTGGATATTGAGGTGCTGTCTGTGCTGGCTAGCTTGGGGGCATCTGTGCACAAGGTTAGTGGAGTAGCCTGGGGGGTGGGGTGGGTGGCTGGAATTTGGGGCCACACACAAACCAGGTCAGCCTCGGGCTTTTGTTTAATTCTGATTTTCACATAACAGTTTTTAGCATCTTGTGCCAAGGTATCTTCTTAAGTTGATTGTCTCTTACTGGTTCAGTGGTATTTCACAAAGCCTTACCAGGCCCCTTGGCGCTGCCTCCCCGCCCTGAGGGAGCAGAGGGGAGAGCTGAGGAAGACACTGCCCGGGCTCCTGAGCTTGAGCTCAGCAGCACCACCCAGAGGAGCTCGCCTCTCCATCAGTCTGTGTCTGCTCCTGGCTACCTGGTGTGAGCCGGAAGGGCCCAGGGCCAGCATCTGACCCCTGCCTCCTGCAGATTTGCACCGACATCCGCCTCCTGGCAAACCTCAAGGAGCTGGAGGAGCCCTTTGAGAAGCAGCAGATTGGTGAGTGTCGGCCAGAGCTGGGCGGCGGCGGGCCTGTGGGACCGCTTCCCACTGCTCACTCGCGGTCTGACGCCCCTGCCCTGTGGCTCGACCTTTATGTGGGGCAGGCTCAAGCGCGATGCCCTACAAACGGAACCCCATGCGCTCAGAGCGCTGCTGCAGCCTCGCCCGGCACCTGATGACCCTGGTCCTGGACCCGCTGCAGACCGCGTCTGTGCAGTGGTTCGAACGCACGCTGGATGATAGTGCCAACAGGTCAGTGGAATGCTCAGGGCAGGCGGTGGGGGAGGAAGAGCCAGGAATTAGAAGGATGGGTGCATTCCCTCCTTGTCACCAAGGGTCCTGGAAAGTCAGAGGCAGTTCAGGGACGCGGGTTGTGATCAGAGTGTGAGATCAGGACAGAGCAGGAAGGGAGGATCTCACAGAGCGATGGCCTGCAGTGGGGCGAGGGAGGGCGGCGACACATGTATGGAGGTGCCTCCCACGAGGGCTGGAGCAGGGAGGGCTTGGAGGGCAGGGGCTGTGGTCGGACTCGATCCAGGGAGGGCCAGCTTAGGAATGTTTTGTTGGCCCTGGGAAGGCAGGCTATTCATTCTTGGGCAGGTAGATGCTGACTGCACTCTCATGGCCCCTGGGTTGGCAGGAAGTCATTGGAGAGGAAGGAGGTGGTTAAAAAGTCGAGGGCAGCTTAGCCAGCGTCTCCTTGGAGGAAAGCACAGGGGGAGACTGCGTTAACCAGGTGGCAAGAGGAAGAGAAGACTGTGCATCAGCCACCTGGGCTTGAGATCCGGCGCTTAGGACATCAGGGCACAGGGAGTAGTTGAGAGAAATTGCCTAAGGGGACTGCAAGGGCACCTAGAGCAGCGTTTTGGGAGCTTCCCTACATTTCATTGACATTTTTATTCGTTTAACAAGAGACCTGAACTGACTATTTGTTTCTTAGACGGATCTGCTTGGCCGAAGCCTTTCTTAGTGCAGATACGATACTGATGACGCTGCAGAACATCTCTGAAGGGTTGGTGGTGTACCCCAAAGTAAGGGACCTCCGTCAAAGGCAGAGAATTAGGTGGGGGGTGGGGAGCATTCCGCGCCAGTGTTCTTCCCAGTTGGAGCTCATTCTTCAGGAGCGTTAGGGAACCGTATAGCATTCACGCACAAGGTTATGGAGAAGACGTGCTGATTGTCGGCCCAAACCCTGTGTGTTCAGTGGCTGCAGCATTGGACTGGTGGTTGCAGGGGTGGTGTGTGGACCAGGCAGCCATGTGCTCAGGGAGGGTCCCCATGAGTCAGAGCTCTAACACCCAAAGCAACGAGCCAGTGACCATCTCGCCTCCTCAGGCTCAGCCCCGCTATCAGGAAGCTCCATTTGCCGGCTTCTAAATACCTATGGCAGATAGGTTCACGTCCGTCAGAGCCCGGGCTCTTGAGAATGAATGAATGTGAGGTGTGAGGAATGATCTCTGTGAGGCAATTGCTTCAAGGTTGCTGATCGCTGGTTATAGTAGTTGTCTCTGTTCAAGATCATAGTCTAGATTAATCAGGACCCTGGACAATAACTAGAATGAACTCTCCCATTGTCGTCTCTGTCATCCTGTTGCCTCTGTGCATTTACGTGAGGGTGGTTGCTACCCTCCTATGTGCATGGCACTTACATAGCACACGGTGTGTTCCTTTGCCCCTCGCTCCTGCTCGTCTAGGTAATTGAGCGGCGCATCCGCCAAGAGCTGCCTTTCATGGCCACAGAGAACATCATCATGGCCATGGTGAAAGCCGGGGCCAGCCGCCAGGTTCGTATCTCCGAATAGCTTCTGGGTAAACAGGGCAAGCCACAGCCCTGAAAGAGCAGATGCCGGCAGACGTTTGGCTCATTGCCCTCAGGCTCGGGTTTGGGGCAGGACAGTGGCCATATGCTGCCCTAGGACACCTGATGGGTAACTTGCAAACTCGCTGTGTTAAAGCAGATTAATCCTTAATCCCGTGACGAAGAGTTCAGTCTAAACTTCCCTGGGAAGTGAGCAGGAAACAGGAGGCGGTGCGTGTGGTTTCCATGAGGAGGGGCCCGGCAGGAGGTACCCGTTTGGGACCCATCCTGAGATGTGAGCAGGGTGAAGAGCCTGGGGAGTCAGCACGGGAGGCGAACTGGTGTGTCTGGGGCCCTCTGTTCACTGCTGCTGCACCCCTCTCTTCCCAGGACTGCCACGAGAAAATCCGGGTGCTTTCCCAGCAGGCCGCTTCGGTGGTCAAGCAGGAAGGGGGTGACAATGACCTCATAAAGCGGATCCAGGCTGATGACTACTTCAGTCCCATCCACGCCCAGTTGGACCGCTTATTGGATCCTTCCTCTTTCACTGGTCGTGCTGCCCAGCAGGTCAGCAAGGGCTGAGCAGGCCGCGTTCACAGAGCTGAAATCTGCCCCACTGGCTTGAGTGGCCTGAACCTGTTGGCTGTGGAAGCCCAGATACTTACCGTCTCGGGGTGGAGCTAGAGCAAATTCAGAGCAGAACAGAGCACCCTCAAAAATGTCACGTTTTGACCACTTTGCACGGCCTTAAAGATTTCCACTGTGGGTGTGTTGTCTGGTCTTGTGGGGGTGGGGGAGCCACTTGGCCCCCTGGACAAAGGTTCCATTTCCCTGGCTGGTGATCAAGGTTCCTTCCTGGCTTCTAGCATTTACTGGCTGTCAGGATACAAATCCCTGTGTCATAGGGGAGTTGTAAGGATCTACTGGGAGGCCAAGGGCAGTGGGTGTGGCCTGGCCTAGTCCTTGGTGCCTATTGGTTCATAGCCTGTGTCCTTGGGCATATTTGAGAAAAGAGACAAGAGTGGATTCAGAAAACAAGTGTTCTTGAATCAGCTCTGACTCAGGCAGTTAATTTCCAAGGTTGGGACCTTTCCGAAGCAGGTTTCCCGCAGAGCAGCTGGTGGGTTCAAACTGCTGGCCTTTCACCTAACCACTGCATCACTGGGAGCGGTCAGGTTCTTGGGATATGCTCAGGCACTGGGTTTAAAGTTAGATGAGCTGTCTTCCAGGTGCTCAGAACGTAACAGCAAAGCCTTGCCTATGGCTATTGCTAATACTGAGCAGTACTTAAAGGAATTGAGGGATAGCCAACCTATTTGGAACTCACAAAGGAAACTTAGCGTATACACTCAAGTATAAGCCAACCCGAATGTCAGCCGAGGCACCTAATTTGACCACAAAAATGGCATAAAAATGTGCTGGGAAACTCACCTTATACTCGAGTATATATGGTAACCCTTTCAAGGTGGAGACTTGGAGGAGCTAGGCAGGACTTCTTGGAGGTGATATGCATCCAAGTAGGAATGACCCTGGACCACCAGGCCGAGAGAAGGGGTAGGCCTCGCCCGCCACTTGGCACTTGAGAGAAAGGACGGTCATTGGGTATTGCTGGAGTACAGAGTGCCTCAGAAGAGAGACAGGAGCTTGTGGCGGCCATCAAATCGCCATGGTGGTGGGTAAAAAGGTGGAGAGGAGACCAGTGAGGAGCCTGTGCTAGGCCACCCAGGAGGGGGAAGGGTTTTGCCAACAGCCCGGTGGGCCGAGCGGAAGTGGCGGCGATGATGGGCGTGGGTGCTGGCTGCAGCGCGGGGAGAACACAGGCTGGGCTGCTTTGTAGGACAGCACGGTCCCTGGAAGAGGAGAAAATAGGGAGCAGAACTCGGGGGTGCAACAGACCGGGTTTGCTTGTCTGGCAAACTGGCGGGACCCCAAGACTGGCCTTGAGACAGACACTCTTCAGCCCATCCTCAAACTTCAGCTGATCAGTCAGCAGGCTGATAAAGGTCAACAGTCACTCCAGGGAGAGATGCACCGGTTAGAACAGCCTGTCACAAAAGGTCAAAAGGGCAGCATTTGCTCAGGAAGAAAGCTCAGAAGGGATAGGAAATAAGGTCAACAGTTCAAGGCCAAAGGTCATCCACTCCTATGGGGGAAAGATGGCGCTCTCAATTCCTGTAAAGATTTACAGGCTCTAACACCCCAGAGGCAGTTCTGCTAGGTCCTTTCTGGTCGCTGTGAGTGAGATGGCCCCGGGCTGGGTGGGTCTTCTGTCGCCCACAGCTGTCTCTAGGGTCCCTGCTTCATTGCAGCGGTCCCAACAACGGGGGCAGCGCTCACTCGCACATTGGTGGCTTACTATGGACGTTAACAGGTTACAGTTTGGTGAGGAACGCTCAGGATAATGATCCAGTCAGGACATATTACAAAGTTATTTTAGTGATGCTAATAAATGCCCACAGGGTGTGCCACTCCGCTGCAGGCCTCAGCTCCAGCTCCCCATAGTGTCCAGAGGCACTGCGCTCCACAAGCCAGCCTCCTGCCCAGAGCACCCAGCTGTTCTTGCTCTGTGCACTGTACCGTCTCGCTCATGCTCTGGCTCCTGGTTCTGCTGCTGCTCCACTGTCCCAGCTCTGGTGTCAAAGCTGCCTCCTGGATCATGGAGATTTGCTGCGCAGGGATCTTGGGGTCCAGAAATAAGGGCCACTCCCAGCTCTTCCAGGAAGTGAGATTCCCCCCTTCCTGTTATCAAGTTGTGACTCACTTGATGCCCCCAGGGATGGCAATCACAGGTGAATTGTGTAGCAGTCTGTGTCTTCCCGCACCTTCCCCAGCCCTCAGGAAAAGGAGGGTAGCCTGGTGGGAGTGGCCAAGGTTGTGAGGCCCAGAGCCGTATTCAGCAGTTTTCACTGCGTTACAGCGGGTGCGTGGCCGGTGTCTGGGGAGAGTTGCTGTACAGGCTGAGAGGAGACCAAGTTCTCAGTGGCAGAGTGAAGGCTTTGTCAGAACCCTCTCGGGGATTCAAACGTCATACCCAGATGCCATCACCCTAGTCTCCACCCTTTCTTTCATCTGACGCTGTTCTCCTCTTTGGCAGGTGCAGAGATTCTTGGACGAGGAGGTCTTTCCCCTCCTGAAGCCGTACGAGAGCATGATGAGTGGGAAAGCCGAGCTGTGTCTCTAGTGTTAAACGGGAAGGCGTCGTCGGTTTCGTGGGCTCTGGCCGGGGCTGGGATGCAGGGTTGCTGGTGTGCCTCGTCTGACTTAGAACGACTCGTGGCCTCAGGCCCGTATCTTTCACTGCTGCTCTCGCCAGGTCCTTTCAGAGCGCAGATGCAGAATTAGTAGGTGGTGTGTTTGTCACAGCACCACCCCCACCCCCTGATTTGTATAATAAAAGATGGTCACTCAGCGTCCTTTCCTGTCCAGCTGCCTAATGGATTCAAGTCCTTTTATCCACTCACTGGACTGCGCTACTGTGCAGTAGCGAGGCATTCCCTGACCCCCTGAAAACGTATGGCCTGGGTATCTGGGTACTTTTATCTCTGTTCTATGTGATTACACTGCTCGGTTTCCTCCCAAGCGGGGCGATGCTGGACCCTGGAGGGTCTGGAATGTCCCAGAAGCGCATCAGAAGCAGATACCTACACTTTGTCCTGGATTATGGCCTCTTGGACAAAGGTGTTTTCTGGCCAGGGCAGCTCAGAGTAAGCTCTTTTTCTGAAAGGGGTTAGGAGACCAAATAAGTTTGGGGCCTGTGGGCTACAGTCAGCATTTTGCAGTGAAAAGTGATATCATCACACGGGCACGCTCAGCCCAAGGTGCATCAGACCTCGCTGCTGCTTTTGATCAGGTCTCTTGATAAAGTTTAGTACCAGGGACATTCTAAGTGGGTGTATTGACTTCATCGAGACAGGAGTACCTGAGCACCCTTTAGTTCTTGGAGTGACCATGGGCTGAAGGCTGCTGATTGTGCCAGCTGTTGCCCAAGTGTTGCCCGCCCCTGGAAGAGCGCTGGTGCCCGGCCACAGGCCTCTGATCCTAGCCTCATCTCGTTCTACCAAGTTCCCCGTTGAGAACCAAAGTTTGCTTATTGCATTAGCAGCCAACTACAACTAGGAGAACTTCCCGGTACGTTTATCACAACAACCACAACTTGAACCTAAACCAACTGAAGGACAAACATCTGCCTTGGAAGTACAGCCAGGATGCTCCTCAGAAGCAAGAGTTTATTGCATGTACATTGGTTGTGTGATCAAACCGGTCCCTAGAGAAGGAGGTCATGCTTGATTCAGGTCGAGGGTCAGTGAAAAAGAGGAAGACCTTGGATGAGAAGGATTGAGACAGTGAACTCAAGGAGGATCGGGCAGTGTTTCACTCTCTTGAATGGGGGGTTGCTGTGAGGGGGAACTGACTTGATTACACCTATGAACAAACCAACTGAAATGTGGCCAAAGCTAAGGAGGGAAACCGTCAGGGTAAGTGCAGCTCGGTTCTGAAGAAGTGAGTGAGATAGGCTGGTTTCAGGTTGTGGTGGTGGTGTTGCTGGCATGCCGATTCTGACTCAGCAACCCTACAGCACATGTATGGTTTCCAGGCTGCTCAGTGAAGGGGCTGGCATGTTCAGAACTGCTGGCTTTTCCAGTTAGCCATGTGTTTCACTGGCTGTGCCCCAGAGCTCCCCAGAGTCTTGCTGTTCCATGGTCAGAGTACCATGTTCTGTCAGGCACCCCGTCATGGGAACAGCGACCAACCAGAGCCAGCCTCCAGTCCCATGCTGGAAACTGGTCAGAGATGATGGTAGCTGAGGCTTCGTCCCAAGAGGCGATGGCCCACACCACTGAAAACGTCAGACCGTTCAGTTGGGGGCCCAGGCATGGGTGCAGCTGTGATCTGCAGGCCGTGTAGGAGCTTGAAGACAAGTTGTTGGGTGATGTGAAGAGCTACTGAATCTCCTCCAGTTGCATGTCACAAAGCCACACGCTAAGAGGAGGAAAGGGGCCCGCTGCAGCAAGTAGATTCCGACTCCGAGCAGACTGCCTCCCGTATCTTTCTCCATGGAGCAGCTGGTGCTGGTGTCTGTCGCAGGTGAGTGCTTTAACCACTGTGCCAGCCAGCTTGGTTCACGTAAGCATAGGAGAGGGCCACCCTCCACACCAGGTTCCCAATACAGTGAGTGCAGGAAGCAAGTTTGGAAGGTGGCAAGCCCAATGGAATCCCATCTCCAACAGAAGCAGTTACTCTGTTCTCGGACAAATCTAGATAGGATGTCTGAAACCACTAGCTTTAATCCCAAGGAGTAAAGTCAAGAACAAGCTTTCTGTCTGCACCTGTAGTGTGGCCTCAGCCAAGCCCTACTATCCGTGCATCTGGAACCAGAGAGCACCTATCACAGGAGCCACTCATACCACGGATGTCAGCCCATACATTTCCTCGTGGAAAGTCGAGAAACACGACTAGTCTTGCTCTGGTGGTTCTGGGCTAGGTTGCTGGTCCCTGGTGATGGGTGGCTTGGCTAGTTAGTGTTGCTTCCCTGGCTATGTGAGTGGGCAGGTTTGCTGGTTGTGTTTCCCTTCTCTCCACTGACTTGTTTATTCTGATATGATTATAAGGATCCCTGAGGCCTGGCTTCAGTGCACAGTGCTGGCCGTATGAACCCCTCAGTGGCTCTAGAGGGGGTGAGATGAGGTGGTCTGCTTCCATGAAGATTACAGCCTTGGAGTGGGTCTCGGCTCTAGGGAACGTGTACAGGGACTTGAGGATATACTTTGCAGTGTCGCTTTGTGATTGGATCTTATTTTCCCGTCATCTTGTGAAGGCAGGTGTGCTTCAGGCTGGCTGGGAAGCGAGTCCTTGGGGCCCTCTGACGTGAGAAGTGCACAGCCAGTGCTGTTACTTCCTCCAGGATTGGAGCTACCCGGACAGACAACAAGGTCTGGGCCGACTGCGAAACAACCGACTTCCTGCTTGGCCCCACTCAGACACCTGGCCACCTACTGCACCCTCCCAGTAAACATTGGGAGAGCCTGGCAAATAGATTCTTCAGAGATGCAACATGTAGCTCATAAATGTAGCTAGTTCTGAATGTAACTAGAAATCTACAGTGTTTCTCCTCTTTGGAACCATAACCGTCGCCTTAAACCACCAGTAAGTGCTGTGTGTACAGAAACAGGTCAGAGGCCAAGATGTAGAAACGGTGGTTTACCTGGTGAGTGTCATGGTAAATTGTCTTCTTGGGAAGCCCAGGCTCAGGAAGAGAGAGGGTTGCATTTCTGGCCGATACTTCAACCTTAGCACCAGGGAGAGCCAGCCCTCTGGGGTGACTCCCTGGACAAAGGGGAAGGGAGGTTTGACTTCTGGGTTTGAGGCCTGCCTGATCACCTGTCATTAGAAGAGCCAGGTGTGATCTGCCCTTTCCTATTCTAGCTTGTCTACATATTCTCTGCATTTATAGGGTTGTCAGGTCTTCCTCTTGTATCCAGCACCAGAAATGTGGTTTGAGAATGTTCCAGACCAGTAGAAGGGGGCTCTTTAGGAACCATGGAAGACCCCCTTACCTGTCCTAAACTCCCTTCTAGCAGTGGTGGGATGCAGCCGGTTCCCACCAGTTCTGCAGAACTGATAACTTAAGTTTTTGAGTCCAGTGTTCTCAGGTGGGTGGGTGGCTGGGCAGCCACTTTGGAAATCACATTTACACTCATTCTAAGCATTAGCTGCATGAAATGGTAAACTACCTTTCAGTACACCTTTTTTTATAGGTACAGTGGTTGTCAGAGCAGCAAGTTGATTGTTAATTTATTTGAATCCCACCCCTGGTTCCTAGGAAATGGAGGGTCTCAGGAAGAGCGATGCTGAACGAGACTGAGAGGGTGGCTGGAGCCAGAAAGGTTGAGTCCATGACCACCTCTTTCTTCACTGATGTGGCCTGAGGGCCCTGCGGATTCCATTTAAGCCCATGCCGCCAGGGCCCCTCAGTAGGTGGGAGGTGACCGCCCACAGTGAACACTAGAAAGGCTCTTGAAGCTC
This sequence comes from Tenrec ecaudatus, assembly GCF_050624435.1. Taxonomy (NCBI): domain Eukaryota; kingdom Metazoa; phylum Chordata; class Mammalia; order Afrosoricida; family Tenrecidae; genus Tenrec; species Tenrec ecaudatus. Next base: position 10,286,650 of record NC_134535.1, read on the forward strand.
CGTGGAGCAGGGGTGCTGTTGAGATGCTACAGCCGTTAACTGCAAGAAATCCTTGGTGGCACAATGCATTCGTTTGTCACCTTCCTGGGTGACAGCGAGACTCCTTTGCATGATCACAGTGGGGAAGGGCCTTACCTTGGGGCCTTCAAGTGGGTTCCAACTCCTGGCATTCAACTTCCTCCGTCCTATGTGAGAAGTTTCTCTAAGTGTTTCCTCCTTTCCCCCTGCTATTTAATGGAGTCTGCACAGCACTGAGATGCCAAAGGCACATGATTGTAGGCAGCTTTCCATTCCTTCAAAGGATTCTGTTTCCTGGCCTGTCCACCATTGATTGCTGATAAATAGTACCCCTGGGGGTGGGGGCATCCCAGCACCGACGTTCCTTATTAAGTCTGTAGGTAAAGATGAAATGTGAATAGTTGCTTGCAAAAGCCTTAAGTGCCGATGCCTTGGCCTAATTGACACCTTCAAAAATTCTGTTCCCATAAACAGATCCTGGCAGATGACAGACTAGGAGGGATGCTGTCACTGAAACAACCGAAATGGAATGTCTCACCCTGAAGTAAAGTTTGTGGGTTTTTTTTTTTCCTCCCAAAGCTGAGTTAGAGGCAGTACTGTGGTTGAGAACAGTGAACTTGGAACAGAATGGGCACAGATTTGACCAAAGAGCTGTCCAGATTCTCAGAAACGTAAATGACACACACCCCTTTCAGACTGGGAGTAATGGAGCCACGTGGGCGTCGCTTTGTAAGTCAAACATAGAGGGAAGTCAGGACTGAGACCAGCCTCAACCACTGACCAGGCTCTAGCCTCATTCATCCTGAGCACCACCGCCTTTGATACGTGGGGAGCCCACCACAGGCAGCTGTATGTGAGTGTGAAGATTCGGTGACTTCTGGGAGAAAGTTGCTGCAGTACTGTTGTACCTTTTAAGTGGCTTTTCTAGAACCTGGCAAACAGGTTTTGGGTGGATTTTTTTTCTCCCCCAAATTGATGAGCAGCTGCCTTCTTGGATGGGGATCTGACCACCTCACATTCTCACAAAGGGCTTAGACTCAAGAACTGTATTCCCGTTTTCATAGCGACCCCCTAGGACAGGGTGGCACCACTGCTCCTGGGGGTTTCTGAGGCGTCTCTCTCCCTGGAGCAGCTGGTGGGTTGGAACCGTTGACCTGGTGGTTAGTGCAAAGCCCACTCGCTACCAGGGCCCTTGATACTGTACCCTCTGGCTACACCCATTGCGTGGAGTGCTACCCAGGTGTGACGTTTGGGGAGGCACACCCTCCTCCACCTGTTCCCATTTGTAACAAGTGTGCGTAAATCGTGGGCCAGGGAGGCCATAGCCTGGTTCTGTAGGCCTGGAATGTTCTGACAGTGAGGTGTCCGGTAAGGCTGCCTCCTCAGAGCTCCGGTCCTCTTCACGTCGCCGTGCCACCGCCCACATTGTCCCGCAGCACAGCGGGGTCTGGGGCGCGCGTACCACCTCCGGGCCGCCCGGTGCGGCGGGGCGCAGAACTACAGTTCCCAGAATGCCTCGGGCAGGGCCGCCCGCTTCCCCGGCCGCGCGTGCGCAGCGGCGCCGCGGAGCGCTGACTAGGTCCGAGCGGTCGCCACAGAGGCGACGGGAGACGCACGGCGGCGGCGGGCAGCTGGACCCCTCTTCGCCGGGGGCTACGCCTGCGGGACAGGTGGGTGCGGGGCACCTGCCCGCTGTGGCTCTGCGGGGCCCTGGCGCCCACTCATCTTCCCTTGGAGCGCGGGGGCGGCGGCTGGAGGGCCGGGCTCCCCGTGTGTCGGCCGCGCGGAGCTGCCGGGTGCCGAGCTGGCACGAGGGTCCCCGCGCGCGGGCTCTGCGGTCCCGGGGGGCGAAGCCTGCGGGCGGGGGGCCGCGGCTCTGCACCTGCGCGGCCCGGGGACCGCGCGGGCGAGACCAGCGCCCCCTCGGCGGCTGCGGACCGCTCACCAGGGGCGTCTGTCGCGGGGGGCTGCCGCCTGTCGGGGTCACCGTCACGGCCGCGACCCTGCCGGGGCTCTACGGGCAGGTCCGGCTCCCAGCCCGGATTCACCTCCGCGCGCCTGCTGCGGCGAAAACCGCTTTGATGGGCCTTGCAGACTGAACTCCCGTGGGTGCTTGCGTTTTACCTGGGGGAGTTAGAGGCGGATTTCCGCCGGGATCGCGGGGAAGTGTGTGTGGGGGGGGCAGTTAGGGTGGGAATTCTGAAAGTGAGTCTCATAGTTGACTCAGCTGAGGCTGCTTTTAAAGCAGTGCGGGCGGGGGGTGGGGGTGGCAGTGGTGGGTGCGGACTTGTGTGTGTCAAGAAGCAAGGGTGCCTAAAAGTTTCTTCACCGTGGCTGTGCCACCGTCCCTTAGTCTACACCGCCTGGTGCCACCTGTGAAATTCGTGGTCGGTTATTAGCTCTGACACTAGAGGTGCCTTGGGCTGCTCCTTACCCTCGTTCTTTCGTGGTAAATGTTAAGTTCCTAGTCAGACTGATTTATAAGAAGCGGCTCTTCAGTGTAACTTGTCACCTTGCAGCTGCTGTGGTTCTAAGTTCGCCAGCTCTTTCCTATTTCATTGCTTCCCAAACCCTTCTTACCTTGCAATTCTCTCTGAACTCTGGATTAAAAAACAACAACCAGCTGTCTGTCCAGTCGATTTCAACTCTTGGAGACCTGTGTCCAGTGGACCTGCGTTCCACGGGGGATTCGTGCCTGTGACCCTTTCAGGAACAGGTTGCCTCTCTGGGTGACTTTGAACAGTAGTTGAGCGCTTGTGCAGCAGTTGGTTTACTACCCCTTGGCTCTTCAAGATACATCTGTAAATGATGGGTCTGTTTCCTATCTTTTGAGAATCCTAAGCAAACATAGCTCTCTCGTCAATAATGATCATATTCACCTGGGCTTAGGTCTGTTCCCCTGTAGCTCATTGTAAGAAAGGAGCTGTGATCTGCAGGGGGGAAAGGGGAGGGCCAGGACGCGCTTCTACTAATCTGATATAGGAAACAGGTGAACGTGCCTAGGTCCAGGACATTCCCTTTAAAAGGCTGTATGCAAACGTCGTTCAAGAGCACGTGGACCTTGTGAATTTGATAACTTCAGGATGACAGAAAAGGCCATGAACAGGAGCCCCCAAGTCACAGAAATGAGCCTGACATTAGGGTGAAATATTGAGAAAGGTGTTTTTTTTTACAGTACAGCCAGCTTTCTGTGCCTGGAGTGGAGGCCAGGAAGACCTTGCTGGTGGAGAGGCATAGAGATGCTATGGGGCTTGTGTTGATGGTTTTTATCTTTCTAGCTGTCGGTGAGGACAGGCAGGAACCCCAAACCATGTTGTTTGATGATTTAACATGTCTCATCTGTTTATTCTCTGGATCCTCAGTCACTCAGCTGGTGACGTCCGTAATGTTCCACAGCAGCCATTCATGAGCTCACGCAGGCTGTGACAAGGAAATAGGGTGGCACATGAGACATAAAATCCTGTGTTCATTGCTATCGTACATGACACATTGATTGAACCAGGGCTTCTGGACTGCCCTGTAAGCTACATTGTGGGATGGCTTAGAACTCGAGCCCGGACACCTCCATAGAGTAGTAATCATGGCTGCCATTTGTTGGCTCTTCTTTTGGCCAAGTCTGTCCTTGCCACAACACTACAGAAAGGTGTCATTTTATCATTCTTATTTGCCCTACACGGGGAGGGGGGAGGGTGGGTTTCTTGCCAAAGCCAAAGTCTTCACTGACAGCTCAAATGAGAAAAACCAGCCAACACAAACACACAGAACATCTTTTGTGCTTCCTTACCAGCAAAGTCATTCGGACTCCAAAAGAGGTGATTCTAAGTTGCTTTCTCAATATTTATCCTATTGTCAGGCTTGTGTCTGTGACTTAGGGTTCCAATTCACGGACTTTTCTGCCAGTCTGTAGTTCCATTACCTTTTCATTCCACATGTCCGTGAACTCTTTGAAGTCCCTCTTCATGGGCAGTTTAGGCACACGAGATAGATAGTGGAGTAGGTGGTTGGGTCAGGTTTCAAATCCAAGTCTGTCTGCCTGTAATCATGCCTGCTTTTCCTGCTGAACTGTTTTATCTTACCAACAAAACAAGTTCAAGTTCTTCTCATTCTTTAAGAAAATATATATATATATCTTAAACCTCAGCTGTGCTCATGGAAGGGATTATTGTAGTCCCCCTTCACATTATGACCATCTCCCTCTTTTCTGTTCTGGTTGCTTGCCTTCTCTCCCAGGTGCCCCTCATTCACTGCAGTCTGGTTTCCACCCTCCAGACTGCTCTGCCAATGACAGCTTCCTGTGTGGAACATCTTCTACAGAGGTGGGCAAGACATGGGATTCGCCCTGAGGGAGGTTAGGGACAAGTGAGGGAGAAACGGAAGTTCAGGTATAGAACTCTCATTAGGCTTAGGGATGGAGAAGATGCAAACTTGGGCTGCAGGCAGAAAGGAACTGGGAATGGCTCCAGTTATTGGGCTGCATGCTTAGACGTAGGCTTTGGGGAGAAGCTGTACGTCATCCATGAGCTACTGACACGGTAGGCCTATTGAGGAGAGCGCAGGACCGGCTGTTCAGTTCCATTCTGTTGTGCATAGGGTGGTGATCAGTTAGAACCAACTCAGAGGCACTTCACGACAACAAGAGGTTGGCAGACCTGGAACACAGTCTCAAGTTCTTCTCTCCAACATGCAGATCTTTATACCGCCTCCCTGGAAGGAGAGCTCCATGGAATAAGGCCCCTTGTCGCCCACCACCTTGTCTCTCTCCAAGGACAGCAGTAGGTGATTGGTAAATGTTCGCTGAGTGCACCCCTCATGGAGAGTGGCGGGGTGTGTAGGAATTTGTGCCAGCAGTAGTAAAGCTTGGCTGAAGTACCCACGCAGATTTTTCAGTGTGACTTTGAAGAGAGCACCATTGCCTGAATACTTAAGTAATTGATTGCGTCCACTTTTTCAAAATCTGGCTGCCTTGCTTTACCATCACAATTCAGGAACAGGACAGCCCTGACCTCACGCCAGTGGGCACGGTTCACGACGTCTTATCACCTCACATTAGGCCTGGTGATACGCACAGTCCTGCTTTTGCTAAGTGCTGTGATGTAGGGGGTGGGGATGGGGGGGTGGGGGTGGTGTGTGTGTGTGTGTGTGTGTGTGTGTGTGTGTGTGTGTTCTCATGGCCAACAATGTGAGTTCTGGGTGTAAAGTTTAACGATTCTTTGGAATCTTTAAACACTTTGTAAATAAGACCACCATCAGAAATGAGATTGTAAACACCAACCAAGTTATAAAAAGTCTGATTTTTGGAAAGAGTCCTGTTTCCAATTAGGACTAAGAGAATATTTCTTTTTTTTTCCTAACCAAAAAGGAGATAATTGTCCCCAGTCTTCTATAGTAGATTCTCAGCACTCCACCTACCATTCTGAAGGCACGAAACACAGTAATTTCCCTTTTCTCATGTTTGAGTTTCATTTGTAAATATGCCTGACGTGAGTGACTTGATAAAGGGTTAAAGTCCAAATACTACGTTCACTCTCTAAAGCAGTGTAGTAAAGAGCACGAACAATAAGATCAACTTCTGGCTCCACACTTCACTTCACATTTAAATGACTCACGCAAGTTACTAGTATAACTTCCCAGTGCTCCATTTTCCTCATCTGTAAATTGGGGATCATGACTGGGGGGGAGGGGTCCTAGGAGTCGGAAATGACCCAGGGCAGGGAGCTTTACGCAGCCGTAAAGATTTTACTCGTGTGATCCTCACAATAACACTGCATGTTAGTGTTTCCACTTACAGGTGAGGAGACCGGCACAGGAAAGAATAGTAAGTACCTTCTTCCAGGTCTACCAAGTAAGTGGTGGAGTGAAGATTTGAGCCTCCACTGACCCTAGAGTTTGTGCTCGTGGTCTCCTTCATGGGGGCTCTTGAGAAAACTCACTAAAGCGATGAAAATGGCAGCCATGCACATTCCGTCCGTGTTCCCTATGCCAGTTGAGAATCTCAGAGCAGTTCACAACCACGTTCTCATTTGATGGTCAGGACTCGGAATTACATACCTGTGGCCACTGCCATTTCGAGACAGGAAACTGAAGCCCTGGTCTTCCGGCCACGTGCCCAAGCCCATCTTGGCTTATTGAACTGGACGCCCGACCCCCATTTTGAGAGGGTTTAGAAGAGATGTGTTGTTTGCACCCACCCTGCATCCATTCCCAGTTCTGGGGGCAGCAACCCCCTTTTGTTCTGGGAAACAGCCATTGAGCCCTGACCACAAGGGGTTGATGGGCCCGTGCCCCAGGCCAGTAGATGCGAGGCTAATACACACGTTCTTCCTTGATTCTTCTGCCGAATGGCAATGACGAACAGCTGTAGCTCCTTTATTCCAACCGCAGGGTGATTCCTATGCAGTGAAACCTGGGTTCTCAAACTCAGTTCATTCCAAATTCGTGTTCAAACACCGAAAAGTTCAAGAACTGAATGTATTTTCCTGTAAGAAATCATTGAAACCCAAATAATTGGTTCTGAGGCCCCTAAATTACACTTATAAATTCATTTTTCCAGCACTTTAAATCTCTGTGGAGGCATTCAGCCTTCTCACATATCACTGTCCTGATTCGATATTGCCACTGAGTTGTTTCTGATTTAATCTCTTTGATGGTCTAAGTTCTTTGTTTCCTGGTTAACTATTTCACACCTTTCGATACATTAGTCTCTTTAATTACTTTTTAAATGTTGGTAATGTCGACTTAGCCATATTGTATCAGCCACCAACTCAGAAAAGCTTTGCCCTTACTCAGATTTCGCAGTGATTTATTTCTTTAGCTCATCTCGTTCTCACAATTTTCCTTTTAGTTGGACTGCTGGTCTCACTAACTTTTTTGGACCAGTGGCTACAATATTTTGCGCAAATAATGCCAACATAAACACACACGATGATGAATGTTTAAACGCACCAAGACAAGCACTGTATGTTATCTGAGCCGGACCAGCGCTTAGACAGAATCGTGGTCACCCCTTTGTGTCCAGGGCAAGACTCGACAACATAACTCACTCTTGGCCTGTACAGGTGTTTCTGAGTCGGATTTTCAGTTCTAATGAGCAAAGTTATGAACTCTGAGCCGATGTTTTTTGAACTTTGCCTTTCGAGGTGTGGGAAGTTCAAGTGTGGAGGTTATCACTGTATGCAGACCCTGGGGCTGCTCTGTGATTGGTTTTTGAAGGTCTGGTGACACGGTGTTTCCGCAGTCTGTGGCCTCCTCCTTCCTTTCTAATGGACTCTTTTATTAGAGAAGACTTTAAAAATGTGTTGTTTAATTTAAGGTACCTTTATTATTTAAGGAATCCCCAGTCAGTTGTTGTGGCTTGCATCTAAGGCTCCCTTAATTTTCCATTCTCCTTCAAATAATTGGTTCTCTCTAACCTGAAGAGAAATTTCAGAATACTTGGAAGTGATCTTCAGATGTCTAAAGGCTATAGTTCACAAAGTGCACAGCAGATTTCTATTCAGGTGAAAGCATAAGGTCAGCTGGCTCTGATGTCACTTTCCTGCTGACCCTTCCCTGACCATCTGATGGAAAACAGCCACTTCCAGACACTCCCTGCCTCGCCTCCTGCTCCATTTCACATGGCAGCACTGTTTATCACCGAGACCAGTCTGTTTTCCTCACTTGTTTCCCCTCTAGCATGTCGGCACCTTTGAGCACTGCCAGGCCCTCAGCACACAGCAGACCCTCAGTAGGACCTGCTGGACGAAGGCCTACTGCCCCAGCACAGAATCGTTGGTGGGGGTGGGTTTTCTGTGGTCCAGGATCCCTGCTCGCGCCTTCTGCCCACTTTGTGCCAATTCTGCATTGCTTCCGTATTCTCTAGCCCCTGTGCCTCCTTAAGCACAGCATTTTAGGATAGAAGTCTGAGAGCATTCCCTTCATGAGGACCAGAGACCTTCCCAAGGTCACACAGCTGATGAATGGCAGAATCGGGGCACAGGAGAGCAGACGGCCTACTTACTGAACCAGGCTCACCGACACTGAGTCGATGCTGACTCATGGTGTTCCTATAGGTAGTGGTTACTTGTTGGTGCTTTCGAAGGCAGCCCAGAAAATAACCACTCCGCCAATGCTCCCTGCACTAGACCACACCCCACATCCTGCCAGCAAACTCGGTACCTAAGGAAGAGTAAAGGCAGCCCCAGTGACAATCGAAAGTCCTTCCTAAGTGTGGCTTCAAATAGAGTTCGCAGGTAAGTCGGAATAGGTGCATTCAATTCTTAGCTTTCCTTGGGTGGCACAGTAAGGAGCCCTGGTACAGCTCTCAGGTAAATGTTCGAGTGCTGACCAAAAAGTCAGTGGTTCAAATCTACCAGCCACTCAATTCAAGAAAGAAGAGGCTATCTGCCTGGAAAGATTGATAGCCCCAGGAGCCCTATGAATCAGAATTGACCGGATGGTAATCGATAGGTGTGGGACAGTGGGTTAAGCATTGGGCTGTTAACCTCGAGATTAGTGGTTCAAACCTGCCAGCCACTTTGTAAGAGTGAAACGAGGCTGTCTGCTTTGTAAAGCTGTACGGTCCTGGAAACCCTAAAAGGCAATTCTACTTTGAACCATAGGGTTGATAGGAGTCAGACTTGACTCAATGGAGTGGATTTGCTGGTGAGTTAGTGAGATTCATAAGCCGCGCATGCAGCAAGTGAAGGTGATTGTGATGAACTTACGGGAGGGGGTTGGGTCATCCTCTCAAGATAAGGCCAAATTATGACATCAAAGAGAAAGTGTGACTTGTCTGCAACATTTGTAATTAAACTCAAATAACATTTGTGGTCTGTATTCTTAACCTTCCTTGGGTTGTTTACCATTTCTTTTTCTTTTTAATCATTTTATTGGGGTCTCATAGAATTCTTACCACAATCCATACGTGCATCCACGGTGCCAAGAACATATGTACATTTGTTGCTGGGTTGCTTACCATTTCATGTGGCCAGTGAAATTTTTTCTTGTGGACAGAGACCAAGTGTTTACAACAGAACTGCCCTGGGAGACAGTATAATTTAGTGAAGTCTGTTCAAGAGAATTTTATGATGTTGGAAATGCTTAATAACATTTTTATACTCTGCGTGTGTGAGAGAGAGCGCGTGCGCGAGCAAGAGAGGAAGTAGCTATGCTTTACTGCCCCAAAATAATCCGTCAACATTAAGATATTAGTTTGTTTATTAATTGCATACTTTCCAGCTTTACCACAAAACTGTATCATTCTTCTAAGTTCTATAAAGAGTCTTAAAAAATTCACGGGAAACTGAATGAAAAGATCAAAATTAAAAATGTGAGCCCTGATTCTCAGTAAGCTTCATCATGGCAAAGACACTTTTGTAAGCAATTGTATCAGCCAGTTAGTCCATTCGTAAAGAATGGAGAGTCCTGGGAACTTGACCATGTCCATGCAGTCTTTTTTGTATTACTAACTGGAGGAAAATGAATGCCTTTTAAAGATTTTTTAATACTAGGAAACAAAAGAAAGAAATCAGAAAGAGCCAAGTCAGAACGGTAAGGTAGACGCTTAATGATTTCCCATCAAAACACTCAAAAAACTGCCTTGGTTTGTGAGAGGGATGAGCAGAAACATTGTAGAGTAAAAAGGGATTTTCTAGTGAAGCTTTCCTGAGTGTTTCTCTATTAAAGCTGTGGCTGACTTTCTCAAAACACTCTCAGAAAAGCAGATGGGCTCATTCCCTGGTCCTCCACACAAACTGCCTTAGCGCCCCAAGCCTGTTGCTCTCACCTTTTCTCCTGACAGGCACACCTTTGCTCTGCCTGAGCCACTTCCCCTTCTTGGTAGCGATTGTCTTGCCTGTATTTTTTCTCCAGACTCATCCTGTAAACCATGTTTCAAATCCTGTTACAATTTTTCCAAGAAGTGCTTTGAGATTTCGATCCCATTTGTTTAAAATTTCCATCAAAAGTTCGTCTCTTGTCTGCATTTGACCTGGACACAAGTCTTGAGACCCACTCAGCAGAAAGTTTGATCAACTTTAGTTTTTCAGACAGAATTATGTGAGCTGAACCAATTGATGTTGGGTTCTGTTGTTGTTATAAACAGTCCAATCAGAATGCAAGCAATATTCCTCACACGTTGATGGAGACAATCGGCCACTGGAGCCTTCACCTTCAACCTCTTCACGTCTCAAAGTAACATCTTCAACTTTTAAAATAAGTTATCCATTTGTGTGAACTACTGATTTCTTTGAGGCATTTATTTCCCCACAGACTTGTTGTAAAGCATCAGGGATGCCATTCTTTTACCCAAGCTTCGCCATAAATTTGATGTTTGTTCTTGCTTCCACTTGAGCAGAATTCATGCTCTGATGGGATTTTTTGTGTTTTTTCTTCAGGTTTTACATTTTGGCTTGTTAAAAAAAATGTTTTAATCATTTTATTGGGGGCTCACACAACTTTAATCACAATCTATACATACATTTTGTTAAGCACATTTGTACATTCGTTGCCATGATCATTCTCAAAACATTTTCTTTCGAGAATGATGAGGGCAACGAATGTATAAGGGTGCTTTACTCAATTGATGTATGTATGGATTGTGATAAGAGTTATATGAGCCCCAATAAAATGATTTTATATAAAAAAAACAACACCCCCCAACTACCATGATCCAAATTCTACCCTGCAGGACTGGATAGGGTAGAGGTTGTACACTGGTGCATATGGGAGCTGGAGGCACAGGGAATCCAGGGTGGATGATTCCTTCAGGACCAGGGGTGTGAGGGGTGATACTGGGAGAGTAGAGGGTGAGTGGGTTGGAAAAGGGGAACCCATTACAAAGATCCACATGTAACCTCCTCCCTGGGAGATGGCAGAGAAGGTGGGGGGAGGGAGAGTCCAGATAGGGTAAGATATGACAAAAAATCTATAAATTATCAAGGGCTCATGAGGGAGAGGGGAGCAGGGAGGGAGGGGGAAGAAAAAAAGAGGACCTGATGCAAAGGGCTTAAGTGGAGAGCAAATGCTTTGAGAGTGATCAGGGCAAAGAATGTACGGATGTGCTTTATACAATTGATGTATGTATATGTATGGATTGTGATAAGAGTTGTATGAGCCCCTAATCAAATGTAAAAAAAATTTAAAAAACAAACAATACAATTGGACACACAAAAAACAACAAAATTTTCTTTCTACTTGAGCCCTTGGTATCAGCCCCTCATTTTCCCCCCTCCCTCATGAACTCTTGCTAATTTATAAATTATTATTTTTTCATATCTTACACTGTCTGATGTCTCCCTTCACCCACTTTTCTGTTGTCCGTCCCCCAGGGAGGGGGTTATATGTGGATCATTGTGATTGGCTCTCCCTTTCTCCCCCACCTTCCCGTTCCCTTCCTGGTATCTCTACTTATTATTAGTTTATATCACCTGGATTACCTGTGTTTCCAGCTCTGATCTGTATCAGTGTACATCCTCTGGTCTAGCTAGATTTGTAAGGTAGAATTGGGATCATGATCGTGGTGGGGAGGAAGCATTAGAAGAAAATTGTATGTTTCATTGGTGCTATATTACACCCTGACTGGTTTGTCTCCTCTCCAGGACACTTTTGTAAGGGGATGTCCGGTTGCCTACAGACGGGCTTTGGGTCTCTCCTCTGCACTCACTCTCATTCACAATGATAGGAATTTTTGTTCTTTGATACCTGATCCTATCAACACCTCATGATCACACAGGCTGGTGTGCTTCTTCCATGTGGGTTTTGTTGCTTCTCAGCTAGATGGCCAGTTCTTTATGTTGAAGCCTTTAAGACTCCCAGATGCTATATCTTTTGATAGCTGGGCACCATCAGCTTTCTTCACATCATTTACTTATGTACCCGATTTGTCTTCAGCGATTGTGTCGAGAAGGTGAGCATCGTGGAATGCCAGTTTAGTAGAACAAAGTGTTCTTGCGTTGAGGGAGTACTTGAGTGGAGGCCCAATGTGATGGGGATTCTTATCAAACAAATACCTTACCTCTCTTAGTGCCTTAAACTAGATCCTGTTCAGACATGCTGTAACAAGCCCCCCATCTCTGCCCCTCCCCCAGAAACCCTCCAAACTCACCACCATCCAGTTCTGACTCCGACAGAGACCCTGTACAACTCCTTCCTATGGGTTTTCAAAGTTACAACTCTTTATGGGAGTAGAAAGCCTTGTTTTTCTCCCAGGGAACCGGCTGTTGGCTATGAACTGCTGACTTTGCAGTTAGCAACCCAGTGAATAACCATTATGCCACCAGGGCATTTTGAAATCAATGCATAATGTGTTTTCTTTTTGTTTCATAATACATATTTTCCATGGACTTTTTGAAGACCCCTTGTTTATATAATGAGTGCATACCTCACAATCAGAAAAAGTATTAGTGGATATACATAGGTTGTTTTTATTCGGTTTTGTTTTAAGAGTCAAGACTAGGTAGAAAAACTGTAGGCAAATAAAGAGGCAGGGTAATAAACTTTGGGAATGACTCAGAGTTTACTTTGTGTGGATATACATTGCATAATGCAGTGTAACTAGTTATATGAATATGTATATTCCCTAAAAGTTGCTACAATTTTCATATTTATCAATTATATTTTTCCCAAATGTGAGTCCCATAACATAAACTGTTTCAACATTATACTCATCCACATGGGGCAACAATGTAAATATGGCCTCTAGAAACTGATAACATTGTACTAAGTTTAAAAGATAAATCTAGACGCTCACTGAAACATGCAGAAAATCCAAATTACTTTTACAAAATGGAAGATTGTAACCTAATAAGGGGACATCGGCGTTTTTAGATGATTCCACAACACTACTATGGCTCCAAAGAACTATGAATGTGAGGCATTGTTGAGAAACATTTTGGAACCAAACCAGAAAACACTATCCTAGCTTTTGTTTTAAATTGAGATACTTCTGAAGTTAGAGTACTATGTTTTTCTGATATAATATAGATTCTTCTAATTTCTAGAAAAGACAAAATGCTAATAAGCATGAGGAACAGTACTTATCACTATCTGGAATTACCATTTATAATATGCTAATTTGTCACGAATAATTGTTCTGTTATGGTCTATTACAGATTTGTCTCCTACCTGGCCTGACTAGAATAAACGCTCCAGGAGGACAGGGATTTTGTTCTGTTAATTGGCTATCGCAGGGCCTAGAATGGGGCCTGCCTATGAACCCAGAGTGAAAAGATTCAGACTCCAGGGTGAAAAGGTCAGGGCTGAGCGGAGCCGTGAATGCCCTGAGAAATGGCTTTCTTTATATTACTTGTCCAGAATCGAGCACCAACTCTCTTGTTTACCTTTTTCTGGTAAGAATCATACCAACATTTTGTGTTCTTATTATTTTGGGCTCTGGACACTCACTAGGAAGTTTTTGCTTAGGGTATCCCAGGTCTGGTACAGCTGAAGGCATTAGCCAAAAATCAAGGCTCTAGGAACTGACGGAATACCACTGAGATGTCTCAGAAAGCTGGAGCAGCACTGGAAGCGCCAGGAAATATGGAAGGCAGCCACCTGGCCAACTGACCGGAAGAGATCCTGTATTTGTGCCTATTCCAAAAAAAAAGTGACCCAACAGAATGCTCAAACTGTAGAACCATATAATAGATATTGCACCCAAGTAAAATTTTTACTTAAGATCATCCAGCAACAGTTACAACATCACAAGGACGGGGAACTGCCTGAAGTCCAGGCTGGATTCAGAAATGGATGTAGAACAAGGGATATCATTGCTGATGTCAGATGGATCTAAGCTCAAAGCACAGAGGACCAGAAAGATGTTTGCTTGTGTTTTATTCAACTGTATGGACCATAACAAACTCTGGGTAACCTAGAGAAGCATGGGGATCCCAGAGCATTCTGTGGTACTCATTCAGGACCTGGACACGATCAAGATGCCATTGTGCAGACACAGCATGAGACTATTGCAAGGCTTAAGGGAAGGTTGTGTGTCAGGGTTGTATCAGCATACTTATTCAATCTGTAATATCAAAGAATCTGGATTAGATCAAGAAAAATGTGGCATGAAGATCGGAAGAAGGCTTAGTAGCAAAAACACATCCAATGGCTTCTGACTCATAGTGACCTTATAGGACAGGGCAGAATTGCTCCTGTGAGTTTCTGAGACTGTAACTTTTTTTTTTCTTTGAATAGATGCTCAAAATTTATTTATTTTAATCATTTTATTTGGGGCTCATACACTCTTTTTTAAGTTGATGGCTATTTTAATTTTTGTTTTCTTAGGGGTTCATATAACTCATCGCAATCCATACATACATCAATTGTGTAAAGCACATCTGTACATTCATTGCCCTCATCATTCTCCAAACACCTGCTCTCCACTTAAGCCCCTGGCATCAGCTCCTCATTTTTCCCCCTCCCTCCCCACTCCACACCCACTCCCTCATGAACCCTTGATAATTTATAAACTAGTATTTTGTCATATCTTGCCCTGTCTGACGTCTCCCTTCCCCTACTTTTCTGTTGTCCATCCCCCTGGAGGAGATCACATGTAGATCTTTGTAATTGGTTCCCCCCTTTCCAACCCATCCTCCCTCCACCCTCCAGGTATTGCTACTCACATCACTGGTCCTGAAGGGGTCATCCACCCTGGATTCCCTGTGTTTCCAGTTCCTATCTGTACCAGTGTACATCCTCTGGTCTATCCAGACTTGTAAGGTAGAATTGGGATCATGATAGTTGGGGAGGAGGAAGCATTTAGGAACTAGAGAAAAGTTGTATGTTTCATCGTTGCTACATCGCACCCAGACTGTCATCTCCTCCCCAAGACCCTTCTGTAAGGGGATGGGCAGTGGCCTACAAATGGGTGTTGGGTCTCCACTCCTTACTTCCCCCCTCATTCACTATGGTAAGATTTTTTGTTCTGATGATGCCTGATACCTGATCCCTTCGAAACCTCGTGATCACACAGCCTAGTGTGCTTATTCTATGTGGACTTTGTTGCTTCTGAGCTAGATGACCGCTTGTTTACCTTCAAGTCTTTAAGACCCAAGACAGTATCTCTTTTCATAGCCGGGCACCATCAGCTTTCTTTGCCACATTTGTTTATGCACCCATTTGTCTTCAGCAATCGTATCTGGGAGGTGAGCACACAATGATATGAGTTTTTTGTTCTTTAATGCCTGATAACTGATCCCTTCGACACCTCGTGATCACACAGGTTGCTTCTTCAATGTGAGCTTTGTTGCTTCTGAGCTAGATGGCCGCTTTTTTATCCTCAAGCCTTTAAGACCCCAGACGCTATATCTTTTGATAGCTGGTTACCATCTGCTTTCTTCACCATATTTGCTTATTCACATGCTTTGTCTTCAGCGCTTGTGTCGGGAAGGTGAGCATGATAGAATGCCAGTTTAATAGAAGAAAGTATCCTTGTATTGAGGAAGTACTTGAGTGGAGGCCCAATGTCCTTCTGCTACCTTAATACTAAACCTATAAATATACGCACATAGATCTATTTCCCCATCCTTATATATAAATATATTTACATATGTACATGCCTTTATTTAGACCTCTGTCAAGGCCCTTTGCCTCCTAGCCCTTAGCTCTATTTCCTTTGACTTCCTCTTGTCCCACTATCATGCTCGAGACTAACTCTTTACCAGAGTAGGAAGCCTCATCTTGCTCCCTCAGAGTGGCGGGTGGTTTCCAGCTGCTGAGCTTGTGGTTAGTATCCCAGTGTGTAAAACTACAGGCCACCACAGCTCACTCAGACCTTTACAGTGGCTCGGAGAAGTGGCATGGATGCTCAGTATTAAGGCAGTGGAAATAGGTGTTTTTGGAGATAAAGTAAGCCGGCTATAAACTGGTTAAGTGTGGGAATAAGGAACGTCTGGTTCTGTTGTGTGTCCCCATCCTTAGTGGCCTTACATAGAACAGAACTAAACGTTACCCAGGCCTGCGCTATCTTCACAGTCCTTGACGTGTTTGAGCTCATTGTTGAATCTCCTGAGAGAGGCTAGAGCCAGAAATAACCCTGATGCTTAGACTGCGCGTGCCTGGGAGAACAGGAAGAAAAAAGCACCTGGCATGGAATCAATGAGGTTCATTTGAGGGAGAACAGATTCTGAAGTGTCACAGGGCAGTCAGACGAAGGGATTCAACAGGAGGTCGGAAGTGTCAGGAGTGTTGTTTTTCATGGTTGAAGGTGAGATTTGTCGGGCAGTGTTACAGATGGAATGGTGTCCTCCTGAGATGTGTTGTGATTTGAACCCACCAGCCGCTCCACAGCAGAACGATGTGGCAGTCTGCTTCCATGAAGATTTATGGTCCTGGAAACCGGATGGGGGCAGTTCCACTTCGTCCTGTAGGGCCACTGTGAGTCAGAATGGACTTGACAGCAGTGTTTTTTGGTTTTGACTACAGCATGTTGTTTTATTTATATATGTGGTTTTTTAATGCCTGTGAATGTAATCCCATTTGGAAAGGAGTTGTGTATTACGTTAATGAGGTATAGAATCCCTATAGGATATCTGAGTCCCTCTTTGAGATATAGAAGAGATTAAACACAAGCCAGAAGCAGAGATCGGGAATAAGATAGTGGCCTAGACACGCAGCCCTCTCCAAGAAAGTAGAAGCTGAAGAGAGAAGGACCTTCATCAACGACCCCCTCCCCCACAGCCAGTACCTGAACCCTGCCTTCTCGCCTCCTAAACCATGAGAAAATACAGTCCTGTTTGCTGAAGCCTTCCGTGTGTGGTATTAGTTTTATAGCGCTAGATAAGCCAGACACACAGAGCTAGAGCTCCATTAAACTAACCAAAGTCAAATTTTTGAGTTGATTCCACCTCGTGGCAACCCTGTGGGCCAGGGTAGGCCTGCCTCACGGGGTTCCTTCACTGTTGACCTATGGGAGCAGACTGCCCTGCCACGTCCTCCTCCCCTCAGCTGCTGGTGGGATGGAGCCGCTGGTGTTCTGTTCGCAGCTTAGTGCCTAACCACTGCACCGACAGGGCTCCCACAGCCTTACCAGGAGCCGTTCTGGAGAGACAACGTTGAGCATGCGTTCTGGGAAGCTAGAGGAGGAAGAGGCACCAGTGGGCAAGGACGGCATTCCATAGAGCTGGAAAACCAACGTGCTCAGTGTTCTCAACGTCAAAAGATGGTTTTGAGAAATCAAAGGAAGTCTGCAGAGGGAATTTAAAGAGACAAGGTGACTCAGGGGTCACGGGAGACCTAAGAGTCATCTAGTGAGAAGAAGCCAGATCATACAAGGGGAGGAAAGGCAGGTGGTTCGAGTGGTCCAGGGCTGGCTGGTTCCATTAAGGATGCCACAGGAAACCTGAAGTTACATGTTGGGCGTGAAGCCAGGGGAGAGGGAAGGCCGGCAGCTGCAATGCAGTAAAGGAAGTAAGGGTTGAAAGGGTGTTGTGGGCAGAGGAGTTCATCTTGGAAGTTGGCAGGCCACTCCTCCCTCTGAGATGGCGGGGGTGGGGGGGGTGGAACAAAAAGATGGAGTGTGCGATGGGGGGGGGGGGTTTAGGGAACTTACAGCCCAGTGGCCTCAGTTTCCTGGAGGCTGGACCCTAAGGCCTCAGTTCGGGGTTCATGGCAGCAGAGAGCAGCTGGCCTGAAGGAAGATGGGAAAGCTTTGAGAATAGAGCTGTGTAGGCATTTAGAGAAGAGTGACAGGTTTTGTGCAGATTATAGCAGGTAGCTAGTGTCCCAGGGCGCCATGGGCAGAGGAACTTCTGTGGGGTTGGAGAAGGCAGAGGTTCAGCTCTTCATTTAGCACCAGCTCTAAATCATAGCATTATCCCACATGTCGGAGTGATGTTTATGGATTTGATTAAGTAGGAAATATAAAGAGCTAACTTTACTTTTTCTTTTTTAATATTTTATGGAAGGCAGGCACCTGCCACACACACTTTCTAACTAAGATGCAAACTTAGTTAAACCATGGTTTGTTTCCCTTTTACCAGGGTCCTTGTAGCTCCTGGTCCGGTTCATACAGTTACATCCTGTGGCTTTCCTCCTCACCCCTCCCACCATCTAGGGATGGCCAGGCAATTAGTATTAGGGGAGGGAGGGAGGGAGGGAGGGAAGCAGGCCAGTGGCCACATGGATGTAACAGTTCACAGGAAGACTGGACCCCGGCTGAGCCTGGTTCAGAGCTCTGCATGGCTGACTGCACCAGAAAGGAAGTTCCTTGGCTTGCTGCTTTCTAGGGTGAGGCCCTGTCCCACTGGGCTGGGTTTCCGGTCTGTTCCATCTTGCAGAGTCATGCCCGCTTCTTCCAGAGGAACACCCTCCATCTGTGGTCACAGAGAAAATATTGACTCAGGGAAGGGAGAGCAATCGCAACGGCCAACCTTGAGGGAGGGCAGAGCTGGCGCTCAAGGAGCCTGTCAGTACCCACGCGTTGCTTTGTTCTGCTGATGCTAGTTTGGGAAGAAGAGTGAGAAATTGGGGGTGATAAATTGGGTCTTTACCGCCGCACGTAACTTTGGCCTGACGGGAGGTACACAGTGTGAGACAGTAAGCATGTGTCCGACGGGCAGGGTGCTTGGTTGAAGAGGCAATTCTGTATGTTGAACGTTACTAACTGCCTTGTCACCCAGTTTAGTGTGGAGACCTTCTTAGCCCAGGTTGTGGAAGCGTCACCTCACTTAGCAGCTCAGAGTAAGTAAGAGGGATTCAAGGTCCAGCAGAAGTGTACCGTGGCCTGAGCATGGTGTGTGTGTGTGGAGAGGGGAGAGGTAGGTGTTGACATGGAAGGACGATTTCTGTGTCTGACCTCTGACTTCTCAATCTCAGCTTCCACCCCACAATGATTCCTGTGAGGCTGGGGCCATGCCACCACCTGTGGGGGAAAGGCCAGCCCCCCACAACTAATCGCCGGTCTGATAGGCACAGTCTTACAATAGATATAAAAGACATGGAGAGCATGAGAGATAGAAGAGAGAGTAAAATAATGGAGTCAGACACATTTCATAGTAGCATGCTCACCTCAGCCCCGCACGGTGGTCCTCATGGAGATGGGAGACAGGAGGGCAGGAGAGGGAGGGGAAGGGAGAACAAGGGAACCAGGGGAGCAAGGACGGGGAGAGGAAGGTGGAGCAGAGAGAAAGGGCCAGGATGAGGGAGGCGAGGGAGAGAGAGCTTTATTACTAACCAAGGTTTACATCTTTGGGGGGGAGGGGTGCAAGCCCACTAATTACAGGTACAGCAGTGAGAGGGGTATGATCTAGGGGTATACCTGCAATAGGAAGGGGAGTACACATGTGACAAGATGGACTGACCCTAGATTCATGATGGTGGCCTAACCTGGAGTGAGCCCTGCCTACTGTGGAGAAACAGTGGTGTCTGCTTGCTCTGGATGGCTGGGGTCTTCAGGGAGTTAACTTGACGATCATTTACCATTAGTGACAAGCAGTGTCCTAAGTCTAACATATATTTGGGGGAGACGACTTGGAATGAATCTTTGTTTCCCACACCACCCTCCCACCTTCTTTACCAGTTCTGGCACCAGCCGTCTTTTCTGCTAAGTCCCCGAATTGCCGTGGCTACACTCCGCTCAACAGACCTTGCTTTGGATGGTGGCGTTGATTAGGGACAGCTCGGAATCAGAAACTCTCAGGACACGCCTCTGTGGTTAGGACAGTCTCTCTCTCTCGCTCTCTCTGCCAGCTCTACCACTTGTTCTGTGGGCAGAGGAGCTCTAGGTTCTGCTGCTGCCACTCCTCTTGTCACAGCCTCTGTACCTAGACTGAAGCGATCAGTGGGCGGGGTCTTCGAGGCCAAAGGATGTGCTCCACTCAGGCTCCAGCTGGGGTCAGATTTTCCTGCTGTGCTGCTGAGATGGCTTCGTGTATTTTCCAGAAAAAGGCAAAGGTGACCACGTATTAACCATCTTCCCTCCCCTTACTGAGAGCCATCAGGGGAACATCATTTGGTAGGAGTTATAGAGACTACAGCTAGAAAAATCTTATCAAGTAATTCAGTGTGTCGCAAATGATCAGGCTCCACATCACAGCGTCTCTAAGATAATAGGCTTGGATTTTCCCTAAAGACAGAGAATGAAGGGATTTTAAGAGAAGGAAGGAAATCCTCAGTTGAAATTTAAAGGATTTTTGTGGCTACTATGGGGGGGGGCGGGGCGGGGCGGGGCAAGACTGGAAGCCAATAGCTTGTTGAGAGGTGGGTGGTACTGAAGATGGTGGGAAGCAGCGGTGATCCCAAATGGAGAGTAGCAGCAGTTTGGCAAGAAGAGGGCGCTTCAGGAAACATTGTGGAAAGGCCTGATTGTTGTGGGAGTGGAGGTACAGTACAAGGAAAGCCATTAGACTCGATGTCCAGGTTCTGACTGGGATCCTGATGGGGTGAATATCAACTCCCTGGGGTGGGGACTGGGCCTGAGGAGGACCAGGCTGGTGAGGGAGATGATGAGCTAATTTGGGAACATGGTAAATGGGAAGTGCCCAGAGGTGCTACCCTGAACAGGCAGCTGGATTTGAGGTCCAAGGCTCAGGAGAGAAATGTGCCCTGGCGAGAGGAATTCCAGTCATCTGCCCAGAGATGTGAATTGTTACTGAGAGCAAATGATGAACTAGGGAGGAGCACAGGCCTGGGGGAGCGTTTGGGCAGAACCATGAGGCATATTGAGAGTGGGCAGAGGAGCTAGGAATGGAGAGAGAGAGAAGGGGTCCCCGAGACTTTAGGACCAAGGTTTCGAACCTGTTCACCAAGTGGCCCCTCTGCTGAGAGCTTGTGTTTTCATCCCAGGTATACTGAATGCATGCTACTCACCTGGGGGTCTTGCGGAACTGTACGTCTCAGTCAGTATAGCTGGGGGAGAAGCAGGGTCTCAGCAGGGGCCACCTGGCAAAGTCCTGTTGGAGAAGAAGGAAGAGAGGGTCTAGGCCAGTGCTTCTCAACCTTCCTAATACTGCGACACCCGCCCCCAACCATAAACTTATTTTCATTGCTACTTAATAACTGTAATTCGCTTCTGTTCTGAATTGGGCGACCCTGCGAAAGGGTCGCTCCACCCCCACCAGTTGAGAAGCGCTGGTCTGGGCGGAGGAAGTGGTTACAGGTGCAGGCCTTCCAGGGATGTGAACTCACTGGGTGTCATCAATGCACATCAGCTGGCAGGCTGGGCATCGCAGGATGCCTCCCACTGCCACCCGTTAGATTCCCACCCAATGGCCCTCCCTAGGGTTTCTGAGCCGTGTCTTTGTGGGACAAACAGCATTATCTTTTTACCCAGAGCAGTTGGTGGGTTTAAATTGTTGACCTTGTGATTCATATCCAAGGCTTACCCAGCAATGCCTGGGCAAGAATAAAGCAGACACAATTTAAAAAGAAAGGAAACTGACAACTTGATATTGAACATTTCATAGAAAGACTGCCAAAGTCTTGGGGGGGAAATAGGACACCCTAACCTTTGTTCCATGGCTCTCTAAAAGCCTGCTTGTGTTCATCTTATTTACTCGAATAGGCACTGCATTAACATGGTCCGAATTGAAAGGTCCCAAAGGGTGCCTGCCACCCAGCTCCCTTCCAACACAGCCCTTTGCAGTTTGTCTGAAAACCAGGCCCCTCCCTGTTTGCATACATCTCATTGGTTTGCTCCTGTTTTTCACACAAAGAGAGCTCTGCCCTACTGTCATTTTTTAACCCAGTCCCCTACTGGTAGGCGTGGTACTCCAGAGAAGCAAAACCAGGACACTTAGCAATGTGTACAAAAGAACTTTATATCAAGAAATAATCTCATATCAAGAAGGCAGCCCAGCCCAGTCCAACTCAGTATGTCCAGTGCTTCAGACTCACAGTTGCATGCCCATGACACAGGCCCGTGAACGAGGTCAGTGGCACACGGCAGGGCACCAACAGCTCTCAGAGTCCGGGCCCATGTGGCGGCGGGCAGAGCCCACCACACAGGAAGGCGAAGGGACAGAGAGAGCTTGAAGCGAAGGGACAGAGAGAGCTTGAAGTTCCCATTTCTCCCTTATGAAAAGGCCACACCTCCAAGGAGGCATCTTCAGGTTACCACCTGAGTGACAGGTTAGATGCCACCCCACTCCACACAGGTACCATCAAGTTGACAAAATCAAACTACACAATGGGCATTTGATGTAGCATTTCGTTATCTAATAGTTTGTTATCACAAACAATGCTGTAAACATCACTTGGTATGTGGGACATTTTGCTGAAGGGTCAATTTTCAGATGTGGAAATATCGGGGTCCAAGAACCTCTCAAGCTCCTAATCTAGCTCAGTCGACTAGAAGTCCTGGCTCTTCTATATTAAATGGAAGCACCTCCTATTACAGTCTATGATAGACGGACCACTGAGGACGAGGGACACCCAACCCAAGAACAGGAGGTGGGGAGTAGTCTGGAGAGAGATTTAGGGGAGGTGGTGCTTGAGCCGAGTGGTCCTTGAGGAACGAGAAGCCAGGTGGAGTGTGTGGAGGGGCAGGCACTGCAAGCAGAGCGAGCATGGAGCCAGGGCACCGGAGGTTGAGGAGCAGTATTGGACATTGAACTTGGGAATTGAATTGTCTAGGAGTTTGGTAACCAGCCCCCACCTTTATCAAACAGTGAATGCCTGCTATATGTCAGGCAACAGACTAGGTCCTGGATGTAGGGTAGATAGACATAGATAAAAGACTGGCAGATGGGTGCCTTCAGTTCAGACTCGGAGCCATCCATGTATAACAACAAACCACTGGCTGTCCTGTGCTGTCGTCGTCCCCCCTCCCCCGTGTCGCAGCCACTGTGTCAATCCAATGCCAGTGTGGTGTGAAATCAACACTAGGAGCCTGTACTGTGAGCCTATCCAGGGAGGGAGGTTGGGGACATGAGGGGTGGAAGAAATGGCTTATTAGAGGAAGTTGCCTGGGTTTGACCAACACTCTCATCTCCCTGGGATTTATACAAGAGGTCCTTGGGCCTTGCTTGCCCAAACCTACTGAATCAGACATTCCAGTGTTGGGCTGTAACAAGCCCTCCAGGCTACCCCCACCCCCCAACTGTTGCTTGAGATCCTCTGATGGGTCATTTAAGGGACAAGAACATCGGTATCAGTGTAATGGGGCCCCTCCCTTTCTCCTTCCCCTGTCTTGCTAATTGAAGCGGCTCCCAGCACAAACCAACCTGCCAGAATGTCAGAGTATGTCAGTTCCAGTGGACCGGTAGGGTAACTGGAGAAACCAGGCACCTTGCTTTACCTTGACGCAACTTCAGCTTTGGAAGCGCCTCACTTCACAGGTGGAGCTTCCTCCTGACTGGTGCTAGGAACGTGTGAGTTACTGTGAGGGGCCCTTTCACAGCTACTACCTATCGCTAATGCATTGTTTGCACCGAAAACTCACTTTCTCCATTGCTTTTTGTGTGACCCTTAAGCCCCCTGGGGAGAGCGATTTGGGGTGATAAGTAGTCGCTCTGTGAGAGGAAGAGCTACAGAAGCTGCACAGTCCTCTGAGGCTCCTTTCGAGAAAAAGCTCAGAGGACACAGTCCTATTTCTTTTCTTTTGGAAGTCATGTTCTTGGGGGCTCTTACAAATCTTATGACTGTGCCATGCAAGCCTATTGATGCTCCACTGTCTCTCGATCTGCCTACACTGCACACACCATGCAAGAGGCCTTTGTGAAAGGCCTCTGCTGCTGAGCAGGATGTTTCCAAGTTCACCCAAGTTGTAGGGTGTTATCAGTGCTCCCTCGTATGAATGTATGTGCCCATGTGATGTAACCCCTTTTCATTTAGTGGCCGTGGGCTGTTGTGGATGGTGCTGCTGCGACATGTGCAAGTTTCCATTGTAATTGTTTTTAAACACAGTCACGTCAGTCCCTCCTCATAACGACCTGGGTGCCGCAGAACAAGCACTGTCAGCCTTGCGCCAGCCTCACAATCCATGCTCTGATCAAGAATTCACTGTAAATGACCACAGAGAACTCAGGCAGCCGGTGCGATTGTAGGGTTTATTAGGGAAGTTAATCCGACACAGTTCAGGATCAGAACTGTTCAAAATACAAGGCCTTGGTCAGGATAGGCTCCTCTCTGCTGCAGCAGCGTGCAGGCTTCTCTGGGCGCCAGCCTATCAGGCAATGCTTTGAAAGTGCTTTTAGTACACAAATAATTGCCCAAAGGTACTCTACTGCTAAGTCGGCGAACCCAGCTTGTCCAGTTAGTGGCAAAGAGGGCTCCCCACTCTACAAGCCTTCACCCCACAAGACTGGGCTTTATTCGCTCGGCGCCACTGGCACGGAAGCCCCATACTGCCTTAGGCCAGCTCTGCTGCTCTTCCTTGGCCATTTCTTTGGTGTCACGGCTGTCTGTCTTTTGACTCTAGGAGGTTCTGCGCATAAGGATCTGGGGGGTCAAATGACACAACTCCTCAATCCTCTCTTGATAAGTAGTGGGGCCCTCACTTCTACCCAAGTGGCTCATTTTTATACCCAGCAGATGGCAGAACCGACCAATCCTCACTTTTAAGCTCCAAAGTTTCACAGAGTCAGCGCTGTTACCAGTCACTCACCCAGAATCCTATGATCCTATCAGCCTCAAACACCCCGCCCCCAACCTTCACCACCCCCCCTCCACACACACACATGTTCTCTTATCCAGGCACATCAGGAAAACGTCATTTGGTGGGAGTTACAAAGACTGGCTAGAAGAGCCATAGCAAGGAATTCACTGCCCTGCATCCTTCCATTTCCCTAGCCGCTGCTCACTTTGAGGTCCCTAAGTGATCTGTGCTCTTGTACATCCTTCCTTTCCCATTCCATTTTGTATTCTGTCAAGCAGTGACTGTCTCCTGAGCCCCCAGCCTTTCTCCACTGTCTGCTCTGCACTTCTGGCGTGGGAATGCCATCTACAGCTCCCCGTGGCCTGTCAGCTCCTCAGTGTTGCGCTTGGGCTGCAGACAGCAGGTCTGTCCCCTGACAAATGGGTACAGTGACAGTCTGGCAGGACAGAAGGTGGGTCAAGAGTGGATGAAGGTCCTGACCCCTGAACCAGCACAAGAAGCCACCACAGTGGACCTTTTCTGCCACTTGCTCGCAGCTCAGCCCTCACACTTGGGAATTACAGTCATATCAACAGCCTTTGCACAAGGAACCAAGTGTGTGTTATCCCGAATCCTAAGATTAGCAGACTAGAGAAAAATATATTGATCACAGGACTGGAATTTTTAAGCAGGCAAAATTAAATTTTAAAAAGGCCTCGGGTGCCTGCATCAGCCTGTTCCTCTAAAGTTTCTGCCTCTGGTACTCTGTGACAACAGCAGCGTGGCCAACTCCCAGATGGCTGCTTTCAGGAAGGCTTGTTTCCATAGTGACCTGGGGCAAGAAAAACCTGCCCGCCCAGCTTAGCCAGCTCACATCCGGCTCCATGTGGGTCAGGGCAGCCTGGGAGGAGCAGCAGCACAAACCCGGCCTGCCTTCCTTTCTTTCCCCGCTGCTCTCCACAAGCACCACCTCCTGCCTCCCTCCGTGGGGCTGCCCCCCACCCCACCCCCAGTGCAGAGAGGCCCCTGAAAGCCGGTCCTACCTAGACCCTTCCAGTAATCTCCTCGCTGCCTGAGCGTGAAACCCACAGACTTTCTTCTGGGGACCACTGCCCTCAGTCACTTGCCTTCAGCCCTTGCTTCCCTGTGCTCTCCACTCAGATTTCACCTTGTCCTCAGAGCTGCCCTGCCTGCACTACAGACAGCCCTCGCCTCCGGTGCCCTCTGCTGCCTGACACTGCGCTCTGGAAAGGAGCAGCAGGGACTGGCTTGGTTCTTCATTGTTGCACAACTGACTGGTAACTGACACGAAAAAGAAACTGCCATTGCTCAGTCCAGACTCAGCAGCCCTGTAGGACAAAGTGTGATTGACGGGCTGTCTCATGGGCACAGTCTGTCACTCTGGAACAGCTGGAGGGGGTGGGGTGCAGAGGAGTTTCAGTTAGCATCTGCGTGCTTAACTCAGGCTACCCATGGCTCTTAGTGAAAAACCAAAATAAGCCCATTGCCACCAAGTTGTTCCATTTCCTAGCGATCCCATGGGCTTCCAGACAGGACTCTTCAAGGAGGTGGACCACTGTGTCCTCCTCTCCGAACCAGGGCTCCTTTAGCTCACCATGAGAGAGAAATTCTCTTAGCCCCCCCACAGGTACAACCCTCCTCCCCACCCTGCCCTTCAAGCCACCAATCACTGCCTCCTGACCTCAGCAGGTACCGATTCATGTAAAATAGCTGACCCAGATGAACTTGCCCTTTCTGTGGCTACCGTAGATGAATGTCAAACATGCCTTATGGTTCACCACAACAGCTCTCCCCGCACCACACTATACCCTCAGACTAACAGGAGCTCTAGAAATCATTAGACTGGCCTCCAGTCGCCTGACACTAACAAATACTCTCACAGGTCGGACAGTGTGCTAAGAGCCTCATCCGAGTTATGTCATTCCTCATAAGGGATAATTCTCATTTTATAGATCAGCAAACTGAAAGTTCATAAGCGTAATTGTAACAAGCTCGTGAGCATATCACCAGCCACTGGTCTTGAAGATAGAAACAAAGCTGGAGCTTGCATCGCAGAGTTTTGAGAGACCCATGACTTGTTTGTAGCAAATGTCTTTTTCAACAACCCAGAGTGGCAACCAGACATGTGGACTTCTGCAAAGAAATACACAAAAATCAAAGTGACTACATTTGTGGGGAAGGCTGATGGAGAAGTGCAATATTAGCAGCTGAAACCAGGCTGAAGCTGAAGAAAATTAAAACAAGCCCATGAGAGCCCAAACACAACCCTGCGGCGATCCCACCTAAACTTTGAGGGCACTCATGACCTGCTGAGCTGCTGGGAAGACTTCAAGAGCATCGTTCCTGAAGAAATCAAAAGGGCATTTAAAATCAGCACAGAGAGGAAAGTTCCAAGTGGATCTCGGAAGAGGCTCTGAAACTTGCTCCTCATTGCAGAGTAGCTAACGTCAGTGGAAGAAGCGATGACGACAGGGAGCTGACTAGAAACACTCAGGGCAGCTGGAAAAGACAATTGAAGAATTATAATGAAATGTGAGAAGGCCTGGCGTGAGGAGACAGAAAGGCACAAACACGCGGCCTGTTTAAACTGGGGAATTCACCCTCGAGTTGCAATATTGAAAGATCCTGTGGGCAACGTCTTGCATGATGCCGGAAGCAGCAAAGAAGATGGAAAGAACACACAAAACCCAGTCACTGAACCAAAAAAGGATTGTTCGACATTTAACCGCTTCAGGGGGTAGCTATAAGCAGGAACTGAAGGAAGAGGGTGCTCCCACTGAAAGCACCCACTCGTCTGTGCCAGGAGATTTGGGAGAGAGCTCCTTGGTTGAATGACTGGAAGAGACCCAGATTTGTACCCACTCCAAAGTAAAGCGACCCACCAGTGTGAACATTATAAAACAATGTCATTGATATCACACGTCAGTGAAATTGTGCTGATGTTCTTCCAACAACTGGTCCACTGACAGGGTTCAGGTTAGATTCAAAAGAAGATGTAGAACAAGGGATATCATGACTGAGGTCAGCTGGATCTTGGCTGAAAGCAGAAAATACCAGAAAGATGTTTACTTGTGCTTTATTGACTATGTCAAGGCACCTGATTTTGTGGATCATCACAAACTATAGATAACCTTGAGAGGAATGGGAATTTCAGGACACTTAATTATGCCCATGTGGAACTTGTACAGTTATGTGAACAGAACAAGGGCACACTGTATGCTTTACAGTCAGGAGAGGTGTGCGTCAGTTGTATTCTCGCGCCGTACTTGTTCATCTGTATGCTGAGCAGATACTTGGAGAAGCTGGACACGCGAGAGAGAAAGTGGCATCAGGGTTAGAGGAAGGCTTACTGACCTGGCTTGCTGACAGTGAGGGCCTTGAGGCACTTGCTGAGGAAGATCCAGGGTTGCAGCCTTCAGTGTGGATGACAGCTGAGTATAAAGAAGACCAGACTCCTCACAGCTGGGGTGACAGGCGGCATCATGATAAGTGGAGAAAATGTTGAAGATTTTGCCGTGCTTGAGTCCACAGTCACTGGTCGTGGAAGCAGCAGTCGAGAGATCAGAAGACTCCGTGCATTGGGTAAATCTGCTCTACAAGACCTCTTTAGAGTGTTGAGAAATAAGAATATTACTTTGAGGTCTAAGGTGCGCTTGACCCAAGCCACGGTCTTTTCAATTGGCTCACATGTGTGTGAAAGTTGGAGAGGAATTGGTGCATGTGAACTGCGGTGCTGGAGAGGAACATAGGCAGTCCCATGCATTGCTGAAAGGACGCACAAACCTGTGTTGGAAGCGGAACAGCTAGTGTGCGCCCTAGAGGCCAGGACATGCTTCTGACATGTCGGGAGACCAGTCCCTGGAGCAGGCCATCATGTTTGGTGAGGCAGAGGGCAGCACTAGAGAGGACGGCCCTCGAGGAGATGAACTGACACCGTGGCTGCAGCCATGGGCTCCAGCTTGGGCAGTGAGAGGAGGGCGCAGGCAGGCAGCGTTCCGTTCTGTTGTGCGTCTACATTGGGTCACTGTGAGTCGGAACCAACCTGATGGCACCTAACAATAACAAGTCAGCATAACGTGCGCCTGAGGAAGGGAAATCATACAGGGATCCAATACCATCTTCGTGCCTGTGAGCATCCACCGTAAACGGCGACTGTCCTACATTCCACAGCCTAAGTGTTGAGATGGCCACTGGTTGGACTGACTTCTCAAACGGCGTGTAAATCTGCCCTTCTCTCTGCTGCAGGAACCACTCGTGGCTTTTTTCCAGTTCACAGCAACACCATGTGTCATAGTGTAGCTGTGCTCCAGGGCTTGCGGCTGAGTTTCCTGCAGCGAGTCAAGAGGTCTGTCTCCCGAGGTGGCTCTGGGGGGACTCATCCAGCAGACAGTGCATGAGCAGTCCCCCAGGGATGCTGTTGCTCTGAGACACTCAAATCGCGTCATACAGGGACATCGTAGCCAGTTTCCACTGGACTGCTGCCAGAATAAAGTTTTTATCAGAACTTCGCACACCTCAGAGGTTCAGACAGGTAATGCAGTTGTGTAGTTCACCAAAAGGAAAAAAAAATTAAATCTTGTTAATGTTTTTAAAATTGTGAGCAAGCCACTCTGCCACCAGACTGTCGACAGAGATCACCTTGCGAGAAGGCTGGGCCATGAGGCCTGTGCCCCATGTGAATTGCACCGTGGGGTACAAACCGTGTGCTTAGTGCAGCCAGCAGGCCTAGGACCAGTGCAGGCCTGCAGCTCCCGGGAGGAACTTCAGGTGGGGGCCTTATTTCGTTGTGGTTTCATTTGCATTGCCTGGTGGCTAATGCAGAGCAGCCCTGGTGGCGCAGCGGTTAGTGCTCAGCTGCTAACCAAAAGGTTGGTGTTTCTATCCCATCAGCTGCTCCTGAGGAGCGAGGGTGCCACAGTGCTTCCATATAGATGTGTAGCCTTGGAACCCCCTGGGCTCTTCCGCGCCCTGCAGTCCCGTCCTCAGTGGGTTTGGGGCTGAGTGGCAGATGGAAGAAGCCTTGGTTAGAAGCACAATGATTTAGAGCTCAGATGAGAACTGAGAGGTGGGGGTTCAAATCTACCAGCCGCTCTTCAGGAGACAAGACTTGGTGCTCTGCCACGGTGAAGACTGACAGCCTTGGGGACCCAGTGGCATGTCTGCACTGCCCCACGGCTTGGGGGGGGGGCGTCTCTGTGAGTCAGAGCAGACTCAGCCCCAACCCTGAGGGCTCCTGGAGTGGAGCGCCTTCTCCACGCTCTGTCCGTTTGTTTCTCTGCTGGGAGCGAATGCTGTTCGCTTGTCTCGTCTGCTTCTAGCTGTTGTTGAGCCCGTTTCCTCAGAGGACGCGGGTGGTTGGAAGGTGGCTTCAGCTGCGAGAAGAGAACTCTAGGTGGGGTTGCTGGTTCTAAGCTGAGGCTGGTGAGCACCCGGGTGGGGGTGGGGGCTGGGGAAATGGGGGATAGATTCAGAGGTGAGTTGGGTTCCAGGTGTTTCCTCAAAGACTCTGGCTCGGGGAAATCTAGTCAGAGTGTTTGCGTGGTGTTTGCTTTAAAGGAGCATTTGCTAAGCACTGAGCATCAGGAGTCTGTCTGGTTCTGTCATGGGCCAAGCACTATGGGCACTGGCCCCTCTCCCTCCCACTGCCGGGCCTGGCCAGGGAGCTGCCCTGGAACCAGGTATCTTCTGTGCTCCCCAACAGGCAGATGAGTCCCGACCAGATGAGGCCTGAGGAGTCTTCCAACTCCAAGAGCCAGGAAGAGTGAAGTCACAGCATGATGTCAGGTAGAAGGAAGTGGGCGTGATGAGGGGCACAGAAGGAGGGAGGTGATTCTCTGGGGATGGGTCCTACTGCCTGTTTTTCCTTGCGGTCCAAGAGACTGGGAGAACGTGGGTGGAGGCTGCCCTCTGGGAATTCCTAAAACACTCTTCCCAGCCCCCTCACCTCTGTCCCCATCCCTGCCTCTGAGGAGGAGGAAAGGGCGGGAAGGCGGCTGCTTCAGAGCCTTTTTTTTCCCTGTTTGGGATGCTCCGGTGTCCAAGGCCCAGTCCTTTCATGCTGGAACTCAGCACAGGGTTCTGACGTGAAGGCTGCTTCTGAATGCTCTACCCTTTCTTGATTGGTCCCCGGGCCTGCCCCTTTTGGATTCCAGGAAGCCACGCACCTGCTGCTGGTGGCCCCTTCTCAGCCCTGACCTCGAGCATCTGGCCCCAGGAGATCCTGGCCAAGTGCACACAGGTAGAAGTTGCCAAGGTGGGGCACAGAGCCCTGGGGGAGGCAGAGTATGCAGGTGCCTGGCTCGCTCTGAGGGGGCTGTGGCAGGAGGCCCCACTTAGGTGACAAAGAGATTCCAAGGGGGCTTGGCCTTAGTGGCATGCACAGATAACCTGTAGGGTTTCATAGCAGGGTGGGTGGCAGTCAGACTGTTCCAAGTGAATCTGAGCTCTCGGGGCTGCTCAGCTGGCAGCATGTACCTGCCCCATGCCCCCAGACGGTCTGCCATGTTGCCTCTACCCAAGGCCCCCAGCTCACGTTCAGGGGTGAGGGGTGTCTACAGCTCCTGCCTCTGTCAGATGGTAGACTCTAGAAGCGGGAGGGGCCTGGCTGCTTGGAATCTGGAGGGGGGGTGCTGGAGAGTCTGAGCCGGGGAAGCCAGCCGAGCTGCTCTTCCTCACCTGCTCTAGAAGGAAGAGGCCGAGGGGCAGCTGGAGCTCCGCTACGATGAGTTCGGGTTCCGTGTGGACACGGAAGGTAGGAGTGGCTCCAGCACCCGCCTCTTCCCCAGTGCAGGCCCTGGGTGACATCACGCAGTGATCTCAGACGGCTCTGAGCTGCACACTGACCTTTGCCTGATGATACAAGGAATACTCATTGTAGCAAAGTTGAGAAAATATAAATATCAAAACCAAGTTAACCCCTAATTCTACATTCCAAAATAACTGCTCACCTCTGGGGAGGTGTCTTCAAAAAGTTCATGGGAAAATCCCAGTGTCTTTGAACCCCGTGTTTCTGTGGATCGGGTGTACTTCTTGTGACGAAGCCAGTACTGGGTCCACGTCGTTCTGTAGGCCATCTCTTCACTTAGTGTCAAACCTCGGCCGGCTTCAGTGCCTGGTGCCCTGTGACAATGGCTTCTCATACAGCTTCATCCATGAGGGGACTGCTGGGCCATTCCCACTGCTTTTGCCCTCAGTAGACCTAAGTGGTCTGTGGGAAGCTGTGGCCTGAGCCTAGGGCAATGTGTTACTAGGATGTGACCAGGGTGATGAATTGGCCATTTCCGGCTCTGCCCTCAGTGGTCTGGGCAGCTCCCAGGTGGGGCTGGAGGGCAGCCTGCACCTTGCTGGGACCAGGGTTAAACTTTTGTATGTTAGTGACACACACCAGTGTGGGGATTCATGGAAGCTGATGATCCCAGAACCAGGCTCTGAGTTCAAATCCAGAGTGCCCTGCCCTCCTGCTCTCCCCAAATGCCTGATGGCTGTGAAAACTAGGAGCTAGCGAAGCAGCTGTGGGGATTGTGGCTGAGGAGCTATTCAACCAGGCTGGAACGGCAGGGGTGCCGGGGCCTGGCTGGCAGGAGGATGGGGCACTGTATGGCTCAGAATCCCAGGAGGATGCCGTCTGAGCGGTGATGTGGTCGGGCTTGTCTGAGAAAGCGCCTGACTGCTGTGCAGGAGTAGCCAGAACTGCTGTGCCCCTGGGTGGTGGCCCAATGAGGGGAGAGGGTCCACGTGGTGGAGGGTCCCCAGGAGAGCAGGTGAAGGAGGAGCCAGAGTGATGTCAAGGTTCAAGCTGGGTGCCCATCCTGGGGGCCGGGCTGGGGAGGTGAGTGACAGACTGATGGTCGGGCTGGGGGGCATCCACAGATGCAGACAGGATGCTGGGTGCAGGGCTGGTGGAGGACCCGCAGCAGACCCTGAAGTGGCAGGCCCACCTGGAGTTCACCCACAACCACGACGTGGGGGACCTCACCTGGGACAAGATCGCAGTCTCCCTGCCCCGCTCTGAGAAGCTGCGCTCCCTGGTGTTGGCAGGCATCCCACACAGCATGAGGCCGCAGGTGGGTGCCAAGCTGGGGTTGGGGGCCTGGGCGGGCCCTGGGGTGCGGAGGAAACTGAGTGAGGGCCCTCCACCCCGCAGCTGTGGATGCGGCTCTCCGGAGCCCTGCAGAAGCAGCGTAGCTCGGAGCTCTCCTACCGAGAGATGGTGAAGAACAGCTCCAACGACGAGACCATCGCTGCCAAGCAGGTGAGGTGGGAAGCCCGCTTGCCCACCGAGCCCCCAGCACGCAGGGAGCCCCTCACCCACACACCTTTCTGGAGTTGGGCCACGTGACAGTGTCGTTCCTCAAACCTGCTAGAGGTCTACTCTTCAGGGAGGGCTGTACAGATGAAACCCCGCCCTCCTTGGGAAGCACACTGCTGCTAACTGAGGGGTCGCTGGTCGGGAGAAGGGTGCCAGGCCAGCTCGTGAACCCTATGGGGAGTTCTCTGCCCCTTGGGGCCACTGTGAGTCAGGATCCACCGGCCAGCCCCACCACCTGCATGGGCTGGCCCTCAGCCGTGGGTGTGCGGTCTCCTCTGGCGAGATGGTCTGAGAGGCCTCTCACCAGTGGGGATCGCACCCTGAAGGTGGGGGTGGGGGTGGAGTGGGAACCCCAGTAAGAAATCTCCAGGTGGCAGTAGCGTTGGGAGGGTCTTCAGGCCTGCTGCTGCCGGGCTCACGGTCTGTCTGATAGATTGAGAAGGACCTGCTGCGCACCATGCCCGCCAACGCCTGCTTTGCCGACGTCAGCAGCAGTGGGGTGCCACGCCTGCGCAGGATCCTCCGCGCCCTGGCCTGGCTCTACCCCGACATCGGCTACTGCCAGGGCACGGGCATGGTGAGCAGGGCTGGGCGCTCGGGGTGGGGTGCAGGCCGGGGGCGGGGCCAGCCTGAGGCATCTTTCTCCTGGGTCCTGACAGGGATCCATGTGATGCCCCTCCCCCACCAGGTGGCTGCCTGCCTCCTCCTGTTCCTGGAGGAGGAGGCAGCCTTCTGGATGATGTGTGCCATTGTGGAGGACCTACTGCCCGCCTCCTACTTCAGCACCACCCTGCTGGGCGTCCAGACAGACCAGCGCGTGCTGCGCCACCTCATCGTCCAGTACCTGCCCCGGCTGGACCAGCTGCTCCGGGAGCACGACATCGGTATGGGCGGCCGAGCCGCATCGCTGCAGCCCACCGGGCATCTTGCAGCTCTGGGTGTTGTAGGCTTGGGCACGCCCCCCCTCCTCGCGGGCTGCCCTTGGCCCTGACCGGTGTCATGTGTCCCCAGAGCTGTCCCTGATCACGCTGCACTGGTTCCTGACGGCCTTTGCCAGCGTGGTGCGCCTGCGGCTGCTGCTGCGCATCTGGGACGTGTTCTTCTACGAGGGCTCCCGAGTGCTCTTCCAGACCACCCTCGGCATGCTGCACCTCAAGGTGGCTGCCTCGCCTGCCCGCCCATCTGGGGCCAGTGGGCAGCCTGGGACCTGGTGGTGACTCTGCCCCCTCCATCCTCTCCTGGCTCAGGAAGAGGAGCTGATCCAGTCCGAGAACTCGGCCTCC
The DNA here is from genome assembly GCF_050624435.1 of Tenrec ecaudatus. Lineage (NCBI taxonomy): Eukaryota > Metazoa > Chordata > Mammalia > Afrosoricida > Tenrecidae > Tenrec > Tenrec ecaudatus. The sequence continues at coordinate 10,320,767 of NC_134535.1, forward strand.
ATCTTCAACACGCTGTCGGACATTCCATCACAGATGGATGATGCGGAGCTGCTGCTGGGAGCAGCCATGCGGCTGGCTGGCTCCCTCACGGACGTGACTGTGGAGACCCAGCGTCGCAAGCACTTGGCCTACCTCATCGCAGACCAGGGCCAGCTCCTGGGAACCAGCACCTCCAACAACTTCTCTCAGGTGGACCAGGAGCCGGGCGGCCACCCTACATGCTCAGAAGGCCCACATAGGGCTGCCCTGCCCCCTGCTTCAGCACCTGTACCTTGCAGGACCTGGTCCAGCCACACTGTGCTGCCCTTGGACCCTCTGACCTGCTGACCCGGGGCCACCTCTGGTGGGAGGGCATCATCATAATGGGCTTCCCCTGGGCTCTGGCACGCAGGCCCCACTAAGCCACCCTGCCCCCGCCACAGGTGGTTCGTCGCAGGGCCCAGCGCAGGAAGTCAGGCATCAGCTCCCTGCTCTTTGGTGAGGATGCCAGTAGGGGTCGGGGTGGGGGTGCTGCAAAGGGAAGGAGCCCGGTCCCACCGTCCTCTACCCCCAGGGGAGGACGACCTAGAGGCTCTGAAGGCCAAGAACATCAAGCAGACGGAGCTGGTGGCTGACCTGCGGGAAGCCATTCTGCGTGTGGCCCGTCATTTCCAATGCACAGATCCCAAAAACACTAGTGTGGTGAGTGGAGGTGCCACGTCCCATTTATCTCCCAGCACACTGTGGCTCCCTGGGCCTCACTCCAGCCTCGCCCCTGCCGGCAGGAGCTAACCCCGGACTACAGCATGGAGAGCCACCAGCGGGACCACGAGAACTATGTGGCCTGCTCCCGCAGCCACCGGCGCCGCGCCAAGGCCCTGCTGGACTTTGAGCGGCATGACGACGATGAGCTAGGATTCCGCAAGAATGACATCATCACGGTACGGGGGGGGGGGGGCCTTTCCCACAGTGTCCCTGAGGCACTGGCCCCTACAGGCAGCTGGCCGGGAGGTGGAGAGGGACTTCGACTTGGGGTGTGGGTGGGGATCGGGCCTCGGAGTGGCAGCAAGAGGCCCATGGATGAAGCCCCACAAGACTGTTCAGTGCAGCCCATGTCCCCTCTGCAGATCGTCTCCCAGAAAGACGAGCACTGCTGGGTGGGGGAGCTGAATGGCCTTCGGGGTGAGTGGCCGCCCAGGGGGCAGTGGAAGCCCTCCTCTCTGCCTGGAGTGGTCGGGACAGCCACTCATAGGCCTTCTCCGTCCACAGGCTGGTTTCCGGCCAAGTTTGTGGAAGTCCTGGATGAGCGGAGCAAAGAGGTGAGGGCGGGGCGGGGCTGCCCCTGGCTGCCCCTGGCAGCTGGAGCACCCGGGATGGCCTTCTGAGACCCCCTCTTCCCCAGTACTCCATTGCGGGGGATGACTCGGTGACCGAGGGTGTCACAGACCTCGTGCGTGGGACCCTCTGCCCGGCCCTCAAGGCCCTGTTTGAACATGGGCTGAAGAAGCCTTCCCTGCTGGGGGGTGCCTGCCACCCCTGGCTCTTTATTGAGGAGGTAGGTGTGGGCATGGGGCCCCCTTTCCCACAGTGTCCCTATGGGGCTGCCCCTGAGCCACTGTGTCCCTACAGGCAGCGGGTCGGGAGGTGGAGAGGGACTTCGACTCAGTGTACTCCCGCCTGGTGCTCTGTAAGACCTACAGGTGACGGGTGCCTGGGGGTGGGGCGGGGCATGGGCAGGTGAAAGGGGCGTCCGAGGCAATAGGAACTGAGGCAGGCGCCCCCCACCCTCTGCAGGTTGGACGAAGATGGCAAAGTCCTGACTCCTGAAGAGCTGCTCTACCGGGTAAGAGGTGGGGCCTGGGGGGTGTTGGGGAGGTGGGGGAGAGTGGGGGAGGGTACCCAAGTGACGTGATCGCCTGCGCCAGGCGGTGCAGTCGGTGAACGTGACCCACGACGCAGCACACGCCCAGATGGACGTGAAGCTCCGCTCCCTCATCTGCGTGGGGCTCAAGTGAGTGTCCGCCCAGGACCAGGGAGGCTTCCTGGGGCCCTTGGGGCTTTGAGATCCACTGGCCTGCATGGGCCTGTGACAGGCTGAAGGGCCAGGGCTGGTGGTTAGGTGTATCTCCCACCAGGTCTGAGGAGGGCGGACAATGAAGCAGGGTAACAAGGGAGAGGGGCTGCAGTCAGGCTGGTGGGCAAGGAGGCCGCCCTTCACTGAGTGAGCCTGCCGCCTGACGGTACCCCGCCCTGGCCACAGTGAGCAGGTGCTGCACCTGTGGCTGGAGGTGCTCTGCTCCAGCCTGGCCACAGTGGAGAAGTGGTACCAGCCCTGGTCCTTCCTGCGCAGCCCCGGCTGGGTCCAGATCAAGTGTGAGCTCCGGTGAGGCGAGGCCCGGGGGGGTGGGGGTGGGGGGGTTGTGTCTTGGGGTGAGGAGACATGGCACCCGAGCTGGACTCACCCACCCCTTTCTCACTGCCAGCGTCCTCTGCTGCTTTGCCTTCAGCCTCTCCCAGGACTGGGAACTTCCTGTGAAGAGAGAGGTGAGTGGGCCTGCCAAGGCCTTCCCTCAGAGTGGGCTCTGGGGGCCGGTCCCTCTTCCATGGCTGATGACGAGGCCCATCCCTTCCACAGGAGGAGAAGCAGCCCCTGAAGGAGGGCGTGCAGGACATGCTGGTGAAGCACCATCTTTTCAGCTGGGACATAGATGGGTGACGGCTGCCATCGGGCAGGAAGAGTGACCCCAACTAGTTGTAGGCTGACTTTGGGGCAGGAAGGAGCCCCTCTTCCCCAGGATTGGTGGGAGGAGAGGTGCCAGGGCTAGGCCTGTCCTGTGCCAGGGGGGCTCTGCCAGGGTCTGGGAGAACGAAAACCAACCAAAAAGCTGTGAGGGTGACAGCACCCGCTGTTTGGTCTTTGCTCAGGAAAGGGGTGCGGGGCCCTAAGCCTGTAAATAAACTGTCTTAACAGAAAGGACGTCCTGGCTTGTGTTGGGCCAGGTGTTCTCTATCCCAGCAGGGTTCTGCAGGAGGGGCTCTGGGCCTGGCATATACACAGGTTGAAGATGGACCAATAACAGCTCGTATATATTTTATTTTAAAAAGTTCACACAGCTCCCCACCTGTGCCCCAGCACTAATTACTGACTCCACCCCAAGCCCCTTGAGTGACAGATCAGACAGACAGGGATGGCCGGGCATCTACATGTCAAACACGTGAGAGGTAGGGCCATGTCCATGTGTGCCACAATTTGAGCGCCCACCCAGCGATGTACGTGAATAAGGAGGTGTGTCAGAAGCGCCGTGGTTAAAGCGCTGGGCTGTTAACTGGAAGGTCAGCAGTTTGAACCTACCAGCCACGTGGAGGGCAGAGAAACGTAGCAGTGGCTCCCATCAAGCTCTCAGAACCCCTGCAGGCAGTTCCACTGTCTGCTGCTGTGAGTTGGAGTCAAGCTGCTGGCATGTGGGTGGCTATGCGAGCTATATACACCTGTACAGGAAACGTGTCACTGACCTACATGGCTTCACTGTCCGAGACACGAACATGGCAGGGAGCCCCCTCAGGGCAGCCAGCGGGCACTGAGGTTGGCTAACAGGAGAGGCCCAACTTAGTTTCTACTTGGGGGGTGGAGGGAAGGATTAGCCTCTGGACCAATGGCACCTCAGAAGAGGTATCCGACAGTCATGCCCTCTCTGAGCCGTGCCACCCCTGGACATTGCTCAGTCTCCTGAAGAGGCAGCAGGCCTGTGGCTCCCAGCAGCAGAGGGAATCAGGCTTGGGGGTGCCCGGCTGTGTGTGGGGAGCAGAAACTACAAGCAGGAATCCCAGTGGAGCTGTAGATCGTGGCCATCGAGGAAGTCCGTGGAGAAGAGGCTGGGGGCTGTTGTGCTGAGGGGAGCCAGGCTCAGCACCGGGCCACCCGACAGCTCCAGCCAGTCCATGCCGTCCAGGGGCCCATCGGTCAGGTCCAGACCCACAGGGCCACTGGGCTCAGGCACAAAGTGCAATTCAGAGGTGTCCATGGGCGAGGGCGGGTGGTCCAGGATGGCGGAACTGCTCAGCATCTGGCTGTGGAGGTCATCGATGAGGGAGAGGGGCTCCGGGCCTTCGTGCCCACCTGTCAGCAGGGGCAGCCCCGTGCTGCTCTCCAAGAAGTCCTCCAGCCGCCCAGGGAGGGCAGGTGAGCCCGACGGAGGGGGCGCTGCAGACGGAAGCTCGGTGCAGGGCAGGCTAGGTGCAGAGGGCTTCTCCTCAGGCAGAAGTGCTGTTGGCTCCTTGAAGTCCGCTGGGATCTCTGTCAATACAGGAAGCAGAGGGTCAGTCAGTTGGGACTGCCCACCAGGGGGCCCCCTCCAAATACACCCTGCCTGCCCCCTCCACTGTGGGCTCTGGCCCAGCCTCAGCTCTGCCGCTTGGTTCCAGACTGGACAATAAAGCCAGCAGCACATGGGTGCTTGGATGGCAGTGCACACATGGACATGACCACAATAGGACAAGCGTGGGACGAATGAGCAAATTGTTGGGAAAACTGAGAATAAATATGCTCAACCCAGGGTTGCATGAATCTTCTCACTTTGTCTAAAGCTGCACAAATGAAAAGGGGGTAGTGTGTGGGTGTGTGTGTGTACGTACCACCTGGGAGAGCTTGTTACCACACGGCCTGTGCGGTGCACTTGCTGCGTCCCAATAGCCAGCCATCACCTCCCTCCCCAGGCTCTTCGTCCCCCAGCTGGCCTGCACATGTCCGCTGTCACTTGTTACACTGCCACCTGCTACCCAGAAATCAAACTCACTGCTGCAGAATTGACTCCGACTCATAGTAACCCTATAAGACAGGAGATCCTAATCCACCGCCCCTGTAGATTTCTGGGGCTGTAACTCGACAAAGGCAGAAAGTCTCGTCTTTGTCCAGAGCAGCAGCTGGTGGTTTTGAACTGCTGGCCTTGTGTGCAGCCCAACACTTGACCACTATACCCCCAGGACCCCTTCATCTAGTCACAAGACAGCTTCTCCTTCCTGTCACGAGATCAAATATAGACACCACCCAGCTGCCCTTTCAGCACCTCTGCCAAAAGCCACCTTGGGCCTCAGCCAACTCCAGGGATTTTTGATTCCTTCAATATCTGTTCACCCTCCAGAATTTTTCTAGGTTTGTCCCTTTTGTTGCGAGAAAATATAGCACCCCCCCTCCCCAATAAGCCCCTCCTACACGACCTGTGCACAGTCCACCAACCACAGGAAGTGACCAATGCTGTGCCTCTGGGACTGATGATTTCCCACTGCACTCCCAAGTGAGGCCAGCTCTGTCGCTAGGTCCTTGTGCTTCAGTTAGTATTGCAGCATCAAGGCAGGTGCTTAACAGCTCATAGCTGCCCACATCACTGAGCACATGCCTGGTTCAATCCCTCCCATCAACCAATCCCGGGACGGTATGTACCTCCACTCTGAATGAGGATATCAAACAGGTCATCCATATGCTGGCTTGAGCAGCCATTTTCCTGTGGACCACAGAGACAAGATGAGGATTGGGAGCCCCCAGGCCCTGGCACCCTCCACCCAACCAACTGGCTGCTGTCTCCACCTGTGGTTTAGGCTGCTGGTTCACGGCTTCCTCATAGCCAGGTGGCTCCTTCTTCAGGAGAGATGCAGAGGGCCCAAAGAGGGGCTGCGGAGGGGGCTCCAAGTCCATCTGGGTGGGGGGACCAGGGGCCGGAGAGCCAGGCAGGGATGAAGACTAGATAAGAATGAGGGAACAGACTGGCCTGAGAGGTGTGGGGGAGAAACAGGACCCTCACCTCCTCCCACCCCCACCCCACCCCCAGAGGCAGGCTCCCCCTGCTACAAAGGCCAGCTCTTCCAGCTCCGAGAGAAATGGGGGGGGGGGTGCAGAAGGCTTGGCCTCTAGCTGAGATTCCCCCTACGCTTTCCGGCTGGAGGTGGTCAGGGTCTAGCTTCCCATCCCTGTGGCTCACAGGGCTGAGACGCCCCCTGGGAACAGCCTCCTATGGGCCAGGTGAGGTGGGGGCAGCAAGCTGGTGATCCCCAGTCTGGTCTCTGAGGAATGGAGCAGGACCCAGACAGCCCCAAGCCTGACACAGTCTGCAGTTTCTTGTAGGACTACTGCCTGAGGGATGGTGCTGGCCAGCCAGGGCCCTTCTACCACTGGAGCCAAGCCATGGAGTGCAGAGGACACCCTATGGCCCCGTAGAGTGACAAATCTGGGCAGGGCCCTTGACCATGAGTGGAATGGTGAAGCCTACTTACAGAATGAAACTAAGCTAGAATGCCAGCAGGCGAGGAGCACCCGGAGGGAACTGCCCTGCCCTGTCTCTGTCCACATACCTGCTGGGGACTAGCACTGGGCAGGCCGGGGCTGTCTGTGTTGGGGTTGGTCACGGTGAGTACAAGGTGGGTCCCAGTGGAGTCGGTGATGAGGGTGGGCGGTGAGACCCCCTGGATGAGGCCAGAGCCTTGGGGGCCCAGGAGTAGCTGGGGGGCAGGCTCAGGCAGCCCAGCTTCCTGCTTCACCACCACCGCCTGGGGAGCAAGAGCTAAGGTGCCAGAGTCTTCATGGTGGGCCATGGGGGCAGCCAGGCTGGGGCTGAAGGGAGCTTCGGGGCCTGGGGAAGGCTGGCTCAGCTGGCAGCTGGCAAAGCCACTCTCCTGTTTCACAGCAGGAGTGGCCAGCCCAGGGCCAGGCTGCTGCGCCCGCTTCTCTTGCTCCAGCTGCAGCCGCAGCCGCTCCACCAGCTGCTGCTTTTGCCGGAGCATGCGCGTCAGCTCCTCAATCTGCTTGTCCTTCTCCTGAAGCATCTGGTCCTTGTCGCGCCCCTCTGGCTCGGCCCGTGCCCCAGGGCTCAGACAGCAGGCACTGGCCCGTGGGCCCTCCTCTTTCATGAGGATCTGCAGTGGCGAAGCCTGTAGAGTGAGCTGGGTCAGGGGCGATGTCACCATCTCACCAAAGGTGTCCCCAGGCGTGGAGTTCTCATCGCCTGTGCTGAGCAGAGAGCGCTCTGAGGGGGTGGGGGACACAGGAGGCGTGGAGCCTGTGCTGCCAAATTTCACCATGCCAGTGCTGGTCACTGTGGCCACCACCACCTCAGGGGGGGCCAGGCCTGCAGCCACCAGAGCTGGCCCTGTGCTCAGCCGGGCAGCAGGGAAGGCAACCACCACTTCGCCAGCCTTGGGCAGAATGGAGGCAGCTGGCGCCTTGGCAGCCCCTTGGGGGGTGCTGACTTGGTCTTGGTAGGCACGCAGGCGCTCAATGAGGTCAGTCTTGGTGCCTGAGACGGGCAGGGACCGCAACTTTAGCTCCTGCTTCAGCTCTGCCACCTGCAAGGTGAAAAGAGCCTGGTCAGCAAAGAAATGTTCAGAAACTGATCCCTCCTGGACAGTCTGGGAGGACAGGTACCACTGCCCCCAACCCCTTCCTGCTGCTGCCCTGGCCACACCAGGTCCCAGGAAAATGGCCACTCTAGCTGCCACCACAGGCACATGGCCAAAGGCCCTGCCCAGGGCCTGTGCTCACAATTGACAAGTGACTTTACTTTGTAGTCAAGAAAGCTGGGTGCCCCCATCCACTAGCGCCCCAGGACCACAACCAGTGAGGGCAGAGCTCAGTTCAGTGTAAGTCTGCACCCATGTCCAGCAGCCTCTCTGTGGCTGGGGCCACACTGGGATCTGGCACCACGTCCAGAAGGTGCAACCTGAACAGAGGCTGGGCAGGAACCTTCTGACCCAACAGGCCCAGGCCTGGGAGCCTGGCAGGAGCTCAGCAGATCCCATGGGGCATCAACTGGCAGAGTGGACAGTGACTGGTGATTCAGACTTTGGGCTTAAAAGTCTGAATCCTGGCTCTATGATGGGGGTCCCTCTATCTCTCAATACCCACTTATATGCTTGTGTGGGGGTATAACTGTTCCTGATGCACACTGCCTAGTCAAGAGGAGAAAAGCAGCAGGCGGCTGCTGTGTGAGCCCTGAGGCCCAGCCATGACAAGGAGAGGGCCCTGACTTCTCAGCTGTGACACAGGCCACAGGGCTCCTGTGGAAAGGGCAGACCACCTGCCTTCATCTCATCCAGGTTGGTAGGCAGGGCCCCCGGCTTGCCCGTCAGCGAGACGCTGTTCTGTCTCATCAGCCCACTGGATCCAGGGGTGCCCGAGCTGGAGCTGCTGGTGGTGGTGGTGGTGGAAAGGCTGCGCATCGGGGGGGCCCCACTGCCCCCCAAAGTCTCCCCTGCTGGTCTAGAAAGAAGGAAAGGCAAAAACGAGTCCCTCACAGACCATGTCAGCTGCTGCAGACACAAGTGAGGGGTGTTGAAGCTGGGGGTCAGTTCCGCAGGTCTGGTCTAGGACACTTACTTTGGGGGGGCAGGCAGGATGGTCTGATAGTTGTAGTGCTGCTGCTGCTGCTGGTTGAGGATCTGCAGCTGCAGGAAGAGCTGCTGCTGCTGCAGGATGCGGGCGTAGGAAGAGTCCATGGCCGGCGGGCCCTTGTCCTGTTTTTGGTCCGGGGGGATGTACTGGTGGTACTTGAGTTTCTTCACTTTTGGCTTCAGCTCCTTGGCCTTCTTGCTGCGTTGCGACTTCTCGCTGGCAGACTTGGGTTGGCTTTGCTAAGGGAGACAGGGTGTCAGTCCTCTGTCTCCACTCCCCCAATCAGACTGCAGCCTCCAGAAATACTAAGGGGACAGGGATCAGCCCAGGGCCCCCTGAGGCCATGAGCCTGTAGACTCCTTCCTCCATGGGCAGTAGGGGGCCATCATGGGGCTCTGGTCTTGAGCCCTTTGGGTGCTGGCAAAGCCTGCCCCCCTTTGGGTACAAGGTCAGGCCTTGGAAAAGAACAAAACCCAATAGGGCCACCTGATGCTGAGCAGTGGCTCCCGCGGCCCATAGCTTGTCAGTGGCTTGGGGCCAAGAGGAGCAAGCACAGGAACGGGGAAGCCCAGAGCCTGCACATGGTGACAGGGACAGCTTGCCCCTTGGAAAGAGGTGGTCATGGTGGATAGTCCCAGGACGTTAGTGGCCTGCACTGGTCTCTGAAATGGGAAGGGAGGTGTCCTGCAGTGAGGATTCAGGCACAGCAGATGTTGTACCTTGATGAGTGCCGGGGTGGGCTTGGCAGCGGGGGTGGAGGTTCCATTGGGGAGGCTGGCGGGCAATAGAGATGGAGGCGGGGGCAGCGGCTGCTCTCCCAAGAAGAGGGGTTCTCCACAGTCAGGGCCCGTCGGCAGCTGAGAGACAACCTAAGCAGGAGAGCAAGGGAGGTCACATTCCACAAAGGGGGCAGGCCACCTCAGGTGGCAGAGGTAGCAGTCAGTTCCCAGGTGAGTACCACTGGGAAAATGGCAAGCAGAGGCCTAAGAGGCAGGGGAGGACAAGAAAAGGAGGCAGACAAAATGTTTGCTGGACTAAATTTGGTCAAGACAAGCCACTGCCTGACCAGCAGGCCAGCTCCATATTCCAGTGCCCTAGGAGGTGACCTCTGGCTCAGCCTCCACTGGGGACCTGCCACCACGACTCCCTGCCCGCACCAGGGCTTAGCTACCAGGGCCCCCAAACCAGAAACTGACCTTGGGGAGCAGGACACCAGGGAAATAGCTGAAGTGGAAGCTCACCTGTGTGGGGGACATAGAGATGGCACTGGAAAGAGCTTCGCTGCCTCGGGCTTCCAAGGGGGACGGCACTGAGCCCTGTGACTCCTGGCTGGCTGGCTGCTCGGGGGATAAGGCCTCGCTGCTGTCCTCGTCAAAGGAAGAGTTGTCTGCGACCTTTGGGTAGTTCACCTGGCCCACTGAAACCCAAAGCCAGCATCAGGGAGCACCAGGAGGCCAGCAGAGGAAAGTCCCCACCCCCAGCAGCAGGCATGAGGGAGGCCATGGGGGACTCTGGGCTGGAGAAAGGCCCAAGTTCTGGTCCTGTGGTCAGGCTCTGCTCTTCCCACACAGCCTGCCACCTGGAGACCCCACAGCACCCCACTTCATCTGTTTATTCCTAGTAGAGGCCCTTCACCCCCACTCATCCTGGTGCTGCCCTGCCCAGGGGGACAGGACAGACAAGGCAGTCAGCCCGAGGCCAGGATGGAGGTTGTGTGAGGTTGTGTGGAGAGGCCATTGCTTCCAGCAAAGGCCATTGGCTGTGACTACCCTGAGCCCTATCAAGTCCCGGTGAGGAGAGGTGGGAACACCCAGGCCCAGGAGTCAGAGAGGGGACAGGAGCCTGGAGAGCTGCATAGGGGGCCTAACAGGATGCATATTACAACCAGTGTCACGCAGCGTCTGGGGACCAAGGGACATGAAGGATGCTGCCAGCATAAACCTGCTGACAGCACAGGAGGTGTGGCCTGTCAAGCCTGTCGCTCCCCAGGGCCCAGGGATTCCTGCTACTGGCAGGAGCCGGCAGCGTCCCTGTGGAGACATAAAGGGTCCCTGCAGCTTGGTTGAGAAGAGGGGCTCTGACCTCAAGTCTCAAGATCTGGGGACCTGGAGAAAAGGCACGTGATCGCAAGCGTCCAGGCAGATGGCTGATCAGACCTTTCACAACCATCGCAGAGCTCACCCTCCAGGCTGCCTTCTGTGGACATGCCAGCCCTGGGCAGCTCCTGCCACGGCTGCTGTCTCAGCCAGTAAGAGCCGTCCGGCCCCCGTCTCACCCCTCGGCGTGCCAGGCCTGGCTGGGGTTGGAGAGTGCTCCTATCCCAGTGACAGCTTCCCTGTCCAGGCCTTCCTTCTGCCTGGGACGTCCTTCTGTACTTTCTCCAAATGTGCTCCATGTCCTGTGGGCCACACTTGCTGACCCTGAGCCCTCCAAGCAGTATGAGCGGGCTGTGAGGCTCTCCTGGCACCAAGTGGGGCGGGCCCCCAGAGCCTTGAGGCCTAGGCTTACCTGCACAGCACTGACCCAGAGAAGCCCACCTACCCACCCATCTGCCTGTCTGCTCATTGACTTCTCCCAGTCCCTCTGTCAGGGCATGACTCCTATGAGTCTGCTGAGCCTCCTGGGCTGCCAAACCCCATTTGAAACAGTCTCCTGGCCCGGTAGGCTGCTCTAGCATCCCTGTCATGTGCTCCTGACACCTCAGCTACCTCCCTGCTGCACCCCAGTGCAGTGAGGGGCACTCAACTGTACCAAACTGGCATCCACACCTAACAAATATGGGCAGCTGTCCCTGGTCTGTTACCCCCTCTGCCAGCCACCTCATGCCCAGGAGGGCCAGGCTGCTCCTCACCCCTCAAAGCTCCCCCACACCACAGCCAGTTGTTCAGCACCTGCTGGAAGCAGCCCTTTTGCTAAGGAAACATCTGCTGAAAGCACTCAGGTCACCAGTTGAGGTGCCATCCACATTACGGGCTCACACCTGTGGGTCTGCTGCCCATGGGAGAGCAGGCACCCTGGCTTTCAGGTGTGCTGGAGGTGGCCGGGGCCTCTCACCCAGCACGATGAGGCCTGCATGCTGAGGTGGGTAGTCTGTCAGGCAGCCCTCCTGTGTGGTGCTGGGTTCCCCAGGCTCACCGATGATGGCTTCCTTCAGGCTGGACTCCACGGGCAGGATGTTCTTCTCCACCAGCTCCATGGGACCAGGCCGTTGGGCGATCTTCTCATTGAGGTCATCGGCCAGCCTGGCTCGCTTCAGCTTTAGCTGCTTGGCCTGGAGGGAAGGCTCAGCCGAGGTCTCTGTGGGAAAGATTGTGTCACCAGACCTGGGACCAGGCGCAACTCTCCCCAGCTTGTTGGAATGGAAAGCGCATCCCAGGAGGAAAATGGGGGCCTAGCCTCAAGTTTCCCATGGTCATGAGAAGGGGTCAACCAGTGGCAGCATGTGGTCACACATGACAGTGCAAGACAGCCCCAAAGATTTTGTGGTGGCAGCACTGATGCAGATGGCCAAGTGGCTGCCACTCCACACTGACTTGCTGTGCTGGACCAACACAGGGCTCTGCTCTGGGTCTCAGAGCCTTCATCTGCAGAACGGTGGTGGTGGTGGTGGTGGGTGGGGTTCTTCCAGCCCTCCCAAAGCTCAAACTACACAAAACAAAACATAGGCAGATTCATACTGCTCACAGAAGCCCAAGCTTCCTGTGCTGGCAACATGGAGAGAGATGCGAGGCTGGGCCATATCAGCATGTGGTAAAGGGGTGGTTCTGTGTGCAGGGCTGAAAGCCCGGAGGGCAAGGGAGAAAGGGAAGGCCCTTGCTGCCCACTCCTGTGCCACACAAGGTCCTACAGGCTTTGACAAATGCTCCCTGTCACAAAGCAACCCCTGACAATGAGGCTGACTGGAGGGGAGGAAGGGAGGGTCTGTCAGTCCACAGCGTGGGGCAGCACAGTCCTGGCCACTCAATGCCAGCCCAGGAGCATGGTTGGGTCTCATGGGGGATGCTGGAGGGCTCTGTGCACGAGGCTAGTAAGGAAGAGGTGGGATAAGTGTGGGTGGTGAAGCTGGTGAAGATAAAGCTAAGTTGAAGGTGATTTTAACTGAACACACCTTCCAAAATGTGCATCCTGACCAGCTCTGATCTCTCTGGCCGGGACCGGATCTTCCGCTTCAGATAGTCCTCTGTCTGCAGAGAAAGCACACCAGACATTCAGCTCAGGGTCTTGTGGGCAGCATAGCCGTAGGCACCTACCACCATGGCTGTGGGGATGCTGCTGGCCACCTCTGTCCGCTGCCACCTCGTGACCAAGGCCCTGAAAAGCAGAAGGCTAGGAGGCACAGCCCAGAGAGGGCACACTGTTGTCTTTCGAGGCTGCTTGTCTTTGGGAGGCTGGACTCCTACTCACCATAGGTACATCTCTGGATTTCCCAAGCATTGAAGTGATGTGTGTGCACCAAAGAGAAGTACTCAATGAGAAAGTAAAAGCACACTACAGGCCATTAGAATGCGTGTGGGGGAGACACGCTTCCAACCCTTCTTGCATGCTGGTGCCACCCTGACTTGGGCAGTGCAGCTAATCCGTGGATCTGCTATGTTCTGGTCTAAGAGCTCACACAGCACACCCTCCTGAGATGCCCCATTCGTGGTGAGCAGCCTCCAAATGGAGCTCCCTGACATTGGGTGACATGCGGAGCACTGGTTCCTGCTCAAGACTCCAAGAGGATGACTTCCTAGAGCCATCACTGTCCAGGCTGGTGCTCAGAGTCGGTCTGACCCCTCAGCCTGTGTTGTGTGCTGCACCTCTGAGTCAGCATCCTCAAACTTCAGGCTGCCCATTAGTGGGTCTAGAGCAGTGGTTCTCAACCTTCCTAATGCCCTGACCCTTTAATACAGTTCCTCATGTTGTGGTGACCTCCCAAACCATAAAATTATTTTTGTTGCTACTTCATGACAGTAATTTTACTACTGTTATGAATCGGGCAGCGCCTGTTCGACCCTCCAAAGGGGTCATGACCCACAGGTTGCGAACCACTGGTCTAAACCAACAGAGGATGTGGCATGAGAGGGCAGGGCAGAGCGAAGCTCCCTGAGTGTGGGATTATAAAGAGACTTTTCCCAAGCTTTGTCGCCCCCAAAGAAATGCCAAACATTAGAGGCTTTTTGCGAACATATGATGGTCTGTCAGCTGCTTAGAGATATCCTCCCTGAAGGCAGTCAGTTGCCAGACTGTCTGGTCCCACCACAAGAGGGCCCCACTCCCTGCTGTTAAGGACAATGGGCTACTTCTCCCCAAAGGCAGTCATCAGTTTGGTTCCTGTAGGGGGGTTTACAACCTACTGATACTGGTTTCTAGGGTGGGCCAGAGAACAGGTCAAACCTGCTCAGTGCATCCAAAGTTAGGCTGCCATCCTGAATCTAAGATCCGCCCATCTTGTCACATGTGTGCCCCCAATCCCTCCACTTCCTATTGTGTGTATATCCCTAGATTGTCCCCCTCATTGCTGTATAACCTATAGTGCAACCCCTTCCTGTGACATATGTCTACCTGTAATTAGGGGGCTTGCATGCTCCCCCAAAGGTACATAGGCCTGGGTTAGCAATAAAGAGCTCTCTTGTGCTCCCCTCTTGGCCGCTAGTTCTCCCTCTCCCCTCCTCGCTTCCCTGTTCCCTTTCCCCTTCTCCTCCGTCCCCTCCAGTCTCTCCTGCCCTCTGGTCTCCCATCTCCATGTGGACCACCAAGCAGGGCTAAGGTGAGCATGCTACCATGAAATGTATCTGACTCCATTATTTCAATCTATCTTTTATCTCTCATGCCCTCTATGACTTTAACATAATATTTATATATCTCAACTGTATAATTGTGCTTACTGAACTTGTGATTAGTTGTGGGGGGCTGGCATTTTCCTCTACACCTGAGCACCCCACTGCAGTACAGTAGGGCCTTGCCCTCCCTTCTCCTGCTTCTGGCATTTTGAGGGTAACTCTGCATAGCTCTGGGGTGCCCCGGCTTCCAGAAGATAGCAGAAAACTGCCATTGGCAGGAGGGCTGCCAGCTGCTGCAGTCTTCGAAACACCAGCAGGAGGTCCATTTTCTAAGCCACTGAAGCTCTGAGCATGGCCAAGGCTGAGGCAGGGCACAATCATAGTAAAGAAAATGTCTGGAGTCTCCGGCCAAGATCTGAGTCCCAGCTTTGTCACTTACTAGGTGGTCACCACCTCTCCCTGCTACATGTATAAAATGAGGACAACAGCATCTAACACATCAGAGCTAATTTGAGGAGGCACAAGAACTAGCTATAACTGGCACATAAATGTGCTCAATAAAACAGTAGCTGTTCTAATCACCATGACTCATTCCCTGGCCCCTGAGAAGCACACAGGTTGGGACTGAACAAGCAATGCCACTCTGTTCCCCATCCCACCTACCCTCCACTTCCCCCTCACCCACCCAAATTGGGCTGCTGGTCACTGCATAAGCTCCCAGTACAGTGACCTCATTCCTCCCATTCACTCCAAGAATTAATCATGATTTTCTAATAAAAATTTAAAAATAAGTAGAAGAATTTCTCAAAGAGAAATTAGAGAGAACCTAGAGACTGGGAAAAACTTTTTGGCAATGACACATCTGAATCAAAGGGACTAACCTTAAAAATTTATAGAAAAGTTAAATCCCCAACAACAAAAAGACAAAGAATCCAATTAACAAATGGACAAAGGACACAATAGACACTTCACCAAAGAAGGCAACCAGCCAGCCAACAAATTCAAGGAGTTGGATCACTGGCCATTACCGATGCAATCACATAGTGGGGCATTCATCCTGGTAATGACAGTAATGATCTGATCAAACCAAAAACACAAACACCAGTGAGGGGGTGGGGAGACTGCCAGGGCTACATAAAATGGTGCAACCACTGTGGAAGATGGTACGGTGTTTCCTTACAAAGTAGGACAGAGATACCATGTGACCTAGCAATCCCACTAGTAAATATACCTGCAAGTCCTGGAACAAGGAGGGTCTGGACAAGAGTAGACACGAGCACCATGTTCACCGCTGCACTACGCTGGACACACCCAAGTGTCCAGAAGCAGGGGAATGGACACACAAACACTGCACAGCACACCCACAGTGGACTGCCACACAACTTGAGTGAGCGCGTGCCGCTTCTCACAACCTGGAAGGACACTATGCTGAGTGAAAATCACCACTCACGAAAGGTCAGACAGCATGGAGACCATGGCTACAGAAAGTCCAGACAAGGTTGACACACAGGGGGAAAACATTTCTTTGATGCTCACCTGAGATGGGTGGTGGAGGGAGGGAAATCACTGAGCAATTAGTATACAAGTGTTAATTCTGGTGAACAGAAAGGGGATGAGGGAACTCATTCTGTGGGGGATGTCAGCACCACGTGACCAAAGCAAGCAGACACTGGGAAGTGCCCAAGACAACAGAGGTCAACACTGATATGGAGGCTGAATTGGGGATGAGAGTAGGGGATATACCTGGGAGTTTACACAAGGAACTTCAAAAAGTTCACTGGGAAAAAAAACTCTTATCTTTCCATTCTATTTCTCCGTGAATTTTGTAAGCCTCATGGATCTCAGAGGCTCTTTCTCCACACCCATTTGTACATGTGGCTAATACACCCAGGTATACAGTGGAGCACACTGGGGCAGGGTGATGCCAGCTTCTTAGCCATTAACCACACACCTTGAAGGTCTGAGCTCCTGGGCTTAGAACTGTAGTTTTAGGGGACACTAGGTTAACTGGCATTTCATAGTCCATAATATGTCCTACATCACGTGTCCTCAAACTGCGGCCCGCCGAGGACATTTATCTGGCCCACCGGGTGTTTTTGCCCCGTTTTGTTTTTTTACTTCAAAATAAGATATGTGAAGTGTGCACAGGAATTTGTTCTTAGTTTGTTTTTGTTTTTTTAACTATAGTCTGGCCCTCCAACGGGTCTGAAGGACAGTGAACTGGCCCCCTGTTTAAAAAGTTTGAGGACCCCTGTTTACATTGTTGAGTAGTGAGTGGGGTCTTAAATGCTAGTGAGCAACTATCTCAGGTGTAACTATTGGTCTCTTCCCAGCTGGAACACAGATGACTAAAAAAAAAAAAAAAATCAAAGATTCAAGAAACAATGAGTCCAAAGGCAATAATGGACCACGTGAACCAGATTCTCCACCAACATGAAACCAGAAGGACTAGATGGTAGCCCAGTTACCACTAGTGACCACTCTAGTCAGGATCAGAAGGTCTTAAGACTGAGTAGGAAAAAAAATATTGACCAAAGTTCAAAATAATATACAAGAGTAGACTTACTGGCCTGACAGACTGGTCATTAGACACCCTTCAGACCTGGAAACAAACCCATTCCCGGAAATCACTTTTCAGCCAAAAAAGGGAACCTGTTCTTTCAGAAACGCCAGCATGCCCCCCAAATAAAAATTCATACAGCAAGAAAAGCTAATAAAAATGGAGACCACAGGTAGGAAGTAGGGAAAGTGTTGTTACATTGAGGGGTTGCAGTTAATGTCACAAAACAAAATGTGTACAAGCTGTTGAAAGTGAAACTTACTTGCTCTGTAAACTTTCAGTTAAACCCCAATAAAACACTAAAAAAATTAAAATAAAGAGAATGTAGACAAAAATCTTAAAGGCATGTTGTCTAGAGACTCTAAAAGCTTCTTCAAGGAGCAGGATGGTTCTTGTCCTTTGTCTTTTATGTACAAGTACAGAGGGCGGGAGGGTGGCTTCCCTAGCTCCTCTCATGTTGGGTAGCAGAATAGCCCCAAGGTCCCTGGGGGAACTGAAACCCAGGAGCAGTGGCAACAGTGAGGTGCTACTGTGTGCGACCTGGGTTCTGCATAGAGCCCCAGCTTCTGCTTTCCAAAGTACAATGACCAGACCTGCTAGGGGCAGATGGGGACCAGTTAGGCTTCCTCCAGCCTCCTAAAGGTGTGGGCAGTGCAGCCCTGGACACAAAGGGGCCACTCAGGAAACTTCTATGGTGGGTGCAGGCTAACATCTGTAAAAGATTAAGTAGAATTAGGAATGGGAAAATAATGGTGTGGTAGTGACATAATCTTCAACTTGGGACTATTAAGAGTAAAGGGGTGGAGTTTAGTCTGTCAATCAGGTCACAGCTTAAAGACCTCATTTGGAGGTACTATGGTGATAAATAGCTCACTAGAGGTCAGATCCACACTCTTTGCTTGGTCTTCCTGCTGACAAGACTGATGGAGCCAGAGCCCTGGAGTTGGAGGAGCCACGTAGAGACCCACACCAGTGCTGAGATGCTTCCACAATCACTGGATCCACAAGACTTTACACCCACTTGCCTATGATCTTCCTGCATTCGGCGTCATTTACATTGTTACATGAGTCAGAAGAGGAATTTATAAACTGGTATTGGACATATGGGTTAATATTGGATTTATGGACATGATCTGGACTGGGGTGGGATGTTTTCTTAGTATACAATTACTCTTTGATATAAATTTCTTTCCTATATATATATGTGAGTGTCCCTGAATTGGTTTCTCCAGTTAACCTGGACTAACACTACTGGTATCTCCAAGCAAGGCCCAGGGAAGTAGGACTGGGCAGTCACTCCATAGCCCTCTGCAAGAAAACTCATGCTGGCAGCTTAATTGGCGAGAAGTGTGGAGGGGTCAAAGTTCTACTCAAAACTGTGAGGCAAGGGCCGCCTCACACATGCTGCTGAGGGGCTGCAGCGTTCAGTGCTGGAAATGGTCCTGAAGAGTCCTTACCCTGGCCCGCTCCAAGCTCCTCCTCTGCTCATGAAATGCAGCTGGACTTTTCAAAGCTGTCGGGAGAGGAACAAAGAGAGAGAATTACTTCACAGTGAAGCACCGTGTCAATGCTACAATCTACAGAGCAGAAGACATCTTAAATCCAGGTTAATTTTAGCAGTGCTATTAATAGCTGCAGTGGAGGGGACCAGCACCTGAGTAAGCATGTTCTCTATGTGGTCACTGTACCGCTGTGACCGCCTGGGGTGCTTCAGGGTTCCCAAAGGGAGTGGTCGCTGCCTTCACTGGGCTCTAGAGCACACTCAAGGGCTGTAACCTCCAAAGTCACCCGGAGCCTCGGCTGTCCACGCACAGCTGCTGTGTCATGTGTCAGCAGGGAATCTTCCTTCTCAGACCTCTCTATGGATCATTAAGTGCCTCACAGTCTTCTGATGGCAGCTAACCCCAAAGTTGTTTGTCTCTGCATGTAGGTGGCTGTTTCCTTCTTCCTCAGGAAGGCAAACATCAACTGGAATTTCACCTGGAAGGACTGGAAGACCCCAGTGCGTAGGGGACTTGCAAAACGAGCTGCTGACAGGATGGGTTCCCTGTGACCCTGGGGGACTGGACTCAGCGCTGGGACACTGCTCCCAGACCACTACTCACTGCCAGCACACAGTTTGGGGCCTCTGCAAATGCTGTGCCTCAGAGGGCCAGTCTGCTTTTGTCCAAGATCAACTAAAGGGACAAGTGCAGATTTATTTAGAAGCCTCACTCATTTCAAGTAGAAACAGTAGCAATCAGAGAGAAATCGACCGCTCAGTTTCACTTCTGCTGCCGCGCCACCCCGCCCCCAACTCAGAGCAGCTGTGAAACTGAGTACCGAAGATAATTCCTCTGGGCTTCTGCTGCGGTTGTGTGTGCTTGGCTACGGGGCCTCTAAAAGTAGCCAGGGCATAGATAGGACCCTATCCAGTCTGGAGCTCTGGGTTTCCTCTCCACCCCCCCTTCCCCCTCAGCAACAGCAGCCCAGAAGAAATGTCTCATCCGTGTTTTTGGTTTTGTTTAATTGCTTGAAGCCTGTTCCAGATTCTGACAGCAGGGGGAGCTCCATAATTAACAACTAACTCCAAGGAAAACCAGTTCGTCCAGGTTCCGTGCTCAGGCTACCCAGTCTTGGGCATTTCACATGGTAAGCAGGTATGCCTGCACCTACCTAGACTGTAAACCTGGTTCAACTCCAATGGCCCTGGAACACAGGAACCTTTAGCTGTGTGCTGAGGAGGAGGGGGTGTGGGGACCAGGACGGCAGACAACAGTATAAAGAGCAAGAGGAGACCTCCCTCCTCCCTGTCTGACATTCTTCCCAGGAATGGGAGCTGGTGTTCTTAAGGGCTTACTGTCTGCTTCCTATGTTAGCTCCATAAGTTCCGTTCCATCGGGCAGAGCTTTTGTCTCTTTCGTTTCTGGCAGAATCCCCAGTGTCCGGAGGGCCTGACAAAGTACACCCTCAAAAACTATTCACTGAACCAATCAATTAATGCATAGTCCATAAGGCAAAGACACGAATTGTACCCTGGAGCCCGAAGGTTCTGTGCTAGATCGAACTCTAGCCCTTCCTGCCGATTCTGGCTCCCATCCACGCTTCACAAGAAGTCCTGGGTAATGTGTCAAGGGGTTTTCTATGTTCTACTCCCAGGTCCCACTGACTAATACTGGTGTGACACTGGGGGTGGGGATAGGGATTGCAAGGACCCTGCTTTCTGGGCTTCATTTCTTCTCCTGGAGGATTTGTCTGTGGGAAGGTTCCAGGTGGAGAGTGGAGCTTGAGGGACCGAGTCTCTGGGCTGAGGGCATAGGCAGCAACAGCTCATAAAGATGATTTTCTACGTCCTACTTTGGTGAGGACTGACTGGGGGTCTGAGCAATACAATGACCGATCTCTTCCAGTCTGGAGCAAAGAAGAGTAAAGAAAAGATTGACAGAGGCGATGCGTCCCACAGGGCTAATGGCCCTCACAAACCACAGCCTCTGCTAAGCCTGGGAGGAGAAGGACATGGCACACACGGCTACCAATGCTGACAACACGCTATTTGTAATCAAAACAGAAGGCCCTGGACAGAGTAGGAAAAATGAAGAACAAAATTTTAAACCTTAGGAAAGGCCCTTCATACCCACTCTGAATCCACTCCCAGTGATCATCCTGCAGCCTAACAAGAGGCTCACAAGGTACACAGTAAGCACACCTTTGAGGAACAAGCTCAAAACAATCAATAAACTGGCACAGGTCTAGTTCTGTCTTCAATATAACACCCAAAGCGCAGCATTGGCCAAAAACTCAGCCTGAAGGCAGGAAGAGGCAGGAGAGATGGGGAGCAGGTGCACAGAGAGGCAGGAAGAATGTGATTACATTGAGGGGACTGCAACTAATGTCACACAAAAATGTGTATAAATTGTTGAATGGAAAAATAATTTGTTCTCTGAACTTTCTGCTAAATTACAATAAAATATTCAGGAAAGAGGGAGAAAATAAAAAGAAAATGCATTACTATGTTAAAAAAAACCCACGAGAGTGGTGTGCTCTGGATCTGGGGTGCGCTTCAAGCAGAGTGGAAATAGTCGGCGCCTGACTACTCACTGAAAGGCTGCGTAGGAAGGAAGGCTGGGCCTCTCTCCACCGGCTCGGTCACTGAAACCCAGTGGGAGAGCAGCTCTGTGCTGAAACACAAGGGGTTCTCATGAACTGGACTGGACTTGTTGGCAAGTTTCTTTAATCCTCAAAAAATGATTTTATTGGATGATGAATTCAATTCCCATATAGACAACAGTTTATCTGATAAAAACCTGGCTGGCTTCCTGTCTCACATGATGGGGTACATGAGATGCCCCAATTTGTGGGGAAACAGCTCATAAAGCATAGAATTTCTTTGGAAGAGGAGTATATGTCATCTTCATGTACAACGTGGTGACTTGACTATAGAATGCATGGATTTCTAGTTGGCCACACTGATTTAAGAAGATGTTCACATAATAGGAAGGAGTCCTGGTGAAGGTGGCTACAAGCTGCTAACCACAAGGTCAGCAGTTTGAATATACCAACTTCTCATGGGAGAAAGATGAGTCTATCTACTCCTGTAAAGATGCTCTGTCTAGAAAATCCACAGGGGCAGTTCTACTCTGATCTATAGGGTCACTGCGAGTCTACCAAAAGCACAAATCCACCTGTCTTGAAACAAGTACAGCCAGAGTGCTTCTTAAGATAAGACTGGTGAGACTTCAGCTTATGTACTATGGACATGCTGGCAGGAGAGACCAATCCTTGCAGAAGAACATGATGTTTGGTAAAGTGGAAGGAAAGCGAGAAAGAGGAAGGCTCTTAACAAGATGGATTGACACAGTGGCTGCATCAATGGGCTGCAGCACAAGAACGATTGTGAGGATGCTGCAGGACAGTGCGGTGTTTTCTTCTGTTGTGCATAAGGTCCTAAGAATCGGAGCTGACTTGATGGCACTTAACAAGGTAAGTAGGAATTGACTTGATGGCAGTGGTCTGGTTTTGAGAATATTAAGTATGAGGAAGAGACGAATACTACTGAGTAACTACTTGTGTGGAAGCACTTGTCTAAATGTTTTAGACATGTTGGCCGAGTTTAAATGCCTAATGAGTCCACTGTGGTCGGCAATGTTCTGTTTTACAGATGAGGCCAGGTTTAGGCTAGGCTGATAAATGGGAGCTAGGATCATCACCTCATTCTGTCTCTACTCAGAGTTCTAGGTTCTCCTCAGAGTTGGCTTCTTAACTTCAAACAAAGAACTGAGTGAAGGGTGGGCAGGTGGGTGGTTCAGCTGCACACATAGCTGATATGCAGACTGTCAGAAGACGTGGAAAGGTTAGTTCTGCTCAGCACTGCACATGCACAGCCATGAGGATGAGTGGCTGCAGGAGAAAGAAACCTGGGGGTTGACATGGAGCCCAAGGAGCGGCTTTCAGAAGACACGAAGAGAAGAACAGAGGGGATGAGAAGGTCAGGGTTCCTTAGCTGGTCAGGGGCTGGTCAAGGACTGCTAATTACCAATCCCCAAAGACTGCCTCATTTTGTAACAATCATAAGTTTGCCAAAAGCACCTCAAAGAGGACCTTGAGTTCTGCTTGTCTCTGAGGAATGCAGTGCTGGGGAGGTAGATGCAGGAACAAGCCATTGTTTGGGGGGTAATGAGTGAAGTGCACACTATCCCAAGCCCAGCTCTGTCCTCCTTTCACCCTCAGCCTAGTCTGGCGACAGCACCAGTCCTCTCCCTCCCTGAGGATCCCACCACAGCTGGCACTGCTCAGCTGCTCTTTCCCCACTTGGAGGCTTGCTCCTCAGCGGCAGGCTCAGCCATGGACGTGGGTGCAATGGCCCCTTCGGCCGAGGGATTTGCGGGGCCAGAACTTGGGAGTACCAGTCCTCCTGGTGTGCTAGTCCAGCTGGTGGATCCATGATCATGGATGGTCCTGTAGAGCAGTGGGGGGAGGGTGCTGTGGTCAGCCCTGGCCATCTGACTGTCAGGGAGAACAGCAGTGGGTACTAGCACATGACAGCTGCAGTTAAGGAAAAACACCAAAGGATACAGTTGCCCCATCTGTGGCCAACGGCAAGGGCTGCATTCTTTTTTTTAATCGCTTTATTAGGGGCTCATACAACTCTTATCACAATTCATACAAACATCAATTGTGTAAAGCACATCTGTACATTCATTGCCCTCAACATTCTCAAAACATTTGCTCTCCACTTAAGCCCCTGGCATCAGATCCTTATTTTTCTCCTTCCTCCCCACTCCCCCATCCCTCATGAACCCTTGATAATTTATAAATTATTATTTTGTCACAATAATAATCTAATAGTCTTATAATAATCTAATAATAATATCTTGCCCTGTCCAATGTCTCCCTTCACCCACTTTTCTGTTGTCTGTCCCCAGGGAGGACACATGTAAAGGGCTGTATTATTGGCCATCACCTCCCTCCTCTTCCTCCTCGTTGCTTTTGGTGCCACTAGGATCCAGGCAGGAGATTTACTCCCTCAGAGATTTCATTTTCTTAGAGCACTTGGTGGAATCAATGCCCAACCTGTCAGTCAGCAGCTGAGCACTGAGCCACTGCATCCCTGGCTCCATGTGTGTGTGTGTGTTCGCACGGACAAGTGCACAGACCCAGACTGTCACTGGTCAGATGGTGGGTCTTGGTTTTTATTGCCACCCCCTGGGAGCTATCCCCTTGGAACACTTGTGCTGTTAAGTGAACAAAGGAAAGCTCAGGAAAACCCACCAAGCTCCCCATGGAAAGCAAAGCCACAGAGGGGACTAAAAGGTGGATGGTGCCTGGTTATGATGTCAATTCCACACATGGGTCCACCCCTGCCTGGCTACCTTCTTTCGCCATTATTACCCAGTTTCTTTTCCCCTTACATGTTTGCTGTTTTAACTAAATGCAGCCACTTGTGAGTTAAAAAAAGAGAGAGAAAACGGTTTCCTTTTCTTTCGTTCTTACTGTCAGAAGAGGCAACGCTGTGTGTCTGAAGGGCCTGGCAGCTTCCAGTGCAGGAGGCCCAAGAGCAGACATGACTTGGACTGACCCAGCACTGACCGAGAAGTCTGAGCACCCAGGAAAGTCAACCTGACCCAGGCACACAGGACACAGCTAGCCAGTACTCTCCCCATGGCACCCACCCACCCACCAACCACCAGCAAGTCGACTCTGACTCACAGCAGCCCTAGCCAGCAGAGAACTGCTTCCCAAGGCTCCAGAGTTTGTAAATCTTCATGGAATTTGACAGCCTCATCTTTCTTGCTGGTGAGTTTAAGCCACAGACCTTGTGATTAGGGAGCCAGCAGTCACCCACTGCACCACCAAAGCACCTTCCACTGCAGCAGCCACCGTAAACATCTAAGGCCCATCTTCTAGCCTCCGCAGAGCACTCTGGAACTGCCTCTCCGTGGGGGATGCCAGCAATTAACCATTAAGTCTCATTATGATCATTAAGGAATATGGATGAGGTGTGTGGGTCACAATAGCACTTAATTGGGTTTTAGTATAATGAAAAAGATGGTTCTCCTCCTTGAGAAAAAAAACAGGCCCAAAGCACGCCAGATCCTCTGACAGAGAGGAGGCTCCTCTAGGGCTCTTGAGTGCCAGTGTCCAAGCAACCTTTCATCCAGGCAAGCCTCTGGGTCAGAGGAGACCAGTGGAGAACCAGAGATATCCCCACACAGCCAACAACGGTCAACTCCTATACTAGCTCCTGGAGGCCACAGTTCCAGCCCTCTGATAGAACTCATGGGTTGGACGAGGAAAAAGACCAACTACTGCAATATAAGATGAGAGTGCAACCAAGAGGGTAAATGGAAATGTGCTTTTAAAAAATTCTTCCCATTAAATACAACAAAAAATCCTGAAGTAATAATAAAACAAAGAAGAATGGAAACAAGAAAGATTGGAAAAGTGGAAAGAAAGCAGACTTTGGGATCTGGGGCACAAGGAACAAAACAGTCCCTTGGGTGGTATAAATAAACAAAACCAACTCACTGCCATCAAGCTGATTCCAAATCATAGCAACCCATGAGAGGGTACCCCCCAAAACACAGAATGCTTTAAAAACTAGGTATTTAATTTTTTTTTTTTTTACAAAACAACCTTATTGTCTTCAAAGTATTCTCCATTATACTTAATACATTTATCAAATCTGTGGTTCCATTCTTGGGAACATTTTTCAAACTCATCTGTTTGGATGGCTGACAGCACCTCCCTTGTTTTTTTCCTTCACCTCTTCTATATTGTCAAATCACTGTCCTTTCATGTTCCCCTTCATTCACAGAAACAAAAAGAAGTCGCATGGAACGAGGTCAGGTAAGTAAGGTGCGTGGGCAAGAGGCATGCAGTTTTTGCCAAAAACTGGAACACTGAGATGGCTGCATGAACAGGTGCATTGTTGTGGTGGCAAAACCAGTCTCCTGTCTGCCACAAATCAGGCCTTTATTGTCGCACACTGTTAAGCTTTCTTTTCATAACCTCTAAATAGAAAATTTGATTAACAGTCTGACCTGGTGGAAAGAACTCCAAATGCACTAGAGTTTCCATTTTTTGTTCATTTGGTAAGTTGACAGATGTGCAGAATGAGGTTTGTCATCAATCAACATTTCAAGGTACGCTTTAATTTTTCCCATAGTGCTGTCCTTGTGAGCTGTGTTCAATATCACAAGTGTTTCTGCTGCATTTTTCCTGAGCAGGAAACAAAACTTCACAGCTGCATGTGGTTCTCTTAAATTGGCCAACACACACACACACACACACACACACACACACACACACACACACACAAACAAACAAAGTTTGAGTGAAACTGCTTTTAGGAAAAAATTCACTGTGACCAGACAGAACTGTCCCAGGTGACGCCAATGGGTGCACTAACTCAGAACGAGTTGCTTGATGCTTGCCTAGCAGGAAAAATTCTTACTATGGGGTTTGTTTGTTTGTTTGTTTGTTTGTGGGGGGTGTTGCCCCTGTGGGTTTCCAAACAGAAAGCCTGATCTTCCTCTCTCGCTGAGGCTGGAGCAGCTGAGCAGGGCAGCAAACTTTTTCGACAATAACCAATCTAATCTAGCGAAACCAAAACCAACTGCACTGCCACTGAGTCAACTGTGACTAGTAGCACCCTATACAGGATTTCCAAAGCTGTAAATCTTTATGGGAGCAGATAGTGAAAGAGACAAGCTCGCATCACCACATTTAAGCAGAACTGTCCCAAGAACACTTTTCCCTGAGGCATTTCCCAGCCCCCTCGGCCTGGCCTGAGGAAATCTGTTCTAACACCACAGGGGATGCAGGTTTGTAAGTGCCTTCAGAGCCATTCTTGTTTAAACCACCCCTCTCCCCTTATCAAGAGATGCTGTAAGTCTGTCTTCTCAGGGGCAGGAGTGTCCATTACCCTCCCCCAGAGGAGGACAAGCTAGAGAGGAAATCCAGGAATGGGGATCACAAACTAAGGGGCCTGAAACTTTACCTAAATATCCTTTTGTTTGACTTCTGTCAAGACCACATGGTGATAAATGTATTTTCACTTGCCGATTCTTCTGTTTTCTACCCTCCCTGAATGACATAAAAGAAAATCGGCCAGGAAAAAGGGGACTGCAGTCTGGAGAAAGGCTCCCTTTGACTATTTCCGCTGCAGCCCAGGTGAGCCCGATATTAAAAATAGACTTCAATCATTCTAATTGGACCTTGTAGTGGTCTTCTTTTATCTGAACCCGCAACATGTCTCATCTTTCTCTTGCAGAGTGGCTGGTGGGTTTGAACCACTGTCCTTTTGGTTAGCAGTCCAACATTTACCCATCACGACCAGGGTCCTTAAAACTGGCCTACAAAGATGAAGTGGGGAGTCTAGCCCTCCACCCTCATAGCGCTAAAGAGTGGTAAGCCAACACCCTGAGTAGAGGTCAGAAGGCTAAGTAAGATTTTCATCCTGCCAACCAATAATAAAATCCCCTGATAACATAGTGGTTACTTATTGGGTTGCAAACTGAGGTCAGCAGTTCAAAACCACCAGCTGTTCCTCAGGAGAAAGATGAGGTTTTATACTTTCCTAAGGAATTATAGTCTCAGATGCCCACAGGGCCAGTCCTATAGGATCACCACGAGTTTGGAATCAACTTGATGGCAGTGAATTTGGTCTCCCTACAGAGTAAGTGGAGACCACATTGGAAGTGTAAACCTGCTCTCCCAACCTGCAGTGATGAGGCAGCTCTCCCCCTACCCACTGGGCTGGTATCAGAGGACGACTGCTATAAAGTCAAGACCTTCAATGTGGACAGGTGGTAACGAGGTCATCACCACCACAGTACCAGTGGAGGCCAATTGGGACGATGGACTTACAATTCCCATTCAGCAATCACAAACCATCCCTCTGTCACCCTGACTCGGGGAGTCAATGGATGCTGCATGGGGAACCTAAGCTTCTATTTACTCCTGGGGAAGATGAGGCCATGCTAGAGCAAGCCACTAAATAAAAGGCCCAAGACTATCTAAATTATCAGAACATATTACAAAATGCCCATGTTCTGATTGAAAAAAAATCACCATACCCCAAACCAGGTAGATTTAAAATTAAATGGAAAAAAAGACAATTAAAAGCTGTCAAGATAAATATGACAGAGATGCGAGAATTATCTGACAAAACTTTAAAGCAGTCCTGATAAGACATATTTAAAAGACTTGAACAGGTACAAATATACTTGAAACGTGATAAAATAAAAAGCCTCAGTAAAGAGAAAAATATCTCAGCAGAGAATGAGAAGATATAAAGATGAACCAATGGGCATTTTAGAACTAGGAAGGACAATAAGAAATATAAAAAGTTAAGTGAATGAGCTTAAGCACAGAGTGAGAGGGCAAAGACAGACATCAGTGAACTGGAAGACAGAACAAGAGAAATACCCAACCTGAGGAACGAAAGAAAATAGACTAGAAAACAATGCAAAGAAATTAAGGTCTGTGGAGTATCAGAAGATAAACTCAAAGAAATAAATGCCAATTCGTGCCAACAAAACACAAAGAAAAAAATCTTGGCAGCACATTTCTCATCAGAAATGTTGGTGGCCAGAAGAAAGTGGTGCAGCATTGTGCCCTCCCCTCCCTACAGCTGTTACTAAAAGGGTGCATCCTGAGAACCTTTGTATGCTTATTCAAGGATTTTAACCACGGGAGTCAGAAATAACTTCAAACTTGATGTTTCATGTTAAAAATTGAGCAGAACATACCTGATAAATGGCATATATTCTTTACACACACGTGTCTGTATTCACCAAAACCCCACACCAAATCAGTCACAGCAGGTCGACTTCTACCCATACTACTCCATAGGGTTTTCAGGGCTGTGACCTTTCGGAAGCAGATCACAAGCCTTTGTCTTCTGATGCACCTTGGGCTGGGTTTGAACTACACACACTTTGGTTAGTAGGCAAACACTTAACTGTTGGTGTCAACCAGGGGCTCACATCCCCTTTCTATGTGCCACCTTTTTCTTTTTCTAAACTTCCAAAATCACCCAAGTAGCAAACAATGGATAGCCCTGTAATGCTAACTTGATGTATCAGTTATCTTCAGCCATATTTGTCTCTCTTGGGCACACCCACATTGACAATTTTTATGGAATGCTTGAAAGGAGGCTGCAGATCTCTATCAGGGCACCTCATCTCTACATTTTTCAGGACACATTTCCTAAGGACATTTCCTTACATACACTGACATATCTTCACTAAAATGAAGAAAATTATATTAATTCAAGAATATAATCTAATTTATAGTCATTATTGTTCCCTGTAGTTTCATAATTTCATGTCAACTTGATAAGTATGGAGATGGAGTCAAGCCTGCCAATCAGGTCATAGCCTGATATGATGCCTCCTTGTGGGTATGGCCGTCTCATGAGGATTCTGGGAACTTCCTCTTTCTTGATTCTCCCATCAGAAGAGGTGGGTCTCTCTCTGTGCTTCCCTTTCCTGCTTTTGAGACACTCAGAGAGCCTGAGGAGCCATGTGGACACCTGCACCAGTGCTGAAATGCTTCCACTGCCACTAGATCCACGGTATTTTTCACCCACCGGCTTGTGATTTTCCTGAATTTGGCATCATTGTGAGTGGCTACGTGAGTCTGAAGAGGAAATGATGGACTAGTACCACAGACATAAGGGCTAATATTAAACTTAAGGACTTGATCTGGCCTGGGCTGGGATATTTTCTCAATATACAATTGTCTTTGATATAAAGCTCTAACACATGAGTGTCTCTGGATTTGTTTCTCTAGTCAACACAAACTAACAAATTCCCCTAAATGACTTTTACAGTGGTTTGGAATTCCCTCTCAATCTAGTAAATAATAGAGAATCATGAACGGCATTTGGTCATTGCTTCTTTAGTCTCTTCATCTAGAACAGTTCTCTTGCCTGATTTCCTTTTTCAGGATGCTAACTTAATTATCTAAGCCAGTTTTCATGCAGACTGTCCAGTGCTCCCTCGAAGCAATGATGGCAATTTTTCACCTTGCTTAATTTGGACAAGCCATCAGGAAAGACTGGTCTCCAAGAAAGAACACCAGGATGGATTAACAAATAGCCTCAACACCATTAACAGAGAGGGCTACAGGACTGGTCCCAATTCAAGGTATGCTGACCCCCTCCATAGAAGAAAGCACTACAGAGGTCAACACTGAAGCTTGGGCTGAGAAGAAGGGCTGGCCCATTCTGCCTACATTAGAGCAAACTAAACGAAGAAAGCGAGAGTGCGGTCTAGACCTCATTCTGATACACCAAGTCCTGAGGAAGATGTCCCTGCTTGCAGTAGCTAAGGCACAGAGAGGGCTGCAGGGCTGACAACAGCTCGAGAAATGATGTCCCCACAGTGGAGCATAGCATTACAGAGGACAATATTGGGGACACATGTGGGAAGTTAGTCTGGTCTGAACCCCTCACAGTGGGGTGGAACAAGAAGGGGACATAACAGACTACCAATGGGAGCAAGTTCTGAAGCCCCTGAGGAATCCCAAAAATAGACCAGTCTTGGAAAGGGCAGTGCCCAGAGCCCTGCTGGACTGGTGAGGAGATAGTCATAAAGGTCAGTGGACAGACCTGGAACTATATAGGTTTGGTTTTCTTGTTGTTGTTGGTTGTTTGTCTATTGCCTGGTGTTTTGTCTTCATTGTATCTTTTTTTTTTTTTTTTTGGTTAATCTATATAAAGATAGGCATGAGAAGCAAGCCTGAGGAGAAAGCAATGGAACGGACAATTCTGAGGGGTCTCGGGGGAGGAGGGGGTAGGGGGGGTAAGGGGTGTGGAACAAACAAGGTCATGGGCAGGGGAACAATGGCGGCAAGGGGGCATAGAGTTCCTGGTAGTGGTGGAGCGGCCATAATCTAGCCATCAGGAATTACTGAGAGGCAAATGAAGGGTGAACATGATAGTGAGACAAGAGGAAGGTAAAGGAAACAGGAAAGAACTAGGAAGCAAAACTATTTATAGAGGTAGAAACATAGGGGTGTACATATATAAATATATTAATGCATAAAAATATATTTATATGGCAATACATTGAGGCAGTGGATGGATTCTGGGCCTCTATTTAAATATTCCTTCAACACAAGAACACTTTGTTTTAATAATGTGGCATTGGGTGATGCCCACCATCCTGACACAATTGCTGAAGACAAACTGGGTGCATACACAAATGTGGTTAAGAAAGCAGATGGTGCCTGGCTATTAAAAGATACAGCAGCATCTGGAGTCTTAAAAACTTGAAGCCAAGCAAGTGGCCATCTAGCAGGGAAGCAACAAAGCCCACATGGAAGAAGCACACCAGCCTGTGTGATCATGAGGTGTCTACGGGGACAGGAATCAGAAGTTCAAAAACAAACAACCTCATCGAGGTGAGGGAGAGGGGTCAAGGTGGAGATCCAGAGCACTTCTGTGGATAACTGGACGTTCTCATGCAGAAGGGCTCCATGGAGGAGAAAATGCATCAGGGCAGTTTAGCTGACAAACACACAACACTCCTCTTGTTCTTAATCCTTCCTCTCCCCACTATTATGATCTTTGTCCTAGCTCGCAAATCCCGCTAGACCAGTGTACATACTGTGGCACAGACAAGAGCTTTCAATGTACGGAATTCAGGAAAGAATTCAGGAAAGACAAACCCCCTCAGAATCAGTAATGGGAATAAAAATTCCAAGTGGGTATTGGAAGGGAAGAAGGAGGAAGGGGGTGAAGGAGAAAACAGATAGCAATGACGGCAGAATAAGAATGAATTCCAGGATAGTAGGTGAAGGGATAGAATGGGTGGTGTAAGATGTGTATAAATAATAACAATACATAATATATTGAGGGTTTGCAGGGGTGGCAGGGTGGGGGGAGGAGGACAAAAAGAGGAGCTGATTGTCAAAGGAGTCAAGAAGAAAGATAATGTTTAGGTATTGGTGACACCAACAATTGTTCATGTCCATGTGGTATAATGAATGTATGGATTGTTATAACATACGTAAGAGCCCCCAATAAAATGCTTTATTAAAAAATAGCCTCAACCATGGATTCAAACATATCACTGACCATGGAGAAGGTATGGTGCAGGATCATCTTTTCCAATCAACCTTTTCTTCTGTGAGACACAAGATCTTTCCCAGTCAGAGTCAACGCAATAGCACTGAACAACAGGGTTGAAAAGGACTTTATGGGTAGTGAAGATAGCTAATATACTCAGCTGCTAACCCAAAGGCTGCAGGTTCGAGTCTACCCAGAATCACCTCAGAAGAAAGGTATGCCATCTCGTACTGAAAAATTGGCCACCGAAAACCCTATAGAGCCCAGCCATACTTTGATACACAGAGTAAATTAAAGTCAGATTTGATGCAACAGTAAAATGGGCTTTTAATAGTTGAGAATGAGTTACCTGAGATCACATTCTAATTAATTGTCAAATGAAGATTGAACCTTGGTTATTCTGTCCCCAAACTGAGATCTATTAAAATTTATGTATAATCAGCATGACAGAAAAAAAATACAACCTCAATTAAGTATCCCTCTGACACACAAACAATGTGACAGTTAAAAAACAAGTCTACTAACTAAATTGTGATTTTAATTCACGTTTTCACATTTTGTCTTATACCTATTTCTTTGGAATGAAACACTGCCTGGTGAAGGCGGAAGAACTGAGGATTTATTTAACTTTAGAAAATGTCAAGGGGCCATGTACTCCTTTTCACTCTCGTCCTTCTCTTGAAGGGACCAACATAGCAGAAGAGGGTATCAATGTAATGATCACACTCCATCCAAAGTTAACCCCACCCACATCCACTGGCTCAAGGACAAAACTTTGTCACACAATTCTCGGCACCCTCTACTTCTACTAGGGCTATCCTCTACGTCTGCTTCCTGGGGAGAAGAGACTAGCAACATCCAGGCCAATACCAACAATGAAAAGGGAGGGGATCCCAGTGTGGACAAGAACCACTGGCATGACAATGCCCTTGGAGTGCAAGCAGCTCTCTGGAGTGCAGACTTCTCTGCGCTTTATCCTTCAGGAAGCTCCGTAAGTCAGCCTGATGGCAATGAAACTTGGAAGTCAAGGAGGGCTTGTAGGAGAAAGGGAGGAAGAGATCTGCTACATCTCCACAAACAAGGGAAAGTAAAAGGGCTCTTACTGGGGATGTGATGGGTTTTCTCAAAGAGCCCGTGTCAAACTTTCAATTCCACTGGCTACGTGGGTGCCTACAAACAAGTACATAGTGTTCATTTCCTGAAACTTTCAGCCGCAGAGCAACTACAAGTGGGAGCTTCCAAAAAGTCTGTAAAATACGGAATTAAAAGATAATGAAAATTTCCCATGAACATTTGAAGCCTCTTTGTACAAGATATGGATTTCTGTGAGTCAAAGAATCAGAGCTTTTTGCCCATTTTTCATTCCTTAAAGGGGCCTTCATTCAGATGGAAGGATCCTACACCCCTGCTGTCTGCCTCTGAGGCCTGGTGATGGACGCAGTGAAAGGCAGCTACAGAAACGCTGCCCTTGGGTCATAGCAGGAAATGGGTCACCCATGCACAGGCCAACTCTGTCACTGGTGCATAAGGATTTACACTGGAACCAGGGAAGCGGTTTTCCTTAGGCTTTCATCTCCAGGCAGAGCAGGGCCTCTTAATGGGGGGCACGCCAGCAAAGAGCATCTTCACCCTTAAAACCAAATTCACTGACGTCCAGTTGATTCCAACTCACAGTAACCCTGCAAGACGGGCTAGAACTGGCCCAGTTGGTTTTTGAGACTATAATTGTTTACAGAAGTAGAAAGCCTCATCTTTCTCCCAGAGTGGCTGATGGTTTCAAGCTGCTGACCTTGAGGTTAACAGCCCAACACATAACCGATATGCTATCAGGGCTCCTTCTTCAAAGTCACCCCTAACCTCAACCTTCCGAATTACTGGCATGTGCATGCTAAGATTGACCAAGGAGAAACAACACATGAGAAATTAAGGAGTTCTGATTTACCCAAGGGTTATTACAACAGAAGTGGCAACAGGGAACTAACCAAGAGGTGGGTGATTGTCCGAATTAAACAAAGTGAAAGTGTTCTGCAAACTGCTAGCAGCTTATTAAGCTTGAGATTGTCACTTAATTCTTTCTTCATACCATCCTTCTCCTACAGGCAATAGTGGAGGTATGGGGTCAAATGCTAAGAGCTAACTGGGCTTGATGTCTTGTTTTCTCTTTCTACTTTTGGCTGACACATTAAAATGCCTACCAAAGTATACTGCAACCAAGACCATTAACCAGAGTTTTGTGAACACTCCAAGGGCTGATCATGAGCATGAGAACCAGAACTGAGCTCATGTGAATCAGAAGATGAGTCTAGGTGACAGGGTGTGAGGAAGAGAGCACACTCTGAGGTGAGCAGAGATTCACAGCAGCAGTCAGAAACGCTCTTTGTACACATCCTGTTTGGGTTACCACCACACCTGCTTTGGTATCTGGGCTGTCATCCCCACCCAAACCAGCAGGAAAGCAAACTACCAAGAATAAATGTCAAAGGGGATGAACAGTGAAGACGTTATGCTAAGCGAAGTCAGGTTGGTGACAAAAGGCCTTGTATTATGTGATCCCACTTACAACAAATATCCAGAATGGGCAAAGATAGAGAGTACAAAGTTGGTTAGTGATTCCTAGGGGCAAGGGAGGAGGGGCTGTGAGTGTGTTAAGGGTGATGGTTGCACAATATAATGATATCACTGAATTGAACATGCAGAGAATGTTGCAACAAGAACGTTCTGTAATACATATTTTTAACCACTTTTTTAAAAAGTCGGGACTTGGGGTACTAAATCTCTTCTTTTTCAGATGCACATGCTACCCCAGAGCCTTCTATTCTGACCCAGTGGTAGCAAGAGAGGCTGTTCTACTTGCACGCTGTCATGTACAATAGAAGCATCAACAAGCATGGTGATTCCACAATATTAGAATATTAGGGTCAAATATTTTCAACATGGTCTTAAAACAGATTGAGGCTTCTTTCTGATAAAGGAGGGGGCTTTGAAAAGTTCTTAACAAATGGAGCTAAAGGATAATGGAACTACCCCACAGATGTTTCGAAGCCCCCCCTTGTATATTCCAGCTATGTTTCTATTTGGACCTCAAACTGCAGCCAAGTCTAAGGATCCAGACTGATAAACTAACACTCCAGAATCTACTTGGTGGGTGGTAAAGTCCAACAACTCTTTTTTTTTTTTTAAGCTGTAACCTCTTTTAAAGCCCCATAATCAGGGTGCTCATATAATTTGTTTTATACAAGCTTCAAACTATCTTTGCCCTTTTGCAAATAACATTCTAGTAGGCTTAAGAATTTAAATCACCACTATTCTCAGATGTCAATGGGTATCCCCAACATGTGATTTTCAGTGTTTGGGTCAAGTTAATAACTAGCAAAAACAAGTGATTTTCTAATTTACTCCATTTCGTTCATTATCTTGAAAAGTTGGGCTATGTAATATACTCTAGAACACATTATTGCGTGAAACGAAACATCTACTATACTTTTTAGATAATACATTGCATCGAGAACTCATAGTAGGAAAACTAAGCTTGATGATCTGTGTCACAGAGTTACTGCTGGAGTCTTGGGATTCAACAACAAATACGCTCAGAATATAACATATAGTAAATCACACCAGATTACTACTTCAGGATTTGTTAGCAATTGGCCAAGGAGGTGTTCTCTTTGCAGCCACTGACTACTGTGGCAGAAGCACACCCTGCACAGCGGGAAGAGATGAAGACTGATGACATCAATCTCAGAGGCAACATCAACAACTCTCATGAGATCTGACTTAGAAAGGAGATTCCTGAGGCCATAGGTTTAACACAATTTGCTCTCAGTTTCAGATCTAGGGATCAGCTTAGCCCATTCCTGAGTCCCATGTTTCACTACGGTGCTTAGTAAATGCCATTTGAACCTGGGATGCATCTACCTTACAATGTGTCACATTCCTGTAGTGGGGATACCTCATCTCATAGGGGGGATTTTATGAAAAATGGGAAAATAGCTCTTTTATCCAAGGATATCTGTCAATCTGGTAGGGTGAGCGTTTATTAACAAGCTGAGTGTCTGCAGTGAGGGAATTGCACCCAATCTGACCCCACCACACCGAGGCAAAACACTAAGGGCATGCAGCAGAACAGCAAGTGGAGTTGAGCAAGGAAGTCCTGAGGAAATACCAAACAAACATAGACTTTGGGGCCAGAGAGTGGACACCCCATCAGACTTGACTGGACAACACTCCTAAAGGTCAACAAACAGACCTTGAGCTACTTACAGGCTTTTCTCTGTTTTTTTTTGTTGTTGTTGTTTTGTTCTCTTTTGTTGCTTTGTTTTGCTCTGGTGAGGATGGTGTGGGAGACCTGGTAGGGCTTGATCAAGGGCAATGTAACTGGGAGGAATTACTGAAACCCACATGAAGGCTAAGCATGATAGTGGGACAAGAGGAAAGTAAAAGGAAATAGAGGAAAGAACTAGGAGGCAAAGGGCATTTATGGAGGTCTAAATACAGTTATGTACATATGTAAATATATATCTGATGATGGAGAAATAGATCTGTGTGCATATATGTATAGGGTTAGTATTAAGGTAGCAGATGAACATTAGGGCTCTACTCAAGTACTCCCTCAATGCAAGAACACTTTGTTCTATTAAACTGGCATTCCATGATGCTCACCTTCCCGATATGATCGCTGAAGACAAATGTGTGCATAAGCAAATGCAGTGAAGAAAGCTGATGGTGCCCGGCTGACCAAAGATATAGAATCTGGGGTCCTATAGGTTGGAAGATAAACAAGGGGCCATCTAACAACAAAGCCCATATGGAAAAAGCACACCAGCCTGTGAGATCACAAGGCATTGAAGGGATCAAAGATAGGGGGGAAAACATCATAGGATTGTGAATAAGTGGGAGTGCGGAGTGGGGACCCAGGGCCCATCTGTGGGAAATTGGACATCCCCTTGCAGAAGGGCTGTGGGGAGGAGATGAGCCAGTCAGGGTGCAGTGTAGCAACAATGAACTATACAATTTTCCTCTAGTTCTTGAATGCTTCCTCTCCCCCACTATCATGATTCCAATTCTACCTTACATATCCGGCTGGACCAGAGGATGTACACTGGCACCGATAGGAACTGGAAATACAGGGAATCCAGGGCAGATGAACCCCTCAGGACCAGTGGTGAGAGTAGTGATATCGGGAGGGTGGAGGGAAGGTGAGGGAGAAAGGGGGATCAGATTACAAGGTCTACATATAACCTCCTTTCTGGGGGACAGACAGTGGAGAAGTGGATGAGGGGAGACGTCGGATGGTGTAAAATATGACAAAATAATAATAATTTATAAATTATCAAGGGTTCAGGGGGGAGAGGGAGTGAGGAAGGAGTGGAAAAAATGAGGAGCTGATACCAAGGGCTCAAGTAGAAAGAAGGTGTTTTGAGAATGATGACGGCAACATATGTACAAATGCGCTTGACACAATTGATGCATGTATGCATTGTGATAAGAGTTGTATAAGCCCCTAATAAAATGATTAAAAAGTAATTAAAAATAAAGAACTTGTTTAGGAAAAAAAAGATAGAGAGTCTGGGGTCTTAAAGGCTGGAAGATAAATAAGTGGCCATCTAAATGAAAAGCAACAAAGCCCACATGGAAGAAGCACACCAGCCTTTGTGATCACCAGGTGTCGATGGGATCAGGTATCAGGTCTCAAAGAGCAAAAAATCATATCATTGTGAATGAGGGGGAGTGTGGAGTGGAGAACCAAAGCCCATCTGTAGACACAACTGAACATCCCCTTACAGAAGGATCTCGGGGAGGAGACGAGCCAGTCAGGGTGCAGTATAGCAATGATGAAATATACAACTTTCCTCTATTTCTTTTATGCTTCCTGCCCCCACTATCATGATCCCAATCCTACCTTACAAATCCGGTTAGACCAGAGGATGTACACTGGTAGAGATGAGAGCTGGAAACACAAGGAATCCAGGACAGATAAACCCCTCAGGACTAATAATGAGAATAGCTATACCAGGAGGGGAAGGGGAAGGCAGGGTAGAAAGGGGGAACAAATCACAAGGATCTACATATAGCCCCCTCTCTGGGGGACAGACAACAGAAAAGTGGGTGAAGGGAGACATCAGAAAGTGTAAGACAAAATAATAATTTATAAATTATCAAGGGTTTGTGATGGAAGGGGGTGGGCTGGAAGGGGAAAATGAGCTGATAACCAAGGACTCAAGTAGAAAGAAAACGTCTTGAGGATGATGATGGCAATAAATGTACAAATGTGCTTGACACTATGGATGTGTGTATGGATTGTGATAAAAGTTGTATGAGCCTCCAGTAAAATGATTTTTAAAACAAAACAAAATTAAAAAACCAAGCTGAGTGTCTGAAAGAAATGTGGAGGCCATATTGCCCAGCATGGAGAAGTTGGCAAGCTGCAAGGGGCTAACAGGGCCTCTTCTCAGCTTAAGACTAGAAAGAACCACCAGTAGTTTGGTAGCTAAACTTCTCTGGCATACAGGTGCAGCTGCCACTGAGGGCTTGTAGAACAGCAATGACTGAGTTGATGACCCCAATGGTTCTAGCCCCCACCCCAACTCACTGTCTGTGACAGATCAGTTGGCACCTAATGTCCCTAACAGTCAATAGAACACTTCAAACAAATGACATCTATTTGATACAATTCTGTCATTACTAAACCTTTAAAAAGTTAATGATACAATGAAAAGAACATCAGTTCACTCTCAAACAGCCAGAATAACCATGGTGTTTCCCCACTGGTAACATTTCTGTGTCTTGATAAGTTGACCAGAAAACAATATTATTTCCGACCCAGGTACTTATTTCTTTTTTAAGAGAAAGTGAGACGCTAAGAAGAAAAGCTTCCACCACCATAGAAATGGCAAGCTATGGAACATGCTAGAGGTTCTTTGATGCTAACAGCAATCTACAGAAATCGATTTTTAATCCACAGGG
This sequence comes from Tenrec ecaudatus, assembly GCF_050624435.1. Lineage (NCBI taxonomy): Eukaryota > Metazoa > Chordata > Mammalia > Afrosoricida > Tenrecidae > Tenrec > Tenrec ecaudatus. Next base: position 10,358,965 of record NC_134535.1, read on the forward strand.
AGGAAAATGAGATTGGGACACATTTATTTCTGAAGAAATAAAAGTTGTGTTCCCCAATACTGGCTTTAATAGTATATAATGATACGCATTCAGGGTTGCTTTCAGATTTATGTCAGCTACTGCTGATGTTGACTCTTCAACTGTAAAGTGAGATGACCAATGCCCAGATTTCAAAAGCATGAGCACTGCATCAGATCATCTGAGTTCCACACTAATTACAGAAGTGCGAGTCCACAAATGTGTACTGAGTTGCCTCTAGTCCACTGACTGCTAAGTGGTGGAGTGAGGTTCACAGCTCAACTGTCTGATCCAATAGCCACTAGCCATAAGTGATGATTTACATTTAAATTAAGATGTTAAATCATAACTCCATTCTCATTATAATAAACCCTGAGGTCTAAAGAGACTGGTTTCTCATCTTCAAGGTTAAAAAATGAACAAGCTGAAAATCAGCTTTAAAAGAGCTCTACCAAAGTAGATTTTAGTTTACATGTGCTCAGAAAAGCAAGCCTAGAAACCAAGTTTGTACAACTGGTGAGGAATACTATAAGTAATTAAGAACAACTTTGAGGAAAATGAACCACAATCATGGATCCTGGCCCGTAAAAGAAACGACCTCTGTCTGAGTGAGGAAGAAAGTTCTTGGTGCAGGAACTGCTATCATCAGAGGAGCAGCAGACGTTCAGCTAAGACTCCTACTGCTGTCAAGTCAGCTCAACTTATAGTGACCGCACAGGACACAGTACAACAGCTGTACAGTGTTCCTGCAGCTGCAGCTTTCTCCTGAGTGGGTGGCGAGTTCATACAGTCAAACTTTCAGTCAGACACTTAACCCAATGTACCTTTACAGTTCCCTTAGCATTCACTCAGATGACTACAATGAGACCACAGTCTCTGTGTAGAAACACCAAAAACTGAAAAGGGACAGCGGGAGGATCAAATTGTAGAACTGACAGGGTTGAGAGTCAAGATGTGGCAAAGCTTACTAGAAAAAAAAATCACAGCTGTGGGAATCATAAAGCCTCTCTTTCCCATGAGATACTTATAGGTCTTAAAAACAAAAACACCCACTGCCATCAAGTCAATTCTGACTCATAGTGACCTTTCTGACTCAGAACAATCCTTTAGGGTTCCCAAAGATATCACTCTTTATGGGAGCAGGATAGCCTCATCTTCCTCCCACAGAATGGTTGAACTTGTGACTACCAGTTCAGTGCTATCTCGACAGGGCCACACAGGCTCCTTTCGTAGGTCTTGGAACCATGCAAAATTAGCTGGCTAGCACACTCACTTGTTCACTTTGCACACGTTGATGTACTGTTCCTGGGCCAGGGACTTTGAGGGGCCTCTTGGATGAGCACTAACAGGCTGTTCTTCCAGAAATACACTGCCCTCATACCCTGTATTCTCTTAGCCACTTAGAGACTAGCGTACACTGGCTGAGTGTACAGATGTTGTCATGTACCATTGGGTAAGCTCCAACCCATCATGACCCTATGCACAACAAAACAAAACACTCACAATTGGTCCTATGTCTGAGCCCATTGTTGCAGCCGCTGTGTCCACCCACCTCTTTGAGGGTGACACACATAGGGAAAGGGTCTGCAGAAGCACTATTGTATCTAGAAAAAGGAAGCTCACTCAAGAAAACAGTGCAAGGTCCTCAGAGAACCTGCGGGGCAGCCGTAGCTCTTTCCTAGCCCATCTGTTAGGGGCCCAGCGTCTGTCTATGATCCACTGTCAATGGGTCAATTCTAACCTGTAACAACCTTAGGACAGACTAGAACTGCTCCCTGGGATTTCCAAAATGGTAAATCTTTATAAAAGTAAACTGCATCTTTCTCCAAGGAGCAGCTGGTGGGTTCAAACTGCTGACCTTTTGGTTAGCAGTCCAGCAGGGAGCGCACTACACACTAGGGCTCTGTCTTTCTATGAAGGGAGGCTAATGGCAGGATCAGGAACATGTGATTCTCTTTTACTCAAGGCTTATCACACACCGCATGACAAAAGACTGAGATGGAAGAGACAAACAAGGCTCTTCTCTCACATCCATATTACAGGAACCTTTTCCTCATCTGTCTGCCGAGGGGCTTCTGTGGTTTTCTTTAAAAGGTCATCCCACTGCAACAGATCTCAATGCCAAAACATTTTTCTTGATTTCCACCTTAACCTTGTGATCTTGAACACCTTTAAATGTCAAAGAAAAAGGCTGCAGGGGAAGCTTTGTTTAGAACAGCGTGTTCCACACATGACCCATCTCTCCTATGATCTTCATCCTGAACACAGCAGCATTCCTGGGCTTAATCTCTGAGTTTAAAGCCCAGCTCCCTGTCTGTGCCATCTCCCCTCTCCCTCAAGATATGCCAAGCTTCAGTCATCATTAGAGAATGCTTAGGGTCTGGAATATGTAAGCATTGGCTCTCTGGCATTCTGCATTTGGTAAGGTTTAAGTGATGTTAAATTTGAGACATATGCTTGCATGATGGGAAAAAAGATACTGGGAACTAGCCTATCAGAAACCAGCTTCTACACTCATAGTTCAGATGCTATAGGCAGAGCAACGGTAGGCAGTAAAGAGGTGCGCAGGAACCAGAGGATGCTTTAATCCCAGATCTCAATTTTGAATGTAAGTACAAACAAAGGTAAGCGAGCCACTGAAGCACATTGCATCTTCCAGATATATTAGAACTAAAGTTCCTTCATGGAAACTATGTATAAATAAATGCTCTGGGAAATACAGTGGAAGTTTTGTTCCAGGACTAGGAAAAAAGTTTAGGATGAGAAGGATTTGGTAAAAGGTATAAACAAGAACTGATGAGACAGACTATATGCTCCTTTCCCTCACCTTGAAGGAAGTTATAACAAGACTTTTCCTTCCCAGAAATGCTCCAGGCCAGTAAGAGGGTAATGAAAATTGGCACTTCAAACAAGATGCTACATTTCCCAACAATAATTTGCTGACTTACGATTTGCCTGGCATTGCCCTAATTTTCTTTGAAAGACACAGAGTGAAGGTGAGGAGAGCAGGGTGAAGGAGACACGGGGAGACAGAGGATCCTGGAGATTATAATAGGAGTAGGGGAGGGAAGGCTATGAGGAGGAGGCTTGGCTACTCACAGGTTGGGAGCTGGCAAAGATAAAATGTGCCTCAACTTTGGGGACTCAGGACCCTAGTTCTACACATCACCAGGCATGTAGCTGAGCAGAGAACGCCAGACCTAAAACTATTCTCAGGTCTCAACACTCTCTCCTCAGGTCCCAACAAACTCTCAAAAAGTTTGCTACCACGTTCTTGCACTGTGGAAGTTTGGAAACAGAACAAAGTCCACACAGCTGAAAGTGGCTCTTGGTTGGTGGAAGGATGCAGTGTTGCCAGAGAAGCAGGCACGTCTCTTCCTGTAAGAAGGCCAATTCTTTCAACTTTACAGCTACAGACAACAATTCAAAAGTATACGACTAGATCATAGGTTCCCAAACTGATCTGATCTGGCCTACCGCCCCCTTTTCAGATGACTGATAAACAGATAAAAAATTACTCAGTGCTCTGGCAATAAAAAACGTTTATACTATAGTTTATAATCCAAAGTGAAATGTAGGTATCTGCTTTGGCAGCCACAGTCTATCATTCCAGGGCCCACCAGGGGACAGTACCGGCAGTCCACTTTGGGAAACAGTGATCTCGATATTCAGAACAAAGTTCAATTCTGGGCTCCAAGCAGGATTGGAGGACATTCAACCCAAATTTCTTGCCCAGGATATTCCAACAGTGGTGGTGGTGATGGTGGTGGTGGTGGTGGTGGTGGTGGTGGGGGTGGTGGTGGTGGTGGTGGTGTGTGTGTGTGTGTGTTCTGTCACACACACGTACTCACTCACTCACTCACATTATGCTTTTTAACTATCTGTCTTCATTCATTATAGGCCAGGAAGTACAGACAGAAATATACCATTTTCTCAAGGAGCTCACGGTCCAGTCAGAAAGATAAACATGAAAGCAAATAACTTAAGACGTTTTGTCTTCACAACAGGGACTACTACAAGAAATGCTAAGCGACTATAAATCAACAAATCCTCTGAAAACACTGGTCACCAAGAGCCTCAGGTGAGAGACGGAACAGAGTGCACGGTTGTAGACCCTGCACATGTTACAGATCCTGAGAATGGGGCACTCTCAGAATTATTGTCAACACAGAATTGCTTTTGATTTTGTATGTGGAGAATTCTTGGTTACCCGAACAAACTCTAAGTGTCCTTAGACTAGGTACCATGTCCATGTTTCCATACTCTCTGACAGTCTCGAGGAGTATTCTGGATCCAAAGTAAGTAATAAATGTAATAATATCCCCAGTGAAAGGGCTAAACAGAGAGATGCTGGTAACCAGCTTCTCTACAAAGACTTGTAGATGGGCAGATCTGGAACCTTCTGTGAAGTGCACAGCTTTGCCCTATCTGATCATATTACTGATCCACTACACAAGCTACTTGCTCTAGTTGATACTTTAAAGGTGGGGTGGGGATGGAGTGGGGCAGCAGGGGGAGTAAACCCTCACCGGATAGCCACAGCAGAAGATAGTGTAGTTTGAGTAAATGGTCTGGTAGTGAATTACAGTAAACTGAAGATGAATTTCAGACTCGGGCTCCCTCACTGGATACAGAGAAGCCTTAGACTCCCTGTATCCTACCAGTAGGGTCTAAACTACTATGATGATATGAAGCTAATCCCGTCCTCACTCAATTGCATAAAATTTTTCAATGGCTTCCCAATGCACCTAAAATAAAACCCACTTCCTCACAATGTAGTTGCTCAGACCCTCACTCTGACCTCGACTCACTTTGCCAGTCTTGACTTGTGTCCCTCCTCCTCCCTTACTCATTATGCTCCTGCCATAGTGCTTCTCTTGATGCTTTTCCAACATGCCTGGCGCTTGCCTGAACGCAGACCCTTCCTCTTCTACTTGCCTTCTCCCTAAGCCCTCACCCTATTTTGAGTGGTAACTCCTCCACTTTCTCTAGACCTCAGGTCTTTCTGGGCCATCTTATTCAAAGTGACACCCACCACCCACCTCATTCATCTGGTAACAAACTAAATAGCTAATTTAATTCATTTACCATGCTCTAAAATGGCCGTATTTTGTCCTTGCTTATTACCCCTGTACACAGTACAAGCCTCCTGAGAGTGGGAACCGGATTTACCTTGCTCTGTCAGCGGCACATCAGGCACTCCCACACTTGGAATGCGTGAGCACAGGAGAGGTTGGGGTAGGAGGGCAGCAGGCACTGAGTGAAGGTGAGCAACATCAGCCCTCCCACTGTGAAGCCACACACAACGGTTGTGTGTGACATAGCTCTTTGGCTTCATTAGGGTGTTTCCAGGTGATGGCAACATACAAACAGTGAGCCGATGCTCTCTGCTGATAACTTAAAAAGAGGGTTCAAGTTTCTAATTCATTTGTAATGCTGCTGGTATGAAAAGCAAAATTTCTTAGTTCCACCAGATCCTATGGTCTGGTTTCATTTCCCTCAAGTGATGCAGTTCTGCACAGCCCCGGCCAGTCTTGGAGGGCCCAGATAATGACTCCACCAAGCTCACCCTCACCTGTGACAGCCTCAAGGCATTGGAGTGTCACCTGACTCAAAGCACCAGGGGGAAAAGAGTTTTCTTTCTTCAAGAACCTGAACACTAAGGCAAAGCATATGGAAGCATTGAGTTCTGCCTCACCAAATACCAGTTTAGATTCTGCTTCTCCTGTAAGGAGAAGTATAATGGGGTATAGAAACTCCTTTTTAAAAAAACGCAGTTAGAAAGTTACAGATAATTCAAATGGCACCCTGTTTTGGATTGAATTATGTCCGCTCAAAATATGTGTTGTAAACCCTAACCTCTACGCATGTTGGTTATCATCCCATTTGGATGATATCCCATTTGGATGCTCCTTGCTAATGTGGATGAGGCAGAACTGGTATAGAGTTTACCTTGAGCCAATCTCTTTTGGGATAAGAACGATTAAACAAATGAGCAGACCAGGAAAAGGGACATGAAGCTTGTCACAGAATGGAGGGGCAAACTGAAAGGAGACAAAGACCTTCCTCCAAGCTAGCTGGGAGACAGCCTTTTCCTAAAGTTTGCACCCTGAATCCAGACTTCTAGCATCCAAAAACAGAGAGAAAAGAACTGCCTGTCATTTACAGCCACCCACTTGTGGCATCTGCTATGGCAGCACTAGAGAACTAAGACACACCCTTAAACCGAATCATGTCTGTTTTTCAGTACTTGATCAAACAGGTCCATCATCTGAATGCCAGGAGGCTTCCAAAGGCTCATGGGAAAATTCACTTTCTTTTCATTCTGTTTTCCCACAAACTCTGTGAAGCCCCCTGGCAGCTGTGATTAAGAGCCCCTGAGTTTGGAAACTTTGGATAAAGTGGAGAGAAGGCCTGCCACCCCTGTTTGAGGTTCATCCGAGGCATGCCAACCTGTCCTCCCGACTCTAGAGCATGGTGAGAGAGACACTTACGCGGCATGATCCCTTGGCTCACCAGCTCTTCTCGGGTCCGGCGCTGCTGAAGCTTCAACTGCAGCACTGTGGGACCGCAAAGAAATAGGAGAGACGGGTCAGCAGGACACACCACCACGAAAGATACATTTTCACATACAAAAGCCGTCTCAAACCAGAAGAGTGTAGTATGCAAGTAGGGTCCCCTTTAATTGTGACTGTCAGTAATTGCAGAAGTGGTCTGATACAGCAGGGTTTCCGTATTCTGCTGTGGGCGGCAAGAGGAAGTTGCGAAGGGTCTTGCAGGGTGATAACAATCCACAAAGCACCAAAGTTTTGCCTCTTGCTCAAAACCTCCTACAACACTGTGTCCTCCTCCCAAGATAAAAAATAAACACACCAGTGCTGCTTAACTCAAGGCAAAGATCACACTGTGGACCAGGGTCCAGCATAAAAAAAGCATTCTAGATGTTCAATACTTCCTGCCTGGCAGTAGCAAATGGTGACAACCATACATCTGAGTACTGTGAATGACTGAGCTTGAAAGATCCGGAAGTATTAATTACTTGTAAAGTTTTTTCTTTTGCATCTAAAAATGATACCTATTTTCACCAAGCAACACATTTCTCTAGGTCACTAAAGAGTTTCCTATTAACACACTTCTTTTCTTCTTCCTAATTTTTCATTTGGAATGTTCTTTTACTTTAGCTGAGGTAAAACAACCAAGCTACGTGATTTCTAAGTACATCCGGGCTGGAGGTGTGTGTGGGCAGGGTGCTTCCCCCATTTCTACCCTGCTAGCAGTACTTCATGTCATGACACAATTACATAGGGATTTTTAAATTTAAAAAATCTATTATCTCTATTTCAGATACCAATGAAATCTGAAAGGGTTACAACTGCAATTGAGCAGAATGACAGTGGCATGGCCAGTACTCAGGGACTATGTGAGGAGGGGGAAGTCAGTGCTTGCAGGGCCTTGTGAGTCACACCTGAGGAGACCTATGTCTATTGGGAATGAGACCATCCTAACATGGGTCTCTTCCACCCACAAGCAGTTTCTCAGAAGGCTTCCAAGACTCCTGCCTCCATCTCTGTAGGTCCAAAGTTGAACTTGCTTTTCTCCCTAAAACCTACACTTCCACCCTTCTTCTCCCTGGGGTATCACTGCGCTCATTAAGGTTAGCGTTTCTAATCTGACGGTACCTCTTCCACCTCATCCTCCCCTCTTACTAATCCTGTTTCACTTTGCTTTCCTTGTGTTGCACCAATAACAACTTGCTGCAGCCTTGCTGTGCATCTCATGTCCAATTCTTCCTAAACCAGCCGGGCCAGCCATTCTTCCTCAAGGACCATGTATTTGCCCACCTCTGGGGTTTCCTCATTTATGTACAGCACCTAGAAATGCCTCGGCTCTTCAGCTTACTTCCTTATCATCCTGGGAGTTCCCTTCAGGCAGTTATCAAAAGGACATTAAAAATGCCCTTCCTCTAGTAGTTAGTGAGATTCCTAACTGTGTATGAGTTATCTCTACCTTCCTTCCAAGTGAGAAACTTTGAAAAGGCAAGGAATAGATCATATTGACATATATCCTCCAGAACATGTATCACACAACACTTGATCAATGTTTACTTTCTTTTCAATTTTAGCATTTTATTGACATATAACTTACCTGTCATACAGTTCAATAGTTTACCCATACTGAAAAAAGTTGTAAAAAAGAAAAAGCTGTAAGGGGGAAAAGGGATATAGGGGTGGTGGTGGGGTTAAAAAAAAGAGAGTGACCATGTCAAGGAATTCCTATAGAAAAGAATGTTTGGAAACTGATTGTAGTAGTAATTGTGCAATTTTGCTTGGTGTGATTGAACTCTGGAATGATATATGTATTAAACTAAATTTTAAAAGAGTTGTAAACCATCACTGCAATCAACTTTAGAACCTTTCTTCTCTCTTGTACTCATTATTATTAGCTTCCCATTTCTCTAAACCTTCCCTGCCATAACCTCAAAGAAAACTATTACTGTCACTATAGATTCACCCACCCTGGATTTCATAAAGAGAAAAGCACACAAAAATAGTAATGCAAAATAAAACAGAAAAACCTCAATTGAAAAGATAACACAAAATAATAACAAGAACAAATTAAAAAGTGGTCAAAAGGGAGAACAAATGACCATGTGTTAAATTTTAACCCAACTATCTATATCTGCATTAATCTACTTTTCAATGCAGTCTGTCTGATCAATGGTCAGAGGGGATTCACCAGAGGCTTAATCTAAGTGGGAACCTCTGCAAATGGATTCTGGACTTTCACTGTTATCCTTGGCCTTATGCAAATTGGGCGCTCAGGAATTTCAGCTCTAATACCATTCCCTTCTCCAGTCTTGGTTGATCATTGTTCCTAATTGAAGTGGATCTCAAAAGGATGATACAGATAGTCTGATAAATCTAACCAGATTATTATTATTTTAAAAATTAACATTTGTAAAATCATACACAAAAAATACTGACAGTCACACAAGTAGCAAACATTTACTGAGCATGTACTCTGCCAGACACAGCTTGAAGCACTTCTATTTTTTAACTCATTGAGTTTTCATAACATGCCTATGGACAGTTGTTGTGTTTTACCAAGTTGATTCTACCTCACAGGGACCCAACCCTGTAGGACGGAGCAGAACTTTGCCATAGGGTTTCCTAGGCTTAATCTTCATGGGAGCAGGTAGCAGGAGGTCTTTTCTTCCTGCAGAGCTGCTAGTTAGGTTTGAATCACCAATATTTCTGGCTAGCAGCTGAATGCTAGCCATTGGATCAGTAGGGTTTCTTTATGGAAAGTTAGGAATTATTGATCCCATTTTACAGATAAGGAAACTGAGATCTAGAGGGATTAAGTAGTTTATCTCACTCACTAACTAGAGGAAGAGCATTTTGATCTCAGACCCCGGGCTCCTAATTCATGTGCTGCTCCATAGGCTTCCTAAAGCATACTGAGAACAAAGCGTGAAGAGTGGGCACCTGGGGCAAAGGAACTCAAGTTATCAGCTTTAGTAAAATACATTTTAACCAGTCTAGGAACTTGATTTCAAAACCATATCAAAAGCAACCACAAGTAGAACAACAGAAGACCGGTAGTTAAGAGTCATTGGGCATTGCTATATGTCAGGCAAGCCCTGTGTTTAGTGACTGACATGCTTTTAAACTCATTTAACGCTCAAAATATTTAAAAAGTGGTTTTTGTTTTTAAAATAAAAATAGCCATGTGCGGACAGTACAATTATCTCCATTTTGCAAATGAAGAGACCGAGGCTCAGGTATCGGTTAGGTTTGCCTTAGGTCACATGTCTTCACAGTGCCAGTATGGCTTTCCTAGTTAGGTCTCCGTGACTGCAATACTCAGTAGGATACATGGAGGGAAATTAAGCAAGATGTTGTTTGTTTTCTATGGTTGTTGCAAGCTGAGCGCTCACTCTAGATGGAGTTTGAAGGGAGAAAGTGGCAAATATTTCCCTTCTTTTAACAGTGTATTTAAGGCTCGTGTTCAGATGGGCTCCTAGAAACTTACTAAATACAACACACGCATTTGATTTCCGATAGCAGGGAAACTTTACACAATTCTGTAAGCTTAGAGCTTCAAATAAATAATAATGGGAACAATAATTAATGGAGCCAATGGTTATCATCATCCCATAATAACTTTGAAATATGAATCAGCAGCCCACCTAAATACAACCATTTAACCACATACGGCCATAAGGGATATTATGTCAATGCCTTCTCTGAAAGATGTATTCTTTTAGGAAAGCAAATATATGAAAGCTAGCATACTGTTCTTCAATAAATTCCTGATTAAAATTTTTATTGGAGAGCATAGTAAAGGTCTTCTATGCTTGTTTTTATAACTCCTCTAGTTCAAAGTGGAAGGTTTATCCAAAAAACATTTTCTATTTCTAAATCTAAATGAAATTAAAGTTCAGTCATCTGAAATTCTATCTCACCCCTCCCCATTGTTAATAATTCCTACTTATTTGAAATATGACCTAGTTCCCCATTCAAATAATAGAACTGCCCTGGTACCAGCACTATCTTAGATATAGCATCATTTGATTTGATTGTAGGTTCAAATCATTTTATACAGTGCATGACCCTCTCCAGTGAAGTTTAGTATTTTTTATATGGAGGAGAAAACAAAGCAAAACAGTAAACTCTGACTACCAGTCACCAATCTACATGTCATTTTATTTTGCAACTGAGTTGCTTGGTTCTGTATACTATGCAATGATTTGAGGAAATAATGTTTATTTCTGCCAATCTTAATTCCTCTTAATTCTAAACTCTCTAAATAAAATATCTCTACACTTCTAGACATTAAGGATGATTCTCAAAATAAATTATCTTATAATTCACTTTCAATAAATATCTTGAGTCATGTGTTGTGTATTCAATGCAGAGTACCCAAGTGAGAACATTAACTCAGAGACTATGCATCTAATGCACAGCCATCCTCACCAAGAAAAATTTAAGACCAGCTAAAATGACTATTTTTACAGTGCTAGGTGAGGGAGACTAGAAAGAGGAATCAATCTATTGCAATGTACATCATTCAGATCCCTTTTCCATACCCTAAATAATAAAATCCAAACAAAAATATCTATTTGTGTATAAGCATGAGTCTTATACCTTGACTGTTATTCAACTCCAGGAATGTAACATATCAACTGCTTCTAAATGAGTCTGTGGTAAGCAGCCTATATATAGATGAACAGATGTCTTCAGAGCTGATGGATGGTGAATCAGCTGAGTTGTCTGCCAGAATAGGGTTAGCATAGAGAGAAAAGGAACCCTTGCTCTCCACTCCCCAGGAGAAGAGTCGAATCTTCCACTGGCCCCCAACAGAGATGATCAATGAGGGAAATCAAAGTCCTGTAAGACCAACCATGGAAATATTGGTAGCATCCAAGAACTGGATACATCAAACAATTGGGTGGATTAGGACTAGGGTGAAAACGAAGTGAGGTGTTCTTAAGCCTAGACCTAGCTTCCACCAGTCCTTGGTTCTGGGTTTCACTGAAAAAGAAGAAATGTGGTTTGGTGGGCTGTCCATTTATTGATGCAACCAAATCTTCTAGCTTGGGGAGATAAAGTGTAAGCAATAAGGGAAGCAGACCAGAACTGAAAAAAGGTTGGCATGAGAATGACAAGCAGCAAAGAACAAAATCCCTGTCTCTGCACCCCACTTCTTTGTCCCATTCTCACAAAGATGATTTCGACTGCATGCACATTTCAATTCACAAAGGAAGACTGAGTACAAGTATTTTTCTTATTTCTTTAAATATGAACATGAAACTTTAAATAAAAGCTAATCAAATGAAAACCAATTTAGCCACAGCTTTTCAGAATAGTTATGTTGAAAAGACTTCAAAATAAACTTAATGACAAATACTGAAAATGTTCCTGGATTAGAAAGTACTTGTCAAAAAGGCAAAATGCTTCCTGAAACATACCAGTAACTTGCCTAGTAACATGGTTATTTATTGTTCCTAGCTCTGTGCATAGAGCTTGGGAGCTCAGAAGCTTGGAAATGGCCACTTCATGATATGACAACTAGTCTCTAGTCACCTGAAGCAAGAAAGGAAGGTGGAGAGTCAGGAATGGGTGGAAGATAAATATGTGGCTAAACTGTCTTTAAGAATAATGGGCTACCATTACTAAACATTTTGATCAAAGATTCCAAAGAAAAATCCTGATCAGGGAAAATATCAAGAACAAATTCTTCTGCATTCCAGACTTTCTGGAGACATTCCCCAAACTATTTTAACATTAAACCTTTTTAACATTAAGCCAAAAATATCACCCGAGTCTTTCAAGTCAAGTATCGCTACACGAGGTAAAAAATGCCTGTCTAGAGAATTGTGATGTTTTTAAAATTACATATATAGGACCAAAATGACAATAACAACTGGAAAAATTAAAGAGGAAGCTTATTGTCTTGACCATGAGTTTATGTTAATGGGGATGGACCAACTCAGAAAAGGAGATTAAGAATGGTTGCACATATTTTAGATGTAACCAATGTCACTGAATTGTGTACATAGAAAGGCTTGAAATATTTGTTTTGAAATAGTGTATATTTGCAACAATAAAGGAGATAAATAAGCAAAGTGCTATATTAGAAAACCAATGAGGTTAGATGGTTGAGGAGAACAAAAAGTAACGAGTCTTCTCAAAACCTCTTTCTTTTCCCACTTATATATTTGGCTCTGAACTATAGAGGCCAAATATCTATCTTAGAGTCGAGTATGATTAGAGTCAAACGTGAAAGCATCCATTTTCAGGAAAATGTGACCCTTGCACTAAAGTGAAACAATAAAACAAAAACCAATATAGGAAATACATGATGTTGTTGTTCACGCCATGAGGCTGGCTCAGCCCTATAGTGACCCTGTGCATAACAATGAAATACTGCATGGTCCTGTGACATCTTCACAAAACCTTATGCAAAGCTTCTAAGTATGTTCAAGTACTGAAAGCATAAACAAAGAAATGAGTAGATTTTAATTTCATATTTTCCTAACTAATATGACAGGATTTCTGTATTTTATTGTGGATAAAATGGGAGAAGAATGGGAATTCCAGACCATGTCATGTGCTCATCTGGAACTTGTATACCAATCAAGAGGCAGTTGTACAACTATAACAAGGGGATACTGCATGGTTTAAAATCAGGAAAGATATGTATCAGGGCTGCATCCTTTCACCATAATTATTCAATCTATATGCTGAGAAAATCATCAGAGAAGCTGGGTTATATGAAGAGGGCGGTATCAGAATTGGAGGAAGGCTTATTAACAATCTGTGGTACATACATGACAACCTTGCTTGCTGAAACTGAGGAGGACCTGAAGTCTTTGCTGATGAGGATCAAGGATTGCAGCCTTCAGAATGGATTACAACTCAATGTACGGAAGAACAAAATCCTCCCAACCGGACCAATTGGTAACATCTTGATAAAAAGAGAGAAGGTTAGTGTCTTGCTTCCATTCACACAATCAACGTTCATGGAAGCAGCAGTCAAGAGATTAAAAGATATAATACTGCATTAGGTAAATCTGCTGCACAAGGTCTCTTTAGAGTATTGAAGGGCAAGGATGTTATTTTGAGGACTAAGGTGTGTCTAATCCAAGCCATGGTATGCTTCACAGCATCATATGTATTAGAAAGTTGGACACTGAATAAGGAGGACCAAAGAAGAATGGATGCATTTGAATAGTAGTGCCAGAGAAGAATATTCAAAGAACCATGGACTGCTAAAAGGACAAAACATCTGTGTTGGAAGAAGGAGGGCCAAAGTGCTCCTCAAAGGCAAGGATGACAAGACTTTGTTTTACAAACTTTGGACAGATTGTCAGGAGAGACTAGTCCCCTGGAGAAGGACATCATATTTGGTAAAGTGGAATGGCAATGAAAGAGAGGAAGTCCCTTCAGAAGATGGATGGACACAGTGGCTGCATCAATGAGCTCAGGAATAGGACCATGCAGTGTTTCCTTCTGCTGTGTATAGGGTCCTTCGGGATCGTTGCCGACTCAATGGCACCAAACAGCAACATATTTTTTTTAAATTACATTGTCGGGTGCTTATTTGGATATAGAAGGTTTAGACAACAGTAACCAACTAAAACTAGCAGAGTTCTATAGAACATCTATAGGAACCCTGTAGTGGGTAGTGGTTGTGTGTTAGGATGAGATCTGCAAGGTCAGCAGTTCTATGGTGGGGAAAGATGGGCTTTCTACTCCCATCAACAGCTACAATCTTGGAAACTCACAGGGCCAGTTCTACCGTGTCCTACAAGGTCACTATGAGTTGTCATCGACTTGATGGAAGTGAGTTTTTAGATAAAATAAGTCTCAGTAAACTTAAAAGGACCAAAACCATGCAGGGCATGTTCTCTGAGCACAGCAGAATTAAATTAGAAATTAACAACAGGAGAAATTAAATAACATTAAATTGGACAATGAATCAAAAAAGATTTTTAAAAGAAAGCATTTTGAACTCAATCAATAGAACCAAAAATTTCTTCTTTGAAAAGATCAGCAAAACTGACACACTTTAGCTAGACTAAATTTAAAAAAAAAAAACAGAGAAAACATAGATGGAAAAACTCAGGAATGAAAGAGGAGACATTATTATTAACCCTACAGAAATCAAGGGGGTTATATAGTAATACTATAAACAACTATATTACATCAAATTAGCTATTTCATTCACTTATAAGGTCAAATAAATTCTGAATAGAGATTAAATTAGCAATTTTTAATATTCCTACAAAGCCTAGATGGCTTCATTAGTGAATTTTAAGAAAAGTACAGACAGTCCTAGAGGAAGTGGGAATACTTTCCAACTCATTCTATGCATCTAGTCTTAGCAGGATACCAAAGTCACACACACACACACACAACCACCACCACCACCACCCCTACAGATTACAATCCCTCATACATTTAAAATAAGACAAAAAACTCCACTGCCATGAAGTCAATTCCAACAGACTCTGTAGCACACAGTACAACTGCCCCACAGTTTCCAAAGCTGTAATCTTTACAGAAAGCGGACTACTTCCAAGACAGTAAAGTCTGCTTTCTGTAAAAAAGAAAAAAAAAAAAAAGACCTATCTTTCTCCCATGGAGTGGCTTGGGGGTTCTAACTGGTGACCTTTCAGCTAGTAACCAAGTGTGTTACCACTGTGCCACCAGGGATCTCAAAACTACAGATTCCAAAACCCAACAAAATACTGACAAACAGAAGCCAATGCTGGAACCAAATTTTCTATGTCCTTTTTGTTGTGCTTTTCCCCTATTCCAGTGATTCTCAATCTTAGTTTAATAATAAAATCATTTGGGTCACTTTTTAATTGGTTTGGGATGCAGTTAGTCATTTTTAAAAGCTTGCCAAACAATTCTAATGTAGTGCAAGCTAAGAACCACAGCCGTATTCTAGGTTACTGTGGCTTAAATTAAACTCACCTGTACAGAGAAGTTAAACAATTCATCTATGTCCACTATGTCAATTACAGATAATGTCAACTACAAAGACAATCTCTCTCTCTCTCTCTCTCTCTCTCTCTCTCTCTCTCACACACACACACACACACACACTCACTGCCAATGAGTCAAAGCTGACTCATAGCAACTCTCTGGGGGCTACTGAGACTGTTACTATTTATGGGAGTAGAAAGCTGTCTTTCTACCTCAGAGCTGCTGCTGGTGGTTTCAAACTGCCGACCATGGGGATTGCCGCATTGCAGCCCAATTTATAGCCACGATACCACCAGGGCTCTCAAAGACACAAATGAAGCCTATCCTCTGAAACTGCCAACTAACAACTTTAAGGCACATCAACTTTTTTTTTTTTACGTTAAAAGTTTTGCTGCTAAATTTGAGTTTAGGGTGGAAGCATAGATAGTTGGAGGGAGAGCAGGCAACACCTAGGGAGGTACATGAGAGCCCAGCATAAAGAAGGGGAAGTGGGGCAGGTGGAGGGAGAAGCGGGATGGGGAGAAACCGAGTGGATGGCATGGGGGGAACAGGGCACTAACCCACCCGGGGGAGAGTATTGGTTGTGTCCCCACAGAACTGGAACATGCATATGGACCCCACCATGATACACCAAACCAGGAGGACAACGTAAAGCGCGAAGGAATACACAAAGAGACTGGACCATATGCCAGCCCCAACCAGAATTAGCCCGACCCCCACAATCGAAGGGAGTACCACAGAAAACGAAAACAGATCGTCTGGTGTGGGAAAGGAACTGATCTACCTCACCACAACCAGAAGGAAGCTGAAGCAAAGGAAGGAGGAAGAACAGAGCAGAGCACACCTGGGCCCACCAAGCTCAGAGGACGATAGCTCAGCTTGAAGGGCCCATTGTACAGAGAGGACCATATAGCTGGCCCCACGGCGAGATGTGACATCCTGCACTGACCCATGGCCCTACACGGGACAGCACCCGAGACACAACGGGGGATGTGCGACTGAGCTGAACCCACCACAATGAGGCAAAACACTGGGGGTGTGCAATGATGTGCCGGGGGAAGCAGAGCAAGGAGGTCCTGAGGAAGGAAATAGGTTGGACTTTGGGGCCAGGACATGGTACCCCATCAAACTCGTCCGGAAAACACTACTAAAGGTCAACAAACAGATCTCAAACTCCTAAAGGTCAACAAACAGACCTACTAACAGGTTGTTGTTGTTGTTTTTGCTGTCTTTTTGTTTTGTTTTTCTTTTCTTTTAAATTTTAATATGTTGGTGGCTTTTTTGTTAGTGTGTAGGTGTTGCTGCTGTTGACGCCATGTTCTTATGTGCCACTTTGGTGCTGTCAAAGCCATCTGCATTTTAATGCACATATTACTATATCTGCAGGTCCACCTAGATAAGATAGGCTGGACAAACAATGTGAGAAGAAAATAACAGGACCAATGGTTCTGGAGGAACATGAGAGTGCGGAGGTAGGGAAAAGGAAGAGGTGTTGGCCAACCCAGGGATAAGGGAACAACGAGTGGTTCAAAACCAGTGGAGGGAGGGGATGAGCGGACTGTTAAGGAGTGACCAAGGGCAAGGTAACTGAGAGGAATTACTTAAACCAGAGTGAAGACTGAACATGGTAGTGGGACAGGTGGAAAGCGTAAGGAAATAGAGGAAAGGAGTACGAGGCAAAGGGCATACATAGAAGCCTAAATACAGACATGTACATATGTAAATATATTTATGATTACGGGGGAAATAGACCTATGTGCACATATTTATAGGTTCAATAGTAGGGAAGCAGGTGGACATTGGGCCTCCTCGCATGCACTCCCTCAATACAATACCACCTTGCTCAGCGAAACGGTCATTCCATAATACCCACCTTCCCGACATGATCGCTGAAGACAGACGTGTGCATAAGCAAACGTGGTGAAGAAAGCTGATGGTGCCCGGTTATCAAAAAGCTATAGCATCTTGGGTCTTAAAGGTTTGAAGGCAAACAAGTGGCCATCTAGCTCGGAAGCAACAAAGCCCACAGAG
Organism: Tenrec ecaudatus; assembly: GCF_050624435.1. Taxonomy (NCBI): domain Eukaryota; kingdom Metazoa; phylum Chordata; class Mammalia; order Afrosoricida; family Tenrecidae; genus Tenrec; species Tenrec ecaudatus. The sequence continues at coordinate 10,376,517 of NC_134535.1, forward strand.
AAGAAGCACACAAGCCTAAGCGAACATGAGGTATCGAAGGGATCAGGTAGCCGACACCAAAGAACAAAAACCATCATTGTGTGATCACCTTCCCCACATAAACGCTGAAGACAAATGTGTGCATAAGTAAGTGTGGTGAAGAAGGCTTATGGTGCCCAGCTATTGAGAGATATCGTGTCTGGGGACTTAAAGGCTTGAAAGTAAACAAGTGGTCATCTAGCCCAGAAGTAACAAAGCCCACATGGAAGCAGCACACCAACATGTGTGATCATGAAGGGCCAGGGGGACCAGGTTTCAAGCAACAAAGGCGGGGGGGGGGGGGTTATCATGAATGAGGGGAGTGCATGATGGGGACCCAATGCCCATCTGTAGACAAAAGGCCATCCCTTGCAGAGGGGTAGTGGAGAGGAGGATGGGTCACTCAAGGTTCAGTGTAGCAATAATGAAACTCACAACCTTCCTCTAGTTCTTAAACGCTTCCTCCCCTTCATCGGTCATGATCCCAATTCTACCTTGCAAACCTGATTAGACCAGAGGACGCACAGCAGTACAGTTGGGATCTGGAAACACAGGGAATCTAGGACAGATGAACCCCTCAGGACCAACAGTGAGAGTGGCGATACCGGAAGGGAAGGGGGTGTAGAAAGGGGGAATCGATCCCAGGGAACTACATGTGACTTCTTCTCTGGGGGATGGGCAAAAGGAAAGTGGGTGAAGAGAGACGCTGGGCAGTGTAAGATAAGATAAAATAACAATTTATAAATTATTAAGGGTTCATGAGGAAGGGGGAGGGGGAAAAGGAAAATGAGCTGATTCCAGGAACCCAAGTAGAAGGCGAACTGTGAGAATGATGAGGGCAACGGATGTATAAGGGTGCTTTACTCAACTGATGTATGTATGGATTGTGATAAGAGTTGTATGAGCCCCAATAAAATGATTTTAAAAGATTTGAGTTTAACAGGAGAGAATTCTCATTTTCTAATGCACTTCTTTCACAAACATTTAGAGTGTACTACTTAAGATTTGTCAATGGCGGTGGAAGGGGGGTACAGACAGCTAGAGGACAAGAGAATAAACCACATCTAAATTATAAAGCACATTGATTACCACCGGGGACCAAAGGCTAGTCATAGAATAGATGATTAAAAGATAGTGCAAGGTGTTCCCCAGAGAGCACTGCTTTCCAGCAGTACCGCAATACAAGGATTAGGAGTCTGATAGGGAAAGAGTTCTCTTCCATTCATTCATGCATGCATACATGCATGCATACATGTAGTAAATATTTATTAAACAACTATTGTGTGTCAGGCCTATGGTTTCTTGTTGTTGTTAAGATGCCACTGATAGCGTTCTATCTCATAGCGACTCTAAGAACAACAGAAGAAAACAGTGCCTGGCTGTGCGCTCCTCACAACTGTTGTGTTTGCGTCCATTGTGGCAGCCATTGTGTTGAATATCTTGCTCTTTTTCGCTGCTCCACTACTTTACCAAGCCTATTGGTCGTTTTCTTTCAGTTACATGGGGAAGCAGACATCAAATGCTTAACTACCAATAAATAATACAACTTATGATAAACATTTTATAGGAAAAAATAAAGGATACGAGAGAGATTAGATTCTAGAAGCATAGTTTTAGGTTTTTTTCAATTCAGTGATAATTTTTTCTACATTTCATCTTTTCTATAATAGAGTCAATGGTGCAATATATCAAAACTACATGAAAAATAGAAACCTAAGTAAGTTGTAGGCACATGGTTTTAGTAACACTTTACTTTTTATTTGCATTTAGACTGTTATGTCGTTAGGTGACTTTGAGTTGATTCCAACTCAAAGCAACCCTATATACAATGGAATGAAAAACAAACATAATGAAACACTACCCAGTCCTAGCCCTTTTTCACAATTGTTATGTTTAAGACTATTGTTGCTGCTACTGTTGTCAATCCACCTCATCAAGGGTTGTCCCCCTATTTGCTAACCCTTTATGTTACTAAGCATGATGTCTTATCCAGAGGCTAGCCCTTCCTGACAACATGTACAAACGTATGTGACACCATGTCTCACTATCCTTGCTTCTAACCAAGCATTTTAGTTGCACTTCATCCAAGGCAGATTGGTTCATTCTTTTGACCTATGGTGTGACTTTCAACATTCTTCACCAGCATAATTCATCACGTTTACCAATTATTTTTTGGTTTTTCTTATCCAACATCCAACTTTCACATGCACATTAGACAGCTGAAAATACCAAGGCTTGGGTCAGGCAGTCCTCAAAATAAAATGCTTGGCTTTTCAACACTATAATGAGGTCTTGTGCCGCAAATTTACCCAATGCAATGTGCCCTTTGATCTCTTGACTGCAGCTTCCATGAGCATTGATTATGGATTCAAACAAGAGAAAAATCCTTGACAACATCAAACTTTTCTCGGTTTACCATGTTGTTACCTACTACTGGTTCAGTTGGTTTTCTTTACATCAAGTTGTAATCCATACTGAAGACTGCAGTCCTTGATCTTCGCAAGCAAGTGCTTCAAGTCCCCCTCACTTTCAGCAAGGAAGGTATGTCATGTGCACATCTCAGGCTGTTTATAAATGTTCCTTCAGTCCTGATGCCCAATTATTTTTTAACAGATATAGTGGCACTTCAGCCACATAGCATACAATTCAACAGTTCAATCATATCAAAAAGAGTTGTATAATCATTACCACAATTTTAGAATTTTCTTCTTCCTTGTACTCATTGTTATTCGTCTAACTGAGTTCTTCTTCATATAATGCAGCATCTCTGATGATTTCCTCAGTATTCAGATTAGTAAGTATGGTCAGAGGACACAGCACAGAAGCACACAGATTTTAAACCATGCAGTATGTCCTTGTTTTGTTCAGACAATTGCCTCTTGATGCTGTGCAGGTTCTGGCCTGTTCTTTAGGCCATGTACAGGCATACCTTAGTCTAAAAAAGTGAAATCCTTGTTCTTTAGCACCTTATCGAAAGTCTTGTGCGGAAGATTTTCCCATTGCAATATATCCTTTGATTTCTTGACTGCTACTTCCAGGAACACTGAATGTAAGTCCAAGTAAAATGGAATTCTTGACAATTTCAACCTTTTCCCCATTTATAATGATGTCTACTGGTCCAGGTGTGAAGATTTTGGGGTTGTTTTTTCACACTGAGTTGTGATCCATACTGAAGACTGCAGTCTTTGATTAGTTCTAGGGTTTCATGTACTAGTTGGTAAGCACATCTAGCCTCCTCATATCCATTCCTTGCTTGATGAAACATCTCTCTCCTTAAGCATTCATTCAAGAAATGAAGGTCTACTATGTGCTAGAGACTTTGCTGGTTGAGGGGAATACAGTTATGAATAGACTTTGAATTGAACAACATATCAAAATTCATGGGATGCAGTTGAAGCAATATTTAAAGGGAAATTTATGGACTTAAGCTACTATATTAGACATTTCAGTGGGAGAAACAAAAATAAAGTAAGAATAAAGAGTACACTCTAAGTGGTAATGATTACCCCATGATTCAATTAGTGCAGTCAAATGTCTTTTCCGCACAAGACTCTCAAACTCAGGGATGGGTATCAGAGAGACATATATGAGTAAGAGATGGCTTTCATTCTTACAGAATGTTAAAAATCAGCTGTGAAAGGGTGATTCCACGTGAACAATTACAATGCCACAAGAGATACTTATGCCTATAATACAGACTATTATTGATGAAGCTATAGAGACATACAGCTTTGGTTAGCACATGTGCCAGATATAGCCTGTCCAACTACCAAGGGTCTCCAATACATTGAACTCATTTGGCTTTATGTGTGATACCTATGCAGGCATAAGTAATAAATAAAAATAAATATTTATTTTAAAAATATTAAACATTCATTCAAATAGCTTTATTTTTTTAGATGCTATGTGTCTATAGGAGCATAAGAGTGCTGCTAGACAGCACTGGGAGTCAGAGCAGGAGAAATAACACCCTAACTAGACTAGGAGAGAACATAGGAACTGGGCCTCTAAATTACTTTACTCTCATGATCACTTTGACTGAAATTTCAAGTAATTCCCCGGTATAATTCCAAAGATGTAATACTCCTCTGGGCCCCTACTTAAGGTAATCTCCATAATGCACTCTTTCCTGATATAGATTACAAAGATCTAAAATTGCTATGCATGCCTCTGTGTCTCCTTAATTGGTTCCTTTGCTTCTTTGGCTTTCTGGTTTTTAAAAAAATCATTTTATTGGGGGCTCTTAAAGCTTGCATCACAATCCATACATCCATCTATCCAGTATCAAGCACTTTTGTACAGATGTTGCCATCAATTTCAAAACATTTTCTTTTTACTTGATCCCTTGGTATCAGCTCATTCTCCCCCCCCCCATCACCCCCTCACTCATGAACCCTTGATAATCTATAAATTATTTTTTTCATGTATTACACCGACTGCTGTCTCCCTTCACCCACTTTTCTGTTGTCTGTCTCCCTGGGAGGGGGTTATATGTTGATCATTGTGATCGGTTCCCACTTTCTCCTCCCACTTTCCCCTACTCCTCCTGGCATCACTACTCTCATTAATGGTCCTGAGGGGTTTATCTGTCCTGGATTCCCTGTGTTTTCAGCTCTTATCTGTACCAGTGTACATGTTCTGGCCTAGCTGGATTTGTAAGGTAGAATTGGGATCATGAGCCCACATGCAAGATCATCATGAGCTTGTGTGATCATGAGGTGTCAATAGGATCAGGTATCAGGCATCAAAGACCCAGAACAAAAAAATCTTACCATTGTGAATGAGGGGGTAGTACGAGTGGCGACCCAAAGCCCATCTGTAGACAATTGAACATCCCCTTACAGAAGAATAACGGGGAGAAGACGAACCAGTCATGATGCAGTATAGCACCAATGAAACATACAACTTTCCTCTAGTTCTTTAATGCCCAACCCCCCACTATCATGATCCTAATGTAACCTTACAAATCCAGGGAGACCAGAGGATGTACACTGGTACAGATCAGAGCTGGAAACATAGGGAATCCAGGACAGATAACCCCCTCAGGACCAATAATGAGAATACTGATACCAGGAGGATAAGGGGAAGGTGGGGGAGCAAGGGGAAACCAATCACAATGATCTACATAAAACACCCTCTCTGGGGGATGAACAACAGAAAAGTGGATGAAGGGAGACATCAGACAGCATAATACATGACAAAATAATAATTTATATATTATCAAGGGTTAGTGAGGAAGGGAGAGGGGAATGAGGAGCTGATACTAAGGGCTCAAGCAGAAAGCAAATGTTTTGAGAATGATCATGGCAACAAATGTACAACTGTTCCTGACAATATGTATGTATGTATGTATGTATGTATTGTTATAAGAGTTTTATGAGTCTCCAATAAAATGATTAAAAAAAACAACAAAAGGATTGGGGTCATGATAGTGGGGTGGGGTGGTGGGAAGCATTAAAGAACCAGAGGAAAGTTCTATGTTTTGTTGGTACTATCCTGCACCCTGACTGGCTGATATCTTCCTTGTGACCTTTCTGTAAGGGGATATCCAATTGTCTGCACACTCTCCCTTATTCACATCAACATGATTTTTTGTTCTGGGTCTTTGATACCTGATCCCATCGACACCTCAGATCCTACAGGCTGGTGTGCTTCTTCCATGTGGGCTTTGTTGCTTCTCAGCTAAATGGTCACTTCTTTATCTTCAAGCCTTTAAGACCCCAGACGCTCTATCTTTTGATAGCCGGGCATCATCAGTTTTCTTCACCATATTTGCTTATGCATCCATTTTGTCTTCAGCGATCATGTTGGGAGGGTGAGCATCACAGAACGCTGGGTTGTTAGAACAAAGCGTTCTTGCGTTAAGGGAGTACTTGAGTAGAAGCTCAATGTTTGTCTGCTGCCTTAATACTAAATATATAAATATATGTACATAGCTCTATTTCCCTATCATGATATATAAATATATTTACATATGTACATGCCTGTGTTTAGAACTCTATAAATGTCCTTTGCCTCCTAGTTCATTTCTCTATTTCCTCTTAAAGTTTTCTGGTTTTCACTCTCTACGAAATTCAGGGCATTTCGCCTCCTTTTCTTGCTTGTTGTATATTTCTTCAGCCATCCTAAATTCTATCCTTCTCTGTGTCTTTTCATGATTACTTTTTTTTTCTCAATGTGGGCAATCAATCTGAATGGGCTAGCATTGTGTACACCACACCAAACTGTATTTCTGGCTTGTCTTTTTAACATAAACTATAGTATTATAAAGACTCAGGGTGGTCTATAATTGGCCCTTATTCAGAAAGGGCTACTGTTATATATCTCTGGGGAAATGGTGAGCATTATGTATTGGTTATATGAATATTTTAAAAGTTCCCAGTGAATGCAACATACCTACACAGTAGGTATATTTCAGGGCAAATCAAGATATCATAGAAAGAATCAGAAGGCACTGTTTCTAGTCCTGATCTTAATGCAGCCAGATGAAGTCATCAATGAGTTCTTCTAGCCTCATTGTTTTCTCTCTATAATACAATTTAGAAAAACAATTCCTGCCACTGCAGCTCAAAAAAGACAATGCATGCCAAAAATGTTTTATGGAACTATCAGACAGTATATGAATATTTTACTAGAGACCAGGTCAACTGTAAGAACTGCTAGGAATATGACATTAAACCTGCAACAACAAGGGCTTTACATCCAAATACCTCTATTTAATATCACACTCCCAGTTCTTCTTGGTGAAGGAGGGCAGGGACAACATAAAAAGGAACCGTTTGGAAAACAGTTCTGAAATACGCAATCAGGGAAGGAGCCTTCAGAAAACCTAGTAAGTATAAAGTACGAAACATACAGAGTGTTCCAAGCAAACGCCTGGAAATCTCAACTGTCATTATGTCAACAGGGAAGTGGTGATGAAAGGACCCAGAAAAGTTCACGATCTTTAGCCAGAGAAAGAAGATGCTGCTGAAAGTCAGATAAGGAGTTAACAGCAAAAGGAAAAGTTGAGAAGGAAAGACAAAAATAAATTCTCTCAGGGATCCTACTGATCCACCCCAAAAAGCCTATGGCTAGATGCCCTGTAGAGTATGGCGCTGGATCAAAAAAAAAAGGGTACTAGTGGAAAACAGATGAAATCTCAACTCCTAGAATTGACTTCATACTAATGCACCTATGTTAATCCCTTCATTTTGACAAATGTAACATAGTTATATAGGACGCTAACAACAGGGAAAACTGGGAGAAGGGTACATATGAACCTTCTTTATCTGTACCTTTTTGTAAATATAGATTCCAAATAAAGTTTATTAAAATATATTAATTTTATTTCCCCTTCAACAATACTTATTAAATGATTGGCTAAATTATATATCAAAGTGAAATATGGTATCTCTTGGACAGAAAGGAATTACTGATCAGTTCCTATAAATGATTAATTATGAATGGGTAATAAAGGACATTCTAATAAATTCAAATTCCAAAGTGTCACAAATACAGTGAATCAAATGTAATATAGAAGCATGAACAGGAATCCCCAATTCTGTTTAAAATTAAACATCCTCAAAACTATCTAAGATTTTTATGTTTGACTAGGTGTTGTCGATATGTTCAATTATCCAACTTTTTCACAATCCTCTTCCATCTATGCACACAGGGTACAAGCACCAGTCAAATTGTTGCTGGTGTTAGCAGCCTTCAAGTTGGCCCAAACTCACGGGACTCCCAAGCATCAGGGGATTACTGCCTGAGCTGGCACCGTCTTCTCAATCAGCTGCACAGTGAACTACTGTGATCCATGGGGGTTTCCTGGCTAATTTCTTGGAAGCAGATCAAGTCTTTCTTCCTCCTCTGCCTTAGCTTGAAAGCCCTGTTAAAGCCTGCCCAGGACTATAACACAAAAACTTCCACTGACAGATGGGTGGTGGTTGTACAGGAAGTGCACTGGCTGAGAATCCAATATATCTCCTGTATATAACTTAAGAATCCAATGAATCACAATTGCCTCAAGTTAGTCTCTCAAACAATCTGTTGTAGAAATCATAAATAATACAAGAAAATATGTAATTATTTAATCTGAATACTGTTGTGGATAAAGGAAGAGGGATGAACTATCTTCTTGTGCTGGCAAACCTGGGCTACCAATACATCTAGTCTGATAATTTATGAAGGATCAACTTATCACAATCTGACTTGAGCTATTAAAGCATGTAAAGTAAAAGAGCTGTGCATTCTTTAACAGTACTGATTAAATGGGACAAAGAATACTTTGTGCTAAAAGCTTTGCATGCATTATCTCATTTATTGTTCACAACAAAGCATCATGAAAGATACTATTATGATGCTGTTTGGTAGATAAGGAAACTGAGGTCGAGAGAGGTTAAGCAACTTGTCCATGGTCACAAAGTAAAAGACAGAACAGAAACTGGAATCAGCTCTGTCAGTTTCTATCACCTGAGGCCTCGTCCATGACTATATGCGCCTCTTCCTTTCTTCCAGAAAGTACACTAGTTCTCCATGTTTTAAAGTGATACCATATTGACGGTACTAATCAGTATGATGTGGCTTGGGGAACATGACCAGAGACCAATCTACATCCTAACCAGGAGAAAGTGCCGATTTCATTGGATAGTAAATGATGCACATACAGTGTATGACACAGCTGAAAAAGCTCCTTAATAGTCCAGTTCCAAAAGGAAGAGAGATTCTAAAAGAACATGTGACCATATCTAAAGGTTTCTCACTCATAGGTTCCTCGCGGAGACAGCAGGAAGTCTGGCAGGATGCAGGACTACTTTCTACCTGGCTCTTTCATCCACTCTGCAAAAACAGGGGGCATTCATTTTCTACCACCACTTCCTCCCTGGTACCAGGGGGGATCACAATGGAGTCATTAATTCATTCAACTAACATTTATCATGTACCTATTATACGCTAAGGAATTGTAATAGCACAGTGGTTAATGTGCTCAATATGCCAGCCCAAAAGTATGTAGTTTGAAGCTAGCAGCCACTCAGTAGGAAAAAAATTAGGCAATCTGGTTCTAACGATTAAAGTCTTGGAAACATTATGGGGAAATTTCTACTCTGCCTCACAGGGTCACACTGCATCAGCATAGGCTTTGTTATATATTTGTCAGGCACCACAAAAGATTAAAAAAAGTGAAGTGGACAGATGAATTCCTTGCCTCCTAGAACATATGTCCTAAGGAGGAAAATGCAATAAATATTTTGTATACTGATCATTTTAAAACAGCCTTGGCTGCTAACCAAAATATTAGGGGGTTGAACCTCCCCAGCAGCTCCATGGGAGATGTACTCTGATACATGGGCAGCTTTGAGCCGAAAATGGACTTGGTGCCACTGCACAATCATTTTTCAGGTGGTAGGATATGTGAAGAAAAATATAGTAGAATAAGAGGGCAGAAAGTGATGGGGTTGTAATTATAATAGAAGAGACAGTGAAGGTCCTCTGAGGCAGCAGATGGACTCATCTAATTCCTTAAAAGGGCTACTCATCTACACAGAGACCTAACACATAACCTGGCCCCTGGATGAGGAGGGTGCAGGTAGTGAGAATTAAAAAAGAACCTGAGGTGAGAACAGGCTTGTTTTAGGAAGGACATAAATATAAAAAAAAAATTTTAAATGAGGAATCTAGTATGTTCAACCCCTAACTTGTGCAATCTGAGTCTAATATGCTTTGTACAATGACTTATCTCAACACCTATCTGAAATAGGTATTACTTCTATTATATGGATGGCAAAACTCAAGTTCAAAGAAGCTAAATAATTGGCTGCACAGCTAGTAAGAGCTGGAGTCAGAGTTCAGACTTCAGTCCTGATTTCAAAGTTGTGCTCTTACTATTGTGTCAAATTTAAGGAGAGGGCCATAACAAACATTAGTAACTAAATAAATAAGCACATGCAGCTAACTCTTCGCCACATTTTCAAAGAGCTGGAATCTACCATTTCATTATGAGTCATTTCTCATCTTTCCCTTAATATTATCTACTTGTCTAATTGGCATATAGAGCTCTCAAACTGCCAGCTATTTCAAGAGCATCAGAATCTTGCCCCGAGGGTCTATATATAAGGCCTTGCACACACAACTCCAACACATAATGTAAACTGGCACCCGGCACTAATGGAGTGGAGAGGCACTGGGAATGTGCTTCCTGTAGACTGGCACAGCCATCTGAATAGCCCCTTCCAGAGTCAGAGGTACCAGGAATAGCATGTCCCATGCCACAGTAGTTCTGCACACTCATCCAGAAAACACAGGCAGCCTGGAAACTCATTTGCTATTCCCTGCCGGTTTTCCTAATGCTGACATTTTACCTCCAACTTGGTTTAAAGCAGGCGGCAGGGGAGCAGATTAAAAACTTGGGATAAAGCAATTATCCGAAATCAAAACAGAAAAGACAAAACAAAAGCGAGCAATTTCCTTAAAACAAGATTAGATTCCTGTGCTTTGTATATCTTTATAATATGAACTTGGAAAAGATCTAGTATGACACAACAAAGATAAGTGAAATCACAAGGTTGCCTATTTTCTTGCAACCATCCTGTAAATGCTTGGAAAATTAGTTTTATCAATTAAAATATTTAAATATTTCTTTTAAGTAAATTTTCAGTGTTCACAGTTAATAATTTGACATTTTAGAAAAAAGGATGCGATTAGAAATTCAAGTGAGGCTAATTGATTTTTTAAATATATATGCTAATCTGAAATCCTATAGGATATACAATTTTAATAATTTGTTTCAAAAAAATAGAAGACTTAAAAATAAATCTCAGCAGATATTACAGCAATTTTTTTCTTCTTTGTGGAAGCATGAACTCCAACTTCACATAGCTACAAGTCTGTTAAAATTGTTGGGGAAAGTTAGACATTCTCAAGATATACGAGGGGCGACTCCCACCCCCAAAACCGGAATCGTGCTTGGTGGAGCAGAGCTTTCATAGTATATGCCATTTTTACCCACGCGGCGAGCATCAAACAGCTCGTGCTGAGTTAGTGAACCCACTGGTGTCAACTGGGAAGTCTCTATGGTCACAGTAAATTTTTTGGTAAAAGCAGTTTCGCTCGAACTTTGTTTTTTGTGATGGCTAACTTAAGAGAACAGGGTGCAGCTGTGAAATTGTTTCTTGTTCAGGAAAAATGCCGCAGAAACTGTTGTGATATTGAACACATCTTACAAGGACAGAGCTACGGGAAAAACTCAAGTGTACAAACGGTCTTTTTGCTTCAAAAAAGGTAAAATATCGACTGATGACAAACCTCATCTGGATGTCCATCAACTTCCGAAACAGACAAAAATGGCGACTCATAGTGCCTTTGGAGTTCATTTGCATCAGGTCAAGTTGTTAATCAAGTTTTCTATTTACAGGTTCTGAAAAGATAGTGTAGCAGTGTGCGACAAAAAAGGTCTAATATGTGGCAGATGGGGGACTGTCAGTTTTTGGCAAAAAACAGCATGACTCTCTGGTCCATGCACCTTACTCACCTGAACTTGGTCTGTGAGATTTCGTTTCCACGAATGAAGAGGGATATGAAAGGACAGAGTTTTGACGATGTAGAAGAGGCGAAGCAAAAACAAGAGGTGCTGACAGCCATCCAAACAGATGAGTTTTAAAAATATTTCCAAGAATGGAATCACAATTTTGACAAATGTATTTAGTGTGATGGAGACTACTTTGAAGGTGATAAGGCTGCTTAAAATAAATAAATATATAGCTTTGGGGGGGGTTCCATTTTGTTGTGGGGGGATATACCCTCATATCCATAAGGAAAAGCCCATCAATTAAAATATAGTAGCTGCTTTACTCCTGTGGGATTCTCCTAGCCCCGGAAGTAGTAGGGAACATCTCAATATAAGTGAACATGTAGCCACAGAGGAAGTCATGTTGTTATAAGAACCGCAACTCTGTATTTCCTGAAGTTTGTGTGGTCAACCTTGCAAGTGGAATGTTTCATTAACTGTAGGTCTTGCATAAAATTGTATAAAACAAACCTACACCAAGTCAAAGCCAAACTGAAATCAATGCTTTTCTGGCCACATCAGGATGATTTCCATATATTTTTCAATGAGACTCCTCCCCTTTTAGCTAGATGTTTGGCTTCTTCCACACATGCCAAGGCTGAAATGGAAATAGAATACAAAGTGATAAAATCTTTACTATGTGCCCACGCCTATCAGCAGAATGCTTATTTTTAAATATTACCCGAAAATGGCTTGTGCGTTCCCACCCCCTGCATTTCCAACAGTCCCAGTATCTGCAGCCCTCCCAAAAGAGCTCGCCCTCTAGTTCTTTCAGTAAAAGGAACTTGGCTTGTTTGACACGCCATGTGGTACACAACAGGCAAGACCCCTTCTCTCTAGTTCTTTGGCCTCTCCTGGGCATGAAAATAGCCAGAACTACAGCAACAGCTGGGGATCATTAAACTGACTGAAATAGCTGAGGAGACTCCACTGGTGTGTGTGGAGCAGGGAGGCTGAGTATCAGATTAAAAAAAAAAATCAAAAGGGCAACAGGAAAGGGAGGGTGTGTGTGTGTGTGTGTGTGTGTCGGTGAAGCCCAAGGAGTGGATCACACCCAAATTTCCTTCTCTCAACCAAGGGGATGAAATGAGCAAGCTAAGGTCCCATGGCTGCAGCCTTGCTTGCTTATTAGCTTCCATTATTTACAGATAGTAGGTTTAGTTAAACCTAAAACTGAAGATCTGCTTTGAGAAAGCTCAGGGACAAAGGGAGAGTTGTGGTATCTCCTTGCTCATCCCCAGTCTGAAGGAACCATTTAGAGGAGTTCATTGTGGGGCTTTGCTAACAGTAAAAAAATCAACTCCAAGATAGGGAAGGCGTAGGAACTGTGTGAATATGTGCCAACCCTTAAGTGGACTCAGAGATCAACTCAATCCCAAGAGATCCCCTCAAGTAGGGAAGACAAAATGCTAGAAGAAATTCAGGCCTGCACACAGCCACACCTCCAGTGCTAGTTGATCCTAAGTTGGCAGGCCTCCTAGGAGGGCATGAATATGTCATCAGGCTGGCCCCAGGCCTGAGTGTGATCAGCACATACCAGAGTCCCCAAGAGAAGCTTTATTCACATCACCCAAGGGAATGGGCTTGCACATCCTGATTTGTGCCTTCACTATGGTCAGTCTCTAGGACCCTGGAATACCCTCTCCATTGCCCACAGCTGCTGTGTTGCTACTGAATACCAGGAAGATCTCCCCCACCAATGTACTTTCAATATAACTACTCTTTCAGGACTAAACTTTCAGATGGTTCCCCACCTTTAAACAGGAAGTGATTCGATTGCAGATATGGACACTGCAACTCTCTTTGGCAAGAGTGTTTTGTAACTGTGAGGTTGCAGGATGACCTCCAGCTGAAAGTTTTATTTGATGTGTCTAATGATTTACTACAGGAGCCTCCCTCCAGGCCCCTGGTTGGGCTCAACCAAAAAACAACCACACCACTACCTTCTTCTGGGATAGGTTCTCTTCTAATCCACAAACCTGGCAGCAAAACATGCTCATGTGGTTTTCCAAACTACCTATCCCTTTGGGCTAAGAATTTTAGTTAAACTCAGTAAACTGTAAGTTCAAAAACCTCACAGTAATTGGTTCATTCTCAACATTTTAAGTTAGTCTTAGGAAGAGGAAAGGATATACAACAATAAATCCACTAGAGAAAAGACAAAAAAGAGTTTAGGCGGTTGTGTGTGTGTTTAGTGCAGTTCATTTTGAGGATGCATAACATCAAAGGACAGGCTATTTGTTAACCAAATTGATTCCTACTCAGTGTATCACCCTAGGTGGATATACCAATATATTGCTCATCAATCTTTAATCCTTTTTCTAAAATTTGACATTATAAACATAGTTCAACATTTATTATGTGTATGTCTTGATCCTAGGTATAAGGCCAGCACCCCCCTCCAAAAAAAAAAAACCCGATTCTTCCAGAGCCATTTTTCCTAAAGTGGATTATATATATCATATAGTTACACCTTACACAACGTAATCACAGGTTCTCAAATTTATTTTCCTCTCGGGGGGGGGGGGGGGGGGGAGATTGCTCAGAGCACCCCTGGCAACGAAAACTTTCTGTACTAAAACAACCCATATTTCAAGCTAAAGTGTTAGTATCTGCTTGTTTAGACGCCTCCTCCCCCCAGATCATTCCAGTGCCTCACTAGGGCACTGGACCAAACCGAGAACTTCAGGTTCCTGACTACCAGCTTCATGTTGGGGCACTAGGTGCCTACCACAAAAAGGCTTCCGCCCTCAAGGAATTAATCTCTGATACCCAGAATTAATCTGTGAAACCTAATGCCATGACCAGTGTTTCTAAGATACAGCACATTTATCCCCATAAGAATTTCACCAATCTCCTGGTTCAGCATCATATTCTGAATCTAATTCAGACAATTATGGAGCAATTAACAGATGTGAGATCCTTCTGATAACTAGAATTGCAAAGATGAGACTGAAAAAACCTGAAATAAGATCAAATTCCCCAAACCAAACTCACTGCCATCGAGTTGATTCCAACTCTCATAGCCACCCTTAGAGAACTGCCCCAGTGAGTTATGAAACGGTAACTCTTTAAGGGAGTATGAAGAAACCACACAGCAGCTGGTGGTTTTGAACTTCTGACCTTGAAGTTACAGTCAACTTATAATCACTACAGCACCAGGCATCCAGGTAAAAGAGGAGTGTGTTCAAAACACGTAAGCTGCTTTGGTGAAACCATTTTTTTGCTTGGGTTTCTCACTGCCCTCTAGTGGCAGAAAGCACAATAACCATCAGCAATCTCAGTAGACCATCTCAGCTATTGGCCACCTACTAGAATAAAAACACTTTGCTAGGTTCTTTGGAGGAAAAAGAATAGGAAAAAGTTAAACATATTATGTACATATAACAAATACGATATATACCCCTTAAGAAATTGATAAATGTCATTGGCAGCGCAACTCCATGATACGATCGTCGAAGACAAACGGGTGCATAAGCAAATGTGGCGAAGAAAGCTGATGGTGCCCGGGTATCAAAAGAGATAGTGTCTGGGGTCTTAAAGGGTTGAAGGTGAATAAGCAGCCATCTAGCTCAAAAGCAACAAAGCCCACATGGAGGAAGCACACCAGCCTGTGCGATCACGAGGTGTCAAAGGGACCAGGTATAAGGAAGGCATCATGCAAATATATATATATGTATGTATGTATGTATGTATGTATGTATATATATATACATATATATATACACACACACCATAGTGAATGAAGGGGGAAGTTCAGAGTGGAGACCCAAAGCCCATTTGTCGGCCACTGGAGATTCCCTCACAGAGAGGTTCAGGAGAGGAGACGGGTCAGTCAGGGTGCGATGTAGTACCGATGAAGAACACAGCTTTCTCCCAGATCCTGGATGCTTCCTTCGCCCAACTACCATGATCCAAATTCTACCTTGCAGGACTGGATACGGCAGAGGTTGTACACTGGTGCATATGGGAGCTGGAGGCACAGGGAATCCAGGGTGGATGATACTTTCAGGACCAAGGGTGTGAGGGGCGATGCTGGGAGAGTGGAGGGTGAGTGGGTTGGAAAGGGGGAACCAATTTCAAGGATCCACATGTGACCTCCTCCCTGGGAGACAGATGGCAGAGAAGGGGGGCAAGGGAGACTCTGGATAGGGCAAGATATGACAAAATAACAATCTATAAATTATCAAGGGCTCATGAGGGAGGGGGAAGCAGAGAGGGAGGGGAAAAAAAGAGGGCCTGATGCAAAGGGCTTAAGTAGAGAGCAAATGCTTTGAAAATGATTAGGGCAAAGAATGTACGGATGTGCTTTATACAATTGATGTATGTATATGTATGGATTGTGATAAGAGTTGTATGAGCCCCTAATAAAATGTAAAAAAATTGATAAATGTAATTAAGAAGATAATGTGAAACAAATCTCTAGAATTAAAGACTTCATTGAAGAACCACCAGACTACAAAATGATGATTCAAGGTGCTTCAGAAGGGAAGTAGCATATACCGTATATACTCGTGTATAAATCGGGTTTTTCAGCACATTTTTAATACAGTTTTTGTGGTAAAATTAGGTATCTCGGCTGATACTCGGGTCGGCTTATACTGAGTATATACAGTAAGCCATCTTTGCAAGAAAGAAAGGGCTCTACAAACTGGAGTGAGAAAAGAGGCTAAGCAAAGGTCTGGTGCAGGAAATTCTATAAGATTTCTTATATTTAGGAATCAATCCTCTCCAATTTAGCAGGAACATTAAGTTTGTGGAAGGGAATGATAGCAGGCAGCTGGAAAGGTTGGGTAAGGTCAGGCTGTGCAGGGTTTAGAACTGTGCTGTCCAAGACAGTAGCCACTAGCCACATACACTATTTAAATTTAAATGAAGATTAAAAATTAAATTTCTCAGTCACTCTAACCACATTTCAAGTCTCAAGCCACATGTGGCCAGAAGCTACCATACTAGATGGTACAGATATAGAAAATTTCCATTGAAGAGCATTCTATTAGGGAGTGCTGGGTGAGAAAGTTATAAAAAAACAGAAAATACCAATCTTTCAAGGCTGTTCATGCCTAAATAATACAGATCTGATCCTTGCCAAAATCTAGAAATCAAGAAAACGGCAGGTTCTAATGCCTAAGACATCAGGTAAAAAGTGTGGTTCCTAGTTTTCTAGGCCTTTCCAACTGTCGACTAGAACACTGAAAATGGTATTCCATGTGACCTGCTATAATCATACACACTTCTTTAAAAAATGTGCACCAGCTTTAGAATTGTTTTATTTTATTTTATTAGGAAGAAGAGAGAACAAAGAAAACTACAAAAGAAAAAAGAGCATTAGTAAGGACTTATCTATAATAAAACACAAGCCTAGGCGGAGTCATTTCCATTGGTAAGTCAAAGAACTCTGTCCCTCAGACACTTCTTGCATCAACTCCCTGCCCCAAAGATTAACAGCAAAATTTAATGCAGAATTTATGTTCTGAAGTTTTCAAAATGATGGCATTTTTATAGGCCACACACGGCAGAAAAGAACTGGTGCTACATGACTCCCATGGGTGTAAATCTTTATGGAAATTGACTGCCCCATCTTTCTGCTGAAGGGTGGCTGGTGGGTTCTGATTAGCAGTTTTATGCTTTTAACTATGGTGCCACCAGGAATCTGTCTTAAAAAACAAAAACAAAACTGTATGTATGTATGGACAGAACAAACCTGTCTTGGAAGAATGCTCCTTAGAAGCAAGGATGGTGACATTTTATCTCACATACTTTGGACATGTTATGAGGAGGGACTAGTCTCTGGAGAAGAACATCATGTGTGGTACAAAGGGTCAGCAAAAAAAACACTTTCAATGAGATGAACTGACAGAGTGCAATAATTAGCTCAGACATAGCACCTGACAAGCACAACAACAAGGTGTGTGTGTGTGTGTGTGTGAAGCTATGAGCTCTTTCAAGATTCATAAGACAAAGAATTCTAAATATAAGGCTCTAAGCACATCAGAAAATCAGTCCCTCAAAGAGAGTGCACTTAAGGACATTTTTAAAAATCAGATTGGGAATGTGAGACATTACAACCCTCTGCATCACATTATGTTAACGGTAGCAGAAGTTTTGACCCATACTGTCTCTCGGCCTTTCATTCGTCTTTGCTGTAATGCTGCCTTGGTGGTTCTCTAGCATTCGTCCACACAGGAAAGAAAAGCCAACTGCCCCTCAATCAGTTTTAAAAACTATTGTGGGTACTGATCATCACTCATTCCTACTTTAGTGGACTCAGTCTTTGCCTTCTCCACAGGCTTAGCTCCTCCTGTCAGATATTAGTATAGACCCCAAGAAATCTCAAATATGCTAATAAAATCCCTTTAAATATTTAGAAAAGTCTTTAAGTACTTAATATTTTGATTCTGAAAAGTTTCATCAAATTTCAAACTTTTCTACAGAACTCAAATCTGACTATTCCACTCCCAAATAGTCCCTAACTCCACCCCGACCCCCATCGTTCCAGACAGGGCTTCTAACTGGTTTGAACTGGTTCCATCATGGGCAGAGAAACTGGAACAGACACAAATTTAAAATTTTGGGTAAAGCAGAACAATAAGCAGAACAGGAAAAATTATAGGTCAGAGCCCTGGAATGGTGTAGTGAGTCCTCTCAGGAGCTTGATGTAGGAGATTGGATTATTGCTAGGACTGGGAAAAGCAGCACACACACACTCAAAATGGCATGGGGTCAGTTGCCAACTTTGAGCAGGGCACTACTGTTTCTGACTCTCTGGATCAAAAGATTTGATTGCTATGCAATATCAATGCTACCCTTGTTTTTTAAGAGAGATATTACAATCCTAGTAGGGACAAAACTAAAACAAACAAACAAACAAAACCAACCTCCAAACCCATTGTCAATGAGTCAGTCAATTCCAAGCCCTGGTGGTGCAGTGCTTAAGCAGAGGATGCTAACCAAAAGGTCAGTGGTTCTAACCCACCAGCTGCTCTTCAGGAGAAAGATGTGAGTTAGCTTTTAGGAGAACGATAGTGAGTTAAAAATCCCAGGTTTGGAAACTTTAAGGGACAGTTCAACTCTGTCCTATAGGGTCACTATAAGGCAAGGAAGAGCAAAAATTTGTAATTTTCCCTACCACTAAACTAGGAAAAAACAGTTAAAAGTCCTGATTTCAGAATTTTTTTTAAAAGGCTGTTCATAGAGGGAAAAAGATGCCATTTTGAGTGTTAATTAAACAAATCATTTCTGCTCTCGTCTTCACCTGTATGAAATTCAAGTGCATGTTCTAAAAAGATTAGGGAGCCAGTTCAAATTAATTAAAATCAACATGTAATACAAATAAAAATCCTGCTCAGTGTTATTTTTAATTATGGCACATTTCATGTTAATATATCTTAGCGACAATTATTTTTTAAAATCTTTTTTCTTCCCTTGCTCCACAATCTAGTCTTGGCTCTATGAGCTCTGTACAGGGAAGGAAAGGTATACTCAAGCCAGTCATCCTGAACACTGAGCTACTGGGTCTGGAAATACACCCACCAGTGCCATGTATGCTCAGTATGCTCAGTATCTGGTGTATGTACTCAGCATACATTAATATAAACCCTGGAAAAAGAGACTATAAAAGTCAGAGTTTGAATAGCTGCAGAGAAATAATTGGGGGACAAAAGGCAGCAGTAAATTTCTAAGGAAACCAAAGCATGCAAATCCCAAAGGGGTAAATAAGCTAACCTTCCCGCAAACTGTGGTAAGGGGCCAGGCACACTGCAGAGTAGCTGTCCTTCCCTGGTTTCAGGACAATCCATGAGAGTGGCAGAATCTTGTAGGTGGACTGACGAATCTTGGTCTTCTCCTCCAGCATGCTGGAGGAGATGTGAGGCTCTAAAGGCCAATGTTGCAAAAAGCCAATCTTCCTGCCCTCACTCCTTAGAGAGGCCATTTGGTAGTTGCTGCAGATCTCATTAGTATTGCTCTCTAGGTTAAAGTGGGCGCTTCCCTTCTGCAGTGTGAAGGGTTGCAAGAACAGCTAGATCCCACTGGACAGTGGAGCATTAAAAGCCGTGACAGCAGAAGGTCAGAATTTGTAAGTCTCCTGGCAAAGCATTTCTTCCTGTCAGCATTGGCCCTGGACACAGACACCTCCCTCCTCTACTCAAATGCCAAAAAGCACGACGGGGATGGTTTCAATGTGTGGGGCTGGAAGAGAAGAGGGTTAGAGAAAATGCTCGTAGCAACCAACCAACCTCACTCACCCAAAATAGTAAACAGTTGGTTTCTTTGCTCAGCACCAAAAGGCTTCTGTCAGACATGCCATATCACATGGTTAGGTTCCTTCTCTCCTTTGCCTTCCTCCCGTCTTGTAAAAAGGCTGCCCCAAACTGTAATGAGGAGCTCTAACAAGGCTCTATTTTATTTTATTTGACATTTGTTTTTAAATGCTCATATGTGAAACATTATAAAAAATAGATTAAAAAGGTGCCAAGGGAAAAATTCTAGAATTTACTTTGAAGCATGTAAAAATATTAATTGGCAAATTTGCTCAATGCATGAATAAATAAATTAGTGGCAAACTCTTACCAATTTGCTAGCATTTTTCGGATTAAACCTCTAAAAGAAGACACAGTGCAGTGCATTTCCATGAATAGCAACTGCAACCACCAGTCTCTCTCTAAATCAAAGGAAAAAAATCAAAGATACATAGAAACAGTTTGTCCAAAGGACTAACAGACCCCACGGACCTCAGCCTCCAGTGGTACCCAGCTACCACGGCTGTTATCTCTGAAAGGAATCACAACAGAAAGTCCTGGAAAAAGAGGGAGAAAAATGGGGAACAAAACTCAAAATAATTTCCTAAAGACCAGGGTTACTGGCTGATATAGACTCTAGTCTTTAGGCCACCGACCCTTTTCAAACTTGGACAGTACTTGACTGCATCAGTACTTGACATAATCGGATTTCGACTCGAAATGTCGAGAAAATGTTGCATCTGAACTTGAACAAAACATCAGAAACCGGAGAGGTCTGAGGGGCCAGGCTCAATCCTTACTACATGAGCACCCCCCACCCCCCCACCCCACCGAAGAATTTACTTCAGAGGGCAGCATTGAAGCTGCAGCTCAGGGAGAGGGACATGTCTGATCAGAGCACATGGGAGCAAATGAAGGGTGAGGAAGAGAGTGGAGCACATCCTGGCCCACCAAGCCTTGAGGATGATATCCCCTCTCAGAGGAGCCAGTCCACAGAGAAGACCATATGGCCAGCCCAACAATGTGACACGTCATCCCTCACTGACCCATAGGCCTACAGGGAACAACACTGGAGACACAGTGTGGGAATTGCGCCTGATCTGACACCACACCAAGGCAAAAACACTAAGGGTGTGAAACAGAACAGCAAGGGGAGCAAAGCAAGGAAATCCTGAGGGAGTACCAAAAATAGACTTTGGGGCCAGGGTGTGGCACCCCATCAGACTTGACTGGAAAACACTCTTAAGGCCAACAAACAGTCCTTGAACTATTTACAGGAATTTTTTTTTTTTGTTGGTCATTGGTTTTTTGTTTTCCTTTGTTGCTTTGTTTTGCTCTGTCTTGTTTTTGTGCGGGTTTTTATTTCTGCAAATCTATCTAAGTAAGATAGGCTGGATAAACAATCTGGAGGAGAAAACAATGGACCGATGGTTCTGAAAAGGGGGAGGTGGGGGAAAGGAAGTGATGTTAAAAAACCCAGGGACAAAGGAACAACAAGTGATCCAAAATCGGTGGTGAGGAGGGTGTGGGAGGCCTGGTAGGGCGTGATCAAGGGTAATGTAACCAAGAGGAATTACTGAAACCCAAATGAAGGCTGAGCATGATAGTGGGACAAGAGGAAAGTCAAAGGAAATAGAGGAGAGAACTAGAAGACAAAGAGCATTTAGAGAGGTCTAAATAAAGGCATGTGCTTATGTAAATATATTTATATATGAGGATGGGGAAATAGACCTATGTGCATATATTTATAGGTCTTGTATTAAGGTAGCAGATGGACATTGGGCCTCCACTCAAGTACTCCCTCAATGCAAGAATACTTTGTTCTGTTAACACAATTGCTGAAGACAAATGGATGCATAAGCAAATGTGGTGAAAAAAGCTGATGGTGCCCGGCTATCAAAAGATATAGCATCTGGGGTCTTACAAGGCTTGAAGGTAAACAAGCAGCCGTCTAGCTCAGAAGCAACAAAGCCCACATGGAAGAAGCACACCAACCTGTGTGATCATGAGGTTTCGAAGGGATCAAGTATCAGGGATCAAGGAACAAAAAATAAAATCATTGTGAATGAGGGGGAGTGCAGACTGAGGACCCAAGACCCATCTGTAGGCAACTGGACATCCCCTTACAGAAGGGTCACGGGGAGGAGACAAGCCAGTCAGGGTGCAGTGGAGCAAAGATGAAACATGCAACTTTCCTCTAGTTCATATACGCTCCCACCCCGCACTATCATGATCCCAATTCTACCTTAAAAATCTGGCTAGACCAGAGGATGTACACTGGTACAGACAGGAACTGGAAACATGGGGAATAAAGGGTACATGATCCCTTCAGGACCAGTGCTGTAAATGGAGATGCTGGGAGGATGGAGGGAAGGTGGAGTAGAAAGGGGGAACTAATTACAAGGATCTACATAAACCTCCTCCCTGGGGGTTAGACAACAGAAAAGTGGGTGAAGGGAGACGTCAGACAGTGTAAAATATGGCAAAATAATAATTTATAAATTATCATGGGTTCACGATGGAGGGGGGAATTGGGGAGGGAGGAGAAAAATGAGGAGCTGATTCCAAGAGCTCAAGTAGAAAGCAAATGTTTTGAGAATGACGATGGCAACAAATGTACAAATGTGCTTGACACAATGGATATATGTATGGATTGTGATGGGTTGTACGAGCCCCCAATAAAATGATAAAAACAAAAGCAAACAAACAAACCCCATTAGAAACTGACCTGGCACACGTGATTTTTGTAAACACAAGCAGTTCGTGTTTTGGTCACTCGGCATTAGTTGGCATTGTTAGTGTTGCGTTGTTTAAAGCTTTTGCCGCTGTGCTCCAAGCGTTTTGCTTTAATTTTCTTAGTTTTTGTGGCTTTTTGTACTGTTTTTAGATTAAAAAAAACATGGGTACTAAGAAAGAATTTTTTGAAAAGAATCATCATGATAAGGAACTGGTTAACTGTGTTATCAATATTATCAATATTATTGATAACAATTAAGGAAACCCTTTCAGAAAACAGTTAAGGTGAAACACCAACAGCAGACCACACTAGACAGATTTTTTTTTTTTTTTTTTAAAGAAAGCCAGCCAGGTCCTAGTGAAAAAAGGCAAGAACAGAAACAACTCTTGAAAAGGAGCTACCAGTTGATTTTATGGAAGGGAATTCCCTTCCAAACAATGACTATTCTTCATAGCTCTCCACATCCATGTTCAGAGATACAGATCCTCATCAATCTCAAGGTATGGGCCATACTGTAGTTGTTAAAAACTTTTTAAATGAAGTGTTTCTTATTTATATTATTTAACTGAACTTACTCACTTTGAAATTTTTGTGTAATGTTTTGTATAAAAAGGCAAGATTAGGGTAAGAACTTGGTGGTTGAGAATGATTATTCCATTTTCAGTTATTTCTCATGGGAATAATTGATTCAGAACTCGATTGCATTACATCTCAAAAGTTCCTTGTAGAACAGATTAGCGTCGCTGTCTGGAGATCTACTGTAGGCTCATCCTCATGACTCAACTTTCAGCCAAACAACAGACATGCTTAGCAAGATATGACAAAATAACAATCTATAAATTATCAAGGGCTCATGAGGGAGGGGGGAGCAGGGAGCGAGGGGAAAAAAAAGAGGACCTGATGCAAAGGGCTTAAGTGGAGAGCAAATGCTTTGAAAATGATTAGGACAAAGAACATACAGATGTGCTTTATACAAATGATGTATGTATATGTATGAATTATGATAAGCATTGTATGCGCCCCTAATAAAATGTTTTTTTTTTAAAAAAGATGAACAGTAACACCCAGGATATATGCACTCCATAGAACAACCAACCATATGAGATCCAAAGAATAGCATTTTCCCAGTGCAGAAAGTGACAGGAAAGAAGGAAGAATGGAAGCAGAAAATATAGAATGGGAGGAAGTGGGAAAGCATGTTGTTATATTAAGGGGTTTGCAATTAATGTCATGAAATAAAATATGCATTAACTGTTGAATGGAAAACCAATTTGCTCTTTAAACTTTAATCCAAATCACAATAAAAAGTTTAAATCACATTAGAAGGCTCTGGACAGAGTAAAAGAAAAATGTGGAACAAATAAAATAAGACCAGGCTTACTGTGTGATAAGAGACTGAGAGAATTCCCAAGACTATGGCCTGACTCACCCTTTAGGTCTGGAAATGAACTCACCACAGGTCTACAAGGGGAACAATATCACACTAAGGAGTATGTACAACTGAGAGTAATCGACTGTTTGAGAGCAAATGGGCAAAATTAACCCAAGGACAAAGTTCAGAAAGGCTAGGAGAGGAGGAGGAATAGAGACAGGAAGCACAAGGAGGAAGTGGATAAGTGATGTTTCATTATGAGGTTTGTAATCAATGAAATTATACAAAATGTGTGTGAATTGATGGTCTCCTCTGTAAGCCATCGCCCATTTCACATTAAAAAGGCTTTTTAAAAAGTAAGTGAAATTTCTAAGGGTAAAAAATAAAAGTCACTGTTAAGAAACAAAGACAATATATTAAACAATAGTGGCAATAAAAATGCGAGATTCCTATACTAAGAGTTGGAACTGACTCAATGGTAGTGAGATTGAAATTCATATCTTGTCAATCTCCTTTCACTGCACCATTGATTTTACTACCTAGATGATAGCCGAGTTATTGAAATCACTAGGCAGGCAGTCAGGCCAGTAATACTGGCATGCTGTACTGAAAAAACCTATCCAGCTGATTCTGTGAATAGCTACCACTAGGGCATTCAATGGTGTTCCTGTCTACAGAGAGAGGAAGGGAAGCAGGGAGGCAGCACAGCCAGAGGTTATCATGTGCCCCCACAGTCTCCTCCTCACAAGGCCCTTGGCATTTTAAAAGTGAGCAAGGCACCAGTTCAGAGCATGGGAGTAATGACCTCTGCTGAGCTTTTGTCTGGGTAGAAAAATCAGGTGTGTCCTCACCTGCTATGTCCCTTCTCATAAGGTCAACCAGGAAGTTTTGAGGAGTCACGCATCCTCGCCTCCTCACCCCACTACCCCCGTCTAAGAGCTGTATTTGTAAACACAAAGGTAACGATCTTAAAAGATTAAAAAGTACAAAAACCACTTACATCAGAATTCCTTCATGTAGCAACAGTTTCTAACAAGGCCATAGAGAGATCATTATTTGGTTAGTGCCAGAAAACAAATATTATTAATAAGTACTTTGTGAGGATGACAAACAATTGTGGAAATGTAAAATAAGGCTACATTTAAAATAATTTTTTAAAGGTAAACCTATTTTTACTACATATAACCCAATAAGCCTATTGTAACGTTACTAGGTGCCATCAAGTTGGCTCTGACCCATTGCAACCTTATGCACAACAGAATACACACTGTACAGTCCTGCACCATCACCACAACTGTTTCTACGCCTACGCCCACTGATGCAATCACCGTGTCAATTCATCTCGAGGGCATTCGTCTCTTTTGTTGTTCTTCCACTTTTCCAAATGTGATGCCCTTCTCTAGGGACTGGTCTCTCCTGACAACATGTCCAAAGTGTGTAAGAACTATTGTCATCTTTGCCTCTATGGAGCACTCTGGCCTCACTTCTTCCAATACAGATCTGTCTGTCCCTTTAGCAGTCCACAGTACTTTCACTATTCTTCTCCAGCACCACAGTTCAAATGCATCGATTCTCTGAAGTCTTCCTTAGTCAGTGCCCAACGTTCACATGCATACAATGCAACAGAGAATACCATAGCTTGGGTTAGGTGTGCCTTAGTCCTCAAGTCCTCCAACTCCTTACTCTTCAATACTCTAAAGCTTTTGTGCAGCAGATTTACCTAATGCAATGAAATCTTTTGATCTCTTGACTGCTGTTTCATGAGCATTGATTGTGAGTTCAATCAAGACAAAATCCTTGACAACTTCATTCTTTTCCCCATTTATCATGTTACCTATTGGTGCAGTTGTGAGGATTGTGGTCTTGTCTTTGAGTTGTAATCCACACTGAAGGCTACAATCCTTGATCTTCATCAGCAAGTGCTTCCATTTCCTCCTCACTTTCAACAATCAAAAGTGTGTCATCTGCAGATGGCAGATTGTTAATAAACCTTCCTCCAATTATGATGCCCCATTGTTCTTCATATAATGCACCTTCTCCAATGATCTGCTCAGTATACAGATTGAACAAGTATGGTGAGGGGATACAACCTTGACACACACCTTTCCTGATTTTAAACCATGCAGTAGTCCCTTGTTCTGTTTGCACAACTGCTCCAGGTACAAGTTCTGAATGAACACAATGATGTGTTCCGGAATTCCCATTCTTATTTTATCCACAGTTTTTTATGGTCCACACAGTTGAATAATGTTGCACAATGAAACACAAGTTAAACATCTTTCTGATATTCTCTGCTTTGAGCCAAGATCCATTTGATATTAGCAATGATATCCCTTGTTCCATGTCCTCTTCTGAATCTGGCCTGAACTTCCAGCAATTCCCTGTCAAGTGTTGCTGCAACCATTGTTAGATAAGCTTCAGTAAAATTTTACTTGTGTGCGATAAGGATAAGAATATCGTTCTATAGTTTGAGCTTTCTGTGGGGTCACTTTTCTTTGGAATGGGCACAAATATGGATCTCTTCTAGTCAGTTGCCAGGTAGCTGTCTTCCAAATTTCCTGGCATAGATAGGTGACTGCTTCTAGCATTTCTTCAGCTTTCTGAAACACTTCATTGGCTATTCCATTAAGTCCTGGATCCTTGTTTTAGGCTTATGAAGAAGGACTTGATTCCCATTTTGGAGGGAAAAAAATCGCTGAAAACCTTATGTATAATAAGCCTACCCTTGAATATTTACCAAGATGAATGAAAACGTAAGCCCAAACCAAGACCGTAGGTGAATATTCATGTGAAAATTCAAAGTCAGTTTAATATGTAACTTCCCCAAACAAGAAACAATCTAGTGTCTTTTAACAGGTGGATGAAATAAAAAAACTGAAGTACATTCCCAGGTTGGACTATTACCTAGCAATAGTGGAGCTCTTGTGGTTTACAAGGTTATGTATGCAGTTCAAAATCACCACTTGTTCCTAGGGAGAAAGATGAAGCTTTCTGCTCTGTGAAGATTTATAGTCTCAGAAACCCACAAGGTACAGTTCTACTCTGTCCTATAGGATCACTATGAGCTGGAATGAATTCTCTGACAGTTGAGCTTGAGCCCATATGCGAGGTTTCAGGAAGAAGTAGTAAAAAGTTAACAAATTTAAGTACTTAGAACTTGCTCTATAAGCATTCAGTAAACATGAGCTGTTATAGTTACATGATTATGTAACACACATATGCATCTCTATATAAAGTGGCAGGATGGTTGCTCTATGAATGGTAGAAAGAGATGACTTTATTTTCTCCTTCCTTTCCATCTGAATTTTCTAAATGTTCTAAACTAAACAATGAATGTCTTTATAATATACAATGGTACAAAGGATGCTGGAGCTGAGGCCAAGCTACTGGTTTTCAGTTGTTATGACCTGAGAGGCTTCACCTCTACCTCTTGAGAGGCGGGGACAGGACAAATTGCATTCCTCAATTTCTAAAGGAGATGTTTCTCTGGTGGTGTGGTGGTTACACATTGGGCTGCTAACTGCAAGGTCAGTAGTTCAAAACCATATCAAGAGAATGTCAAGGCTTCCTACTCTGTAAAGTTACAGTCTCGGAAACCCACAGGGGTATATCTAGTCCTATAGGGTCCCTGTGAATTGGAACTGACTCAATGGCAGTGAGTTGGCTTTTGGAGGCAAGCTACATGCTTTCTTTTGCTCTAAATATTTACTTTGCGTACTACACACTGTAGACACAAACTGCCTGCTCTCTTGGAACTTATACTACAGGTCATTTAAAGAAACTGAACAAACTCTCTGGTCTAATGATGGGTACTGAGAAGATGAGGATGGAGCAGGGGATGGAGGAGTCAGAAAAGGTCTCTAGGAGAAGAATATGCAGGACGGGGGTCCTGAAGGATTTAAACATTTGGATGGATGGATGGATGGATGGATGGATGATGGATGGATGGATAATATAGGATGAAGAAGGTATTCTCATCAAAGGGAGAGAGGAATGTACAAAAATTAGAAAAAATTGCACTTAGTTAAAGAATGAATAGAGAGAAAGAGAAATAAAGTGGTCACCTTGGTGGGAAACTAGACTGAAGGGGACAAGACCAGCAGTGGGGGAAATGAGGGAAACATTCACAGTCTAGCTAACCTCTAGAAAGGATATGGGGCAGTATATGTTTTACTTCTATCCAACATCTATATGTGCCAATAAAAAGCCAATTAAATACCAGTCTAAGATGTACTTTGCTGTATTTACAAACAGCACAAACAAAAAATTTTACAAATAAGAATGTCAGTTCACTTCCATTTTCCATGGTTATCTAGACACATTTATTTATTGAATAAATATTTATTGAGTAATTGTTATACATTCTAGAAGCTGGAGATACAGCAATATTCAAGGCAGAAAAGATCTATTCACAGAACTTACATTCTAGTGGAGGGTAGAGAGAAAAGAGCCAAACATTAAACAAATGAAAATGCAAGGCAGCCAAGAAAACTGGATCACTTTTACATCTGCTTAAGATCTATCAAAATCTGGTGCCCGGCTATCAAAAGAGATAGTGTCTGGGGTCTTAAAGGCTTGAAGATAAACAAGCGGCCATCTAGCTCAGAAGCAAAAAAGACCACATGGAAGCACACCAGCCAGTGCGATCATGAGGTGCCAAAGGGACCGGGTATAAGGCATTATGCAAAAAAAAAAAAAGAATGTGTGTGTGTATGTATATATATATATATATATATATATATATACATACCATACTGAATGAAGGGGGAAGTGCAGAGTGGAGACCCAAGGCCCAAGTGTCGGCCAATGGAGATCCCCTCATAGAGGGGTTTAAGAGAGGAGATGGGTCAGTCAGGGTGCGAGGTAGTACCGATGAAGAGCACAGCTTTCCCCCAGATCCTGGATGCTTCCTCCCCCCAACTACCATCATCCGAATTCTACCTTGCAGGGCTGGATAGGGCAGAGGTTGTACACTGGTGCAAATAGGAGCTGGAGGCACAGGGAATCCAGGGTGGATGATACCTTCAGGACCAAGGGTGTGAGGGGCGATGCTGGGAGAGTGGAGGGTGAGTGGGTTGGAAAGGGGGAACTGATTACAGGGATCCACAGGTGACCTCCTCCCTGGGAGAGGGACGGCAGAGAAGGGGGGGGGAAGGGAGACTGCGGATAGAGCAAGATATGACAAAATAACGATGTATAAATTACCAAGGGCACATGAGGGAGGGGGGAGCGGGGAGGGAGGGGAAAAAAAAGAGGACCTGATGCAAAGGGTTTAGGTGGAGAGCAAATGCTTTGAGAATGATTGGGGCGGGGAATGTATGGATGTGCTTTATACAATTGAAGTATGTATATGTATGGACCGTGATAAGAGTTGTATGAGCCCCTAATAAAACGTTTAAAAAAAAAGATCTATCAAAATCATCTACCCAAGATCTATCAAAATCATCTGCCCCTCAGAAGCAGGACAGAGCTTTGTACTTAAAGAGTCAGACAGGACTTTGTTCAAAGTCTGGTTCTTCCACCTACCATCAGCCTAGCTTTGGGCAAGTCACTTAACCCCTTGAAGCTGTCATTTCCTTACCAGAGAGCGGGGATAATGTCATCACATTCCTATAGCTATGCGGTGAACTTGTTTACCGTTATAGGAAATTCACATTTTAATGCATTCACAACAGTTTGCTTGCAAAGTTTTTAAGCTTGGAACTACATTCCTTTAGAGTTTCTCAAACTGTTGACATCAGTCTTCAGTATATTACCCAGTAAATTGCATAAAAACCATCACCTAATAATAGGGAGTAGTCATCAGTCAGCCACAATCTCTTCCAGGACTGCTTGCTCTGGTTCTGACTAATACTGAGTCATCTACAGAGCAGACACAGCACAGCGACCTGATAGGCCGTCAGAACACAGGCTGTGGGGCAGGCGTGCTAGAACCCACTGTCGACTGACTGCTCACTGCAAGCAGAATTGTTTAAAAGAGAAAACTAAGGGGGCTGTGGTTGTCTAACTGTGCTTTTGAGTTACCATGTCTTTCAGGAGAAAAGAGGTGCTGCAATGAGTACATTTCTCAAGCGAGAAAGGAAAGACAGCTGCCTCCCTATTAATTGTGTGCACGCAATAGTGCTTTAACTGTCATTTAAGAATGTTTACTTCTTATAAATAACTTCAAAACAACTGTGGGCATTTACAGATTTTGAAGCCAGAATGCACAAAACCAAACGAAAATTTCTTTTCTGTGGTCTCAGACCTTACGGGCCAAAACGATTTTACTCAAACTTTCCCACAACCGTAAGTTCTCTTCTGAAAAAAACATTTATGAGACTTCAGCCCAAACAAGAACGCAAGCAGCAGAGAAGAAACTGGACAGGATTTTCAAG
The DNA here is from genome assembly GCF_050624435.1 of Tenrec ecaudatus. NCBI lineage: Eukaryota > Metazoa > Chordata > Mammalia > Afrosoricida > Tenrecidae > Tenrec > Tenrec ecaudatus. Next base: position 10,406,806 of record NC_134535.1, read on the forward strand.
TACAAGCTATAATCTGTTTCCTAAAGGAAATGTTGAAACTTAAAAACAAAAGGAATACCATATTTTTACATTCCTTTCTCTTACTGGTGGCTTATAATCTCCTTGACAAAGATGGCGTTCTCTAGATAAACCACTAGGCTTCCAGGAGGCCCTCGCACCCTTTTCCTGGTCAGTGTCACAAAGCCTTTCTGTTCCCTTCTTTTACTCCTCTGTCTTGTCCATACATCCTTGTCAACAAAGAGAGAAGGAAACTGGAAGCTAGTGAAGCTTTGGAACAGTCTCAGAGGCCCTGCTCTGCTCCATTCTGCCCACGGGTTTACACGCTATACTGTGTATTAGCGAGAAGAGCCCAAACAAGTAATGAAGGTGGGGTCTTCTTTGACATGATGGAAAGCTATGCTAACAAAGCTAGGAATTTGTTCACTCGCACACTTCAGCATAGTTGCCATTGAATGTCCCACAAAGTAAGGTTTGCTCAGAAATCCATATAATGAACTAGCAAGAAAATGCAAATTGTACCAATCAACCAACAGCCAAATCAACTCTGACTCATGGTGACCCTATGGGATACAGTAGAATGGCTCCTCTAGAGTCTCCAGAGCTGTAGATCCTTATAGGAGCTGATAACCTTATCTTTCTCCCCTGGAACAGCTGGTAGGTTCGAACTGTTCACTCTGTGGTTATCAGTCCAACGCAAAAACCCACTAACCTACCAGAGCACAAACTGGGAAAATTCTATTTGCTGGCTTTTTCATTATTTAACTTTTTTTTCATTCTTTGGATTTTTCTAAGTCAAAAGCTGCCAGATTTCTTTCACCAATGGCCATCTCCATTATGTTTTCTTAAAAAAGGGCACTGGCGAGGAGCAGGGAGGGATGGAGGAAAATGAGGAACTGATTCCAAGGGCTTAAGTGGAGAGCAAATATTTTGAGAACGATGAGGGCAACGAATATACAAATGTGCTTGACACAATGGATGGATGTATGGATTGTGATAAGAGTTATATGAGCCCCCAATGATTTTTTTAAAAAAGGGCACTGGAGTCAAATACTGAAAACACAAACATTACCCATAGAATAGGGGAGCCTGCCTCACTAATTTATCAATCTAGTTAACAAATCTCCAATCTGAGCAAAGTATAAATAAAAAAGCTATTGGACTGCAGGTTATTAGGTACTGTTGAATCAGTTCTGATTCACTGTCACCCTACATACAATAGAACAAAACGCTGCCTTATTATTATTCCTATGTTTGAGCTTATTACAGCCATCTTGTTGAGAGTCTTCCTATCTTTTGCTCACCTTCTACTTTATCCAAGCATAATATCCTTCCTCAGAAACTAGTTCCTCCTGATACATGCCCAAAGTATATTAGGTTTCACTATCCTTGCTTCTCCAGCATTCTGGTCGTACTGCCTACCAAACAGATTTATTTGTTCTTAAGGAATCCAAGATATATTTAGTATTATTTCACCAACATCATAATTCTTCAATCTTCTTCACTTAATGTCCAACTTACATACACCTATGAGGCTGTTCAAAATACCATGACTTGGGTCAGTCATACCTTAGTCCTCAAAGTAACATCTTTGTTTTCTAATATTTTAAAGATGCTTTTCATAGCAGATTAAAAAAATCATTTTACTGGGGGCTCTTACAGCTCTTATAACAATCCACACATCCATTGTGCCAAGCACATTTGTACATATGTTCCCATTATCCTTTTCAAAACATTGTCTTTCTACTTGAGCCCTTGGTATCAACTTGTTTCTTCCCTTCCTCACCTTCCGCTCCCTCATGAACCCTTGATAAATAATATTTTTTTCTTTTTAATAGCAGATTTGTCCAATGCAATGTGTCCTTATGTTCTTGGCGCTGCTCCCCTGGGCATTGATTGTAATCCAAGCAAAATCAAACCCTTGACAACTTCAATATCACAATGTTGCCTATTGGTCTGGTTGTGAGGATTTTTGTTTTCTTTATATCGGGGTATAATAAACACTTTAATCTTTGAACATTCGTTATCAGTAAATGCTTCAAGGTACAAAATCAAAATGCAATGTGAAAACCATTCATCTTCATGTAACAGGTTTTAATGAGCCTTCCTTCATACTTTATGCCTTATTTTTCTTCATACAGTTCGGCTTCTTGGATTATTTGCTTAGTCAATATTAAGTATATAGTGAAAAGTTACAGCCCTGATAAATCTTCCTGATTTTAAGTCATACAGTATTCTTGTTCTGTTCAAACAACTGCTTCTGGGTATATGTACAGGCTCTGCATAAGCACAATGAAGCGTTCTGGAATTCCCATTATTTACAATGTTACTCATAGTTTGTTATAATCTACACAGTAGAGTGCCTTTCCTTAGTCAAAGAAACACACGCAAACACTTTTCTGGTATTCTCTGCTTTCAACTAAAATTCATCTGGTGCCAGCAATGATATCCTTTGAATTTCTAGCTGTTCCTTGTGGATGTACTGCTGTAATCATTTTTAAATTATCTTCAACAAAATTTATTTGCATGTAATACAATGATATTATTTAATCATTTCCATACTCTGCTGGGTCACTTTTCTTTGTAATGGATAAAACATAGATTTCTGGTATAGATGAGGAATGACCTCCAACAATGTATCAGTTGTTAATAATATTTCAATGGGTAGTCCATCCATTCTTAAAGTTTTGTTACTAATGCCTATGTGCAACTTGGTCTTCCTTCAATATCACTGATTCTTAATAATATGCTTCCTCCTGACATGGGTAAATGTTGACAGATTCTTTTTGGTACAGCATTCCTGCCTTCTTCTTAAATGTCATTTTATTGAGTTGTTTGTTTGTTTACACAGAAAATTGGGTTCCCATTTGACAATATGCAGACAAATTATTCAGTGACAATAATTACATTTAATGCCAGATGTCGACCTTCTCTTTATTTTGCTTGTTCCCTTCCAGTACTCTAGTTTCTCTGTTTCCTTTATCTTGTCATCTTTGGTTTAAGGAATTGTTGCTCTCTTGCTTTCATACTGATGGCATTATCTTTTACTTTGTGTGTCACTCTATTTTCAATGGGAGGTAATCTCAGCAGTTACGTTCAGTGCTAGCTTTAGAAATGTTTCCAAAGAAAGAGAGGTGTTTCGGGAATATCATCTTAGGGGGTCTCCTGCCCTAGCATTTAGTTCTCTGGCTTAAAACAAAATAAATGCACTTTTAACTGGGCTCTATATTTGTCTCCCATTCTGCCACGGAACAGCTTTTACAGCCCTATTCAGAAAGGTCGGTGGTCGTAGCCAGGCACCATAAAGCAATTCGGGGTCTGTGGACAGATGAAGTTGCGGCACTTGAGAGCTGTTTCTTCTCGGTGCGTCTGGTTAGATGCTTTTGTTTTGCTCCTGGAAGTCGAGACCTATAGTTGTGGCTCAGACAGTCCCTCACCAGCTGTAAAGACTCTGGTCACTACTTACCCCATGAAGATGCACACCATGATGCTTGTGAACTACGTTAACCAACTGACTTGAGCCCTATGAGACTATGATCACTAGGCTCTGAAGCCCCCCCCCCAAAACCACCTATTTTCTTTTGATATGTTTATTATTTTGCCCATAGAATGCTTCAATACTACATTTCAAGGCTTGAATTTGTCTTTCGGTTTAAAAAAATGCTTATATCAAGAGCTTAATTAGAAAGAAAATGTTTTGAAAGTAATGATGGCTGATGGGAACATATGTACAAATGTGCTTGACGGACGGATGGATGGATTATGATAAGTGCTATAAGAACCCTCAATAAAGTGATTTTTTTAAAAATGCTTACATGTTTTCCCCTTTTGGCTTTCAAACTCCAGGTCTTTGCACATTTCATTATAATACTCTATTTTGTCTTCTTGAGTTGTCATGCATCTTGTTGAAAAAGGTAGTATTTCCAACAAGTAATCATTGGTCTTGCAAAGTGATCTCCAGCATAATTTCTATCACTATATTTTCCAACTATTGAGCCTTCTTTGTTCCCAAGTTTTATAATACAATCACTAATTATTATCAATGAATCTCAATTGCGTGTTTAATTTCACATTATAAAGGTTGGTGAAAATCTTCAATTTCTTCATTTTTGGCATGAGTGGTTGATTTGTAAATCTGAACAGTTTATTAACTGGTCTTCCTTATAGGAATATGGATATTATCCTATCACTGACAGCACTACATTTCAGGATAGAAGCTGAAATGCACTTTTTTGTTAAAAAACATTTTTCTGAAATGCTTTAAACAATGAATGTGATGATGTTCCTCTACAATTTTTCATTCATGGCATGGACCATAGGCGCATCTGATTCAAAATGACCAATATCTGTTCATATCAGTTCACTAATTGCAAGGATATCAATCTTTAAGTGTTCCATTTCATTTTTGATGACTTGCAATTTTCCAAAATTCATTCTTTGTATATTCCACATTTCAGTTATTAATGGATCATAGATATTCTTCTCATAAAAGTCCTAAAAACTTTACTCCATCCATGTCATTAAAGCTGATTCGACGTTGAAGAGGTAGCTCTTCTTCCGTTGTATTTTGAGTGCCTTTCAACCTGCGGGGCTCATCTTCCAGCACTACCAGCATATCAGATAATATTCTACTGCTATTCTCTTAAAGTAGATCGTAGGGTCCTTCCTTCCCAATCTGCCTTAGTCCATATGCTCCAGTGAAACCTGGCCACCACAAGAACCCTGCTGACATTTGAAACACTGGTAGTACACAACTTGCAAGCCACCCAGTACAACAAACTGACAGACAAGTGGTAGTCAAATTGAAGTGTCTGTAATTTGAAAATCTGAAAGAAGTTTTAGTCTTTTAAAGATCGTAACTTTAGTGGGCATGATCACCCTGAAAGGCATTATAATGAGAGGGTCAGTTTGAGCTGAAATGCTTCCCAGTTTTAAAAAAGATTATCTTTCCTCACATATCTGAACTCAAGATGCTGAAACCATTCAACAACAAATTCTCCACTAACACTGTACTTCAAAGATGGCATCAGCATGTGATAAAAAGAAAACTATTTAAAGCAACACCAATCAATTGAAATATTTAGTTAAATTTATAATTAAAATAATCTCACAGCTTTAAATGTAATTGGTGATGTTAATCATCCCCCCTCCCTACCATCTTCAAAGAATACACTTCAGACAGCAATGAAGCTACAGCTCAGGGAAAGGGGCACATCTGATCAAAGCACACAGGCGCAAACGAAGAGGGAAGGAGAGATAGTAGAACACATCCTTCCCACGAAGTCCCAAGGACAATATTCCTGCTCAGAGCAGCCAATGCACAGAAAAGACCATAGGGCCAGCCCCACCACAAGACACAGACACGACATCCCTCACTGACTCATAGTGCTAAGCCCTGAAGGAAGCACAGAGCAGGAATTGTGCTCAATCTGACCCCATCACACCAGGGTGAAACACTAACGGGGTACAACAGATCAGGAAGGGGAGCAAAGCAATGAAGTGCCCAGGGAATACAAAAATAGGCTTTGGGGACAGAGCATTGTGCCCCATCAGACTACTGGAAAACACTCCTAAAGGTCAACAGACAAACTGGCATTATTTATAGAGTTTTCTCTTTATTTTGTAGGGGGGTTTTGGGGTGGTGGTGGTGGTGTTCTTTGAGTTTTTTTGTTGTTGTTTTCTTTTGCTTTGTCTTATTTTTTGTGCTTATTACTGGCTCTGAATGTCTATCTAGATAAGATAGATGGGATAAACAATTTGGAGGAGAAAACAACTGGACCAACTGTTCCAGGGGGACATGAGAGAAGGGAGGTGGGGGAAAGGGAGTGGATGTTAACAAATGCAGGGGCAAGGGAACAACAAGTGATCTAAAATCAATAGCAAGGAGGGCGTAGGTGGCCTGGGAGGGCTTGATCAAGGCATTGTAACTGAGAGGAATTACTGAAACCCAAATGAAGGCTGAACATGATAGAGGGACAAGAGTAAAGTAAAAGGAAATAGAGGAAAGAACTAGGAGGCAAAGGGCATTTATAGAGGTCTAAATACAGGCATGTACATATGTAAATATATTTATGGGGAAATAGATCTATGTGCATATAGTTAGGGGTTTAGTATTAAGGTAGCAGATGGACATTGGGCCTCCACTCAAGTACTCCCTGAATACAAGAACACTTTGTTCGATTAAACTGGCATTCCATGATGTTCACCTTCATGACATAATTGCTGAAGACAAAGTTGGTGCATAAGCAAATATGGTGAAGAAAGCTGATGGAGCCCAGCTATCAAAAGATAAAGCATCTGGAATCTTAAAGTCTTGAGGATAAAGAAGTGGCCATTTAGCTGAGAAGCAACAAAGCCCACGTGGAAGAAACACACCAGCCTGTGCGATCATGAAATGTCGATGGGATCAAGTAGCAGGCATCAAAGATCCAAAACAAAAAAATGATATCAATGTGAATGAGGGGGAGTGTGGAGACCCAAAGTCTATCTGTAGACAACTGAACATCCCCTTACAGAAGGGTCACAAGGAAGAGACAAATCAGTCAGGGTGCAATATAACACTAATGAAACATACAACTTTCCTCTAGTTCTTTAACACTTCCTCCCCACCACTATCATGATCCCAATTCTACCTTACCTATCTGGCTAGACCAGAGCATGTACACTGTTACAGATAAGAGCTGGAAACACAGGTAATCCAGGACAGATAAACCCCTCAGGAGCAATAATGACAGTAGCCATACCAGGAGGGTAAGGGGAAGATGGGAGGAGAAAAGGGGAATGAATCACAATGATCTACATATAACCCCTTCCCAGGAGGATGGACAACAGAAAAGTGGGTGAAGGGAGACAGTGGTTGGTGTAAGACATGAAAAAAAATTATAAAATATCAAGGGTTCATGAGGGAGGAGGGGGGGAAATGAGGAGCTGATATCAAAGGGCTCAAAATAGAAATAAATGTTTTGAAAATGATGATGGCAACAAATGTACAAATGTGCTTCACACAGTGGATATATGTATGGGTTGTGATAAGAGCTGCCAGAGTCCCCAATATAATGATTTTTAAAAATGTGATTGAACTATTGAATTGGATATGTGAATGATATACAAATAAAATTATATTAGGAAATTAAAAAAAAGAAAGTTCAAAATTGCATTGAGAGTAACTGATCTTCTCTGTAAAGATGTACTATTTTAAGAAAACAATTACTTTTATAATTGAAACTATTTTAAAAATTAAAAATGAACCACCTAATTGCCTAGTGGCAGAAAAAAATTAACTTAGATTTCTCAACTCCCTTAGGTCTCATATAATCTCAAGAAAAATGCTACATCTGATAAGATTACACACTATGGCTGGTTCTAAACATTATCAATATATGTCTTTTTGTTAAGAAAAAGTAACTTTGTTGAATGATCAGGAATAATTTCAAATTCCACTGGTATTTATATTTGTATGAAAAGCAATAAAGAACTTAAAATTATTTCATTCAATCCACATCACGTATTTAAACTTCATTTTCACAAACTCTAGCAATCAAAATGACAAAGATACTGGAGACTCAGTGTTGGGACTGGCTCGGACTGACCCCATGACACTGAGGCAAACAACTAAAGGTGTGCAGCAGACCAACCGTGGGAGCAGAGCAGGGAGACCCCGAGGGAGTACAAAGGACAGACTCTGGGGTAAGGGCATGGCACCCCATCAGACCTGACTGAAGGACAGGCCTAGAGATAAAAACAATCAGACCATGATCTATTTATAGGTTTTTCTTTCTTTAAAAAAATTTTTTGTCTTTTAATTAATCTATTCTTTTATAGGTCATTGGTTTTCCTTTTTATAGTCATTGCTATGTTCTCATATGTTGCCTATCTTGCTATGGCTTGATTTTTATGCATATTATTATCTCTACAGATCTATCTAGATAAGACAGGCTGAAAGAATAGTCTGGAGGAGAAAATAATGGGACCAATGGTTCTGAGGTGACATAGGAGAGGAGGAGGCCGGGGGTAAGAACGTGGTGTTGACCAACCCAGGGACAGAGGAGCAAAAAGTGATCCAAAATCAGTGGCAAGGAGGGTGTGAGAGGCCTGGTAGGGATTCAGCAAGGGCAATGTAACTGAGAGAAATTACTGACACCCAAATGAAGGCTGAGCATGATAGAGGGACAAGAGGAAAGGAAAAGGAAAATAGAGGAAAGAACTAGGAGACAAAGGGTATTTACCGATGTCTAAATACTGGCACGTACATATGCAAATACATTTATATAGGAGGATGGGGAAACAGATCTACGTGCATATATTTATAAGTTTAGTATTAAGACAGCAGATGGACATTGGGCCTCCACTCAAGTACTTACTCAATTCAAGAACACATTGTTCTATTAAATTGTCATTCCATGATGCACACCTTCCTGACATGATCGCTAAAGACAAACATGTGCATAAGCAAATGTGGTGTAGAAGGGACCAGTTATTAGATATCATATCAGTGGGTACCCACCTTCCCAATACAAACACTGAAGACAAATGTGTGCATAGGCAAATGTGGTGAAGAAAGCTGATGGTGCCCGGCTATCAAAAGAAATAGCATCTGGGGTGTTAAAGGCTTGAAGATAAACAAGCGGTCATCTAGCTCAGAAGCATCAAAGCCCACATGGAAGAAGCGCACCAGTCTGTCTGACCACGAGGTGTAGCAGAAACCAGTTATCAGACATCAAAGAACAAAAAATTTTATCATTGTAAATGAGGGTGAATGCAGAGTGGAGACTTAAAGCCCATCGGTAGGCCAACTGGACACTCCCTTACAGAAGGGTTGTAGGGAGGAGATGAGCCAGTCAGGGTGCAGAGTAGCAACGATGAAACATATATATATATATATATAACTTTCCTCTAGTTCTTAAATGCTTGCTCCCCCCAACTATCATGATCCCAATTCTATCTTACAAATCTGGCTAGACCAGAGGATATACACTGGTACAAATAGCAACTGGAAACACCGGGAATACAGGACAGATAACTGCTTCAGGACCAGTGGTGAGAGTGGCGATGCCTGGGGGGTGGAGGGAACGTGGGGTAGAAAGGGGGAACCAATTTCAAGAATCTACATATAGCCTTCTCCCTGGGGGATGGACAGCAGAGAAGAGGGCAGGGGGAGATGTCGGACAGTGTAATATATGACAAAATAATAAAAATTTGTGAATTATGAAGGGTTCATGAGGGAGGGGGAAATGGGGAGGGAGGGGGGAAAAGGAGGAGCTGATATTAAGGGCTCAAGTAGAAGGCAAATGTTTTGAGAATGATGATGGCAACGAATGTGCATATGTATGTATGGATTGTGGTAAGAATTGTACAAGCCCCCAATAAAATGATTTAAAAACCGAATTAATAAATATTTACCTTAAAAAATGACAAAGATAGGTAGAGAAAAGAAGCCCTGATGCTTGACCTCATGAAGAGATCACTGAAGATATGGGTGCTATAGTAAAGTGTGAAGAAACTAGATGGTGCCCAGCTATTAGAAAAGGGATTTATCCCAGAGGCTTAACCCATATGTGGATCCTGCAAATGGATTTGGGTCTTCCATTGTCTTCTATAGCCTTCTGTAAATTAGGTGTTCACAATTCAAGTTCTAATGCCATTCCCACCTTTAGATTTGGGTTATATTATATACAATCTTTGGATCACACAAACTGTTGTGTTTCTTCCATGTGGATTTTTTGATACCTCACTTAGATGGCTCTTTGAGCCTTTAAGACAAGCATGAGAAGAAAATATTCTGAGATTGATTGTGGTAACGATTGCACAACAATTAATATGATTGATCTCCCTTTTGACCCATTTTAAAGTTGTTTCAGTTTAAAAAAAAAAAAGAAGGGGAAGTAACACATGGATTAAGCCTCCTTGCTAACATGGAATGCATTGAAAAGTGAATTGTTCCAGATGCAGTTGAAAGTTAGCACTCTATCACTGAATCTCCATTAGGATCCATTTAAATTTGCTCTAGATTTTAATACTTTCAATTGAGGTTTTTAATCTGTTTTATGTTGGTATTCTTGTGTTTTTATTTGTTTCTATGTTTTAAGTGTTTTTCTGTATATGAAATCCATCCAGGGTAGATAAATCTATAGATACAGTAACTGGATTAATGATTTCTTGGTTGGGGAGAAAATGGGAAGCTAAAAACAAGGAGTACAAGAATGAAAAAAATGGTCCAAAACTGATTGTGGTGGTGATTGTACAACTCTTCCTGGTGTGACTGAACTGTTGAAAAATTGTATGATATGTGGACTGTACGTTAATCAAACTTTTTTAAAAGAAGCCACTTAAATTAGTGAGAACCTAGGAAAGCATTTGAAGAAACAGAATCCTCAACTTAGAATCCCAAGCAAAGATGTGACAAAAATAACTCTTCAGTCCTACAATTTGGAAACATTCCAAATGAGCATGGACTGAATGGAGTATCTTTCAGCAAACTCGGTCCTGCCACTTGTTCATGTCCATCACCTTAAAGGCCTGGCTCAAACCTTACCTATTCCAAGAAACCTTCCCTGTTAAACCTCAAAACACTGGTCACTGCACCTGCCGTACCCTCCTCTTCTTTGGTGGAACAATGACTATGTCTACCTCCAAGTGAATGTTAAAACTTTTTGAAGAAAAGATGTAGCATGCAGTTTCTTACATCATCTTGCCAAATCTAAAGCAGGCCTCAAACCAGTGGACACTCCACATTATGGAAATGCACAGCACCTACTCCACTGTCTTTCAGCAAGCTCTTATTAAGCCCTTTGCAATGCTCCTTGTCCTCACTGCCAGATCCTAGACAAAGAGGAATGGAAAGATCATAATTCAAGTTAGTCCCCAGGGTTGTTAAGACCTGGTGACACAATGGCTATATGTTGGGCTGCCAACCACGAGATAAGCAGTTTGAAATCCCAGGAGAAAGATGAGGCGGTCTACCCCTATCAAGATTTATCTTCTGGGGAGGGGCCAGAGAGTCACCCTGGACCCAGGCAGTCAAATTTTTTAAGCGTCCCAGTTCCACTGCAAAATCCGACTTAGTAAATTGGAGCTTGCACAGATAAAAAAAAAAATTCATCTTCTTAGAAACCCACAGAGGCAGTTGTACCCTGTCCTGTAGGGGTGTTATGATTCAGAATCAACTTTATGGCAGTGACTATGGTGGGTGGTTTGAATTTACCCAAAGGTGTTCTGAAAGAAGGATCTGGTGATACACTTCAGAAAAATCAGTGACTGAAAAACCTGATGGAATAGGGGACTGCCAGGAACCTGTACCTGGAAGCGTTTCTTTATTCATGGGAAGGTACACTATATGAGGGGACTTCAAAAGGTTCATGAGAAAAAAAGGAACTAAAAGATCAAGGAAATTTTCTACAAACTTTTTGAAGTTTCCTTGTGTAGTAAGACCAACACTTGACTGACATTATATACATATCTGTTTTAACTCACAAATTTAACTTACAGATAGACTTATAAACAGACTTAGAAATCTTAAACAATTATGATTCATTATCAAGTTAAGTTCTTAATAATACAAACTATCTAATTACATTAGTGTAGAATTAGGTATCGATAATTTGATAAAGAATTATAAGTCTAAAACAATCCCTTCTTAGGTGTGACCTATTTACCACTGTGATCAACTTCCCAAGAAAAACATTTTCTGCAGCAAGATAATTTGTCAAGGAGGAGGTTCTTTCCCACAGATGTGCAGCCATGTTTCCCAGTATGACTCTATTTTACACAGCATTTCAAATTAACATACCTTAGATTCAGAATACCCAACGTTTTACTGTTATAGAATAATTTTCATCTCAAAATCCACATCTCACAGTCATTTCAATATGAGACTAGTGGTCAGGGAGATTGAGCTTGGAAACATTCCAAATGAGCATAGACTGAGTAGTTTCATATAACCAGCCCTGCTAAAGAGTTTTAATTAAAATTCTGATAGGAAGAGCATTAAAGTATCCCTGAGCTAACATTTCACATTCATTATTGTTAGATGCCACTAAGTTAATTCCAACTAATAGCAATTCTATGTAAATTCAGAACACAACACTGCCTGGGTCCTGTACCATCCTCACAATCACTATCATACTTGAGCCCAAGGTTGCAGCCACTGTGTCAAACCATCTTGTTGAGGGGCTTTCCTGTTTTCCGCTGACCCTCTACTTTGCCATTACCTATTTACATGTACACCTCTCAATACACTGCCAAAAAAAAGTCAGAAAGCTTGTAATCCCTGTACAGGTAGACTTAAGACTCTATTCTATTTTGACTCCATTGTGAGTTCATTCTATTTTTTTAAGTTTCCATTATTATTGCCTTCTATTATATGCTTTATAAACATAGAAGTGTCATGAACAGTAAACCATACAATTATCTATCTGTGAATGAACTTTTGAAAATGAAAACATCAGCAGAGCACATGCTGTAACATATATTCATTATAAGGATGACCCTAAGAGTTTGGTGTAACCTGAATATATTGGGAACTACCTGTATCTAACAGAGAAGTGAAGACAATGGTATTGTCATATATTGCTGGTAGAAATGTGAACTGCCAGTATTAAGAAAAAATTTGATAGTAGTATCTATTGGACTTTAAAAATACAGTTGTAGTCTTTCTTCATTATCTGTGGAGTTGGTATCCCTCAATCCCCAAGATACCAAACTCCATGGAGGCCCAAGTCCCTTATATAAAATGGCATAGTACTTGACTATAACCTATACACAATTTCTGTATATTTTAAATCATCTCTAAGTTACTTACACCTAATCCAATGTAAATAGTACTTTAAGATCCCACTTAGCTGCACAGGATTGCTTTGACCATGTAATTGCTTCCTTGTCACCTTCCCTGCTTCCAGTATTTTCAATCCTAAATTGGTTGAATCAGAGATTAGAACCATGGGTACGGAAAGCTAACTGCACTCTTTAGCTCATTATTTCCCTCCCTAGGAATATACTTCATAGACGTATATACACCCCAAATCAAACCCACTGCCAACAAGTCCATTCTGATTCACAGTAACTATATGTAGGATTTCCAAGGCTATGAAACTTTACGGGAGCAGAAATTCTCCTCTTTCTCCCAATGAGCCACTATAGATTTGAATTGTTGACCTGTGGTTATGTGGTTAGCAGCCCAATGAATAACCCACACCAGGGATCCTTAGGAATATATATAGCAACATATATAAAAAATATGTAAAAGGATGAGCACCATATAATTTTTCGTAATGGTTAAAAATGCAAGAAAAAGAAGCAACAAGCATAGCTCCCACTAAAGGAGTAGCTACTGAATACACTACCCAACATACAGGCCATGAGGCCATATATAGCTATTAAAAATCACCTGGAGCTACAAACGAAGCAGAAAGATCCCATTAAATATTGTTGTGTGAGAAAATAAGGTAAAAGATCCCTATAATAAGATCTTGTTCAAAAACAAACAACAACAGGAGAAGACCATGTATGAGTGTATGTGTGTGGTGAACATGGACCTCTACAGTGTTATGAGAGTGTAGGGGAAAATACAGAAGAACACAAAGTTATTTCATATGGTTTGGGAGTAGAGACATATTAATGTGTGAGGAATGGGGAATGAGAACAGGAAGGAGAAGTAAAAAAAAGGGAGAAGGCTGCACTTTAAAAAGGAGGAAAATGTTCAGATTTATGCAACTACATAAAATCATTTGTGTGTGTGTATACAGGGTGGTTTGATGGAAACTAATAACATAATTAAAGAAAACATTGGCACATTTAAAAAATATTAATAAACCCCTAAATAGGCATGAATAAATCAAGATTTTCAATAATTTTTTCACTTACTTCATTTTAGTTGCTGTACTATGTTTTTGAACCTATATAGCATGTCTCTAAAACTGGCCTCTGGTTTATCATAATGCTCACCACCTAGGAAATCAGAGTGAAGACCCCAAACAGCTTGAAAACGTCAGCAACAGGTAAGCCAAGTCACTAGCAAGCACAAGTAATATGCAATAAAAGTATACTCTATAATATATAACCATGAGATAATGTTCAATACACTTATTTTAATTCTGCAATGACCAAATGCAACAAATATTGATGATGCTTACTATCGTTGATGACTTATGAGTAGATTAGATTATGGTCTTCATTAACATGTGGTTAAAAACTATTGCACACCCTAAGAAACAGGTAAATGAATCTCAGAAACCCAAATGCTGACATTGTAAAAAGGAAAGGAAAGGAAAGAAAGCATCTTCCAATAACTAACTAGTCTAAGGTCACAAACCTATTACCATCAAGGTGATTCTGACTCACCGTGACTCTATAGAATAACTGCCTCACAGACTGATGGTTCTGGGAGACATGGGAGAGGGGGTGGTGGGGATAAAGGAAGCAGTGTTAACAACCCCAAGGACAAGGGAACAATAAGTGATCCAAATTGGTGGTGAGGAGGGAGTAGGAGGCCTGGTAGGGCGTAACCAAGGGTAATGTAACCGAAAGGAATTACTAAAACCCAAATGAAGGCTCAGCATGATAGTGGGACAAGAGGAAAGTCAAAGGAAATAGAGGAAAGAGTTAGAAGGCAAAGGGCATTTATAGAGGTCTAAATACAGGCATGCACATATGTAAATATATTTATATATGAGGATGGGGAAATCAATCTATGTGAATATATTTATAGGTTTAGTATTAAGGTAGCAGATGGACATTAGGCCTCTACTCGAGTACTCCCTTAATGCAAGAACACTTTCTTTGTTCTATTAAACTGGGATTCCATGATGCTTACCTTCCTGACACGATCACTGAAGACAAAGCGTATGCATAAGTAAATGTGGTGAAGAAAGCAGATGGTAATCAGCTATCAAAATAAAGTGTCTGGGGTCTTAAAGGCTTGAGGATAAAAAAGCGGCCATCTAGCTGAGAAGCAACAAAGCTCACATGGAAGAAGCAACCTGTGTGATCATGAGATGTCAACAGGTCAGGTATCAGGCATCAAAGAACAAAAAATGATATCATTGTGAACGAGGGGGAGTGTGGAGTGGAGACCCAAAGCCCATCTGTAGGCAACTGGACATCCCCTTAAAGAAGGATCTCCGGTAGGAGACGAGCCAGTCAGGATGCAGTATAGCACCAATGAAACGTACAACTTTCCTCTAGTTCTTTAACGCTTCCTCCCCACCACTATCATGATTCCAATTCTACCTTACAAATCCTGCTAGACCAGAGGATGTACACTGGTAGAAATGAGAGCTGGAAACCCAGGGAATCCAGGACAGATAAACCACTTAGGACCAATAATGAGAGTAGCAATACCAGGAGGGGAAGGGGGAAAGGAAGGGGAAGGTGGGGGATAAAGGGGAAACCGATCACAATGAGCTACACAATGGGGGAAGGACAACAAAAAGTGGGTGAAGGGAGACAGGGGTCGGTGTAAGATATAAAAATATATATATACATATATAAATTATCAAGGGTTCATGAAGGAGGGAGGGAGGGGGGACAATGAGGAGCTGATATCAAGAACTCATGTAGAAAGAAAATGTCTTGAGAATGATGATGGCAACAAATGTACACATGTGCTTGATACCATGGATATATGTATGGATTGTGATAAGAGTTGTACAAGCCCCCAATAAGATGATTTATAGGGGGGAAAAGAGAATAACTGCCTGAGTTCCAAAGCTATAATCTTTATGGAAGCAACCTAAAGTGGCTAGTGGGTTAGAATCACTAAGGAGCATCCTGGAAGTACTGTTTTCCAGTCAGCTTTGTTTATTCTTCTGGCATTCCATATATATTCAACATTCTCCAGAAAAAAAACATAATTCAAATGCAACATTTTTTATCCAGTTTTCCTCATTTGCTCAATTCTGTCCCCTACTTCTAATCAAAGTGAAACCTTTTTTCACTGTCATAAGTCAATACTGACTCACAGCAACTCTAGAAGACAGAGGAGAGAACTGCCCCCGTGAGTTTCTGCCACAGTAATTGTCTATGGGAATAGAAAGAAAGTCTTGTCTTTCTCCTTTATATACACTGTTTATTCTAGTTTTCAGTTCTTTCTTTAGGATACCCTTCCTATCTGAATACCTCCCTGCATACCCTACCCTCCTCTGAAGTCTATTGCCTATCTGAATTCCTTTTACCTTCTATGACATAACTCTTAAGTTTACCTTCAGTGTAAAACTTTTCTGAGCTCACCTGAGGAGCTGGTGAGTCAGTTCCAACCAACAGAGACCCTCTATACAACAGACCAAAAAGTGGTCCAATCTTGCACCATCCTCATAGCCATTCTCATGCTTAAGCCCATTGTTATAATCACTGATGTTAAAGCATCTTGTCAAGGTTGTTCCTCTTTTTCACTGCCCTTCTACTTTACCAAGCATGTCCTTTCCCAGGGACTGGTCTTTCTTTCTTAGGATCCTTATATCCTCTAGAATCACCGCCTTTCTAACAACAGAAACGCCCGAGTCTCAGCATTATGCCTTCTACTTCTCAGGAATCTTGCAGTGTCTACTGTATAATCAACAAGTAATAAATACTTGCTGGCTGAAAGAAAAGACTCATGTTAGCAAGGGGTCTAATCAGCCCTCCATTAGTCAACACTAACAGCAGAGCCACTACACAGAAAGAAAACAATGTGAAGTCCAACTATCTTTCAGGGGTTTTATTTGTATTAAATACAGTGTAGCTGATTTCAATTTGCTCGGAAGTCACCAAGATGCCACAAATGGTCTAACTGCACAATTCCTCCCTTGTCAGAGCTCAGTTCCTCACCAGCACATCATTCCATACTGGCAAACCACTGCACAACTTCTCCTCATCAGACACAGAGATAAAAATGAACAGAGGCAGTCATGTTCTAAACATTTGCTGATTTATACCTTCCCTTAATAGGGAGATCATTGTTTGGGCACAAAAGATCATCTCTTTCAAATCTTACTGGGCAAATAGCTTATTTATGTCAACAAAGTGCTTTTGTAAACAGAATGTGGTGATAATAGCAATAGGAATTTGAAACAAAGTTTTGCCAAAGCAAATCCTGTGATGATCTACCCTTAGGATAATCCAGGGTTGTTAAAGTGCCAAATTCTTCTCATAGTCCATAGAGATTTGCTTCAGCCTAAGGCTATTTTTCCTAAATGAGAGTTCTAAACTCTTAAAACTCCCTCTGGTTAGCTTCTCTTTCTCAACTGGCTGGTCCAAGTTTCTTCATGACAACATACCGCACAACTGAAAGGGCTCAGTTTCACAGCCTGGCCTGTTGGTCTTTATAACTGGTTGAAGCCACAGCTTTCTCCTAGACACAACTCAAACAGCCAAGCTTATCTCCAGAAAACTCTAAGTATTTTCAGCAACCCAAGGGCAACAGTTCTTCTACTAAAATATTTCCCCACATCTTCCTGTTTGGGCAGGTCCTGCTGAAGTCCCCCTCCCCATCATGGGGAATTTGAGTAAAAACACTGTTAGCTTCCAGTTCCCTTAGGCAAATTTCCAGCTCCAGTGCAAGGCCACAAGGTTAAACATTTCTTGATGACGCAAGTGGCTCACTCAGGGAGGAACAAGGGGGGAGGGGGGATAAAAACTTTTTCTTCCTAGTGTAGTAAATCAAGTACAGAGGCCAAGTCTTTAAGAGAAAAAGAGAGACAAGAGAAAGAGATATAGATAGACAGATAGACAGACAAGTTAAACTATACACTGTTCGCTCTGCGAAGGCCCCCAGTACAGAACTAGGATAGCAGCTGTGGGACAGGAGAAAAGCCAACTGTAAGACCAGCAATCTAACTGAATCCATAGATAAATCTCTAGAATATTAAAAGCATTGCATGTTTCCAGCTACTGTATAAGTTAAAATAACTAGCACAATTAAAGCAAAGTGACAGAAGCAGTGGTCATGAGGTGAAATGAGTTTTGCATACATCAAACCATAATTAAGAGAGTAAAACGTTGGGAAGGTTATATAACCAGAAGGGACACTTCATTAGCTTCTTGGGGAAACGAATACAAGACTGATCATCAAGAATACAGACTGATGTGAGTGGCAGCTGAGCTCTGAATTCCTGGCTACAGGCAGATGAAAGCAACAGAAGATCCTAAATGAAAACAGAATAAAAATGGAATTGTTACCATGGAACTGATTTCGAGATCACAGACCTTTATTATTAGAAAGGGTATATTGCTTACAAGAAAATGCCAATGATTGGGGGGGGGGAACCCATTGTTCCATTTGTGCAATGTTTTTATTCAATCTTTTGTAAAAATGTGGGAAATACTGAAAATATCTACTTTTGAAGAAGTACAATCAAAATGCTACTTACACGTGAGGATGGTACTATCAGGAAGGACCAGTCTCTGAAGGAGGACCCATGTGAAAGAGGGAAAAACACAACTGACACAGTAGATACAACAATGGGCTCTAACCTAATGATTTTGAGTATGGCACAGAACTAGGCAATAGTTTGTTCTGTTGTACAAAGAGTTGATAATAATGAGAACTGATTAATACCTAGCAATAACATGTGCTAACAATTGGGGATACAAATGGATATATGACAATACTGCAGGCTTACTAGGTGCAATAATATATACCACTCTGTGGTCTCAGAAATCCAGAGCAATTTTACTCTGTCCTATAGGGTTCGCTATGAGTCGGCATTGACACAATGGCAGGGAGTTATAGGAGAACAGCATTTCAGTCTTTCAGAGGAGCCAAAGATAGCATGCCATCTAACAGTGGTAGCCACTGAGCTGAAATGTGAAGGCTGAGTAGAAAGAAGTGAATGCCTTCAAGCAGAGAGGAATGAACAAAGCAGAGGGAAGATCACATGCAGTGGAAGAGCAAAATGAAAGAGCTGAGAGTGTTCTAGAAACTAAAAAAAAGTTCAACACTGCTGGCGGGTATGAGAGTGGAAACAACAGGAGATGACTGAATGCTCAGTCAGAGATTAGAAAGGTAAATATAATAGTTGAAGTTTTACCCTTAGGAAATTGGAAGCCAGTGCAGAATTCTGAGGAGAAAAAAATTATTTAGAATTGATCATCAAAAAATTATCTTGGGGGTTGTATGAAAGACAGATCAGGCAAGGCAGGAAGGCCAATAAAATGTATGTATATGTATGGATTGTGGTGGGAGTTGTATGAGTCCCTAATAAAATGTAAAAGAAGAAAAGAGAAAAAAATGATTAGGGCAAAGACTGTACAGATGTGCTTTATACAATTGATGTATGTATATGTATATGTATATGTATGAACTGTGAAAAGAATTGTATGAGCCCCAATAAATTGTTAAAATAAAAAAATGGTTTATGTAGGACAGTGAGAGAAAAGAGAAGAGGTCAAAGAAGAGACAGAAGTTATGGAACTCAAAAGTGAAATACATGTGGGGAGTAAAGTAAAGGAGGAATCGAGAATGACTCCTAATTTTCTGGTTTGGGCAACTGGTACCTAATTGGGGAAGTGGGCTTGGGGGTAGTCCTGGACAATAACCACATCAGCTTTAAATGCAAAAGTCTGAAGTGCATGTGAGTTGAGTAGATGTCCTGGGGGAAGAAACAGTGGAGTAACTGAATTGCATAGATACAGGTATCACTGGAAGTGATATCTGAAGCCACAGTTGAGGATAAAATTGTTAAGAGAAAAGGGTACAGTGACCAGAAGAGAAAGGCAAGAACTAACCCTGGGAAATACTGGCATTAAAGGGCAAGCAGGAAGAGACTTAAAAAAAGTGACTGGAGGCCAGAAAAGCAGGGCAGAATGAGATAGTCTATGTCTACAGCTACCTAGACCCCTATGACCACTACAGATGCTGATGAGGAACAAAAAGTCCCTCTCTTCCTGGCATCTAGTTCACAGATACATAACTCAATGTCAGTGTATCAGGTTTTCCAATCAAGGATTTTGCATATTGAAGACATGGCATAATTATGGAGAATATAAGTAAATTATTCATGGTACTGTGGCAAGTGTGATCTGGTGGCAGTGCCAACAGCAGCAAGTGTTCACTAGAGGCCAAGCAGTAGCTCGGTCCATTGAGCAGTGCTAGTTCAGAACCCTGAACAGATTGCCCCATGCACAGTCTTCATTAGGTCTTGCCTCACTGGGTTCTGCTCAACTTCTAGACTTCATTATTCAGTCTTCTTATTAGGGCTGTATACTATTCAATACTGTGGCAGTTATATAATCTGTCAACTTGAGGAAAGGGTGGAGCCTAGCCTGTCAATCAGGTTTCATCTTGAAGACCTCATTTGGACATGAGACACAGATAAATAGCTCACTGGAGGCCAGGCACACACACACTCTGCTTTGCTTTCCTGCTGACAAGTCAC
The DNA here is from genome assembly GCF_050624435.1 of Tenrec ecaudatus. Taxonomy (NCBI): domain Eukaryota; kingdom Metazoa; phylum Chordata; class Mammalia; order Afrosoricida; family Tenrecidae; genus Tenrec; species Tenrec ecaudatus. Next base: position 10,427,148 of record NC_134535.1, read on the forward strand.
ATGATGCTCTGCTGATAGAGCCAGGGCCCTGGAGCTGGAAGAGCCACGTGGAGATCCACGCCAGCACCGAGCTGCTTCCACCAGCACTGGATCCATAAGACTTTCTATCCACTGGCCTCTGATCTTTCTGCATTCAACATCATTGCATGTGTTGTGTGAGTCTGAAGAGGAAGTTATCAACTGCTATCAGACTTATGGACTTGATCTGGACTGGGCTGGGTATTTTCTTAATACACAATTACTCTTTATATAAATATCTTTCTTACACACATTAGTGTCTATGAATTTGTTTCTCTAGTCAACCCAGACTAACAAATACTTCTTCAAGAAATTAATTTTGTTTACCTATGTTAGCCAGTGTTGGTTTACCCCAAAGAACTTTTGAGTAGTACAAAATGAGGAGAAAGCACCAAACTGGGTCAATGGTAGAGAAAGATCAAGTAAGATGGAGAACAGAGTGGATCCACTGGGTATGACGACTAGCAGGTCACTAGTGATCTTGGTGAATATGTTATCTTATTCCCTTCTTACATGTTGTGAGGAGGAGAAAGTAAGAACTGCATTTTTATTACAGGGAGAAAAACACGTAAAGAAGATTAAGAAAGAAAAAAAAAGAAGATTAAGAAGATCATCTAAAATTCCAGATCATAAATTTCTTTTTACTATCTAAGATCATCCCCCAAATGAAGTTATTTTGTGAGTATTCCCTAAAGGATGTGTATGCTAAATGGTTAAACTCCTTCTTATACCAAATGTCAACTGGCACAGATGATAGATAGTCAGATATGGTTCCTAATGCTGGTTTTCCAGGTCCTTCAAAAAATCCTAGCAAAAACACTAACATTCTTGTAGATAACCGCCCTGACACATACCTAAGAAGAATTCTTACCATCATCCTTCCATGATTCATCTATAGTATTTTGATTATTTTAAGAATACATCATCAGTTATGAGAGACTCCTCAAGCAAAAGAGATCTTCTATGACTGACCATGAGAACCACTGTGGGAATGAGAGGTTGAGAGCTTTCAAAAGAACATGGTTATTTCTCAACTTCATTCCTTTGGGATATGTCACAGCCAGGAAGAGAGAAATTGAAAAAAGCAGCTTTCACAAGCTGCCAAATCTATGTCCTAGTCCCAGGAGATAATTAGTCAATGAGGTTTTGTGGAGTTGATGTAATGTTGGCAGAGGCTAATGTTTTATGGTTGAACATGTTCCCTCTTGATATTTAGCGACAAGGCTAAAAGGGATGACATCCTAGAAAGCCAAGCAATGCGTCTTAAAAGTAATTTGTAAACTGTAACCGTGCTATCTCCACCATGAGTAGCTTGCAAGAGTATTTGTTAAACTGTGTTTGCAATTTTATATACATTAATTCTTTTGCTATGAAAAGACGTTCTTAAGCACCTCACAAAGTGCTTAAGTAGGATTTAGAAAGTTTAAAGTAACAAAAGAAATTAGAAGAAAGTTTTCCAAAGTATAAAGTCTGTTAGTAGCATTTTAATTCCACTAGCACACTTAAAGTTGTCTGACATTCTTAGAAAAATTATTTTTACAACTGAGTACACGAAGCCAAGAGCTTCCAGAGGCATCATACAATGTACGTCTACAGAAATTGTCAGTCTTAATCTTAGAAGTACACTGATACTCAGGAAGTAAATTCAGAGGGCAAAGAGCAGAAGTTTTATAAGCAATTAACACTCTTGATTTGAGCGTGAGCTATAACACTTCAAAATAAATGCTTGTAGTTTTAATAAAAATTAGTAGGTCATCTGAAAATATTATACAATTATCTCCTAAAGGCTGTGACAAAACTAAGTACATCAAAAACAAAAAAAATTAAAATCTCTAATTAATAAACAAAACATTAACAAATACAAGCAATTCCTGGATTACGAATGATTTCCAATCCTAAACCGTCTTTAACATGGATAAATGAAAACCAAAGTCACTGTCATTGAGTGGATCTGGATTCAGAGTGACCTTATAGGGCAGAGTAGAACTGCTCCTTTGGACTCACAAGACTAAATCTTTACAGGACAGATACAGCACATCTTTATCCCTCAGAGCAAATGCTGGATTCAAATGACTGACCTTGCAGTTTGCAGCAATACAATGCATAACACGCCACATCACTATTTAATACAAAGTTAGGTATATTGGAACAGCTAGAAATTATTCATATCTAACATATTAGTCAAATGTTTGTCTTTGTATATCTTTCTACACATAAAAATATTAGAGATGCACATTCAGATGAGTGGGTTTCAGAAACTAGGTAGAAAACAGAATTAAAAGATATTAAATACTTGAATGAACTTTTGAAGCCACCCATACACAATAACATCTTTAACACAATACAGTAATAATGTTTTGATATGTATCACAAAGTAACATTTCTTACTAAAACCATTATAAGTATCTCAAAAATTTTAATTAAATAGCTGTGGAAGTGAAGATTTTAATTATGGCCCTTCTATCCATGTCTCTGGAACTCTCACCAAATGACTGGGTCGAAGTATGCAGATAGGGCAGGTGTAACTCTAATAAAGGCGACTGGGTCACTTTTGGTTGCTACTCACCTGGTTAAGGCTATAGGAATAGCCATCTCAGGAGGAGGAATAGATAAAATCTCAGAACTATCAATCAAGGAAAAAGACCACCAAAGGAGCACATTTGAGATCTCGGTGTGGTGGAGGCCAAGGCCAGAATCACCAGAAGCTGTGGCATCGAGATAATGGAACAGAGCAAAAGAGTAGAAACCTGAGGCTGAGGCAAGGAGATCATGAGACAGAACAGAAGGGCAGTACTGAGACCACGGGGCTATTCAGCAGAGCAGTAGGCTGGCTTCCTGGCCACTGAAGCAGAGGTCAAGGAACCACATGGATGAAAGGCTGAGAACTGGAGAGAGATTGGGCTGTTTGATGAGGAGCGAGGTGTCTCTAGGAAGCAGCGCTTGTACCTTTTGTTTTCTGATCCTGGCTTGTGGTAACTTCGCTAATAAACCCCTTTAAACCATGAATATTGTCAGTGAATTTTATGTGGCTACTGAAACAGATTATTGGACCCACAGAAAAGCAAAGTGTTGGGAGGGTGGGTTGGAAAGGGGGAACTAATTACAAGGATCTACATGTGGGATGATCAACAGAAAAGTGGGTGAGAAGCAACAAAGCCCACAAAGAAGAAGCACACAAGCCTAAGCGAACATGAGGTATCGAAGGGATCAGGTAGCCGACATCAAAGAACAAAAACCATCATTGTGTGATCACCTTCCCCACATAAACGCTGAAGACAAATGTGTGCGTAAGTAAGTGTGGTGAAGAAGGCTGATGGTGCCCAGCTATTGAGAGATACAGTGTCTGGGGACTTAAAGGCTTGAAAGTAAACAAGCGGTCATCTAGTCCAGAAGTAACAAAGCCCACATGGAAGCAGCACACCAACATGTGTGATCATGAAGGGTCGAGGGGACCAGGTTTCAAGCAACAAAGGCGGGGGGAGGGGGCGGGGAATATCGTGAATGAGGGGAGTGCATGATGGGGACCCAATGCCCATCTGTAGACAAAAGGCCATCCCTTGCAGAGGGGTAGTGGGGAGGAGATGGGTCACTCAGGGTTCAGTGTAGCAATAATGAAACTCACAACCTTCCTCTAGTTCTTAAACGCTTCCTCCCCTGCATCGATCATGATCCCAATTCTACCTTGCAAACCTGATTAGACCAGAGGATGCACAGCGGTACAGTTGGGATCTGGAAACACAGGGAATCTAGGACAGATGAACCCTTCAGGACCAACAGTGAGAGTGGCGATAACAGAAGGGAAGGGGGTGTAAAACAGGGGGAATTGATCCCAGGGGATCTACATGTGACCTCCTCTCTGGGGGATGGGCAACAGGAAAGTGGGTAAAGGGAGACGCTGGGCAGTGTAAGAGAAGATAAAATAATAATTTATAAATTATTAAGGGTTCCTGAAGGGGGGAGCAGGGATGGAAGGGGAGGGAAAAAAGGAAAATGGATTCTAAGAACCCAAGCAGAAGGCAAATTTTGAGAATGATGAGGACAACAAATGTATAAGGGTGCTTTACTCAATTGATGTATGTATGGATTGTGATAAGAGTATTATGAGCCCCAATAAAATGATTTTAAAAAGAAAAGAAAAAAAAGTGGGTGAAGGGAGACGTCGAACAGGGCAAGATATGACAAAATAATAATTTATAAATTATCAAGGGTTCATGAGGGAGTGGGGAGCAGGGAGGGAAGGGAAAATGAGGAACTGATGCTTAGGGGCTTAGGTAGAAAGCAAATGTTTTGAGAATGATGAGGACAATCAATGTACAAATGTGCTTTACAATCTGTATGGATTGTGATAAGAGTTGTATGAGCCCCTAATGAAACGATAAAAATTACCATCTCATAAAAAAGAAAGAAAGCAAAGCAAAGCAGAGTGTCATGAGAAGAAGGGTGGATGTGAAAATAGGGTAAAGAATGATGGAGGGTAGAACCCTGCCTGACCTCTACCTTGTGGCAACTGGCCTTGGGCTAAGATGGCCATAGTTTTTCCTTGTCCCTTTTATAGTCAAAGGAGATCAGATATAACATCTGTGACTTTTTCTCAATAGCCTTTCTGTGAGTTAATTTGTGTGATTGTAAAGTTATGTGCCAACTTGTCTGGGCCATGATTCTCAGTGGTTTGGTAGATGATTTAGTCATCCTCTCTGTAACCAGCTCTGACATAATACATCACTGCCATGATGTATTATGGCATAACAGACCATTATAGCTCTGTTATGACCAGCCAATCAATTGAAAATGAATTTTCTCAAATGTGGCCTATAGACACTTGAGCAACATTCACTTGCTTCCACCCCCTCCCTCCGGATCTGGATCTTGACTCTGACTTGTCATCTGACCTCCAGTTCTTTGAACTTTAACCAGTAGCCTTTAATAATGCTTGCTGATCCTGAAGCCATTAGCCTATGCAAACTGAGTCAGAAACTTTCCATTTTACCTGCTGCACTTGGACTCACCTTCTTTGCAAGTCAGCAGCCTGCCATCTGACCAACTAACCTTGAGTTCATTAGTCCTATCGTTATGTGAGTCAGAAGACTCCTCTAGCCTCACATCTGACCTACAGACTTGGAACTTGTCAATCTCTACAACTGTGAAAGCCATTTCCTTTAGGTGAGTACGTGTATATATATTTATTATTGTATCCAGAAAATATTTTTATCTACATAAATAATCTTAAATGGTTTTGCTTCTGTAGAGAATCCAGCCAAAGACCATTCAAACTAAGGAGTAAGGGTAATACATAAGTCAGATATTTTAAGTGTCAATTCCATATTTCAAACATGAGACTCAATATTCAATACTGGGGAAGAGGTGCACGTCTTTAATGGATACAAAACTTTATAGTTTATGTATCTTAAGAATTTCACAGAAATTAAGAATGATACTTCTTAAAGTAAATGAGGAGGGTATAAAAACAATCCTCTTCATCTTCTAAAGAAAAGTCAAAAGTAGAATGGTTTAGATTTTAGATAGAGAAGATGTTTCTCTATCTTCATTAACATACACCTACAGTCAGCATATAATATGTATTAAACACCTTGATAAATGCTGGAAAAATCATCCGTGTAAACAACTGCCTCTTTTGTTATGATACTAGAAGAACTGGATGCTGCCTAACTATCATTATTGAACATTGACCAAAGATTTTATTAAAAAATCCAGATTTTAAAAAAAAGGCAACCAACTAAAAAGGAGGGGAAGAAAAAGTGAAACAGACATGGTTAGTGAGGGAAAAGGGCACTAACCTACGCAAGGGGAGGGTGTTGTTTATTGTTTATATCTCCACAAGAGAAGGAGAGAGAGACCAGACTTCAACCTGGTACGCAGGTGAAAATGTGACTGCAACCTACTTGCAAGAAGCAGGAAACTAATAGAGAGGTCTACGAAGCCAGCCCTAACCCCAACACACAGAAGCAAACGAACAGGGAAGAATAGAGAGTGGAACATATCCTGGCCCACCAAACCGGGAGGACAATATTCCATAGGGCAGGACCTATCACGAGACACGACATCCCTCACTGACCCATAGAGCTACGAGGGACAACACTGGAGGCACAGTACAGGAATTGTGCCCGATCTGACCCCATCACACTGGGGGAAAATGCTAAGGGCATGCAACTGAGCAGCAAGGGGAGCAACGCAATGAAGTTCCAGGAGAACCAAAAATAGGCTTTGGGGCCAGGGCATGGCACTCCATCAGATTTGACCAGAAAACATGCTTAAATGTCAACAAACAGACCTGTAACTATTCACGGGCTTTTCTTTTTATTTTCCTTGATTTTTTTCTGTTGTTTTCTTTTGCTCTGCCTTGTTTTTGTGCTTATTATTGTCTCTGCATGTCTATTTAGGTAAGATTGACCAAACAAACAATCTGGAGGAGAAAACAATGGGATGACAGTTCCAGGGGTCCTGGGAGAGGGGAGGCAAGGAAAGGAAGTGGGGGTTAACAAACCCAGGGACAAGGAACAACAAGTGATCTAAAATCAATGGCAAGGAGGGTATAGGATGCCCGGTAGGGCTTGATCAAAAGCCATGTAAATGAGAGGAATTCCTGAAACCAGAATGAAGGCAGAACATTATTGTGGAAGAGGAAAATTAAAGGAAATAGAGAAAAGAACTAGGAGGCAAAGGGCATTCATAGAGGTCTAAATAGAGACATGTACATATGTACATATATTTTTATATCACAATAGGGAAACAGATCTATGTTCATATATTTATAATGTTAAGTATCAAGGTAGCAGATGGACATTGGGCTTCTACTCAAGTACTACCCTCAACAAAAGAACACTTTGTTCTAATAACCTGGCATTCTGTGTTGTTCACCTTCCCAACATGATTGTTGAAGACAAAATGGATGCACAGCAAATGTGGTGAAGAAAGAGGATGGTGTCTGGCTATCAAAAGATAAAGTATCTGGGCCATATGGCCGGCCCCACTATGAGACACAACATCCCTCACTGACCCATAGCCCTACAAGGGACAACACTGGAGACACAGTGTAGGAATTGTGCCCAATCTGGTTCCACCACATGGAGGCAAAACACTAAGGGACTGCAAAAGAACAGCAAGGGGAGCAGAGCAACGAAGTCCCCAGGGACTACCAGAAATAGACTTTGGGGCCAGGACTTGGCACTCCAACAGACTCGACAAGAAAACACGCCTAAAGGTCAACAAACAGTCTTTGAACTAACAACAGGCCTTTCTTTGTTGTTGTTTTGTCACTGGCTTTTTGTCATTGTTGTTTCTTTTCTTTTGTTGCTTTGTTTTGCTCTGTCTTGTTTTTGTGCATGTTATTATCTCCGCAGGCCTGTCTAAATAAGGTAGGCTGGATGAGCAAGCTAGAGGAGAAAAGAATGGGACAATGGATCCAGGAGAACATGGGAGAGGTGAAGGTAGAGGGGGAAAGGAAGTAGTGTTAACAGACCCAGGGACAAGGGAACAACAAGTGATCCAAATCGGTGTTGAGGTGGGTGTAGGAGGCCTGGTAGGGCGTAACCAAGGGTAATGTAACCGAAAGGAATTACTAAAACCCAAATGAAGGCTCAGCATGATAGTGGGACAAGAGGAAAGTCAAAGGAAATAGAGGAAAGAGCTAGGAGGCAAAGGGTATTTACAGAGGTCTAAATAAAGGCATGCACATATGTAAATATATTTATATATGAGGATGGGGAAATAGATCTATGTGCATATATTTATAGGTTTAGTATTAAGGTAGCAGATGGACACTGGGCCTCCACTCAAGTACTCCCTCAATGCAAGACTATTTTTTCTGTTAAACTGGCATTCCATGATGCTTACCTTCCCAACACAATCGCTGAAGAAAAAGCGGGTGCATAAGCAAGTGTAGTGAAGAAAGCTCATGGTGTCTGGCTATCAAAAGATATAGCGCCTAGAGTCTTAAAGACTTGAAGGTAAACAAGCAGCCACCTAGCTCAGAAGCAACAAAGCCCACATGGAAGAAGTACGCCAGCCTGTGTGATCACAAAGTGTCGAAGGGCTTAAGTACCAGGCATCAAAGAACAAAAAATTAAGTCATTGTGAATGAGGGGAACTGCAGATTGGGGACCAAAGATCCATCTGTAGGCAACTAGACATCCCCTTACAGAAGGGTCATGGGGAGGAGACGAGCCAGTCAGGGTGCAGTGTAGTAACTATGAAACATACAACTTTCCTCTATTTCCTAAATGCTTCCCCCGCCACCAACATGATCCCAATTCTACCTTACAAATCTGGTTAGAGCAGAGGATGTACACTGGTACAGATAGGAACTGGAAACACAGGAAATCCAGGGTAGATGATCCCTTTAGGACCAGTGCCGAGAGTGGGGATACCGGGAGGGTGCAGGGAGGATGGGGTGGAAAGGGGAAAATGATTACAAGGATCTCTATATAACCTCCTCCCTGGGATATAGACAACAGAAAAGTGGGTGAAGGGAAACAACGGACAATGTGAGATATGACAAAATAATAATTTATAAATTATCAAGGGTTCATGGGAGGCGGGGGAGCGGGGAAGGAGTGGGGGAAAATTAGGAGCTGATTCCAGGGGCTTAGGTGGAGAGCAAATATTCTGAGAATGATAATGGTAACAAATGTACAGATATGCTTTACAGAATTTATGTATGTATAATTGTGATAAGAGTTGTATGAGCCTCCAATAAAATGGTTTAAAAAAATAGGAGTGAGAAAGAGGAGGAGCACAAAGGGGTTCAAGCACAGAAGTGGAAAATGAAGGTAAAGAGAAGCAGATGTTATGGAGTGATTTTTAATCCCCAAATTACATGTTGTAAATTCCAACACCAAGATATATGGATATAATGTTATGTATATATTTGTTTTTATATGAATAAACTATGTCAATGCAAAAAAAAAAAGAGTGTCTGGGGTCTTAAAGACTTAAAGATAAACATATGGTCATCTAGCTCAGAAGCAACCAAGCCCACATGGAAGAAGCACACCAGCCTGTGTGATCAGGAGGTGTCAATGGGATCAGGTATCAGGCATCAAAGACCTAGAACAAAAAAATAATGTCAATGTATATGAGGGGAGTGCAGCGTGGAGACACAAAGCCCATCTGTAGACAACTGGACATTCCCTTAGTGATATTAGGAGAATAAGAACAGACAAGACAGACAGAAAGTAAGTATAGGCTTTGGAGGAATTAACTGCAGAAAACCTGTGAACAGTGCTGAAACACTGTATTATACTGAATGACTGATGAACAAAAGTAGAACATGGTCAGAGATAGTGCCAGAAGAGGAGCCCTTCAAGTCAGAAGCCACTCTAAATAAGACTGAGGACGAGCTGCCTTCTCAAAATAGATGTGGATGGAGTAAATACTGTAGGAGGAAAGCCTTTGGGACCTTCATTTGCTGATGAAGGTCCCAAATGTTCTAAAAAAAAGTCACATCAATGTGAATGAAGGGGAGTGGAGACTCAAAGCCCATCTGTAGACAATTGAGTATCCTTTTACAGAAGGGTCACAAGGAGGAGACGAGCCAGTCAGGGTGCTAGTATAGCACCAATGAAGCATACAACTTTCCTCCAGTTCTCTAATGCTTCCTCTCCACCACTATCATGACCCCAATTCTACCTTACAAATCTAGCTAGACCAGAACAAGTACACTGGTACAAATAAGAGCTCAAAACATGGAATCCAGGACAGATAAACCCCTCAGGACCAATAATGAGAGTAGTGATATCAGGAGATTAAGGGAAAGGTAGGGGGGTGGGGGGATAGGAAAACCTGATCACAATGATCTACATATAACTCCCACCACCAGCCAGGAGGACGGACAACAGAAAAGTGGGTGAAGGGAGACAGTGGTCAGTGTAAGACATGAAAAATATATAAATAAATTATCAAGAGTTCATGAAGGAGGGAGGGTGGGGGGTGGTGAAATGAGCTGATACCAAGGCTCAAGTAGAAAATGTATTGAAAATGAAGATGGCAACATAAGTACAAATGTGCTTGACTCAATGGACGGATGTATAGATCGTAATAAGAGCTGTAAGAGCCCACAATAAATTTTTTTTTAATTTAAAAAAAGGATTCTAGTTAAACAAGTGGCCATCTAGCACGGAAGCAACAAAGCCCACATAGAAGAAGCACACAGCCTGTGTGATTATGAGTGTCGACAGGAAGAGGGATCAGAAGTTCAAAATGAAGCACCCAAATCGAGGTGAAGGGGCGTGGATGTAGTGGAGATCCAAAACCCACCTGCAAGATAACTGGGCAGTCTCTCTCAGAAGGGCCACATAGAAAGGAAGAAAAATCGAGGGTGCAGTATAGCACTGATGAACCACATAACTACCTTCATTTTTTAATATTTCCTCCCCTTACTATTGTGGTTTTTATTTGTTACACCTCATCCATGCTAGATTTGTGTATGTTCATTTGTATATTTAAGATCATTCAGTACATGAAAGCCAAAATAGATAACCCTTCAAACCCTTCAGAAACAGTAATGGGAGTATTGGTTCCCAAGGGTATGGGAACAGGGGATTGGGGGTGGGTGGGGGGAATAAGGAGGTGATAGCACTGATGACTGTATAACCTCACTCGATGGGATTGAACAAAGAAATGCATGTGAATAGGTATACTGGATCATGTAAGATATGGAAAAACAACAATAACACTATTATACTGGGAAAAACTAATAAGGGTTCCTGGGAGAGAGAGGGATAGGACAGAGAGGGGATAAAGGGGAGCTGATATCAATGAGTTCAAGAACACAGATGTTTTAAACTGATTGTGGTAGCAATTGTACAATACTGCTTGACTGAACTAGGGATTATCATGATATCTGTAAAGGTCCCAATAAAATGATTTAAGTTCTTAAAAAAGCAATGTTATAGGTGTTAGTGAGCTACAATGGACTGGTGTTGGCCATTTTGAATCAGAAAATCATTTGGTTTACTATGCTGGGAATTAAAAGGCATGGTATTGTATTCATCACCAAAAAGGGCATTTCATTATCTATACTGAAGTATAATGCTGTGATAGGATTATATATCCTGATTCTAGGAAATCAAATCAATACATTTATTACTGAAATTTATATACCAACCCCTGAAGATAATGATGAAGAAACTGAAGAATTCAACCAATGTCTTCATTGTGAAATTCATCAAACATGTAAAAATGTACTGATAATTATTGTTGATAAGATTGGAAAAGTTGGAAACAAAGAGCAAAGAACAGTAGTTGGAAAATAGGGTTTTGGTGATAAAAACAAAGCTAGAGATGGCAGAAAAAAGTTTTGAAAGATCCATGATTTGCTCAAAGCTAATACCTTTTTTCAACAACATAAAAGGCAACTGCACATATGGACTTCTCAAGAATGCATACACAGATTTCAAATTGACTACACATGTGGGAAGAGACAATGGAGAAGCTTAATCTCAACAGTTACAACGAGGTCACGAGCTGACTGTGGAAAAGACCACCAAGTTGCTCATATTTAACTTTAGGTTGAAGCTGAAGAAAATTATAACAAGTCCATGAGGACCAACATACCACTTGAATCTATTCTACCTAAATTTTGAGAACATCTCATGAACAGATTTGATACACTTAACACTAATGACAGAAGACCTGATGAGCTGTGGGAGGACACCATGCACGAAGAAAAAAACCAAAAGGTCCATTAAAAAGATGAAAGAGAGAAAAAAGAAATAAAGGAAAGGAGGAAGGGAGAAGAGAGTAAAGTGGGTTGTCAGAATAGACTCTGAAACTTGTTCTTTATGATTAAGGACACATTTCAGAGTAGAGTACAGTAGCTAAGGCAAATGGAAGAAATGACAGTGTGAAAGAGCTGAACAGAAAATTTCAAAGGGCAAAGGAGAAAACAAAGTAAAATATTATAACAAAATGTGTAAAGACCTAGAGTTACAAAACTAAAAAGTCAGTACACACTCAGCATATCTTAAATGGAAGAGAACTCAAAAAAAGCTGCTACACTGATTAATTCTAAGGGAAAAACATAGAATGATGCAAAAAGTATCAAGAGAAGATGAAAAGAATATAGTCAGTGTGCAGTAAATAACTGGTCAACATCCCACTATTGCAGGAGGTCGCCTATGCGCAAGAACCACTGGTACTGAAGGAAGAAGTCTAAGCTGCACGGAAAGCATTAGCCAAAAACAAGGCTCCAGGAATTGATGGAATACCAACTGAAATGTTTCAAAAAGTCGATGAAGCACTGGAAGCATTCTTTTATGACAGGAAATTTGGAAGATAGCTACTTGGCTAATTAACTGAAAGACAGTCACATTTGTATCCATTCCAAAAAAAAAAAGGTGACCCAACAGAATGGTCAAATTATAGAACGTTATCATCGATATCACATGTAAATAATTTTAATAGATCACTTTATTGGGGGTACTTACAGCTCTTAAAACAATTCATACATCAATTGTGTCAAGCACATTTGTATATATGTTGCCACCATCATTTTCAAAACATTTTCTTTCTACTGGAGCCCTTGGTATCAGCACTCCTCTTTTTCCCCTCTCTCTCCCACCCTCCAAAAATAAAATTTCGCTGAAGATCACCCAACAATAGTTGCAGCAGTACATTGACAGGGAGCTGCTAGAGGTTCAGGTTAGATTCAGAAGAAGACATGGAACAAGGGCTATTACCGCTAACATCAAACGGATCTTGGCTCAAAGCAGAGAATACAAGAAAGATATTTACTTGTGTTTCACTGACTATACCAAAGCATTTGACTATGTGTATCATAACAAACTATAGATATTCTTGAGAAGAATGGTAATTCCAGAACACTTCATTGTGCTCATGTGGAACCTGTACATGGATAAAGAGGCAAGTATTTGAACAGATCAAGGGAATATTGCATGGTTTAAAATCAAGAAAGGCGGGTGTCAGGATTCTATCTTCTCATCTTTATTAATATGTGTGCTGAGCAAATAGTTAAGAGCTGCTCAATTATATGAATGCAGTATCCAGATTGGAGGAAGGATTATTAATAACTCATATGCAGCTGACATAGCCTTGCTGTATCATTTGCTAAAAGTGAAGAGGGCTTTAAGCACTGGCTGATGAGGACCAAGGATGGCATGGCTCAATGTAAGTAAGTATGGATTATGGCTTCAGTATGGATTATGGCTCAATGTAAGTAAGACCAAAATCCTCACAATTGGACCAATAGATAATATCATGATACATGGAGAAAAGACTGAAGTAGTCAATGAATTCATGGCTTGGAGCCACAATCAATGCTCATGGAAGCAGCAGACAAGAAATCAAGGATTATATTGGGTAAATGTGCTGCATAAGACCTCTTTACACTGTTGAAAAGCAAGGATGTTACTTTGAGGACTAAAGTGTGCCTGACTCAAGTTATAGTATTTTCAGTTGCCTCACATGTGTGTGAAAGTTGGACACCGAATAAGGAAGACAGAAGAATAACTGATGTATTTGAAATATGGTGCTGGTAAAACATATTAAAGATACCATGAAGTGCCAAGAGGAAAACAATTCTGTTTTCAAAGAAGTACAACCAGAATGCTTCCAAGAGGCTAGGATGGTGAGACTCTGTCTCACATACTTGGACATGTTGTCAAGAGAGACCAGTCTCTGGAGAAGGACATCATGCTTGGTAAAGTAGAGGGGCAGCAAAAAAGGATGACCCTTCACCAGCTGGATTGACAAGTAGTTGCAACAATTGTGAGGATGGTACGTGACCATGCAATGTTTCACTCTGCTGTACATAGGGTCGCTATGAGTTGATGGCACTTAACAACCACCATCACCACCACCACCAGGGCTCCTTTTCTTTTACTAAGGAAAGGCTGAAATAAGAACCATAAGCAGCTCTTCTGACTTACCTTGTATTTTAACTGAAAGATACACTTACAAATTACAAATGGATCTTGTTAACAACTCAGAGCCTGTCCACAAAGTTCTACAGCTCTTACCACTATCCAATTCCAGGAAAAAAAATTTAAATCATTTTATTGGGGGCTCATACTACAGATCACGATCCATATATCCATCCACTGTGTCAAACACCTTTGTACATACGTTGCCATCATCATTTTTAAAACATCATAATTTTCTTTCTACTTGAGCCCTTGGTATCAGCTCATTCCCTCCCCTCCTCCACCCACGCCCCCCTCATGAATTCTCGATAACTTATCATTTTCCCCCATATCTTACACTGATGGATGTCTCCTTTCACCCACTTCTTTGTTATCCATCCCTCCAGGAGGGAGTTATATGTAGATCAGTGTGATCCATTCCCCCTTCCTCCCCACTCCTTCCCCATCCCCTCCTAGTATCACTACTCTCATTATTGGTCCTGAGGGGGTTATCTGTCCGGGATTCCCTATGCTGCAAGCTCTTATCTGTACCAGTACACATGCTCTGGTCTAGCTGGATTTGTAAGGTAGAATTGGGGTCATGATAGTGTGTGTGTAGCGGGGGGAGGGGAAAGCATTAAAGAACTAAAGGAAATTTATAAGTTTCATCAGTGCTATACTGCACCGTGACTGGCTCGTCTCTTCCTTGTGACCCTTCTGTAAGGGGATGTCTAATTGTCTACAGATGGACTTTGGGTCTTCACTCCACGCTTCCCCTCACTCTCATTGATCTGATTTTTTCTTCTGGTTCTCTGATGCCTGATACCTGATCCCATAGACACCTCACGATCACACGTGCTGGTGTGCTTCTTCCATATGGGCTTTGTTGCTTCTCAGCTAAGATGGCTACTTGTTTATCTTCAAGCCTTTAAGACCCCAGATGCTCTATCTTTTTTGATGGCTGGGCACCATTAGCTTTCTTCAGCACATTTGCTTATGTACCCATTTTGTCTTCAGCAATCATGTTGGGAAGGTGAGCATCACAGAATGCCAGGTTATTAGAACAAAAGTGTTTTTGAGTTGAGGGAGTACTAAAGAAGAGGCCCAATGGAAAAAATAAAAAAGAAGAGGCCCAATGTCTTCCTGCTACCTTAACATATAAATGTACATACATAGATCTATTTTCCTATCATTATGGATATTTACAATATACAAGCTTTTATTTAGACCTCTACAAATGCCCTTTGCCTCCTAGTTCTTTCCACTATTTCCTTTTTACTTTTCTCTTGTTCCACTATCATGTTCAGGCTTCATTCAGGTTTCAGTAATTCCTCTCCAATACAATTCCCTTGATCAAGCCCCACCAGGCATCCTATGCCCTCCTCGCCATCAATTTTAGATCACTTGTTGTTCCCTTGTCCCTGGTTAGTTGACACCACACCTTCCTTCCCCGTCCCTCTCCCATGCCCCCCCACCCCAACCGTCAGTCCTGTTGTTTTCTTATTAACAATCACTACCACCATCACCACTTACAATAACATTTTAAAAGTAAATAAAGCACTTAGTATGTGTTAGGAACTCTTACAAGAGTGTGTATGTGTGCGTTTATACATACACACACACACACACTCAGTTAATACTCAAAACAACTTTATGAGATTGGCATTATTATAATTTCCACTTTACACATGTAGCAATAGGCAGAGAGAGGTTAAGAACTTATCCAAGGTCACACAGCTAATCAGCGGCAGAGCTGAGTTCCAATGTCCATGCCACTAACCTCTAAAACCGGTTCTTAAACTTTCTGGCGCCAGGCCCTTACAAATGTTGAGGTCTTTAGTGAGTGTTTATAAATATAAATTATATCTGTCAATATGCATATTTTATATTAAGAGAATATTTTAATTATTTATTATTTTAAAAATAATTTTATTGGGGGTTCGTACAGCTCTTATCACAATCCATACATACATCCATTGTGTCAAGCGCAATTTTACATTTGTCGCCATCATCATTTTCAAAATATTTTCTTTCTACTTGAGCCCTTAGTATTGGCTCCTCATTTTTTCCCCTCCCTCCCCACCCTTCCTCTCTCATGAACCCTTGATAATTTATAAATCATTGTTATTTTTTTCTTGTCTTATACTGACTGATGTCTCCCTTCACCCACTTTTCTGTTGTTCGTCCCCCTGGCAGGAGGTTACATATAGGTCATTGTGATTGGTTCCCCCTTTCTCCTCCCACCTTCCCCTTACCCTCCTGGTATCACTACTCTCATTGGTCTATTATTTATAAATTTTAAGGGACAGCAGTAAACATGTCAGCATTGATAATATCTTATTAAAATGATATTTTCCAGAACAAAAAAATTAGTAAAAGGAGTGTGAGACACAACTGCTTACTTGTACATGGCTTTTCTTTCCAGTCCTAAGATTTTTATCAAATGTTGAAGGACAATTGTGCAAATAAGATGTTCATGGGCCACCAAAGGAATTGGGAAACTTGGTAATAAGACAAATACACTGCATAGAATCTTTGAGGGGATATGAAATCTAGTGAATTCTTCAATATGGCTACTCAATTAAAAAGTCTGGTTACTCCCACAAAAGACCTGCATTTTCCTCAATGGCCTGGATAAGATTCAGGGAAGATACTGATTGTTTGATATGATTCCATTTTGAGTGATTACAATCACTTTATTTGTATTATTAGCAAGCTCTCCCACTTTGTGGCAATTATATCCCAACTGGGGATCAAATAGACAGACACAGCTCACTTATTAAGTCAGGTAAGTTGTATAGAGAAAAACAAAAGCAGGGAGGATCTAGAGAGTGATGGGTTGTTTGTTTCTGATTTTTTACCATAGGTGTTCTAGGAAGGCTTAACCAAAAACATGATGTTTGAACTAAGATCTTCAGGGAGTGAGGGAACAGTG
This sequence comes from Tenrec ecaudatus, assembly GCF_050624435.1. NCBI lineage: Eukaryota > Metazoa > Chordata > Mammalia > Afrosoricida > Tenrecidae > Tenrec > Tenrec ecaudatus. The sequence continues at coordinate 10,443,978 of NC_134535.1, forward strand.
CTGTAAGTAGAAGAAATAATAAGAAAAAAGAGCATTCCTATGGTGCTCAGAGCCAGGAAAGAGATCAATGTGGTTTGAGTCAAAAAAACATGGGTAAGAGAAGATCAAGGAGTTAAGGGCTGGGAGAATATCGTACCGACTGGGAAACCTATATAGGGTCACTATGAGTAGGGATCAACTTGTTTAGGCTTTAATAAACACTTTGGCTTTCTTCCTGCGAATAAGAACCACTGACAGGTTGAGTGAGGAGGGTTAGGGTTTAACTTTCATTTTAATGGATCACAATCATACACTGAGGACTAAACTGGCCATGTAAATAATATGTGTAAGCATGCTTATACAAAAACACATTATACACCTACACATGTGACATGTGATAGAGTGAGAGCAAACCGGAGGCCAGTTTGCAATTTTACTCACTGTAAGTGTTAATGCTTTACAGTCATCACTTCTTCTTCAGGTGCTTGGGCCTGTCCTTTTAGTTGGGACAACAATAGGAATCCTAACTGAGGGCTGTTGTCATAGATTATGCAGTGGGAAAGCATCTCTTCATACACATTCTAGAAGAGATAATCACAAAAATACTCTATACTGTAGCTAAATGGTCCAGTTAATTAACTGCAACACAATTGTTGTTGGTGTTAGGTTCTGACCTATGTTAACCCTATCACAACTGAACAAAACACTGCTTGGTCCAGCACCATCCTTTCATTTGTTCCTAGGCCTGACGCCACTGCCGCAGCCAATATGTCAATCCATCTCATTGAAGGGCATCCTTGTTGTCGCTGCCCCTCTACTTTACCAAGCACACTGTCCTTCTCCAGGAACTGGTCTCTCCTCACAACATGTCAAAAGTATGTGAGACGAAGTCTCGCCATCCTTGCTGCTAAGGAGCACTCTGGCCTTACTTTTTCCAAGGCAGATTGGATTGTCCTTTTAGCAGCCCACGGTACTTCTAATATTCTTCTCCAGCACCACAATTCAAACTCACCGATTCTTCTTCGGACTTCCTTATGCAACACACAACTTTCAGATGCAAGTGAAAAAACAAACAATAAACTCACTGCCATCAAGTTAATGCTGACTCATAGCGACCCCCTGTGGGTTTCTAAGACTGCAACAGTTTACAGGAATAGAAAGCCTAGTGTTTCTCCCAAGGAGCTGCTAGTGGTTTCGAAATGCTGACTTTGAGGACCGCAGCCCAATATGGAACCACTACACCACCAGGGCTCACATGCATAAGAGGCAATTGAAACTACCATGGCTTGGGTCAAATGTACCCAGTGCTCAAAGTAACATCCTTGCTTTCCAATACTCTAAAAAGGTCTTGTGCAACAGATGTACCCATTATAATGCATTCTTTGATCTCTTGACTGCTGCTTCCATGAACACTGGCCGTGAATCCAAATAAGACAAAATCCTTGACATCTTTAATCTTTTCCCCATTTATCATAATGCCATTTATTGGCCCAGTTGTGAAAATTTGTTCTTTACATACTGAAGGCCGCAATCCTTGATCTTCATCAGCAAGTGCTTTACATCCTCACTTTCAGCAAGCAAGGTTGTTTTATCTGCACATAACAAATTAATCCTTCCTCTGACACTGATGTCATATTTTTCTTCATATAATCCAGCTTCTCAGATGATTACTCAGCAATATAGATTGAGTGAGTATGGCCACAGGATGCAATCATGATGCACACTTTTCCTGACTTTAAGCCATGCAGTATTCCCTTGTTCTGTGTGCTTGATCTATGTACTTGATCCCTATGAGCCTGTATTACTTTGATACAAATATTTAAAAGGGAATTATACAACATTTATGTAAAACTTTAAAGTAACAACTGTTTAAGGCCCATAAATAGGGGAATTAAAGGCCCATCTGCAGTTTGAAATAAATGACTCAAAAATCCATAAAATGCTAATTTACCAAACTGAAAAATGTGTTCAAAAATTAAACACACCCCTCTTATAATGGATTAAAGATAAAATATTCAACTTATTTTCATGGCGTTACAAACAAGTGAATACACTATAAGCATATGGGTTTACAATATTCAGGGCAAACCTTAAGCATGAATAACAAAACCTGGGTTTTTAACTGCAATCTCAGATTCAACATAAACAAAATGGCTATAAGGTCTGACCTGCTCACCTTTAAGCATTCCTATAGAGACTCAAGTAAGATGAAAGTATTTTGTAAGTGATGCCTTTTACAAAATCATTATTTATGTCAGAAAAGTTACTTGGGAATAAATTGGCAACTTAAAAGATTAAGGTGAAAGTCAGGGTACTTCCAATAGATTTATATGCATGTGAAAGCTTGACCATGACTGAGGAAGATAGGATAATTTATGCCTTTGAAGTATGTTGCTGGAGAAGAATATTGCAAACAATATATACTTGAGTAGAAGCCAACCCAAATATCAGCCAACGCACCTAGTTTTACCACAAAAACTGCATTAAAAATGTGCTGAAAAAAACTCAGCTTATACTTGAGTATATATGGTATATCATAAACTGCCAGAAGAACAAACAAATCTGTCCTGGAATAAATACAGCCAAAATCCTCCTTAAAAGCAATGGTGGTGAGCCCTCATCTCTTGTTATTTGAGCATGTTATCAGGAAGAATGCTCAGTCCGTGGAAAGGATATCATGCTTGGTAAAGCAGAAGGTCAGCAAAAAAGATGGACTGACAGATGAATTGAGACAGTGGTTACAAAAGTGGGCTCAAACATAACAAGGAAGATGGTGTGGGACTGGGCAATGTTTCATTCTATTTGTACTAAAGGTCACTATGAATTGGAACCGGCCAGGCGTCCTCAAACTACCAGAGGCAACATACGGCATGCTGAGGACATTTATCTGGCCCGCTGGGTGTTTTTGCCTCATTTTTTTTACTTCAAAATAAGATATGTGCAGTGTGCATAGGAATTTGTTCATAGTGTTTTTTTAAACTATAGTCCAGGCCTCCAACGGGTCTGAGGGACAGTGAATTGGCCCCCTGTTTAAAAAGTTTGAGGATTCCTGGGCTAGGTAGTACTTAACAACAACAAAAGTTAGTGAGATGAATATCTATTAAAAAATGAATAAAGTGATTACAGAAACTAAAACCACAAGGTTGAAATCATGTTACATATTGCAATCCTAATATATGTGAATTAACAAGAACGCTATTCTGACAGGTTTGGGTGGTGACAACTTGAACTCCCAATGCTTTTAGCCTCTTCAACACTTCCTCCATCTCTTTGGCCATCATCTGAATCATCAAAGAAAGACAAATGGAAAACAGGAAGAGGAAAACATTTGTAAGTACTGACAGATTCCCCAAAGACAAAATCTTAAGAATGCTTGGGATCAGGCTCTCACCAAAGATCATTCTCTATTTCCAACAATGTGAACAGCTATATGCTGAATATGAAATTACAGTGGTTTCTGGGCCCATAATACTCCACTGCTTGAGGCTGTCAAAATGCAATTCTTGGGACTATTATCAATGTACTCTCTAGGCTCTATCCCAGCTTGGTATGTCTTAAAACAGAGGGCTGAAGTACCACTTTGATTTTTTTCCCCCTTCTCAAACGTCCTGTCATCCAGCTGATAGGCTTATAGGGACCCCACAGCACAAGGCAGAACTGCTCCTGTGGGTTTCTGAGGCGTTGATGCTTTATAGGCATAGAAAACCATGTATTGTTCCCGTGTTGTTGTCAGGTGCCATCTAGTCGGTTCTGATTCAAACCAACCCTATGTGCAACAGAATGAAACAGTGCCAGGTCCTGTGGCATCCTCACAATTGTTCTTATGTTTGGATCCACTGTTGCAACCACTATTTCAATCCATTTTGTTGATGGACTTACTCTCTTTTCACTGCCCCTCTACTTTACCAAGCATGATGGATGTCGTTCTCCAAGGACTGGTCTCTTCTCACATGTCCAAAGCACATGAGACAAAGTCTTGCTACCTTGCCTCTAAGGAGCACTCTGGCCTTACTTTTTCCACGACATATTTATTTGTTCTTTTGGTGCTTTCAATATTTTCTGCCAGCACTACAATTCAAATGCATCTACTCTTCTTTACTCTTCCTTATTCAATTTCTAACTTTTAAACACAAATGAAGCAATTGAAAATACCATGGCTTGGGTCAGGCAAACCTTAGTCCTTAACATCCTTGCTATTCAACACTTTAAGGAGGTCTTGTGCAGCAGATTTACCTAATGCAATCCATCTTTTGATCTCTTGAATACTGCTTCCCTGAGTATTGATTATGGATCCAAACAAGGCAAAATCCTTGGCAATTTCAACCTTTGCCCCATTTATCATGGTAACATCTACTGGTCCAGTGCGAAGATTTTGGTCTTTACATTGAGTCGTCATCCACACTGACAGCTGCAATCCTCGATCTTCATCAGCAAGTCCTTTCCGCTTTCAGCAAACAAAGTTGTATTATCTGCATATTGCAGGTTAATAATCCTTCCTCCAATCCTAATGTCACATTTTTCTTCATATAATCCAGCTTCTCTGATGATTTTCTCAGCATACAGATTGATTAAGTATGGCCAGATGATGCAACCCTGATGCATACCTTTCCTCATTTAAAAAAATCATTTTATTTGGGGTTCATATAACTCTAATCACAATCCATACATCCATCCATTGTGTTAAGCACATTTGCATATACGTTGCCATCATCGTTTTCAAAGCATTTTCTTTCTACTTGAGCCCCTGGTATCAGCTCGTCATTTTTCCCCTCCCACCCTCTTGAACCCTTGATAATTTATAAATTATTGTTATTTTTTTCTCCCCACGCCTTCCCCTTACCCTCCTGGTATAGCTACTCTCAATATGGGTCCCGAGGAGTTTATCTGTCCTGTATTCTCAGTGTTTCCAGCTCTTATCTGTACCCATGTATATCCTCTGGAATAGCCAGATGTGTAAGGTAGCATTAGGGTCATGATAGTGGGGGGAGAGAGGGAGGAAGCATTTAAAAAACAGAGGAAAACTGTATGTTTCATTGGTGCTATACTGCACCCTGACTTCTTCCCACCCTCCCATTCACATTATGATTATTCACTTCTCCCCACTGCCCCTCCATTCACATTATGAGTTTTTGCTCTGGGTCTCATGTCTGATACCTGATTCCATTGACACCTCATGACCACAGAGGCTGGTGTGTTTCTCCTATGTGTTACTTCTCAGCTAGATGACCACTTCTTTATCTTCAAGCCTTTAAGACCCCAGACACTTTATCTTGATAGCCGGGCACCATCAGCTTTCTTCACTACATTTGCTTACGCACCCACTTTGTCTTCAGCAATCATGTTGGGAAGGTAAGCATCTCAGAAAGTGCCATATTATTAAAACAAAGTGTTCTTGTGTTGAGGGAGTGCTTGAGTAGAGACCCAATGTCCATCTGCTTCCTTAACACTAAACCTAGATCTATTTCTCCATCGTCATATATAAATATATTTATGTATATACATGCCTGTATTTAGATCTCTATAAATGCCCTTTGCCTCCTAGTTCTTTCCTCTATTTCTTTTTACTTTCCTCTTGTCTCATTATCATGTTCAGCCTTCATTTGGGATTCAGTAATTCCTATCAGTTACAATGCCCTTGATCAAGCCTTACCACACTTCCTACACCCACCTCACCATTGATTTTCAGTCGTTTGTTGTTCCCTTGTCCCTGGGTTGGTTAACACCCACTTCTCCACCTCCCGCCTCCTATGTGCCCCCGGAACCGTCATGCTGTTGTTCTCTCTTCCAGTTTGTTTATCCCGTCTGTCCCATTCAGACAGACATGCCGAGACAACAATATGCACAAACACAACACCGAGCAAACCAAAGCAATAATAGAAATAAAACAATAACTACAACAACAACAAAAACAACCAACGACCTAAAAAGCCTATAAATAGTTCAAGGTTATCGACTTGCTGTCCTTTACAAGTGTTTTCTGTAGAGTCTGATGGGGCACCATGCCCTGGCCCCACAGTCTATTTTTGGTGTTCCCTGGGGACATTGCTCTGCTCCCCTTGCTGCTCCGTTGTACATCCCCCCAGCGTCTCGCCTCAGTGTGGTGGGGTCAGGACCCTTTCCTCATTTTAAACCATGCAGTATGCCCCTGTTCTGTTTGCACATCTTCCTCTTGATCCATGTACAAGTTCAACATGAGCACAAGGAATTGGTCTGGAATTCTCATTCTTATCAAGGTTATTCATAATTTGTTATGATCGAAGTCATAGTTACATGTTTGGCTGCTAACCACAAGGTCAGCAGTTTGAAATCACCAGCTACTTCATTGGAGAAATACAAGCTTTCTACTCCCCCAAAGAGTTACACTCTCAGAAACCCACAGGGACACTTCTACCCTGTACTACAGGGTTGTTATGAGCCAGAGTCAACTGGATGGCAATGAACTTGAGTTCATTCTCCCCTACCCAGTCCATATTTAGAGAGATTCTTGATATTAATTTTATTTAATTACTTTATTTTCCCATTTAGAAAATTAATCACATATATGTATTACAAATTAGGACTTCTGCTCAGCCTAAAGATTATGATTGTAAAAATCTTTGGATTCCAGATAAATATAAAGAAATCGGCTTTGAGTAGGCCTCCACAGTCTTGGACCAATGTATAATTTCCCTGAAGCTTTTGCAAAACTGAAGATCTCCCAGGGACTCCAAGTTAAAAACTAGCATTTCGAGAAGACAATGCCTAAAAGCTCTAGTACAATCACTAATACATTTGACAAATGTGTCTTAATGAAAAAGAAGATTAAAATAGAAGTGATAAGTCAGCATCATTTTCAAAAGGTACTTTCAAGTTCTAGAGCCAAACTAATGCAAACATCTTGCTTTTGATCCTTTAGAGAGTAAGAGAATAATTAAGAAGCATAATAAGCTAGACTGTGGTCTAGCATAAAGAACGTTGTCCTTGGAGCCAGACTAACCTGAGTTTAATCTCAGCTCTATTCTTTTATATTGAAATTTTACTGTTTTGTCTACTTGTTTGTAGGGGGGTTCAGTTCCTGTGTTTTGTAGAATTTTCTGTATATGAAATCCAGGATAGGAAAATCTACAGAGAGAGACAGTAACTGGATTAATAATTACATAGGAACATGGCAGAGAGGTGGGAAGATAATGGGGCGCTAGTAACAATGAGTTCAAGAAAATGCTCTGAAATTGATTGTGGTGGTGATTTCACAACTCTTCTTAATATGACTGAAGAATTAAATTGTATGATATATAAAGTAATATGCCAATAAAACTATTAGACAAAAATATCAGTTCTACCACTTAAGGAATACATGACCTATTATTTTTAATCCTAACATTTCTCCACTTAATCAAATAGGGATATGAAACACAACTATTTCTAGGGTTCAATATATGGGAAAGTACCTAGCACACTGTTTGGCCTACAGTAATGCTGACATGAGCTACTTTTAATCAAGCATTCACAATATCCTAGGCACCATGCTGAAAGCTTTGCATATGTTTTCTCACGAAATAATGATTAAATACATTTCAGTTTCTTTCACCACCAAGAAAATAAGATCTCAAGATACATATAAAACATGGAGCAATTATAATGTGGTACATGTATCAGATATGAAAATCATCAGCTCAAAATATGATTTCTCCTTATTACTCTCTACCTCTCAAAAAGCAACCCTCTCTGTGCTTGGAAAGTTAATCTGTTTGGAAAAGCAGTGTTTAATGTTTAAAGCCTGAATTCAAATGTCTGTCCTACCCCTTATGGTATTTCCTTAAGTCTCTCTGAGCCTGTTTCCTCCCCTGTAAAACATAAAACTGCATAAGATGTTGTGAATATCAAATGTCATACATAAAAACACTTTAGAAATACAACAAAAGGTTCACTATTGGGTTTATTTGCTCTATGCAGTGGCCACCTAGTCTTGTTCTTTAGGCACTCTGTATTGACCCTACTGCCAAGCACCTACCCATTTGTGTGACTCTGTATGATATTGAGGGTGCCCCAGACCCGTCATCATGAGCTCCAGCCTGGTACTGCCCTTTCCTTGATGAGAGCAGGGCAGAGCAAGTTGGCGTTTTGGTGGTAGTAGAGCAGAGCTTTTCAATTTGTTTTTTTCTTCCCCTTGTTATGATAAAGAAAGTCATTTCAAAAATAATATATGCGGTAATCATAAAAGAGACGTTCCAAGAAAAATAAGACTGTATAGGACTCATCTTTATTTAATTTGGCACTGTTTTAATAAAGTTAAAACAGTGGTTTATAGGCTTGACAGCTTGCCTCATCCATAAGGAAACCAAAAGGAGGAAAAGAAAAACGATAAAAACAGACAGAAGAATCTAAGTCCTCATTCTAAGGGGATTCCAGATAAATCCCGAGCCAAAGAAAGGGTGGTTAAGATGTTACCCAGAGTACTGATGACAACAGCTGTTTGTTTGCCTACCTGTCTTCTGAGGTCATCACCAAGGTATGAGATCATCACCAGACCAGAGAAGAAGCATTCTGACCAGGAAGGAGAGACAGACACCCAGGCACTGGTTTTTATCTCTATCTCCGAAGATGGGAGTTAGTCTGAGTAAGGATAGAAACCTGGAATGGAAAAACCCAAGGGAAACCAAGCTCTCTGGGGGAAATTATAAACAATCTCATACATCAGAAATCTCTGACGGTTCCTTTGTAAGTATGTTGTAGCAGAAAGAACACTGGCATCTGAGTAAGGAAATGAGTCCCTCCCTCGTCCATCTCTGTCTTTAATTAACTGATTTCAGCAAATACAGTAACCCCAATTAGCCAACATTCTTATCTTACATAAAACATGGGACAACAATATATCTAAAGGTTTCTTCAAGTTTAAAAACCCTTGAGTGTAAATTCAAAACACAGGATTTAAAAAAACCTTTATCAGTGGTTCTCAACCTTCCTAATGCCTCGGCCCTTTAATACAGTTCCTCATGTTGTGGTGACCCCCCAACCATAACATTTTGTTCGTTGCTACTTCATCACTGTAATTTTGCTACTGTTATGAATCGGGCAACCCCAAAGGGTTCGCAACACACAGGTTAAAAACTACCGATCTATATGAATACTTTGGAAGTTTTAGATTCTTAAATTCAGAAGGCTTTAAATTTTGCTCTTAGCTCTTTACACACCTGACTGACGTGAACGCAATCAGGTGTGCCTCCCTTAAAAGAGCTAATGCAATATCCAAAAACAGGGCAAAATTACTTGCCCATAACCTGCCCTTTCTGTTCTACCATCCTTTCTTCAACCTTATTTTATTCATTACCACTGTTGCCTCATATACTATTCTAAAATATACCATTTCAGAGCAAATTATAATGATTATGGAACTTCTTAAAAGCTAATATAAGAATTATGAGGGTGATTCAAAAAGTGTGTCTAACAATGGAATTAAAATATAATAAAATTCTTCCATGATTTTTTTAGGGTTTCCAAGGTTTTTATCTTTTTTTTTTAAAAAAATCATTTTATTGGGGGCTCTTGCAGCTCTTATCACAATCCATACATACATTCATCCAGTGTGTCAAGCACAATTGTACATGCCACCATCATTTTCAAAACATTTTCTTTCTACTTGAACCCCTGGTATCAGCTCATTTACCCCTCTCCCACCTGCCCTCCCTCATGAACCCTTGATAATTTATAATTTTTTTCATATCTTACACCAACTGCTGCCTCCCCACTTTTCTGTTGTCCATCCTCCTGGGAGGGGGGTTATATGTAGATCATTGTGATTTGTTCATCCTTGCTCCCCCCACCTTCACCTTCCCCTCCTGGTATTGCTACTCTCATTATTGATCGTGAGGGGTTTATCTCTTCTGGATCCCCTGTGTTGCAAGCTCTTATTTTATACCAGTGCACATTGTACATGTTCTGGTCCAGCCAGATTTGTAAGGTACAGTTGGGGTAAAGATATTGGGGGTTGGGGGTAAGCATTAAAGAATTTGAGGAAAGTCGTATGTTTCATTGGTGCTATACTGCACCCTGACTGGAAGGGGATGTCCAACTGTCTACAGATGGGCTTTGGGTCTTCACTCCACTCCCCCTCATTCACACTGACAGGATTTTTTGTTCTGGGTCTCTGATGCCTGATCTCATTGACACCTTATGATCCTACAGGCTGGTGTGCTTCTTCCATGTGGGCTTTGTTGTTTCTCAGCTAGATGGCCACTTCTTTATCTTCAAGCCTTTAAGACCTCAGATGCTCTATCTTTTGATAGCCAGGCACCATCAGCTTTCTTCACCACATTTGCTTATGCACCCTTTTGTCTTCATAGACCGTGTCAGGAAGGTGAACATCACAGATGCTGGGTTATTAGAACAAAGTAATCTTGAGATGAGGGAGTACTAGAAAAGAGGACCAATGTCTGTCTGCTACTTTAATACTTAACATATTAATATATGTACACAGATCTATTTCCCTAACATTATATCTTCCATGATTTTTTGAAGCCTCCTCAATATATAAACAGACACCAAGGAGTGACAGAATAAATGGTTGAAGAAAACTTTTAAGAAAATAGTAACTAATTAGCAAACTGCATTGTGAATAAATAATAGGCATGTGATACAAAAAGTCAAATGCTCAAAAGATACAGATTTAACAAACAAAAGAGGACTTCAGTGGATAGAAAGGCTGTGTTCTATTGCTTAGGTTAGGTTAGGTAGCCCATGCATTTATGAAATATTTCATTAATAATAAAGATAACCCAATTATCTTGTAACACAAAGACCCCTCCCACTCCAGCCCCTGTCTTTCTTTCTAAAGGTAGCCACGGTTACTGATTCCTATGGTCCTTCCTTCCAGACATATCCTATGCACAAACATGCACATATGCGTGTGAGAGAAAGCGATATGACTTATCAAGAATCCCTGTGTCTCACCAAGAATTGTGAATCATGACAATCTTATCATGATCATACCTACTTAAGGAACTGCCTCAGCTCATCTTCCAAGAGGTGAACACTGTCCCACTGCTGTTCAGCAGAACCTGCTCTGAGCAAGGACTGTCTAAAATAAATGGGGGCGGTGAGAACAGATAAAATTTTTAAATATACACATGATTTAAAAAGCACAATGCCTGTCTTTATCAGGTGAAATAGGCCAAACCAAATTTCTTCATTCATTCAAAAAATAATTAATATCTACCATGCACCAAGTATAATACAAGGAGCCAAAATGTAGATGAACATATTGCCTTTGAAAAGTTCATTCTATTTGTAGACATGTAAAAATGATAATAGTGTACATGGTAAAAGTAGTGCTATATAAGTGATTACAATCAACTCAATGCCAGTGGGTTAGATCTTATTAAGGGTGCAGACTTTGTCTCTTGAATTCTGTCTATAAGGCTTTTATGCCCATTGTCATCAAGTTGATTCTGACTCAGAGAAACATTACAAAGATGGTATAGAACTAAGGTTCTATGCTTCTTAAGGTTTCTGAGACAGTAAAGGTTTCTATGGGAACACAGAGCCTCCTCTTTCTCCCAAGGAACAACAGGTATGTTTGAACCACCGATCTTGCAGCACAATGCTTAGCCTACAGCCATCACCAGGGCTCTTTGGAGGGGTTTAGGTACTTTAAAAAAATCTCATTAAATGACAGCCTCCCTACAAAGCAAAGCTATAAAAGTATCACATGGAGGTTCTCATAGTCAATTGCTAGAAAATCTATAGTTCATAGATAGTCTAAATGCCTTGACTTTTTGGAAAGAATAACTGGCTTTTGGTATACTGAGGTTTCATAGCAAGTATTTTCATTCCCCATTATAACCAACTACAGCATGTTATTCTGTAGTTGCCAATTTACTGCTACATGTCAAAGTAGTAATGGTTACAGCTTTACAGTGACAGTTTTACAAGACCAACACAGTATTAAAAGGCTTGAACATTTAGGAATGGCAGGTACTCGAGAATTTTCTATTACCCCTATTTCCAGTTTCTCGACTTTCATGTATGTAAGCAAAAGAAAACAAGCAAGAGAGAGAGAGATTACAACACCCTTGTCAAGTTCATCCATACTTGTCTTACATTCTATTATCCTCTGAAAGTTTTATGAAGTTGCTGGCCCAACAGATGGGTGGCTAGCCCTGCCCAACATATGTTGTAGGAAAAACAGCTCTCCAGCAAGACAAGAAAACATGGAATCCCTTTCCCTTATAGGGCTGGGAACACCAATACTCTCTCTCTATGGGAAAGCAAGTAATCTTTATTTATGTAATCTTTACCAAGAAAAGTGACTGGGATGAGATGGTCTGTAAGCATCGTGATTAAGGAAGGGAAAGGATAGTTCAAATGCCAAAGTATACCCTCCCCAGGATAAAATATGTACTTTCCCCCAAACAGCAGAGAACAGGAATACAGACAGAAAACCCAAACCCCCGCCAGTTTAACAAGGAATTTACTTCGAGGACAGTTGGGAAATAATCAGATAAGCATACTATCTCATTTAGAACACAACGCTTAACAGATCTGTGGGAGGAAAAAGAAGGCAACCTGGAATGCACAGCACATAAGAACAAAAAACTCAAGCTCTAAATGACTCATCTGGTCATAACTGTAAAACCAGACAGAACAGAATGGTAGTGATACCTTTGCTCCTTACCACTTCCCTGTCTAGAAGGCTAATCTGATAGCAACCGATCCTGTCTTCAACTGATGGCTATCTGGACCTTTCAAAATACGACCTAAGCGCTCCCCAAGGAGGGCAGTGAGGCTAGAGACAGTATCTGCCAGAACGAAGAGTCTTATTCTCCTGTTCACGGAGGCCAATGGATGGGAAGAGGTCTTCAAATGCAACTTGTATGAATAGTTCAAGATAGACTTTGAAACAGGAAAATGCTATGAACTGCATTTTAGCAGAAAACTAAAAATAACAAAAGAACATTCCCTATTTTTAGATATCTGACTTACAAGTTTAAAACCACTAAAAGTAAACTCCCCGGATGCCATCAAGTCGATTCCGACTCACACAGACCCTGTAAAGGGTTTCCCAGGCTGTAAATCTTTAAGGGTACATACAGATCACCTCATCGTTCTCTTAGAAATAAAAGAAACCATTAAAAAATTCTAAAACAAATTTCTGAACTTAGAAAGCTGTTTTTAGAGATAAAATTTCCAAAATTTTGCATTCTTTTTGTTACTGCCTACTGCTCAAACCTCTCCATCTTCTAAATGCAGAGTCCCAGGCCTCTGTGTTATCAAGTACATGCCCATAGAGCTCCATGAGGAAAGATAAAGAAGGACATAATCAAGAAAGAAAAAAAATTTTAAAGATGTGCTCACAAAGAACTAGAAAAAACTAAATGGGGATTAGAGATTAAAGATAGTACATATAAATCAGCAAAAGCAATTTAGTTATCTATCGTTAAAAGCAGCACAATTAAAAAATACTGATTAAAGAGGTTCTTTTTTTCCTCTCCAATAGAACTCCTTACTGAAAGTTCCTAAGACCGGTAAGTGTCTAATTCAAAGTATATCTAAAAAACTAGACCTTCAAATTAGAGGGAAATTTCTTTTAAATTTTTTTACACAGAAAACAGTACATTTACTGGACAATTCATGTTTTTCCTTAATCCATCTTCCTCCCCATCTCTGTTCAATCCTGCTACAAATATGCCCAGCTTCTTTGGAAACGCCTATAGCACATAGGAATTGTAGGAAGTCTGGGAATTACCTGACTGTACAGCCATCATTAACATCTCAGGTTCCAGCAGAGTCATGTTGAAGCTTCTCAGGAACAATAGCCCACAAAAATAATGAAGGAATTCAAATTCACAGCGAAAACAAAAACCTACACCTTCCCCCCCCCCTGCTACCCCCCCCCTCAGATGTCTTCAGAGGCTACTGAAAGCCTTCATCAATCTCACACGCGTGTGCACCAATCCGTCTGAGAGCACTCACTCCCCTGCTCGGAGCAGCTACCAATCTCTCCACTCTTCAGGCAAGTTGAGATGGTACAGAGTTGACTTACTGCCGACAGGAAACCAAAAAGCGCTCAAGTTAAGACATATGAAGTGTGGTTAGAACAGTGAGCGGGCTCCTCCCCTTGCTAGTCATCTCTTGGGGGGAAGGGAGAGACATAGAGAAAGAGACGTTAAGAAAGCAGATCAACTGCTTTTTCTTTTGCAAAAGAGAAAATGAGGTTTTGTTCAGAACCCCATTACCAACTGCTTTTTCTTTTGCAGAAGAGAACATGAGGTTTTGTTCAGAACCCCATTATAAGGGTCTCTGCTGCTAATGCAGTTAGAACAATGCATTAAATACACCAAGCAACTCAATCCTGTGGCAGAAACAGTCCAGTGGATAAGCCATCAAAGAAAGAGCAAGATAAATATAGGTAAATATGTATACGGAGCAAATTTTCTGAAAAAGAGCTCCAACAGTTTTTCATCGTGATATTTATAGATTACAGGGCAAGTTGAATAGTTAACTACAGAAGCTCAACTATTTCTCCACCCCCACTCCAATTAAAATATCTGTTTCAAAAGCTCATTTGAATACACTCCAGTGCTTTAAGCTCTCTCTCAGATCTACCAAACTCTTAAAAGAAGCTGTGCTTGTGCCCACGGGACGTGTGATCAGTGGAACTGACAGCTTACCCAACTTTTGTTACTTGGCTTTTCTAAAATGCTTTAACTCATGCTGCATGCATGCAAAATACAGGAAGATAGTCCCAATGTATAAGAAATATCTTTTCCTGAGAAAGAAAACACCACTCCCTTTTCTACTTTCAAATCATTTTGCACAGAACAAGATCTTCTAAATAACGGAATGAACGGAATTTTATCTTCCACTACAAAAAAAGGGGAGGGGGTAAAACAAACATAGCAATTATTATTTATCCAAACTAAAAGCCCATTTATTCTCTTCACAGTATTTAAAAATAACCAATATTCATAATAATGGTATTAAGATACCTTTCGGCATATTTGACTGGTTTTTAAGTAGCTGAAAGTCAGCAATTCAAGTACAGCATGCATGTTTAGCAGGAATTCCTCAATCTTTCCCAGCCTCTATTTTTAAGACTATACTCACACTCAGCACAGGGGGGGGGGGGGTCCTAAGGTTTGTACAGGCAAACAATAAATGACAGCACAAAGAGACCATGGATGAGAAAATGGACCCAGAATAACTGGGGATCATATTCTGTGATTAGAAAAGAAAAGGAAAAGGCAGATTTGAGGTGGAGGACATTCTGTGGTACCGTAGAGGAGGGAAAAAGCTTCCTTTCTTTCTCACTCCAAGAACATTATGTCTACAAGAAAAGCCAGAAAAGCTCTATATAGAACTGTGGGGATGACTCAACAGGCAGTGGAGTGGCAGCCAGTGGGGGGCTGAACACTGTTCTGGGAAGACAGGCCTGCATCCAACAGCATTCGCCTGGCCGCTCTGGCAAACAAGCTTTCAAACCGCCTTATGAAAAGTGGGCATGCTTCAACTCTCAGCCTACATGACAGTCTGGTCAGAGGTTAGCAGCCCAAGGAGAAGCATCTCTACAAGACTGACTCATTCTTTTGTCCCAATGTGGGTGTACAATTTGCTGTGTAAGACTTTTTCACAGGAAACAAATTCTCACAGTCCTGTAGTTACAGAGAAATAAATACAAAGGATAAGATTCCCTCACAGAGGTTGGTAGGCAGGACAGGGGGCCCGCTGTAGAAGAGGGTTGGAAATGCCACAGTATTTCAGTCCCACAAGAGATTCTCACAGCCATACTAGTAGTAACAGTAACACGTTTTAATTAACATGTTGACTTTTTCAAAGCAATTTCATGTCCATTATTTCATGCACAGTTTGGGATAAAATTTGGCTAATGAAGTCACTTTTTCAAAAATAAATTCTTAGTCTATGACTAAGAATTTGCATTTACTCTAAAGAGTATCAAGGGACTCTGGTGGTGTTGTGGAGTAAACATTGGGCTGCTAACTACAGGGCCAGTGGTTCAAAACCATCAGCCACTCAACAGAAGGAAGCTTTCTGCTTCTGTAAAGATTTGCAGTCTCAGAAGCCCTTTACAGGGTCACTGTGGGTCAGAATCAACTTAAAGGCTGTGGGTTTGTCTTTTTAATTTTCTGAAGTGCCGACTGCAGTGACAGATTCAGATTCACTGTAAAAGCATGCTTTAAGTTTCAGACTCTAAAAATCCAAACTCTTATGACAGTTTCAGCCTCTCTTGCAATGAATTAGCACCACAAGTTAACACTACCAAGGGAATCTACGATAGCTCTCTTCATTCTAATAAAATAATAGCTTGGTTTTTGCTTCCACAATAACTTTCTAGTTAATCAACATAGGTTTAATATGACCTGCATCCTCTATTAATTCACAAGACTGCAGGATGTCAATAGTTTTAAAATGCTTAAGGTGTGAACAAACCTTTTCCACCATCTTGTTCCCCCCCACTAACAGATTCCACAAAAGCCTTAAATGCTCAGGATCAAGAGGAACTAGACAAGTTTTCAGATTAGTTGACCTTTTTATTTGATTTGTTATAGTTTCCTACTCTTCGTAAAACATCCCACTTCCTTGATTTTCTTAACCCTACTTTCTCACCTCTCTATCTGATCTTTTCTCCTGGAGTCCCAAGTGGCTCCTCTTGCCTGTCTTCTGAGCAATCTCATCCTTACGTATGGTTTGAACTACCACCTGTATAAGCCGAGTTTTCCAGACCATTTTTAATGCGGTTTTTGTTGTAAAATTGGGTGCCTCGGCTTATATTTGGGTTGGCTTATACTCAAGTACATGCAGTATTTAAAAATATACGACAGAAGTGCTCAAACATGCACAAAAATAAGGAGAATACGACCCCATCACTTAGCTCAAAATGTATCAACACATAATCAAAGTTGTTTCATTTGCCTTGCCACTCCCCAGCCATACAGCATGGGGGCACAAGGGAGTACTCTGTAGAAATTTATAGGCAACATATAATTTTATCCTAACTATATATAAAACTCTGTAATTTGTATATTTTAAAAAAATAATGCCATCATCATACCCAAATTTTTAAAAGCCCTTAATATCTCAACTACTCAGTGTTCAGATTTTCCCAACTGCCTTATAACTTTTTTAAAGTTAAAATCAAAGTCCAAGATGGACACCCCATTTCATTGCTGGACCTCAGATCTCTCATCATCTATAGCTCATACCTCCCTCTTTTAACTTACTTGTTGACAAAACTGGTTGCTTCCTCACATTTTGTGTCTTGTTAACAGTGCCCGTGGTATCACGTACCATGCTGCTGCTCCAACTTCATGTTTCAGTAAATTAACCAGTTATTGTCAAACAGATCCAACTCATGGCAAATCCACGTGTGTCGGAGCAGAACTTCGCTTTATAGATAAATCTTTCAGGGGATAATTTTTTCTGGAAATGGATTGCCAGGTGTTTCTATGCAGGTGGATCTGAACTTTTAACCTTTCAGTTAGCAGCCAAACATGATTAGCCACCCAGGAACTTCTTCCTACTCCAGGAAGCCTTTTCTCAACTTGAGCCTCTCACACCTTCTTCACACCTTCCATATATGTGCTGAGAATCCTCACTTAGGACTCCAGGGAGAGTTCTGGGGGTAGTACAAATGGTTAAGTGCTAGACTACCAGACAAAAAGTTGGTGATTCAAACCTACCCAAAGGGGTCACGTGGTATGTTTGGCCAGCAGCTTCAGAAAGGTCACAGGGTTGAAAAGATATGGAGCAGTTTTACTCTGAGGTCATCACGAGTCAGAATAAACTCAAAGGCAATGAACGTTAATAACAAATGCCCCCCAACACCTGTGCCCACCTCTATTGTTGCTCTTTATCAAATATTTTAATGTCTCTATTCCCAGAGCCAACTAGTCTCTGAGATGGCAGCAGCATTCATACACCACCCATGCTAAACAGAATGAAAAGCTCTTAATTATCATAGAAAATTCTAAATCATAAATAATTGAAATATGGGGCAAGTTCATGACAGTAAAGAATATTTAGAGCACATACTAAAACTGTTATTATTTTTAAAGGCTAATTATGTGTGGAAGAATAGGGTTAACATAAATAAGAAAGTACACAATAATACTCTCAGGAATATTAAGAGCTAATGAGAATGAAAATGTCCAAACTGTAGGGAGTGAATAGGAAAAGCAAAAACAGAGAACCTAGCTCCCCTATAAAATAACTAACCCTTTCATGATTGAAAGATGTCAACCTAATTAACAACTCATCTTATTTCTATGGTGGAATGTGGTACAGACATGTATGCAGACAGAAGGCCTTTTTATCATCTCCGTGAGATTCCAGACACTGCAATGCAGCTCAGCTACTGTGCCTATTTCTGATTTGGGTTCTCGCAAGTGTACATGAGTTTCCTAAAGCACAACTCTACAAAAATATCATCACCATATCAAAATTCCACAGGTTCCAACCAGTTAAGTCTCTCCTCCAGACACTAAGTATTGAGCAAAGTGAAAGGACCCAAAAGATAACATAACGTCACACCCAGGCAAGTGACTACAGGCCTCCACGTCCTGTGCCTGTGACCTGAGTGATCATGCATTCCCTAGGTAAGCTACTCCCAGACTTCAGGAGAGAGGAAGGCTGCATAGCAATGGTTGTGAAATTGGCACCAGACCAGGCAGTGGTTTGTTCTGATGCACGTCACTGTAAGTCATAACCAACTCGAGGGCACCTAACACTATTAAAGGCTAACTTTCCAAAGTACATGCTAAGGACGGTTTGTGCACAGCATCAATGTCAATGTGGCAAAAAGACCAGGGTGAATCAACCTTGACCCTGTCCCTGTTCCAATAATAAGGTTGACTAGAAGATCTATAACAAAAAGACAGTGGGATTGTAAAATGGTACAAGCATTGCAGAAAACAGTATGACACTTCCTTTAAAGGTTAGAAAGAGAAATGCCATATGATGAACCAGCAATTGCACAAAGCATATAGTCTAGAGCAGGGGTTCTCAACCTTCCTCATGACACCTTTTAATACAGTTCATGTTGTGGTGACCCCCAACCATAACATTATTTTCATTGCTACTTCATAACTATAATTTTGCTACTGTCAAGAACTGTAATGTAAATATCTGATATGTAGGATGTATTTTCATTGTTCATTGTTACAAACTGAACATGATTAAAGCATAGTGATTAATCACAAAAACAATATGTAATTATATACTGTGAAATATTTATTTCTAATGACAAATAAAGGAAATTTTGTCTGGAAGCATGGTGTAGCATAGTTAACCTTCTTAATATAACAACAGTAAACTACACTGCTACGTTTTGCAACAGTATGTGTAAAAAGCCAACATCAGTGCAAAGGCTGAGATAGCTTCTTTCTCACTAGATCAGCACATCTGCATGTGCACAGACCCACCTGGAGATGGACAAAGAGGAGCAGGGTCTCAGTTCCTAAGACCATCGAAAATATGTGTTTTCCAATGTCTTAGGCTGTGAAAGTGTCATTCGACCCTAAATGGGGTCATTGTCCACAGGTTGAGAACCGCTGGCCTAAAGCATGAGAGCCACAATACAAAAAGACTATGCACACCCATGTTCATCACATCACTATTCACAATAGCAAAAAGATGGAAACAACCTACATGCCCATCAACAGAAGGATGGATAAAGTAGTAGTATGTACACACAATGGAATACTATGCAGCATTAAAGACTAACAGTGTATCAGCAAAACATATCATGGATAAACCTGGGGAGCACCACAATGAATGAATGAAGTCAACACAGAAGAGCAAACATTGTATGAGACATTAATAAAAAAATTAAGAAAAGGTTTTTTTTTTCAATCATTTCATTGGGGGCTCATACAACTCTTATCACAGTCCATACATACATCTATTGTGTCCAGCACATTTGTACATTCGTTGCCCTCGTCATTCTCAAAACATAAGAAAAGGTTTTCACACTAAAAGAACCATTCTTTGATGGCGTCCCAGGTAAGAGGTGAACAGAAGATTAAGTAACTCAGATAAGGGAAAAAAATCTGGAAACAGATAATGGTTGTGTTTGAATAACATGATGAATGTAATTAATCACTTAATTGTACATGTAAAATAAATGTGCAAATGGCCACTGCTTCATTACATATTTACCACAATTTTTAAAAATAGCAAATTGCCCCAAAGGGGGGGGGGGTTGTACGGCAAAGGGAAATATTAAGAGTCCAGTGAGCTAAACAAACTTAGAAGATGTGACTGGTTATAATTCTTAACAGGACCTGGTGATCTGCTCCTACCTACTTACTCGTTTCATATCACTTTACTCTTCCCATTGACATGCTTGATGGCTGTTCATTCTTTTATGTCAAGGTTTCCTTTTCCAGTCCCCTTCCTTCCTGCCTTGCAAATCAATCAATCAATCAATCAATCAATCTCTCGCTCTCTCCCTCCCTCCCTCCTTCCCTCCCTCTTACTTTTGTATAATCAACCATTTATGCTTTTGCTCTTAGTTTAAATTCCTTCCTCAAAGAGGTCTAATTTGACCAACCCCACCTGAATCAGAACTCTCTCCATAAGATCTCAATTGTTCTGTTAAAATACTTTGGGTTTATTTGTTTTTTAAGCACTTACCAAAGTTTGTAGCTCTGAACTGGCTTTCTACTAACTCTGAATCTTGTCTAAATAAAGATATAACCAGCCTTCTCTTCCTTGCTCATTCCCCTCTCTCCAACGGTTAGCCCAGCATTGGTGCTAAGTAACCACTGAATAACTTTCTCAACATTAATATTTAAGACAATATTTCTATTTCTGAAAAAATGCAGAAAAAACTTTTAAAAGATGTTCACCAGTTGTTAGTCTGCAGGCATGATTAACTGGAAATTATTCAAATGTCCTTTTGGGAAGATAATTTTTTAAGTGATGGTACACTATGGAATGTTATATACCCATGAAAAGATCATGATCCCAATTCTACCTTACAAATCTGACTAGACCAGAGGATGTACACTGGTACAGATAAAAACTGGGAGTCCAGGAGAGATAAAACCCTCAGGACCAATAATAAAAGTGGCGATACCAAGAGGGCAAGGGGAAAATGGAGTAGAAGGGAGGAACCAATCACAAGGATCCACATATAATCCCCTACCTGGGGGATGAACAACAGAAAAGTGGGTGGGGAGAGATGTTTGACAGTGTAAGACATGACAAAATAATAATAATTTATAAATTATCAAGAGTTTGTGAGGGAGAGGGGCTGGGGAAGGGGTGGAAAAAATGAGGAGCTGATACCAAGGGCTCAAGTAGAAAGAAAATGTTTTGAGAATGATGATGGCAACAAACATACAAATATGCTTGACACAATGGATGGATGGATGAATTGTGATAAGAGTTTTATGAGTCTCCAATAAAATGATTAAAAAAGAAAAAAAAGACTACTTATATTTCAAAGACATATACTGCTACGTGAAAACAGCAGTATACAAAACTAGGTTTATACTATTAACTCAGTTGTACTCAAAATATATATTTAGAAAAAGATTGGAGGGAAATATGCAAAATGCTAACATCTCAGGGAGATGGGATTCATGGACAGAGTTTTGCTTGTGGGATTCTTTCTGGTAGCCATTTGTTCTCCAAGAACCTAGCACAATGGTTGATAAGTGAGAGTTTAAAATTGATTATCTCTAATTTACTAGAATTTCACTACTATCTGTCATTTTATCTTACTGTGGTAGTTTGCATACTGCTGTGATGTTTGACAATATGTCACAAGTATTTCAAATACCAGAAGGGTTACCCATGGTGAACAAGTTTCAGTAGCACTTCCACACTAAGACAGAATGGGAAGAAGGACCTGGTGATCTAGTTCTAGAAAAACTGGCCAGTGAAAACCTTATAAATAGCAACAGAACGCTATCTTTTATAGTGGTGGCAGCAGAACCTTTCAGGTTGGAAGATACTCAAAATATAATTGGGAAAGAGTTGGCTTCTCAAAGTCAAATTGATCTTAATGTCATAAATGAAGTAAAATGTTCAGGCCTTTCACTTGCTCGTTCAAAATGAAAATAAAAAGCTGAAAATACCCATTAATAATCAGAACTTATCAAGAAGTCAAACTCACTGCTACTGAGTTGATGCTAATTCATAGCAACCCTATAAAACAGGGTAGAACTGCCTCCCTGTGAGTTTCCAAGGTGTACCCTTTTCTTGTGGATCAACTGGGCGTTTCAAACTGCTGACTTTGCAGTTAGTAGCCCAACAAACAACCACTACATCATCAGGGATCCTTTAATCAGAACTTAAGGATGCACAAAATATTAAGCTAGGAAAATTGTAAGTTATAAAATGGAATGCTTTAAGATAGAGTGAGCTGAAATAGACTGATATTGGCTATTTTGAACCTAATGCAATGCTCACTCATTTATTCCAAGATATATGGAAGGCATTTACTGGCCAACCAACTGAAAGAAATCCATTCCAAAGAAAGGTGATGCAACAGAGTGAGGAAATTAACTAACAGTATTATTAATATCTCATACGAGTATAATACTGCTTAAGGTAATTCAGAAAGGCTTGCAGCAATACATCAACAGTGAAATGCCAGAAATCCAAGCTAGATTCAGAAAAGGAAACAGAACCATGAGTTATCATTGCTGTTGTCACATGAATGTTAGCTGAAAGCAGAGACTATCAGAAAGATGTGTATCTGTGTTTTATTGACTATGTAAAGACATTAGGCTGGGGGAAACCATATCACTCTATGGAAACATTTTAAAAATACCTTCATTGTCATATACTTCACATATCATATAACTTAATTTTTCAGTCATATTAAGATTTGTGCAATCATTTTCACAATCAATTTCAGAACATTTTCTTCTCATACTCATTGTTGTTAGCGCCCCATTCTTCCCACCTCCCCAGCCATGCCAATAGGCAATTATCAATCTAGTTCTTGTTTCTATAGATCTACCATCCTGCATTTCATATACAAAAAAAAACAACATACAAATCAGAGACAGAAATCAAATAAACAAAATCAACTATAATGACTAGACTTAACATAGAAAAATCTCAATAAAAAGGAAAACAAAAAATATTAAACTTCCAGAATGAGTCAAAAAGATCAAATGATAAGGTATTATTTTTAACCTAATTACATCTTCCATATAATCAGCTTTACAAGCTCTCTGTCTGATAGCAAGGCTGTTCATAACCCCAGGTTATAGGCAGAGAGCATTCACTGGAGACATACTCCATATGGGAACCCCACAAATGGATTTGGGGCATCCACTGTCATCCACAGTCATCTGCAAACCAGGTGTTCACAGGGGATTCACAATTTAAGCTCTGGTATCATTCCCTTCTTCAGCTTTAGATTTTACTATTTATAATCCTTGGATCACACAGGCTGGTGTACTTCCATGTAGACTTAGTTGACACCTCATATACATCCAATATTGATGAATAGGAGTTCTAGAAAACTTAATTGTGTTTATGTGGAATATGTACATGGACTAAAAGGCAATTGTTCAAATAGAGTAAAAGAATTCTATGTGATTTAAAATATGTGTGCTAGGGCTGTATCCTTTGTATATAATTAATCAATCTGTATGCAAATAAACCAACAAACTGTACTATATGAAGAAGAACATGGCATCAGGATGAAAGGAAGACTCATTAACAACCTGTGGTATGCAAATAATATAACCTTGCCTGTTGATAGTAAAGAGGACTTCAGGCACTTTCTGATAAATATCAAATACTACAGCCTTCAGACTGGATAACGTCTTAAACACAACGAAAAAGAAAAATCCTCACAATTAGACAAATAAGCATCATCACAAACTGAGAAAACATTGAAGTTGTCAAGGATTTCATTTTATTAGAATTCACAATCAATGTTCACAGAATCAGCAGTTAAGAAATCAAATGATGCTCTGATTTGGGCAAATCTATGCACAAAATTTAATTCCATTAAGTAAACTCTGACTTACAGTGATCCTACAGGACACAGTAGAAATACTACTGTGGGTTTCTGAGCCTGTACATCTTTACAGGAGTAAACATCTTCATTTTTCTTCAACAGAATGGCTAGTGGTTTTGAACTGTTCACCTTGTATGTGGTTAGCAGTTCAACTCTTATTAATCCATTACCCCATCAACGTGCCTGATATTGAATAAGACCTCTTACTGTAAAAGCAAATCATTTTGAGGACTAAGGTGAGCCTGACTCAAACCATTGCATTTCAAATAACTAACATGCATTCACTGAATAAAGAAGACCAAAGAAAAATGGTTCCCTTTGAAATATGGTGTTGGTAAAGAATATTTAATAGATCATAGATGGATACTTAATATTTACAAAGAATATTTAATAGATCCAGAAGACAGTACAAATATGTCTTGGCAGAAGTACAATCAGAATATTCTTTAGAACTGAGGATGGTGAGAAGATCTTACATATTTCGGATATGTTATCAGGAGGAAAAAGTCCCTGGAGAAAGACCTCATGCTTGGTACAGTAGATCAGCAAAAAAAAGGGAAGATCGTCAACAAAATGGGTTGACACGGTGGCTACGACAATGAGTTCAAAGCACAAAGTTATGATTGTGAGGCTAACAGAGGCTAGTGTTACTCTGAACTGGAACCGATCTGACTGGCACCTAACAGCAGCAGCAAACTTGGAATGAAGAACCACTCACTCACCCACTGCCATCGAGTCGATTCTGACTCAGTGATACTACAGAACAGGATAGAACTGACCCTCTGGGTTTTCGAGACTGTAACTCTTTATAGGAGTAAAAGTCTTATCTTTCTTCTTTGAAGCAGCTGGTGGTTTCAAACTGCTGACTTTACATTTAGCAGCTAACGTGCAACCTACTATGCCACCAGGGCTCCTCATGGGTTATGACATTCTCTAAGTCATATGTAAGGAGAATCAGTAAATTTAGATATTTAAGATTTAGGCATTTCCACACTGGCTGGGGTTTCTAATCTAAAAAATCCTTGACAACCAGGCTTCCTGAGGAACTTAAATAACTCTCCTTTTCTCAAGAAAACAGTATAATTTAGATCAGAAGCTGCCCACTCAAATGTTTTACTTTTTCTAGCAATCAATTCGTAACTCCTGTGCAGCACTAAAGCATGAAAGGATACACTGTGTACCCTTACAGGAAAAAAATTACAGTATCTGCCTGTTCTCTCAAAGGCTGTGCATGAGAAAAACAAATGGGAACTTTTTACAGCTTACACAGAGAGGAGATTCTCCAAGAAAGAACAGTAAGTCTCTTGCTTACGTCCCTTTACCTAACATTTTCCGTCCTTCCTTTGGAAAAGATGATGACAACAAATGTACAGATAGATATGTTTGACACAATGGATATAGGTATGAATTGTGATAAGAGCTGTAAGTGCCCCCAATAAAATAAATTTTTTTTTAAAAGAAAATAATAGAATTCCATTGGGAGACCAAAAGACCACGAATAGGCAAGAAAGGCACTCTTGAAAACTAACAGGGTCGCTTCCCACCTCCCATGTACAGTGGTCATTAAGGCTGTGATGGTGCAGGGACAGGCCAACAAAACAAGGAAGAAATAGCAAGCTCAGACACACACTCAGCCTTAGTAAGCCTTTGACATATGAAAGAGTTAGCTTTGTTGCCCAGTGGAGAAAGAAGAGCATTTTCAGCAAGTAAGAATTCACTTCTAAAAAGGTGAAAAGGAATCCTATCTTAACCCCTACATAAAGAAAAATAATAATCCCATATGTACCAACTATATAATACACTAACTATAAAAAGACTCATAAATCAACTACATCACATTTAGGGATTTTCATTAAAAGAGTACATAAAGAGAATGAATAAAAACAAATCACAGACTGGGAGAAGATATATGAGCAACAACAAACTAGCATTCAGAATATATAAAGGATTTCTATTATTCAACAAGAAAAAATGACAATACTATAGAAAAATAGACAAAAAATTACACACTTCACTAAAGAGTAAATTTAAGCAGTCAATAAATATAAGAAAATATATGACCTTCTTGAAACAATTAAATAAAAATCAAGGGTGTGATATGGCATTTTTATATAACTAGCAGAGGAGGAGCCATTAGTCTTAATTTTATGCACTAGGAAGGATATGGGGAGCCTGATGGTGTAGTGGTTACGCACTGGACTGCTAATCTCATAGTCAGCAGTTCAAAACTACCAGTTGCTCTTCAGGAGAGAGTTGAGACCTTCCACTCTTAAATGCTTCCTCCTCCCACCCACCCCTCCACTGTCATGATCCGAATCCTACCTTGCCAGCCTGACTAGACCAGAGGAGGTACACTGGTACAGATGAGAACTGGAAACACAAGGAAACCAGGGCAGATGATTCCCTCAGGACCAGTGGAGTGAGTGGCGATACTGGGAGGGAATAGGGAGGGTGGGTTGGAAAGGGGGAACCTATTTCAAGGACCTGCATTTGACCTCCTCCCTGGGCGACATAAAAGAGAAAAGTGGGGGAAGGGAGACATGGGACAGAGCAAGATATGACAAAATAATAATTTATAAATTATCAGGGGTTCATGAGGGAGGGGTGAGTGAGGAGGGAGGGGAAAAAATGAGGACCTGATTCCAGGGGCTTGCGTGGAGAACAAAAATTTTGAGAATGATGAGAGCAACGAATGTACAAATGTGCTTTACACCATTGATGTATGTATGGATCAAGATGGGTGGTGTATGAGTCCCTAATAAAATGATTTAAAAAAAAAGAAGTGGGGGAAAGTGGGAAGATGCCATTATATTTTAATTCATTTTTTTCTACACTCTAAAAAAATCCCCATATTATACGTAACCTTAAATAACGCATTGTTTAATGGTATTTTTAAAATATTATATGCCATCTATGTAAAAAAAGGAAAGAAAATGTCTTGAAAACGACTGTGGTAGTAATTGTACAATACTGTTTTATGTGATTGATGGAATGTTATGATATATGTAAGAGCTCCCAATAAAATATTTTTTAAAAAGAGTTATAGACGTGGAAATCCATAGAAACAGTTCTACTCTGATCTACAGGGCCACAATGAGATGAAAACGACTTAATGGCAGTGAGAGTGAAAAGCAAGGTTATGACAAGCAGTGAGAACTTTCATACACTACTGGATAGAATATAAATTGGTACAACCACTTTGCAAAACAGAAGTTCAAATATAATATCCTATGACCCAGCATTTTCATGCCAAGGGATATAAGGGGCTTTAAAAATTTTGTGGGAAAAAAGGGAATTATAAAGATAATGGAATTTTTCTTTACAAACCATTTTCTTTCTACTTCAGCCCTTGGTAACAGCATTCATTTTTTCCCTCCTTCCCGTACCCTCATGAATCCTTGATAAATTATAAATTATTATTAGTTTCATATCTTGCAGCATCTACTGTCTCCCTTCACTCATGTTTCTGTTGTTTGTCACCTTGGGGGGGGGTTATACATCAATCATTGTGATCAGTTCCTCTTTTCTCTCCCCACCTGATAATGGAATTTTTTTACAGTCTTTGAAGGCTCCTTGTACTTCTATATGCATGGACCAGGATAAATGAAATAGATTCCTAGCAACACTAAGTAACCCAAACCTGTAACCAACTCACATGTCTATCAGTAAGTACAATTGAATTTTCAAACATCATTATCCATAGAAGCATCCATTATTCAGCGATTAAAATGGATGAACTACAGTTACATACACAAATGAATACTAAATACTCTTGGGCCAAGGAATAAAAAAGGAATACAGAACTGTTTAGTCATCTATATTGATTAGGAATAAATCTATAGCATGTCAGAACTTTTGGAACGTCAGAATAGTGACTAGTTCTAAGGAGGAGAGATGGAGTTGTGATTGGAGAAGAGTACAGGGGAGACTTCCTTGGGGCTGCTAATGAGCTATTCTTGAGCTGGGTAGGAGTGACAGAGCGCTTTGCATTATGGATATTCTGTAAGCTATCACATGACTTATGTACCCTTCTGTAGATATGTTATTATTTCCTGTAAAAGAAAAGGGAAGGACTTGAATGGGAAAATACTTACCATCAATCTAATTTCAAGGGATTAATGGAGCCCTGGTGGCACAGTGGTAACGAGTTGGGCTGCTAACTACACAGTCAGTAGTTCAAAATTAATAGCTGCTCTGCAGGAGAAAGATGAGTCTCTCTACTACCACAGAGTGTAACAGTCTCAGAAATTCAGAGGCAGTTCTCTGTCCTCTAAGGTCACAGAATTGATTCTATGGTAGCACGTCTGGTTTTTGGATTAGTGTAAACCTCAACTTTGCAGCCTAATTTTTTTTTAACAATTTATTGGGGCTCATACAATTCTTTTCACAGTTCATACATATACATACATCAATTGTATAAAGCACATCTGTACAGTCTTTGCCCTAATCATTTTTTTCTCCTCTTTTCTTTTTTTTACATTTTATTAGGGACTCATACAACTCTTACCACAATCCATACATATACATACATCAATTGTATAAAGCACATCCATACATTCCCTGCCCCAATCATTCTCAAGGCATTTGCTCTCCACTTAAGCCCCTTGCATCAGGTCCTCTTTTTTTCCCCCCTCCCTCCCCATTCCCCCCTCCCTCATATGCCCTTGGTAATTTATACATCGTTGTTTTGTCATATCTTGCCCTATCCGGAGTCTCCCTTCCCCCCTTCTCTGCTGTCCCTCTCCCAGGGAAGAGGTCACATGTGGATCCTTGTAATCAGTTCCCCCTTTCCAACCCACTCACCCTCCACTCTCCCAGAATCGTCCCTCACACCCTTGGTCCTGAAGGTATCATCCACCCTGGATTCCCTGTACCTCCAACCCTCATATGTACCAGTGTACAGCCTCTGTCCTATCCAGCCCTGCAAGGTAGAATTCGGATCATGGTAGTTGGGGGGAGGAAGCATCCAGGATCCGGGGGAAAGCTGTGTTCTTCATCGATACTACCTCACACCCTAATTAACCCATCTCCTCTCCTAAACCCCTCTATGAGGGGATCTCCATTGGTCGACACTTGGGCCTTGGGTCTCCACTCCGCACTTCCCCCTTCATTTAATATGATATATATACATATATATACATACATATATACATATACACATATATACACATACATACACACACATATCTTTTTTTTTTTTTGCATGATGCCTTATACCTGGTCCCTTGGGCACCTCGTGATCGCACTGGCCGGTGTGCTTCTTCCATGTGGGCTTATTTGCTTCTGAGCTAGATGGCCGCTTGTTCACCTTCAAGCCTTTAAGACCCCAGACACTATCTCTTTTGATAGCCAGGCACCATCAGCTTTCTTCACCACATTTGCTTATGCACCCATTTGTCTTCAGCGATCCTATCATGGAGGTGTGCAGTCAATGATATGATTTTTTGTTCTTTGATGCCTGGTACCTGATCCCTTTGGGACCACTCGATCACACAGGCTGGTGTGTTCTCCCATGTGGACTTTGTTGCTTCTGAGTTAGATGGCCGCTTGTTTATCTTCAAGCCTTTAAGACCCCAGTCACTATCTCTTTTGATAGCCGGGCACCATCAGCTTTCTTCACCACATTTACTTGTTCACCCACTTTGGCTCCAGCCGTTGTGTCGGGAGAGTGAGCATCATAGAGTTCCAATTTAATAAAAGAAGGTATTCATGCATTGAGGGAGTGTTTGAGTAGAGGCACAAGGTCCTTCCGCCACCTTAATACTTGACCTATAAATATAGACACATAGATCTATTTCCCCATCCTCCTATATATATTTGCATGTACATGTCTTTGTCTAGACCTCAAGAGGTATACTCTAGCCCAGGTGGCAATGAAGCATGGTAGTAGGGCAGAAGGAAAGTCAAGGGAGATGGAGGAAAGAGCTAGGAGTCAAAGGGCATTCATGCAGCCTAATTTTAAATAGTCTGTTCTATTGTCCTCTAAATGTCTTCTGTTGATTGTGAAAAATCCATAGTTTAGAAACGAAGATTTCCACAGGTATAAGCAGCCTATGTGTGGGTAGGGAGTGGAGTCAGGGTGGGGGGTAACATTTCAGCTTTTATTTATTCAATTCTTCATGAGTGTAAGCAAAGAGCTTTCTCAACAGTGAGGTCACTTTCAAAATGTAAACATTCAGGTAGTACAAAATTCCTATGAAGTCACCAGCTGAGCAAGGATTTGTTACTCAGAATTCACGAAATGAGAAGAGATATCAGAGATGCCAGGGAAAGTGGTCCAAAGAAGAAGAGAAATCATAACATTTTCAAAAAATCTGCCTGGTTTTCAATCTTTATCCCCCACAAATTATCCCTTATCCACAAGCCACTACCCTCCAAATTTAGCTTGTAATATTTAAAATAAGAGGTCTGTTAGTGACTAATTCTTGTGGAAGAGCTTGCGAAAGGAACAGAAGGAGGTGGCAAACACTAGTAACTGTGGTGGCATATCTTGTTCTACTTTAGGTCTGAAATGTCTTCCTCACTTATCAGAGGCACTTTATAAACAACTAATGAATCTTAATTTCAATGTGTCAAAAAAATGAACAGTAACACACAGAACTGTAGGAAGGTTGAAGTTGTAAGAATGAAATAAAAGTAAAGACAAGGACAAAATAAAGTTCAAGAAAAGAACCCCTAAGGCCATCAATCCCTTCAATAGTTTATGAATCTAACTTATCTGACTGTAGTCTGGACCATCTCTGAATAATACAGTCTCTGTAATTACTATTCATTGTGTTTTAAATCTATATCCCTAAAATCAAGAGATACCTTTCCGGATACAGGCACATCCCCTACTAATAAACAGATTGTATTACAAAAGCTTATCTGCCATTTGATCATTTTAATTTGGAATGCATTTCCCCACAAAAGCCACGATACATGAATCATGGCAAAATTCCCAGCCTTGTCCACAAAAGCATATGAGATAATTGAGGTACACTATATTTGCAATGAAAAACAGGAGTGGCATTTTAGCTCCCAGTCATGGAGTGCCTGAAAATAGGCCTTAATCAGTTTTACATCAGTTGTGAAATTCGCTAACACTGAAGAGAGTACGTATCAGATTAGTAGGCAAAGGAGGTAGATATATAAGAAAATGACAGACAAAAAGTACTATTCCATTAAAAGAGGAGGTGGTGAGAATGAAACTTAGTTTTCCATTATGATACACTCATTTAGTGTATACCAGAACTCCTTGGAGCTATAGCCAATGGGGATAGGTATTGAACCATTAGAGAAATTAGATCATCTATTAGGGAATTGGATCATCAGACTTGTCAAAGCCCAGGTAGGTCAGGATCCAAAGGCAGATCAATTTTATCTTCCAGATCTAAGTGCTCAGGGTACACAAGGACTCTATCTTGCGTGAATGCAGACTCACAATGACCTTATGGGACAGGGTGGAACTGCCCCTTGTGAGTTTCCGAAAGGGGGCTGTAACTCTTTACAGGGATAAAAAGCTCCATATTTCTCCTGTGGAGAACTGGTGATTTTGAACAGCTGACCTTGTAGTTAGCAGCCCAATGCAGAACCATTACGCCACCAGGGTTCCTTCAGAAGAGGGCATAGGAGTAATATTTTTAAAAACACCTTGAAATTTCTTCACCAATTTCTTTTCTAGTTAGAACAAATATCTATTTTTCCTAAAGCGAGAGTTAACCAAAGGCACTTCCCTCCTCTTTAGGCTCTAATTTCCTATTTAGGAAACAGATATAAAAACTTTGCCCACTCTATCAGAAGGATCTTTCCTAAGTGAATGGGTATCTACATAAGGTGTTTCTACATGATACAGATCTGAAGAAAGAATTTCTCATTCAGTATCTCTGAATACACAACTCTCCCATCCACAAAGCCTCATCTTTCTCTCGCTGTACAGAAGAAAGTGATAGAATCTAATTCTAACAGTTTCTTTGATGTTTGCTGAGCACTGGGTGTTTTTTTCTGGTCACTGGCATACATCCCACCATCTAAATTAGTTTTCTTGAAGATAGCTTCTTTATTAAACCCCTCTCCCCATTAGCACTGATCTAATACTGGTATTTCATGATTGCTTTTTCTTTCTCATGCTAGACACAACGCGTTTTCTCAGGTTCCTTTTCTCCTGCAAAAAAAGACAATGATGTTCAATATACTATTATGTTAAAATAATTATGTTCAATATACTATTATGTTGGCCTGTTGAGTACAAGGGTCAACATTCTCTTAATAAGCAACATTATTACATTTAATTAAATTGGTTTTCTGGGAGTTCCAGAGCCACTGTAACAACTAAGGGAGTTTACTCATATCACACCTGGTTCAATCTAAAGGAAAGATCAGAAATTTTCAACCTGTGCTCCCTTGAGAAACACCTAAGGGGCAGAAAGGATACCAAGTAAGTGGGTCTCTGGGTCTCTGACTCCCCTATTCCAGCTTCATCTAATCAGAGAGGCACTTTCGTACATTGGACTCATAAATAATCTTCAAATTTAGAGTTCAACTTAAAAAATAGTTAAAACTAGTGGTCTAGATGGCCTATCATTGATTAAGTAAAATACTTTCTAAAGCAATTCATTTATAAAGGGATGGGCCGAGTTTTCTTTCTGTCCTGTTACAGAGACAACAATGACCTTTTTTCCCAAATGCTAAAACCTGAGGACTCAATGTTTTTATTACTTAATAGTTCTAATTCTATTATTTGTTCATTCAACAAACACTTTCAACCCCCTACTATATTCTACAACTACTCACAGTGTGGTCCTCAGATCAATAACACTGGCAGCACCTGAATGAATTCAAAATGCTGAACCTCACCAATGACCACCAAGGAATCAGAGTCACCATTTACCAGACCCTAGGTTCACATTCACACACTAAAGTCTCACTGGGCACTCAAGAGCCACAGTACATAAACGCACAGGGTACTTTTGGAAACACACTGAAAGAGCATGCACTTAACCTGAGCTAGGCATTTAAGGGAGTCCAGAAGGAAAGAAGCAAGGAAGCCCTGATTGCATAGTGGATTACACACTGGGCGGCTAACTGCTGGGTTAGTAGTTCTAAACCAGCTGCTACACGGAACAAAGATCTTATCCACTCCTATAAAGACGTGCAGTCTCGGAAACACACCAAAGGAGTTCTACCTTGTCCTATGTCACTATGAGTTGAAATCGACCTGATGGCAATGAGTTTGGTTATTTGTGTTGGAAGGAAGCTGGATCTTCCCCTGATTCTAGGACAGATAGAAAGGCTGGCCAGAGGGGAGGTGAACCGTCTTTTCGAAAGAAAATACAGCTCATAAAGAGGAACTGAGATGTGAAACTTCTTATGGGAAATTCCAAATGATTTCATGTGATGGGAAAAGATGAGGATGGGATGCAGAGAGGAGCAGGAAGCACAGACATGAAGGACCTGGTTTATCACCCAGACAAAATGGAGCACTAATGAGTAGTTTCACATAGGAGAGGAATAATCTCAAGTATGGCATAAGAAGATTATCATGGTGGCCAGAAGCAAACAGTTAGGAGGCTGTTGCAGTAAACCAAACAAGATTCTATTTTGAATTAAGTGGCAGCAGCAGAGGTGGCAAGCAAAACAACAGTGCATTAAATAGAAACGTGGCAGAATCTACAAAATATGGTGACCAATTTGGAGGAGCAAAAGACGGCGCAGCAAGGAGATCAAAACTGATTCCCAAAATATAAGAAAGCAAAAAATTCCAAACCCACTGCTATATGTCAAGTCTGACTCATAGCAAACTTCCAAGGCAGAGTGAACATGCTCCCTAAGATTGCTAGGGTTTTAAATCTTCATGGGCACAAACAACTTGGTCTTTTCCCCATGAAGCAGCTGGTATGTTATAACTGGTGACCTTGGGGTAAGTAGCCCAATGCATAAATGACTATACCACCAGACTCCCATTTCTCAAAACAGAATGCTATAAAATTTTTAAATAATTTTAAAATTTTAAATTAAAATGTCATTCTCAATCATTTACTTGTTGAAAGAGAAAATTGCTCTTTATAAACATTGTAAGTGTCCAAGTCTTTTTTAAAAAAAATCATTTTATTGGGGGCTCATACAACTCTTATCACAATCCATACACACATCCATTGTGTCAAGCACGTTTGTGCATTTGTTGCCATCATCATTCTCAAAACATTTGCTTTCTACTTTAGCCCTTGGTATCAACTCATTTTTTCCTCTCCCTTCCCACTTCCCCTATGTCTATGTCTTTTTGTATTAATTTTACTTCCGGGAGTTTGTCTTATAGTTATTTGTACCAAAATATACATATACTTATGTTTACTGCAGTACTATTTACAGCTGAAAAAAATGAAAATAATGTAAAGATCTCAAAGGAACAGACTGGTTAAATGCTGTATGAGGAGGCTTTTAAAAGTTCACAGAAATTTTCCATTATTTTTAGTTCCCACAAACTTTTTAAAGCCCCTGTGTATATATTAAGAGAAATCTTTTCTAAGACTATGTAATGGTATAGAAACATCTCATCCAACAAAATAATTTATTTTAAAAATCTCAAATTTTTACATAAAAATAATTTATGCAAAGGAGTGGAAAATAATTTATGTATTATAAATCAAATTTTCTGTCATCAAGTCAATTCCAATTCATAGCAACCCTATCAGAGGTTAGCACTGCCCAACAGATTTCCAAGAACTGTCCCAATAGGTTTTACAACGAGCAGAACCCTCATCTTTCTCTCACAGAGCACTTGGTAGTTCTAAATGAATGATCTTGTCGTTACCAACCCAACGTACAACCGGCTCTGCCACCCTGACTGTTTTATGCATTATCTGAGGGAGTAACTGAGCTCAGCAGAGCTTTCTCAATGTTTTATTCAAGGCAGAAATGAGCAACTCACTCTGAGTTAGTTACCCACTGACGTCACTTGGGAAGGTTCTCTCTGGTCACAGTGAACTTTTTCATAAAGGCAGTTTAGCTCAAACCTTGTTTTTTGTGATGTACAATTTAAGAGAACTGAATGCGCCTGTGAAATTTTGTTTCCTGCTCAGTTCGTTCCAGCAGGTCATACTGCTAATCAAGCTTTCTATTTAGAGCAGCGGTTCTCAACCTGGGGGTAGAACAACCCTTCCGCAGGGGCCACCTGATTCATAACAGTAGCAAAATTACAGTTATGAAGTAGCAACAAAAATAAATTTATGGTTGGGGTCACCACATCATGAGGAACTATGTTAAAGGGCAACAGCATTAGCAAGGTTGAGAACCACTGATTTAAAGGTTCTTCAAAGATTGCATAACAATGTACCCAAAAAAGCTTGATTTGTGGCAGACAGGGACTGATTTTGCCACCACCACAATGCACATCTCAGTGCGCCGATTTTGGGCAAAAAACAGCATGCCTCTCTTGTCCCACATACGTTATTCACCAGACCTTACTCCCTGAGACTTCTTTTTTCTTCTGAAAATGGAGAGAGACATGAAAGGACAGTGATTTGTCGATATAGAAGAGGTAAATACAAAAACAAGGGAGTCATCCAAACAGAATGAGTTTGAAAATGTTTCTAAGAATGGAATTGCAAATTTGACAAATGCATTAAGAGTAATAGAGTACCTTGAAGGTGATGAGGTTGTTTTATATAAAAAAAGTAAATACCTAGCTTTGGAAAAAAGATTTTGTTTTGGGGGGGGTACCCCCTTGTGTATGTATATAAAAGGAAACAAGTATAGAGACAAACAAAAAACTGATAGAAAATATATTAAATGCTGCCACTAGCTATCCTTAAATGTGGAAATATAAAGATTAAAAAAATTTCCTCCTAATACTTGTATCTAATTACATTTATCCAAAAACCTACTGCCCCCAGCCAAGTGTGACTGACATCAACTTCTTTAAGAATAAAACAAAACATCTATCTTTGATTTGAACTGGGTGAAAGATGGTAAAATTTCCTACCACGGAAAACACTAGACTGCAAGTCTGAAAGGAATAAGATGAGTTAGGCGTTCATCATCTGTGGAACAGCCAATGGAGGGGTTCACCACAAGAGCACGATTCAGGAGAGAGATATGACCTGGAGGTACTAGTATAGGAGTCAATAGCATTTGGTGGTGGTTTAATGCCAAAACTCTGGGGAAATCACTCAAGACAAAGTTACAGAGAAAAAAGAAAAGGCTGAGCTGCAAGAAGTAACAAACTTTGGGAGATGGGTAGAGAAAGAAAAAACAGCACAAAGGCTGAGTTGGAAAGGGAGTGACTGGGAAGACAGTTAAAAAGTTAAGTCAGGAAACTCAGTGGAGAAGTTTCCGGCCTATGGGAGTGGCTAATAAGGTTGAATGTTGCAGATCAGGAGGATAAAGAGTTCCTATTTGACCTGAACAAATGATATTAATGATTTTGGCTATGGGAAGTACTTAAGGGAGATTAGGAGTAGAAGCCAGAATGCAGTAGTCTCTGGGTTCCGAGAAAGCAGAAACAGTGATTGTAAACTACTCTTTCAGGAGTCTGGATACCAAGGAAAGGTTAGCAACCTGCTCATGAACAGAGGTTGGTTTCTAACACACACACCTTCCCTCCCCAAGCAAAATAAGAAAACCTTCAGTTAAATTATATGCTAAGAAGAAAGTCCAACAGCAATAGCTACCTTCTATTTCACAGAAAAGGGCAGATGGTGGCTACCAGGATCAACTTTCTTCACTTCTTGTCCTGATATCAGGAGTTTATTGTTAGCTCCCTTACCTCCCTGTGTGTAATTCCTCCTCGGACAGAGAAGAAAGCTTGTCCGTACTACTCTTGTCCAATGCAAGGTCAATCAGTACCTTTGGGTCCCATTCCCTCATATCCCCACAAGAACCTTGTTCCAACTCCCTTTTTAGACTTTCCTTCTGATTAACCCTTTCCTCTTAGCATATGAATAGACAGAAGTCTGTCCATCTTGGGGTGGACAGAGGGTGAGTAGCAATTATAATCAGGGAAACAAGCACAAAAAAAAACAGATTTGAGTGGGCACTAATTGTCAAACATGGGATACAAAGAATTCTTCCTCTAGTGGGATAAACAAGTAAACTTCACCAGACCATTCAACAAATATTTACTAGGTGCCAACTATGAACGAGAAGGCCTGGTGGCACTGTCAGGTAAGTGCTGGGCTGCTAACTGCAAGGTCTGTAGTTCAAACCACGAGTCATTCTTCAACAGAAAGATGAGGCTGTCTATTCCCATAAAAAATATACAGCCTCGGAAGCCCTATCTAAGGTTGTTCTGAGGTTGGACTGAATTAATGGGAGTGGGGTTTTGGGTTTGATTTTGCTATGAATCCGGCAATGTTCTAGGAGTTGGGACTGTGCCAGTGAACAAAATTAAGTTCCTGCTCCGAGGAAACTTATTATCAGAGGGGGCTTCAAAGAGCTAACAGGAAAATTCCATTACCCTTCAATTCCATTTTTCCACGAACTTACATATACACACAAGCACACACACGTGTTTTGAATAAAGACAAAGTTGGTCGTGAGGATAGAAAGTAACAGGAGGTGCAGTTTTAGGTAAACACACAGGGAAGGCCTTTTGAGTAAATGACCTTGATAAAGAAACCTTTATGAAAGCATAGCAAAAACGACAGACCCATGCTTGATGTGTTCAAGCAACAGCAAGAATGGCAGCCAGTGTGGCCGAACCCGAGTGTCATGAGCTGAGGAGAGTGGTAGGAAATGATGGTAGAGACTAGCTCAGGGGCCACATCATAAGAGCTATAATTTCATCATAAGGCTAAGAGAAAAGGAACTGAAGGACTTGGGAGAAAATGTAGCAATGTCTAAATTTAGTTTTCCAAGTCTCATTCATGTTTCTGAGTAGAGAATTGCAATTACAATGCATGAAGATAAAGAGCAACAGATAAACCAGAAGAGGGGCACTTGACATTGTGTGTGAGTGAGGAAGGCTTCTCAAAGCCGGTGCTTCCTGAATAGAATTCTCAAGTACTATTAAGAACAAGGGAAACGAAAGAGGTGGTGACCATCCCAAGTCAAGGGCAGAAATGTAGAAAAGGCTCAGGGGTTTTGAAAAGGTTTTGCATTTCTATACCCCAGCATCAAACTGTCAGAAAAATGTTTTTTTTAATACCAATTAAAATGTCTACATAAAAATATACAAATACCCTAACAAAATGTTAAAATATATACATTCAAATATACCCAGGAATAAAATATTTGCATGATGTTTATTTTAAAAGGTACAAAACTGTGGAAAAAATGGAAGGTCATTGGAGAAATAAAAATAGCCGATGGATATAAATGTGGGGATCAATAGCATAAGACAGTGGTTAAAGCCAAAGCTTTTTAAAAATCATTTTATTGTGATCTCTTACAGATATTATAACAATCCATAATTCAATAAGATCAAGCATAGTTGTACAATTGCTGCCACCATCATTTTCAAAACATTCTTTCTTCTTGAGCTCGTTGAAATCAGCTCCCCTTTATCCCCTTTCTTCCCTGCCTTACCATCCCCCAGGAAACCTTATAATTACATATATAATAAGTAAATTTGTGTGTATGTGTATCATTACTCCCGTTACTATTTCTGAAGGGTTTATCTATCTTGGATTTCATGCATCAAACGATCTTAATTATACAAATGAAAACATGCAGGTCTAACAAGATTAATGAGGTAAACTAAAACCATAATAGTAAGGGGAGGAAATATTAAAGAACTAGAGGGTAATTTTGTATTTCATCAGTGCTATGCTGCACCCTGGATATATCATCCTTTTGTGTGGCCCTTCTGTGAGAGATTGTCCAGTATAGTGCAGGTGGGTTTTGGGTCTCTACTTTGTCTACTTTCCAAGTCAATTTGATAGTTTTTGAACTTCTGATACCTCTTCCTGTCTTACATATGGGCTTTGTTGCTTCTCCGCTAGAAGGCAGCTTGCTTAACTTCAAGTCTTTAGACCCCAGATGCTATATCTTTAAAAACCATCAACTTTCTTCACCACATTTGCTTATAAACCCATTTTGTTTTCAGCGATCATGTCAAGAAGTTATCGTACATCACTGCCACATTATTAGAACAAACTGTTCTTGTACTGAGATAAGATTTAAGTGGAGGCCCACTTAAACTTAAGGAAAGTTCATCTGCTTCCTTACTGTATTAACACACACACCCACACACACATACAAATACACCACGTTTCTGATCAATTGAAATGTATCCGAGAGGAATTACTGAGAGGTGAAAGATGGGTTAATTTGATAGTAGGGCAGGAGGAAAGAAGAAAAAAACAGGAAAGAACAAGAAAATAAAAATTATGTATATAGGTATAAATACAGATATGTATATATGTAAACATACAAACAGACAAAGGAAAGAAAAAGGAAACAGAAAAGAACAAGAAAGTAAAAATTATATAAAGGTATAACTATAGATATGTATATATGTAAATGTATAAATATACAAATTTTTTTGCTTCGTATCTCACATAGAACAGTCCCTGAAAAATACTACCCTGATTTATTCTCAGGGAGTACTCTGACAAGGCACAGCACAGGACAAGTTTCCTAATGGCAGAGACTTGCTTACTTGCATGCTTACTTAATCCCTAATGTTTGCATCGTTTTTAATATAAAAGTAGTCCTTAGGTTATAAATAAGATCCATTCCTAAGTGTGTCTATAAGTGGATTTGTAGGGAAAATTGGAAAAGTGCATACATTTCTAATTTAGCTTTCCTTTAGTTGACAGGTTCCCAAACTTATTTGTACTACCCCTCTTTTCAGAAAAAAATTACCCAGCCCTCCCCTGGCAATTAAAAACTTTTATCCTGTGCTCGTGATCCAGGATAGTGTCAGCATCTGCCCAGGAAGTCTTGTCCACTTTGGGAAACAATGCTTTAGTGCAAGAAAAATGAGTCCTGGTGGCATAATGAATCACTCTTGGGCTATCAACCACAGCGTAAGCAGTTCTAACCCAGATGAGGAATTCTGCTATGAGGGTTGCTATGATCCAGAATCACTTCCATGGCAATGGGTTTTAGTGCAAGAAAAGGCTTGAAGACTTTCAATGATTTAAAAACGGCATGTACAGTAAGTGAATGTGACTATATGAAGAACTTATTGTGAGCAGGGGTTGGTTCAACCATTTTATAGTAATAGTAAATTTATGTCACATTAAAGGGCATATAGGAATTGTCAGCAAGTAGGAGTTCCTATTGACTGCATATACTATACTGACAATACAAGGTAATGAATTAAAAATGAGTATCTAGTACATTTTAAACATGAAGACAATGGTTCAAAGCAGGCAAGGCAAATTTGCATATCCACTCACCATTCTTCCGTTCACTAAGTGGAAGCAAGTTGGGATTCCTGCCAGGGTGGAGGCCAAGGGTCAGCTCGGGCTGCAGGGTGAGCTCCTGGAGCTCATTGGCAACAGCTTCACTCTGGGGGCTGGGGGCAGCAGACAGAGACACCAGCACTGGTTCATCATCATTTTCACCAGCCCCTCCTCCGTCCAGCCCATTCACAGCAATGACGGAAGGGGGCAGGCACACCACACTGGAGAAATCCACTTTGGCTTTCGTGATGGCAACCTGGAAATGGACGGTGAGAGAAAAACTTCAGATGTCACCATGCAGAGACTGTTCCACTGATATACACTGGACTCTGATATAAATGACAAAAAACTAAAGTCTGATATTGTCCTCAACTAGATCACTCAAGGAGGAAAGCAAACAATTGAAATAAAGGCAGCACACAGACAGACATGACTAATGGGGTAAAAGAATAAACTGGTTTGGGATAAGTACCCCGAGAAATAACATTTGATGACTATTCACATGGTACTAATGTACCACTACAATCTTAGAGTGAAAAGTTTTTTAAGAAAATAGTTCTCAAAAAAAGTTCAAACATTAGATTTCATAAAGAAGTATCAATATAGAGATGTCCAATTTATGATACTAGCCTAAATATTATGACTTACATGAATACTTGATTATACTGCCCCAGAATGAGATATGAAGAACATATGTCAATGTGAGAAAGTATAAGGTCTTCAAAAATGTTAGAGTACATGTAACACTAAAGTCTTTAGAAGAGGAACTTAAAAGTTAAGTGAATTGAGAATATATTCATTCACTGTATAAAGAATAATTTTTATGAAACATCTAAAATATGAAAGGAGCCTATTCTAGAGATATGCTTAAAAGAAACAAGAAATAAAAATATACTTTCATATGTGAAAATATCATAGGTTACTACAAAGAACTATACCAAAACCAAACATGGGTTTATGTTCGACGGAATAATGAAAAATATCTTTTACTTTCTTGCAGTTTCCAAATTTTCTCAAAAAAAGAAATCTATATTGCCGAGGCAGTTCTTGATATAGAAAAGAAACATCAGAGTTCCCTGCAGACTTATGTTAGGACTCTAATAATTTGCTTCAGATAAAGAAACCAAAATTGGTTTTATCTTCTATTTGGAAGATTTCAGAAGAGGAATGGACGGAGAACTCTGCTGTAAAATCAAGTTAAGACCAAGGGAGGGAGTGTCTACATTTTGGAGAAGACACAGATATTTCTGTTAGTGAGTATGATGGGTGCTAT
The DNA here is from genome assembly GCF_050624435.1 of Tenrec ecaudatus. Lineage (NCBI taxonomy): Eukaryota > Metazoa > Chordata > Mammalia > Afrosoricida > Tenrecidae > Tenrec > Tenrec ecaudatus. The sequence continues at coordinate 10,485,538 of NC_134535.1, forward strand.
AGTTTGTTGTGCCAGCCTGGCCGATAAACACAAGTAGGATTAACTGAAGGGCAGAGGGATAAATGGCTCGGTGAGCCTCACCTTGGTTGTTCTGTGCCTCAGTTTAAAGGGGTACACTACCTGTGAGGTGCCTAGCCTAGGGACTGTGTCGCTGTAAGTTGAGGTCCCTTTAAGCCCACACGATTGGAATGTTCATCTCTGGAGCTGGGGACTGACAGCTGATGACAGTTGGGGACCTGCCTTAGTGTTTGCTGCCTGGGTATATGTAGCCCAGCTCTCTCTACAGAAGGGGACTGGCAACTGGCAGCTCTCAAAACTTGAAGGACTGCTAGTGTCTCACTGCTTTATAATTTAACTGTTAATTTCTTGTATTATCTATCTGTATATTATTTAATGGTTTATTTCTTGAATTATGTATCTATCTTTATAAATATATTTATATATAATTACTAGCAATCTGGTTTGTCTCTCTAGAGAACCCTGTCCAATACAATGGGTGAATGGGAAGGAGCAAACACATTGGGAAGGGATGCTAAATAATGATTGTAGGGAACCTAGGGGTACAATAAACCAAATTTTAAGTTCCTGGGTAGACACTATTGAGTAATGTTTGTATCCAACCCTCGGTGAATGATACCATGGGCTAAATGCCATGATAACCTTGAACAGCAGCCTTGCAGGCAGCATAGCATCCCCCAAGGACCACACCAGAGGGACTCGTTATAACTGAGCCCGGCCTCAAAGCTGCCTGAGGACTGAGGACAGGAATACTTTGAAGGGAAAGGAAGTTGAGGAAGTGGCAGTCACTGCACCTTGGGGGGAACCCCTGGCCTGGTGAGTGTCCAATGAAAAGGGACCCAGGCTCCTAAGGGCCAGCAAACGATCCCTGAACTAACTACAAGCTTTTCTCTTGTGGAAAAAAAAAAAAAAAAGAAAAGGGACCCAGGAACACCATATATCTAGTACCTCCATTTTTCCCTTTCACTGATATGACAAGTTTTGATCTGTTGGGTAGGGATCTGCACTTTGATACAGGAATTCCACCCTCCACCCCCGCTCCAATCCCCATGCTCAGTGCAAACAGCACTTAATCCATTGGGACATCGAATTGTGCAGGGCAACAACTCATGAGATGCACGTGGCTCATGTGGTGGAGCTGTACTTGCATAGACTCCTCATACTGACAGCACCCTGGGTTCAATGTCACTGGAAAAATTGCTGATGTTATCAATGCAATTGCCTTATACCCCAGGGGGATGACTGACAATGTTTTCTTTTTTTATTTCTTCAGGCTTTTGTTTTTCTGTCTTTTGTTTGGCTTTTTTGTTGTTTGTTTGCTTATGTGCTTGTTTGTTGCTGTTGTTGGTGGTGGTGGTCTTGTTTTTGTGATAATATGACCATTAAAGTAAACCAGAGTCTGCATGTCATGTAGGCAAACAGATGGATTCTGGGCTCTCACTTAACTCTAGTCCCAATCCAAGAAGTTAGTTCTGATAGCATTGTCCTGCTAGATACTTACCTTCATGAAAGGAACACTGAAGATAAGAGTGCTACAGCAAAGTGTGATGAAGAAAGCAGGTGAAGCCCAGCTATCGATTGGAATAGTATCTGGAGTCTTAAAGGTTTGTATTCAAACAAGCAGCTAAGTGAGGAGTCAATTAAGTCCACATAGAAGAAGCACACCAGCCTGTGTGATCCAAAGATGATAATAACAAAATCCAAATGTGATAAAGGGAAAGTATCAGAACTTAAATTGTGAATACCCAATATGTAAAAGGCTATGGAGGGCAATGAGAGCCCAAAATCCATCTGCTGAGTATCTAGTTGGATGAAGCCTCTGGTAGATCCCTTCTACCACAGGCAAAAGGCTCAAACAGCTTTACTATCAGACAGGTTATTGTAAACTTGATTATGGAGGATCTGGTGGATCAAACATGGTATAATTTGACACTTAAGTCAGTTGACCTCTCTCTTGACCCAACCTGAATTTGATCTAGACTCAAGTATTTCTTGAGGATTCTACAACAAAGATTTCTTCCTTGGCTTGTAAAATATTGATGGTGGTCTTTTCTTTCTTACTCTTTATTTGTACTTTTATCTTTATATTATTATTATTTTACTCTTGCTATTTTATTTAGTTTTTATTTTTTGTTATTGTTGGCTTTGCCAGTTTGTGAAACACAGGAGTAGATGCACAGAGATAATAACTGATGGTTTATTGGGGATGGGAGAGGAGATAAAATATAATTGGGGAGCAAACGATAAATCTAGGAGGGGGGAGGGGGCACTAGAACTGATTGCGATTATGTATACACAACTCATTTTAAAAGCAATTTAATCATGCAAGTGTATAATAATATCAAGAAAAACACTTTAAAAAAAGAATGTTGACATGTGAAAAATGTAGCCAATGTCATTAAGCAATATGTATAGAAATTATTTAATGGGAACCTAATTTGCCAAGTAAACTCTCACTAACATACAATATATTTTTAAAATCAAGCATGAAGTTCTTGTTCTTAAAAACAAAAAACATTACAGTCTACCTTCACATAAGGTTATAATGTGTCCAAACCTGATTGTAGTTCTGATGTACCTCTTAAAACATAACTGGCTTGGGAAATGCCCAGATAGAGCAAGTAAGATGAGAGAATACCATTAAGGATAATACAGATATTAAGGACTTTCTATTCCAAAAATGCCAGAAGACAACTTATCTTAAGTATATTTAGGGAAAAAAATGAAACATTAGGAACTCATTATCCCAAGGAGACAAGAAATTTTAGGAATGTGATACCACAAGAAGCTGTAGGGATAACCAATGGACAAAAGATTTTTTTAACCTACTTTAAAAAATCATTTTATTGAGGGCTCTTATCACAATCCGTATATACATCCATTATGTAAAGCACATTTGTACATATGTTGCCATCATCATTTTCAAAACATTTTCTTTTGACTTGAACCCTTGGTATCAGTTCATTATGTCCCCTCCCCCACCCTCCCTCACAAACCCTTGATAATTTGTAATGTTTTCCTAAAGTCTTACATTGACTGCTCTCTTCACCCAATTGTCTGTTGTCCACCCCCCTGGGAGAGGGTTATATGTGATCGGTTCCCCCTTTCTCCTTCCACCTTCCCCTTCCCTTCCTGGTATCACTACTCTCATTATTGGTCCTGAGGGGTTTAATCTGTCCTGGATTCCCTGTGTTTCCAGCTCTTGCCTGTAACAGTGTACATGCTCTGGTCTAGCTGGATTTATAAGGCAGAACTGGAGTCATCATAGTAGGGTGGAGGAAAGCATTAAAGAACTAGAGGAAATCCCCACACAATCGCTGAAGGCAAAGCAGATGCATAAGCAAATGTGGTGAAGAAAGCTGATGGTGCCCGGTTATCAAAAGATTGCGTTTGGGGTCTTAATGGCTTGAAGATAAATAGGCAGCCATCTAGCTCAGAAGCAACAAAGCCCACATAGAAGCAGCACACCAGCCTGTGTGACCACGAGGTGCTGAAGGCATCAGTTAGTTATCAGGCAACACAGAACAAAAAAATCATATCATGTGCTCACCTCCCTGATATGATCGCTGAAGACAAATGTGTGCATAAGCAAATGTGGTGAAGAAAGCTGATGGTGCCCGGCTATCAAAAGATATAACATCTCGGGTCTTAAAGGTTTGAAGGTAAACAAGCGGCGATCTAGCTCAGAATTAATAAAGCCCACATGGAAGAAGCATACCAGCCTGTGTGACCACGAGGTGTCGGGATCAGGGATCAGGCATCATCAGAACAAAAAATCATCTAATTGTGAATGAGGGGAAGTACGGAGTGAAGACCCAAATTCCATCTGTAGGCAATTGGACATCCTCTCGAGAAGGGTCACGGGGAGAAGAGCCACTCAGGGCGCAGTGTAGCAAGGATGAACCATACTACTTTCCTCTAGTTCCTAAATGCTTCCTCCCCACCATTATCATGATCCCAATTCGACCTCACAAATTTGGCTAGACCAGAGGATGTACACTGGTACAAATAGGAACTGAAACACAGGGAATCCAGGGCAGATGATCCCTTCAGGACCAGTGGTGCAAGTGGCGACACCAGGAGGGTAAAGGGAGGGGGGGGTGGAAAGGGGAACTGATTACAAGGATCTATAACCTCCTTCCTGGGGGACGGACAACAGCAATATGGGTGAAGGGAGATGTAGGACAGTGCAAGACAAGACAAAACAATAATTTATAAATTATCTAGGGTTCATGAGGGAAGGGGGAGTACGGAGAGGGAAAAAATGAGGAGCTGATGCCGGAGGCTTACGTGGAGAACAAATGTTAAGAATGATGAAGGCAATGAATGTACAGATGTGCTTTACACAATTGATGTATGTATGGATTGTGATAAGAGCTGTGTGAGGCCCTAATAAAATGATTTTTTTTTAAGGAACTAGAGGAAATTTATATGTTTCATTGGTGCTATACTGCACCCTGACTGGCTCGTTTCTTCTTTGTGACCCTTCTTTTAACAGAATATTCAATTGTCTACAGATGGGCTTTGGGTCTTCACTCCATACTCCCCCCTCAATCACGATGATATGATTTTTTGTTCTGAGTCTTTGATGCCTGATACCTGGTCCCATTGACACCTCATAATCACACAGGCTGGTATGCTTCTTCCATATGGGCTTTGTTGCTTATCTGCTAGATGGCCACTTGTTTATCTTCAAGGCTTTAAGATCTCAGATGCTGTAACTTTTGATAGCGGGGCACCATCAGCTTTCTTTACATTTACTTATGCTCCCATTTTGTCTTGAGTGATGTCAGGAAGGTGAGCAACACGGAATGCCGGGTTATGAGAACTAAGTGTTCTTGCGTTAAGGGAGTATTTGAATAGAGGTCCAATCTCCATCTGCTACCTTAATACTTAAATATAAATATATGTACATAGATCTATTTCCCTATCATTATATGTATTTACTTATGTACACGCCTGTATTTAGACCTCTATAAATGTCCTTTGCCTCCTAGTTATTTCCTCTATTTCAGGCAAAGTATTTTTAAGGGCTTGAACAATTGTTAGAATTACAAAAGAACAGATGACTACTAAGAAAATCCATAATCTTGCCTTCAAGAATTCCTTTTCATCTTGTCTATAATTCATCACAATCTAAATTTTAAATGTTTCTATATGTATTAGGAACATATTCAAAGGCAAAAAACAAATCTATAACCATCAAGTCAATTCTGATTCATATCAACCCTATATAAGGATTCTGAGGATGCAAATCTTTTTAGGAACAAATAGCCTCAACTTCCTTCTGCAGATGGGCTGGTGGGTTTGAAGTGCTACCCTTGCAGTTAGCAGTCCAGCATTTATACAACAGTGCTAACACAGTTCCTTATTGGAAGCATAACAATTATCACATGGAATTAATCCTGGTCCAGTATTATTTTGCCATTAACACTAAAACGTTAAGCTTACTTTTGTTAAAAGCAACCTTTTATGATTAAAAGGACTTCAAGATCAGAAAGTTTAGGGACTCTTTGTAACTAACTTTCACTGGACTCCACAATAACCTTTGCCACCCTCATGAATAAACATGTGTTCACATACAAGTCCTCACAAAAAAGGATGATGGCACTGAAATGTGTGTTTAACAAAAAATGTTTAAATGAGTCCTAAAGGAAAGTAGAAATCAGATGCTATGAAAACTTCAGATGCTATCAAAACTTCAATCATAGGACTTGTGAAAAGTAGATTCACAATATATTTTATTTTCAATAAAGAGTTGCTGGGCGTTTATACTTTCTAGAAACAATAGAAAATTGAACAACAAAATTGTAATTTAAACAACTCTTTATGCAGTGGCTTGGTCCTTAGTTGCATTTCACAGGCGTTCAGATAAATAGAGTTTGCACTAAACAAAGACTGGCATTTAGATAAATAGTGGTGAAAAGCAAATGAGGAACCAGACAATCTAGATGACATAAAAGATGGATGCATGAATGATACAGAAACTGATAATAATAATATATGGAAAAACAGGAACCAGTGAACCCCATTCCACATAAGTACTACAGTTAAACTGTTGAGTTGGAATCCTTGTTTCATGTAGGAAAGTCTTTAACAAACAGCAAAACTCAATTATTTCAGACTTAATATGTGTGTCACTACAACTGTTATATAACTCAAAATGAAAATAAACAGCTGCAAACATCCATTAATAATTGAAATGTCAAATGTCCAAAGTATGACTCTAATAAATTAGGAAGCTGTCAGAAATAAAAGGAAATGTATGAAGATTGATATTGAAAATTAAAAAGAAAATTAAAACAAGTTCAAGAGGGCCAAAATACAATCTTGAATATATACCACCTGAACTTAAATATCATCTCAAGAACAAAAAGGTCACTAACCATTAACGACAGATTTTACAAACTGTGGGATGACATCAAGAATATCATACATGATGTGTATATGTATATATGTATGTGTATGTATATATATATATCATATTAAATGAAGGGGGAAGTGCAGAGTGGAGACCCAAGGCCCAAGTGTCGACCAATGGAGATCTCCTCATAGAGGGGTTTAGGAGAGGAGATGGGTTAATTAGGGTGTGAGGTAGTATCGATGAAGAACACAGCTTTCCCCAGATCCTGGATGCTTCCTCCCCCCAACTACCATGATCCGAATTCTACCTTGCAGGGCTGGATAGGACAGAGGCTGTACACTGGTGCATATGAGGGTTGGAGGTACAGGGAATCCAGGGTGGATGATACCTTCAGGACCAAGGGTGTGAGGGACGATGCTGGGAGAGTGGAGGGTGAGTGGGTTGGAAAGGGGGAACTGATTACAAGGATCCACATGTGACCTCTTCCCTGGGAGAGGGACAGCAGAGAAGGGGGGAAGGGAGACTCCGGAGAGGGCAAGATATGACAAAATAACGATGTATAAATTACCAAGGGCACATGAGGGAGGGGGGAATGGGGAGGGAGGGGGAAAAAAAGAAGAGGACCTGATGCAAGGGGCTTTAAGTGGAGAGCAAATGCCTTGAGAATGATTGGGGCAGGGAATGTATGGATGTGCTTTATACAATTGATGTATGTATATGTATGGATTGTGGTAAGAGTTGTATGAGTCCCTAATAAAATGTAAAAGAAGAAAAGAGAAAAAAAATGATTAGGGCAAAGACTGTACAGATGTGCTTTATACAATTGATGTATGTATATGTATGAACTGTGAAAAGAATTGTATGAGCCCCAATAAATTGTTAAAATAAAAAAAAATTTAAAAAAAAGAATATCATACATGAAGAAAGCAAGAGGTCATTTAAAAAAAAGACTGAAGTGGATGTCAGAACTCTGAAACTTACTCTTGAACACAGAGTAGTGAAAGAAATGATTAAGTTAAAGCTGAACAGGAAATTTGAAGCAGCTTCAGAAGACATTACAGGATTATAATGGCATGTGCAAAGACATGGGTTTAGAAATCCCAAAGGAAGAACATACTCAGGACAAGGGGTACACAAAAAGCCCTGAAATTTTTGCTCCCCCCCCAGTTATGTATTTAATTTCTTTTGACAAAACAACCTTATCACCTTCAAAGTACTCTCCATTACACTGAATACATTTGTCAAATCTGCTTTTCCATTCTTGGAAACATTTTTCATGTTCATCTGTTTGGACGGCTGACATTACGTCCTTCGTTGTTGTTTTTCTTTACCTCTTATACATCATCAAATTGCTGTGCTTTCATGACCCTCTTCATTCGTGGAAACAAAAAAGTCTCATGGAGTGAGGTCAGGTGATTAAGGTGTGTAGAACACAAGAAACATGCTGTTTCTTGTAAAAAATTGGCGCCCTGAGATTGCTGCATAAGCAGGTGCGTTGTTGTGGTGGCAAAACTAGTGCCCCATCTGCCACAAATCCAGGACTTTTTTGTTGCACAGTTACGCAATCTTTTCAGAACCACTAAATAGTGATTAACAGTCTGACCTGGTGGAACGAACTCCAAACTCAATATACCCCTCACATTAAAAAAAAAAAGCATCAATTTTGTGGGGGGTACCTCCTCCTATATCAAGCTGAAAGAACTAGGGGGTAGTGACTGGTGGTAGGGAGACTGAAGAATACCATGGGTAAAATATTGAACAGTATGGAAAGTATCAAAAGAAGATGGATGCACTCCACAGTCACTGTTGCTGAAATGCTTTAAAAAACTGACGCAGAGTTGGAAACTCAACTATGTCAAGAGGAAGACACCTACCAGGCCAACAAGAATGAAGAGATTCATACATGTGCCCATTCTAAAGAAAGATGACCCAACAGAATGTGGAAATTATTTTACAATGTCATCAATATCACATGTAATTAAACTTTTGCTGAAGATGAGTCAAAACCAATTGAAACAATAAATTGACAGAGATTTGCCAGAAATTAATTCGAGGAAAACTCAGAAAAGAATGTGGATGAGGGCTATCACTACTGACATGAGCTGGATCTTGGTAAAAAACAGAGAATACTAGAAACATGTTTACTGTGTTTTACTGAGTGATCATAACAAATTACAGGCAATGTCAGAAGAATAGAAACACTTCATTGAACTCATGCTGAACCCAAACACACATCATGTGGCAATTATTTGAATAGAACAAGGGCATACTGTACAGTTTAAAATCAGGTAATGTGTGTGTCATGGCTGCACTCTTTCACTACATTTATTCAAGTAATATGGTGAGTAAATAATCCACAAAGCTAGACCATATGAAAAATACGGCATCAGGATTTGAAGGCTTATTAACAACTTGTGATATGCCGATGAATCAACCTTGCTTGCTGAATGCAAGAAGAGCTTGAAGCACTTGCTAATGAAAATCAAAGATGTCAGCCTTCAGTATGGATTGCAATTAGACAAAGAAAACCAAAATTCTCACAACTGGACCAATAATAATAATGAAAACATTATTAAAAATGGAGAAAGGGTTGAATTTGTCATGGACTTAATTTTATTTGGATCTACAATCAATGTTCACAGAAATAGTTAAGAAATCAAATGATGTATTGCATTGGGAAATTTTGCAAAGAACACTGAAAGTATCACAGACTGTCAAATGAGCAAATTTTATCTTGGAGGACATACACCAGAATGCTCCTTATAAGTGAGGATAGTAAGACTTCATCTCAAATACTTTGTACATGTCATCAGGAGAAACCAGTCCCTAGGAAGGGATATCATACTTGGTAAAGTAGTGATCAGCGAAAATGTGAAGACTCTTGATGAGCTGAGCTGACACAGTGACTGCAACAGTGGGCTCAACAATGGGCACTGGATGGGGCAGTGTTTTCTCTGTTGTATCAGGGTCGCTAAGAGTAGAACTGACTCAAAAGCACCTAACAACAACATGATATAGTGTGAGACGATGCAAAATTTGAGACTAAGTAAAATGCTACTTTGGATAGTGGGGAATAAAAGAATCCAAGCAATTGTACAGTGTTTGCCTGACTAAGACAAAAACAAAACACTGCCACACAGTATTCAATGCTCTATGTAATTACAAAGGAGATCAACAAGTCAAAAGGCAACACTTTACCTGAATATTTTAAATTTTAAATAAATTATTTATTAAAATTTCATTGAAAATAAGACATCTGCTTTAAAATAACTTAATTAACTCACATTTATTAAACTTGAAGGAATAAAATTATATGAAATATTTCAAATATTCTTAATTTTTCATTTTTTCCAAATAGCCTTCCTCTAAATACTTTAAATTAAGATAACTATTACTTATACAGAGATCCAAAGATTTGACATTTACACAGTATTCCTAGAGACACCAAAGATCATGATATGGTATGATTTTTCTAACTAAAAGTAAATTTAAACTGTGTTAGTCTGTGATTGAAGTGCACACTAAGTGCACATAAGCAATTGTGGCGTGAGGTCCACTTTTACACAGGCTTTCATGCCATGATCTCATAATTTTTACAAATGACTGGATGACACTATGCAAATGAAGTTCTTGGCACTATGTAAATAACATGCATGAAACTCTACAAACAAATTGGTCAGTTTTATTATTCTGCGAGTCTTAAAATGACCCATACCAGAGGTGAAACAAGAAGATCAATAAGAAAGCAGAGCCAGGAGTGGAGCACGTCCTGAGTTCACGTCCTTGTACAAAATACCTCCTAAACTCAAGACACAGAGAATGTTTTAACACTAGAAATAGCAGCAGCAGCAGCAGCACCACCACCACCACCACCACCACCAGCAGCACCACCAGCAGCACCACCAGCACCACCACCACCACGACGGAAATAGTGGTAGCAGAACCACAAGACTGGTGTGAGATTGGTGTGGAGGGTACTCAACAGGTGAGAAAGCCTGCTGAGTGAGGTACTTATAAAAGGTATGCCAACCTACGTATAAAGAAAACTTATTGCCTTCAAGTAGAAGACTTTCTGGCAGAATTGTTGGCAGTGCTACAGAGCATTGTAACATGTGCCCAGTAAGAGAAGTGGTCCTGTCTGAAGATTTGTACAGTGAATCATTCATGAATTGTAGCATGGTACTTCCCTAATAGATCCCCAAATCAAGAGTTTTACCTGTGGGTTCTGTATGGCCACTGTAACAAATTAATTGAACCTCGCTGAGTTGTAGAGAGTGCTGTGGGAGGGACTGATACAGGAATTGGCTACAAGATTGGAGAGATGAAGAAGAGATGACCTCCACTCACAGGAATCGGCCTTGAGCTGTTGATGCTAATAATGATTCTAGCTCTTGGTCCTTGCTGGATACCATTTTCACAGCAGTACTCTGAAACATTTTTCCCCCATTGAAATTTTATGGAAAAATGGCTGAGTTACGAATTGAATTGTGTCCCTGTCCCTCAATATATGTCAACTTGGGTAGGCCACGTTTTCATTCCTCGGTGTCAATAATTATCATCCATTTTTGTTTTTGTTTTCTTTTTCCAAACATATTTGGTTTTTTTTAAACGTTTTATTAGGGGCTCATATACCTCTTATCACAATACATACATACATCAATTGTGTAAAGCACATCTGTACACTCACTGCCATCATTTTCAAAGCATTTGCTCTCCATTTAAGCCCTTTGCATCAGGTCCTCTTTTTCCCCCCTCCCTCCCTGCTCCCCTCTCCCTCATGAGCCCTTGATAATTTATAAATTATTATTTTGTCATATCTTTCCCTGTCCGACATCTCCCTTCACCCCCTTTTCTGTTGTCCGTCCCCCAGGGAGGAGGTCACATGTAGAACCTTGTAATGGGTTCCCTCTTTCCAATCCACTCTCCCTCTACCCTCCAAGTATGGCCACTCACACCCCTGGTCCTGAAGATATTATCCACCCTAGATTCCCTGTGCCTCCAGCTCCTATATGCACCAGTGTACATCCTCTGCTCTATCCAGACTTGCAAAGTAAAATTCGGATGATAGTGGGGGTGGGGGAGGAAGCATTTAGGAACTAGAGGAAAGCTATATTCTTCATCGGTGCTACATGGCACCTGACTGCTTCATCTCCTCCCCTAGACACCTCTGCAAGGGGATCTCCAGTGGCCGACAAATGGGCTTTGGGTCTCCACTCTGTACTTCACCCTTCATTCACTATGGTAGGATTTTTTTTGTTCTGATGATGCCTTATACCTGATCCCTTCGACACCTCGTGATCGCACAGGCTGGTGTGCTTCTTCCATGTGGGTTTTGTTGCTTCTGAGCTAGATGGCCGCTTGTTTATCTTTGAGCCTTTAAGACCCCAGACGCTATATCTTTTGATAGCCGGGCACCATCAGCTTTCTTCACCACATTTGCTTATTCACCCGCTCTGTCTTCAGCGGTTGTGTCGGGAGGGTGAGCATCATAGAATCCCAATTTAATAGAAGAAAGTATTCTTGCATTGAGAGAGTACTTGAGTAGAGGCCCAATGTCCTTCCACCACCTTAATACTAAACCTATAAATATTTGCACATAGATCTATTTCCCCATCCTCATATATATTTCCATATGTACATGTGTTTGTCTAGACCTCTATAAATGCCCTTTGCCTCCTAGCTCTTTCCTCTATTTCCCTTGACTTTTCTCCTGTCCCACTATCCTGCTCCGTCCCCACCTGGGTTTCAGCAATACCTCTTCCTTACTTGATCATGCCCTACCAGGCCTGCCACATCTACCTCACCACCAATTTAGATCACTTTTTGTTCTCTTGTCCCTGGGTTTGTTAACACCACTTCCTTACCCCCCACCTCCCACTATCCCATTTCCCCCGGAACTTTCCGTCCCATTGTTTTTCCTCCAGATGGTTCATGCACCCTATCTTATTTAGACAGACCTGCAGAGATAACATGCACAAAAACAAGACAGAGCAAAACCAAGCAACAATATACAGCAAAACAACAACAACAAACCACTGACAAAGAACAAAACAAAACACAAGAAAGAAAAGCTTGTAGTTAGTTCAAGGATCGTTTGTTGGCCTTTAGGAGTGTTTTGCAGACCAGTCTGTTGGGGTACTATACCCTGGCCCCAAAGTCCACCTTCAGCATTCCATGGGGACCTTGCCTCTCCATTCCCTTGCTGTTCCGCTGCACTCCCCCAGTACTTTGCCTTGGTGTGGTTTATCCTCCATTTTGTAATATGATAATAATTATCCTTGTGTTATAAATCTTAACTTCCATGATGTTAGTGGCTATTATGTTAATGAGGCCACCACCTCTCTGTCAGTTTGCTTACTGTAATGGTTTCTGTGCTGCTGTGATGTTGAAAGCTATGTCACTGGTATTTAAAATACCAGCAAGGTCACCCAAAGTGAATAGGTTTCTGCAAAGCTTACCAACCAAGAGCAGACAATGAAGAATAATAAGTTGTCCACTTCAGAGGAGTTATCCACCCAAAAGCTTACGCATAGCATCAAAACACTGTCAAATACTGAAAGCCTCATGAATACAAGAAGCAAGACATTGTCAGAGACGGTGACAGAAGGTAAGCCTCTCAGGTCAGAAGGCACTCAAAATAAAACTGAGGAAAAACTGCCTTCTCAAAGTAGAGTTGACCATACCTTGAGGAAGGATTAAAGCCCATGGATATAAAACCTTTGAGATGTTCCCTTCATTTGCTGATGGGGCACCACTCATACATCAATAAATGAAGAGTTCCAAGCAAAGTTTTTAAATATATCCATTTGAACAGATTAAAGAAAAGCAACATCAAGCAATCAAGGAGCAGGAGAGGGACAAACTATAGGGAGTGTTGATTAGTGGTTTAAATTATTAAATACAAAGTTGATGATCTGAAATGAAAACCCCCACCAAAATTACTGAAGTCTAGCACTCAGGAATGAAGACTCCTCTTCCAATCCACCATGTACCTGAAATTTTACTTATTGTGTGTAATTCAAATGAAAAAGGAGTATATAACACTTAGATTTTAGGTTAACTAGCAAAAGTAAAATGCTGTCGCTATCTCAAGTAAATATTCTTTGCAACATCTCAATGGTAAAAGAAATTTTAAATTACCAATAGAACTATATCATGTTTTAGTGTTGTAAATTTATACTGCTACTGAGTCCAAGACCAAACTTTCTTTTTCATCAAAGTACCTCCATTTTCCTGCCTGCTGATTCACGATTGGTAGCAGCCAGAACACAAACAACATGAGGAAAGGGTCATTCTCCCACGTACCATCTGTCCCCTAATCTGGCTGGCCTGTTTCAACATCATTTTTCTCCCCATCCCACCCCCTATTTTGGCAACATACCTCTTTCTGATGTGAAGCAGCATATGTAACTAGAAGCAACAGCACACAATGTATAAGAGAAACGAAAGGGTTCATACACACATTGATAATACTAAAAAGTACATAGTACCAGAATTCTTTATTCTCTATGCATGACTAAGAATGCTTCATACACCCAAACTGTATAGTTCTTCCTAAGATGTTATAAGTCTTCGTAAAATTATTCAATTTTTCAGTTGCTTTGCTTTCTTTCAATAAGTTTTTTTACTTAAAAAAAATCATTTTATTGGGGTCTCATACAACTCTTATCACAATCAATACAAACATCAATTGTGTAAAGCATGTTTGTACAATCGTTGTCATCATCATTCTCAAAACATTTGGTCTCCACTTAGGCCCTTGGCTACAGTTCCTCACTTTTCCCCCTTCCTCCCGACTCCCCCCTCTCACATGAACCCTTGAAAATTTATAAATTATTATTTTGTCACATCTTACACTGTCCGACGTCTCCCTTCACCCACTTTTCTGTTGTCCGTCCTCCAGGGAGGAGGTTATATGTAGATCCTTGTAAACGGTTCCCCGTTTCTACACCACCCTCCCGGTATTACCACTCTCACCACTGGTCCTGAAGAGATCATCATTGTCCAGGATTCCCTGTTTCCAGTTCCTATCCGAATTTGTAATGGAATTGGGATCATGAAGAATTGGGATCATGATAGTGGGAAGAGGAGGAAGTATTTAGGAACTAGAGGAAACTTGTATGTTTAATCGTTGCTACACTGCACCCTGACTGGCTTGTCTCCTCCCAGCAACCCTTCTGTAAGGGGATGTCCAGTTGCCTAAAGATAGACTTTGGGGCCCCACGCCACCCTCCGCCTCGTTCAAAACGATGTAATTTTTTGTTCTTTGATGCCTGATCCTTTCGACGCCTTGAGATCACACAGGCTGGTTTGCTTCTTCCATGTGAATTTTGTTGCTTCTCAGCTAGATGGCCACTTGTTTACCTTCAAGCCTTTAAGATCCTAGACATTGAATCTTTTGATATCCAGAATCCATCAGTTTTCTTCACTACATTTGCTTAGGCACAAACTTTGTCTTCAGCGATTGTGTCCGGAAGGTTAGCATCATGGAATGCCAGTTTAATAGAACAACATGTCCTTGCACTGAGTGAGTACTTGAGTAGAGGCCCAATGTCCACCTGCTACCTTAATACTAAACCTATAAATATATGCACATAGATCTATTTCCCCATTATCATAAACATATTTACACATGTACATGCCCTTATTTAGATCTCTATAAATGTCCTTTGCCTCCTAGCTCTTTCCTCTATTTCCTTTGACTTTTCCCTTGTCACACGATCATACTCAGCCTTCATTTAGGTTTCACTAATTCCTCTCGGTTACATTACCTTTGAACGTGCCCTACCAGGCCTCCTACATCCTCCTCACCACCGATTTGGATCACTTGTTGTTCCCTTGACCCTGGGTTTGTTAACACCACTTCCTTTCCCACCACCTCCCCCTCTCCCACTTCCCCCCCAGAACAACCAGTCCCCTTGTTTTCCCCTCCAGATTGTTCATCCAACCTACCTTACCTAGATAATAGACTTGCAGAAATAATAACATGCACAAAAACAAGACAGAGCAAAAGAAAATAAAACAACAAAAACAAAAAGCCAATGACAAAAACAAAAACCACCCCACAACAACAAAGGAAAGCATGTAGTTAGTTCAAGGACTGTTCGTTGGCCATTAGGAGTGTTTTCCAGATGAATCTGATGGGGTGCCAAGCCCCGGCCCCAAAATCTATTTCTGGTATTTCCTGGGGACTTCATTGCTCTGTTCCCCTTGTTGTTCTATTGCACGTCCTTAGTATTTTGCCTTGGTGTGGTGGGATCAAATCTTTTCCACAGGGAAAGAGGGACCACACTTCAACCCAGTGCTCCAAGATGTGAATGCAACATGCCGGCATGGAGGAGGGAACCAGTGGAGAGGTCTGCGGAGCCGGCCCCAATCCCAACAACGTGGACACCTGCTCCTTCCCAAAGAAGAATTTATTTCAGAGGACAGCACTGAAGCTGCAGCTCAGAGAGAGGGACATGTCGAATGAGAACACACTGGAGCAAATGAAGGGGAAGGAAGAGAGAGTGGAGCACATCCTAGCTCATCAAGCCTTGAGGACAACATTCCCACTCAGAGCAGCCAATCCAGAAAGAAGATCATATGGCCGGACTCACTAAGAGATATGACTTCCCGCACTGATCCACAGCCCTACAAGGGACAATACTGGAGACACAATTTGAGAATTCCACCCTATCTGATCCCACCACACCGAGGCAAAACACTAAGGATGTGCAACAGAACAGCAAGGGAAACAGAGCAATGAAGTCCCCATGAAATACCAAAAATAAACTTTGGGGCCAGGGCTTGGCGCCCCATCAGACTTAACCAGAAAACACTCCTAAAGGCCAACAAACAGTCCTTGAACTAACTACAAGCTTTTCTTTTTTTGTTGCTGTTGTAGGGTTTGTTTGTTTGTTTGGTCATTGGCTTTTTGTTTTTGTTGTTTTGTTTTCTTTTGTTGCTTGGTTTTGCTGTCTTGTTTTTATGCATGTTATTCTCTCCAAAGGTTTGTCTACATAAGATAAGCTGGATGAAAAATTCCAGGTGGACAGTTCCAAGTGGGCAAGGAGTCCGACAGTTCCAGGTGGACATGGAGAGGGGAGGAGGGGTGCAGGGGGGAGGGAGGAAGTGGTGTTAACAAACCCAGAGACAAGGAAACAACAAGTAATCCTAATCGGTGGTGAAGAGGGTATAGGAGGCGTGGTAGGGCACGATCAAAGGTAAGGTAACCGAGAGGAATTACTGAAACCCAAGTGAAGGCTGAGTATGATAGTGGGACAAGAGGAAAGTCAAAGGAAATAGAGGAAAGAGCTAGGAGGCAAAGGACATTTATAGAGGTCTAAATAAGGGCATGTACATGGGTGAATATATTTATATATGACGATGGGGAAATAGATCTATGTGAATATAGTATTAAGGTAGCAGATGGACATTGGGGCTCTACTCAAGTACCCCCTCAAGGCAAGAACACCTTGTTCTATTAAACTGGCATTCCATAATGCTCACCTTCCCGACAAGATCACTGAAGACAAAGTGGGTGCATAAGCAAATGTGGTGAAGAAAGCTAATGGTGCCCGGTTATCAAAAGATACAGCATCTAGGGTCTTAAAGGCTTGAAGGTAAACAAGCAGCCATCTAGCTCAGAAGCAACAAAGCCAACATGGAAGAAGCACACCAGCGTGTGTGATCACGAGGTGTCGAAGGGATCAGTTAGCAGGCATCAAAGAACAAAAAATGATATCATTGTGAATGAGGGGGACTGCAGAGTTGGACCTAAAGACTATCTGTAGGCAACTGGACATCCCCTTACAGAAGGGTCACAGGGAGGAGACGAGCCAGTCAGGGTGCAGTGTAGCAACGAAGAAACATACAACTAACTTTCCTCTAGTTCCTAAATGCTTCTTCCTCTTCCCTCCACCCCCACCTCCCACTAACATGATCCCAATTCTACCTTACAAATCTGGCTAAACCAGAGAATGTACACTGGTACAGATACGAACTGGGAACACAGGGAATCCAGAACAGATGAACCTTCAGGACCAGTGGTGACAGTGATGATACCAGGAGGGTGAAGAGAAGGTGGGGTAGAAAGGCGGAACCGAATACAAGGATCTACATATAACCTCCTCCCTGGGGGACAGACAACAGAAAAGTGGGTGAAGCAAGATGTCAGACAGTGTAAGACATAACAAAATAATAATAATTTATAAATTATCAAGGGTTCATGAGGGAGGAGGCAGGGGGAGAGAGGAAAAAATAGCTGATACCAAGGAATCAAATAGAAAACAAATGTTTTGAGAATGATGATGGCAACAAATGTACAAATGTGCTTGACACAAAGGATGTATGTATGGATTGTGATAAGAGTTTTATGAGCCACCCCCCCAAAAAAGAGTTGTATGAGCCCCCAATAAAATGATTTAATAATAATTTTAAAATTCAGGTGAGATAGGCTCAAGGTCCTACTTCGACTCACATGGACTTGTTTTATTTTTCTTTAGCTTCAAGCTAAACTTACATATCAGCAACTTGTGTTCTGTTCTAGTCAGTCCTTGGCCTGCTTTGCTCTCTTGACACTGAGCTTCTCCAGCATCTCTTCCCACAGATGCTGTCTATTCTATCTGGAGAAGTCAACAGGTATAATTGCCTTTTGTGTTGTTGATAAAAGGGATTTTTCATGAATATGTCCATTGGTCTTACAAAATTCTATCACCTCCAGCTTTCTTTTTTCCCCAGCTTTGTTTCTGTCACCCTGTTGTCCATCACGGTCCATCTTCTTTGTTTCCAACTTTTGCATTCCAACCGCCAATAATTATCAATGCATTTGTTTCATAGTTTACTGTATTTTAATAACAAACATACAAGAAAAGTACATAAGACACACATTTAAAAGTATGTACTTGCATATAAGACAACTTAGTTAGAAAAGTATAGTAAGTAGATGGAATGGAATGTATGATAAAAAAATGCAACAAACACCATTTAGTTGCCATCAATAAGAAATTTACTTTTTAAAAAAACCAAATGGCAGTATTGTCCATAAAAGTTTACCAGATTTATTTATAATTGCTAAAAATTTGACTTGCTGAAATGTGTTCACTGAAACATTTTAATTTGCATAAATGTTTATGTGCCTGCATTTATATTTAAAAATCACATACAAATGAAAATATTGTCAATGCCTGATTTCTGCCCCCTATTTTTCCATTCATGATCGTATACTTAGGTAACTTTTAACCCCGTGGGGATGGGGAGATATAACTACCAATAGAAAGGAGGATTTTTTGGTTTGGGGTTTTTTTAAGAGTATGTGGCATGCTAGCTCAATGTCTTCTGCCATAATTATTATACACTTGGCAGGGATAGCATACAGGTTGGAGTCTTCAAAAAGGCCTACCAGATAGGCCTCACACTTGCCTTCTACACAGCACCAATAGGTTCACTCTGGAAGCACAGATCT
The DNA here is from genome assembly GCF_050624435.1 of Tenrec ecaudatus. Lineage (NCBI taxonomy): Eukaryota > Metazoa > Chordata > Mammalia > Afrosoricida > Tenrecidae > Tenrec > Tenrec ecaudatus. Next base: position 10,504,365 of record NC_134535.1, read on the forward strand.
GTTTGAAGTCCTGAGCAATTTCTCATACCAGACACTGGGGTGGAAGTTTGCAAATCAGAAGTTCAGTAAATTTCTGATAATGTCTAATTTCACCAGTGCCACAGTACAAGGACTGTAACAATGAGGCTTCTTTACTTTTCCAATAGAGGGCGCACTCTTGAGAGTGGCTATTGTACCCCGCTGCTTAAGGAGTGCTTTGCCATGGGTTGATTTGTAGGCTGTCTGCTTTGTACAAGCCACGGTAGAGATAGCTCCACATTCACCCACCTTCTCCTTCAGCTGGAGCTCGGTGAGCTACAGGTAATGCTGGCAGGAGTGACAGCATGGCAGGGGCTGTATACACCTGAAAATTTTTATCAATGCATTTTGATTGCAAGTTTGATCAATTTCAGACTGAAGAAAACTGTAGAATTCTTCAATTTCTTCATCTCTAGCTTCAGTGGCTAGTGCATAAATCTGAATAATTGTATTCATTAGATTTCCTTGAAGGCTGATAAGAAAGAATCCAATCACAGATAGCATTGTACTTTATAATAGATCTTGAAATGTTCTTTGACAATGTAATGCTTTTTCTCTTGATTGGGTCATTCCAAGAATAGTAAACCATGATTTTTTTTAATTGAAAATAGCCAATACCAGTCCATTTCAACTCATTAATGCCTAGAATATCGATTTTTATGCATTGTTTCATTGCAGCTTTCAATTTTCCTAGATTCATGCATGCTACTTTCCAATTTCCAATTATTAGATGGTTGCAGTTGTTTCTTCTCATTTTGAGTCATGACACATCAGCAATGAAGGTCCTGAGGGTTTTAGTCCCTCAGGCTTTACTCCATTCATGTCATTATGGTCAACTCTACTTTGAGAAAGCAGCCCTTTCTCAGTTATATTGAGTGCCTTCTAACTTGTGAGGCTCATCTTCTGGAACTATCTTTGACAATATTCTGCTTAATTTATTAAACTAATTTATTTATGAATTATATATGAGGTTTTCAGTATTTATCAGTGAATGTTTCAGTGCTATCCATAAGGTATGAAGTAGGTAACTCCTTGAAGTGGTCAGCCTATTCCTTCTTCATTATCTGTCCTCAGAAGCTCTGCGGAAACCTTTGGGTGACCCTACTGGCATTTGAAATACCTTCCAGCCTCACAGTAACATGTAAGCCACCACAGCATGACAAACTGACAGACAAAACCAAGGAATATAAAAATACAGAAACAGAAAAATGTACCTCACAACAAATCCCATATATGAGGATGGAAAGCACATGGAAAAGTGGTATGGCAGATTAAAAGCGCCTTACTCTGATAAGTAGGCAGGGTCTAACTTCTATCAGATGCAGACTTCAAAAAGACTGGCAATTCCTACCTCAGTTGTTTGAAGGCCATGCCATCATGCAAGAAGTTCAACTACCTTGTTTGAGAGACCTTCAGAAACAACAACACAAAAAGGAAGAGAGGGTACAGCCGAGTTCAGTCATCCAGACATTCACAGCAAGGTCCAAGCTTGGGAAGCAAAGCCATCTTGGGTCCTCCACACAAGTCAAGTAACTTGCTAAATAAGTACTACAAAGTGATCCCAGTTACAACCTTGTGGAGCATGGTTACCATGTGGAGCAGGGGAATTACCCTGCAAAGCCTGCCCAAATACCACAAAACTGCAAGATGGAATAAATGGCATCAGAATATTTCACTAGCTACACTGAAACTAAATGAGAGTACATAATTTGAAATGCCTTCAAATTCTGACAGAGGAAAAAAATCATTTGAATCTTAAATTGAATTTCTTACAGAGTCACATATAAGGACATTCTAAATACCAAATCTTTTAAGTGCCAAGCAACAAGTTGTTTCATCATATGCTTCACAACCATTAGAGAAAAAACCAAGAAAGAAAAAGACATAGAATCCAGGTAACAAAAGTTCCAGCACGAATATGATATAAACAGAATGCCTAGGTCACAGTGGTTCTCAACCTGTGGGTCGCAACCCCTTTGGAGGTAGAACAAACCCTTCATAGAGGTCGCCCAATTCAATAACAACAGCAAAATTACAGTTATGAAGTAGCAATGAAAATAATTTTATGGTTGGAGGTCACCACAACAGGAACTATATTAAAGAGTCATGGCATTAGGAAGGTTGAGAACCATAGGTTTAGGATGAGGGTGAAGAGCAACAACATGAAAACTAGCCAAGAAATTCATAAGTCCAGAGCACAAGAGAAGGACATAAGACTTCAGGAAGGAGCCAGTCAGGGTGCAGTGTAGCAACCATGAAACATACAACTTTCCTCTAGTTCCTAAATGCTTCCTCCCGCCTCCCACCCCTCCACTATCATGATTCCAATTTTACCTTACAAATCTGGCTAGACCAGAGAATGTACACTGGTACAGAAAGGAACTGGAAACAGAGAATCCAGGGCGGATGACCCGTCAGAACCAGTGGTGTGAGTGGTGATACTGGGAGGGTAGAGGGACAGTGGGGTAGAAAGGGGGAACCAATTACAAGGAGTTACATATAACCTCCTCCCTCGGGGACGGACAACAGAAAAGTGGGTAAGGGAGACGTCGGACAATGTAAGATATGACAAGATAATAATTTATAAGTTATCAAGGGTTTATGAGGGAGGGGGGAGTGAGGAGGGAGAGGAAAAAATTAGGAACTGATGCCAGGGGCTTAAGTGAGAGCAAATGTTTTAAGAATGATGAAGGCAATGAATGTACAAATGTGCTTGACACAATTGATGTATGTATGAATTGTGATAAGGGTAGTATGAGCCCCTAATAAAATGATTATAAATAAATAAATAAAACAAAAGACTTCAGGAAGAATATCTGTGGGGGTGGGGGGCCTGATAAACCATCTAAGAGGTTTAACCATGTTTAACCATGTAGAAAATTATATCTGAGACCATCAAAGAGTACAATAAAATTAGATCAATTATTTGAAAACATATTAAACAAAAAAAAGTTTTAAATAAAGCAATAATTAGTCCTGGGAGTAGGAGGGATTGTGCAAAAAAAAGATGGGGGTGAGGTGGCGATCATAATATCCTATTTCTTTAAAGCTATGGACAATTTTATTTATATATTTATAATCATGTTAATCCTGAATATAGATTTAACTATAATCTCCCTCACTGGGAGGATGATAAAAGGGAAACTTCCTTCTACAGCAGTCAGTTGTTGCTCTTGTAGAGTCCCATGAGTCCATTTTTTATATTGATTGGCCCCATGTGACACAGTAGTACAGTCCAATATGGTTTTCTAGGCACTGCTGTCAGTAGATAACACAGTATAAGCATATTTAGAAACACAGAGCCAAATATCAGAAGAAACTTAAAAGTGGTTGTTTCGAATTAGTAAGATGCCAGGTAGATTCTTTATAGATATCTATTCTGTTCTCAAGAGAGTGGTCAATCAATGAGGACAGATACCTTGGTAACTCACAAATTATCTGACCTTTGCTTCATGTTTTCAAGTCCAACTTCTCTTCTCCCCACCAAAACTGATAATACACTCAATCATAATCTCTTCAAGTATAACAATAAAAGTCCCTTCACTACTTTCCTCATTTCACACCACTCCTTCTTATGCCCCCTGTACTTCATATAATGCTAATGCTCTCTACTTGTGACTGCCTAGAATAACTTCTCCTTCCCCATCTATTCATTCTCCCTATGATTTACCGCCTTTCAATAGGCTGCGCTTCCACCAGATCCCAAGCTTGCTCCTAGCACTACAATATTCTAATGTGTTAATCTCACCACTAGATGGTAAATTCTTTAAGGAAAGAGAACACCATTATACTTGCACAAAATAAAAAAATCAAACTCACTGCCATAGATTTGATATCAACTCATAGTAAGTAGTACTGCCCCTGTGAGTTTCCGAGGCTGTAATTCTTTATGGGCTGGGAGAGGGAGCAGAAAGTTACATCTTTCTCCCTTGCACAGAATAGAATCTCAAAAAATGTTTATTGATTTACTTACTCCATTAACCTCACAACAACCACATCACACAAAGTCAAAAAGAAAAAAGGCTATCAGAGGGTCAACTTAAACAGTCCCTCACAGAAGGGCCACATGGAAGGGATGATATATCCAGGGTGCATTATCACTGATAAAACACGTAGCTACCGTCTAGTTCCTTAGTATTTCCTCCCCCTACTATTATGGTCTTGGTTTTACCCAAGTAATATTATTAGACTTACATATATTCATTTGTATAATTAAGATTGTTTGATGCATATAATCCAAGATAGATAAACCCTCACTAGCAGTAATGGTAGTAATGATTCCTGAGGATACAAGAAGTAAGGGGGAAATAAGGGGAAGGGGAACTCATAGCAATGATGACTATATAGCTCCACTCGAGGGAAATGAGTAACAGAATTGTAGGTTAAATACAATGGTTGGTGTAAGATATGGCAAAAATTATAATGTATAATATAAAAAGGGTTCCTGGGAGGTAGGGTGGGAGGGAAGGGATAAAGGGGAGCTGATATCAAAGACATTGTTTAGAAACTGATGGTGGCAGAAATTATGCAATTATGTTTGATCTAATTGAATTATGGATTGTTACAATATCTGTAAGAGCTCCCAATAAAGTGATTTAAAAGGGGGGGGGCTTCATTTCCAGGTAGGCATCTCCATTTAAACAGAAATACAACGAGGCTTAGGACAGGATTCCTAAGAGAGTTATTACTATTGTTTTAAAGCTGTTTTTTAAAATGGGTAGAGCTGACATGATACTCTTAAGTAGTTATTATTCTGTTCAGCAAATATTTAACACCTCTCTCACGCCGGTAACAGTAGTTTTGGGTGCTGGGGGTGGTACTACAATGTACTTACAGTCTGCCAGAAGACTGAATCACAGCAGGAATGAAAACCTGGATGTAAGAACATGTAGAGGACGCTCCAAAGGGCAGGAGTCCTGGTTGGCAGATGGCAAGACTGAAACAGAAGTTATGTGAGATGTACCTGTACTGGCAAGCTGAATTGAGCTTGCAATGTGCCTTACACTCTACGAAGTAGAGTGTCATGATCAAACAATGTTCAGGAGAATTTAACAGTAGGGCACATGGCTGGATTGGGGAGAAAAAAATAAATTAAAAATGAGGTGGAGAAAAGTTCCAAAGTTATTTCATTAAGCAAAGTAAGGGAAAACTGTGAAAGTCATCTCTGTAAGGTGGAAACCTGTCAGAGAGGGAAAGTTCCAATATTTTCCACTAATAAAGAGCGAGATTTCATCTCATATATTTTGGACATATTGTCAGGAGAAGCCGGTCCCTGGTAAAGTACATCACTCCTGATAAGGTAGAGGGGCAGCAAAAAAGAGGAAGCCTGTCAACGAGATGGACTGACGCATAGCTATAACAATGGGCATAAGAACAATTGCAAGGCTAGCACAGGACTGGGCAGTATTTTGTTCTTTTGTGCACAGGGTTGCTATGGGTTAGAACTGCCTTGGTGGCACCTAACAAGAACAACAATTAAAAGTGATAGAAAAGTAGTAAGACAGTCCCTCTTAAAGGCAGAAAACTTAAAAGACCCAGAAAAACAAGGTAATCCCTTGAGTTTGTAAGGTCTCCCTGTATAATAGTGGTTCTCAACCTTCCTAATGCCATGACCCTTTAATACAGTTCCTCATGTTTTAGAGACCCCGCAACCAAAAAATTATTTTCATTGCTACTTCATAGCTGTAATTTTGCTACTATTATAAATCGGGCGAACCATGTGAAAGGGTCATTCAACCCCTAAAAGGGTCACGACCCACAGGTTGAGAACCCCTGCTGTATAAGTTCCTGAATTAAGGTAGAAAGAAGGAAAACATCACCCCAAGCTAGAATAGTTCTGGGTGAAGGCAGGCACTTGAATCTTTGCTACATTAACAATGAACACAGGGTTTATTTATGTTTCATGGCATGGGATGGAGAGAAGTATCAAAAATGAGTCCAAAACTCTAAGCCAGAATCACCAGAAGATCATGATTCTGCGATTATATAACAAGAGGAAAATGGAGAAGCAAGTATCAAAAATGAGTCCAAAACTCTAAGCCAGAATCACCAGAAGATCATGATTCTGCGATTATATAACAAGAGGAAAATGGAGAAGCAAGTAATTTTTTTCTGAGGGAATGGTAAATTTTCTGTTGGCTACTAGGTCCAGGAACCAAAATTAAAAGAATGTTATCTGGTTTTCTATAAGGTGCATATTACACTTGATCTTACCCCAAAGGGAAGCTCAGGAAGCAGCAGTGAAACTTGAATACTGATTTTCAATATTCAAATAATATTTAAATATTAAAGTACCAGAGACCTTGAGAAGACCAAACAAAACTGTTTCGGAAGAAGTACAGCCAGAATACTCCTCAGAGGCAAAGACAGCAAGACTTCGTGTCTCATGTACTTTGGACATGTTGTTAGGAGAGACCAGTCCTTGGACAGGGCGCCATGCTTGGTGAGACGGAAGGGGTGGTGAAGAGATAGATTGACAAAGGCTGCACAATGGAGGGAACTGTAAGAACACCTGTGTGGCACAGGACCAGGTGGTGTTTTGTTCTGTTGTACACAGGGTCACTATGGGTCAAAAACAACTTAGTACCTAATAACAAAAATATATATGTGCAAGATATGGGGAACATGGCAATGAGGGTAGAATAAAGAAAAGAGAGAGTTTAAGAACAGAAAGAGGAACAACAAAAACCCAAGCAGGGGAAAATATGAAAGAGGTAGAAATATAGCAGTAACAAAATAACTTGCTTGTCAAACCTGACTCAGTTAATAATTGGGACATCCTAGTCTCAGGTTGACTATTCAGAATCTTTGACCATCCTTCTTACTCCTAAAATTATCATATACAGATGAGTATCTAATGACCTATCAGGACTTTCTACTCACACTATTTTTTTTAAAAAGCTCAAGAAAGCTGTAACTTTATAATGCTGAGGGGCAACCAGCTGTCCCCAAAATTTAAGAGACAAGTAAGCTCAAGGGCTTATGTAAAGGGACATGAACTCACCAGCTGAAAGCAGCAAAGAGAAATGAAAGCATAATTAGAATAAAATATGATCTTATCCCCAGTCTCAACCCCTTTTCTACTGACTCCCTCTCTACCCGACACCCCACAAGACCCAGCCAGATAGTCACAGCTAATAGCACAACCTACTGGTGCTAGGGACACATGGACATTTACTATAACTGAGCAGCGCACACTGCCTTTCAGTAGATTCCAGCTATGAACACCTTCTAGTCTGTGCCTGATGCTTATTCATTCACCCAAAATATGTACAAAGGAATTTTAAAATGTTGTGGAAATGGAATTAAAAGATAATGAATTAAGAAAAAGAAAAAATAATAAATTTTGACCAGGGCTGTGTATAGTCTTGTCCTCAGACAGAGAGCATCAGAAAGTGAATTAACTCAGATATAGTTAGGCTAAATATTAACATTTTATTGTTTCCTTTGGGGCCCATTTTTAATGTTCTAGTTTTATTATTTTCTTGATTTCTTTTGGATTGAGGTTTTTCTGTGTTTTATTTTTTTGTATGATTTTCTTTACAAGAAATCCAGGATAGATGAATCCATAGAGAACTAGAATAACAGTTTCCTAGGTTATGCCAGGGAAGGCTGGGGGGAAGGAGGACCTAATAAGGATTCCAAAATGAAAATGTCTAAACAATTGTGGTTATGATTACACAATTCTTTTTGTATATTCAGATCAGTGAATTCTGTGGTATGTGAATTGTGTATCAAGGAAACTTTTTGAAAAAATAATTTTTTCACTTGAACTTTTTAAACCTCCCTCATAAAGAGATCAGACATTGCTCTAGGCACTGGGAGTACAAAAGCTAAAAGACATCCCTGCTTTTGTCGTGCTTACATTCTACTGGGAGAGAAAAATAAAATACAAGTAGATAAATGCATACCAAATAAAATAACTACAGACAACTGTTGTTTTATGTACGCAGAGCAAGGCTGCTATTTTGGAGTAAATGTTTCAGAAAGATCTCATTGAGAAAATGGTGTTTGAGGTGAGTTGACTAATAGCCAACACTTGATAAGCACTTCTGATGAGTGATGTATTTTGTGTCTATAAACTCAGTCTTTACAACACAGAAGTATTATATTACTCACCATTCTTTACAGTTGAGGAAACAGAGACACTAAAAAGTTAAATAATACGTCCAAGGTACCTTGATTCATTAAGTGGCAGAGTCAGGATTTTAATTTGGGTGGTTGGCTTCAGAAGTCAAGCTCCTAGCCACTACACGATGTGACGCTGCCTGAATCTGATGAGCAAGCAGCCAATCATGCAGAGGGAGCAGCAGGTGCAAGTGCAGTCCATGAAGTGGAAATGAGCTGGCCTCTTCCAGGAACTGGGGGATCAGTATGGCCAGCAAGCAGAGCGAGTGGGGGAATACACAGAGAACAAGCAGATGTCACAGAGGTTTCAAGCAGTGGAAGTGACTTGATACATGCTTTTAAAAGACTACTGTTGCAGCTGTGTAGAGAAGACTTTTGGGGTGCACTCTTACCTGAGCTTGCCTCCCAACTAGTTGAGGGTAAATTTAATATTCTGCCTGGTCCCTTAATAACAATGTAAAAATGTTGTTTTAGGGGGAACATTCTCTGTGACCTGTATCATAAGATATCCTATCATTGGCAACAAATGTACAAGTGTGCTTGATACAGTTGATGTATGGATTGTTATAAGAGCTGTAACAGCCCTCAATAAAATTATTTTTTAAAGATATCCTATCACTGTTTGATATGACTTTGAGCAAGTCACTTTGAACCAACTTTCACTTTTTAAAACTGATCATTATCATCTGTCCTGATATTTTGAAGGCTCTTATGTGGAGTTATTCTCAAAAGTACAGAGTGTTTATATACAAGGTGTTATTTTGTTGTAAATTTTGACAATGTGCCTTAACTGTCCTCCCCTTCTTCACCCCAACCTTAGCCAAAAGGGCTGCTTAAAATTGATTTTGGCAAGATGGCTCCAGGCCAATCCTTGAACTATTCCCACACACCTAAAACACTACTTTCTTTATGATTGTCAATTGCTTTTCTATAATTTTCAAATGTGATCTAATTTTTCATGTGGAATTCTATTTGTCTTTTAGTAATTTATTTCTCTAAAACTCACATGCTATGGATATTAACAGACTAAACTTAAGTATTATTATAATTTTAAATATAAATCGAACATTTTGTGTACTCATACAAGTCACGTAATCCATCATGACAATCATCAGGTTAGGAATTCTTCCATCATTTCCACTCTAACACAGAAACCCGATACTCCAAATATAGGTAGCTGAGGAGGAGGGAAGAACTAAAAGGGAAAACCCAAAAGGGAAGGATAGGACAACCTGAAACGGTGCCAGGCCACAGGTCAGACAATCTGCCACAGCAGCCCTGCCAGAGTGGTAATGAAGACAGACTACTGATTTTTTAACATAGTAGCACTGAGGTGAAAAACTCACATATAAACCTCACTGGACTAAAAACACGCCGAAGTTGGGTGCAGAGGAAGACACATACTGTGTATACCCTTTTTCATGCCACAACCAAACATGTAGAGAGCTACTTTCTAGCATCAGCAGCTTCCTCATTTGTCGTCTCAATGAACTCTCTCCCTGCATCTCAAGAATATATATCTACTTTGAAAAAGAAACAAGTATTTTTCTAAATTCTTAAGAACACTGAAAACTAAGTATTTTGCCATTTAAAAAGAAACTGTCACAATGTTGTAGGTACATTGGAATATAGCCACACACATTCAGGGGACCAGTACTTAATGTCTTTGGGTTCACTAGATGTTTCCAAGCGCCTAACTGAAGCTATAACGCAGAACTCTAAAGACACTGCAAACACTGATGACAGCACTATGGCATGGGAACTGAAATACAAAGGCAACTGACTAGCATACCTATTCATAAATTATTCTTTAATTGTAAAAACAAGCTTATTAATTAAATTGGAAAGATCAGTTACCACACAAAAGCATTGGCTCTTCAAGTAACCTTCACAGAATGTGGTAAAGTGTTTATGTTTTAAACATATTTTCAGATTTCACGGCCATTAAAAGCTTCAATTAAGGTAGAACCTCAGAAAATACAATGAGCCTTGATAATTAAAATAAAACAGCTCCTACAGCTCATTATTCTTCTCTAACAGGATCTTGATTTAAACTGTATTATTCTCAATATTTCTCAAAAGGGGCTGAGGATTTCTAAGTTAAAAATGCAATAAATTTACCCACACCAAATCTGTTGGCGACTCTGGTTCACAGTAGCCCTATACGACAGGGTTTCCAAGGCTATTATAATCATTACAGTTACAAATTGTTTTATCTTTCATCTTTCTTCCCTGGAACAACCAAGTGGCTTCAACTGTCCAAATTCTTGGTTAGCCTCCAACAGCTTAACCACAGTACTACCAGCATTTCTTGTAACAGACATTAGTAAATGTAATTTCAATCTCAATACATTTGTATCTAAAGCTTTAAAATAAACTAGAGGGAGAGAACTAACAAAGACAGCCATATTACCAAACAAAGCAAACAATACAACAAAATGTTCTGCCCAATACTGCAGGAATTTCCACATTACAGGTACATCTAAAGGCAATGATCAAAGAATTTCTAAAAGGCTAAGTAAGAATCACAGCAGCAGCCAGTACTATGCACTTTGAAGACATCTGTGTAGGCAACAAGCATGGTGTGAGCAGCAAGCAAACAGAAGGTAAGCACACAACAGCAAAAAAATCTTCAAATATCTTATTGGCATATTTTTAAATGGAAATTATCTAAATGAATCTAGGAGAAAGGAAGTACACTGTTGCTCCCCCATCTGATGCACTCACTTTAAACCCATGAAGAAAAGAACACAATAGAAAGAGAATCATGATCATTTTTAAATATCAGAAACCACCATTCTAAGGGGGCAAAACAAATGACTTATCTAAATAAATGCAGCAGGTACTGGAAGTTATTACCCAGTAGCTGTTCTCCCCTTTTCCTTGAAACCAAACACCTGTTGCAGTGAAATGCATGCAGAATAAAGATGACATTTTCCAGCCTCCCTTGCAACTCTGTGTGTAAGTAAAGATAGTAGGTGTGATTTGGGGCAAATATCCTTAAAGGATTTAGATATGTTCTTCTTTGATCCTACCTTCCTTCTTTCTGGCTGGAAAATTGGAGAGATGGCAAATGGATAAGCAACCATCAGAGGAAGAAGCCATATGCTACATAGTAACACAACAAGAAAAAATTGGTCCTTAAAAAAAAATTATCCTCTAACAGTATTATACCAAGCCCTGGGCTACCTATATCTGGACTTCTTTCCATAAAAATAAAGTTGCATTATTATTAGTCACTGTTATTTTAGGTTTGGTCACAGTTGATTGAGCATAATCCTAGTACAGACTTTTGGTACCAGGAGCTGGATGCTTCAATGAGAAAGGATGTAATATGTGGCGTTGTCTTAATGGCAAAGTGGCAGATATTGAACATTCAGAAACCAGAGTAAAAAGAAGTTTATGCAACAGGAAAATACTTGAGAAAACCACTTCTAGATTATCTTGGAAGACTACAGTTTTATGGGAAAATAATTGGAATTTCATGTTTATGTTTTCATGGCTTCTTGCAACCTTCAACAAAATTATACCAGAGGAGTAAACTCAGACTACAGCTAGTCCATCAGTAAGCAGTGCTATAATACAACACAGGTGTCTACGTTTATTTAAAGGTTCAGTTAAGTGGAATGGCAGCCTCAGTAGAAGACAATGACTCTGCTTTATAAAGGTGCACACACACACAAACCATAAAGGCTGCATTCTCACATAAACCCACCGTATCAGCCTCATGGTAACTACCATTAAGGTAGATATGAGATGGCAAGACACCAAATTCATTGCCATCAAGTCAATTCTGACTCATAGGGACCCTATAAAACAACAGAACTGCCCCTCTGGGTTTCTAAAAGTGTAAATTTTGAACTGCTGACCTTGCAATTAGCAGCCCAACAGGTAACCCACAACACTCCCAGGGCTTCCTGGGCAAGACAGCAAAAAACAACAACAAAAACCCTCACTGCCATGGAGCTGATGCAACTCATGCTCCAAGGGAGAAACACAAGGCTTTCTATTCCCACACAAAGAGTTAAAGGCTCAGAAACTCACAGGGCAGTTCTACTCTCTCCTATGGGATCACTATGAGTTGGACAAGACACAAAGATCAATGATTAAAAGAGCTGAGTCATCATCAGGCTTAAAAATCAACTTTTAGTCCATTAATTTAGTCCACTATCAAGACAAAGTATTCAAACTTCCTACCCAGCAGCATTTAACAAATGCTATAAACGATCACAATGAATCAGAATTGACTCGATGGGAGTGAATTTAGTTTGAGTTATGGCTCAGTGGAGGAGCCCTGATGACTCAGTGGGTTAGACACTGAGCTGCTAACCAAACCATATCAGTGGTCTAAACCTACTTGCTGCTCCTCAAGAGAAAGACGAGGCAATCTGCTCCTGTAAAAATTTAGACTTGGAAACCTTAAGGAACAATTCTGCTCTGTTCCATAGTCACTATGAGCTGAAATTGAGTCAGCAGGAGTGGCTTTGGTTTGGTTAATAAACCAGTGAAGGAATTTTATCAGGGTTCCTCATGGGGAATGCAGCACCAGGAAAAAAGTGTTATTTAATAATATTATTTCAAAGCAGGGTAAGATAGGAGGAATGACTGTCCTTATCACTGAGTAATTTATAATCTATTTAGAAACTAATGCACGAGCAAAAAAGATTTTAAAAGAACACCTGGGAAGCATATAATCCAGGTATCAGATTGCACACTGCAATCTATAAATGCTCAAAGAATAGTTACTGAGGTTAATTAGAAAAAGTCACCTAGAGATGAAACTAGTAAAGAAAAATAACCTAGTATTTGTTTCACCAATTACAAATAGCAAACAATATAGAATTAAGCCTTCATTACCTTTCCCAACTGTAATCATTCCATTTGTATTTTCCTCATCCCTCTCACAGAAGTCTTTTAGTGTTTTTAATACAGTTGAAATTTCCATAATTATGTAACATTATATAATTTTATAATTAGTTGCTGTCAAGTTGATTCTGACTCATGGCAACCCATACTTCAAAGGGGTTTCAAGTTTGTGACTTTCAGAAAGAGACCGCCAGGCCCTTTCTTCTCAGGCACCGCTACTTTGGTCTAAACCGTCAACCTTTCTGTGGGTGGATGAGTGCTTCACTGATTGCACTTTAATTATTTGCACTTCCCAGAGACTCCTAATTATACCATGGAGACCTAAGGGTCTGTCTCCCCACTAGATCACTGGTTCTCATACGTTTTGCTCTATGAATCACTTTTTCACATGTAAAACTTATTAAGGAACCCAAAGAGCTTTGGTTTTTATAGGTTATACTTATAAATATTTGCCACATTAGAAATTAAAACATAATTTTGGAAATATTTATTCATGCATTTTAAATGTTTTTCATATTATATTACTAAACATAAAATTTTCTAAAGCAAAAACATTAACAAGAAGACTAGAATTGCTTTGAATATTTTGCAAATCTTTTTAAATATACAGCTTAAATAGAAGAGAGTTGGATTCTCATTTTTTACTTCTGCATTCAATCTGCTGGAATATGTTTTTTTTAATTAAAAGATAAGACGAAAATGCAACAATACAGAAAAATTTATTTTGAAAAAGTGGGAGTATCTTAACAGCTTTTCAGGTAACTGTGGATATTCTTTGATATCACACTTGAATTTGGTAAGTGATATTAAACTGGTGGCATAGTGGTTACAAGTTGGGCTGCTTACTTGATAGGGTGCGGTTCAAAACCACCAGCCACTCTGAGGGAGAAAGACATGGCTTTCTACTCCTGACCAGTGTTACAGTTTCATAAACCCTCAGGGGCAGCTCCACCCTGTTATATAGGGTCTCTATGCTCTGGAATTGATTCAATGGCAGTGAATCCATTTTTTGGAGTTATCAGTGACCAATATAAGTAAAGAATGGACAGCATCATGAGAAAAGGTTGTTGTCAAGAATTTTCTTTTGCTTGGATGTACAATCAATGTTCATGGAAACAGCAGTCAAGAAATCAAAGGGTGTATTGAATTGGGCAAATGTGCTGCACAAGATCTTTTTAAAGTACAGAAGAGTGATGATGTCACTTTGAGGACTAACGTGCACCACCTCAAGGCAAGGTATTTTCAATTGCCACAAATGCAAGTCAGAGTTGGACAAAAAATAAGGAGGACCACAGAGGAGTTGATACATCTGAATTATGCCACTGACAAAGAACAGTGAAAATACTATAGACTGACAGACGAATAAACAAATCTGTCTTGAAAGAATGCTCCTTGGTTGGGCCTCTACTCAAGCACTCCCTCAATGCATGAATACTTTCTTTTATTAAATTGGCACTCTACGATGCTCACCCTCCCGACACAACTGCTGAAGCCAAAGTGGGTGAACAAGTAAATGTGGTGAAGAAGGCTGATGGTGCCTGGCTATCAAGAGATAGTGTTCTGGGGTCTTAAAGGCTTGAAGATAAACAAGCGGCCATCTAGCTCAAAGGCAACAAAGCCCACATGGAAGAACACACCAGCCTGTGTGATCACGTGGTCCCGAAGGGATCAGTTATCAGGCATCAAAGAACAAAAAATCATATCATTGGCTGCACACCTCCATGATACGATCGCCGAAGACAAACAGGTGCATAAGCAAATGTGGCGAAGAAAGCTGATGGTGCCCAGCTATCGAAAGAGATAGTGTTTGGGGTCTTAAAGGCTTGAAGGTGAACAAGCGGCCATCTAGCTCAGAAGCAACAAAGCCCACATGGAAGAAGCACACCAGCCTGTGTGATCATGAGGTGCCAAAGGGACCAGGTATAAGGCATCATGCAAAGAAAAAAAAAAGAATATATATGTATATGTATATATGTGTGTGTGTGTGTGTGTGTGTATACCATAGTGAATGAAGGGGGAAGTGAAGAGTGGAGACCCAAGGCCCATGTGTCTGCCACTGGAGATTCCCTCATAGAGGGGTTTAGGAGAGGAGATGGGTCAGTCAGGGTGCAAGGTAGTACCGGTGAAGAAAACAAGCTTTCCCCCAGATCCTGGATGCTTCCTCCCCCCAATTACCATGATTCAAATTCTACCTTGCAGGACTGGATAGGGTAGAGGTTGTACACTGGTGCATATGGGAACTGGAGGCACAGGGAATCCCGGGTGGATGATACCTTCAGAACCAGGGGTGTGAGGGGCGAAGCTGGGAGAGTGGAGGGTGAGTGGGTTGGAAAGGGGAAACTGATTACAAGGATCCACATGTGACCTCCTCCCTGGGAGATGGACAGCAGAGAAGGGGGGGAAGGGAGACTCTGGATAGGGCAAGATATGACAAAATAACAATCTATAAATTATCAAGGGCTCATGAGGGAGGGGGGAGCGGGGAGGGAGGGGAAAAAAAGAGGACCTGATGCAAAGGGCTTAAGTGGAGAGCAAATGCTTTGAAAATGATTAGGGCAAAGAATGTACGGATGTGCTTTATACAATTGATGTATGTTATGTATGGATTGTGATAAGAGTTGTATGAGCCCCTAATAAAATGTAGGGGGAAAAAAAGAAAATGATTAGGGCAAAGAATGTACAGATGTGCTTTATAGAATTGATGTATGTATATGTATGGATTGTGATAAGAGTTTTATGAGCCCCTAATAAAATATAGGGGGAAAAAAAGAAAATGATTAGGGCAAAGAATGTACAGATGTGCTTTATACAATTGATGTATGTATATGTATGGATTGTGATAAGAGTTGTGTGAGCCCCTAATAAAATGTTTAAAAAAACAAACAAACAAAAAAAGAATGCTCCTTGAAAGTGAAGATGGTGAGACTGCCCATAGCTTTGGACATGACAGCAGGAGAAACTAGTCCCTGGGAAAAGACATCATGGTAAAGATTATCAGAGATGAATGACACAGTAACTACAGCAATGGGCTCAAACATAATAACTGAGAGGATGGTGCAGGATCTTCTGTTGCCTTGTGCAGTACACTGAGTTACTATGAGTTCGAACCAACTCAATGACATTTAACAATAACAGAAATGAGGTTTCTCCAGCCACCTCAGTGATTTTTTTTGTACTATATTAATTAACATTGAAATGGATCAGTTTCTCCTATACTCTGCATAGATATTTTACTTATACACGATTCTGTCATTTGGTCGTTAATCACTTAGTCACTTGACAAATACTGATTTACTGACTTGCACACTATTTAAATGCTTTTAAATGTCATTATTCAATAATTTGGTGGGCTCAAATTTTTCATATCAAAGCTTATGTTTTATCTTGGCAACATTGTTCCTCTTGAAGTGACAGGTTCATGTCATTAATTTTCATGAAAATATCTGCCAAAGACCTAAAGCCTGAATAAGCACAGTGTCTTTTGGTAGAGTTCTTTCTAGAAAACAAAAATGGTATTCCATGACAGAAAGTTATTAGTTCTGACAACACAACTGCACAGGTGCTTTTCATTAAGGTTTAAATCTCTATCAGTATGTAGAAGCCTTTACTTCCTTCTCATAGGACATGGCAGTGGTTCTCAACCTTCCTAAGCCGTGACCCTTTAGCACAGGTTCCTCATGTTGTGATGACTCCAACCATAAGATTATTTTCATTGCTACTTCATAACTATCATTTTGCTACTGTGATGAATCATAATGCAGACATCTAAATATGCAGGATATATTTTCATTGTTACAAACTGAATATAAGTAAAGCATAGGGATTCATCACAAAAATGATATGTAATTATATACTGTGAAATATTTATTTCTAATTACAAATAAATGAAATTTTGTTTTGTAGCATGAGTAACCAGTCTTCACACCAGGTACTCCTAGAGGTGGGTGTATCTGCATGTGGGCGGATCCACCTGGAGAAGACAGAGGAGTGGTGTCTCGGTTCCTAAGACCATCGGAAACATGTGTTTTCCAATGATCTTAAGTGACCCCCGTGAAATGGTCGTTCGACTCCCAGAGGGGTCGTGACCCACAGGTTGAGAATCGCTGCTATAAGGGAATTTTCAAAAGACATACACTCAAGTGACATTGGTTAAAAACAACAGAGCAAGAATCTCCAAAACTTCTTTCCTAAGGCAATTTTTAAAAACTGATAAAAATAGTTAAAACCAACATTTTCAGTGTTCTGGAAATTAATCACAGGCTTATAGTAAGTAACTCATGATATATATTTTTCTATGTAACAATTTTTCATTGTGAATGAAGTGGGGTAAACATTTAGGTAATCAGTTTTGTATTCAACAACTTAAGCCACTTATCAAACCCTCCAACAATCTGCCCTATCCTGCTTTATTTTCTTCTTCCTCTTGTGGAATACTATCTTCCCCT
Source organism: Tenrec ecaudatus (assembly GCF_050624435.1). Taxonomy (NCBI): domain Eukaryota; kingdom Metazoa; phylum Chordata; class Mammalia; order Afrosoricida; family Tenrecidae; genus Tenrec; species Tenrec ecaudatus. The sequence goes on from NC_134535.1 coordinate 10,521,821, forward strand.
TCACACAAGCTAACAACTGCTTACCCTCTAGTCCAGTGTTTCCCAAAATGGGAAACTGAAATGATCCAGGGTGGTTACAAAAGCAGATACCTACCACTTTATCCTAGATTCTGGGCTATAGTACAAAAGGTTTTCATTGCTGAGGGGGCAAAGGGGGGAATAAGCTACCCCCCCCCCCTGAAAAGCAGTGAAAAGCCTAAGGAGGAAAGCAGGATGAGAAGACTTTGTCTGAGTCTCAATACCACTGGTCTAGAGCTAGGCTCCAGAGTGGAACTTATTCAAGACATAGGACAAATGTAATGCTTACTACTCAAATGTAATGCTTACTACTCTTTCAATTTTTATTTAAACATTATATAAGCTGGTAGTTCAAATCCATAAGCCACTTCATGGGAGAAAGACAAAGCTGTCTACTCTTATACTGATTTGTAGCCTAGAAAATCCTATGGATCAGATATACTTTGTCCTTAGCTAAGGTTCCTATGAGTGGGAATCAACTTGACAGCATTGGCATTAATTTTTTTAATGATTTTACTGGGGGCTCATACAACTCTTATCACAATCCATACATACATCCATTGTGTCAAGAACATTTGTACATTCGTTGCCTTCATCGTTTTTAAAACATATGCTTTCTACTTGAGCCCTTGGTATCAGCTCCTCAATTTTTCCCCTCCCTCCCCATCACCCCTCCCTTATGAACCCTTGGTAAATTATAAATTTGGAATCCACTCCACTGCAGGTTTGTTTGTTTATTCATTCATTGATTTATTTTGGTTTAGAGCTGCCTAAGACAGAGATGAATGGAACTTAGCCAAAGGCAGTAGTAGAACACAGTCATAAGTAGTTACTTGATAGAAAATAAAGTTAATATGAAGCATAGGTTTGAGTTTTTTAATTTTTGTTAGTATAACTTATACTTCATCTTAAATCCCAAGTCTGATTATTTCCAACTTTAAAAAATATTGCCTTAAGATATATGCTTATGAATACATAACACACTGGTCATATACTCAATTTAGCAGGCCAAGGTCAACACTTTACAATTAATATCAAACATATGAGTAAGTAGTATGGCTATTAGTTCATTCAACTTTTGTCTCAAACATCTATATACTTGGGTATGGACAGGTTCTAATAGAAAACATATATTTTTGAACTATGAATCACAACCAACAATGCTAGAGAAACACAAGGGGGATTAAAAAATTTTGTGGGAAACTCCATTATTTTTTCATTACATTTTCCACAAACGTTTTGCGAGGTCTTTATTATCTATCTTAGGGATTGAGAAAAACTTAGATGAGAATTTGAGAACACTTGTCTAAAATCTGTGTCATAGTACTATATTAAGTTCAAGTGAAACAAGTTACAACATGTTTAATTACATACCTAATAAAAATATATTAATCTGCCAAACAAATACATCGTTTGTTCTTATAAAAAAAAAAAAAGACAGTACAAAGCAACATTCAGGCATCACTGGAATGCCAGGAACAAATTATGGTACCTCCACTGATCATGGCGATAACAGATGACTAAGAAATACACTGCCAATTTCCTTTAAGAAATTCTCCAACCACTAAACCAATCTAGCCATTCAATAACTCCTAACTCCAGAGACTAAATAACACCATAAACATTCATAATGACAAACACTTTTGGAATCTTCTGGGAAATATCTTACTTTTTCCAAATAAGAATCCAGAAACTATATACTATTATCTCAGATTTTTTTTCAGAGAACGCTCTACCTTAGCAATAATCTTTTTTCATTATTAAGAGAAAAATAAAACATTAACTACCAATATATTTAGATTCAACTATCTGAGTATCTCAACAGTAATACTAGCATTTTAGATCATTCTTCTTTGTGCAGGAATGTTATGCTAAGACCCTGACTGCCGAATACCAGAATACACTCCCTTCAGTTCAGGCAGAGATGGCAGGCAGCTATTGATGCTTTGAATTGATCGGTTACAAGGTACCATTTGATATAATATAGTTCAAAATGGAGAGTATTTTTTAATCTTTTTATTGGGGCTAAGGCTCTTATCACAGTCTGTACATACATCAATTGAGCAAAGCACCCTTATACATTCGTTGCACTCGTCATTCTCATAATTCACCTTCCACTTGGGTTCCTGGAATCAGCTCGGTTTCCCTTTTTCCCCCGTCCCCCTCCCTCCCCGATCCCACCCCTGGTCCCTTGATAGTTTATAAATAATTATTATATCTTATCTTACACTCCCCGGCGTCTCCCCTCACCCACCTCCCCATTGCCCATCTCCCAGAGAGGAGGTTACACATAGATCTCCAAGATCGGTTCTCCCTTTCTACACCCCCTTCCCTCCTGGTGTCGCCACTCCCACTGCTGGTGTTGAGGGGTTCGTCTGTCCTAGATTCCCTGTGCCTCCAGATCCCCACTGCACCGCTGTACATCCTCTGGTACAACCAGGTCCGCAAGGCAAGGTAGAATTGGGGTCATGACGATTGGGAGGGGAGGAAGCGTTCAGGAACTAGAGGAAGGTTTTCAGTCTCATTGTTGCTACGCTGAACCCTGAGTGGCCCATCTCCTCCTCACTACCCCTCTGGAAGGGGTGTCCAGCTGTCTCCAGGTGGGCATTGGGTCCCCATCACGCACTCCCCCTCTTTCACGGTGATGTGATTCTCACCACCACCCCACCTTTGTTGTTGGAGACCTGGAAATGGAGAGTATTTTTATCATCTTTTTCCTAGCACTAGGCAGTCCATGGTTGTTATTTTTTTAATTGTATGGAGCAATATAAACATTAAATAAAAATACATATTCCACTAAACCAAGATTAAAACACACACACATGTTCACAGACAAAATAACAAACACTGGTGGGGATGTGGGGAAACTGGAACCCGTACCTATTGCTGGTGGGAATGCAAAATGGTACAACCATTATGGAAACTTCTAAGAGTTTCTTTAAAAATTAAAAGCAGATCTCTCCACGAGTCGGTGATCCTGCCACCAAGCTCTGGTCCCTCCCACCACCCAGGGCCTCAGGGCCTGACTTAAAGTCCACCTGCACTGTTTGGTCACCTGCGGCTGCGGGGGCTCTCCAAACCAGTGCCAGGGACCCCCTCCAACCCTGCAGCAGCCACATCTGCCATGTCCATGGGGCACAGCCCCCGCCACTTCCCTGGTGGCATGGCTCAATTCTTCCTTGGCTTCTCCCAGCCTGCGTGGTGCCGCACGGCATCTGCAACTTCCCGCAGACGTGCAGCGATGTCTCAGTCTCTTCTGACCTGTATGTGCACACTCACAGAGCAATGAAGAGTTCATCCTTGGTCCAGAGAGCATCATTCCCCCACATCTAGCCATGCTCCGGAACCTAGAGAATCAGAGACCTGGTCCCTGGGACACCCCCATCCATGTCGGCCATGCTACCTCAGACCCCAAGAGACTACCACCCACCTAGTGGACCCCCACAGCCTATCACTGCACCTGGAGCTAGCCAGCACTCATACTGACTTCCCCCACAACTATGGCTGGACCCCCACATGGCAACAGTCTGCCTGCAGCACTCTCCACTGTGAGATGCACCCTCCTCCCAAGGTTCCCTTCTCCCGATGTAGCGACAGGTCCTGTCAGCTGAGCAGATCCCCCACCACCCATCAGTGGCCTCAGTGGCTGTAGCCAAACCCTGTCTGCAGTCTACCTGCAGTAATTTTAATCACCTGCAGCTGCAGCAGCTCTCCCAAACAATGCCGGACACACCCCCAATACTGCAGCAGTGGCAGCTCCTCTCTTCCTGCCACCCACACAGCAGCAGCCTGTCCCATATTCATGTGATGCACAACACCTGCAGCAGCAACAGCTGCCCCCAACCGGTGCCCAGAACACCCACCCTGTGAAGGTTTTCCACTGGCACCTACACCAGCAGCAGTAGGGTTATTCCCACCTTCGCTCAGCACCCGCTCCTGTGGCAGCAAGGTCTCTCCCACCATTGTATTCTATTAGGTGTCTTAAAAAAAAAAGAAGAGAAAAGCTGCAAATCATGGTCTGACAACCCAGATCAACTCAGCCCAGGGGAATACATAGTCAGCAGCCTCACCCAAGTCTCTGAGGCCCCTCATCGCTGTTGGCCAATGTGCCGCTGTCGCACTCTGCCTACACAGCAGTCCGACCCACCACCATAGTAGGTCACAGGCAGCCCTCAAAACACCATTTCCAATCACACAGAGAAAGAGTGCAGGGACTGTTGGTCTCCCAGAAACATGGTGCCCAGCTGTACAAAATCATAAGGAAACAACAGCACACCACAACACTCCCAACAAGAAAACAAGAAAGACAAAATACAACAGCAGAGCTAACGACGGTCATAGAAAAATCAGATGTGGATCTGACACCAAAAAAATTTCAGAAGACTGCTTGGAGTAATACAGGAGATGAGAGAAGCAACACAAAATAAAGACAAAATGATAGAGGAGATGAAGTCCAGGATAGAGGGGATGAAGTCCATGCACCAAAGGGAAATACAGGAGTTAATGGATAAAGTAATAGAAGCCACACACAAGATCACAGATCTCAGGAACAGATTAGAGGAGGCCGAGAATCACAATGATGTCAAAGACAATCAGGCAGACCTCAGCAAATGAGAAAGTCAAACAAGATAATAAAAGAGGGGAAGAAAACCTAAGATCAATGAGAGATACTTTGAAGAGGAACAATGTTTGAATAATTGATCTACAAGAACAAGACACAACGAAGAAGTCGACAGCTAAATTAGCAAGGGAATTTCTGAAAGCAAACTTTCCCACCTTAATGAATGAGAATCGTATCCTCATACAAGAAGCAGAGAGGACATCAATTAGACTAAACACCAGGAAGAACTCACCAAGACATATAATAAATTATTCAACTCCCAGGAAAAAGAAAAATTTCAAGAGCAACAAGAGAAAGGAAGACAGTCACATACAGTGGTTCTCAGGTAAGAATATGCTCAGACTTATCAGCAAAAACCATGAAGAAGAGAAAAGAGTAAAATAACATCTTCCAAAAGCTGAAGAAAAAAAAAACCTACTCCAAAATCCTCTATCCTGCCAAAATTATGTATCAAGATAGAAGGAGAGATAACGATCATCCAGGACAAGGAAAAACTCAAAGAATATGTCATAAGACACTCAACCCTATAGAAGATCCTTGCCGACTCACTATGGTCAGAAGACCAGCATCCACCATACACCCCAACTCCGTCCAGAAGTCAACGTGCCAATAACAATAACCAAAATAACATAGCCTTAGAGAGAAAAGAAGGCAAGAATGAAGTCCCCCACATAAACACAGCACACTGACATGAAGGAAAATAGGAAAACACCCAAAACACAATAGGCATGAGATGACAGCAATGAATCCACAGATCATGATAAAACCCCTAAATGTTAACGGTCTCAATTCCTACACTAAAATAAAAAGGCTAGTAGACTGGCTCGGCAGACATAACTCATCAATCTGCTAAAGATCTATCTTAAGCTCTCAGAAATAGACTAAGAATAAAAGATTGGAGGAAAATATACCAGGCAAACAGAAACTCAGGGTTTGCAATCCTAGTCTTCGACAAGATTAATAAAAGGATGACCAGAAAAACAATGGCAGACAATTGGAGGATGAACAGTGTTCTGTGACATGAATGGGTACTGGCCCAGATTAGAGAGGAGTTTATGAAGTTTCTAGAAAACTAATGAGAATACAATGTATCAAAACTTATGGGATACTCCAAAAGCAGTTATCAGAGGGAGCTTGATAGCAATATGTGCATATATGAACAAGGTAGAGAAACTATGACTGATACACTATCACAAAATCTCCAACAACTAGAACAGAGTCAAAAGAACAACCCTGCAAATTGCAAAAGCAAAGAAATAATAAAAATCAGGGCAGAGTTAAACCAGAGGGAAGACAAAAGAACGATGCAAAAGATTACTGCAGCAAAAAGTTGGTTCTTTGAAAGGATCAACATAAGCAACAGATTGTTGGCAAACCTAACCAAGGAAAGGAAGGAGCAAGCATCAATAGCCAAGATGAGGGATGAAACAGAGGGAATCAAAACAGACCCCATGAAATTAAAAGGATAGTTACAAAGTACTATGGAAGACATGGACAAATACTTGGAAAAACAATCCCTCCCTAGATTATCCCAGATAGAAGTCAAGGATCTCAAAAGACCCAGAGCAAAAGAAGAAATAGGGTTATCAAGAAGCTACCAACAAAAAGAACTCCCAGGCCAGATGGCTTCACAGGAGAATTCTACCAAACATTCAGGGACAAACTGACACCAACCCTCCAAAAATTATTCCAGAGCATAGAAAAGAATGGCAAACTCCCAAACTCATTTTACGAAGCCAGTATAACTTTGCTACCCAAACAGGATCCCACAGTAATAAAGAATTACAGATCGCTATCTCTAATGAACATAGATGCAAAAATCCTTAACAAGATATTGGCCAATCAGGGTGCAGGGTAGCAACGACAAAACATACAACTTTCCTCTAGTTCTTAAATGCTTCCTCCCCCCACTATCATGATCTCAATTCTACCTTACAAATCCAGCTAGACCAGAGGATGTACACTGGTACAGATAGGAACTGGAAACACAGGGAATCCAGGACAGATAAACCCTTCAGGGCCTGAGAGTGGCGATACCGGAAGGGTGGAAGGAAGGTGGGGTAGAAAAGGGGAGCCGATTATAAGGATCTACATATAACCCCCTGCCTGGGGGGCGGACAACAGAAAAGTGGGTAAAGGGAGATGTCAGACAGTGTAAGATATGACAAAATAATAATAATTTATAAATTATCAAGGGCTCATGAGGATGGAGGTGGGGAGGAGGGGAAAAATTAGCTGATACCAAGGGCTCAAGTAGAAAGCAAATGTTTTGTGAATGATGATGGCAACAAATATACAAATGTGCTTGACACAATGTATGGATTGTGATAAGAGTTGTATGAGCCCCCAATAAAATCATTTTTAAAAAGATATTGGCCAATAGAATAAGAAAGGTATATAAAACATATCATCTACATGATCAGGTAGAATTTATCCCAGGGATACAGGAATGGTTTAACATCTGAAAATCCATCAACAATATATATACTATATTGATAGGAAAAAGTATAAGAATCACATGATAATATCTATAGACATAGAAAAAGCATTTGACAACATCCAACACTCATTCCCAGTTAAGACACTCAAGAAGAATGGAAGGAAAAATCCTCAAGTTAATACAAGCTGTCTACGAAAAGCCAACAGCCAACATCATAGTCATTGGAGAAAATACAAAATCAATCACACTGAAAAACGGGACCAGACAAGGGTGCTCCTTGTTCCCACTACTATACAACATCGTACTGGAGGTCCTAGCTAACAACATAAGACAGTGGAAGGGCATTAAAGGTATCCAACTGGGAAAGGAGGAGGTGAAACTATCGTTATTTGCAGACAACACAATGCTGTATGTTGAAAATCCCAAAAGCTCCACAACAGAAGTAGTGACAGTGATAGAGGAATATGGAAGAGTGACAGGATACAAAACCAACAAACAGAAGCCTATTAGTTTGCTATATAAACCGGACAAGTCCATGAAAGAGGAGATCAAGAAGGTAGTACCCTTCATAATAGCCAAGAAAAAAATTGAAATATCTAGGGATATATTTAACCACAAAAAAACCAAAAGACTTACACAAGGAAAACTACAAGGACCTACTACAGGAAATCAAAAGCAGCCTTCATAAATGGAAGAATATTCCATGCTTGTGGCTTGTTAGACTCAATATAGTAAAAACTTTCTAAGTTCAACATTATCCTGATTCAAATACCAACAACGTTCTTCAAAGAATTGGAAAATATGATCACCAATTTCATATGGAGAAGGAAGAAGCCCAGAATTAGCAGAGAATCCTCAAGAAGAAAGACAAAGTCGGAGGGCACACTTTACCTGACTTTAACACCTACTACAGAGCCACAGTGGTCAAAACAGGGTGGTACAGGCATAATGAGATATTCAGTCTAATGAAAAAGAACAGAAAACCCAGAATTATAAGCATCCACATACACAGTTGATCTTTGACAAGGGCCCCCAAAGCATCAAGTGGGAAGCGGATGCCCTCTTTAACAAGTGGTGCTGGAAACAATAGATATGGAAACATATGGATATGTAGAAAAATGAAACAAGATGTTTACTTTACCCCATGCACCAGAGCAAACTCAAGGTAGATCACAAACCTAGAAGTAAAACTCCAAGCCAACGGGACCACCAACGAAGGAATTGGGACAAACCTAAGAACCTTGGTCCAGTGAATACATAGTCTAACGGCCTGAAACTGATCGACAAGTGGGATTTACTAAGGATAAAACTGTGTGCGTAGAAAGACTTCACAAAGTAACAAGGCAACCCACAGACTGGGAGGATTTCTAGTAATGACACAACAGACAAAGTGCTTATTAATAAAATCTACAACACCCTCCTGGCCTGCAAAAAGAAGAAAACAGTTAACCCCCTGAGGAAGTGGGCAAAAGAACTGAAAAGAAGTTTCACTAGGGAGGAGACCCACCCATATGGCCAATAGACATATGAGAAAATGCTCCCGATCATTAGCCATCAGAGAAATACAAATTAAAACAATCATGAGATAAAACCCTTGAGGTTACCCAAAATCAGAAAATCAGAGAGCAACAAATGTTGGAGGGGATGTGGCGAAATAGGAAATCTCCTCCACTGCTGGTGGTCTTGTACATATGGACAGCCTCTGTGGAAAGCTATCTGGTGATATTTAAAGAAAATGGAAATTGATCTACCATATGATCTAGCCATCCCTCTACTGGATATATACCCAGAAGAGGTAAGAAATAAAGCACGGCCAGTCATCTGCACTCCAATGTTTATTGCAGCACAATTCACAATCACAAAGAGTTGGAAACAACCTAAATTTCCATCAACAGACAAGTGGATTAGTAAACTCTGGCACTGATGATCACATGAAGCACGTCATTTCATGGGAAGAGTTGGAGGAAATTATGTGAAGTGAGTCAGACAATCACAAAGGGTAAGTACAACATGAGTGCCCTGAGGTAAGTATAATCAGCACAGTAGATACCGAAGAAAAGCCACTTATCTCACAATATACGGGTGGTGGAGGTCAGACCAAACCCAAAGAGGTACATGTTAATCCAACACAAAGAAGGGGAAAGGAAGAAAGTGGGAGGGAGAAAAGGAGAGGATGAAAGTGAGATGATAGCATGGGGGGAGGAGGGCACTAACCCACCCAGGGGGAGAGTATTGGTTATGTCTCCATTATATTAGGAGTATGCATACAGACCCCACCACGGTACACCAAACGTAACCATGTGACGGAATGCATGAAAAGATTGAGCTACAGGGTTGGCCCCTCCCTAGAAGTATGTTTGATAGAGAACAACACTAAACCTACAGGTTGGGGAGGAGGGTCGGTATGCCATGCCCACATGGAAGCAAACCAAGAAGGAAAAAAGAGACAGTCAGTCTAGACCCCATATTGGCACATCAAGCCCGGAGGATGATGTCCCTGGCACAGAGCTGCTAAGGTACAAAGAAGACTTAAGAGCTGACAACAGCTCATGACATATAGTCCCCTTACTGGAACATACTGTGGCAGAGGACAATACTGCGGACACATGGTAGGGAGGTAGTGTGGTCTGGACCACCCACAGCAGAGCAAACTAAGAAGGGAACGTAACAGAACTGGGAGCAAAGCAAAGCCACAAAGCACCTAAAGAGCCCCCAAAATAGACTTCAGTCTAGGAGGAGCAGCTCTCAGAATTCCCCCAGGATCAGTGGGGAGATAATCATAAAGCTCAGTGGACAGACCTGGAACTATGTGTTTTCTCTCTTTTTTTTCCTTTTCTTTAGTCAATCTTTTATTTCTTTTTGTTTGGTCTATGTCGTCGATAGTTTGCCTGCTTACATAAGACAGGCATGGGAAGCAAGCTGAAGAAGAAAGTAATGGGACCAATGGTCCCACAGGGACTTGGTGAGAGAAGGGTGCAGTGAGCAAACAATGCCATAAACAGGGGAACAACTAAGGAACTAAAATCAACAATCAGGAGGATGTGAAGATCCCGGAGCTGTTAGAGCAACAGCAATCCAGCTGAGAGGAAGTAGTAAGAGCTGAAAGTAGGGGAAACAGGATAGTGGGGCAGGAGGAAGGTAAGAGGAAACAGAAGGGATCTAGGAAGCAAAGGTATGAATAGAGGTATAAGCATAGGTAATGTACATATGTAAATACATTAATCCATAAAATTACAGGTATTGGCATATGGCAATACACTAAGGTAGTAGACAAACTTCGGGCCTCTGCTCATACCCTCCCCTCAATACAAGAACACTTTGTTCTGGTATTCTGTGATGTTCACCCTCCCAGCACAATCGCTGAAGAAAAAATGGGTGCATAAGCAAATGTGGTGAAGAAAGCGAATGGTCCCCAGCTATTAAAAGATATAGCGTCGGGGGTCTTTAAGGCTTGAAGTTAAACAAGCAACCATCCAGCAGAGAAGTAGCAAGCCCATATGGAAGAAGTACACCAGCCAGTGTGATCATAAGGTATCAACAGAATCAGGTAACAGGCATCAAAAGACCCATAATAAACAAACAAAACAAAAACATATTGTTGAGAACAAGGGGGGGTCAGAGCAGAGACACAAAGCCCATGTGTAGACAATGGAGCATCCCCCTATAGAGGGATCACAGGGAAGGGATGAGTCAACCTGACTCAAGCACTGATGAAACACACAATATTCCTCTGGTTCCTTGAGGCTTCCTCACCCCCCCCCCACCCCACTATCAATACCCCAGTGCTACTTCTCACTTCGGACTAGACCGGAGCATAAACACAGGTATAGATATGAGATAAGTGCTCACAACCTGTGGAATCCAGAAACAGAAACAGGTATAGTGATACCAGAAGGGTAGGGGAATGTGGGGGAGAGGAAGGGAGGGGAGGAAGGGGAAATCATAACCACACACCCCCTCCAGGAGGAAGAACAATAGAAACCATGGGGGACGGGACACAGTAGTCGCTGTGAGATATGAAAATAACAATAATTTGTAATCTATCAAGGAGTAGAGTCATGGGCAGGGGGAGCTGATACCAAGGGCTCGAAATAAAGTAAATGTCTAAAAAAAATGATGGCAACATATGTGCAAATATACCTGATATAATGTATGGATTGTAGTAAGAGTTGGAAAAGTCCCCAATAAAATGATCTTTTAATAAAAAAAACTTTTAAAAATTAAAAGCAGAACTACCATATGACCTAGCATTACACACGTGTGTGTATATACATATATCCCTTGCCCACTTTTCTCGGGCCTCCGCACCCTTGCTCCCTCAACCACTCAGTCCCTAGAAGCCCACCCCCATTCCCCAGTTCGGCATGTGTAGATGTTCTTTTCCACGAAGTTGCTCATGCCCAGTTCTGAACCCCTTTGAGACTGTAAAACCTGAAATTTGTCCTATTCTTCAAAAAAACCCACTTGGATTACCAAAAAAAAGAGAATGTCATCAATGTCATTAAATGGTACACGTAGAAACTGATGGACTGGAGCATGCTTTGCTGTGTAACTATTCTCAAGCACAACATCTTACTTTAAAATAAAACATAAAAACATAACAGAATCTATAAGTATCCTAAGTTAAAAGTTTTACTAAGAAGATGGGGCAGAGAGAATTATAGCATATCTCAGATTGTTTTCTTAGTTTACATGTATATGTTAATGCATGTAGCATATATATTAGGACACAGATTTAAAGAAAATTTTATCAGATTAAAAAGAATGTACAATATTTTTCAACATGTGTGACTGGAAGGATCCCTGGTGGTTCAGCAGTTAAGCATTTAGCTGCTAACTAAAAGATTGGCAATCACTCCAAAGGAGAAAGGTAGCAGTTTGCTTTCTTATAGACATGAAGACATGACCTGAATTTGTTCTGGGTGCAAGGATCTCTTAGTTCTTACACTGGACATTTCTTCCCTGGCTTTTTGAACATTAATGGGGCTCTTCTCTCTCTTACACATTGTATGTATTTTGTCTTTAGGCTAATATGATCATATCCTTTTAAAAATCCTATGGATTAGTTCTATTCTGTCCTATAAGAATAGTATGTATGAGCTGGAATGAACTCAATGGCAGTGAATTGTGGGGTTTTTTTGTTTGGTTTCAGCTTTGGGTTTGGGGGGAGGGATGGGGTGTTGGTATCCAGAAACTGAGCTACTGCTTACTTAATCTTCACAGCAGGGATATTATTCACCCTATTATACTGTTGTTAGGTGCCACTGAGTCAGCTGTGAATTATAGCGACCTATGCACAACAGAAGAAAACTAAAAGTCCTGTGCCATCTTCACAACTTGTTCCTATGCCTGAGCCCATTTATACAGCCACTGTGTCCATTCAGCTCTTGAAGGGGCTTCCTCCTTTTCACCATCCCTCCACTTTACCAACTAAGATGTCCTTCTCTAAAGATTGATGTCTCCAAAGGATGTAAGACAAAGTCTTGCCATCCTTGCCTCTAAGGTACACACTCGCCTTACTTCTTCCAATACAGATCAGTTTATCCTTTTAGCAGTCCGTGGTACTTTTCAAGATTCTTCTCCAGTACCACAATTCAAATGCATCTATTCTTCTATGGTCTTTCTTACTCAATGTCCAGCTTTCACATGCATATGAGATAATGGAGAATACCATCACGTTGGTCAGCCATGCCTTAGTCCTTAGAAACATCCTTGTTCTTGAATACTCCAAAGAAGTCATGTGCAGCAGATTTGCTTAATACAATATGGCTTTTAATCTCTTGATTGCTGCTTCCATGAACACTGATTGTGGATCCAGGAAAGAAAGAATCCTTGGCAACTGTGTTAGCCCAGGTAGACTAGAGAAACAAATTCACAGACACTCATATATGTATAAGAAAGAGTTTCATATAAAGAATAATTGCACATTAAGAAAACATCTCTTGAGGGAAGCGAGGAGGCAGGGGGAAAAAAAAGAGGACCTGATGCAAAGGGCTTAAGTGGAGAGCAAATGCTTTGAAAATGATGAGGGCAAAGAATGTACAGATGTGCTTTATACAATTGCTGTATGTATGGATTGTGATAAGAGTTGTATGAGGCCCTAATAAAAGGTTTTTTAAAAAAAAGAGGGACAGAGAATAATCAGGCAAGTGCCAGGATTATCACCGTGGTTTTAAGGACAGCACAAACATAAAAACGATTGTGAGGATGACACAGGCCAAGGAGTGTTGTACTGATGCCGTGATGTCTAACAAGAACAACCACATTTAATTATGGAAATGGAATCATATAAACTGCAACATGAGGATTTTTATTCTTTATAAATTATATTTTATTTTTATAAATTATATTCAATTGGAACGCGATAGAATAAAAAACAGAAGTGACGCTGAGATTTGATTAAAAAAGAAAAAAAACACATCCCAACCCAGTCCAGATCAAGTCTGTAAGTCCAGTATTATCCCATATATCGAACACTAGTCTATAAATTCCTCTTTAGACTCATGCAGTCATAAAATAATGTTGAATACAGGAATATGACAGACCAGTGAATGAAAAATCTTGTGGATCCAGTGGCAGAAGCATCTCAGCACTGGCAGGGGTCTCCACGTAGCTCCTCCAGCTCCCAGGACTCTGGCTACATCAGTGCAGGTCCATCAGGCTCATTGTCAGTAATGTCTTGCTAGGAATGAGTGTATCTACCCTCCAGTGAGCTATTTATCTCTATGGAACCTCCAAATGAAGTCATCAAGCTGGGACCTGATTGACAGGCTAGACTCCACCCTTTTACAAGTTGACAAGAGATTATGTGACTGCCACAAGCAACTTCGACCTTTCCTCCATTTTCCTAATGTTACCTATTGGTTCAGTTATGAGGATTTTGGTCTTCCTTACCTGAAGTTGCAATCCATACTGAAGGCTACAACTGTTTATCTTCATCAGAAAGTGTTTCAATTCTTCTTCCCTTTCAACAAGGTTGTGTTATCTGCATACAGCAGGTTGTTAATAAGCCTATCTCTAATCCTGATACTGTACTTCTTCATATAGTCCAGATTTGCTCAGCATACATACTGGACAAGTATGAGAGAATATAACCCTCACACATACCTTTCTGATTTTATATCCTATTATTTAGAAAATGAGATACACAGAAGGTAAACAATTTGTTCCACAATCATCCTGTGCTCAAGTGGCAGAGCCAGGTTGAAAACAAGATAACCCTGGAGCCTTCACAAGCAGATATATTGCATGCACACAGGCACATAGCAGTAGACTTGAGGAGAGGATTTAAAATGCATGAAAGAATTTGGCTCGTAATACGTATTAACACTCCACCAAGGTGTAAATATGAAAAGGTTAACAGTAAAACTTCATGCAACCCCACAGAAAATTGCACACTTTCATCCAGGGCTCTTAAACAACTGCACTTAAATTTTGTATTTAAACTATGCTCTTTCCACATTATAGGAAAGTTCAAAATAAATACTGTATATACTCAAGTATAAGATGACCTGAATATCAGCCAACGCACCTAATTTTACCACAAAAACTGCATTAAAAATGTGCTGAAAAAACTCGGCTTATACATGACTATACACGGTAAGCTCTGAGCTTCCCTTTGTACATATCACCCTGTAAATAGTTTTTAAACACCGTTAGACTGCTTATTTTTTGTGCTAAGCAAAGGTTTTCTATTGTGAAAACTACATAATACTTCTGTAAAAAAGACAATAAAAAGTAATTAATAGCTGATCGACTGAAGGTTCGTGCTGAGGTCAGATCCCTCTGCCCCACTTTCCCTCGGTCGTGCCCTTCTGAGAGATGAGTACTGCCCAAGACCCACCACTGCTCATATGGCTGCCACCCACATAAACCTGGGGGGCCGGAGCTGTCCCGGTGGGAGCGGTGAGTCTCTCCTTTCTCGCCAGCACCAGGAGCTACAAGCCTTCCTCCAGCAATTCCTCTCCCAAGACCCCTGTTTCCAGATCTCAGATAAGTATCTCCTGGCAATGGTATTGGTTTATTTCCAGCGCACCCACCCGCAGCTCAGCGAGTACACCCAGAGCAACTTCTTCCTGGCACTGTATCTTGCCAATGACCTGTGAGATTTTTCCTTGGCGCTCAGCGAAGACTGGCGCCCTTGGGTGGCTGACTTCCTGTGCCAAAGGAACAAACTGTGGGCCTGGATGGATGTCAGCTGCCAGTGCTGCGAGGAGGTCATGGCGAAGGTGCCGTCCCACTGGGCCTGGGCTAGGGAGCGTCGTCCCCACCACGGACGTGCTCAGAGGAGCTGCCCAGAGGCCGGAGACTCCCTGCCTCAGGGTCCTGGGTTCTCTCCACCCCAGTGTTCTCTCTGTGGCCAGCCCCCACGCTGCCGCCATTACCATGCCCAATTCTTATCAGAGTGCCCCTCTCCAGCCCCTGGGAGGTACCGCCCTGCCATGCAGGCTTGTCTCACTGTGGCCGCAAAACCTAGGGGTCAGGACTTCCTCATGGTCCCACCCACCCCACTGTACCTGATTCCAGGCTCCTATAGCTTCCAACGTGAGTGGGCACAGGAGCCGAGAGGTAGGCAGGGGAGCCAGGAGTGGGGGGCAGGATGGGGAGGCAGAAGCTCCTGTCTGCTTGATCCTATGTCTCCCACCCAACAGGGTTCCTCTCTCAGCCCCGCTCTGCCCTTCCCTCCCCCCTCCCCCCCCCCCCCCCGCAGTCCTTTCCTAGCTGTGGATCTGCCCCGGGCCCTGACATTCAGCAGGGCAAAGAGAGACCACCAGCTTGTCCACTGACCCTTCTTGCCATGAACTACAGCCCCCTGGCCCGGTCTTTCTGGCCTCAGGCTGGCAGTGCTGCCCACAACCCCAACGCTGTTATCTCATCCTGCAAGTTGTACTCACTCTGGTCCTAGTCGGCTGGATGATATCCACATCCACTGTACACAGGCGCTGGCCTGGCTCCTTGACCCAGGGAAGGGCGGGGGGCTTGGTGGGATGTGGGCACCACCACCCCCACCTCTGGGCCAGGCCAGTGCTGCAGCCTGGTATCATAGCCTTAGACCTCCGTTTCCCCTCCACCACCACCATCACTCATGGATACAGAGACCCGCACAGGATGGGTAGACTCCAGTGAGGAGGACAGCCCGTCAGAGAGACCCTGGACCCGATTAAAAACACAACACAATGACAAAAATGATTTCAAGCTAGATGTGCCTACAGAGCCAAGTCTGCTTTGGAAGAAAACTTGGTCCCCACTCCTCCTGCCTGCGATAAAATATAATGTTATAGCATATAATACAACATTTCCTTCCCCCCAAGAGACAATGGGGACCCCCAAAAAAGTAATTAATATCATCTTAAAGATCAATTATTCCAATGGAAAAAGGGTACCTTTAAATGGATAAATGTTGAAGGCAGGAACTTACCCAAATGATAAAGATTTCACATTGCTAATAAAAGGGTAATACACATCACAGGCCTTCTGATAGTAAGCATGAAGAAGAACAGTACATCCTGTCTACAAGTGTATCCTAAAGCTACTCAAAAGGAGACATAATTAGGTTAGAGAAGAACTGATCCATTTGAATTATGGTGCTGGTAAAGAATACCGCAAGTACCAAGGACTGCCAGAAGAACAAACAAATCTGTCTCAGGGGAAGTACAGCCAGAGTACGCCTTGCAAGTAATGATGCAGAGACTTTGTCTCACATATTTGGAACATGTTATCAGGAAAGACCAGTCCCTGGAAAGAATATCACGCTTAGTAGAGTCAGAGAAAAAAAGAAAGACCCTCCAAAGGAGATGGAGTGACACAGTGGCTGCAACAATGGCTAAAAAACAGGAACGATTGTGAGGATAATTTAGAACCAGGCAGTGTTTCATTCTGTTGTACATGGTGTCACTAAGACTCAGAGCCAACTCAACTCAAAAGCACCTAGAAACGACTATAAAATAAGTGGTCTTTTAAAAATGTTGGTGTCATAAAGGATACTGCCACCTGTAAAATAGCTAAGGATCTGCTCTTCAGTAAAAGGAAGAAAACAAAACGTAAAATGTGAGTCCAGATTTTAAATTTTTAAAAATAAGTCATAAAGGTCATAAGTAGAATAAGTTGAGAAATTTAAATATGGACTGTATATTAGATAATGCTCTGTCATTATTAAAGTTCCTGAGCGCAGTAATTATACTGTGGTTATGTAGGACAAATATTTTATTTAATTTTTAACATTTACTGTGGTTTAGGAAAGTTTACAGAGCAAATTAGTTTCCCATTCAATCATTTATGTATATACATGGTTTTTAGACACTACTTAACAATCCTCTCAATGGAACAGCATTCTTTCCACTTCCTCTCAGTTCCCCATTTTCATTCCTGCCCTTCCTGCCGTCTGAACTTTGTTTCCAGACAAATGATGTCACTGTAGCCTCCTACAGTTAAATGCTCTCAGAAGCACGTACAAGCTCCCACGAGCATGTCCCTTGCTCGCCTTACAGCTCATTTTATAGGCCGATTGTTTAGCTGAAATGTGTTCTCTAGGAATGAGTTCAGCCCAAATTTGATGGGTGTTTAAGGCCACAGTTTTGGAAGTTCTACCAGTCCGTGCCAGACAAGTAACTGGTATTTTTTTTCTAATTTAAAATTTTGCTTTTAATGTTCCCCCTCCTCTGCTCAAGATTTTGTGGTCAGAGCAGTCAGTACCCTTTGATTTTCTCTGCCCTTCTTTGCTCCAACAAAGAAAAACTAATAGTTGCATTTTAGATGCCTGCTAACAAGTTTTTCAGACCCTGCTTTTACTCACCAGAGTACAATGTGGAACACTGTTTTTGTGGGTTATGTTACTCCAACTAACCTAGATGCCCTCCAAGACGTCGGTCCCTGAGTCAGCCCAGCAGTTATGTCGTGCCTTTAAAAATTCATTCCTTTTTATAGATAAATAATAGCTCACTGTATGGATTCACCACTTTATTTACCCAATCATCTGTTGGCTTATTTCCACTTTACTCATATTTCAAATAAGGTTGCTATGAACACATGCAGAACTAGACCATATACTTTCATTATCTTGTTGTAAATTTTTGGAGAAATTAATTTTACCTTTATAGAAATATTTTATTTATAATAAAAAATATCCAAGTGTCCATTATCAGAGAGAAATGAAAACATAACCTAGCCAGACACATGAATAATGCAACAAAGCCAAATCATATTCTTCTAGAAGCAAAGGACACAGAGGGCAGGGCAGCCACAGGAGTCTTATCGGCATGAACAAAGTAATTCAAATACCAAGTGAACTGCGATGATTAAAAAATATATCCATCAGTTCTTTCACACTCCCCTTTTCAAAGAGTAGAGACTAATATCCCTCCCTTGTGTGCAGAATCTCATCTAATGAACTTGCTGTGGGGAAGATCTCTGAGACTAGGTCATAAAGGTTAGGTACGGTGGCTTCCTTCTCTCCTGTCACTTATTGTGGGGGAAGCCAGCTACCATGCTACAACAGTACTCAAGCAGTTGTTTGCAGATAATTAAATAGTAAGGAAGTGAAACTTTAGCTAGCAGTGAGGATTGAAGTCCTCCTACTGGCAGCAATATTGTAAGTGAATCCTCCAGCCCTAATCAAGCCTTCAACTGACTAGATAGAACACATGCCAACATCATATCATGGGCACTATCCCATCAGACCAAAATCAGAATCTGCTCCCAACGTTTTAACTCACGAAAAATGTGAGATACCCCCATACCAGCTACATGGACAACTGCCCCTCCCCGCAGAAGAATTTACATGAGGACAGCACTGAAGCTGCAGCTAGGGGAGAGGGGCATGTTCGATCAGAGCAAATGGGAGCAAAGAAGGGGGAGGAAGAGAGAGTGGAGCACATCCTGGTCCATCAGGCCTAGAGGACAATAATCCCCGCTCTGAAGAGCCAATGCACAGAGTGGACCATATGGCTGATCCTACTACGAGACACACCATCCCTTGATGGCCCAGGGCCCTAAGGAGAACAACACTTAAGGAGGACAACACTGGAGACTCAAGGCCGGGACTGGCCCAGACTGACCCTGTGACACTGATGCAAACCACTAAAAGCATGAGGCAGAGCAACCGTGGGAGCAGAGCAGGGAGCTCCCACGGGAATACAAGGACAGACTCGGGAACCCCCGAGGGAGTACAAGGACAGACTCAGGGGCCAAAGCATGGTACCCCATTGGATCTGACTGAAGGACACTCCTAGAGATCAAAAATCAGGCCTTGATCTATTTACAGGTTTTTCTTTCTTCTTAAATTTTTTTTCTTTTAATTAATTTATTCTTCTTTGGGTAATTGGTTTCCTTTTTTGTTGTCATAGCTATGTTCTCACTCATCGCCTATCTTGCTATGACTTGATTTTTGGTGCAAATTATTATCTCTACAGATCTATCTAGATAAGATAGACTGGATGAATAGTCTGGAGGAGAAAACAAGGGGACCAATGGTTCCGGGGGGACACGGGAGAGGGGGAAGGGGCAAGGAGGTGGTGTGACCAACCCAGGGACAAGGGACCAATAAGGAATCCAAAATCTGTAGCAAGGAGGGTGTGAGTGGCCTGGTAGGGATTCAGCAAAGGCAATGTAACTGAGAGAAATTACTGAAACCCAAATGAAACCTGAGCATGATAGTGGGACAAGAGGAAAGCGTAAGGAAATAGAGGAAAGAAGTAGGTGAAAAAGCTATTTATAGAGGTCTGAAGACAGTATTGTACATATGTAAATATATTTATATAGGAGGGTGGGGAAATAGATCTATGTGCATATATTTATAGGTTTAGTACTAAGGCAGCAGATGGACATTGGGTCTCCACTCAAGCACTTAGTCAATACAAGAACACTTTGTTCTATTAAATTGGCATTCCAGGATGCACACCTTCCAGACACGACTGCTGAAGAAAAATGTGTACATAGGCAAATGGTTATCAAAAGATATAGCATCTGGGGTCTTAAAGACTTGAAGATAAACGAGCGGCCATCTAGCTGAGAAGCATCACAGCCCACATGGAAGAAGCACCCCAGCCTGTCTGACCACAAGGTGCAAAAGGGACCAGTTATCAGACATCAAAGAACTAAAAATCGTATCAGTGGGTGCCCACCTCCCTGATACAATAAATGAAGACAAAGGCTCAAAGATAAACAAGTGGCCATCTAGTTCAGAAGCAACAAAGCCCACATGGAAGAAACACACCAGCCTGTGTGGCCACGAGCTGTCTAAGGGATCAGGTATCAAGCATCAAGGAACAAAAAAGTGTATCACTGCAATGTGGGTGAGTGCAGAGTGGAGACTCAAAGCCCTTTGGTAGTCAAACAGACACCCCTTACTGAAGAGTTGTGGGAAGGAGATGAACCAGTCAGGGTGCAGGGTAGCAACGATAAAACATATAACTTTCCTCTAGTTCTTAAATGCTTCCTACCCCCCAATATCAGGATCCCAATTCTACCTTACAGATCTGGCTAGACCAGATGATGTACATAGGTACAGATGGCAACTAGAAACACAGGGAATCCAGGACAGATGACTCCTTCAGGACCAATGGTAAGAGTGGCGATGCCTGGAGGGTAGAGAGAATGTGGGGTAGAAAGGGGGAACTGATTACAAGAATCTACGTATAGCCTCCTCCCTGGGGGATGGACAGCAGAGAAGGCGGCGGGGGGAGATGTAGGACAGTGTTATATATGACAAAATAAAAATTTATGAATGATGAAGGGGGTTCATGAGGTAGGGTGAGTGGGAAGGGAGGGGGGAAATGAGCAGCAGACAGATACCAAGGGCTCAAGTAGAGGGCAAATGTCTTGAGAATGATGATGGCAACAAATGTACATATGTTCTTGACACAATGGATGGATGGATGTTTTGTTATAAGAATTTACGAGCCCCTAATAAAATTATTTTTAAAAGTAATAATAAATAAATTTTTTAAGTATGTGAAATAATAAATGTTTTGGTTGCTTTGAGTTTTAGCTAGTCTCTTATGCAGAAATAGATAGCTAAAATAGCAATAAAACTTTGAGGGTAGAATATCTACCTTATTTATTGAGCATCTAAACACTTAGGTACAGAGTAGAATTCTTTAAATTATCTAGTCTGTTTGCACAAAGAGAACCAACCAAGAAAATGTCCCTTTTTAAAAAATTCAATGAATAGTAAATACTGTGCAGAAGAAAGCCAGGAATACATTTTGATTGAGAAGCCTGAGACATTACAGAATGAATAAAAGTTAAGTCCTTTCTTTTCAAGACATATTCAGCCCTTTCTTCTCAATAAAAGTCATATATTTTTAAAAACTGATGAGAATGTTATAAAAATGAATGCTATGTTTGACCAGAAAACAAAATACTAAAATATAAGGGGGAAAAAAAACACATAACAGGTCGAGTCATGGAAATTTTGTAAGAGGAAGAGGATTAAATTTTATGCAAATACTAACAAAATTTGTAGAAGGCCTTAAAGGCGCTTAAAAAGTAGTCTTTAAAAGGGATCTTGTTGGGACGTTGAAAATGGTTGCACCGCTCTGCAAATTCACTATATACTTCAAACGGGCAAATATTAGAGTAAGCAAATCATGCTTCAATAAAACTGTTTTTAAAATGTGACATTTGTTCACAAAAACTAGAAGGAACAATGACATTATTTGGGTTTCTTTGGCTAAACTATAGAAAGGAGACAGGAAAATAACATAGTAATTTTTCATAAATAAAGAAATATTAATTTTCCCTTTCAGCCATTTAAGGACAGTCTTGTCTCTTTGGAGAACTTACTAAAAACCAAAATGCAAGTTTAGCATTTAAGAATATAAAGACAATAGCTTTGGAAATGCTAAATGTATGGTAAAGAGAAGGGACGCTTCAGTTCTAATCTCATAACATTTAGGAGAAAGCATAATAGTTTATTCTGATCCCACAATTATTTCATGTGCCTGAGGGAGTAGGGCTGTTCAGCAACAAGAAAACACCTTCAAGAGAATTTTTTAAGCAGAAAATCAAAATTACATTGTTTTTAAACGCATTTATAAGTTATTTATAAACATAACAATAACAGTCATTTCCCTCAGCCAGTTGAAACATCAGAAAGGGGAATTTTTTGGTCGTCTTGGAGAAGATGAATTTACATTGATTCAGAGACTTTTGCAGAAGTTCACCAAAACAGCACCATGGTATTCCCCGCCCCCCGCCATTTGCTACTACAAACAAAGAGTAAGCAAATTTGTACCTATAAACAGCCACAATCCACACTGGCTTTGAGCTCCAAAAATATTAACCTACTCTGACCTCCCCAGTACCAAGTTCAGCAAACCGTGTGTCAGGAGTCTCAACTTCCCAAATCAGCACAGATGTCTCTAATTTCACACCTGCTAGTCTCCTCCCTGTCTTCACTTAAATTAACAGCAAGTCAAGAAAACAAAAAGAAAAATAGAAAACTCCACTAACTCCCACAGACATTTCTTTTCTGTTCTCCATGTGTCCCAGCAGACACAAATGAAAAAATATATAGCAGCAGGTAATTCTACTTCCCCTAAATGCCCATAGTAAAAGCCAAAGTAGTTCAAAATAGTAAAACTCACAATAACATTTTCACTCAGACTGGAAAAATTGCCCTATCAATGAACCATTTAAAGTTTTTTTAAAACATACATAAAAGTTCCCAGTACCACTGCTCCTAGTCTAGGTATGGCTGACAACTGTCTCCTTCCCAACCCACAGCACCTTATAGGATCAAAGCTGCTTTTCAAATTCACAATCTCTGACAGGGAGAATGTACCCAGCATGCCAGGTAAAATTGGATTTGCCTTACATCTTGGGTAGCCTACCCTCTGTGTACAGAATAGAACTGGTCCCTAGGTTTTTCAAGGCTGTGACCTTCAGAAGTTAATCACTAGGCCTGTCTTCTAAGGTACCTGAGTGAATTTGAATCACCAACTTTCAGGTGGATGTAGAGCCAAAACCATGGGCACCAGTCAGAGAAAACTCCTATTGATGATTTTACCCAATCTAAAAGCCGGAGGAAGTAGAAAGAAAATTATTTTCCTACCTGAGCAGCCAGATCAGACTGAAAATTCAGGCCGCTAGCTGATGAAAGAGTTTGTTTAGAGAGTTAAACTTTAATCCCCCCTCCCCAGGCAATAGTCTGTTCCAAGGATTATGGTTCTTCCTGCTGCTATAGGAAGGGCTTAATCCATTTATTAGAGGTGGTAGCAGAGTGGAATATGAGATGGGCTGCTAACCACAAGGTCAGCAGTTGAAACCACCAGGTGCTCCACTAGAGAAAGATGAAGCATTCTGCTCCCATAAAGATTTACAGCAGCGGTTTTCAACCCTTGGGTTGTAACCCCTATGAAAGGGTTCAATGACTATTTCACAAGGGTCGCACTGATTCATAACAGTAGCAAAATTACAGTTATAAAGAAGGAACAAAAATAATTTCATGGTTGGGGAGGTCACCCCAACATGAGGAACTGTATTACAGGGTCATGGTATTAGGAAGGTTGAAACCCCAAGGGGCAGTTCTATTCAGTCCTATAGAGTTGCTATGGCTCTGCAGCAGGGAACCAATAGGGAGATCTGAGGGGACAGCCCGAAACCCAACTATGTGGACAACCCCTCCTCCCCGCAGAAGCATTCACTTCGGAGGATAGCACTGAAGCTACAGCTCAGGGAGAGGGACATGTTTGATCAAAGCACACAAGAGCAAATGAAGGGAGAGGAAGAGAGAGTGGAACACATCCTGGCCCACCAAGCCCTGAGGACAATATTCCCGCTGACAGCAGCCAAAGCACAGAGAGGACCACATAGGGCCACCACCACCACCCCCTCCCCCACGACAAGACACAACAGCCCTCACTGACCCATAGTGCTACAGGGCACAACACTGGAGACACAGTGCAGTAATTGCACCCAATTTGACCCCATCACACTGAGGCAAAACACTACTGGTGTGCAACAAAACAGCAAGGGGAACAGAGTAACTAAGTTCCCAGGGAATACCAAAAATAGACTGTGAGGCCAGGGCATGGCATCGCATCAGACTCCACCAGAAAAGACTCCTAAAGGTCAACAAACAGACCTTAAACTATTTACAGACTATTCTTTTTTTTGTTGGTGGTTTTTTGTTGTTGTTGTTTTCTTTTGTTGTTGTTGCTTTGTTTTGTTCTGTCTTTTTTGTGTGCATATTATTATCTCTGCAGATCTATTTAGATAGGATAGGCGGGAAAAACAATCTGGAGGAGAAAACAATGGGGCCAATGGTTCTGGGGGGGGGACATGTGAGAGGGGAAAGAGGGGGGAGAAAGGAAGTGGGTATTAACAACTCCAGGGACAAGGGAACAACAAGTGATCAAAAATCGATGGCGAGGAGGGTGTAGGAAGCCTGGTAGCGCTTGATCAAGAGCAATGTAACTGAGAGGAATTACTGAACCCCAAATGAAGTCTGAGCATGATAGTGGGACAAGAGGAAAGTAAAAGGAAAGAGAGAAAAGAACTAGGAGGCAAAGAGCATTTATAGAGGTCTAAATACAGGCATGTACAAAGGTAAATATATTTATACATGACAATGGGAAATAGATCTATGTGTATATATTTATGGTATCATGATATCACATGCAAGTAAAATTTTGCTGATTATCCAACAAAAGTTACAACAACACATTGACAGGATGCTACCAGTGTGCAGGCAGGTTTCAGAACAAGCCATATCACTGCTGAAATCAGATGAATTTTAGCTCAAAACAGAATACCTCTGTTGTATCCTTTCAACCTACTTATTCAATCTGTATGCTGAGTAAAACCATCAGAGAAATTGAATTATATGATGTAGAATGTGGCATCAGGCTTGGAGGAAGACTTATTAAAAACTTGCGTTATGCAGATGACACACCTTGCTTGCTGAAAGTAAGAAGGATTCAAGCCACTTGCTGATGAAGATCAAGGACTACAGCCTTCAGTATGGCTTATGACTCAAGTGTAAAAAATCTCAGAATCCTCACAATTGCACCACTGGTAACATCATGATAAATGGAGTGAAGATTGAAGTTGTCAAGAATTTTGTATTGTTTGGATTCACAATGCTCATGGAAACAGCAGTCAAGAGATCAAACAACACATTGCACAAGACCTCTTCAGAGTTTTGAAGGCAAAGAGGAGGCTATTTTTTAGGACAAAGGTATGTCTGACCCAAGCCATGGTATTTTCAATTGTCTCAAATGCATGTGAAAGTTGGACACTGAATAAGGAAGACCAAAGAATCAATGCTTTTGAATTGTGGTGCTAGCATAGAATAATGAAGCCACCACGGACTGCCAAAAGAACAAGAAGATCTGTCTCTGAAGAAGTACTGCCAGAATGCTCCTTACAGGAAAGAATGGTGAGATTTTGTCTCAGTATTTTGGACGTGTTGTCAAGAGAGATCAGTCCCTGGAGTAGGACATCATGCTTGGTAGAGAGGCAGTGAAAAAGAGGAAGGCCCTCAATCAGATGGATTGACACAGTGGCTGTAACAAAGGGCTAAAGCTTAAGAACAATTGTAAGGATGGTGCAGGAAGGACTGTGCTACTCACAGGGTCACTGTGAGTGATTATCAACGTGATGGCATCTAACAACATAATTAGCTAGTCTGTCACTACTCACTTGACAGACGACATGTCAAAGTCCTGTCTGGTGTAACACAATTTGCATTATGGCTCCGATACAAGAACTTCTGATCTCTGAAAACTGAATAAGGGTGCATGTGTGGGTGGTGGTGGTGGTGGTGGTGGTGGTGGTGGTGGTGGTGGTGGTGGTGGTGGTGTGTGTGTTGTGTGTAAGCTCACAGTTTTGTTCTATGAACACAAAAATTTAAGAACCATACCAAAATATTTTTGATCATGTCCAATAAAACAGTATATAGTTCAGAACATGATATAAATAAACCCTAGTAATAGGCTACCTTGGGACCATGTTGAGTGAGTCTGCAAAAAACAGTTTGTGTACACAATAATCAAATCTGATCTATTCTAGTTCAGTAGAACTGAAAAGGACTAGCAAACACATTGGAAAATGAGTGGGGAAGAGTACAGGAATGAACCGGGGACCTACCTTGTTTATAATTCCCACCGAGAGATGAAATTCAATTCCACACCAAGCATACCTTTTGATCACTAAAACACAAACAGAAAAATAAAAGTTCATGCAATATAATCAATTCTTCCAAATCCTAGAGGGTATTTGGTTTCAAAGGTAAGAGGCTGATTCCTATCTGCACTGTGTAGCTGCAGTAATTGAGCTGTCACTCATAAAAAGGTCTACACAAAAAGTTTTAAATAATAGCTTACATTAATGGGGCAGCTAACCAGATTATCAATTCAAACCCACCAGCTGCTCCACAGGAAAAAGATAAGTCACTCTGCTTCTGTACAGATTTACAACCCTCGAAAACCAACAAAGTCAAGTCTGTCCTATAGGGTCAGCTCAACAACAGTGAGTAACATTGATTGAGCACTTACTATATGTTAGTGGTGGTTCCGTAGTAATTAATTTAAAGCTTGCAACAACCCTAGGTACTCTTATTCATCTAGTCTACATCCAAATGAAAAGTGACCTCTACCTTGGAAAATCATTCTGCCATCAAGAAATGATGCCTTTTAAATAAGTTTGAGCAATCTCGATTATTGTGGCTAGGCAGTTTTGATAGTTTTTAATCTATAAATGTTCTGTATTCATTCATTTTTTATGTATTTCTTAAGTCGCACAATGCAGTAAGCACTATATTACATTATGAAGAGGATTCATTTTCTACCCTTCAGCAACTGAGAAACTAGTTGGGAAAATCAGGCTAATCTACAAGAAAGAGTCCAAGCAATGAAGTGCTATATTCTGAGTTACAGCTCCTATGTACAATTAATCCTTCAGTTTAAAAATGACAACAACAAGAGGACCTGATGCAAAGGGCTTAAGTGGAGAGCAAATGCTTTGAGAATGATTGGGGCAGGGAATGTATGGATGTGCTTTATACAATTGGTGTATGTATATGTATGGATTGTGGTAAGAGTTGTATGAGCCCCTAATAAAATGTAAAAAAAAAGAAGAAAATGATTATGGCAAAGAGTGTACAGATGTGCTTTATACAATTGATATATGTATATGCATGGATTGTGATAAGAGTTGTATGAGCCCCTAATAAAATGTTTAATAAAAAAAAAAGAAAAAAATAACAACAACAACAAAAACCAGTAAGCTTACAAAAGAGGGAAAAACGCTTCACCTCATCAGTGTCCTAAACTGAACCTTTAAAAATTGCCTATATTGGCAAAGCGGGGAGGTTTTCCAGGCGAGAGAAAAAGAGCAAAATGGTAGCAGGAAGGGATATGGTGTGGTCCAGCATTGAGAGGCTATGTGTACACATTTCTCCCATGGCCGAATAAGTTCTTCCCCCTATTCCCTGCTGAGTAACAGTAACTAATCCTGGCAAAAGTTGCTAGACATGTCACATTATTAGAGTAATTTTTGCTATTATCTATATTCTAACTGAAATGTCATCTCTAAAGCCTTTTCCAATCCTCACCGTTAATTTATTCATCTCTCCTCCATACTCCCACAACATTGTGTCCATTTTGTCATTTTAACAGTAAAAACATTTTTTTATATCCAGGTTCCCATTTCTTTCTCTGTCTGAACAAGCATGGTCTTTACCCAACTCTGTACCCTCCAGCACTTATTAGTGTCTGTAACTTACCAGATGTTCATTATGTTTTGTGATAAAAGATCAGCCTCAGATTTACAAAATGAATAATAGAGTTCTTTTAAAATATCAGGTCCCTTAATACATTTAAATTATTTTAATCTATCAAATTCTAATTCACATTATGAACATATGAGGGGGCTTAAAAAGTTAATGCAAAAATGTAATTAAAAGATAATAGAATTTTCCATACTTTTTGAAGGCCCTCATATATGTACTATTTATAATACCAACATCTCATATATAATAAATCAAAATGTTTGGGGTAGATTAAAAGTTCCAAATGACTGTGAAAATCACACTAGATTTTCAGAGGGCAGAGAGATAAAAACTTCTTAGCCAAACACCTTGAAGGAATGAGGCACTAGGCTTAGAAAGTTAGGATCATAGTTTCAAGGAACATTTAGCCAACTGGCAGAACATAGCTCATAAAGACAAGTGTTCAATATTCAACTGTGGTGAGCAGAAATGGGGGATCTGAAAACACCAAGTGTCCATCTAAGATGTAACTATCGGTACCTCCCTTTCAGAGTCAAGATGCTAAAGAAAACCCAGGACTCAATGTGAACCAAATACTCCACTACCTGGAGACCAGAAAAACTAGAGATGGGTGCCTGACTACCAGTGCCAATCACGAAGACCTGGGCCACAAAAGATCCTGGACAAAATAGAGGTAAAATGTAGGAACAATGTATGAATTGTGATAAGAGTTGTATGAGCCCCCCAATAAAATGATTACAAAAAAAGTAGAAACAAGTTCAAAATCATAAAAAAGAGTGTATTTACTGATCTGACAGAAACTATTGAAAATCTAAGACTGTGGCCCTGAGACACCCTTGTAAGAATCACCTTTCAATCTAGCAACAGACAGGTCTATAAAGTGAGCAATAATACTCCTCACAACAATTAACTATATGAGACCAAAAGGGCGGTAACTGACCCCAAAGCTCAGGAGGGGCAGGAAATAGAACAACAGAAACAGAGAACCCTGGAAGAAGTGGGAAGAGTACTATTCTAAACAAAATAAGTACAAATTGTTGCCTGGAAAACTAATTTGCTATGTAAACTTTTGCCCAAACCACCATTTAAAATAAAATAAAAATCATGCAAACTTTTTGCTTGATGAAAAAACTAGGGCCTTGTCCATGCCAACTGAGACATGATAAATAAATCTCATAGATAACTCGGATACTGTGGTTAATGACCTTTCTCACTGTAATGTTGGCACTGCTTTCTACATAATACACTGATTGGTATTTATATTGTCTTTGGTCATGAATAGAGGATGACACCTTTAGAAGTCTCATAATAAATAAACCCAAGGCTTATTTATGGAAACTTTCAATATGGTAGGAGTTTAAGAAGTAAAACAGCAGCCTTCTTTTCCTGCCGAAAGCAGGGTAGCAGAGTGCTAAAGGAGCAAACCTCCTCCTACCCCAGCCCTGGCACTGCTTACAACAGAGGAGTGCAGGCCAAGCAAGAGCCTCGCTAAAATTCCAGTCACCAGAACAGTGAAGTTTTTTAGTAAGTATCTGGCTATTCAGGCTAAAGTATTAATTTTATACATGTCTAATGTTCATTTAAAACACAATTCTGGCTTGGAACTTAGAAAATGTTCTTAAGTGCTAGTTCATCCATCTATTAATCAAGTCACCCAGGTTTAAACATGCCGGGCTTAAAATACTAAGTCATTATGCAAAGGTATGAGCTCAATCCTTTATTCTCAGGAAAAGGACTTGGGGAGAAGGACGAAAGTAATGCTATTTTAAAGGAAGCCATACCAGGGAAAAGTCAACTCCTAAAGAGTGATAAAAATAACTGAATAGATTTAAGATACAAGTTAATGACAGATTTTTTAAAAAGCATTTTATTGGGGGCTCATACTACTCTTTACACAATCCATATATACATCTATTGTGTCAAGCACATTTGTTGCCATCATCATTCTCAAAACATTTGCTTTCTACTTGAGCCTTGAGCTCATTTTCCCCTCCCTCCCTGCCCCCCCTCATGAACCCTTGATAATTTATAAATTATTATTTTTCATATCTTACACTGTCCAGCATTTCCCTTCACACACATTTCTGTTGTCCATCCCCCAGAGAGGAGGTTATAGGTAGATCCTTATAATCGGTTCCCCCTTTCTACCCCATCTTCCCTCCACCCTCCCAGCATCGCTACTCTCACCACTGATCCTGAAGGTTCCTGTGTTTCCATTCCTGTCTGTACCAGTGTACATCTTCTGGTCTAGCCAGATGTGTAAGGTAGAATTGGGATACTAGTGGGGGTGGGGGGGTATGAGCATCATTGCTACACTGCACCCTGACTGGCTCATCTCCTCCCTACCACCCTTTCTATAAGGGGATGTCCAGTTGCCTACAGATGGGTCTTGGGTTCCCAATCTGCTCTCCCCCTCATTCACAACAATATGATCTTTTTGTTCTTTGATGACCGATACCTGATCCCTTTGACACTTTGTGATCACACAGGCTGGTGTGCTTCTCCTATGTGGGCTTTGTTGCTTCTGAGCTAGATGGCTGCTTATTTACCTTCAAGCCTTTAAGACCCAGACGCTATAGCTATATCTTTTGATAGATGAGCACCATCCGCTTTCACCATATTTGTTTATGCCCCTGCTGTCTTCAGCGATTGTGTAGGGAAGGTGAGCATCATGGAATGCCAATTTAATAGAACAAAGTGTTCTTGCATTGAAGGAGTACTTGTGTGGAGGCCCAATGTCCATCTGCTACCTTAATGCCAAACCTACAAATATATGCACATAGATCTATTTCCCCATTTTATATATATAAATATATTTACATCTGTGTGTGCCTGTATTTAGACCTCCATAAATGCCCTTTGCCTATTTTCTTTCCTCTGTTTCCTTTTACTTTCTTCTTGTCCTACTATCGCACTCAGCCTTCATTTGGGTTTCAGTAATTTCTCTGTTACATTGCCCCTAATCAGTCCCTACCAGGCCTCTTACACCCTCCTTGTGACTGATTTAGGATCACTTGTTGTTCCCTTGTCCCTGGGTTGGTAAGCACCACTTCCTTTCCCCCACCAAGTTCTCCTGGAACCTTTAGTCCTGTTATTTTTTTCCTCCAGATTGTTTATCCAGTCTATCTTTCCTAGATAGACCTGCAGAGATAATAATATGCACACAAAAAAAACAAGAGCGCAAAACAAAGTGACAAAACAAACCAACTATGATAAATCAAAGAAAAGCCTATAAATAGTTCCAGGTCTGTTTGTTGACCTTTAGGAGTATTTTCGGGTAGAATATGATGGGATGCCATATCCTGGCCCCAAAGTCTATTTTTGGTATTCCCTGAGGATTTCCCTTTGCTCTGTTCCCCTTGCTATTCTGTTGCACACCCTTAGTGTTTTGCCTAGGTGTGGTGGGGTCAGATTGGGCACAATTCCCACACTGTATCGCCAGTGTTGTCCCCTGTAGGGCTATGGGTCAGTGAGGGATGTCACGTTTCAAAGTGGGGCCAGCCACATGGTCCTCTCTGTGCATTGGCTGCTCTGAGTGGGGATATCATCATAAAGACTTGGTGGGCCAGGATGTGCTCCACTTTCTCTTCCTTCCCCTTCAATTGCTCCCGTGTGCTCAATGACAGATTTTTTACAGTGACCTCTCAAAATGAAGTCCTGGCATTTGAGTTCAAAGTTGTCACAGAACATATTTTGAAACTGGTTTGTATATGAGACCACCTTGTAAAATTGTTTTCATCAGTCACTGACTGCAACCCCTGTACAATCCAGTCTAATGCACTTCACACTGAAATGTATTCTATTTTTATAGGAGTGGTAATATAAGCAAAGTTCTTTTATTCTTTTATCAGCTTTAGACAAAATGTCAAATAGAACATAGAACCAAAAAATTTTCACACCTGGAATCTTAGACTGTAACACATCTAATCCCTCCATTTTTCAGTTGGGGAGCCAAGAGAACAAATGGAGTGGTGACTTCACAACAAACAAAATGGGACCAAAATTGAACTACTAGGCCAATGCTGCATACAACCAAATGCAATGCTTTATAAAAACAAAATATTTTTGAAATTGCAACAGAAGAAAATTTCAAATATCTACACCCATTTCCTAATTAAGAAAAACTTTAGAAATGTAATCCCCTAATATTTTGGACAGAAGAAAACTAGAGTCATTACTGCTAGTGTTTGAGACTAAAGACATGCTCACATAGAATCTCTGCTGGAATTTTAACTTTCAATGGTTTTCCTTTTATTCCATGCAGTAAATCCATGTCAAAATGTTGCAAAACTAAATGTGTATGAATTAGTGAGTGGAAAAGAAAATTTTGTTTAATAAGCTTTCACATCATTTTTAAAGAATTTTCTTTACATTGCAAAGGGATATTTTTTATAATATAGGCATTATCCTTAACTTCTAAAAAATAAACTGTCCACACATACCACCACCACCAAAAACAATGCAATTTCATAGACTTCAGAATCTTTTTCAAAAATGCATTTATTTTTCCTGAGAGAAAGCTATTGTCTCATTAATTTGAGGAGAGGATAAAAAGAATAAAAGACAAATAAAACAGAAGCTGGGAGGGGAAGAGAGAGAACAAACAAAAGAGGGCAGAAAATAAAAATTGAGGTTTGATTATGACATCAAAAATAGAGGGAGAAGAAAAACTGTTCTCAATAAATGAATTGTGATTTTTAAACAGTCAGCCTGAAAAGGTTATATAGTTCCTCAAACGGAACACCTCTGAAAACAGTGTCCACTCTGCCTGTTTCCTGTTTGCTCTTTAATCCACTTGGAGAGAAAGAGATATGCCCAGTCAAGAGAGACCACTGAAAGGAGCAATAGACTCTGCTGTCTTTCAAATTCACCAGGAATGTTCCCATAGATGACTTGTACAATTTTAAGAGCAGTCAATATATTCGATTAATGTGGCAAGAAGAAAATGGAAGCAGTGTAATTTATACTGCATATCTAAAAGTACACCACGGGGGAGGGGAGTAGACTATGGGGGATGATAGGAAAGAAGGGCAAGGAGTGGTGAAAGGAAGGAGAGGCCAAAAGGAAGGAGAGGAAAAGATGAAGATTTATTTCGCTCTGCTGGTCATCTCGGCTGCAGCATTCATTCAACTTAGTATATGTGTGTTCAGTTAAGGTACTAGAATATTCACAATACTCACCAAAATTAAAAACTACAACCCCAAGTGTTTCACTAGTAAGAAACGTGCTTCTCAACACAAACCACAGAGCACCTGCTATCTCTGTGTATTAAGAATGACCGAGCATTTCCAGACATACAGCCACAGCTCTTAAACTGTGAAACAAAGCAAAACCCACTTGACAGTTTTCAAGTACTTGAGTGTATTTTGTGCTTTGTGACTCACCTACACTACACAGTAAGCTCTGGTGGCACTGTTGGATATGCACTGAACTAATAAATGCAAGGTCAGAGGCTCAAGCCCACCAGCTATTCCTTGAAAAGAAGATGAGGCTATATGCTCCCCTAAAGATAAAAGCCTTGAAAACCAAGCAGAAGGGGGCTTCACGGAGTTAATGCAAAAATAAAATTCTTCCATGAACTCTATGAAGGCCGTCATAAATGTACTACATAATTAGTATACTACTACATAATTAGTATACTGTGAATTGGAAATGACTCAATGGTATGAGTTTGGTGTTGTTTGTTTGGGGGTGGGAGCAATAGACAGTGGTATTTAGCGAGAGGACAGATGGAGAATACACTTCAGTAGCAAACCTCTATTGTCACTGGGCTCACAGGAGACACTGCCCGTTGTCATCCATCTT
Organism: Tenrec ecaudatus; assembly: GCF_050624435.1. Classification (NCBI taxonomy): domain Eukaryota; kingdom Metazoa; phylum Chordata; class Mammalia; order Afrosoricida; family Tenrecidae; genus Tenrec; species Tenrec ecaudatus. The sequence continues at coordinate 10,555,436 of NC_134535.1, forward strand.
CTATATTAGAAAAGAAATTCTTCAGACCACAAACTTAATTTGAACACCTCTGCAACTAGTCTTAATGTAATCAAACTATTTTCAACAGTAAAAAGGGAGCGTTTTTAACATTTTCTTCACTTTTTCAGATAAATTGTTTTAGTTTTCAAGTAAACAATATATAATTATGAGTTTTAAAAGCCAGAATGTATAAGGTGCATAATGAGAAACAGGTCTTTTTCCCACGTGATGTCTAAAAAATACCCACCCTCATTGCCATCAAGTGGGCAGCCTCATCTTTCTTTCTCAGTATAGCTGATGGGTTTGAACCTTGCATCATTGGCCCAATGCTTACCAACAGTGCCACTTGGGCTCTTCAAGTCTGTCATCATTTATTATCCAGATGACTCAACCATTTACCTGAGCTTACAGGTGTCGTTTCAAGAGAAAGAACAGAATTACTTAGCTGGTCACTGCAATCAGAAAATGTATATCTCCACAACCATTCATATGCACACATAACCATACCTAAAGGAGAGAGTTCTTAGATCTATGACTTCAGACATTTCATATCTGAAGTGTACTTATAACACTAGTCATTCTCCAATCCACAAAGAAGCAGTTTCTCTTCTGCATAATTCTTTTCACAGCCTAACAAAGGCTCCAATTCATTCAACACACAGCCACTTAAAACAGGGCCCACTACAGCTGCTCCAGCACTACGCTCTGCTGTTTCTGTTTCCTGCATACCGTCTTTCTTGCTGGTGTTTTCTGGCTTTCTCTTTTTAAAATGCTGGCCTATTCATTAACTAGACACTGCTGTACACACTCTCAACTTCTAGCAAAGAACAAATTATTCACAGTGCTTTATGCTTTTACTTTCCTCTCCCTAGGTTTTTAAAGATGAAGCTTGAGTTCATCCAGAGGTAACCTGGAAGGAAGAAGTGGCAATCTACTGATAAAAAAATCAGTTGCTGAAAATCCTGATGGACAAGTGGTGCTTGAAATCCCTATCAAGTGCAATTCTGCTCTGACATAGATGGGGTTGCCATTACTGAGAATCGGCTCAAAGCAATTAACAACAACAGATGAAAAAGTCTTAATTTGGCCTAGATGCTACCATTTTATAACATATTAATGTTTTATTTCAACAATTATCTTAGATATGACCAAAAATTATCAGAATATAGTGTGAGGCTCATTCATTTCCAGTGACTGACCATACCTTTAATTCTGAAAAATCACATCATCTTCCAAGTTGTAAATGAAGCATGTGTCATCAAATATTTTCCAAGTGACCATGTGCTAGATACTAAGGATATACAGATGATACACTGTGTTAAGTACTTACTAGATGAATAAGCTAAGAGCTAACAAGAGTGTATTGTGTGAGTACTTTCAAAATAACTGCAGAGTTAATCTGTAATTACCACATCCACCACCCTACTACCAATTTTACTTAGAAAAGGCAGCGTGATGCAAGGTAAGAAGAAAGCAAGGTTGCAGTCCTAGCAGGCCTTTTAGAATCAGGATCCTGTTCTCTTATGTAGTTGGTTTAAACACACACACACACACACACACACACACACAAAATAACCCATTTCCAGGTATGCAGCCGTAGCTCTTAAATTGTGAAACAACGCAAAAAACCCACTTAGCAGTTTTCAAGTACTTGAGTATATTTTGTGCTTTTGACTCTCCAACACCATACAGTAAGGAGCTTTGGTGGCATTGTTGGATATGCACTGAACTGCTAAACGCAAGGTCAGAGGTTAAAGCCCACCAGCCATTCCTTGGGAAGAAGATAAAGCAACTAACAACAAATGCTTTTTATTATTTTTGACCCCTCCTACACCATTTCTTCTCCACACCAAAACAAATAAATAAGTGGAAACAAGAAAGTACTAATTAAATCCAACCATTCACTCAATGCCAATACCAAATTTTACAGCAAAGTATTTGCTGAAAGAAACAGTGCCTTCCCTTCTTTTCCTACAGGTAATTTTACTTAACCTTGGCTAGGTACAGAAAGCAGATGTCAGAAGACTCTGAAATTGCCCTTGCACACAGAATGGAAAGTAAATGGGGGTGGGGGGTGGAATAAAGAGAGCTGAAAATTTTTTCAATGTCAACATGAAATATGAAGAAAAAATTGAATTTGTCAAGTATTTCATTGTACTTGGATCCATAATCAAGGTTCATGGAAGCTTCAGTCAAACTAGTAAACACATTATAATGAAGTGGGTAAATCAGCTGTACAAAACAACCTTAAACTGTTAAAGAGCAAAGATGTTACTTTAACAAAGATGCATATGACCCAAATTATACTATTTTCAACCACCATAGTATTTCAATATGCATGTGAAAGATGGGCAATGAATACAGAAAACCATAGAAAAACTGATGAATTTAGAATATGAATATTGAAAGTACTATGGTATAGCAGTTACATATCTGTCAACTTGCAAAGGGGTGGAATCAACTGTCAATCAGGTCATAGATAATCAGGCCTCTGTGTGGGTGTGGTCTTCTCCTGAGAATACTGGGAACTCCTGTCCTCCTCCCTGGAGGTGGGACACACACACTCTCCCTGCGAGATATTCCTGTTGACAAGCCACACTAAGCTACACTGATGGAGCCAGAGCCCTGGAGCCGGAGGAGCCACATGGAGACCCTGGCCAGTGCTGAGATGCTTCCACCACCACTGGATCCATAAGACATTCCACCCACTGGTCTGTGAGCTTCCTGCATTCAGCGCCATTTCATGTGTTGCGTGAGTCTGAAGAGGAATTTACAGATTAGTATCGGACATATGGGGTAATATTGGAATTATGGAATTGATCTGGATTGGACTGGAATATTTTCTCAATATAAAATTACTCTTTGATATAAAGACCTCTCTTACATATATATGAGTGTATGGATTTGTTTCTCTAGTCAACCGTGACTATCACACATGGACTGACAGAAGAACGAACATCTGTCTTAGAGTGGGTACAGCCAGAAAGCTCTTATATGTAAGGATAGTGAGATTTCATACCACAAACTTTGGACATGTTTTCAGGGGAGACCAGTCCCCTGGATAAGGATTTCATGTTTGATAATGTAGTGGACCAACAAAAAGGAAAATCCTCCAGGAGACTGACTGGCAAAGTGGCTGCAACAATGGGCTCACACATAACATTATCAAGATGGTTCCGTGTTTCATTTTGTTGTAAAAGTGGCACTAAGTCAGAACCAACTCAAAGGCACCTAACAACAACAACAACACAACAGACTATAATTTTATCTTGTCATAGGTTGAACTATGTCCTTCAAAATATGTGTCAATTGGTTGGGCCATAACTGTCAGTGGTTTGGCAGTAATGTCCTGATGTAACCATCCTCATGATGTGATCAGCCAATCAGTTGTAAGGGGATAAAGGTAACAAATCAGCATTTAATCAAGAGTTGCCTTGGGATGTGGTAACGTACTAGAGATAAAAGGAGGGAGAAGCGAAAAGGACCTCACTACCAACGTAGAAGAAGAGCTGAGGAGCAGCTTCTTTGGGCCCAAGGTCTAGTCACTAAGAATCTCTTTGATCCAGGGGAAGATGAATGCCAAGACATGGAGATCTCGAAGGAACACTGGACCCACAAATGTTGAAAGGAAGCAATGACCTGCCTCCAGAATTGACAGAGAAAGCTTCCCCTGCTAGAGCCAGTGCTCTGAGTCAGACTTCTGGCGTCCTGAATACGTTTGTTTGCTAAAACCATTCATTTGTGGTATTTATATTATAACAGCACTAGATAACTATGACACCTTTCTGAATAAAATTAACAGTAGCCTTTTCCAGGGACATGTAACGTTTTCCTCTGTGTAAGTGCTAAACCCTCTACTTCCCTCAGCTTAGGAGTTTTTCTCTGCCACCAGCACTTTCCTTTGTATTGCTAACTGGGATGCTCAGGAACTCACCACAAAGAACTAAGGGAATTTATTCCATCACTCACAAACCATATTTCACTTTCCAGCCAAGTCTTAAAGAAGGCCTGTAAGCACAGGGAATCCAGGGTGGATGATACCTTCAGGACCAGGGGTGTGAGGGGCGATACTGGGAGGGTAGAGGGTGAGTGGGTTGGAAAGGGGGAACCGATTACAAGGATCTACACGTGACCTCCTCCCTAGGGGATGGACAACAGAGAAGGGGGTGAAGGGAGACACGGGATATGGCAAGATATGACAAAATAATAATCTATTATTATCAAGGGCTCATGAGGGAAGGGGGCGCGGGGAGGGAGGGAAAAAAAAGAGGACCTGATGCAAAGGGAGAGCAAATGCTTTGAAAATGAATAGGGCAAAGAATGTACAGATGTGCTTTATACAATTGATGTATGTATATGTATGGATTGTGATAAGAGTTGTGTGAGCCTCTAATAAAATGTTCCCCAAAAAGGAGGAAAAAAAGAAAGGCCTGTAAGGACAATGTCAAAAGTGTCATTTGTCTTTACATACCTCCACAGGGAAGGAGTTATCTTTGACAAAAGTGTTTACATATTGGTAGCTTCTCTACATACATATATAACCACAATAATCCATTCAAGCAAATGCCTTCAGTAGTAAGTCAAACCTTGGGAGTGGCTTAGCACATGAAAATTCACCACATGACATCTACAATTAGACTTAAACATACAAATGGAATTTTTTTAATCAGGTTTTTCCAAGAGTTAACTGGTTCTTAAATTGATTACGCCTTCTTGAAGTATTTACAGATGAAATACTATAATGTCTGGGACTTGTTTTAAAACATTGAGGGAAGGGAGGGAGTGGGAAAAAGTGAAGAGCTAATACCAAGGGCTTAAGTAGAAAGCAAATGCTTTGAGAATGATGGCAACAAATGTACAAATGTGCTTGACACAATGGATATATGTATGAATTGTGATAAGAGTTGTACAAGCCCCCAATAAAACGATTTAAAAAAGAAAAAAAAATTGAGGGGCAGGAGGAAGATTAAACAAGATTAGCCATGTGTTGATAATTAAAATTATCAATAACTATTCAATTACTGAAACTGGATGACAAGTCCATGGTGGTGGTTCATTATTTTACTAATTTTACATGTGTTCGAAATTATCCATAATTTAAAAAATTATTACATCATGATTTGGGGAACTTGAAAAACAGCTAAGGAACAACAAAGTTAATCATGTGACCACTGAGCGCCATAATCTACTAGAGTAAAAACTTAAGCTTCTTGAACTATTTTTCAATTCTAAAACAGGCCTCATTAAACAAATATTTATTGAGTGCCTACCATGTGCCAGGCACCATGGGTACTAATGCAATGATAAACTATACTGTTTCTCTTTAGGGAGCTGAGTGGGGGATAAGATATCAGGGTATCATAGAATAAGCCAGTTGACTTGAAGGTGCATTTGGCTCCTAGCAACTCATATGCCTCACAGTAGAACCACAGGGTTTCAGTGGCTGATCTTCAGAAGTAGATTGCCAGGTCTGTCGTCTTCCACGACACCTCTGGGTGAACCTGAACTTCCAATCTTTTGGTTAGCTGCCAAGAGCATGAACCATTTATATCACCCAAGGACTCCTGATGAAAAAATTTAAAACTCACAACCATCAAGTAGATTTCAACTCATAGTGACCCTATAGTACAACACAGAACTGTTCGTTGAGTTTCCAAAACTGTCTCTCTCTTTTTTTAATTTTTTTTTTTTACCATAACTGTTTACAGGATTAGAAAGCCCCATCTTTCATCAGAAGACTGGCCGGTGGTTTCAAACTGCAGACCCTGCAGTTAGTACCCCAAGGTATAATAACTTTGCCATTATAACTCCTCAAATAAACAATGAAACCAAAACTAACTCACTGCCATCGACTCAGTGCTGCCTCATTGTGATCTGCTGTGGGTTTCTGAGACTGTAACTGTTTATGGGACTAGAAAATGCAGTCTTTCACCTTCAGAGATGCTGTACCACCTGAGCTCCCGTACAAACAAAAGGAGTACCTAATCCAACTCAGGCCAATCAGGTAAAGTTTCTCAGAGGAAGTAGCATCTAAGTTAAATTCGGAAAGCACTAACCCAAATACACTTATCATTTCTTTTTGGCCCACCATGATTTTTATCATTTTATAAATTATTCCTTATAAAGTATCTATTTCAACATAAAGCAAAAATTGGAAAACTCATTCATTCAACAAGTATTTATTAAATGGTGGTCATAAACAGGAATCAACTCTATGACAACTAACAACTACAAATATTTCAGAAAGTGCATGAAAAAGAAGGTAAATCATGGCTCTGCCCTCATGGGGCTTACCACCAAATCACACCCATTGCTTTCCAGTCTACAAACATAACAACCCTGTAGGTCAGGGTGGTACTGCACCACAGGATTTCCTAGATTGTCACTGTTATGAAGGCAGATTGCCACATCTTTCTCCCCAGGAGCATCTAGTGGGTTTGAACAGTCAACATTTGGGTTAGCAGTTAAGCACTGTGCCACCAGGGCTCCTTTTGTAGGGTTATCCAAACTGAAAATCCAACCCAAAATTAGAGAGTTAATTCCAAATCACAGTGAGCTTATGTATGGCTTCTGAGACTGTAAACCTTTTGGGGGAACAGATAACCTCATCTTTCTCTCAGAAAGGCTGATGTGTATAAACCTCCTACCTTGTGATTAGCAATCCAACACTTAATGGACTGCCCCAACAGGGTTCCTACTTCGGATATTGTAGACAAAAACAAATAAGTCATTGAGCAGATAGACTAACTACAAACATTTCCAAGCTTTGAAGGAAACAAAGAAAGGACTTTATGGGTGGAAAGATGGTGATCGGCAAAGTTAGAAATGGAAGATCAATGGGCAAAAGTATAATCCACTAGATGAGGAAAGGGGTGCGGAGGAGGTGGCAGGATCAGCAAAGGTCTGTAGAGTCACAAGAATAAACTTGGGCTTTATTCTCAATATAATGGGAAACCATCGAAGGTGAGAGTTTTAAGCAAATAAACAATGTGGTAAAGTTCAAGTTTTTAAGTCAGCACATTCTTGCTACTCTGGAGAGAATTTGAGATAAGAGAGAAAAATCATTTTTACAAAGAAGAATTTTATGTGCATGAAACCAAAACATGAAATTGATTTGGCCAGTGAAAATCATCTCTGCGTTCTATTTAAAGCGAAAGCAAAACCCAAACCCCCTGCCATCGAGTGGATTCCAACCCAGAGTGACCCTATGAGGATGTTCTACTCCAAAAGACTTTTAAACTGAAGACTTCAGTGGTTTTGCCCAGTTTTCTTTTTAAGCCATTGAATCCTGACCTTTGAGGAGGGCTCTGCAAAGCTGAAACAAGCCCAGGTGCCTCAGGTTATGCATTCTTCTCATTCTCCACTTGCCAAAGCCAGATTCATTTTCATTTACAGATCTTATTCCACAAGCAGCTTCTTGACTGAAAGAAAAGGAGTGGGGGACTTCCTAGTGTGTTTCAGGCAAAAATACACTTACTGAACATCTGATAAGGAATCTGATTGCATAACACTTCTTCCCTTTGCCAACTCTGCTGCAGGTGGGACTCCACATTGAAAGGCATTCTACTTTCCCTATCCAAATTCCCCAGATCTCAGAAACCTGCCCAGAGCAAACCTATTTAATTCTGTCTAAAAAAACATTTCCTCATTCCAAAGTGAGTGAGAATAAATTTCTAATAGCATCTACAATTGATACAAACAAAAAATTAAGTCCATCCCTGGGGCATGTGGCTAAACAAACTTAATATAAACACTAACCAACTAAATTATGCTCAAGGAGATTTTACTTGAGAAAAACATTTAAGGAGAAATGGGAAATAGTGATTATCTGAAAAATACATACACTTCATGTACATAGCTTTGATAATATCCTTACAGAATCTCCCCGTTTACTAAAGAGGACAAACTGAGGTCCAAAGCAATTTCCACCAGTTCAAAGTCATGGGAAAACTAAGTGGCTTCCATTGCCTATATGCTTCCATTAAGCAAAAGATTAAACAAAGATCTAAGTTACAGAAATTCCTCCACAAGACCAAAGAACTAACTAACAAAAAACAATAGCTTTTTTCAGCTGGCGGGCTAATTATCAATCACAAGATTTTTTTCAAAAGGGAGAAAGGGTTTAGCATTCCTCTTGGGAAACAGAGACACAAAGACACGGCCCCCACCCCACCCCTGGAAAGCAACTCTTGAGAGAGAAGTAAAATCTAACAGGGTGAAGTTATTCAGAACTGAAGGAGCTTCTGCTTAAAGGCAAGATGGACTTTGTTGGGGCTCACAACAGTGGCTCCCCTAACAAAATTTGTAGGGAGTCATGTTCAAAGACCATTCCCAAGTCCAGGAGTAACTATGATTTAGAATGTAGACACTGAACAATATGGACATGCAGAAGCAGTCTTTATATATAAATAAAATCGAGTAAGATAGCATACATGAAAAGCACCTAACAATGTTTAACATAAAAACAGTTGTTCAAGAAAAATGAGTTCCTTCCACTTTGCCCTAAATTATTTGCACAAAAACAGACAAGTGTGTTGGGTGGAGGCACAGCACCTTACATAGTTGGGCCAATTGATGAAATGCTCTTCTCCCAAACCCATCTGATTTGAGTATGTACACCTGGTCCCACATTGTGTTAAGAACAAGCACCAAAAAAAAAAATAGAACAAGGACAAAACCAGCCACACCTCAGAAGTCTCGAGCCTGAGGCTTAGAAAGGTATCTTTTAAAGCAAGTCTTGCCAAGAGCTTAACATAATTCAGTAATACCACAGAAATTACATCATTACAATCAGCACCCCTCCATTTCCTTGTTACTGAGTGGTCACTGCCCGCCCAGCACTAGTACAAGTTATTCAGCTATCAAAATAGTTCAACAACTAAAATGAAATGATCGTTTCTTTTTAAAGTTATTCGTATAAATTCTATTATTTAGATGTTTTCAAGACTTAAGACTCTGGGATTAACGATCTCTACTGTAATTAAAACTGAAATATGTGAAATGGTAATGATTGCAGGAGTGAGTGTGGTGATGAAAATCACCAAGGACTGTATGAAAATCATAGCAGGGTTTGGCCTGCTCTTATTTTACAAAGGAAGAAACTCAGACGCAAAGAGGCTAAGCAAATTGCTCAGTATTAAGCATTAGTTTATGAGTGACAATTTATTAGGAACTTTAAAACCCCAAGCCCGCCAATGGACAGCTGGTGAATACACTCTAATAGCTGCCACTTGGTGGACAATTACTCTGTGACAACACTGTATTAAGGTTATCTCTATGCATGATCTCATTTAATGCTCTCCACAACCTTATGAGGAAGGCATTATCAAAAACACCTTGAGGAAACCAAAACTTAAAAGAGGTAAGATCATTCCACATAGCAAGTAGACAAATCCAGGACTCAAACCTAGATGTCAAAGTCTTAGTCTATGCCTGCCTTATACTAAGCAAGTACATGTCAAGTACTACCTGAGCCCTAGGGATACTAGTGATGAAGAGGGACAGGGTCCCTAAGCTCATAGAATTTATAATAACAAGTGCACAAAAGATAAGTACTTCTCATTACTTAGGAGACACTGAGCTCCCGTGAAGAGTGACAGAAATATCTTTAAACAGATCCTAGTGGTTGGCTGCACATATGAATGTATTTAATGTCACTGGATTATATGTATAAAAAATGCCGAAATGACAGGTGTTTTGTTATACATATGTTGTGTGCCTCTAAGTCCATTCCAATTAGTGACCTATAGGATAGAGTAAAACACAGGTCTCTAAGAATGTAAACTTCCAGGGTTTCCTGGGCTGTAAACTTATGGGAGCAGCTCCCCTGATCGTTCCTGCCACAGAGCCAGTGGGCTCAAATTGCCAACTTTTTTATTATCAGCAGACTATCTACCACTGCACCAACAGGACTCTTTTTCTTACACACACTTAGCATAATTTGAAACAAAAATCCGTATATATACGGGGGAAAGGGTTGTAATGCAATAACTGGGGCAACAACATGTGACCAAATGTAGAACACTAAGAAACAGTAGTAGCAGTATACTCAAAAAGTAGGTTAAGACCATAAAGATTCTGCAGATATCTTTGAAAGAAAGTAAGAGCCAGGGCTGACAGGACAGTGCGAGGTGAGCACCGTGTCTCTCCTGTCCCATTTTGAAAACAGTCCATAAAGGGAAAGAGGACTTTCCAATTATGCCTCCAGCTTTAGGATGGAACTCTGAAATATTACGGCACGCATTTTCTAAATGTCCACGATGATATCAAATTACAAAGTGTAGCCCTCCTTTCCAGCAGCAATTTAAAGGGCTGGTACTTTTCCTACATCATCGCTCTCGCGCGCGCGCGCTCGCGCTCTCTCTCTCTCTCTCTCTCTCTCTCTCTCTCTCGCACGCGTGCTCGCTCTCTCTCTCTCTCTCTCACACACACACATTCATGATGAGATCATGATCATGAACTGGGTAAACATTTCTGAAAGTAAAATTCAGTCTTTGATAATGAAAATAATGGAACAAAATGCTCCTCATTCAAATATAGCACATATATGAAAGCTTAGTATATTTTGATAAGGGTCTTCGTGGCATAGTGGGCTTTAAGTTAGCTGTTAACAGAAAGGTCAGCAGTTCAAAACCAGCAGCTGCTCCGTGGGACAAAGATGAGGTTTTTTGGGTCCCACAAAGATTTAAAGCCTTGGCTGGAAGGTAAACAAGGGGCCATCTAGCTCAGAAGCAACAAAGCCCACATGGAAGAAGCACACCACCCTGTGCGATCACGAGGTGTTGAAGGGATCAGGTATCAGGCATCAAAGAACAAAAAAATCATATCATTGTGAATGAGGGAGGAAGTGAAGAGTGGAGACCCAAAGCCCATCTGTAGGTAATTGGACATTTCCTTATGGAAGGGGATGACATGGGGGGGAGGAGACGAGCCAGTCAGGGTCAGAGTAGCATCGATGAAACATACAACTTGCCTCTAGTTGCTAAATGCTTCCTCCCGACCCCCAACCCTACTATCATGCTCCTAATTCTACCTTGCAAATCTGGCTAGACCAGAGGATGTACACTGGTACAGATAAGAACTGGAAACACAGGGAATCCAGAGCAGATGATCCCTTTGAGATCAGTGGTGAGAATGGCGATACTGGGAGGGTTGAGTGAGGGTGGGGTGAAAAAGGAAGAACCGATTACAAGGATCTACATATAACCTCCTCCTTGGGGAACTGACAACAGAAAAGTGGGTGAAGGGAGACGTCGGACAGTGCAAGATATGACAAAATAATAATTTATAAATTATCAAGTGTTCATGAGAGGGGGTGGAGCGGGGAGGGAGGGGAAAATGAAGAGATGATGCCAGGGGCTTAAGTGGAGAGCAAATGTTTTGAGAATAATGAGGGCAATGAATGTACAAATGTGCTTGACACAACTGATATATGTATAGATTGTGATAAGAGTTGTATGAGCCCCTAATACAATGATTTTAAAAAAAAATTTACCGCCTTGGAAATCCACAAAGGGAGTTCCAGTCTGTACTATTTGATTGAAACTGAATTTAGAAAAAAAATAAAAATAAATTTTAAAAATTTTTTAAAAAGAAATTGAATTTAGAGTATATTCTAATTTATAGTTAAGATTGTGTCCTTAGAATGATATTAATTACAACTTAGACATAAGTAAAAACCCTTCTTATCAAGAAATCTGTCAATGAGGATAAACAACTTTCCAAATTAATATAAACTATCAACATTATGTTGCTGTTAGATGCTGGGGAGTTGGTTCCAACTTGTAGAGACTGCCTATCACAGACCAAAATATTGCCCCATCTTGCACTATCCTCTCAATCATTGCTATGTGTAAGTCCATTGTTGCAGCCACTGCATCAATACATCTGGTTGAGGCACTTCCTCTTTTTCACTGACTCTCTAACTTTGCAAAGCATGATATCCTCTCCAAGGAAGGGTGCCCCCTAATAACATGTCCAAAGTACATGAAATAAAGTTTCACAATTTTCCCTTCTAAGAAACATTCTGGCTACACTTCCAAGACAGAATTGTTTGTTCTTCTGGTATTCCATGGTATTAGTAGGCTTCAAAAAGTTCAGGGAAAATGGAATTGAAAGATAGTGAAAATTTCCCACAAACTTTTTGACGCACCTTCATTCTTCACCAATACCACCATTCAAGGGCATTAACTCTTATTCAGACTGTCTTATTCACCGTCAAGTTTTCCCATGCATATGACAAGACAAAATACCATGCTTGGGTCAGTACACCGTAGTCCTCAAAATGACATTTGCCCTTTAACATTTTAAAGAGGTCTTTTGTAGCATTATTTGCCCACCGTGATAGGTTGTTTGATTTATCAACTGCTGCTTCCATAGATAATGATTGTGGAACCAATTAAGATTAAATCTTTAATAATCTTATTTCTGATATTCCTTATTGCTCCAGTTATGATGTTTTCATTTTTTGTAGTCTTTGATCTTCATCAAAAAATGCTTTAAGTCCTCTTTGTTGTCACCAAATGTGGTAGTTACATAATCTGGTGTCAACTTAATAAATAGGTTATAGGGGTGGAGACTAGCCTGTTAATCAGGTCGTAGTTTGATGACCTCATCTGGAGGCACTAAGGAGATAAATAACTCACTGGAGACCAGATATGCTCACTCCCTGTGAGACATTCCTATTGACAAGCCATAAGAAGCTACACTGATAGAGCCAGAGCCCTGGAGCTGGAAGAGCCATGTGGAGACCCATGCCAGCACTAAGATGGTTCCATTGTCACTGGATCCACAAGACTTTTCACCCACTGGCCTATGATCTTCCTGCACTTGGTATCATTGCATGTGTTGCATGAGTCTAAAGAAGAATTTATGGACTAGTATCGGGCATATGGGCGAATATCGGACTTAAGGCCTTGATCTGGGCTTGGCTGGGATGTTTTCTTAATATAAAATTGCTCTTTGATATAAAGCTCTCTATTATTCACATAGGAGTCTCCCTGGATGTTTCTCTACGCTACCTGGACTAACACATCAAACAAGGTTGTATCACCTGCATGTTACAAATTGCTCATGAGTCTTTCACCAATCTTCATGCCTTGTTCTTCTTCTTTTTCCAGTTTCTCATGTATTTGCGGTTTAGACTGAATATGTATGATCAAAGGATATAACCATGAGGCTCACATATCCTGATTTTAAACCAAAAATCAGCATTATGCACAAACACAACTCTAATGTCCACTTTTTTCCTTGTTCCCATATTCCTGCTTATCTTAGTTCCTCTGCAGTTCCAACACAGAGACAAACTCTGATTACTGTATTGGTGGTAAAGGCAGTTCATTAAACTCTCTTACAGGACTCAGATTGCTGCGGTAGGAACTGCCTCCTCTTAAGTTTCTGGGCTATTATCAGATAGAAGTAGCTCTTAATCTCCCTGGCTCTTTTTCAGGGGGATATGCCAAGAAAAGGTGGGGCTGAGAAGACACTGGTCCAGCTATCTAAAGTTCTGTAGTTTTTATCCCTTATGGACTCTGTACTACAGATTATTCAGTTTTACACTAAGGTGTACCATCCACTTTTTTTTTTAGTTTACTAACCCTGCTTGTTACAGATTTTATATTTGATATGTACAAGGAGGAAAGTACCAACTCAGTGCAGCTACTACACCTCAATGAACTATACTACTACTGGGTAAAAAGTGCAAAGAAACAAGAAAAATATATGCAGATATTATAGGTAAAGAGTCTGCAAACAAGTCTGAGGCTGGATGATTCACTGGTTATTAATCAAGAGGAGTTGTTTTCTAAAGGAGGCTGAGGCTTAACTTAAAAATGGGCTGGACTAAGCTTGGGGAATAGAAGGAAGAAAGTTGTTCCAAGAGTTCAGGGCGGCCTTATTCTGCTTGATGACTTAACAAAAGTTGACATTGGGAGAGGGGGGAGCTGATACGAAGGGCTCAATAGAAGTAATTGTTAGCCCCTAATAAAATATTTTTTTAAAAGAGAAAGTAATTGTCTAGAAAAGAATTATGGCAACATATGTACACATATGCCTGATACAACTGATGTATGGATTGTAATAAGAATTGTAAGAGTCCTCAATAAAATGATAAAAAAAAGTTGACATTAGCCATAACCAAGTAGGATAGGGAAAGCATACTGCTACAGACTAACAAGACCAAGAAGCAGTTTTAGCAATCAAATTAAGTCAGTTCACTCCTCTCTCATAGACTTCATTTGCAAAGAAAGAAAAGGAACCTACCATTTCTACTATAAGACAGAAGTAGCTTCATCCCACCTGAAAAATTATTATGTACATAATCTGTTACTAAATCTAGTCTTTTTCCACAGATCCCAGAGTAACTGAAGCAAACCCTAAAGAAGGAAGTACTTACCCAGGAATTGTTTTTAAAAAAGAAATCCTAAATTTCTCATATGCGTACACAGTCCATTTATTTACATTTGCATAACGTCTTACCTTTATCAAGAATTTCTTTAGGTACCAAAAAGCCCTGTTGGTGTAGTGGGTTGCACGTTGGGCTATTAACTACAAGATCAGTAGTTTGAACCCACCAGCAGTTCTGTGGGAGAAAGATGAGGTTGTCTGTCCCCATAAAGATGTATGAGCACCAAGAAGCAGTTCAACTCTGTTCTATTGGATGGTTACAAGTCAGAATGGGGGGTGGGATGTGTGTGTCCTGATTTCACTTCATTGGCCAAAAATAAACCAGTTTGAACTGTAAATGGCATGCCTTAAATGACTGTTGGTAAAAATACATATCTATAACCTCGAGTATAAGCTGACCCAAATACCAGCCAAGGCACCTAATTTTACCACAAAAACTGCATTAAAAATGTGCTGGAAAACTCGGCTTATACACAAGTATATACAGTATGTCAAAGACATCCTTCAAGTAAACTAGAACACCGTAAAGAAAGTTTAAATTGAAAATATCAAAACAGAGTGATGGTAAAAACCAGAGTATAAACATTAAAGGTCGTTTCTAAATAAGGTTAAGAAATAAATTAACAACATGTTATGGGGAACTGGAGAAAAGGCAGTATCTGCTACTTTATGGCAGAAATTTAGCTAACCTGTGTCCTACAGTTGTATGGAAAGTGAATTTATAAGCAGTGAATTTGTATATTTAGCTAGAGATTTCTAAGCAAAATATTGAGAGTTTCTTCTTGCTTAATTATGCAAGAGGAAAGAAATAGATTGAGAAAACAAGCAAACCTGCTAGACAAAAAGAAACTAGGCCTCAATGATTTGGGAAATTCTCAGCCTATCTAGATCATAAAAGCTGCCAAAATCAGGAAATCCACTGATAGGGAAGCATGTTGTGGAATGAAAAGTCAAGTCCTGAAGAGATTAGGTGTGTACCTTCAAGAATCCTCTAAACCAGTGATTCTCAACTTTCCTAATGCCACAATCCTTTAATACAGTTCCTCATGTGGTGGTGACCCCAACCATAAAATTATTTTCATTGCTACTTCATCACCGTAATTTTGCTACTGTTATTAATCATAATGTAAATATCAGATATGCAGGATATATTTTCATCATTACAAATTGAACATAATTAAAGCATAGTGATTAATAAAAAATATGTAATTATATTGTGAAATATTTCTAATTACAAATAAATGAAATCTGGTCTTGAAGCATGGTATAGCAGTAACAGTCTTAATATAACAACAGTAAACTACATTGCTACATTTTGTGACATGTGTAAAAAGCCAACATCAGTTAAGAAGGTTGAAATAGCTTCTTTCTCACCAGATCAGAAATTCTCGGGGCAGTCTTTGCAAGAGCACAATGAAGATCATCTTCCACAACGTCTATTTCTGTATTGAGACTTGATAACCAACAACCTGGAAACTCTGTTTCACAAAGATATGTTGTTGGAAATGGAAGAAGGTGTGACACAGTCTCAGACAGAACAGGATATGACTGCAAACACCTGATCCAGATTTTTGTAACTGGTATTGTAGAGAAATCAGTTCTTGCTGCATCGCTGTTAATAAGTTCAATGAACTCCTCTTGTGCTGTCTCAGGAACATCTTCAACTTTGTGAAAGGACTTCTGGCAAGTGCAAATGGGGTGTCAGGTAGATTTGGAAAGTACAATGAAATTTCATCTGCAAGCATGTGCAAGTGTTCTTTCACAGACATTATCACTGTAGTCCTTTTGTCAGGTTCAATGTCATGTTCCTCAAAGAAAGCAAATAAGGTAGGCAATATGTAAATTTTATTTTCATCCAACTTTTTGCCAATGCTTTCATTTGGAATGATCAGATCTTTTCAGATAAATCAAGCATTTTGCATTTGGTCCTTACAGTGATAAATTTAACTCACTCAAGATGGCAAAGATGCTAACCAAGTAAGCTATTTTCTGTAGTTCAGTTTTATTGCTGAAAAGTGCTTTGAACTTCAGAGTTGCTTTCTAATTAAAAACGTTTTGAGTTCATTATGAAGCTCAAAAACAGGTTTTAAAACTTTTCCTCTCAACAACCATCTCACTTCACTATGAAATAGCACAGCATTATTCAGTGCATCCAAATCGTTGCACAGTTGTGAATAGTCGACTGTTTAAAGTGTCCACCTTTACAAAACAGACAGAACTTACGAAATTTTTCATTACTTCTTATAACTCTTGTGGCAGCATCTTTATTGCTAATATTTGCCCATGAATCATACAGTGAACTTCAATGACTTTTGATGACTCATTCAGTACCAAACACTGAAATCAACATCAACATCCTAGCATAACTGGAGCACCATCTGTGCCAACACCACAAACCTTTTCCCAAGAGATCTTTTGCTCTGTCAGATATGAACCAACTGTGCCAAATACATCATGTTCAGAAGTTGTCGTTTCAAGAGGTTTTCAAAAAAGAAACTCATCTTCAAAGTCGCCATCATTAATATATTTCACCTACACCAGTAGCTGTGAACACTCTGCAATGTCTGCAGATTCATCAAGCTGGATGCTAAATATTGGAAGTGGAGCAGATTTAATTTCCTGGATTACCTGATTAAGAATATCAGCAGACATGTCATCTATTCTTCTGCGGACAGTGTCATTAAATAAGGAAACTGCACTCAATTTAGTAACAAATTCGTCTCTGATCAGAACTTGAACAATATCTTTGATTGCTGGCAACAGTAAATCCTCAGCAATGGTGTGAGGTTTCATAGCTCTGGTGATTCTGAGTGCCACCAAATATGAAGCTTCAATGGCTGCTATGTTTTGTTTGTGGTACTTGTCAAGTCTAGCTCTCTTGAGTCCATTAGCTTTGCTTCTAGAGTAGTTGGTATCCTTGCCAGCAAAGCTTGGCTTCTTGCTATCAAAATGGCATTTGGTTTGTTCAACTTCATAAATTCGGCTGATAGAACTTCACAACAAATAACACATTGTGGTTTCTCAATTCCTGCTGTAATTATTGAGGTTAAATCAGACTGTAAAAAATCCTGACTCTACAAATAACCCACTCCCTGGGGGGAAAACAAAAGAAAAGTGGGTGAAGGAAGACACTGGACAGTATTTAAGACATGACAATAATAATTTATAAATTATCAAGGGTTCAAGAGGGAGGCAGGGTGGGGAGGGAGGGAAAAAATGAGGAGCTAATACCAAGGGCTCAAGTAGAAAGCAAATGTTCTGTGAATGATTATGGCAACAAATGTACAAATGTGCTTGACACAATGGATGGATGGATGGATTGTGATAAGAGTTGTATGAGCACCCAATAAAATGATTTTTTAAAATAAAGTTAAAACACAATAGTTTTAATAATACAAAAGATGATGCATGGCATCGTTCAGTAAATACAGTTCATTAAAATTTTCTATGATTTACCATTGTGGGTTTTTTTTTTTTTCACATACTTGTTACTATCACAGGGGGCCAGTATTCACATCAACCACAGCTGAATATAAAAAGACCAATCAGCATCCAGATTAAGTTCCCATAGTAGATACTATTTTGCAGTAGTTGATGATTTTACATTTATCCAGTAATTATAAAGCATGAAGTATCGTTTTACCTCCAATACTGCTGCTTTCAACACAGTAGCTGCTTTCAACACAGCAGCTGCTCTCTACATGTGACTGGTCCACATAAGTACATTATGGCACCAACCTTGTCACATACACCTACCTGTATTTGTACAGGGTATATGTGATGGTGTTTGCACGATGATGTCATCACATCAGGTACTCATATGTGGGTGTATCTGCATGTGGGCAGACCCGCCTGGAGACAGCTAGAGGAGCGATGTCTTGGTTGCTAAGACCATCAGAAATATTTCCAACGGTCTTAGGCAAGCTGTAAATGGGTCGTTTGACCCCCTAAGGCAGGGGTCCTCAGACTTTTTAAACAGGAGGCCAGTTCACTATCCCTCAGACCCATTGGAGGGCCAGCCTAGAGTCTAAATAAAAAAGCTATGAACAAATTCCTATGCACATTCACATACATTATTTTGAAGTAAAAAACAAAAGAGGGTAAAAACACCCAGTGGCCTGGATAAATATCCTTGGTGGGCCGCATGTGGCCCACGGGCCATAGTTTGAGAACCCCTGCCCTAAGGATTCACAACCCACAGGTTGAAAACTGATGCTCTAAAGAGCTAGAGATGGCATTATCTAGGAAGATCTATGGAGAATCCTCTTTTCTCATGGCATGAATTCCTGTGATATACACATTAGACCCACAGGGTTGTTAAGACTGATACACTAGTAGCTAAACCACGTGCTTAGAAAGGGGTAGAAAGAAGATAAAATAAATGAAGGATGGCAGATGACCAAAGGAACCCTGAAGTGGATTAGGCATTTAGATGCTAGCCACAAGGTTGGCAGTTCAAAGCCACCAGCCACTCATAGGAACAAGAGTTTACAATGTCAACAAACCTACATATAGGGTTTCCATGGTTACACCTTGGGCTGCTAACTGTAAGGTAAGCAGTTTAAAACTACCAGCCGATCCAGGGTTAAAAGACAAAGCTTTCTAATCCCATAAACAAATACAGTCTCAGAAAGTCACAAGGGCAGTTTTATCCTGTCCTACAGGATCACTATGAGTTGACATCAACTCAATGGCAGTGAGTGAGGGTCTCAATGAGTCCAAAACAACTTTAGCTCGGTTTGGTCAAACTAGCAAAGTTCTAAAGATATGAAACAAGCTAATAAAACTAGCTCAGAAGCAAAAAAGCCCACATGGAAGAAGCATACCAGCCTGTGTGACCACCAGGTATCGAAGGGATAAGGTATAAAGCATCAAAGAACAAAAACCCATAACATTGTAAATGAGGGTGAGTGCAGAGTGGAGACTCAAAGTCCATCGGTAGGCCACTGGACACCTCCTTACAGTAGGGTTGTGGGAAGGAGATCAGCCAGTCAGGGTGCAGGTTAGCAATGATGAACATATAATTTTCCTCTAGTTCTTAAATGCTTCCTCCCCCCAACTACCATGATCCCAATTCTACCTTACAAATCTGGCTAGACCAGAGAATATACATTGGTACAGATAGCAACTGGAAACAGGGAATCCAGGACAGATGACCCCTTCAGGACCAGTAGTGAGAGTGGTGATGCCTGGAGAGTGGAGGGAATGTGGGGTATAAAGGGGAAACCGATTACAAGAATCTAGGTATAACCTCCTGGGGGATGGACAACAGAGAAGTGGGAAAGGGGAGATGTCAGACAGTGTAACATATGACAAAATAATAATAATTTATGAATGATGAAGGGTTCGTAGGGAGGAGTGGGGATGGAGGGGGGAAATGAGGAGCTGATATTAAGGGATCAAGTAGAAGGCAAATGTTTTGAGGATGATGATGGCAACAAATGTACAAATGTGCTTGACAATGGATGGATGTATGGATTGTGAAAAGAATTGTAAGAGCCACCAATAAAATTTTTTTTTTTAAAAAGGGAATTAGAAAGTCTATGAACAGTATTATAATTTGCTTGGATCGTGTTCTGCTATCTTTCTGGTAATGTTATTTATCTGTTCATTACCCTTCACTTTACCTGGCTCCAGTCTTTAATAGACTAATGTTCAAGTCATCAGTTAATTCTCAAATGGACAGAAGGAATTATGTTCAGGATGCTGCCTTTTAAAGCAAAGAGAGAGGCCCAGTAAAGGGTATAGATAACTTTCATTTCATTTAGTAAATACTTATTGAGCATGTACTATTTGCTATGCCAAGCACTGTTAGATGCTGGGGGATATAGAAGTGAAAAGGCAGTCATGATTCTTGGCCTAACAAGACAGTAAAGTAACCAATTAACACAAATACTTAGCTGTAATGTGACTGGTGTTGTAAAAGGCACATTCTAGGTGCTATGAAAATTAACATGCATTTTGGTAATGTTTTACACGTAACTTTATTTACTTCTCTATGAGGATATAGAAATTCGGAAAGATTAAGCCTCTTGATCAAAATCATAAACATATATATCAATTAAATAAAACTGAAAGTCCCAAAATAAATACATCTGTCTGGTCAACTGATTTTCAACAAAAGTACTATCTGTTCAATGAGGAAAGAAGAATCTCTGTAATTAATGGAACTGCTGATCTCCACAAGTAAAAGAATGAAGCCCAATCCATAACTCATACCATATACAAAAATCAACTAAACCAATGATCTAAACATAAGACATTAAAAACTGAAACAACTTTTTAAAAAGTCAAAAGGGAGATCAACCCCTAAGGTGTTACATTTTATCCTAACTATACTTGCCATAATGGATTTTGCTACTCCCTAGACCAGTGGTTCTCAACCTTCCTAATGCCCCAACCAGTTCCTCATGTGTGGTGACTCCCTCAACCATAAAATTATTTTCACTGCTACTTTATAACTGTAATTTTGCTACTGTTATGAATCAGGCGACCCCTGTGAAAGGGTCATTCGACCCCCAAAGGGCTCATGACCCACAGGTTGAGAACCACTGCCCTAGACTATCATCACCAGACTCTTAATCCATGTAAGGACCCTGCAAATGGATTTGGGGCTTCCAATGAAATCCACAGCCTTCTAAAAATCAGGTTGAACTGCTGACTTTTCCGTTAACAATACGATGTGCAACCCAGTACAGCATATGACAAAAATAATCCCACTGCCATCAAGTCGTTCCAACTCAGAGAACCCTAAAAGACCTGCTCTCTAGGATTTCTAAGGCTGTAAATCATTATAAAAATAAAGAGCTTCACCTTTCTCCCCAGATGTTGGTAGGTTTGAATTGTGGGCCTTGATATTAGCAGCCCAACTCCTAACTCCCCACATAACCTGACAATTCTCCTCCAAGATACATCCCCAACAGAAGGGAAAGGAGGGATGCAGTTACTTGCAGCCCAGTGTTCATTGTAGCATCAGTCACAAAAGTAAAAAGCTGGAAACCACCCAAAGATCCACTAACAAATGAAATGATTAAAAAATATGGTCTAGCCACACAATGGTATATGATTCAGCCATAAAGAAATAAAGTTCTAATACATGCTACAATGTGAATGACCCTCGGGAGCATAAGGCTGAGTGAAGTAAGTCCAACACAAAAAGACAAATAGAGTATTAGCCTACTTATATGAAATATCTAGATTAATGCATAGAGACCAAAATGTATAGACAAACCACATTTTTAACCCACTCACTTGTTAGGAGACATTTGGATTGTTTCGTCTGACTACTGAGTAAAGTTGCAACGAACACTGGTGTGCACTGGTTACCATGGGCACAGGGGGAGGAGGGGAAAGCTTAGGAGGCACTGTGTTTCTAACTCATGACTTTCCCTATAGGGCAGGGGCGAACTTCCCAATAGAGCTTCCAAGGTTACAAATTTTTGTAGACTGGCTGGTGGGTTCAATCCTCTAACCTCTCAAGACAGCAGCAGAGCGCTTAACCACTGTGTCATCAGGGCTTCTTTGAGTCTCTGCTAAAAGGGGTATATTTTTTGAAAATAGATAGTGGTGATGCTTATACACCATGGTACATGTAAGGAATGTCACTGAATTATACACATAAAAATATTGAAATGGCAAATGTTGTTGTCTGACCCTTTTCTACAATTAAGGAGGGAAGGGATTTAACTCTCAAACCCATTATTACAATCTCCAACCACTAGAGAAACCTATTTTTCTTTTTTTCTTAAGACCTCTGAGGAAGCTATAAAATTGTGAAAGCCTCACAGGAGATAAGAAGAGTCCTGCAGGTAAAGTTTTGCAAATCCTTGTTCCCAGCTGACTTTATGAAGGTGAATTTCAGAGGGTAAGTAAAAAAACCCTTACTATTCTCCAAAAAGAACAAAGGGTTACACAATAAAACTAAGTTAATTTTATTTAAGCACCCAACCAACAGGTTATTAACCAATGTTGAGGAAAAAATTGTCATCCATTGTCCAAATTGTTCTGGTTCTATCCAATTTTCATAAGCTGATCTGGGTTTTTTTAATTTTTTAATTTATTTTTAAAAATAATTTTATTGGAGGCTCTTACAGCACTTATAACAATCCATACATGAATTGTGTCTAGCACATTTATACATATGCTGCCATCATCCTTTTCAAAATATTCTCTACTTGAGCCCTTGGTATCACCTTTTTCTTTTTTTAATCATTGTATTGGGGGCTCATACAATTCTTATCACAATCCATATACACATCAATTGTGTAAAGCGCATTTGTACATTTGTTGCCCTCATCATTCTCAAAACATATGCTCTCCAATTAAGCCCTTGGCATCAGCTCATTTTCCCCCTCCCTCCTCATTGTCCCCTCCCTCATAAACCCCTGATAATTTATAAATTAGTATTGTGTCATATTTTACACTGTCCAACATCTCCCTTCACCCACTTTTCTGTTGTCCATCCCACAGGGCGAAAGTTATATGTAGATCCTTGTAATCGTTTCCCTCTTTCCACCCCACCCTCTCTCCATCCTCCCAGTAATGCCATTCTCAGCACTGGTCCTGAATGGATCATCTATCCTGGATTCCCTGTGTTTCCAGTTCCTATCGGTACCAGTGTACATTGTACATCCTCTGGTCTAGGCAGATTTGTAAGGTAGAAGTTGGATGATAGTACGGGGGAGGGGGGCGCGAGGTGAACATTTAGGAACTAGAGGAAAGGTGTATGTTTCATCGCTGCTACACAGCATCCTGACTGGCTCATCTCCTTCCTGAGACCCTTCTGTAAGGGGATGTCCAGTTGCCTACAGATGGGCTATGGGTCCCTACTCTGGCACTCCCCCTCATTCACAATGATATGATCATTTGTTCTTTGATGCCTGATACCTGATCCATTCAGCACCTCGTGATCATGCAGGCTGGTGTGCTTCTTCCAATGTGAGCTTTGTTGCTTCTGAGTTAGATGGTCCCTTGTTTACCTTCAAGCCTCTAAGACCCCAGATGCTGTATCTTTTGATAGCCGGGCTCCATTAGCTTTCTTCACCACATTTGCTTATGCACATATTTGTCTTCAGTGATCATGTCAAGAAGGAGAGCATCATGGAATGCCAGTTTAATAGAACAAAGTATTCTTGCATTGAGGGAGTACTTGAGTGGAGGCCCAATGTCCATCTGCTACCTTAATACTAAACCTATAAATATATTCACATAGATCTATTTCCCCATCTTCATATTTACATATGTACATGCCTTTATTTAGACCTCTATAAATGCCTCCTAGCTCTTTCCTCTATTTCCTTTGACTTTCCTCTTGTCCCACTATCATGCTCAGCCTTCATTTGGGTTTCAGTAATTCCTCTCGGTTATATTACCCTTGGTCACGCCCTACCAGGCCTCCTACACCCTCCTCACCACCTATTTGGATCACTTGTTGTTCCCTTGTCCCTGGGTTTAACACCACTGCCTTTTCCCCCACCTCCCCCTCACCCATGTCCACCCAGAACTGTTGGTCCTGTTGTTTTCTCCTCCAGATTGTTCATCCAGCCCGTTATTTAGACAGACCTGCAGCGATAGTAACAAGCACAACAACAAGACAGAGCAAAACAAAGCAACAACAACAAAAAGCCAATGACAAAAAAAAAAAAGATGAAAAGCCTGTAGTTAGTTCAAAGACTATTGGCCTTTAGGAGTGTTTTCTTGTCAAGTCTGATGGAGTGCCAAGCCCTGGCCTCAAAGTTTGTTTTTGGTCTTCCCTGGGGACTTTGTTGCTCTGTTCTCCTTGCTATTCTGTTGCACACCCTTAGTGCTTTCCCTTGGTGTGGTGTTATCAGATCGGGCACAATTCCCATTCAATCAGGTTTTTGTTTTGTTTTCAGAATCAGGTTTTAAGTAGAAGGGGAAAAAACTCACTGTCATTGAGTCAATTCTGACAGCAAACCTATATAGGGTTTTGAAGGCTGTGAATATTTACAGGAACAGACAAGCTCAACTCTCTCCTGAGGAGCAGTTGGTGATTTGCACGATAGGCCTTGCAGTTAACAGTCCAATGCTTACCCACCAGCGCCACCAGGGTTCCTTTTAAGTTAAAAAGGGAATAGGTCAACTAGGATATAGAATAACTGATTTAAGAAAATGATTAACAATTGTCTACAAAGACTCAAGTCGGAGATCATACAAATGAAGCAACACATTCTATGGGCTTCACTGGGGGAAAGGAAATCAGTAAATTTCTCTCATTTCAAATCACTAGTCTGTGACCTCAGCGTGCCAGACTCTTTATTCACTGTTCAAATTCCAGGACCAAACACATCCTAAAAGAAAAGAAGTACCAACAAGATCATGTACAAAGGCACACTGCATCTATACAAGAGAGTGAAATACGACAATAGTGTCCCACAGCTACCACCTGGAGGGTTAGGACTGAAAGTGAAAGGCTCCTGACAGGTCACTTTAATATCTTTTCATAAAAATATGATTCATGCATGTCCAAAGGATAAGAAAGAAAATGACCCTTACTTTTAGTTCCTAATTACTTCTTAAAGGCAAGGCCAATGAATAGATACATGGCAAACTTAGAGGCGACTCTAAATATATCACATACCAAATATAAAATCAACAATAAGGCCAAAGTTTCAACTATGACTTAAAAAAATCCACTGCCATCTAGTCGATTCCAACCTAGTGTCTTTAAAAGGCCGAAAAGAACCTGGTGGTCCTGTTGGGTAAGGTTTAGACTTCCAACCATCAAAACAGTAAGTTCAGAAACCACCAGCTGCTCCAAGGGAGTAAGATGAGGCTACCTGCTCAGGTGAAGACTTACAGCCTCGGAACCCAATAGGATCTCTGTGGCTCAGAACCAACTTGAAGGCAGCGGGGTTGGTTTTGTTTGGGTACAGGGTTACTACGTCTGTTGGTCTTTACAGAAGAAAACTGCCACATCTTTCTCCCTCAGAGAAGCTGGTAGGTTAGAATCTCACCCTTTTGGTTAGCGGCTGAACACCTTAACCACTGTGCCATAGGACAGCACCACTGTAATACCAAATCCAACTTGAGGCGCTAAAGTATGAGAAGAGAACAGCTTTCCAAGTTCTTATAAATTTTGTGGTAATGAAACTATGTACAAATTAACCACAATTAGGAGTCCATGGAATCATTTACACCATCTACAGTTAAAAGGATACTGAAACACTGACGAAAATTTTTTTAAATGCGGACATTATAGTATGCCCTTATTTAGTAAGCATTTATTGAGAAATTCAAGATGTGAAGTCACTATTAGTTTTCCACTTCAGGAATGACAAGAAGAGACATATAAGGAATATGGCAGAGTATCATGAAAATACACCTTGATTACTACCACAAAGAATTCTTACTGGAATTGATTTTTTTCACTCATTATACAAAACAATGTGAAGAAAAATGGTTACCTGAAGCAAATTTAGATAGGTACTTTATACAAATTATCAGAGGTAGCCTGCATTTTTTAGTTCAAAGGCAAGCATGGGTTCAAACCTTGACAATGAACTTCCTGAATGCATTCATCTGCCCAAACTTTTGCCAACTCATCAACAAAAGCTGCCATCACTTACTTCAGAGTTGGTGTGAGAATTAATCTACTAACACAAAGACAACCAAACAAGAAATGGCCCTGATACTTCCCTTTACAGTTCTTCACAATCCTTACATAACTCACACTGTAAGAACTATGAACTCCATTTTCTGGAAGAGGAAAATGAGCTCCAGCGTTAAGAATGAGCCTACAGTCAAATAGGTGGTAACTATTAGTACCCAGAACCACTCACACTTAGTTCACAGGTTATTTTACTCTCTCTAGGCAGAAGTTAAGAATATTTTTTCAAGTTACACCCAATACACTTTTTAAAAAATAGTTCGACATAATTTATACAATTCAATATATCCATTCACATACATTTCTGTTGTTCAGTCCCATCCAGTGGACTTACACTCATCAATGCGATCAGCTCCCCATCCCCCCACACCTCTCGTCCTGTACCCTTAGGGGACCATTACTCCTGTTACTGTTTTTGCAGACTTAACTATCTTGACTTTTATGTACCCACCAATCTTAAATATATAAATATAGTATATAAATATAGTAAAATCTAATATGATTAATGAGGCAAAACAGGGAACAGCCTTAATTTAATAATGAGGGTAGGAAATAATTTTTTTTAAACTGGCGGATAATTATGTAGTTCATCAGTGCCATACCGCACCCTGGATTTATCTTCTTTTCCGTGAGGAATGGTCCAATTACCTTGCAGGTGGTTTTGGGGTCTCTATTGCATCCATGCACTTTCATATCAAGTTGGCTGCAGGTTTTTCAACTTCTGATACCTCTTCCTGTCAAAACCTCATATCACACAGGCTGGTGTGCTTCTTCCATATAAGCTTTGTTGCTTCCCTGTTACATGACTGCTTGTTTTATTACAAGCCTTTAGGATCTTTTGATGGTCAGGCACCATCAGCTTTCTTCACCACATTTGCTTATGCACCCTTTTTCTTTTCAGTGATCATGTCAGGTAGGTGAGTGCCATACAATGTCAAATTATTAGAATAAACAATTTAAAAGTACTTCTATTCTCTTGTACCTGACATTATTGGCTCCCCGCTCCCCTCTTCCCCTTCCATACCCACTAGGAACCATCCATCCAGTTGGTAGCTCCATAAGGTTGCCTATCCTGGATTACTTGTTTAGAGAAACACGAGATGGGGGAGGGGGGACGGCGGAGGGACACATACAAATAGTCACAAGTCTAGCAAAGAATGACATAGTAAATACCTCTATGTTTAAAGAAAGAAAAGGACATGTTAAAAACCCATCATTCCAGTTCCTATTTCTTAATGGGTTACCTATCCCAGGTCATACTTCCCTAACTACTCATACATCCTTTTAGTCTTCAGTAATCAAGTCTGAAAGGCAAGGACCCTATAAGTCCACATTGCTTTTCCAGCAATCAGGGATAGAACAGTCAAATGACATCCCCACCACACCCCCAATATACGAGATATACTCAAGTATAAGTCAATCCAAACATCAGCCGAGACACCTAATTTTACCACACAAACTGCATTACATAAAACTATACCCAGTGTCTACAAGCCTGCACAAGAAAAAAATAAACTGCCCCAAAGTTCTGAACAAAGACTCATAAGTATTGAAACCCAAATGACCAATAAACATATGATTAAAAAAAAAACTATACCCAGTGTGAATGGGGGGGAGGGGCATGAAGTGGAGACCCAATGCCTATCTGTAAACAATTGGACATCCCTTCACAGAGGGGTCACAGAGAAAAGATAAGCCAGTCACGATGAAACACAAAACTTTCCTCTAGTTCTTTGGTGCTTCCTTCCCCCCACTATCATAACTTCAAATCTACCTTACAAATCAGATTAGACCAGAGCATGCACACTGCTACAGATAAAAGCCTGCAACACAGGAAATCTAGGATAGATAAACGCCTCGGGGTCACCAAGGAGAGTAGACATACCAGGAGGATTAGGGGAGGGTGGGGGGAGAAAGGAGAAATCGATCACAAGGATCAATCTAGAACCCCATCCCAGGGGGACGAATAACAGAAAAGTGGGTGCAGGGCAACGGAGGATGATGTAAGAGATGGAAAAAATAATCTATAACTTATCAAGGGTTCGTGAGGGAGGGAAGACAGGGAAGGGAGGGGGAAGAAATGAGGAGCTGATATCAGGGGCTCAAGTAGGAAGAGTATGCTTTCAAAATGATGATGGCGGCATATGTGCAAATACGGTTGACACATTGGGGGTGGGTGTGGGGAGAGGTCAAAAGCTTACAGACATCCTCCCCAGGGCAGTTAGTCATGCAGATTATATGACAGGCCTCACTCCCTGCTACTGGGGACAATAGACTATTCCTCCTTGAGGCCTGAGACCTAAGGTTCACACCCTACTGATAATGGTTCCTATGGAGATCTAGGGAATAGGTCAAAGTTAGGCCGCCATCCTGAACCTAGGATCCCTCCCCTTCCTATTGTGTGTATGTCCCTAGACCACCCCCCTCTCATTACTGTATTGCCTATAGTACAGCCCCTTCCTGTGATGTATGTCCTCACCTGTAATTAGGGGGCTTGCACGTCCCCAGAGAATATAAAAGGGGCCGGGGCTACCATTAAACTCTCTCTCTCCCTCCACGTGGACCATCAGCGGGGCAGAGGTGAGCATGCTACCATGAAACGTGTCTGACTCCCATTTATTTCAATATTTCTATCTCTCATGCTCTCTATAACTTTACTATGATCTTTACTTATTATCGCTGTACAATTGCGCCTACCGGACCCGTAATGATGTGTTAGGGGCTGGCTTCCCCTGACAGGGTGGGGAATGGCATTAAAAATGTTCTGAAAAACTCGGCTTATACACAAGTATATACAGTACTTTAAATGTTGATTCTAGAACAAAGTTGGGTTTTTTTAATAGTCAAACTCACACATAATTCTCACTCACACCTTTTAAGGTCAAAGATCTGTAAACACCCCACCTATCTTCAAATTCAGGAACAATTAAAATATACACTTGAAATTTCCAAATGAACCATCCAGAGTTCTCACTACCAACAATCATTTGCACATGCTTCTAAATGCATGTGTGAGTAGGGAAGCAAATGAGCCGGATACACTAAACAAAAATAAAAACATAGCATCTGAAGAAAGTGAAGAGAAACTTCACAATCCTTTTCTTTCAAAGCCACGGACCTTCTACTGATGATAAATGAGCCAGTTTACACACAGAGTGAGGACCTAAGCGTAGGCACAGCTACTAGACTACAGTGGAACCTCAGAACACTTCACTTCTCAGAGCCTCCATTCAACTGAAGAATGAGGGAGGGAGTTGGACTTCATTCAGTTCCTGAAACACAGAGCTGAAGACAACTCTACCAATTACTTCTACCCAAAACACCCTGGCAGATCACCCAATTTCTGCTTAACATCTACGAGGACATGAGTTTCAATTCTCTTCTTCTTAATAGGATAGAGTTAGTATTTTTAAGAATTGGTACCGTATTTTTTATTATTAAAAGATCATTTTATTGGGAACTCTAACAATTCATGCATCAATTGTATCAAGCTTATTTGTACACATGTTGCCAACTATTATTTTCTAAACATTTACTTTCAATTGAGCCCTTGGTTGTTGAGAGTTCTTATCTTCACCAGAGTACATGCCATGGTCTAGCCGGGTTTATAAGGTAGACCTGGGGGCAAGGGAGGTATGAGAGAGGAAGCATTAAAGAACCAGAAGAATGTTGTGTTTCATCGGTGCTATGCTGCTTCCTGGCTGACTTGTTTCTTCCTTGTGACCCTTCTGTGAGGGGATGTCCAATTATTTACAGATGGGCTTTGGGAAACGTTTCCATTGGGATTCCATCAATTCCTGGAACCTTGTTTTGGAACAATACTTTCAATGCAGCTTGAATTTCTCCTTCAGTACCATTGGTTCTTGCTCATAAGCTTCCTCCTGAAAGGGTTGAATGTCAACTATTTCTTTTGGCAGAATGACTTTTTATATGCTATCCATCGTCTTTTGATGCTTCCTACATCATTCAATATTTTGTTCATAGAATCTTTCAATCTTGCAACTCAAGGCTTGAATTTTTTCTTGAAATCTTTCAGTTTACGATGTGAATGTGCTCTCCCTTTTCAGTTTTCTAACTCTAGGTTTTTGCACATTTCATTTTAATATTTGACTTATCTTCTCAAGCTGCTCTTTGAAATTTCCTGTTCAGCTCTTTGACTTCATGTCTTCCATTTGCTTTAGCTACTCTAAAATTAAGAACAAGTTTCAAAGTCTCTTCTGACATCCACTTTGATCTTTTCTTTCGTCTTTTAAATGATTTTTTTCCTTTCTTCATGTATGAAGCTCGTGATGTCATCCCACAGTTCATTAAGTCTTCTTTCATTAGAGTTCAATGCAGAAAATCTATTCTTGAGATGTTCACAACATTCAGGTGGTATAGACTCAAGGTTGAATTTTGGCTCTCCAGGACTTGCTTTAATTTTCTTCCACTTCCACCTGAACTTACACAGGAGCAACTGATGGGCTGTTCCAGTCAGCCCCTGGCTTGGTTTTAGCTGCTGGTTTGAACCTCCCCATCATATCTCCCCAGAGATAGAGTCAATTTGATTTCAATGTGTATAGTTGCCTTGTGTGCTCAGTCCTGCTTGAAGGTCCACATGGAGAGGAGGGAAGAGAAGGAGGACAAGGGGAAAGGAAACCGGAGAGAGGGAACTGACGAGAGGAGAGGAGAGGAGCCTAGAAAGCAAGAGCAATTGGTACCGTTTTAAAGTAAATAGAATTCATGTTTTTCTGATGGACAAAGATCAGAGAGTACGACTTCACAGTTGTAGAAGCTTCATTCGGCTGTCATTTCCTTTTATTCCAATGTAAACCCACTTTAACAGGAAGTTGGATGATCAGACCAATGCCTCTACAGAGTTTGTCCAAATGAAAGGGGTTTTACACATCTGTCCTTTCAATTCCTAAACATCTATCCTTCAGATTTAAACGCTTCTTATACTTTTAACTTTCTGTGCCTCAGATTTCTTTAAAGTTCTCTCCATATGAACCTGATCTCTCAAACGCCTACATACTTGAACTATGTATGTATCTTAGTGCCCTGGTACCCTGCTCCGCTCTCGAGGCATATGCACCTGTAAGTCCTGCTTCTGGCAACACTCAGGCAACAAGAGTGTTAACAAGACACACTTAGTAGACAACTGTGCTCCTCCTGTACTCCGGTTTTAATTACAGAACCCCGGTACTAGACCGCATCAGTACTTGACATAATTGGATTTTGACGTGAAATGTTGAGAAAATTTTGCTTCGGAAACTCTACAAAACACTGGGATCCAACTCAACACATGTGATTTTTTGTAAACAAAAGCAGTTCGTGTTTCACTCAGCATTAGTTGGCATTGTTAGCACGCATTGTTTAAACCTTTTGCAGCTATGTTCCAAGAATTTTGCTATAATTTTCTTAGTTTTTGTGGCTTTTTGTACTGTTTTTAGATTAAAAAAAACAATGGGTCTTTTTAATCATTTTATTGGGGGCTCATACAACTCTTCTCACAATCCATGCATACATCAATTGTGTAAAGCACATTTGTACATTCATTGCCCTCATCATTCTCAAAACATTTGCTTTCCACTTAAGCCCTGGGCATCAGCTCATTTTTCCCCCTCCCTCCCCGTTCCCCTCTTCCTCATAAATGCTTGGTATTTTATAAATTATTAGTTTGTCATATCTTACACTGTCTGAAGTCTCCCTTCACCCACTTTTCTGTTCTCTATCTCCCAGGGAGGAGGTTATATGTAGATCCTTGTCATCAGTTCCCCCTTTCCACCTTACCCTCCCTTCTACCCTCCCGGGATTGCCACTCTCGGCACTGATCCTGAAGGGATCGTGTGTCCTGATTCCCAAAACATGGGTCTTAAGAGTTTTTAAAAAAAAAAAAAAAAGAATCATCGTGATAAGTAACTGGCTAACCATGTTATCAATATTGTTGATGATAATTTAGAAAACAGTTAAGGAAACACCAACAGCAGACCACACTAGACAGATCTTTATTTTCGAGAAAGCCAGCCAGGTCCCAGTGAAAAAAAAGCAAAGAATGGAACAAACTCCTGGAAAGCAGCTACCAGCAATTTTAGGGAAGGGGATTTCCTTTCCAAGCAACGCCTCTCTCTCCCTAACTCCCATCTCCTCTCCACATCTGCGTCCACAGGTCCAGATCCTCACCAATCTCAAGGTGTGGGCTATTCTGTGATTGTTAAAATCTTTTTTAATGTTGTTTCTTATTTAAATTATATTATTTAACTCTGAGCCTATTTACTTTGAAATTTCTGTGGAATGTTCTATATAAAGAGGCCAGGTTAGGGTAAAAACTTGGTGGTTGCGAACAAGATAATCCATTTTCAGTTATTTCTTATGGGAAAAATTGATTTGGAACTCGACTTCATCGCATCTTGACACTCCTTTTAGAACAGATGGGTTCTACGGTATCCCAAAGGCCAGGTAGCGATCTATTCAATGAAAACACTGACTCACTCTACTTTGGGAAATAAAAATTATCAACATATAGTTACCTGAACTGGAAAAACTGATGCTGGAACAGCAATGAATGATTGACACTTACATGCCTCCTTCTAAATACTCATATCCTCCTACGGACCCTTTCCTACATCTCTCTGACTCCAATCTCTGAAGAAGAATGCATGTAAGCTTTTTCGATTTTTAAGCTACTTAATACTAACCAAAAACAAAAACTCACTGCCATAGTTAATGCTGACTCACAGCAATCCCCTATGGGTTTCTGAGACTGCAAGTGTTTACAGGAGTAGAAACCCCAGACTTTCTCCTGAGGAGCTGCTGGTGGTTTCAAACTGTCGACCATTCAGATCACAGCCCAATGCATAACCACCACACCACCAAGGCTCCAGAGCAGACACCATTATTATTCCTATTCCACTTCAAGGAAAACCAAGTCAAAAAGGCTTGGAAATAGAGTATCACAGTATCACAGGTTAAAGTTATACACACAGGCAGCAAGTACGGCAGCCAGGATGTGAATCCAGGCCGTCTAGCACCGACACTTGCAGCCCTAACTACTTAAACTCCATAGTCGCTTGAATAGCGCTGCTATTGTTCTCTTCAGTATCAGAAAATGACCCGCCCTCACTTTATATACACCAAGAATCTCTGTTCTTAGTGCCAATGCTGCCCGAGATTATGTACAGCATTCCTAGTGGCCTTAATTCAGTGTCCATTTCCACATATTGACCTACCACATGGAAGACAGACAATTATTCAATAAATATCTCTTAAAAGAATTACATCTATCCCAACTGCCTCAGCATCCCAAAAGTAACCCTGCCCTTTGTACTCGAATACTTACTCCTACTCTATCCCCTGTGGTAACTAGCCCCCAAGATGCCCCAGTGGGTCTCAACTCTTGAGATTTCACATCCTTCTTCAGTCCCTGCCCACAATGTGTGACCAGCAAATGCTGCAGAAGTGACAGAAGGCGAGTATGAGGCTAGGTCATAAAAGGCAATGCCGCTTGCTCTGCTGGATTACTTGCTCTGAGAGAAACCAGCCACCATGCCATGAGGACAGGCAGGTGGTCCTGTGGAGAGGCTCACTTCAAGAGGAACCGAAGTCTCTTACCTACCACTTGTACCAGTTTGCCAGCAACAAGTGATCCATCCTCAAAGAGGATACACTACACCAGGGGTCCTCAAACGTTTTAAACAGGGGGCCAGTTCACTGTCCCTCAGACCCGTTGGAGGGCCGGACTATGGTTTAAAAAAAAACTATGAACAAATTCCTATGCACACTGAGCATATCTTATTTTGAAGTTAAAAAACAAACAGGGAAAAAACACCCGGTGGGTCTGATAAATGTCCTCAGCAGGCCGCATGTGGCCCGCGGGCCATAGTTTGAGAACGCCTGTGACTAGACTCATACAAGGCTTCAGATAACTGCAGCCCCATGTGACTGCAATCTCATGAGGCGATAACCTGGAACTATGCAGCCAAGATGCTTCTCAGTTCCTGAATCACAGTGCTGAAAGAACAACATCTACTATTATTTAAAACACTAAGTTTTGGGGACAGTTTGTTACACAGCTGTAAGCCTTTAGACTGGTTCCTTGATTCTGAATACACTATTAAGGTCTTAGACACAAACAATGCCTGTATTTATTGAACTTTATCAACAGGCTACTACTCCCTTTCAGTAGAGCAGGTCTTCAAACTAGTCCAAACCTGGTCATGGGAGAGGCTGCAAAATCAGAACAGAGCTAAATTTGTAAAATGTGGGTATATTCGAATAACTGGAATGGGAAAAGCCCAAAGCCCTGGAATGGGTCACTTAAAAGAGATACAGCAAGTCCTTTCAAGAGCCTGATCCAGGAGATTGGATTAGTGCCACAACTTTGGAGCACTGGTGGCACTGTCCAAAATGTGATGCACTATTAACCACAAGAGCGAAAGTTCAAATGCACCAGGTACTCTTTGGGAGAAGCATCAAGCTATATGCTCCTGCTAAGATTTATAAAGGCTTAGAAAGTCCACATTCAGTTGCTATGAGTTAGATTTGACTCAGTGGCAACAGGATGGAGCAAGCTACACCTATTCAAGGCAGCGGAGTCAGCCGCCATCTCTGAGTAGGGTACTACTGTTTTGGGCTCTGCCGGACAAGAGACAGGGTTGCTACAAGGTACACTACCCTTGCTTCCTAAGAGGGAGATTCTGCTTCTGGCATAGTTCTGACCTTACTTTTTCCCATTTGGTACATCCACGTCTTACAAATTTCTAGGCCACAAACAAACCAGGAAAAAAAGTGTGAGAACTGGTTCAAAGTTATTCTTCTCAAAAATGCATCCATGTATAAACTACTCCCTCTGCCCAAACTACTTTGTCCACATTCATCAATGTCCTCCCTTTTTTCTTTCAAAAGCCTTATAAAATATAACCTCCTGGCTGAAGTTTTTCCTCAGTAGAGGATGAAAATGTTCCTTTTGTCAGCCAATACCATCCATGAATTCCAGGCACATTCACACAATACATACCCTCTCCTCACTTACTATCTTGTTACCCATCATTTCACATTTACCACAGTAGTAAAAAAAAAAACTATCCAATTAGCTTGTGCATTAACAACATAAATCTGGCAGTAAGGTCCATACTGAAAGTAATGCTGGCTGTGATGGGTTAGAGTTGGCTGAACCATGATTCTCAGTGGTTTGGCAGTTATATGATTATGTAATTTGACAGTTATGCAATGATGTGGTCATCCTCCCATATCGTATAACACCAATTGTGCATAACAACTTGGTCATTGGAACCTAACCACATTGATAAATAAGAAAAGGGTGTACAGGGGGCTTCAAAAGTCCATGGCAAAATGGAATTACCATACATACTCAAGTATAAACCGACCTGAATATCAGCCAAGGCACCTAATTTGACCACAAAAACTGCATTAAAACCCCGCTGAAAAACTCAGCTTATACTCGAGTATATAAGGTAAAAGGTAAAAGAATTTTTCCACAAGCTTTCTTCAGCCATCAAACTTATTTGCTTCTATATACATCTTAATGTTCAACAAATATTTACTGAGCACTGCTGTCCCAAGAACTGCTCTTAAAAACTTATAATCTAGGATGTTCTTGCCATAGATTCCTCTTTAATTCTTGCTAATATGGTGTCCAAATTTGAATTTCCCTTTTGTAAAAATCATTAAGAACTATTTTACATCTTTCATTGTTTAAGGGCTCTAGGTCTACATACCCTTTCTTTGTATATTAAATAAACACTTAAGATGCCACTTCAACATAAGCTTGTACCTACCTAACAAACTTAGTAAAGTACTCCATATGGAATATGCACCTAACAACTTCCTCTATTATTTGCAGAAAACTTGCACGGGTCACACTTAACAAATACCACATTTAGGAATATGAAATAATCACCTGGCAAAGATAACAGTTATTTATTAAATTAAAATCTCTTAAAAAACGAGATATGAAACATTTTTCAGGTAGTAATTTGAAAAATACGTTGTGAAATGACACTCAACATGGGTACAAAGCTCTGGTTTTGTACTGGAGAGTCTATTTCAGTGTGTTGCTACTACCTGCCACCTAGATGCCTCTCCCACTAGGCTGTGAGCTCCTTTCTGTTCTTAGAAAAACACCTGGCATACTGCAGCCCCAGAAAAATGGTAGCCTTAACTACTACTGCATGACCCACATGTCACAATTTTACCCTTTCTGGTTGGAGACCCTGTTTTATCTCTTTTGAAATCCTCCCTCATAATACTTGACCAGAATACTAAGGATACAGAAAGACTGTAGTAAATACTTCTTGACTACAGGATATACTTATTACCCTGCTAACTCTCATGTTTTTATTTAGAAATTAAAACTTATCCGAATGGATACAACTTTTGGAAGCAAGGGCTCCTTTTAACAGCTGCTGGCAAAGAAATGAAGCAGTTATGAATGAAAGACTACAGAAAAGTTTTCTTTTCAATTGTTCCTAAAGAAAATAGTTTTACTTCTTTCTAAATCATTTCATTAAGAAACCAAGTATCATAAAGCCCTTTGATTCACTATAAAAATGCAAATGACATTAAGCAAAACTTAGCTTAAGACCTTACAGCCAAAAGTTCCCCACCCTGCAGTCATCCGGCTATGGGCCAGCTGGCTGTACCACCTCATCCCTGGGAGGTGGCTGCTTTTCAACAATAAAACTGCTGAAGTTAAACTGAGTTGTTTCTGGGGTCTTTTAAAGTGAAACACATATTTTAGCTTCTAAATGAGAACAAAGCTTATATTACTAGCTTTCGCTTCATCTAGCATAATCATCTTTCAGTTCTTTAAAAAGAACTTTAAAAATTGGCAAGGTGGAACATTCCAGACATCTTATGGGTTTAAATCTATGTAATAACATAAAATGTATGGCTATAAGGGGTGGGAGGGGGGGCAGGGGAAAAGGAGTGGTGAAAGGGGTGGAAATATAGCACTGATTAAGGGTAGGGTTAGCCCTGGTGGTGTAGGGGGTTACATGTTGGGGGGGCTACATTTTTGGCTGCTGACCACAAGGTTAGCAGTTTGAAACCATCAGCCATTCTGTAGGGAAAAGGTGAGGCTTTTTGCTCCTGTAAAAACTGCCAGTAGAACCCATAAGGGCAGTCTACTCTGTCCTATAGTGTCTCCATGAGTCAGAATTAACTCGATGGCAGTAAGATTAATTTTTTGTTTGGTTTTAGGTTAGGGTTACAGTCAATTATTGACATTGATATCATTAAGTTTCACACCTCTTAAAAGTTGGGTTGGCAAAAAGTTGAGCGAGAGAGACACAAAGAGGAAAAAGACAAAATGAACATTGAGTAGCTGCTGAGGTGACTTATGTACAACCAAATACTTCATGAGATTTTGTCTTTTGGTTTAGTAGTTTAGATTCATGGTTTCATAGTACATCCCAGTTAGGTGGCCTAATAGCTTTAGTGCTTCTGTCCTACTTCCAAGTCTGCTGCGTAGTACCTGGACTTGTAAAAGCTTGCAAGCAGCCAACCAATGCACAATACTCACTCTCTACTTGCCTGGAGAAACAAAGGAAGGAGAGTTAGGAATAGGAGGAGGATGCAGAATGTGTAGGTAACTGCCTCTGGGAACAGTTGCCTATTTTGCCATGAGACCAGAGAACTGGATAGTGCCCAGCTACCATTATGGAACACTTTGATCAAGGAGTCTATTAAAAACAAACACAAAAAAAAACAACCCTCAAGGCCATTAAGTCAGTTTGACTCATAGCAACCCTATAGGGCAGGACTGAACTGCCCCTGTGAGTTTCCAAGACTAACTCTCACGGGAGTAAAAAATCAAATCAGAGAAAACAGAATAGAATTTCAAAATTCTCATAAAACCCAGACCCCTCAAGTCAAGAGGGTTGGATAAATACCTGAAACTATTGCCTTGAGGTTCTTTAATCTTAAACTAGAGTATCCTCTGGAGCCTAAAAACCTAACAGTCGCTTAACTAGTTGGAAAAAAAAAAGTCTGCTTAGAAGCTACCTTGTCCACCTTGCCTAGAACTACCTTGTCATCACCGTGAGAAGAAAAACTCCGAAGAGTAGACAAGAATTTAGGGAGCAGATTTACATTAATGGGGCGCAACTCAGAAAAGGACGATGAGATGGCTGGACACAAGAACGTCATCAGTGCTACCACACGGCTCACGTGGGAACTACTGAAGGGATGTGTGTGGTGCTGCGCGTGCTGCTGTAGAAAGCTACATTACCAAAGAAACAGTATAGAAAGTGTACGTGGAACACTGTGATTTAGGTGACTGAGGTGGCATGTTTCACGTTCCTACACACACACACACACACACACACACACACACACACACACACACACACACACACGCTTCCTGGCAATTACAGGCTAGTGGGAAGCTAAGCCATCCTCCAAATTGTCCTCACTTATGCTACATTACCAGAATGGGCAGTGAGAGATCCTGGCAAAGCCGAGCTGGGCCAGGGCTGCAATACACATCCATGGGGGCAGTCCTTCTGAGCGTCATCGCAGCACATGTTTCCTGGGCTCTCACTATGCTGGACACCATGTCAAACGTTTCCTGTGAATGCCTTCATTTAAAAACCCTAGGTGTGATGGGTATTATTGCTAACCCCATTTTCGGACGGAAAAACAGAGGGAAGGTCTAGGAGACTGATTGGAAAGTTCCGTCCCAATATTCTAGAGAACAGCTCACTTAGGGTTTTGTTCTTGTTGACAGTGGACTCAGGGCGATACCTGGTGTGCCCAGAAGTGAGCTCCACTGGGTTTCCCAGGCTGTGATTTCTGGTAGCTCACTGGGCCTTACTAGTGAGGCGCCTGTGGGTGGGTTTGAAGCGCCTACTTTTTGCTCAGCCCCGCGCCTGGCCTTTAGTCACGCAGGGACCCTTTCCGATGGGGCAGGGGGGACGAGGGGTGTTGTCAGGGAGTGGGGGTGCTGACAATCACAAACCTGAGGGTCAAGTCCTCGGCGGTCCAGTTAACGATCCTGCAGAACCGCGCACACCTGGCGGCGTTCAGCTGGCTACACAGGCACCAACATGCCCAGGTGAGCCTCCCCCGCCCGGAAAGCCTGTAGATTGCGCACGGATGCCGAGAGCTTGCACAAGACCCCAGCGAAAGCACCCTGACACCCCGGTCGCTCGGTCAACACACCCGGGGCGCAGCCAGGCCGGGAAGCCGGGTGTCTCCCCAGCCGGCGCAGCCCGGCCCCGCGACGCACAGGTGCACGGCGGTGCCGGAGTCCCG
Source organism: Tenrec ecaudatus (assembly GCF_050624435.1). Classification (NCBI taxonomy): domain Eukaryota; kingdom Metazoa; phylum Chordata; class Mammalia; order Afrosoricida; family Tenrecidae; genus Tenrec; species Tenrec ecaudatus. The sequence goes on from NC_134535.1 coordinate 10,594,722, forward strand.
CCCGCCGGCTCCGCGACTCTGGCCGGAGGTAGCAGCCTGGAGGGCTGGAGGGGCGCGCGCGGCGGAGCGCGGGGAGAAAGGATGCTCGGGCGGGGCCGGGCGCGTGGGGGAGGGGTCCCGGCCGGACTCTCACTCACCGCCTGGCTCGTCTCCTGGCCGGACTCCGCGGCTCGTCCCACTCCGGCTCTCGCCGCCGGTCTTCTCCCGAGGCTGGACGTCCAGCCAGGACGCGCGGAGCCGGGCCAAGGTCGGCGCGAGTGGAAGGCGTGAGGAGAGCGGTGCTAAGGTGGTGGGGAGGATGGGACGGTCGTTCTCGCCGCGGCTGCCCAGCCACCTCAGACACCAACGCCGCCGGCTCCTCTCAGCTACCGCGGCTGCGGGCCCGCCCACTGCTCCCGCCTCCCGCCGCCCCACGCCGTCGCGTGGAGAGTGACAGCTGGCGCTGGCCAATCAGAGGCCTTATCAGAACCCAAAGTCGCCAAACTGTGGGAGGGCGGGAAAGGGCGGGGCTTGAAGGAGGCAAGGACGTCGGCGGGACTTCCTGTGACTGACGGCCCGGCGCAGCCAATGGGCAGCGAGGAGATGACCTCATCGCCCAGGGAAGTCTGGAACTGGCGGAGGACGGCCGAGGAGGAGGGAGGAGGTCGGCGACGAGCGGGAGGCGGGACGCTGGGCCTTAAAGAGACCACAGCCCACTGGTCACCCTGTCAGGGACAGGGCGGCTGACCAGGCTGGACCTCACCAAATTGCCAAGGGTCATTACCCAGCCGCGAGCTCGGTCTGCGATAATCCTCCCGACCCTATCCAGCTCCTTCTCTGGGCAGAAGGGCCCGCCTGGGACTGCTTAAGTTGATTAGCTCACATTCGTGCTTCCCAAAAGGAAACAATAAATTCCGCCCTGGCCCGGCGCCCTGAATTCCCGTTACAGCCCCCGCCCCACCAAGGCCAGACGCCGTTATTTTCTGAGTCAGTTTCCCCGACGATAAAAGGGGGTAGGGGGTGGTACTGGCATTACCTACCCCTCCCTACCTGTCTAGAACGGCGAGAGCAACAGTGAAAGAGCTCTGGACTTTGCGAAGAAAGGGGGCTGAATGAACCCCAAAGCTTGTGTCTGGAGAGTCTAGAAGATGTGGCTTTAAAGGGAAGAACGCAACTAGATGACTCACGACGACTCTTGCATTTCAAAAATCTCTAGAGTTTTAAAATATACTTACGCCCTACTCTTTCCGACATGCTCAGGAACGTGTGTGTGCGTGTGTGTGTGTGTGTGTGTGTATGTGTATGTTCCGTCGCATAGGGCAGAGCAGAAATGCCCCAGGAGGCTTCAGCTATAGAGGAGACTGACTTGGCAACTGTGAGCAGCTGGTGGGTTTGAGCCGCCAATCTCGATTGCAACCAAGCACCTTAACTACTGCGCCACCTGGCCTCCTGCGCATTAGCAGCCACTCACTGCCATGGACTCGATTTTGACTCATAGTGGGCTGAGACAGGGTGATCCAGCCTTTGTACTGCAAACCTCTTTCTTTTCTTTTTTCTTTTTTTTTCTGCCAAACCATTTTATTAGGAGTTAATCCAGACGTCATGTCATTCCATAGTTCAATCATATCAACCAGTATTGTACCACAATCAGTTTCAAAACATTTTCTTCCTTCTTGAATTCTTTGATATCAGCTCCCCACCTACCCCATCAGACCCCCCCGAACAATTATTCTATTTGTTTTTCTCTCGGGGTTTGTCAATCCTGGGCTTCATATGTTGAGCCACAGACAAACACACAACAAGATTCAAGAAGGCTACCGATAATAACAAAATACATCAGCGATAAACCCCAATAGTGAAAAAAGAAAATCTTGAAAACCAGAGATAGCCCAAAGTGTATCCGAGTATATTGTAAATAAATCATTAACTTTCTCTAGTGAAGCTACAGGTGGGTTGAACCACCAACCTTGAGGTTAGCAGTCCAGGACTAAGTCGACAGGGGCACCAGGTCTCCTTTGAGGAGTTTCTGAGAAAATGATATTTCCAAGTAATATCCTGCCTCCTACTGGCAGCCATGGGGATCCCTGGGGACGTAGTGGGCTGCACATTGACTTGCTAACTACACTGCTAACTGCAAGGGCAACAGTTTGATACCACCAGCCTCTTAGAGGGAGAAAAATGAGGCTTTCTACTCCCATGAAGAGTTAGTCTTGCAAACCCACAAAGACAGTTGGAGCCTGTCACTGCGAGTCGGAATCGACTCGATAGCAGTGGGTTTTTTGCTTACTGGTAGCCACTAAAGCAGGCAAGAGAAGGAGGGAGGCAGTTGCCCTATGTGAATGTAGCCCTCCCAGTTAGACACTGGGTCTTTGGGGTTTTTTTTTTAACTGTTGTGTGCCCCAAACCAAAAACCAAACCCACTGTCACCCAGGAGATTCTGACTCATAGTGGCCTTAGATAGAATGGCCAAGGCTCCTGAAGGGGGTCAGAGCTACACCTCTTTCAAGTCTCTGTTCCAGGACTTCAGGCTATAAATATCTCTTGTTCTAGCTATAGTTCCTTTTACCCAAATTTTAAGAATTTGGGTGTGTTCTGGGTTTGCTCCCTCAGCCAAGGCTAAATTAAAAAGAATCACATCTTCCCCTAAGGCAAGAATCCTTCCACATAAACCATGATAAAGTTATTGATTCAACAAATAATTCTTGAACCTCCATCATGAAGAAGACACCAAGGGGGTAAGACAAAAGAGATAGTGACCTGGAAGTACCTACAGCAGACTGGAGGAAGTGAAGGATTCTACTGATGTGCAATTCTGAATGTCAGTAGTGACTAACATGATCAAGAGAGTGCCGCAGGGGAGAAAGTACTGCCGCTGGAATTACTGAGGTGGAACAGATTTCCCGAGACAAGCCCTGGGTGGGGCATTCCACCTAGAAGCAGAACTTATGAAAAGCCAAGTAGGTGAGAAGGAAGTACCAGCATATTAGTCATGGAAAGAATGATAGGCCCATTCACAGCAAGACAGGTTTATCACATACAAATAATCCTATTCTCTTGGTGGACCACTTAAATTGTATATGTATATCTCTATATGAATTAGTTGTTGACATGTACATGTCTTGCAAGAAATCCTGAAAAATAAAGAAAAGAAACCCCGCCAATACAATGCTTAAATTCTTGGCTGCTAACTTTATGGGAGACCATAAAGTTTACAACCTTAAAAAATCCTATGGGGCAGTTCTACACTGTCATGTAGGGTCACTATGAGTCAGATCAATGTGGATTACACTGGACCCATCACAACTGGACCAATCGGCAATATCATGATAAACAGAGGAAAGATGGACTGCCAAAGGAACAAGGAAGTCTATCTTGGAAGAAGTACAGCCAGCATGCGCCTTAGAAGAAAGAATGGTGAGATTTTGTCTGTGTACTTTGGACACATTGTCCAGAGGGACCAGTCTCTGGAAAAATCCGTGGCTCATAGTGAAGAGGAGGGGCAGCGAAAAAGAGAAAGGCCTTCAACCAGATGGATTGACACCTTGGCCACAACAATGGGCTCAAATGTACAACAATGGTGAGGATGGCACAGGACCGAGCGGTACTTTGTTTGGTTGTACATGGAGTCCGTCTGTGTCAGAACTGACTCAATGGCACGTAACCACCACCTGAGTCAGAGCAGCACCATATGTCCTGTGGATGATCTGCTTCCCACTCACTTCTGACCTCAGGTCCTGTTACTGTCTAATGTGACACCCCAAACCAAGTCAAACCCAAGGTCAATGAGTTTACTCGGATGCATTGTGACCCCACGTGTGTCAGAATAGAAATGCACTCCATAGAGTTGTTTTATTTTTTTTGTACTTCTGTAACTTCCTTTGTTGTTGTTAAGAATATACACATCCAAACCGCACCGATTCAAGTTTCCACACGTACAATTCTGTGACGTAGATGATGTGCTTCAGGTTGTGCAATTATTTTTGGAGTCATTCCTCCTCCGTTGACCTACGCTCACTACTTCCCTACAGTTACTATCTAACTTGTGAATGATTGTTGTCATTTGGCCTCATGCAGATAGATCTTTAAAAAGTCCTGAGGATGATATTCCTACTCAGAGCAGCCAATGAACAGAGAGGACCATAGGGCCGGCCCCACCACGAGATACAACATCCCTCACTGACCCATAGCCCTACAGGGAACAACACTGGAGACACAGTGCAGGAATTGTGCCCAATCTGAGCCCACCACACCAAGGCAAAACAGTAAGGGTGTACCAGAATAGCAAGGGGAGCAGAACAAGGAAGTCCCCAGGAAATACCAAAATTAGACTGTGAGGCCAGGACATGGCACCCCATTAGACTCCACCTGAAAACACTCCTAAAGGTCAACAAACAGACCTTAAACTATTTACAGGCTTCTTTTTTTTTTTTGCGTTGATTTTTGTTGTTGTTTTGTTTTCTTTTGCAGCTTTGTTTTGCTCTGTCTTGCTTTTGAATATATTCTTATCTCCGTATGTCTAGCTAGATAAGATAGGTGGATAAATAATCTGGAGGAGAAAACAACAGGACTGACAGTTCTGGGGGGACATGGAAGAAGGGGAGGCAGGGGAAAGGAAGTTGGTGTTAACACACCTAGAGACAAGGGAACAACAAGTGATCTAAAATGGACGGTGAGGAGAGTGTGGGAGGCCTGGTTGGGCTTGATCAAGGTCAATGTTACCGAGAGGAATTACTGAAACTCAAATGAAGGCTGAGCATAATAGGGGGAAAGAGGAAAGTAAAAGGAAATAGAGGAAAGAATAGGAGGCAAAGGGCATAGAGGTCTAAATACAGGCATGCACATATGTAAATATATATATGTGATGAGAAAATAGATCTATGTACATATATTTATAGGTTTAGTATTAAGGTAGCAGATGGACATTGGGCCTCCACTCAAGTACTCCCTCAATGCAAGAACACTTTTTTCTGTTAAACTGTCATTCTATGATGCTCACCTTCCCGACACAACTGCTGAAGACAAAGCGGGTGAATAAGCAAATGTGGTGAAGAAAGCAGATGGTGGCCGACTATCAAAAGCTACAGCATCTGGGGCCTTAAAGGCTTTAGGATGAACAAGTGACAATCTAGTTCAGAAGCAACAAAGTCCACATGGAAGAAACACACCAGCTTGTGTGACCAGAGGTGTCGATGGGATCTGATATGAGGCATCAAAGAACAAAAAATCATATTATTGTGAAGGGGGGTAGTGCAGAGTGGAGACTCAGAGCCCATCTGTAGGTAATTGGACATCCCCTTACAGAAGAGTTGCGGGGAAGAGATGAGCCAGTCAGGGTGCAGTATAGCACTGATGAAACATACTACTCTCTTCTAGTTCTTTAATGCTTCCTCCCCACTCCCTACCCCCACTATCATGATCCCAATTCTACCTTACAAATCCGGCTAGAGCAGAGGATATACATTGATACAGATCAGAGCTGGAAACACAGGGAATCCAGGACAGATAAACCCCTCAGGACCAATAATGAGAAGAGCAATACCAGGAGGATAAAGGGAAGGTGGGGGAGAAAGGGGGAATTGATCATAAGGATCTACATATAACCCCCCCTCCCTGAGGGACGGACAACAGAAAAGTAGGTGAAGGGAGACATCGGTCAATGTAAGAAATGACAAAATAATAATAATTTCTAAATTATCAAGAGTTCATGAGGCAGGGGGTGAAGAGGGAGGGGAAAATGAGGAGCTGATCCCAAGGGTCCAAGTGGAAAGTGGAAAGCAAATGTTTTGAGAATGATGATGGCAACCTATGTACAAATGTGCTTGACAATGGATGGATGGGTGGATTCTGATAAGAGTTGTATGAGCCCCCAGCAAAATGATTTAAAAAGGAAAAAAATAATATGGATAGAAGAGCCCTATTAAGTCATTTCACTTAAACCACAATATCATACAACATTTGCCAAGTCAACCTTTTATAGGTGGACAGTGTACTGACAGCAAGGACATCACTCAGCTGAGCAACCCCACCTCTAAGCCTGTATAATTTTCCCATCACTGTACATTGAAACTCAGTATGCCATAGACAACAAGCTATCGGGTTTTCAGTGGCCGATTTGGGGGAAGTCGATTGCCAGGCTTTCCTTCTGAGGGGCCTTTGGGCAGACTTGAGCTGCCAGCCTTTCCGTTAGCAGCCAAGCATATGAACTGTTTCCACCACCCAGAGACTCCCTAATGCTATTCACAGCTCCTCTAATCCTACCTCATCATGACAACACTGCAAATATTACTGGAAGGAGGGCATGCTCCCTTAACTCCTCCACACAACCCTCCAAGCACCAGGGATCAACTCTTTTTTCCTTGTCATCGTTTCTCAGATGTCACTTTCTACAAGAGGAGACTTCCAAAAGTTCTTCTTTTTTCTATTTTATTTTCCCATGAATTTTTTAAAGCTCACCCACCCCCTGCCCCAGTATATGTCTCATCATTCTAATGACCTTATCTAGACATCTTTCACTCTGCCAAAGTCTACAGAGGACATCAAAAGGAACCCTAGTGGCACAGTGGTTAAGCCCGTGGCTGCTAACCGGAAGGTCAGTGGTTCAACCTCCCAGTCACTCAACAGGAGCAGGATGTGGCTCTCTGCTTTCAAGAGGATTACAGCTCTAGAATCTTGTGGGCCAGGGGTACTTGGTCCCCTGTGGTTGCTATGAGTCGCAATCGACTAGGCAGCAACAGGATGTCCTATATTTCCCACTATTCCAGCAAACATTCCCTTTCTTCTAATGATGACAGCCTAAAATTTCCTCCCCAGTCTTTGTTCATATGGTTGCCAGGGGGATGATTTTACCACTCAGGACCCAGACCTGACCCCCCAAAAAGCAGATATCCCCAACTCAGCTCCATTTCTATTGAAGGATTTAGGGAAAAGCATGTGACAAGGCAGTTCAGTAAGAATATGTCCTGGGTCGATGTGAATGGGGTAGTACGGAGTGGACATCCAAAACCCATCTGTAGACAATTGGACATCCCCTTACCGAAGGATCACAAGGAAGAGACCAGCCAGTCAGGGTGCAGTATAGCACCCACGAAACATACAACTTTCCTCTAGTTCTTTCATGCTCCCCCCGCCCCCAACTTTATGATCCCAATTGTACCTTACAAATGTGGCTTGGTCAGAGCATGTATGCAGGTACAGATAAGAGCTGGAAACAGGGAATCTAGGACAGACAATCCCTTCAGGACCAGTGGTGAGAGTGGCCATACCGGGAGGGTGGGGTAGAAAGGCGGAACTGATTACAAGACTCTACATATAAGCCCTCCCTTGGGGACAAACAACAGAAAAGTGGGTGATGGGAGACATCAGTCAGTGTAAGACATGATAAAATATTAATAATTTATAAATTATCAAGAGTTTGTGCAGGAGAGAGGGTGCGGGAGGGAGGGGAAAAATAAGCTGATACCAAAGGCTCAAGTAGAAAGAAAATGATGATGGCAATAAATGTACAAATGTGCTTGACATGATGGATGAATGGACTGTGATAAGAGCTATATGTATGAGCCCCCAATAAAATGATTTTTAAAGGAATTTCTTGTGCTTATGTTAATGCTTAGCTATTACAAGAACCTGAAATCTTTTGAAATAAAAAAGAGTAACTAAAAAAAAAAAACCAATAAATAAGTAAAATAATGAGTCCTGGTCCCTAAGTTGGAACTCCTGGGAAGAATGACTGCTAAAATAACTGGCTACCCACCTGGAGTTAACAGGGAGTGTGTGCGCGCACACACACACACACACACACGAGCCAGAGTGGGCAGTGGCTCTATAAGAGAACTTGGGTCCAACTTTTTCCTGGTTTCCTATTTTGTCGATGTCTTAGGTAAGTTTCGCTTGAAACCAAACCTAAAAGAGGGGTCGGGAGTCCCTGGGTGGCACAGACAGTTAACACGCTCAGCTAGCTGCTAATCCAAAGATTGGAGGTTTGCATCCAGCCATAGGTGCCTGGCCCCCAAAAAGGCCAAGTGATCTACTTCTGAAAAATCTGCCCTTCGCAATAGTTCCGCACCCAGGTGTGCTCTGACACACGTGGCCTTGACAGCAACCGGGGGAAGAGGAGTCTGTTGATGAGAGCACCTCTTCAGGAAAGTCCCGTGAGGTCGGTGGCAGAACAAGGCAGGAAAGGGGAATTGCTGAGCAAGGTCTCAGGACAAGTCTCATCTTGGCCTGATCTCAAGGGAGGGGCCAAGAGCATAAACAGTCGGCCCTTGAGCCTCCTGGTGCTTTCTGGATCCTGGTGTCGGTCAGTCACTGATGGGGACCCATGGGGAAAGCATAAATTCCCAAGGCCACAACCTTCAACAGAGGGCAATTCTCTGGAATGGAAGGCAGCAGGGAAGCTCATGGAGTTCCCGGATGGTACAAATAATTAAGCAATGGGCTGCTACCTGAAAAGTTGATGGTTTGAACCTATGTAGAGACACCAATGAAGAGTTAACATCCCTGTAGGCCCATTTATTTTTCTGATACCATTTTATTAGGAACAAATCCAGACATCATATCATTCCATTGTTCAATCACAAAAAGCAATATTTACAATCGCTACCAAAATCAATTTCAAAACATTATCTTCCTTCTTGAACTCGATTATCTGCTCTCCCTTAAGCTTCCCCACCTCCTCCACCACACACCTACCCCCGTGCCCCCCTCCAAGAACCCTTGTTCTAATCAGGGGTCCTCAACCGACGCCCCGCGGGCCACATGTGGCCCTCCAAGGACATTTATCCGGCCCACCAGGTGTTTTTGGCCTGTTTGGTTTTTTACTTCAAAATAAGATATGTGCAGTGTGCATAGGAATTTGTTCATAGTTTTTTTTGAAAACTATAGTCCAGCTCTCCAATGGGTCTGAGGGACAGTGAACTGGCCCTCTGTTTAAAAAGTTTGAGGACCCCTGTGTTATTGTCTCTATAGGTTCATCTATCCTGGGTTTCATACACTGAAAAACAGAAAAACATGTAACAAGATTCAAGAAGGCTATGCACAATGATGAAATACAACAGATAAATCCCAATATGAAAAAAACACAGAAAATATTAAAAACCAGATAGATCAAGCCTAAAGTGTATCAGAAGGGAGATCAAGTGACAAGATTTAATGGAGCCCAGGGATTTGTAGTTTCACCATATCCCCAGGGGATTCCAATAATCAGCTAAGTTTGGGAATCTAGGCTCCAGGGCAGCAATTCTCAACCTGCTGGTCGCAGCCCTCTGAGGGTCAAATAACCCTTTCACAGGAGTCGCCCAATTCATAACAGTATCAAAATTACAGTGATGAAGTAGCAACGAAAATAATTTTAAGGTTAGGGGAGGTCACTACAACATGAGGAACTGTATTAAAGGGTCGTGGCATTAGGAAGGTTGAGAATCACCCGTCTAGGGTTTTATAAGCTCATGCATGGTCATTTGAGATACAAGTTGTCTTCTTCCAACTGCAGCAAAGGAGACTAAAGGTAATCAAAGACTCAAGGAAACAATTAATCCATAAGACTAATGACATACAAACCACAGCTTACCCTAGACTGACCAGAAGAGACAGATGATGCCCAGCTCCTATGACTGACCACTCTAAGAACACAGCAGAAGGTCCCAATTAGAATTGGAGAAAAATGTAGGACACTCAGATTCATTAAAAAAGGGGAAAAAATCCAGACTTACTGGGCTGATAGAGATCATAGAGACCCCAGAGGCTGAAGCCCTCTCATGTAATCCCAAAACATAAAAAAGCAAACTGGCCGCTATCAAGTCAATTCTGACTCATGGTGACTCTAAAGGGCAGGGTAGCAATGGCCCTGTGGGTTTCCAAGATTTTCACTCTTTACAGGAGCCTCGAGGTTAACAGTCTAACCACGTAACCACCACTCCACCAAGGCTCAATAATAGATGGGCCTGGACACGAAATAATGTCACCCATGAGGAAAGTGCTCCTCAGATCTATCAGCTCTGTGAAACCAAATGAGCCAGAGAAGAAGAGAAGAGGTAAGGAAAGGGGGGGGGGGGAGGAGAAGGAAATGAGTGAGGTTGTTGTTATTGTTACATGTGGTCAAGCTGGGTCTGACTCATCGTGATCCTATGTCCAACAGAACAAAACACGGGCCAGCCCCGCACCCTCCACTATTCAATCCATCTCACCTACAGCCTTCCCCTTTTCACCCCCCTACACTTTACCAAGCACCATGGCCCTCTCTGGAGACTAGTCTCTCTGGACAACACGTCCAAAGAACGCGCAACTAAGTCTCACCATTCTTGCTTATAAGGAGCATTCTGGTCGTACTTCTTCCAAACTAGATGTGTTTGTTCTTTTGGCGATCCATGGTACTTTCAATAGTCTTTGCCAGCACCATCATTCAAATGCATCAATTCTTCTTCTTTGGTCTTCCTCCTTCAATGTCCAGCTTTCACATGCATATGAGGCCATTGAAAATACCATGGCTTGGGTCTGTCCTCAAAGTAGCATCCTTGCTTTTCAACACATTAACGAGGTCTAGTGCAGCATAATTACCCAAGCAGAGTAGTCATGAGGAAAGTACTGTTTACTATCTGTGAAAGTGCAGTGAAGTGAAGCACAATAAAATCAGGTATGCCTGTAAAAATGTGAACTAGAGAGCCTGCGCCCACAACACAGCCCTCAACGACAAGCGGGGGCCGCGGGCGGTGCAAACAGTCTGCAAAGCTCCAATCCAACTTTCTGCCATCTGGCTTACTGCAGTTCTGCCTCACTGGGACAGACAGCCTCATCTTTGTCCTGCAGAGCAACTTGTGGGTTTGAACCACTGACTTTGTGGTTAGAAGTCTAACACATACCTCACTGTGCCACCAGAACAGAATCTAAAAATGTCTAAAAGAAATGGGAACAGGGAGAACGTGTGTCTGGCGGGGAATATCTTGAGGACTTTAGGTGTGACACGCAGGGATGAGACGGGCATTCCAATGTAGGGGTCAGGGCGACTAATAGCCCAGAGGAAGGAACTCAAGGGACATGTTTGTTCAAGCGATAAGGCATGAAAGTTTGGTTTCAGACTTGTAAAAAGTAATGACCAGGTTTTGAAAACAGGATTCAACTTGCGAGTCTTGCAGCTCTCCCTGGCAGTTCATCGATTGAATTGAAAGTGAAAAAACGAAAACTCACGGCCATCAAGGCAAGGCAAACACCGAGTGGTCAGAATAAAACTGCCCCTGTGGGTTTGAAGTGCTATAAATCTTGATGGGAGCAGAAACCTTCCTCGTTCTCCCAGAGAGCAGCTGGGGAGTTTGAACTACCAGCTCTGCAGTTACCAGGCCATCACATAATCCAGCATGCCACTAAAACTCCCCTGATAGAGGGAGTTGGGGAGATACAACTACTGATATCTTGGCAGAGGGAAAGCAGAGTTTCCAAGTGTGGGGGCTGTGACCTTGGAGTTTGTTGTCCCTTCACTTTTACAAACACTTTCTGTCACTCCCTGTTCCATAAAGATCATGACATCCTTGAGAAATGTCACTCAGTATTAAATGAATAAATAACATGTTCACTGCCTCTAAACTGCTAACAATTTCTTGACCCACAAGCAGCAGCCAGCGCGGTTTTGTTTGTTTGTTTGTTTTATTGGAACCAGTGCATGAGCAGGGTGATAAAAATGCTGAGGCTGGGTTGGAAATGGCTCCACAGAGTGCAGACCAGGCCTGGAACTAACTTCAGCACCTGCTATAAGACCTGCTTCCAAACACTGAGCCAGCGGTTATGCAGCTGGCATACCGCGTGCATCATCATTTCATTTCATTCTTTCTCCAGCCTAGGAGGCCTGGTGGTGTAGTAGACTACCCAGTGGGCTGCTAACCACAAGGACAGCAGTTCGAAACCAGTAGCCAGACCGCAGGAGAAAACGGAGGCTTTCTATTCCCATAAAGAGTTATAGCCTGGGAAACCCACAGGGGAAGTTCTGCTCTGTTCTATAGGGTCTACATGAGTCAGAATTGACTCAATGGCAGAGGGGAATTTGTTTTGAGGTCTTGCTTTTTAGTTTTGGTTTACAACCTGGTAAGAGAGGTAGTAGAGGAAAGACTGGGCTTTCTACTCCTGTAAAAAGTTACAGTCTTAGAAACCCACAGGGTGGGGTTGCTATGAGTCAGCATTGACTCGATGGCAGGGGTTTGAATTTGAAGAGAGGTGCTCACATTCTGTCCAGTTTACAGGTGAGAAAAACTGAGGGTGAAGGAAGTAGGGTGATCAGGCAAACCTGAGGACTTTATCGGGATGCAGGATTTTCTATGTTAAAACCAAGCCCCGTCCCTGTTCTCATCAAGTTGACTCTGAATCATGGGGACCCCAGGTGTGCACAGTAGAACTCTGCTCCTTAGGCTTATAGCATCTGTGCCTCGGGCCCCAGCCCCACCAAAGGATACCACCAGGCCTTTCTTCCAAGGTGCCTAGCCAAGTGCTTCCCTATTGGTACCACCCCACATTCGAGATCAAGGCATCCCTGGGTAAACTGAGGTTGATCACCCTATTGAGATATCTTGTCCCACAGCACATAAGCCAGGGTTTAAGAAACTAGTCTGACCCACTCAAACATCACGTTAAAACACACACACAAACCTCATGTTCAGATTTGCAGCAACCCTTTGGGACAGAGTACAAGTGCTCAGTGGGTTTCCAAGACTGTGAAGACCTGGAGGTGGAGAGTGTTACATGATGGTGTGTCAACTGCAAGATCAGCAGTCTGGAACCACCCGCCTCTTTGTGGGAGTAGGATGGGACTTTCTACTCCAGTAAAGATTTACTCAACTGCCATTGGGTGCTTATTTGGCCTTTTTTATAATCTTTTAAATCATCTCTGCCAATGGGTACTTTGGGAACTTGTGGATCCAAACATACTCTTATACCGAATTTGGCTCGTGTAGCTGGTATCTATAAGGAGCACTGGTATAACAACTAAGCGTTTGGCTGCTTATGGCAAAATCAGAGGTTCAAGCCACCCAGCTGCTCTACAGGAGAAAAACATAGCAATTTGCTTCGGTAAAGATTAGGCCCCCAAACGCAAACCCCAAATCCCTGTGGGGTCACTATGAGTTGAAAGTTGACTGGACGGCACCTAATGTCTGGGGTCTTGTTGAGAAGATTGTTGAAGTTGACCAGTTTCTGTGTCGAGCTACAGGACACAATAGAACTGCCCCATAGGGTTTCCAAGACTGTAATCTCTACAGAAGCAGCCCACCACGCCCTCCTCCCTTGGAACGCTTGACACGCTTGGATTTCCAACCTTCTGGTTGAACCACCTCACTACCAGGGAGAGGAGTACAAAAACCGCATCTGGGATTGTGGAAGGGGAAACGGAATCCAGGCTCTGGAATGTCTTTGGTGGACTCCCTTTCTGAAAAGCTATGCTTCATGAGCTGCTCTTTGCCGCCACCTAGTGGGTGCAAACCTGGCCCGTTGAAGGAAGCCCCAAGAAAAATGGATGTCTTTGAATTGTGGTGCTGGTGAAGAATATCGAAAGTACCATGGGCTCCCAGAAGAATAAGAACGTCTGTCTTGGAAGAAGTACAGCCAGAATGCGCCTTGCAGGCCAAGATGGCGAGACTTCGGCTCACTGCTTTGGGCAGAGAAAAGGAATATGGATCGACACAGCTGCTGCATCCATGGGCTCACACATAAGAACGAAGGATGTGAGGATGGCAGTGTGTCCTTCTGTTGTACACAGGGCCACCATGAATCAAACCCGCACCATGGCACCCAAGAACAACAACAGTGATTGAAAAAGCAAAACTTCACTTTGAGCGACCGGTTCAGGCCGTGGTGCTTTCCGTCTCCTTGTACGTGTGTGACAAGATGGCAGTGAATGAGGAAGACCAGACAGCACTAGAGTGATGGTGTTGGCGACGATTGCTGAATGGCCTGTGGGGCTGCTGGAAGAAACAGCTCTGTCTTGGAGGAAGTACAGCCAGCGCACTCCTTAAAAGCAAGGGTGATGTCATCTCATGTCACATACTTGTCGTCGTGGTTAGGTACCATCAAGGCCGTCCCCACCCATAGTGAACCGCGTCCTTAGCCTGGGTTAGCAGGAAGGTTCCGCCCCGGGACAAAGGACATCTCTACTAGTAAAGAAGATGGTCAGTGACAAAGAGGAAGACCCTCTAGGAGCTGGATTGCCACAGTGGCTGCAACAATGAGCTCACACAGAGCAATGGTTGTGAGGATGGCGCAGGACTCGGTATGTTTGATTCTGTTGCACTTAAGGGTGCTGTGAGCCAGGACCAACGCAATGGCACCTGAAAGCAACAATGGTGGTTGCAGATTATAACCACTTCTTCATCTCCCAAAACCGACAACACTAGTCACAGGGAGAGAAGGAGCTGAAATAAACGTTCTTACTGCCTGTGGAGTATTTTTTATGTGTTTTGAAAATGAAACGAGTGGAGCTTCCCCCCCCCTTCTCTATGTTATTTAATTTGCATTTCCCTGGCGACCAATGAAGGTAAGAACCTTTCCCCATGTAGATTTGTCGTTTGCATCAGGTCTTTTGTGAAGTGCCCAAGAGTGTGCTGATCATTTGTTGTCGTTGTCTAGTAGACATTATTTATACATTCTAGATTTAAGGCCCTCATCAGGGATGTATATTGTGAATCTCTTATCCTGTTTGGTGTGTTCTGAACCCCTTACTGTTGAAATTTTGTTGAAAATCAATTATCAGAAACCTATTGATTCAGAAATGGTTAAGTGCCCAGGTGCAAACTGAAAGATTGGGTTGGCAGTTCAAATCCACCACCGCTCCTCAGGAGAAAGATGGATGATCTGGTTCCATAGAGATTACAGTCTTGGAAACCCAATGGGGCAGTTCTACTCTGTTCTTTAGGGTTGCTATCGTTGGAATTTATAGGAATGGGTTTGTTTTTTTTTTGGATTTTAATTTCTGGACTCTTTTGTGATCACTGAGCCTTTAAAATAAGTCTGAAAAGCAGGTAATGTAGGCCCCTCAACTTTGTTCTTAAAAAGAACAATTTAAAAACGGCAGTTATGTGGAAGGGAAACCTGTCAATGGAATAAAAGCCATATATGCAAAAGCCCTCATTTCATACAATGGAGAGAGACTGAAAGCATCCCTGCTTCTGATGGATCTGACAGGGTTGCCCTTTATCCCACTCTTAGTTAATACAGCCCTGGAAGTCTGAGCCAGAGCTATTAGACATAAGAAATAAATCAAAGACATTCAGATGGCAACGAAACAGCAAAACCCTCTCTATTTGCAGATGATCTGATCTTACATCTAGAAACCCCCAAGCACTTGATAAAAACATGTGCTGGGATTAAATGAAAAACTTGGCAACATAGCAGGCTATAAAATCAACATACAGAAATCAATAAACTTCTTGTATATTAAGGAAGATGATTCTGGAAAGGAAATACAACCAAGCACCTACAGACACTTAATTTTTTATAAAAGACTAAAACATATGAAACAGGGAAGATATATAATCTTTTCACCAAAGGGTGCTGGGAAAAAAATCAAATCTCCACCTGCAAAACAATGAAACAGGGCCCATAACTCACACCATATACAAAAAAGTAACTCAAGATGGATCAAAGACTCAAACATAAGTCTTAGAACTCTAATCATCACCAATGCAAAATTAGGGACAAACTTGAGGGCCCTATTACAAGGTATAGGTATACTACCAAATATAATGTAAAAGGTCCACACTACAGAAAACAAAATAGATGACATGGATATTCTGAAAACACAACATTTATATACATCAAAAGAATAAAAAGAGAACCCACAGATTGGAAAAAATATCTCAGGCAATGATATGTCAGATAAAGGGTTAACTTAAAAAAACTCTAAAGAAAATTGCAACGCCCCATTAAGCAAAATACAAATAATCTAATAAAAATGGGCAGACGACATGAACAGGCAATTTACTAAAGATGACTCCCAGGCAGCCAATAACCATACATAGAAATGTTTGTGATCATTAGCTATCAGAGAAATGCAAATGTATCTGAGGTACCAGTTGATACCAGCATTGACAGTTAATTTTTTTCCTTACAGTTGGGGGTGATCTCGACAGCGGCTGCAACAAGAGAGTATGGCACGAGGTCTCACATCACCTTGTCAGTGCAGCCTACCAAGAGACCAGAATCTGACTGGGAATCTGTGAATGAATAGGTGCCGTGGAAGGCGTTTGTAAAAGTGGGAAGAACTTCTGGAGAGAACAAATCCCAACAGTCCCTCAGTTACACACGACACCAGCCAGTTGTTGGATGCTATTGATGATCTGGCAGACCTCAGCTGTCTAGTTTATCGAGCTGATACCCAGACATGCCAGCCTCACCACAAAGACCAGATTAAGAAGCAGATCTACGTGCTCCATCATTGGCAGGCTCAACAGGCTGGAAATAGTTACGTAAGTTGGAAGCATCAAGGGTGGGGGTGGGGTGGGCTTGGAACACAGCTGTGTACAGTGTGCTATAGTGGGGTTTGTATTATAGTAGCGCCAGGTCCATTGCGTTAACATGCCAGTCAACACTGAGTGCATTGGATAAAATATGAGGATGTTGTTCAATTCCAACTTCCTGTTGCCTCCCTTCCCGCTCTTCTTCACCCCCCACCCAACGTAAACATATTTTAGGATGGCTTGCAACAGAGTTGTTCTTTGTCAATTAATGTTGGTTCCGGTCCTTGCAGATGTTCATATAGACTTTATGACATTCACTACATTAACCTTTCTGCAAGATAGTTGGGGTGGGTGGTGGTAACATTGTTTAGTTACATCCTTTTTTTTTTTTGGCCGCTATCTTTTCATTTATTAAAAGAAACTATAATAGCAAACATCCATCTTGAGCCCAACCTTTTGCCCCATAATGAAGTCATTGGAAAGAAAGTAAAGGTTCCAGAAGAGCTGAAATCAGAAGTGACAGCCAGTAGTCAGTGCAGGTGAGAATGTAAGCGAATTTTCAGTCAACGCACGTGACACTCCATTGGCCGATGTGTTAGAACTACCTACCTTCCGGTAGCATCTCCTCCCCGTCCCCTGGATTAGCAGAAGCTGGACTCGTGAAGGAGCAACCAGCCACTTAGAATGACTCCGTGCTTCCTAGTTGATTCCCTTGTTTCCGTTTGTCACTCTGGACGTCCCAGACCCCTAGGTCAGTATTCAATTCCTAGAGTTGCTGAAATAACCTCCATCTTCTTTTCTATTAAACCTTCCTAAACGGCTTTCTTGATGTAGCAATGTGAACAAATTATCACTGTATTTTCTTTTTAACGGTATTTTCTGCTTCATTTTGATTTTCAACACCAATGGGATGTGGTGCTTTTCCTAAAAGAAACTGTTTCCATTTGGGAATATATTCTTCCACGGATGCCCAGTAATGAGCCTCAAGGGAGACCACCTCCGGCTGGGGAAATGGGTGACTTCTGGTTTGCAGAGACCTTTCTGCTGCTTCTATATCATTTAGAAGACTAATGTTCCTTTTATAAGCAGCCTCCATTGATTGAAGCTGAGATGCCTTTCCTGTGTGTTGTTCTCCACATTTAGTCTCCATTTGTTGAAGTAATGCTAATCTTTGTGATACTATTTCTTCATGCCTTTTGGACAGGCGAATCTCTCGTGCAAAAAGGGAGGTCATCTTTAATCAAGAGAGTTATAAGCTTTCGAGCCCTCCCCAACGCGCTTCCGAGAGAGCGGCCACAACCGCGCGGGGCCGCCACGTAGGCCGGCGTGTTTAGTTACATCCTTAAGATAAAAGTCCTAGCTAAAAATAAATGCTCTTCAGTTATATATATATTTTTAAAAGACAAAAACCGAAAATAACAAGTATTGGAGAGGATGTGGAGAGATCAGAACATTTATACATTGCTGGTGGGATGGCAAAAAGTACAGTTATTATGCAAAACAGTAGGGTGCTTCCTATAACAAATCTGTTTTGGAAGTGTGGCCAGAATGCTCTTCAAAAGGGATGAGACTGCTCATATACTTTGGACGTGTTATCAGGGGAAACAAAACCCAAACCAAACTCATTGCCACTGAGTCGTTTCAACTCATAATGACTATGATAGGTAGGTTTATTGTGCCAACCTGGCCAATAAGAACATGTGGGATTAATAAGGTCGCAGTTTGGAGGGCAAAGAGATAAATGGCTTGGCAAGCTCTGCCTCTCTCTCTCTTGCTCTCTGGTGATCAGACCAGCATGAGGCTGCCTTTGCTGGCTCTCTGCCTCAACTTGTGAGCTACACTACCTGTGGACACTCAACCCATGGATCATGTCCCTAGAGCTTGAGGTTCCTTTGAGAGCTACTTCGCCTGGCTGCTGGTGTATACATTGCGTGAGTTTGGGACTATCAGATCCTGTCATCTGGCTGACTGTTGGTGACTCATCCAGATGTTTACTGCCTGTGGCGGAACTGCCTGCATGGACTTAGGGAAGACTCGGCTGTCTGCTTCCTTGACCTTGGACCCAGCAGCCTTTGGGAGTTGAAGGACTGGCAGTATATTAACTGTTTCATGGAAGTGAGTTGAACTGGGCCCTCTGTACTGCTGTGTGGACTAATTAGCTGTTCTATTCCTTTGTGCTGTACATACGATCCATGTATATAATCATAAGGGTATGTCCTGGTTTTGTTTCTCTAGAGAACCCTGTCTAACACAATGACCCTTTAGGACAGGGTAGAACTTCCCCTGGAGGTTTCCAAGACTGTAACTCTCTCCGGGAGTAGAGTGCCTTGTCTTTCTCCTGGAAAGAGCAGTCCCTGGAAAAGGACATCCTGGTTGATAGAGTAGAGGATCAGATAAAAGAGGAAGGCCTTCAACAAGATGGATTGACGCCGTGGCTGCAACAATGGGCTCAAACATAAGCATTGTGAGGATGGTGCAGCACCAGGCAGTGTTTCTTTGTGTTGTACCTGGGGTTGCTGAGAGTTGGAATCAACAGGACGGTACCTAACGACAACGACACATCTTTACAGTAGCAGACAGCCACATCCTGCTTTCATGGATTAACTGGTGGGTTTGAACCATTGCCCTTCCAGCTGGCCACTGGGCCATGAGGGCTCCTCAAATTTCCCAAGAGCCTCCAAAAAGAAGCACCTTGATGTGAATCCAGTGAGACCCTTGTTGGACTGCTGACCCACATAACTGTAAAGAGCGCCAAGTGTGCTGTTTTAAACCACCATGTGTTACAACAACAAAGAGGACCTTGGTGCAAAAGCAAATGAGATGATGGCTCAGCACAGTCACAGTTTTCTCCTGCCTGCCTCAGGGCAGGAACAGGACCCTTGCAGCTTTACCAGCAGGGATTGGGGTTCAGCTACATTGTTGCTTCTGTTCACATCTCTGCTCTCTATTCCCACACAGCCTTGGAAGGCTGCACAGGGGCTTCTTCATGGCACAGCCACAGCTTGCCACGCAGCGTCTGAGCAGGGACTAAACCCAGACCCTTACAGCTCCACGGGCAGAGATCAGGGTTCAGCTACATTGCTGCTTCTGTTAACATCTCTGCTCTCTGTCCCCCCACTTCTCTAAGGGCTGCTCAGCGGCTTTCTTGCGACTCTTCTTGCAGCCTGCTGCTGGGACTTAGGGCAAGGAATAAACTCTTGCAGCTCCACAGGCAGGGAGTGGGACTCAGCTACATAGTTGCTTTTGCTTCCCTCGCTTCCCTATACCCCTGCCCAGTCTAAACAGTCTTACTCTTTAATTTTTCTCCTCCTCCTTATCTCTGCCCTGTTCTCTCACACTCCACTGCTGACCCACAGAACACTTCCTTTGCCCTAGGGCATTTACACCTGTGCCACACCCAGCTAGGTGAGCTCCACCCTGCATACCTAGCCCAAGGCTAGGGAAAGGCCTGCTTTCTCTCCAGGGGATACTCGGCCCAACTTCTCACCAGGGAATTCCTGCCTGTGTACCTGGGGGCATAAGGCAGCTCAGCCAACACTTATCAACATTCCAAGCAATTTCAGGAACTTCAGCCCAACCTCTACAACACTGAGGCAGGCAACCGACCAGCCTTCTGGGGCACTCCCCTGATAGGGAAACCACAGGAGGATAAAGTGGTAGGTTAATCCCATAGTAAAAACAGCTGTAAGAAGTTCGAAGAAGCATTCCTATCAGTCTCCCAGAGAGAGCCTGGAAAATGGCACCTGGTTCCTCTAAAATGACTCAACGCAAACAGCCATCAGCCCCAACGCCCTCAATGAAAAAAACAGGAGAAACAAAAGGCAAAGGCAGAAGATGTCCTGAACATAACAACTTACATAGAAGAAGCAGACATTGAGATGCCACACAAAGAAATTCTCAGAATGCTGCTTGGAGTCATATAGGATATGAGGGAAACAATACAGGAAAAGGATGAAATGATAGAGGAGATAAAAGCCATACACCAAAGGGAAAGACAGGAGCTTAGGGAGGAGATAACAAAAAACAATAGCAGAATCACGGTCCTTAAGAATCAGAGAACCACATCAGTGACATGGAGGACAGCCAAGCAGACTTTAATAAACGTGAACAAAATTCTAATAAGATCATTAGAGAAGCTGAAGAAAACCTAAGAGCTATGTCTGATGCTATGGAATTATTGGCTTACCGGAGGAAGACACAACAAAGAAGTCACCTGCACCAATAGCGAGAGAATTCTTGGAGGAAAACTTCCCCAGCCTAATGAATGAAAACCAGGCAACCATTCAGGAGGCTGAAAGAACACCAGCAAGATTGAACCCCAAGAAGAAGTCACCAAGGCACATAATAGTTAAACTATCCAACTTTGAGGAAAAGGAGAAAGTCATGAGAGCAGCTAGGGAAAAACAAGCAATCACATATAAAGGTTCCCACATAAGAATATGCTCAGACCTATCAGCAGAAACTATGAAAAAGAGGAGAGAGTGGAGTAACATATTCCAAAAATTGAAGGAAAACAACGCAAATCCAAGAATACTCTACCCAGCCAAATTATCGATCAAGATCGGTGGAGAAGTAAAAGTCTTCCCAGACAAGGAAAAACTCAAAGAATACGTTAGAACAAACCCAGCCTTACAAAAGATCCTGGCTGACTCAGTATGGGCAGAAGAACAACACTCAACAAGCATAAATAAGAGACCGTCACATAGAACAACCTCACCCAGAGGGCAACAAAGAGAAAACAGACCCCAAGATAGCAATGGCTTAAGGATGGAAAGAAGTCAAGAATGATACACACACAAACACACACTAATGAGAAAGGAAAGTAGGAAAATTCCCAACACAAAAGGTATAAGATGACATCACAGAGTCCGCAGATGGAGATAATAACCCTGAATATCAGTGGCCTGAACTCAGGCATTAAAAGACTGAGACTAGCAGACTGGTTTAGAAAACACAACCCATCAATCTGCTGCCTACAGGAGACACATCTCAAAGCTACAGATAAAAATAGCCTGAGAATCAAAGGCTGGAGAAGGACCTACCAAGCAAACAGCACTACAAAAAAAAAGCAGGGTTTGCAATCCTAATCTCGGATAAAATTGACCTTAAAGTGCAAACCATAAAAAGAGATAAGGAGGGACACTATATAATGCTCAAGGGAATTGTAGACAATGAACCACTAAGCATTGTAAACATATATTCCCCGAATGAGAGACCAGCTCAATACGTCAACTAAACACTCCAAAAGATTAATAAAGAAATCACAGACTTGACAATTACATTGGGTGACTTCAACACACCACTCACTGAGAAAGATAGATCACAGGGAAAGAAACTCAACAAGGAGACTAGAGAGCTAAACTCCACAATTAGACAATTGGACCTGATAGATATTTACAGAGCTTTTCATCCAAATACAAAAAATTTCACATTCTTTTCAAGTCCCCATGGCACATATTCGAAGATAGACCACATGCTGGGGCATAAGGCAAATCTACATAAATTTAAGCACATTGAAATAATACAGACTTCTCTCTCTGACCACTTCTCTCTCTGACCAAGACTGGAAATCAACAAAAGGAAGACAAAGAAAATAAGAGCAAACAATTGGAGGATGAATAACTCTCTACTGCAAAAGGAGTGCGTACTGGCGCAGATCAGAGATCAAATTAGGAAATTTCTAGAAATCAATGAAAATGAGCACACAACGTACCAAAACTTATGGGACACAGCAAAGGCAGTCATCAGAGGAAGTTTCATAACAATACATGCACACTTGAGAAAGGAAGAGAGACTCGTGACTGATATGCTGGCACAAAATTTACAAAAACTAGAGCAGAGCCAGCAGGACAATCCTACTAATAACAAAAGAAAAGAAATTATAAAAATCAGGGCTGAGGTATTAAGGTGGCGGAAGGACCTTGGGCCTCTACTCAAGCACTCCCTCAATGCATGAATACGTTCTTTTATTAAATTGGCACTCAACGATGCTCACCCTCCTGACACAACTGCTGAAGCCAAAGAGGGTGAACAAGGAAATGTGGTGAAGAAAGTGGATGGTGCCCGGCTATCAAAAGAGATAGTGTATGGGGTCTTAAAGGCTTGAAGGTAAACAAGCGGCCATCTAGTTGAGAAGCAACAAAGCCCACATGGAAGAACACACCAGCCTGTGTGATTGCGTAGTCCTGAAGGGATCAGTTATCAGGCCTCAAAGAACAAAATATCATATCATTGGCTGCACACCTCCATGATACGATCACCGAAGACAAACGTGTGCATAAGCAAATGTGGCGAAGAAAGCTGATGGTGCCTGGCTATCAAAAGAGATAGTGTCTGGGGTTTTAAAGGCTTGAAGGTGAACAAGCAGCCATCTAGCTCAGAAGCAACAAAGCCCACATGGAAGAAGCACACCAGCCTGTGCGAACACGAGGTGCCAAAGTGACCAGGTATAAGGCATCATGCAAAAAAAAAAAAAGAATATATATATGTATGTGTATATATGTGTGTGTGTGTGTGTGTATACCATAGTGAATGAAGGGGGAAATGCAGAGTGGAGACCCAGGGCCCATTTGTCGGCCACTGGAGATCCCCTCTTAGAGGGGTTTAGGAGAGGAGATGGGTCAGTCAGGGTGCGATGCAATACTGATGAAGAACACAGCTTTCCCCCAGATCCTGGATGCTTCCTCTCCCCACTACCATGATCCGAATTCTACCTTGCAGGACTGGATACGGCAGAGGTTGTACACTGGTGCATATAGGAGCTAGAGGCACAGGGAACCCAGGGTAGACGATACCTTCAGGACAAGGGGTGTGAGGAGCGATGCTGGGAGAGTGGAGGGTGAGTGGGTTGGAAAGGGGGAACTGATTACAAGGATCCACATGTGACCTCCTCCCTGGGAGATGGATGGCAGAGAAGGGGGGAAGGGAGACTCCGGATAGGGCAAGATATGACAAAATAACAATCTACAAATTATCAAGGGCTCATGAGGGAAGGGAGAGCGGGGAGGGAGGGGAAAAAAATTTAAAAGAGGACCCGATGCAAAGGGCTTAAGTGGAGAGTAAATGCTTTGAAAATGATTAGGGCAAAGAATGTACTGATGTGCTTTATACAATTGATGTATGTATATGTATGGATTGTAATAAGAGTTGTATGACCCCCTAATGAAATGTTTTTTTTAAAATCAGGGTTGAGATCCATGAGAGGGAAAATAAAACTATGGAAAAAATTAATATCGCTAAAAGTTGGTTCTTTGAAAGGATAAACAGGATCGATAGACCATTGGCAAACCTAATCAAAGAAAGGAGGGAGAGGAAGCATCCAGGATCTGGGGGAAAGCTGTGTTCTTCATCGGTATTGCATCGCACCCTGACTATGGTATACACACACACACACACATATATACACATACATATATATATTCTTTTTTTTGCATGATGCCTTATACCTGGTCACTTTGGCACCTTGTGTTCGCACAGGCTGGTGTGCTTCTTCCATGTGGGCTTTGTTGCTTCTCAACTAGATGGCCGCTTGTTTACCTTCAAGCCTTTAAGACCCCATACACTATCTCTTTTGATAGCCGGGCACCATCCACTTTCTTCACCACATTTCCTTGTTCACCCTCTTTGGCTTCATTACAACAGACCCTAATGAAATCAAAAGTATAGTTACACAGTACTATGAAGGATTGTACTCCAATGCATTCAACAATTTAGAAGACATGGACAAATTCCTGGAAAACCAATCCCTCCCTAGACTATCCTCAGTGGACATCAAGAATCTCAACAGACCCATAGCAATAGAAGAAATAGAAAATGTTATCAAGGGATTACCAACAAAAAAATCCCCTGGACCAGATGGCTACATTGGAGAATTCTACCAAGCATTTAGGGAAGAACTAACACCAATCCTACACAAAATTTTCCAGAGCATAGAAAAAGATGGCAAACTCCCGAACTCCTTTTATGAAGCTAGTATAATTCTGACACCCAAACCGGGCAAGGATCCCACAAGAATCGAGAACTACAGACCAATATCCCTAATGAACATTGATGTAAAAATCCTTAACAAAATACTAGCTAACAGAATACAAAAGTATATAAAACAAATAATTCACCATGACCAAGTGGGATTCATACCAGGGATGCAGGGATGGTTCAACATATGAAAGACCATTAGTATTATTCATCACATTGACATGAAAAGGTATAAGAATCACATGATAATATCAACAGATGCAGAAAAAGCATTCGACAACATACAACACCAATTCCTGTTTAAGACACTTGCAAAGATAGGAATGGAAGGAAAGTTCCTCAAGACAATACAAGCTATATATGAAAAACCAACAGCCAAAGTCATAGTCAATGGAGAAAAGACTAACACAATCCCACTGAAAAAGGGGACCAGACAAGGATGCCCCTTGTCCCCACTTCTATTTAATATCATGCTGGAGGTTTTAGCTAACAGCATAAGGCAAAGAAGAGACATCAAAGGTATTGGTCTGGGTGAGGAAGAGGTGAAATTATCGTCATTTGCAGATGATATGATTTTATATATGGAAAATCCCAAAAGTTCCACAAGGGGAGTACTAGAAGCAATAGAGGAGTTTGGCAGAGTGGCAGGATACAAGATCAACAAACAGAAGTCCATCGGACTGTTATACACATCGGATAAGACCACAGAAGAAGAGATCAAAAAGGTGATACCTTTCACAATAGCCAAATTGAAATATCCAGGGATATACCTGATAGGAAAAAAAAAGATCTATACAAGGAAAACTATAGAACACTATTACAAGAAACCAAGAGCGACCTCAACAAATGGAAGAATATCCCATGCTCTTGGATTGGAAGACTCAATATAGTTAAGATGTCAGTTCTGCCAAAAGCACTATATAAATTTAATGCCATCCCGATACAATTACCCTCATCTTTCTTCAAAGAAATGGAAAAACAGATTACCAACTTCATATGGAGAGGGAAGAAGCCCAGAATTGGCAGAGAACTCCTCAAGAAGAAGGACACCATGGGAGGGCTTGCTTTACCTGACTTTGGCACATACTATACAGCCACAGTTCTCAAAACTGCATGGTATTGGTACAATGACAGATACTCAGACCAATGGAAAAGAACTGAAAACCCAGAAATAAAGGCATCAGCATACAGACAGCTAATCTTTGATAAAGGCCCCAAAAATATCAAATGGGAAGCAGATGCCCTCTTTAACATGTGGTGCTGGAAAAATGGATATTTACATGCAGAAAAATGAAGTAAGACTGCTATCTCACTCCATGCACAAGAATAAACTCAAGGTGGATCACAGACCTTGAAGTTAAACCCCAAACTATTAGTGCCATCAATGAGGGAATTGGGACCAACTTGAGAACTTTGGCACAGGGAATACACAGGCTATCAGAAATAGGGAAGGACACACACACAGAGGAGGCACAAATTAACAAATGGGATATACTGAAGATAAAACACTTGTGTACATCGAAAGAATTCACCAAAAGAGTAATAAGAGGGTCCACAGACTGGGAAAACATCTTTAGCAATGACACATCAGACAAAGGCCTTATTACTAAAATCTACAATACTCTGCTAGCTTCCAAAAAGGAAAAAAAAACTAATAGCCCACTTGAGAGGTGGGCAAAGGACTTGAACAGAAGTTTCACAGGGGCAGAAATCAGAATGGCCAACAAACATATGAGAAAATGTTCCCGATCTTTAGCCATAAGAGAAATGCAAATTAAAACAACAATGAGGTACCACCTGACACCCTCAAAGGTAGCCCAATTCAAAAAATTAGAAAGCAACAAGTGTTGGAGACGCTGTGGGGAGACAGGAACTCTCATCCACTGCTGGTGGGCATGTAAGTATGTACAGCCACTATGGAAATCAATCTGGCGATATCTAAAACAGATAGAAATCGAGTTACCATATGACCCAGCAATCCCCCTACTGGGCATATACCCAGAAGAGGCAAGGAACAAACCAAGGCCAGACATCTGTGCTCCATTGTTCAATTGCAAGGAGCTGGAAGCAACCCAAATTTCCATCAACTGGTGATTGGATTAAAAAACTATGGTATATACACACAATGGAGTACTACACATCACTAAAAAGCAGTGACGAACAAATGAAGCACATAGCGGCATGGGAAGAACTGGAGGAAATCATGGTAAGCAAAGTAAGCCAGGCACAAAAGGACAAGTACAACATGAGCCCGCTGAGGTAAGTATTAAAAAAAATGCAAAAGGGGCATAGGGGAAAAGCTACTATATACAAACATTTTTGGGGTGAGGACTATGTAGTATGCCAGAGACCAGATCAAATCCAGGGATGCACATGGTAGACAACTGGGGAGGAGGAGGGGGAAGAAAAATAAAAGGATGAATATAAGGAAGAAAAGGGGAGCGGGGCCATGGGGCACTAACCCACCCAAGGGGAAGGTATTGTTTATATCTCCACAGGGAAAGAGGGACCAGACTTCAACCCAGTGCCGCAAGGTGTGAATGCAACATTCCGGCGTGGAGTAGGGAACCAGTGGAGAGGTCTGGGAGGCTGGCCCCAGTACCAAAAATTAAGTGGATTCCTGCCCCTCCCCCCAGAAGAATTTGTTTCAAAGGATGACGTTGATTCTGCAGCCCCGGGAGATGGACATATCTGATCAGAGCACACGGGAGTAGTTGAAGGGGGAGGAGGAGAGAGTGGAGCACAGCCTGGCCCACCAGGTCGTGAGGAGGATGTTCCTGATTAGAGCAGCCAGTCCACAGAGAGGACAACATGGCTGGCCCCACTATGAGACATGATGCCCCTCACTGACCAATGGCGCTACAGGGGACAGCACCGGAGACAGTGTGGGAATTGCACCTGACCTGATCCCACCACACCGAGGCAAAGCACTGGGGGAGTGCAGCAGAACAGCAAGGGAATGGTGTGGCAAGGTCCCCAGGGAATGCTGAATGTGGACTTTGGGGCCAGGGTGTGGTGCCCCAACAGACTGGACTGGAAAACACTTCTAAAGGCCAACAAACGATCCTTGAACTAACTACAAGCTTTTCTTTCTTGATGTATTTTGTTTTGTTCTTTGTCAGTGGTTTGTTGTTGTTGTTTTGTTGTATACTGTTGCTTTGTTTTCCTCTGTCCTTGTTTTTGTGCATGTTATTATCTCCACAGGTCTGTTTAAATAAGATAGGCTGGATAAACTATCTGGAGGAAAAACAACGGGACCGACAGTTCCGGGGGGACTTGGGATAAGGGGAGGTGGGGGTAAGGAAGTGGTGTTAATTAACCCAGGGACAAGGGAACAACATGGGATCCAAATTGGTGGTGAGGGGGGAGTGGCAGGCCTGGTAGGGAATGATCAAGGGTAAGGTAACATAAAGAAGAGGTATAGCTGTAACCCAGGTGGGGACGGAGCATGATAGTGGGGCAGGAGGAAAGTCAAGGGAAATAGAGGAAAGAACTAGGAGGCAAAGGGCATTTATAGAGGTCTAGACAAAGACATGTACATGCAAATATATATATGAGGATGGGGAAATAGATCTATGTGTCTATATTTATAGGTATTAAGGTGGCAGAAGGACCTTGGGCCTCTACTCAAGCACTCCCTCAATGCATGAATACTTTCTTCTATTAAATTGGCATTCTATGATGCTCACCCTCCCGACACAACTGCTGAAGCCAAAGCGGGTGAACAAGCAAATGTGGTGAAGAAAGCGGATGGTGCCCGGCTATCAAAAGAGATAGCGTCTGGGGTCTTAAAGACTTGAAGATAAACAAGCGGCTATCTAGCTCAGAAGCAACAAAGCCCACATGGAAGAACACACCAGCCTGTGTAATCACGTGGTTCCGAAGGGATCAGTTATCAGGCCTCAAAGAACAAAAATCATATCATTGGGTGCACACCTCCATGATATGATCACCGAGGACAAACGTGTGCATAAGCAAATGTGGCGAAGAAAGCTGATGGTGCCTGGCTATCAAAAGAGATAGTGTCTGGGGTCTTAAAGGCTGGAAGGTGAACAAGCAGCCATCTAGCTCAGAAGCAACAAAGCCCACATGGAAGAAGCACACCAGCCTGTGTGATCACGAGATGTCAAAGGGATCAGGGATAAGGCATCATCAAAAAAAAAAATCTTACCATAGTGAATGAAGGGGGAAGTGCAGAGTGGAGACCCAGGGCCCATTTGTCAGCCACTGGATCCCCTCTTAGAGGGGTTTAGGAGAGGAGATGGGTCAGTCAGGGTGTGACATAGCACTGATGAAGAATACAGCTTTCCTCCAGTTCCTAAATGCTTCCTCCCCCACAACTATCATGATCCAAATTCAACCTTGCAAGTCTGGATAGAGCAGAGGTTGTACACTGGTGCAGAAAGGAGCTGGAGGCACAGGGACTCCAGGGTGGATGATACCTTCAGGACCAGGGGTGTGAGGGGCGATGCTGGGAGGATAGAGGGTGAGTGAGTTGGAAAGGGGGAACCGATTACAAGGATCTACATGTGACCTCCTCCCTGGGGGACGGACAACAGAAAAGGGGGTGAAGGGAGACGCTGGATAGTGTAAAATATGACAAAATAATAATTTATAAATTATCAAGGGCTCATGAGGGAGGGGGGAGCGGGAAGAGAGGGGAAAAAAGAGGACTTGATGCAAAGGGGTTAAGTAGAGAGCAAATGCTTTGAAAAGGTTTAGGGCAAAGAATGTACAGATATGCTTTATACAATTGATGTATGTATATGTATGGATTGTGATAAGAGTTGTATGAGTCCCTAATAAAAATGTTAAAAAATAAATTTAAAAAAAAGTTCAGGAACAGATAGAAGGAAGCCCCGGGACTCTAACTCAGCTCCCTGATGGTCTCGGAGGCAAGATGTACACCAATAGAAAGGGTACCTGAGACCTTTCAGGCATCTGAATGTTATCTGTCTTGATTTGGGTGATGAATAGCTGAGTATATACATTCTGCAAATTAATTGGATGCTTAAAAACAAGAAGAAAAGACTTTCACTGTATTGCAAGGGAGTCCCTGAAGGGTTTTACGCAAATGGATTCAACTCAAGTAGGTATGCAGTTTTTCTTGCTTTAATGTAAAATAAAAGACACACAGAAAAGCAAGAATCAATGTATTTGAACTGCGGTGCTGGAGATAAATATTGAAATTACTATAGACTGCTGAAAGGACAAATCGATCTGTGTCGGAAGAAGTAAGTCCAGAGTGCTTCTTAGAGGCAAGGATGGTGAGAGCCCGTCGCCCTTACTTTGGACATAATGTCAGGAGCAACTAGTACCTGGCGAAGGACATCGTATTTGGTAAAGTGGAGGGACGGTGAAAAAGAGGAAGACCTCCGACAAGATGGATTGCCACTGGCTGCATCCATGGACTCAGGCATAGGAACAATTGTGAGGATGGCGCAGCGTCTCGTTCTGTTGGGCCTAAGGTTGCTATGGGTCGGAACAGAGTCGATGGCACCTGACAGCAACGCACACAAGCACAGAAACATGGGACACAGGAACACGGCAAATCCCCTTGGAGCCCACTGCTCAGGGTAAGAAATACGCACTGTGGCTCCAGGCCAGCCTCCCCACAAGCCTTCCTGGTGCCCCGCCCCAATCATCGCCTCTCCTCCCCCTCACTGTTGTCTGAGTCACTTCCTTCTGTTTCAGTGCTGTCCTGTCAGGTCCTTCCATTTTTCAAAAGGTCTTTCAAATCAATCTACAGAATCTCCTTCTACAGAACAAGGCGTGATTTACTCCCAGCCTTTCTCCCTGTTCTCCCACCCGGGAATGCTTGCTTTAAGCCAGAGGTTCTCAGCCTTCGAATGCACCCACCCTTTCATACAGTTCCTCATGTTGTGGTGACCCCAACCATCAAATTATTTTTGCTGCTACTTCATCACTGTCATTTTGCTATGTTATGAATTGGGCAACCCCTGTGAAAGGGTCATGCGACCCCCAAAGGGGTCGCGGCCCACAGGTTGAGAACCGCTGATTTAAGCCACTCTTACAGACATCCCGGCAATTACAGGTGGTAGGGTAGGGCTTCCAACTGGTTCACTCAGGTTTTCATTCCACCTCAGATATACTGAGTCAGATCTCTGTCTTAAAATGGGTCACATGGAGCTCCGTGTACATTGGAAGGAACTCGTTGGTTTTGAGGCAGGAATTACAGATTATGATCTAGGAAATTCCAGAGGGCCAAGGTGAGTCAGCATAGATTAGAAGACAGATGAG
Source organism: Tenrec ecaudatus (assembly GCF_050624435.1). Taxonomy (NCBI): domain Eukaryota; kingdom Metazoa; phylum Chordata; class Mammalia; order Afrosoricida; family Tenrecidae; genus Tenrec; species Tenrec ecaudatus. The sequence continues at coordinate 10,625,360 of NC_134535.1, forward strand.
CTTGGGATTTGAATTGGTAAGGGAGTAGATCACTCTCCCAAGTAGCTGTTGTGTGGGTTCTAACTGTCAACCTTTCAGTTCACCACCGAGCCTTTGACATGGCATCACTAGGGCTCTTTAAACACACCGATTGTTCCTTAGAGGCAGGGATGGTGAGACTTAATCTCACATACTTTGGACATCATGTCAGAAGAGGCCAGCCCCTGGAGAAGGACATCCTGCTGGGTAAAATAGAAGGGCATTCAAAGAGAGGAAGGCCCTCGGTGAGATGGATTGGCCTGGTGGCTGCAACAATAGGCTCAAGAAAAGGAGCGTGTGTGAGGCCGGCACAGGACCAGTCAGTGTTTCGTGCTGTTGTGCGTAGGGTCGCTCTGGGTTGGAACCGACTCAGTGGTACCTGACAACAACAACATTGTTCAGTCAATGCCACGAAACAAAATGTGCATCCACTGCTGAATGGAAAACCAATGTGCTCTATAAACTTTCGCCCAGATCACAACAATCGGTGAAAAACTCAGCCGAACACCACCCTCTGCAGGTGCTCAGTGTTCTCTGAGGCCTGGTGGGAGAGGGTGGTCCTCTCTCAAGTTCCTTTGGAGCCCTCACTGCGTGTGTGTGTGTGTGTGTGTCTGTGTGTGTCCTCACCCCCAACTCTGGGGCCCCTCTTTGTCCTTGGGTGTGAGTGGGAACGTGCTTGGCCTAAGTTCTTTCAGAAGGTGTTATTTCTGAAACCAGTCCCAACTTGCTTAGTCCTGTGTAACATTGTAAATTCTACCCCTGGCCCAGGGAGCCCACCCTTAGGGCAGGAGACACTGTCACAGGAAGTTGGAAGACATCTGTGGACCTCACCTATTGCCCTGCATTTGCCTTCCTGACAACTTGTCTCTTTTGACCCCTTTGCTCCCGGGGAAGCACCCCATCCTAGCATGCCTTATGGCCAGACCCGGCCCACCGTGCTCAGAGAAGACAGGCTCAACTTTCAGGTCACCCTGAACAAAAGCACTTTGGTCAAGGAACTCAAGTGTCCGAAAAGACGTCACCGGACTAACTTGGAGGACATTTAAAAGTGAGGGTTGGAGAAGCCATACCCTGTCGAGAACCACACCCTTGCCCTGATGCGTATGTACAGCTGCTCCTGGGAAACCTGCTACCCATCCATCATCCCTTCCATGTCCTTCCTGGTGTCCACTGGACACCCCCTTTCTTGGAGCGCTGGCTTTGGCGACTCTAGTCTCAGCTTGCTCCTTGCCTGAGCAACTAAGTGAAAGCTCTCTCCTTGCACTGTCACTCAGCCTGTCTCTGGGTCCTGGCCTGGGCGGGTAACCTTCCTGATCACAGACCCAGAACAGAAGCCCCTACTTCTCTCTTGTTCAGTGGCGTCTTTATTTCCTGACACCATGGTCAGCTCGCAGGCGCCCTGGTGGCATAGGGGTTAGCAAGGTCAAAAGCAGGCTACTCCCTTGAAGAGTTACAGGCTTGGACACCCACAGGGTCAGTTGTACCCTTGTCCTCTAGGGTAGCTATGAGCCAGCATCAACTCGGTGGCAGGGAGTGGGGTTGGGTGGTACCCTCCTCTTGCTCCTGAAAGCAAGTGACAAGGAACTTCAAACCGTTTGGACTCAACCTGGTGGCAAAGAGATGGAGAAAACCGGACTCCTCACTGGGAAATCTTCCTTCCACGCAGAGGCCAGTCATCTGCTCGGAAAAGTGGTGCTTCTCTGTAAGGCCACGTGGGGGCGGAGCTGAGCCTCCAGAAGGACTTGAGCAAAGTCAGGATCGCCCAAAAGAGGAAAGGACAGAATGTCCTGGTTACTTTGGAAGGAGGGGAAGGAAGAGTGGCAGGAGTGTAAAGTGAGAGTCTGGGGAGAGGACCCCTCCTGAGTCTCTGCTAACTACGGCCACTTTGGTGAGAAGCTTCCTGGAACAGGATGACTTCCACACAGCCCTCAGCTAAACCCCCAGACCAACCCCCTTGCCATCAAGGTGGTTCTGGCTCCTAGCAATCCTGTAGGACAGAGTAGACCCGCCCCAGAGGGCCCCCCAGGCTGCAAACCTTTGCAGAGGCCGACTGCCCCATGTGTCTTTCTCCTGTGGAGCTGTGGGTGGGGTCGAACCACTAACCATTTGGTTACCAAGAGCTTAATGTCTTGAGCACCTTAGAACAGTTCCAAAGACAGAGCTTAGGATTCAGTCGGCTTATGCATCCGGGCAGCAACCTTTCAGTCTCTAAGCTTCGCACAGTGACCAGGCCAGGTTATTTCACAAGCAAAACACACTCTAATGAGCCAAACAGTCTTAACCAATTTACTCCAATGGGCATTCACACATATCAATAGCAAGTTAAGGAAAACAAACAGGTAAGATTTACCAGCCAGAGCGAGGAAGGGAGGGAGGGGGAGAGTTCTGTTTCTTTGCAGCAGCCAGAAGCTCTCCTTTCTGGGCTGGATATTTATACATGGGGCGGGGTAGCCATTGGTGTGGTTGTCGGTGTTCAGTCTGAGCAGGGGTGCGACCTCAAGTGTTTAGTCCGATAGCCTTGGCTTCTGGCCATTTCGGCAGGCATGTTGTTGTTGACTTCGGTATTGGTGGCCTGCTGGTCAGCCTTTTGATTGCCCATGGCCACTCCACTCTCTATGCTCTATTCACTTAACCCCTGCAAAGTTGTTTTTCAGACAGAGGCCCAGGGGGAAGCGTGTATGAGATCAAATCTTCTCAAGGGAGTCCCCACCATTCCTAAGGCGACCCCCACCCTCAGAGCTGGTCTCCCTCAAGGCCTGCTTGTCCTACCTGTCCCTGAAGCAGACCTCCACCTGCCTCCGGGAAAGCTTTCCCGGGATCCACCCTGCCACCCGACCCCAGCAGCACGTCTCCAAGTTTGAGTTGTTGGCGCATAGTAGGTGCTCAATCAATAGTTGTTGACAGCCTATGTGAGTAGATGAGAATTTGTCAGTGGCACCCTGCAGAACCGTCTGGGGAGGAGAGAGGGCAGGAGGGCTCTCAGTATGGTCCAGGGCAAGAACACACGTTTAAAGTCTTCCCTTAGTCCTTGGTCACCTTGGGGAGCTGCAGGCACACTCTGTCCAGAGAACAACATGTCTGGAGAAAACACACAGACTCACTCACGTGCAAACTTTAATTCTTAGCTGGAGTTCTGTCCAAACCCATGAAGAGAAAGAAAAACATCCAGGTAGCCCTCCCCATTTACAGAATGCCCCTCTTTTCCAAAGACCTAGTATAAGTTACTTTGTTCCATAACACTCTACCTTGTTTCTTCCAAGTTGTATCTTTCAGGCTGGAAAAAATAAAGGACCCAAACCTGGGCCACATATCTACAGAAAGCTCCTATGTTCTAGAAGGTTGGAAAGGGAGTGGTCTCTGCGTCTTCCAGGTAAACTGCCTGTCCCGGCTGTTGGGAGAATTAACTAGGGGAAGATACAGCAGGTGACAGAGTTCCCGGGAGCTACAGTCAGTTCTTGGCATAAATTGCCCCTGATGCCCAGCGCAAGGCCTAAACACACAGTCAACCCGTCCTAGAGTGTATCCAGTGAGTGAATGGGTATCGCATTTCTCACTCCCTGAAACAGAGAAAACGTTTTGTGACCAAGTATGCTTTAGGTCAGAAAATGAAACGAGAACTTCTCAGGGATCAAAGCTACTGTAACATTCTCCCCCTTTCCTTCATTCTGATGCTGGCAAATGCCACCTGCCATATGCTGGGCCCTGCCCTGAGCCCTTCACTTTACATATTAATACTTATTAATGGAAAGATATGACAAAATAATAATCTATAAATTATCAAGGGCTCATGAGGGAGGGGGGAACGGGGAGGGAGGGGAAAAAGACCTGATGCAAAGGGCTTAAGAGCAAATGCTTTGAGAATGATTAGAGCAAAGAATGTACAGATGTGCTTTATACAATTGATGTATGTATATGTATGGATTGTGATAATAGTTGTATGAGCCCCTAATAAAATGTTTTTAAAAAATAGTAAAAACTAAAAAGATACTTATTAATGTATCTTATTCTATTATATGTAATATATGTAAGTGCAATCGCCCTCCCGTGATGCAATGTAGACACAGGAGGGTTAAGTAGTCTAGCTAAGGTCACACCATAGTAAATGGTAGGCCCAATCAGTCTTACTCTGTTTCTTTCTTTGCCCAGTCTACAAGTGTTTATTGAGCATCTGTTATGTGCCAGGCCCTGGTTTAGGCACTTGGGCTTCAGCAGAGAGCAAAGAACCAAGGCCCCTGCCCGCCTTGGAAGGCTTATACTATACTTGGAGCAGGGGTGAAGTAGGGAGATAATAAGGAGATAATAAATAATAGAAGAGAATGCGTCTGGTTGTGGTGAACTAAGAGATTCATACCAATATGATCATTGAAGACAGGTTAATAAATTAGACAAATATATAAAAATTTCCTCTTAAGCATTGGTAAGGAAGTATGTTATGCAGGGTTCTCTAGAGAAATGAAACCAGGATATATAAATAAATACATATGTGTGTACACATATATACACACATACACATATATACATATACACACACACACACAGCAAGAAGGAATATAACAGCTAATTAGTCTGCACAGCACCACAGAGAGTTCAACTCACTTTCACGGCCCAGTTAATCCACTGGAAGTCTTTCAACTCATGTGGGTTGCTGGGTCCAAGGTCAAGGAAGCAGACAGCACAGAACTCCCAGGAGTAAGGCAAGCAGAGTCTGCCCAGAGGCGGCAAACAGCAAGGCAGGTCACCAACAGTCAGTAGCTCAGGAGCTTAGTGAAACAGGTCTGGATGGGATTTCAAATGCAAGCAATACAAGGCGACAGGATCCACCAGCCTCAAGCTCAAGTGATGTACGCACCAGCAGCGTGGCGGAGCAGGTTTCGAAGGAGCCTCAAGCTCTAGCGACATGATCCACGGGTTGACCTGGCCCACAGGTAGTGTAGCTCACAGGTTGAGGCAGAGAACTAGCTCCAGAAGCACCACGCAAGCTCCAGCATGCTCCAATCACCAGAGAGCAAGAGAGAAGGGGGTGGGCCTAGCAGAGCCATTGATTTCTTCACCCGCCAATCAAACTGTGACCTGATTCATCCCAAATGTGCCTATTGGCCAGGTTGGCACAATACGCCTAACAATCAGAGGAAGTGAGGAATTACTGGTATGTAGGAGAGGTGGTAAATTATTTGATAGCTATTAACTTACTCAGTTCTCACAAGCGTTCTCCAAATGGTCCTGAGAGAACCGTCGTACCGAACTACTGTTACTCTTGTTAGTTGCCATAGAGTTTGCTCTGTCTCATAGCAACCCATGGACAACCCGGGATAGCTGGATGATGAGGAAGGAAGACTGAGCAAGGATCGTTGGCTGTGAATTAGGGTGCTGGAGAAGTGTGCGCAGAATCCCATGGACTGCCAGAAGACTGAGCCAATCTGTGTTGGAACAGGAACAGACAGAATGCTCTACGCCATCCTCACCATTCTTATCTATGAGCCCATTGCTGCAGCGACGGTGCCAATCCGTCTCCTTGGGGGTCTTTCTCGCTGCATCTCCCCCCTCCCAACCCCCACTGGATCGTGATGTCTTTCTGCAGGGACTGGTTCCTCCTCATGACATGCTCAGAGAACATGAGCAAAGCTTGCCATCCCCGAGTCCAAGGAGAATTCTGGCTTTCCTTGTGCCAACACAGATTTATTCATTCTTCTGGCAGCCAAATCAATGATATATTTCTGTTTTTTGGTAAGTTTTAAAAATCACTTTGTTAGGGGCTCATATAACTCTTATCACAATCCATACATACATCAGTTGTGTCAAGCACTTTTGATATATTTCATATTCTTCACTAACGCCATGATTCGAAGACATCGATTTTCCTTCCAGTCTTCCTCATCCATTGCCCACCGTTACACGCAGATGAGGCCATGGAAGACACCACGGCCTGGGTCAGGTGCACCTCAGCACCTGGCACAGTGAGAGCTGCCTAAAAACTTGTTCAGTGAATGATTGTGCCGGGCTCTGGGGCTTTACCTCTATTGTGTTGAATCCTCACAATCTTTTAAGGGAAAACAGCTGCCGCCACATCACTTCTGACGCCTGGCCACACTGTATGGGTCAGAGTTGAACTGTGCCAGAGGGTTTTCAACAGATGATTTTTTAAAAAAGTAGAGCACCAGGCCTTTCTTCTGAGGTGCCTCTGGGTAGACTTGGACCTCCCAGCTTCTAGTAAGTAGCTGAGATCATTAACTGTTTGCATCACCCAGAGACTCCATTTCTATGGAGTAGATACTATTATTATAATTTTATTAAAAGATCGTTTTATTGGGGGCTCTTGCAGCTCTTATAACAATCCATATATCACTGGTATCAAGCATATTTGCATATATGTTGCCATCATTATTTTCTAAACATTTACTTTCTATAGAGCCCTTGGTATCAGCTCCTCTTCCCCCACCCAAGGTAGATACTATTGTTATCCTGTAGTTTTATAGATGAACCAACTTAGGTGCAGAAACTTTAAGTGATTTGCCCGTGGTTGCACAGCTAGTTCGTGGTAAACCTGGGCTTTGAACCCAAGCAGCCTGGCTCCAGTGTGTGCATTAAACCCTTGTCCATGTGCCCTCTTGGTAAGTGGTGCCAATTGCTTGTCATAGAAAGGCAGCTGCAGCGGGAACTCTATGATTGCTCTGTGTATGAAGAAACGGCTGTATAATCACCACTGAAATCTATTTTTACTCAAAAATGGTTACAGATACTCAGAGGAAGAAGGCACAGCCCACTGGGGCTACTCAACCTGTAGACACAAAGATCTGTGGGAGGTAGGAGATGCTGCCTTAGGGAAAGCTGAGCCAGTGACCACAAACAGCCAGTGTGAAAGTGAAGGCACCCAAGGCCAGGCATTCTTACGAAGCACTCCTTCCTCCACACAGCCGGCGAGGCCAGCGTGCTCCATCTCCTGTTCTCCACTGCTCTGGACAGTGGAAAACTGACTGGGTTTCAAACGAGTTCAAGTCAGCCCCGTCAGTGAAATCAGAACAGACCTGACTTCGTGAACCGTGGGTGCACCAGAACGGAACTGGAATGGAAAACGTGAGGTCTTAAAGTCTCGGAATGCGTGCCTTGAAGAGGCGTGCGGGCCCTTTCCGGAGCCTAGTGCAGGAGATTGGGCCATTGCCAGCACTGTGGAGAGCAACACACATTTGGAGTCATCTTGGAGCTCAAAGTGATCTTGGAGCCAGCCACTGTTTGCAACTTTATTGGTCAGGAGATTTGGTTGCTATGCAGTGTGTACATTGTCCCCCACCCCCCTTTATTGTAAAAGGGATTAAGTTTCCAGTTGGGCAATGGCCCATCATTTTTTCCATTATGGTTATCATCCTGATTCACCTGTAGCTTACAAATCCAAGTCTCTCCCTTTTCATTTCACTGGCTGTGGCTGAAGCAGGTGGAGCTGCTTCAGGATGGGGAGCGGATGTGATGTTAGGTTCGGGGTTCAGTCTTGGCCCGTGACCTTGGGCAAGTGACTTTCGCAGCCCTTTGGCAAAAATGGAAATAACAATAATGCATTGCCATGTGGCAAGACTATGAAATGGAAACATATGTATGTATGTTCTCGCTCTTGCTCTTGACACATGTTATTTTACACATGGGTAAACGTAAAGGCCAGTGGCTGTCAAGTTGATTCTGACTCCTGGTGACTCCAGGTGAATCAAAATAGGATTGTACTCCACAGAGTTTAGTATGGCTGTGTCCTGTGATCCATCTTCATTTGAGAATCCACACAGAGAACATACATCAACTCCACGATTTCTACAAGTACAATATAGTGACACTGGTGACATTTCGTTCAACTGGGCAGCCCTTCTCCTCCCTTTCCGGTTGTCCTTCCCTCGCTGGCATAAAACCACTGCCTTCGAAGTCCCCTAGCTGCTCTTTTCAATTGCTAGTGTCAGTCTGATGCCACAGAAAGAGGCAACGCTCAAAGCAGACCTTCTTTACTAGCTAGCACTAAAACATTGATTTAAAAAAAAGTCAAGGGCTGGACTGGAAAACGCTCCCAAGGGCCAGCAAACGATCCCTGAACTAACTACAAGCTTTTCTCTTGTGAACTGTTTTGTTCTGTTCTTTGTCAGTGGTTTGTTTTTGTTGTTTTGTTGTCTGGTTGTATACTGTTGCTTTGTTTTCCTCTGTCTAGTTTTGGTGCATGTTAGTGACTCCACAGGTCTGTCTGAATAGGACAGGCTGGATGAACTATCTGGAGGAAAAACAACGGGACCGACAGTTCCGGGGGGACTTGGGGTGGGGGGGTAGGGGGGGTAAGGAAGTGGTGTTAACAAACCCAGGGACAAGGGAAAAACATGGGACCCCAAATGGTAGAGAAGGGGGAGTGGCAGGCCTGGTGGGAAATGATCAAGGGTAAGGTTGCTTAGAGAAGAGGTATACTCTAGCCCAGGTGGCGATGAAGCATGGTAGTAGGGCAGGAGGAAAGTCAAGGGAGATGGAGGAAAGAGCTCGGAGTCAAAGGGCATTCATGGAGGTCTAGACAAAGACATTTACATGCAAATATATATAGGAGGATGGGGAAATAGATCTATGTGTCTATATTTATCGGTCAAGTATTAAGGTGGCGGAAGGACCTTGGGCCTCTACTCAAACACTCCCTCAATGCATGAATACCTTCTTTTATTAAATTGGAACTCTATGATGCTCACTCTCCCGACACAACGGCTGGAGGCAAAATGGGTGAACAAGTAAATGTGGTGAAGAAAGCTGATGGTGCCCGGCTATCAAAAGAGATAGTGACTGGGGTCTTAAAGGCTTGAAGATAAACAAGCGGCCATCTAGCTCAGAAGCAACAAAGTCCACATGGAAGAACACACCAGCCTGTGCGATCGAGTGGTCCCGAAGGGATCAGTTACCAGGCATCAAAGAACAAAAAATCATATCATTGACTGCACACCTCCATGATAGGATCGCTGAAGACAAATGGGTGCATAAGCAAATGTGGTGAAGAAAGCTGATGGTGCCCGGCTATCAAAAGAGATAGTGTCTGGGGTCTTAAAGGCTTGAAGGTGAACAAGCGGCCATCTAGCTCAGAAGCAAATAAGCCCACATGGAAGAAGCACACCGGCCAGTGCGATCACGAGGTGCCCAAGGGACCAGGTATAAGGCATCATGCAAAAAAAAAAAGATATAAGTGTGTGTATGTATGTGTATATGTATATATGTATGTGTATATATGTATATATATATCATATTAAATGAAGGGGGAAGTGCAGAGTGGAGACCCAAGGCCCAAGTGTCGACCAATGGAGATCCCCTCATAGAGGGGTTTAGGAGAGGAGATGGGTTAATTAGGGTGTGAGGTAGTATCGATGAAGAACACAGCTTTCCCCCAGATCCTGGATGCTTCCTCCCCCAACTACCATGATCCGAATTCTACCTTGCAGGGCTGGATAGGACAGAGGCTGTACACTGGTGCATATGAGGGTTGGAGGTACAGGGAATCCAGGGTGGATGATACCTTCAGGACCAAGGGTGTGAGGGACGATGCTGGGAGAGTGGAGGGTGAGTGGGTTGGAAAGGGGGAACTGATTACAAGGATCCACATGTGACCTCTTCCCTGGGAGAGGGACAGCAGAGAAGGGGGGAAGGGAGACTCCGGATAGGGCAAGATATGACAAAATAACGAGGTATAAATTACCAAGGGCACATGAGGGAGGGGGGGGAAAGGGGAGGGAGGGGAAAAAAAAAAGAGGACCTGATGCAAGGGGCTTAAGTGGAGAGCAAATGCCTTGAGAATGATTGGGGCAGGGAATGTATGGATGTGCTTTATACAATTGATGTATGTATATGTATGGATTGTGGTAAGAGTTGTATGAGTCCCTAATAAAATGTAAAAGAAGAAAAGAGAAAAAAATGATTAGGGCAAAGACTGTACAGATGTGCTTTATACAATTGATGTATGTATATGTATGAACTGTGAAAAGAATTGTATGAGCCCCAATAAATTGTTAAAATAAAAAAAAATTTTTTTAAAAGCCAAAAAAAAAAAAAGTCAAGGGATAATTTGGGTTTAAGGTTTAAAGGGTAATCATTTCATGGGGTTTATCCAGCCTCCATGGCTCCATCAGGTCTCAATTGAGGCTCTTTCAGAAATAGATCTCCAGGCCTTTCTTGCTGGGCTAAACCAGGTACAGTGACTTTCATGGCTGTAAAAATTCCTCCCATCTCCTTCAGGAGATTCCACGGTTTCGTCCTCCTTCAGCTGCATTGCTTGGTGTGTGTGAGCCAAAGGCCTGAGCTGTGTCTCGGGAACATGATGCAACACAACCTCGCCGACTCATGGATCAGCTTGCTAGTTCAGGCTCTGCAGACCGCTGGAGTTGCCTTGCAAGAAAAGAGCAGCTGTTCCGCCCAGGAGAAAATTTGTTTCTTTAATATGAAATCCATTCCTCGCTGCTCGAGATCCTTGCCTTGCCCTCGGCACCGTCACTTTTTCATGTGAACGCTGGATCACGACATGACCTTTGGGAAGAGATTTAAAATAACATTTACATTCAGTGTACGCAGTACCAACACTGCTCCCGATTCAGCTCAAGTGAAGTCAAGCGTGGTGAGAGCCATGCTCCAGTGCTCACACTTGCAGCCAACAGTGGCTCCGCACGGATGTGGCCGTACACGGTAAGACACACACCCCTTCAACATCAGTTATTAAAAGGTGCGTTTTAGAATTAGTAGTGAAAACCTGTCTTGATAAGGAGCCTTTCAACAGCAAGTGACAGTAAACGCAATCCACACAGAATTAAGCGAAGTAGAGAGCTATTGGCCCATAGGCGTCCAGATTTGGGTATGGCTGGATTCCGGATTCAGGATATCATCAGGACTCAGTTTCTTGCAATTTCTCTTTTCTGGCCATTTCTTCTATCAGGTTAGCTTCCATCTAGCTTCTGCTTCCGATCTCACATAATCCATCTGTGAGTGAGAACTGACTGATGACTGAGTATATGTAGAACATGACTCCTACGAGGCGTCGTGTTGGCACAATGGTTGGAGCAGTCGGCTGCTAACTAAAAGGTGGGCAGTTTGAACCCACCAGCGCCTCCTTGAGAGAAAGATGCGGCAGTCTACTTCTGTGAAGATCACAACCTTGGGAACTCTATGGGTCAGCGGTACGGCCTCCCTAGGAGGTCACTCTGAATCAGAACTGACCTGACCATGGTCGGTTGGTTTGGTTGATGTAGCCTCGGTATCATTTTGGGTTTCAAGTCCGGCAAAGTGGTGTCGGTGTCTCACTAACTCTCTCTCCCTTTTGTTGTTTTTTGTTTGTTTGATTTTTGACGTGAGTCTCAATGCCTCTCATTGGCTCTGCTAAATCACATGACCAGCCCTGGCCCAATCACTGTGGTTATATCAAGGTCAGATACTGCACCCGGGCTTGAGACAATTTACTGGGTGCCCAGCACTGCTGGGTGTCCCAGAGGGAAAGGAGAATGACTCTGGGGAGCAAAAACCATAAAACAGCAACACAGTTGGGGTGCAGTCATACAGCAGATCGCCAGGCCTTGCTTCAGAATCCCCTCTGAGCAGACTCAAACCTCCTAACTCTTGGTTAGCAGCCAAGAAATTAAATGCTGGCACTCAGCAAGGGCTCACACAGAAGCAATAGCTGTAGGTGACAGGTTGGCTGAAGGGGATTAGGCAGAGCCAAACCCTGGTAGCTTTAGCCTAGATCAGTGGTTCTCAACCTTCCTATTGCTATAACCCTTTCAGACAGTTCCTCATGTGGTGGTGACCCCCAACCATAAAATTATTTTCGTTGCTACTTCATCACTGTAATTTTGCTACTGTGATGAATCAGGTGACCCCTGTAAAAGGGTCGTTCAACCTCCAAAGGGGTCACGACCCACAGGTTGAGAACCACTGGCGCTAACCCAGGGTTTGCTCCTCTCCAGGTCAGTTTCAGCCCTGTGGTCTAACTGCTGTGCCCCGCAGGAGATGAGCTCAGCGGAGGCCCAACCCGATCCTTCTGAGTCAGCACACAGCCTTCCTCCCCAAGCAGATGAGATGGCACTGACTCAGCCGACGTGAGCTGGATGCTGCCTGGAACGTTAATAAGCCTTGGAGGCAAGAAGTTCCTCCTGTGATGTGGGCTTGGGCCGTGAGTGGGTGGGAATGAATGAGAAAGTGGGAACACCGTGATTCCCAGAGCTTTTAGGAAGTTCAGGTGCAGGAAAAGAAAGAGGGAGGGGCTAGGGAGGAGCAGCAATTGGGAGAGGCTGGGACTGTGAGTGTTTTCTGCAAATGGTCTCGTGCTGCCTGGTTCTGGAGGTGTGCTCCAAGACCTCACCATCGTGGACCCCCATCTCAGCGCTCCTGCCCCGAGCGCTCTGAGCCCCTGGAAGGCCCCAAGCGGCTCTGTCGCCCCATGCTAGCACGGCCATTTCTTTCGGACCCTCTTCCAGCTCTGCCCATCTGTGCTGTGGTGGCTTGTGTGTTGCTGTGATGCTGGGATGTGGCGCACCGGTATTTCAAACACCGCCACAGTCCCCCACCGAAGGCTGGCTCCAGGGGAGCATCTAGACTAAGACACACTAGGAAGAAAGGCCTGGAAACCGGCTTCTGAAAACCAGGCCATGAAAACCAGTGCTTCTTGTATCATCTTACCATCTCTCTCGTTTTTGACACGTCGTCAGTTGCTGACCTGCTTTAGTGAAGCACAGGACTGACGAGGGTTGGGGAGACCCTTGGTGAATGGGGGGTGTCACAGTAGCAGTCAGTGTTTGCTGGTGGCGATTGTGAGAATGACACAGGACCAGATATGTCATCAGAGTCAGCTTGATGACAGCCATCCAGCCATCTTTTTTCAATCCAGCTCTGCCAATCTGTTTCTTTCCAACCTGTTTCAAGACTCAGGATAGGAAACACTGAAATATTGGCTCCCTTCTTCTCCCGCCCTTCCTGAACCACCTCACCATAAACCACCTTGAAAACCCATGTCTTCTCCAAGTGGGGGCTGTGGAAGAACAGGGCAGGGAGTGGTTAAGAGGGCAGGAGAGGGTACATACTGGAAGGCAGAGTGGCAGGGGCGGCAGAGCATGTCCATGGAGGGCTTCTTACACCCACTCCGAGGCTAGCTGGAATTCAGCCCTGAGCACCAGCTGTGCCAAGTCTGTACCAGGAGTTACAAACCCACATAAGACATTGTCCCTGCCTCTGGGGAGCTCAGCATCTCGTCAACAATAAGAAAATCATCACTTATCTTGGAAGGTGGGAGTGCCTTTAGGTTGGGCTCTAAGATGCAGAGCTTGATACAGGGATCTGAGGAGTCCAGGTTAATTGAAGCAAAATATCTGTAAGGGATGGTGTTCCTTTCCCAGCGCTGCTGCAACAAATGACCACAAGCCGGGTGGTGCAAACAACAGAAATGTATCCTCCCAGCATTCTGGAGGCCAGGAGTCCAGCACCAAGGTACGCTCTTTCTAAAGCAGTGGTTCTCTACCTTCCTCATGCTGTGACCCTTTCAGATAGTTCCTCATGTGGTGGTGACCCCCCCAACCATAACATTATTTTTGTTGCTACTTCATCACTGTCATTTTGCTACTGTTATGAATCAGGTGACCCCTGTGAAAGGGTTGTTTAACCCCAAAGGGGTCGTGACCCACAGGTTGAGAACTGCTGCTCTAAAGGCTTTAGGAAAGATCCTTCCTTGCTTCTTTCCAACTTCTGCTATTGCCAGAAATCCTTGCATTCCTTGACTCATTCTAATCTCTGCCTCTAATTTCTTCACCCTATGTGTTAGGCTGGGTTTTCTGGAGAAGGAAAACCAGTGAAGCTTATACATATATACACAGAGAGAAACTGATCTCAAGAAAATGGTTCAGTAAATGAATGAATGAATGAAAGTGGTTCTCACAATTGTAGAAGCGGCATCTCTAATTTGAGTTCTGTGGGTCAGATGTTAAGCTGGAGGCTTCTCCTGACTTCTGTAGCTTCACAGACCAGTGAACCCAAGATCAGGAGGACATAATGGGCTGATAACAGGCTGCAGGGGTGCATGAATCCAAGGCCAACCGGTCAGATGGCAGGTCAGATTACAGGCCACTGATGGCTCCCAGGTTTGGCAGGCATTGGCTCAAGTACATATAACCGGAGGTTGATGAGCCAGATGGCAGGATCTAGACCTAGCAAGAAGCAAGAACGCTTTCCCACGGCATCAACTTTATAGGAGGTAGGCCACACCGCCAAGGAAATTCCCTGTCAATTGCATCATGGCTGTGGCCTGAATAAAGGGCTGGCCCTCTGCCCTAAGTGCATGTCGAAAGACACACTGGGCGCATGAGGAAAACCTCAGTGAAAGGGAACAAACAGCAGAAAATTATGTAAGCAAATCGAGCCTGATGGTCCAAACCAGAAAGCCGAGAGAGATCACTGTGAATGTCCTTCTTCTGACATCGGTTTGTTGGTTTCTTCGGCAGTCCGGGGTCATTCCCTGCATTTTACTTCAGTGTTCCTCTTCATAGTTTCATTGACACTTCATCCACCTCTCATACAATTCCAAGTTTACCCTCTACGTGACTTCTCCAGTTTCAGAGGTCTGGTTGCATCAGGGTAGGTCCAAGTGGCTTCTCCAGCTCAGGGCACTAGGTAGTTCCATGTGTCTTGTCAGCTGCAATGTCTCCCAGGGAGTGAGCAGAGAGGGGGAAGTGTCTCCTGCCTCCAAGGAAGACATGCGGGATTTCCCAGAATTCGCAGCAGAAGGCCATGCCCACCCACAGGCCTCATTGGGCATGATCTGATTGACAGGCTAGACTCCACCCCTTCACTCTTAATCCTTAAACTGACAGCGATTATATAACTACCACACAGGGCAAGTCAACAACACCCTGTTCAGTTGGGTGAAATCAGGCCCCAAGTGATGCAGAACTGAAATGATCAAAAAGGGACAGAGTGTGGGGCTGATACCCAGGGCCCAGGCCAACCGGAAGTGACATCAATTTCCACTACACCAGCGTTTTGGAAGTTGAAAGAACGTCTAACAGAAGGGAAGCCGTGGAGAGGAGTGAGCGAAAGACTTGGAGTCAGAAAAGAAGACGGCTTGGGCTCAGGGCCTAGCTCCACCTCGCCAGCACGCCACCCCTGGGCAAGTCACCCCCTCCCCAGGCCTGTCCCAGGGTCAGCTGAGATAGGCGCCGTGTAAAAAGGCTGTCTAAATGTTGGTTACTCTGAGCGCTCACCACGCTCATCGTGCCTCCAAATTAAGCCCACAGCTCCGAGAATCCCTGACGCAGACTCAGTTGTCTCAGGTTACCATTTGGCACCGAGCAAGTCAAGAACTTACGAGCTGACACAGACAGGCGGTGTCGGCGCCAAGGTGCCAACCCATCCAAGTGACGGACAGGGCCGTTGTCATCAGTGGAACCAGCCCAAACCCGGCTTCACCCTGCAGTTCAGGTGTGGGTCTGTTCCTGGGAAGTCCTTTTCCATGCAGTGTCCAAAATGAACTTCCAAGTAAGGGACAGCTGGGCGCATCCCTGGTGGTGCAAGTGGTTAAGCGCCGGGCCTACTTGTTAAAAGGCTGGCGGTTCGAATCCACCCAGAGTTACCTTAGCAGACCTGGAAATCTGCTTCCCCAAAGGTCACACTTACAAACCCTAAGAAAGACAGCCAGCCACGAGTTTGAGCTGACCGGACAGTACGGAACAATGACTGATGTTTCCAAAGAGACCTGCTGGTGCAGCAGCTGGCGTTCGGCTGTTCAGACCCATCCGTGGCTCCTCAGGAGAAGCGCCGAGCTCTCTGCTTCCATAAAGACCGCAGCCTGGAAGTGCTATTGCTCTAGGGGACTCCCGCTCTGTTACGTGGGGTTGCTCTGCTTCAGAGTGCTCTCGGAGGTAAGAATTGTGGTTCTGTGGGAGCAGTGATGGTCAGTGGTAGAATTCTCACTTTACTTTGGCTTTGACCTGGGTTCGATTCCCAGCCAATGAACCTCCTATGCAGCTAAGTCCCACCTGTTCCATGGAGGCTTGCAGGTGGTTACAATGCTGAACAGGTTGCGTAGGACTTCCAGCCAAAGACAGTCCTAGTGGGTTCCATCTGAAAACCAGCCCATGGAAAACCAGGTGGAGGCCAGGATCACGGGGATGCATGGTGCTGGGCTGGGCAGCACTGCGTTCTGTGCAGTCAAGTGAAATGCCTTGGTATGGTTGGTCTTGTGAGACCCCCACCACCACCACCACATGACTGGGTGGGAAGCCTACACATTAGGTGTAGAAGCCTCTCATTTGGCAATTGGCCAGTTTTGCCAGACCACTGATTATAAAGCAAGCCAATTCAGAAGCAGGCAGGGAGAGTCCCATGACCCTCTGGAAGGAAGGGCCAGCAGTGGGGCACGTGTGAGATCCCCGTGTGAAGTGGCAATGGCTTTGGGTGAAAAAGCACTGAGACCACGAGACAGTACAGCTGGCTTTCTGGCCCACACAATGAGTAAAGCTGTGTACTTTGGGGGCTACCTTGCAGAGCAGGGAGCTCTTTGGGCCTTTACCAGTGCGGAAGGAGCTTTGTGACACTTGCCCAAACAGGCCAGGGGGCAGGGCACCGGTAAGCTGAGGACCAAAGGGAGACACACAGGCCTACCAGGGTGGCTGAGAAAAGGCACTTTAAAAGTACTATATCCTTAGTGTTTCTTTATCCAGCCCTGTAACCCGTTAACGTCCCTAATCAGTCCCATGATTGGATTGTCTGCAAGTTCTGATCATGGAACCCAGCAGAGAAGTAGAATGCCGTGGGAGGGATGGTGAGTGTCAGAATAGGACAGAGAAGGGTGGAGGCACATCTGGAATCATCCTCAGGCAGCTGTGGAGAGTCTCCATCTCCCTTGTGTAGCCCCCACGCCAGACCCTCACCACGAGTTAGGGGCGACCAAAGTGCTTTCCACAGTGGGGGCAGAATTATACTTTCACATGAATCCCCCCGCTATTTGGTGGAGGATGTGCTGAAAGTGACACAGCCAGGGTGCAGGGGAGCAGGTGGGAATCCGATGCAGTGACCCACTGCATGACCGTCCCACAATGCAGTGACTCAGGCAAGGCGGTGAGCCTTGGAAATATGCAGCCAAGTCTTGGGAGATAGAGGGCAGCTAGGAACCAGTGCCTCCAGAGCAAGATGGCAGCAAGCTATGGATGCCCGATGCAGGGTATGGTGGGTGAGGGCAATGAGATAGGAGGAAGGAGTTTTTGTTGTGACTCAGCTTGATCTTCTTCGTGACACTGCTGGGCAGGGCTGAGTGACACGCTGAGTCAGATGGCGTGGAGGAGGGTACGTCACCAGTTCTGTTTCAGGAGGAGTCTGTGGGCAGTGGCGGCCTGGCCCAGGGATTTTAGGAACCTGGATGGAAAAGCTGGCACTGGTTTGCAGCAAGCCGTGGCCAATGGAAATAGCCCGGACCATCTTGCGAGCACCATGCTCAGTGAACAGGGCACCAAGGGGAATGCAAAGCCAGAGAACATCTGCTGTGGATGATGTGCCAGGCTGCTGCCAACATGCCTCTCAGCAAGCCCGAAATAGGCCATGATCTGATGTCCCTACACGTTCCCTCAAACCTTTGAGCTGCATCATTAGCCATTTGTGTTGATGAAGAAAGCGGAACACAATCTGCCAGCCTTGGTGCCCTTAGAACTCCAGGGATAAAGCTGGAAGCAGGAGCAGGTTGGCTGAGCTCCCCGCTGCTCCCGGCTGGGCAGCACTGTGCAGTCAGTCCATCTTGCCTTCAGCTGTAATTCCCTCCTCTCCCCAACTTGCATGCCACCCCAGAGCCTTCTAACTGCCTCTCTTTGCGCAGTCAAGCCTTCCAAAGGGGTGAAAAGAACCACTCACTTTGTGTTAGTTTTCCAGTCATTTGTCCGAGCCTCCATGGCGTGGACAGGGAGATATGCCAATCGAATGCTGTTTTAAGAACAGATTCTCTGCAGTAAGGACTGTGGCCAACCGAGGGTCTCTGGGACCTTTGGGGTCTGCCTTAGCTTTAGAACTGAAGCCACGCTCTTCTTGGGGTGGTCTTGGCCACTGGGCAAGCTGGTGGTACACAGACCTAGCCATCTTCACCTGTATGAAATTTTTAGGGTCACTATTACAAATTAGGGCAAACGATGTAGTTTAAAGAGCTGACTAGATCATTTCAAAGGGAAGCTAGCAAACACAAAGTAAAATATTAAAAAGAAATGTGCAAAGACCTAGAGTTAGAAAACCAAAACAGAAGAACACAGTTAGTATAGCTTAAGCTGCTTTCAGCTCAAGAAAAAAATTCAAGTTGCAATATCAAAAGATTCTATGGGCAAAATATTGAATGATGCAGAAAGCATTAAAAACGGAAAGAATACACATAGTCTGTGTTTAGGCCACCAAAAAGAACTAGTTGACATTCAATCGTTTCAAGAGGTAGCATACAAGTAAGAACCAATGGTACTTAAGGAAGAAGGCCAAGCTGTCATGAAGGCCTAAGTCAAAAACAAGGCTCCAGGAATTGATGGAGTACCCATTGAAATGTTTCAACAAGCTGATAAAACACTGGAAGCACTTATTCATCTATGCTAGGAAATTTTGAAGACAGCTACTCGGCCAACTGACTGAAAGAGACCCATATTTGTACCCATCCCAAAAGCGGTGGCCCAACAGAATGGTCAAATTATAGAACAATATCACTGATATCATATGCAAATTAAATCTTGCTGAAGGTCATCAACAATGGTTGCAGCAATACATTGATTGACAAGGTGCTGCCAGAAGTTCAGGTGGATGCAGAGAAGCCCGTGGAACAAGGGATCTCATTACTGATGTCAGATGGATCTTAACTGAAAGTCGAGAACACCAGGAAGATGTTTACTTGTGTTTTATTTACTATACAAAGGCGTTTGACAGTGTGGCTCATAGCAAACTGTGCATATGTAGCCTTGAGAGCAATGAGGATTGCAGGTCTCTTAGTGGTGCTTACGGGAAACCTGTACATGGCTCAAGAAGCAGTTTTGTGAACAGACAAGAGAAGACTGCATAGTTTAAAATCAGGCAAGGTGTGCACCAGAGTTGTATCCTCTCACCATACTCATTAAATCTGTATGCTGAGCCAATAATCAGAGAAGCTGGACTATATGAAGCAGAATGCAACATCAGGATTGGAGGAAGGCATATTAACAAGCTGCAGAAATAAGCAGACGGCACATCTTGCGGCTGAACCTAGAAGGACTTGAAGTACTTGCTGATGAAGATCAAGGATTGTAGTCTTCTTTATGGATTACAACTCACGGTAAGGAAGACCCAAATCCTCACAATTAGACCACTAGGTAGCATCATGATACATGAAGAAAAGAGAGAATTTGTCAAGATTTTTTCTTGTTTTGGATCCACAGTGGCTGTTTATGGAAGCAGCAGTCAGGAGACCAGAGGATAGATTACATTGGAAAATCTGCTGCACACGACTTCTTAAAAGTGTTGAAAAGTAAGGATGTTCCCTTGGGGCTCAGGTGCACCTGACCTTAGCCATGGTGTTTTCAGTGGCTTCGTAGGCATGTGGAAGGTGGACACTGAATAAGGAAGACCTAAGAAAAATGAATGCATTTG
Source organism: Tenrec ecaudatus (assembly GCF_050624435.1). NCBI lineage: Eukaryota > Metazoa > Chordata > Mammalia > Afrosoricida > Tenrecidae > Tenrec > Tenrec ecaudatus. The sequence continues at coordinate 10,644,971 of NC_134535.1, forward strand.
AACCACGTGAAGAATAGTGACGTACGTACCATGGACCGCCAACAGAGCAAACAGATCTATCCTGGAAGAAGTGTGGTCGGAATGCTCCTTAGAGGCAAAGATGGCAAGACTTTGTCTCAAGTACTTTGGACATATTGTCAGGAGAGACCAGTCCCTGAGGAAGCACATCATGCTTGGTCAAGTGGAGGAGCAGGGGAAAAGAGGAAGGCCCTGGACGAGATGGATTGACACAGTGGCTGCAACGATAGGAACATTGAGGACAGGGCAGGACTGGGCTGTGTTTCATTCTGCTGTACTTGGGGTTGCTGTGAGTCAGAACCGACTCGCTGGCATCTAACAACAACAAACCATTCCCCAGCAGCAGGTGCAGTTCAGCCAGTATTCTAGTATGGTCCATACAGTTTTCGTTGGCTGATTTTCTAAAGTAGATCACCAGGCCTTTTTTCCTCATCCATTTTTATCTGGAAGCTCCACTGAAACCTGATCAGCATCATAGCAACATACAAATGGGTTCCACCAACAGATGGGTTCTAGCTACACATGAGATGTGTTGGCCAGGAAATGAACACGGGCCTCCCCCAGCGAAGACTGAGGATTGTTACCATGGAAACAGGAAAGCCTCCTGATGCAATCTACAGCTACCCTGTGTCCAGATCAGGTCACACCCCCAGCTCCTGCAGATGAGAACTTCCGCCTGTCTTTTGGAAGGACCCAAGCCAGTTCGTGACACGGTCCAGTGTGAACTTCTTTGTTCTAAAGCGCCCCACGGGCCTGGCAGAGCCCATGCTAGGTACTGGGCCACATTCTGATAACCCGGCCATGCAGACATGCCTCAGAAATGCTGTGGGGTTAGGTCGAGACCAGTGCAACAACAGCGCGAATATCACCATCAAGTGAGTCACATGGACTGTTCCGTTTCCCAGCACTTGTAAAAGCATGTCTGTGCTATACTGTAGTCTAGTGTGCAATAGCATGATGACATGCCTGAAATACCATGAGCGGGGCCAACGTGTGTCACAGAGACACATTCTGCGAGCCGGTACTTTTGTAAAAATAGTGTCAATAGACCTGCAGGGTGGCCACAAACCTTCAATTTGTAAAACACGCAGTATCTTCGAAGCACAATAAAGTGAGGTGCAATTGTAATTCCCTTTTGCTATCACTCCACAGCAAACACTTTGCACATACAACCTGCGACACTCCGCCGCCTCATCTGCCAAACCCCACTGCTATCAAGTCCGTTCCACTTCCTAGCGGCCATCTACAGGGTTCCCGAGACTGTAAATCTTTATGGGAGTAGACAGCCTCACTAGTACCTAGCTCTTTAAGGATGAATAACAAAGCAATGTGTAGTAAATACATCGCTTAATGCTTGGCACGCAGTAAGCTTCACATTTGTGGCAGTTCATAGCTAAAGTAAATGTTTTCAAAGCTGACAATGAATAAGGAAGACTGGAGGATTGTTGCCTTTGAGTTATGGTGTTGGCAAAGAATATTGACTATGCCAGGGATTGGCCCCAAATGAAAATATCTACCTTGGAAGTTTGACCAAAATACTGCTGAGAAGTGAGGGTGACAAGATTTTGCCTCACATGCTTTGGACCTGTGATCGAGAGGGACCTGTCCCTGGAGAGAACATCATGCTTATATCCAAAGAGGGATGGATTGACACCGTGGCTGCAACAATGGGCTCAAATATGCACTGGTCGGTTGGGTAGTGCAGGACAGGGCAATGTTTCATTCTGAGGTACTTGGGGCTATTATGCATTGGAATCAACTTGACAGCCCCTAATAACAATTGTCCTGTCCTTGCCCTGCGCTCCCCACTTCTCTGTGAGGCTGAATAATGCAGGAAAGGAACATTTTGTGCTTTCCCGATGGGAGAGAGCTGTTTAAGTGCCATGTCTTTTTTTTTTAACACTAGTCTTTAACAAGATCAATAATTCACACAGCAGACATTTACTCTGTGCCTTCCATGTCCTGGGTACTGAGTTGGATGAGATGGCACAGCCCCAAACCCAAACTCACTACCATCGAGTCAACGCTGACTCATAGTGACCTCCGGTGGGTTTCTGAGACGGTTACTGTTGATGGGAGCAGGAAGCCCCGTGTTTCTCTCGAGAAGCTGCTGGTGGGTTTGAACCGCTGACCATGCGGATCGCAGCCCGACACATCGCTACACTACCAGGGCTCTGGGGCGACACAGAGGAGTAAAATATTCCAAAGAGCGCCCGTTAAAGGTCATCTTAGGAACAGTAATCGTCGGGCAGTGTGGCAAGTGAAACAGAGGAGGAAAGAGTGAGCACCGTGACTGCTCAGAGACGGCAACGGGATGGTACAGGACAGGGCAGCATCGTATCATACTGCATAGAGGGTTGCTATGGGTCAGAACCGACTCCGCAGAACCGAGCCACAACAACAAACGACAACCTAGAGCAAATGTTAGAACACTCACAGAGGTGTCAGACATAACTGAATTCATATTGTGGATCCTTCTGTGTACATGGGTACTTTAAAGCACAACAGCAACATATACCTTAAGTGATTTGGGGTCATTATGGGAACACACAGAACAAGGCCAAACGGGACCCGTTGCAGCTCACAGTCACCAGCAGATCCACCCACCGGTGATCCAGTATCTCTAAGGCTGGAGTCCTGAGAGAAGCCAAACGAGTGAAGTTTATGTATGCACGTATCAGGAGAGGTCTATGTCAAGGAAACGGCTCACCCAGTTGTAGAGTCTGTGGGTCAGATGTCATAGTAGCAGGGCTTGGTGAATCCATGGTTGACGGGTCAGATGGCGAGCTTCTGGCTGCCAAGGTGAATGGATCCAATGTCAGTGGGTAAAATGGCAGGCTGTTAATGACTCCCAAGGTCAGCCAGCATTACAGCGGGCCACTGACTTTAAGTCCAAAGAACCAGAGGTCAGATGACAAGCCAGAGGAAGGATCCAGACCCAGCAAAAAGCGAGCAAGCGTTCCCACAGCACCCACTTACACTGGAAGCAGGCTACCCACCAAGAAAACTTTCTTTCAATTGATTGGATGCTCGCAATAGGTCTCATCATGGAAATGATGACATCATATTACATCACATCATGGAGGATTTCTAAGTCTTCACTGCCAAACCACTGAAAATCTGGCACAGCCTAGTTGACACCAAACCTTATTTCTCATACCAGGGTACTGTAATAACCAGAGCCACTCATTTCTCTAAGCCTAGCTTCCCTGTGTTAGTCAAGCATCATGGGAAAGAGCCAGACTCTGAGGTCAGAGTGTCCAGGTTTGAATCTTGGATCTAAGTCTTTGTAACTGTCTGACCTTGATCGAATTACTCATTTTCCTTATTGCTAAGAGAAAGATAGGATTATGATAGCAATTTTAATAAGATATTGTTTTTGTTAACCACTATCAAGTCAGCCCCCTACACAGGGCAACCGGATGGGTAATGGAATGAAATGCTGCCCTGTGCTGGGCCATGCTCACCATTTGTTGCTGATTGGACCCTTGTGATCTATCAGATTTTAATTGACTGATTAGGGAAGCAGATTGCCAGTTGTTTCTTCCTAGGTAATCACCTTTTAAAATTCCTTTCTTGCTTGTACTGCCCTCTCCATATACCTGCTTTCCCCTTCAGAAAAACATTTCCCAAAATGTCTTCCTTCTCTGTATCTCTCACATCCCACTCACTCCCTAATCCACGGAAGTCTGGCTCCCACTTGAACGCATCCCAATACACTGCTTCTGCTGAGACACTTGGTTGAATCCAAAGGTTTTTCAGTCTCGTGGTAACTCAGTTTTCAGTATCCTTCAGTGTAGGGGGCTCCACCTTGTTGAGCCCCTCCATTTCATGGCTCCTGAAACATCACCTTCTCTGAGTTGTTTTTTTTCTCACACTCCTTTAGTTTTTGTCTGGATTCTTTGGCAAAGAATGAATACCGCTCTATCCAACCTTTGAATATTAGTCTGTGTGTCTGTCTGTCTCTCTCTCTCTCTCTCTCTCTCTCTCTCTCTCTCTCTCTCTCTCTCTCTCTCTCTCTCTCTCTCACACACACACACACACACACACACACACACACACACACACACACACGCCTCTTTCTAGGTGAGCAAATCCAACAATAAAACCCCAAAGCCATTCTTGTAAGTCAGTTCTGCGTCATGGCCACCTCTTGTGTGATGGAGTAAAACAGATCCTTAGAATTATCTTGGCCATAATATTACAGAAGCAGATTACCAGGCCTTTCTTCCACAGTGCTACTAAGTAATGGTTCAAAGCCCCCAGCTTTCAGGTTACTACTTGAGTGAAAACCATTTGTACCTCCTATGTCTGTTAATCTACCTGAGATCACAGGGTGTTTTTCCCCCTCCACTGAGTCACTTTCTTTCTTTTTAATAATATTTTATTGTGATCCTTGGGGAAGGTTTATCTGAAGGGGGCTTTGAAAAGTTCAAGGAAAAACTCAATTATCTTTTCATTCTGTTTGTCCACTAACTTTTTGAAGGACCCTCATACTACAAATTAGGCTCTCATTTGATCATTTCTATTCAAGCGCTTCAGAAACCTTCATTATATTTTCTAAAACGTGTTAACATTCTTGTTAAGTGTGTTCTGGGTGTTCTGTTTCCCATGCTCTAGCTTCCCAGCCCCCCCCTTCCCCCCGCCACTGCCATTTGTCTTCTCATCTTTGCCTCTGAGCAATCGTTGACCTTTGGGTCCTGCAGAAATGATTTTCTTTAGCGGAGCTCAGGAATATTCTTTATTTTGTGTGCTGGTCTGTTCTTTCTCTAAAAGGTACTCGGCGGAAATAATTTCAGTTCAAGGTTTTATGAGAATGTCAGAGTCCTCTGGGCTCAGCTAGTGCTCTGTGTATGGGCTTTTTAAGAATTGGAGATTTGTTCCACATTTTTCTCTCGTCTGTGTCCACCTACTGTGTACCTGATCAGAACACACCTATCTTTATGTACATGTATGTTATCGGTATACCCACTCCTCACCATTGGCATGGCTACCGTTCAAAGACTAGGCTGCTGAAATTGTCTTATGTGAAAATGGAGGATGGTCAGATCAGGCCGCAAAACGAAAGGAGACAACATCATGACATAGTTGCCAAACTATAGCGTTACATAACTGCCAAACCAAACTGAGGCTCATGGCCCAGCAAAATTGACATATAACTGTAGTGATCACAGCCAGTGTTTCTCTCACCACCCTTTGGCATTTGTTACTCCAGATGGCCCTCAGTGTACAAAATAGCCGGGCAGTGGATGTTTTAAATGTAAACTGTCAGACAATGAGGTCGTGGGTAGGTACGTGAGGAGTAGGTATACTTCTCCCTATACACACAGACACACTCCCCTGTGCCGATTTGTATTAGGTCAGGTTCTCTAGACAAGCAAAAGCATGATTTATTTATGTTTATATTAAGAAATGGCTCACACAGCTGTGGCAGTAGATAAGTCCAAGCTGGCTCAAGTCAGTGGGTGAGATGTAAGCTGAAGCCTCCTTCTGTAGCTGCGGGGACTGAAGAACAAGGTGCAGGAAGATGAAGCAGGGAGACCATAGGCTGGTTCATTGCGGAGCTGAATGAATCCAAGATCAGATGAAGGAATTCAAGGTTGGCAGTCTGCTGATGGCTTCAGGTGATACAACAGGAGGCTGATGAACCAGATGCAGGGTCTAGATCCAGCAGGAGCAGTGAGCTACTTCTGCACACTGTCAATCTACAGTAAATGTGGGCCAAGCCCTGACGGAAACCTCCCTCAATTGTATCAAGCCTCGGACCAGATTCACTGCTAGGCTGCTTCCCAGGAGATCACATCATGGAGTTGACTACACTATGTTAGCTCATATTATGGAAGAATCCTGGCCCAGCCAAGTTGACCTAAAACCTAAGGATCGCACCATTTACTGTACACATCTATGTCAGTATGCCTACATGTGTCCATACCAGACACTCATTTTTTTAGTCAATGTTGGTGTTGTTGCAAAAATAGATATATAATATTCTTTTGCTGAAACATCTTTTTCTCTTGTGCCCTTTTTAGAGGCATTGGTTACTTTAGCTCCGATCTAGTTATTTTAGAAAGCACCTCAGATTTAAACCCAACAAACAGGAAAAAGCACAGCAGTTTCTAGTTAATCGATTCTGTCTCCTGCTGACGCCATGTGCAGGTCAGAGTAGAACTGTGCTCCACAGGGTGTTCAGAAGCAGCTCACCAGGACTTTCTTCTGAGGTGCTTCTAGATGGACTTGGACCACAGATCTTTCTGTTAGCCACGAGCATGTTAACCATTTGCACCACCATGGGACCCCATCTTACATTCACACTACTTGCATTTCTAAAGAAGAACCTTGAATTCTTAACTTGCGAGGGGTACCCCCCCCCAAAAAAAAAAACTAGGAGAAAACTCTACTGGGAAGAGCTTTAGCAGTACGTCTTTTTTCCTGCTGGGCGAGCATCCAGCAACTCTGTCTGAGTTAGTGCACTCAGTGGCATCACCTGGGAAGGTTCTCTCTGGTCCCTGTGAATTTTTTGGTGAAAGTGGTTTCCCTTGAACCCTGTTTTTTGTGATGGTTAATGTAAGAGAACAGCATGTGGCTATGAAATTTTGTTTCTTGCTCTGGAAAAATGCTGCAGAAACTGCTGTGATGTTGAACACAACTTATCAGGACAGGGCTATTGGGAAAGCTCAAGCGAATGAGTAGTTGTCTCATTTCAAAAATGGTGCAATGTTGATTGATGACAAACCTCATTCTAGACCTCCATCAACTTCTCAAACAGACAAAAATGTCAACTTATAGTGCATTTGGCATTTGTTCCACCAGGTCAAACTGTTAATCAAGCTCTCTATTTAGAGGTTCTGAAAAGGTTGCGTAACAATGTGTGACAAAAAAAGGCCTGATTTGTGGCAGGGGGGAACTGGTTTTGCCACCATGACAATGCACCTGCTCTTGCAGACATCTCAGTGCGCCAGTTTTTGGCAGAAAACAGCATGCCTATCTTGCCCCATGTACCTTACTCATCTCATCTTGCTCTGTGTGACTTCTTTTGTTTCTTTGAATGAAGAGGGACTTGAAAGGACAGCAATTTTTCAACGAAGAAGAGGTGAAGAAGAAAATAAGGGAGGTGCTGTCAGCCATCCAAACAGACGGGTTTGAAAAATGTTTCCAAGAACGGAAGTGCAGTTTTGACAAATGTATTAAGTGCAATGGAGAGCACTTTGAAGATGATATGGTTATTTTATTTTAAAAATTAAATATATAGCTTTGGGGGGAAATTCCATTTTTTCCAGGGGTTGGGGTACCCCACCATATAATGGATCCCTTTCTTAGTCTTTCCTCTCAGTAAATGGCTCTCTCACTTCTGCTTTTAGTAACCCAGGTACTAAAGAGCCTGTGTGATCCTTCTGTTCCATTGTGGGCAGGTCAAATCCATGGACAAGCCTTATTGGTTCTGCCTCAACGTATACGTTGATCTTGCTGTAGTCCAGTCACCCAAGCCTTCTTCCTGTCTCTTGAGTATATCTTAAACTCTCATCCGGAATTTTCTTGCTCTCCTTATCCCCAAATCTGTCTCCTAATTGGTTCATACACATCCTAGAGGTTCCAACTCAAATGCCTCCCTGCTATCAGCGGGCTGATTTCCTGTTTGCCCCTTCAAACCCACTCCCCAGCATTATCCACCCCTCTCTGGGTCCCCAAAGGTTAGCCCAAAGGACTGCACAGACAGGCAGGAAATCAAAGGGCCAGGAAGAGAGCAGGCAGGTCATATAGTCCTCAGATTCCCTCTCTGCCAACCTCCTGCAGACTGGCACCATCCTTCAGTGAGGGCCAATGCATTCATGACAGTCCTGGGTTTTAATCACAGTTTCTCTTTCTGGGCTCTGATAAAGACTCATTTTCATGAGTCCAAAGGAGCCCTGGTGGTGCAGTGGTGAAGCTCTATGAACCAAAAGGTCATCAGGTCCCACCCACCAACTACAGCACCCTAGGAGAAAGATGCCACGGCCTCGGAAACCCTATGGGAGCATTTCTACTCCATCCTACAGGATTACTGTGAGCTGGGATCTACTCTATGGCGACTGGGTTTTCTCTTGGTCCTCCAGCAATGGTGCTCTGCTGTATTAGCCTCAGGGCACTGCTGCCCCTGCCCTGGTGGGGTTATCTTCACTGGGTCCAGCACTACATGTGACAACCTCCCACTTGTCTGTCAATTTGTCACACTGTGGGGATGAATACAGATTGGTGCGCTGCTGAGATGTTGAAAGCCCTATCACTGGCATTTCAAACACTGGTGGGGCCATCCAAAGGGATCGGGTTTCAGCAGAGCTTCCAGGCTAAGAGCAGACTGTGAAGAAGGAATAGGCTGCCCTTTCAGAGGAAATATTCACTGAAAACCCTATGGGAGCCTGGAGATATTGTCAGTTCCCTAAAACCTAATGAATCGAAGCAGAACATTGTCAGAGATAGTACCAGAAGATGGGTCTCTCAGGTCAGAAGGCACTCAAAATATGACTGCGGAAGAGCCGCCTTCTCAAAGTAGAGTCGACTCCATGCCGTGGATGAAGTAAAGCCTGCAGGAGTAAAGGCTTTGTGACCGTCATTGGCTGACAGAGCACAAGTCAAAATGAGAAGAAACAATTGCACACATCAATTAATCACAACTGGGAAAGTACGAAATATGAATCTAAGAAAAATGAAAGTTGTTAAAAATTAAATGGAATGCATCAATGCCTACAGTATAGGAATGGTGTTGTACTCATTCTCAAAAAGGACATTTCAAGATCTGTCCTGAATTACAATGCTGACTGTGGCAGAGTGATAGATATTCATATACAAGGACATCCAATTACTACAACTGTTATTCACAATTATGCACCAGCTGCTAAAGCTGGCGATGAAAAAAATTGAATGTCTTCAGTCTGAAATTGAACAAACATGCAATTAAGATGCATTAATAATCATTTTTATTTTTAAAAATGTTGGCATTGATTATTGATGATTGGAATGCAAAAGTTGGAAACAAAGAGAAAGGAACAGGAGTTGGATATTAGGACCCTGGGGGTGAAAATGGAGCTGGAGATAGCATGAGATATTTTTGCAAGACCAGTGACTTTTTCATCACAAATACCTTTTCCCCCAACACTGAAGGCAACTATACAGGTGGACTTCTCCAGACGGACTACACCAAAGTCAAAGAGAAGCCCAACATCAGCAGCTAAAACAAGGCCAAGGGCTGATTGTGGAACAGACCATCAATTACTCATATATAAGTTCAGGTTGAAGTTGGTGAAAATTTTAAAAGTACACGAGAGTCAACATATGAGCTTGAGGTTATCCCACCTGAATTTTGAGAAATCTCAAGAGCAGATTTGACACATTGCACACTAATGACAGAAGATCTGATGAGCTGTAGGAAGGCATCAAGAACATCAGGCAGGGAGAAAGCAAAGGTCATAAAAAGACAGGAAATAAGGAAAACTCCAAGTGGCTGTCAGAAGAGACTTTGAAACTTGCTCTTGATGTCAAAGAGTTGAAGAAAAAATGTCAAAGAGCAACTAGAGAAGACAAAATAAAATATAATAAAGAAAAGCGAAAAGACCTAGACTTAAAAAACCACAAAGGAAAAACACATTCAGCATGTCTTAAACTGAAAGAACTCAAGAAAAGAGTTTGAGCCTCAAGTTGAAATATTGAGAAATTCTATAGGTAAAATATTGAATGATCCAGGAGCTATCAAAAAGAGAGAGAAAAATAGTCACTGTGTCAAAAAGAACTCGTTGACATCCCACCATTTCAAGAGGTAACAGATGCGTAAGAACCAATGGTACTGAATGAAGAAGTTAAAGCTGCAATAAAAGTATTCGCCAGTGCTCACATATTTGGGGCATGCTATCAGGAGAGATCAGTCCCTTGAGAGGCAATGATGATAAGACTTCATCTTACACACCTGGAACATGTTATCAGGAGAGACCAGTCCCTGAAGAACATCATGCAGCCAGATGAACTGCACAGTGTCTGGGACAATGGGCTTGAGCTTGAGGACAGCAGGGTTTTGTTGTGTTGTACACAGAATCGCTATGAGTCAGAATTGACTCAGTGACACCTAACCACAGCAAACAGATGGGACAATATTTGGTCCATCGGACTTTTATGGTCTGATTTTTAGAAGTAGATCACCAAGTGTTTCTTCTTAGTTTTAGTCTGGAAATTACTGGAACATGTCCACCATGGGCTAGCCTGCTGGTAATTTGAATATTGTCCAACACACTTGCTTTGGACTTGTTATCAGAGAGATCAATTGCTGGAGAAGGAAATTTAGACATCAGGACCAGACAAATGTTTGGTCAGTTGTACACAATGTTGTCTCCATGGCAGTTATCTGTCTATCTATCTATCTATCTATCTATCTATCTATCTATCTATCTATCTATCTATCTATCTATCTATCATCTAGTTATCTATCTGAAGAATCTACCTGCTAACCAGGTTCTCCAGAAGCCAGAGGGCATTTCCTTCACTAAAGTGATAAGGAGTACACTGGCAAGGGAGTATCAGGGATGAAGGTGGCTTCCACTAAGGGACACAGATTCACCGAACCTGACTCTAAGTTAGCATCTGAATATTTTTGGTTTCTTAGGCTGATGGACCAAGAGGCCAGGAATGGAGTAAGTATATTTGTAGACTGATGAAGAGAGTTGATTTTCACGAGGAGCTAGAGATGCTGCTGCAAAACGAGATCAAAGAGGAATATGTCTGAAAGTCATGAGAGCTCCTGAGGTGTGTCATGATGCTCCCAATGCCCAGTGATAGGAATCAACAGCTGTTGTGGCAGCCAAGGGCAAAGACCCTTCAGGTTTGGATTAGTCCACAGCTTCTTTGAACAGTTCAAGTGTCTGAAGGTGAGAAAAACCTGGAATGAGGTGGCAGAAAAGGGAGATGGTTAATTTCAACATGACATTGGAACCAATCAGAGTAATCTATCTGAAGATTGTTCCACACATCTTTATATATTAAGTCTTTTGTAGACATTGCAGCCAGCTACCGCATAGAAAGGTCAAGGACACCTTGGAATTAAAGTGGATCTGAGCAGTGCAAGGGGTGGACTGTATGAGACACTTCTGTTGCCTCCAACACATTCATACCTGACTTCAATCTCAATACTGATGAGTGGTTCGATGTGAACTCAGATTCATCTGCCAACAGTCTCTTGCCTGAGTGTAATCTGAGCATCTTTTTGCTTTCTGTCCCATAGAAGCTCAATGCTATAGGAGCCTGCTCTGACCATGCACCCAGAAGTGCAGATTTAACACCAGGGGAGACCACTGGAGACCAGAGGCAACTGGAAAAAGTGTTCCTGCCTCCCATCTTCCAGAAGGAGGATTCTGGGAGCTCTCTTTGGGCACTTTTCAGAGATCCTGGGGAACCCAAAGTCCCAGTTGCCCATAGCAATGACAGCACACTGTTACATTGGTGTGTGTGTGTGTGTGTGTGTGTGTGTGTGTGTTTGTTTTTGCTTCCTTTTTTCCTTTCATGTCTTAGTGTCCCTTCTCTCACATAACTCTTCTTGGAACATTTCTCAAAAAGTCTAGGTGCACACAAGCCCTTGGCTCATTTTGTTTTAAAAGGAACTCAAGTAAAAACACCTACTCTCCTTGTTTCCCTTGCTAGCCAGAAGCAGACTAATCCTTTAAAGGTACTTCTGATATGGTCTCTCATTAGCTCAAAATCTTCCCATGACTTCCACTTCGCCCAGAAGAAAACTGAAGTCCTTAGAATGTTCAATAAACCTGACATGATTGGTTCTTCCCACTGTTTCCTCTCTGACATCCTCTCTGGCTAATCTCCCCTTTGCTCCATTGTAGCTATGCTGTTCTTCTAAAGAAAGGTCCCTGGGGGACATGAACCAATTATGCTTGACTAAGAACCAAGACAGGAGAAAGATAAAGCTTTCTATTCCTGTGAAGAGTCACAGTCTCATAAACCCACAGGGGCAGTTCTACCCTGTCCTATAGGGTCGCTGTGAGTCAGAATTCACTCGATGGCAGTGAGTTTGGTTTGGAATAACTGAAAAGTTGGCAATTCAAACCCACCCAGAAAATTCCGTGGAACTCAGTTCTTCTCAACATGGGTTGCCATGAGTTGGAATTGACTTGTTCGTTTGGTTGGTTAGTTGGTTCTTCCAGGACATCCAGCCTATTTCTGCCTCAGGGACAGTGCACAGGCTCCCGTCATTGCCTGGAATGACCTTACTCCAATTGCTCCAAGTTTGCTCCCTGGTCTCCTTTAGGATTCTTCCTAAAACGTTTCCCAGAGAGGCCTTCTTTGGTGTTCCTATGCAAAACAACGGCACCTTCCTCAGTGTTGTCCATGGAGCTCCTTAACTCAAACCAAACCCACTGCTATCAGTGTAGACTCAGAGAATCCCCCTGTGGGTTCCAAACCACCAGTCTTTCTCCCGCAGAACTGCTAGTGCTTCGGAACGGCTGACCATGTTGAGCACAGCCCAACAAGTAACCACTAGGCCACCAGGGCACCCTTACTCTCCTTAAGGTTTTTTTTTTTTTTTTAGCACTTTTTCCCAATCTCCTACTTGGCCTGATTAATTTTTTTTCTGGTATATTTTCTGTCTCTCCCAGATAGATAGTAAGGTTGAGGACAAGGGTGTTATTGTTTTGTTCATGGCAGAACACAGCACGGTACCTGGCAAGTGGAAGGTGCTCAGTAAGCTTCTGTTGGCTGCAACAAGCAAGTAACCTTGAATTCTAGGCTCCTGAGTCTGAAGGGGGTTGGGGGTGGGTCCTGGCAGCTCTTCGATGGAGTGGATGACAGTGACTGCAGCAGGAGGTCCCTGTAGAGAAGTCACCAGAAACGTTTGCCCCTTCCGGATGTTCCTGGTTGCTGACCCTCTTTGGGGGCTTACCACCAGCTGTGGTCGTCGAGTTGACTTGGACTCCCCAAGGGTGTCCGCGTACAGCAGTGCTCCACAGTTCTCACGGCTGGGATCTTCTGGCAGCAGATCACAAGATCTTTCTTTGCAGACCGAGTAGGCACGAATCACCAACTATATCCTGTTAGTAGTCGCTTAATCATTTGTGCCACCCAGGGATGCTTTGTTAGCGTATGATCTTGCAATTTGTCTCAAGGAGGCCCAGGCAAAGCCTCAAGGAGCTCAGAGCATTCAAAACAGAAAGCCTCTGGTCCGTGCTGACCCTGGTGGCACAGGGGGCTAAGCATCCCAGGCTAACTGAAAGGTCAGTGGTCTGGGTCCACTAGCCCCTTTGGGAGAAAGAGGCGACAGTCTTCGTCCCTAAAGGCTTGAAGCCTTGTAAACCTTAGTGAGCAGTTCTCTGACTTACAAGGTCACTGTGAGTCACAATCCACTTGAGGGCAGTGGGTTTAATTTTGGGCTTCCGTCCCGGAGGACCCGGCCTTGGACCTGTCACTGTTGAGTCACCGCGAAGGCTCTCAGCAGCCCAGGGGAGACCCAGGGACCCCAAGGCTTGAGGGTAGCTCGGGTATGAGAGGAGGGCAGGCCGGCTGTTGGGAAACCTTTGATTCCCACGCCCTGGGAGTCACCCCTGACCCTTGCCACGTGGCTAGCCACCCAAGCCTGGGGTATAGGGGCTAGGGCCGGCTGGGCAGCCCGTGGCTTTACCCTGATTCCTTTGGAAAGGAAGTAGCACCTCCAATGCCACCCCCACCCCCTGCCCATCAGACCCAGGGCCCTGCAGGAAGGGGATGCCCTCCCGCCCCGCCCACTCACGCCCGGCGCCCTCCCCTCCCCCGGGGCTCCGGCGGGCTCTGCAGGCAGGCGGAGTGGGCGCTGCAGGCCGGGCCCGAAGAGGTTAACGTGCATCTGCGGCGGAATGGTAATGTGGCTCTAGGTGATGTCAGTGGGTGCCACGAAGGAGGCGGCGAGGAGCCGAGCGCCCCGGCTGGGAAGCGGCGAGGCTGCCGCGGCCGGCCGGCGGGGAGAGCCCCTTCCGGACTGCAGGGCTCCGGCACGGGCGGGACGCGGTGGCGGCGGGCTGCGGGCGGCGGAGCTGCCGCAGCCTGCGTGGGTGCCTGGGAGCGCCCCGCGGCGAGCGGGCACGGGCCCCGGAGGACCATGGACCTGGACACCTCGCTGCTGCCCACCGGTCGCAATACCAGCAACGCCTCCTCGGACCCGGACAACCTCACCTCGGGCGGTGAGCTCTCCCGGGGACCGGGGGGCGCCGGGTGGGGGGAAGCGGGACACGTTGGCACCTGAGCCAAACTGCTGGGGAAACTTTATCTCAGTTGGTGGGCACCTGCTCTGCAGTCTGCCTTGGCTGGAGGGGGAGGGGAGCAGGGCCAGGAGGGACATGGGCACAGCCAGGAGTGGACAGGGACGGTGGCCAGCGCCTGAGGGGACGAGTTCCAAAGCTGCTTGTCAGGGGAAAATTCTGCTGGGAGAACGAGGAGAGCTGGGGAATCCTTCTGGGGAGCTCACTGGCAATGGGGATTTCCTGCACTGGGGGATGGGGTCTGGGTCACCCTCAGCCCCTGGGAGGGCCCTGGAATGGGGGACTACCCAGACTGTGAGGGGACTAACTTTTCTGGTGAAGTAAGCTTTTCAACATTCCCAGCTTCCCTGGGATTGTGCATTTAAGAATGGAAAGACACACACACAGAGTGCTCAGGCCTCCGAGGCCCCTGGGAAGCCTTGGCACAGGGGAGGCCAAGGGCATAAACCCCCAAGAGAGGGTCTGGTGGGACACAGGATGGGCCCAAGCTCCTCCAAGCAGAGAGGCCCCAGCTCCCAGGCAGCGATGCCTAAAGGAATCAGGGCTACACAGAAGCACTGGAAAGAAATACTTCTCGGCCAGAAGACAATGATGATGGGTTTCTCTGGAGAAGCCCGGGGATAGGTCAAGTAATTATCTGCAGACAGCTGTGGTTCCCACCTGTGGGTTTTCAGAGACAGGGCGGGAGGCAAAGGACTGGGCCCTTGGACTAACAGGTGGTTCAGGGAGCTGGGAGGGTTGATGGGGGAGGGGTAAAGGAGGAGACAGGCCAGTGTGGAGTAGGATGTGGGAAGCCAGCACAGTGTGAGGGGGTGGTGGGGGACCTGAAAAGATGGAGGGATAAGCAAGCATGTCTCAGGAGGCTGGGGGATCCAGGGGGCAATGCCTGTCTTTGGAGCAAAGTCCATGTCAAAGGTTTAACAATTGCCCCCTCTGACCCCAGGCTCGCCCCCTCGAACCGGGAGTGTCTCCTACATCAACATCATCATGCCTTCGGTCTTCGGCACCATCTGCCTCCTGGGCATCATCGGGAACTCCACGGTCATCTTCGCAGTGGTGAAGAAGTCCAAGCTCCACTGGTGTAGCAATGTCCCTGACATCTTCATCATCAACCTCTCAGTGGTGGACCTCCTCTTCCTCCTGGGCATGCCCTTCATGATCCACCAGCTCATGGGCAATGGCATCTGGCACTTCGGGGAGACCATGTGCACACTCATCACAGCCATGGACGCCAACAGTCAGTTCACCAGCACCTATATCCTCACCGCAATGACCATCGACCGCTACCTGGCCACTGTCCACCCCATCTCCTCCACCAAGTTCCGGAAGCCCTCGGTGGCCACGCTAGTGATCTGCCTCTTGTGGGCCCTCTCCTTCATCAGCATCACTCCCGTGTGGCTCTACGCCAGGCTCATCCCCTTCCCTGGTGGCACTGTGGGTTGTGGCATCCGCCTGCCTAACCCGGACACCGACCTCTATTGGTTCACCCTGTACCAGTTTTTCCTGGCCTTTGCCCTGCCCTTTGTGGTCATCACGGTCGCCTATGTGAGGATTCTACAGCGCATGACATCCTCCGTGGCCCCGGCCTCCCAACGCAGCATCCGCCTGCGGACAAAGAGGGTGACCCGCACGGCCATTGCCATCTGTCTGGTCTTCTTTGTGTGCTGGGCCCCCTACTATGTGCTGCAGCTGACCCAGCTGTCCATCAGCCGCCCAACCCTCACCTTCGTCTACCTGTACAATGCGGCCATCAGCTTGGGCTACGCCAATAGCTGCCTCAACCCCTTTGTGTATATCGTGCTCTGTGAGACCTTCCGCAAGCGCCTGGTCCTGTCGGTGAAGCCCGCCACCCAGGGGCAGCTCCGCACGGTCAGCAACACTCAGACGGTGGATGAGGAGAGGACAGAGAGCAAGGGCACCTGACACCCCTTTGCCACCCTGGACAGCTCCGATCAGGACATGCCAGCAGACCACTGGGAGAGATGCTGAGCCCCAACCCCCCAAGACCACTCTGAGAGGCTGCAGGAGACTGGGTGGTGGGAAATCTGTGGCAACCTGTCTATCCCACTGGCCTACAGGTTGTCGGGGTGCTGCGGAACCAGGCTCAGGGGCTGCAAACGTCAGAACCACACTTGGGAGTTGAGACCTTCAGTAACAAGCCATGGCAAGAAAGAATGTTTGGGTTTCAATGTGCAGTTGAGCTCTGCCTCTGTTAGCCCCCCAAAGGCCCCCACTATTCCCCCCAAGAGAATAGTTGGGAGCCCCTCCAGCTGGGCTTATTTGAGGTTGGGCAGGACTCAGGTGTGAGCAGCTGGGGCCACGTTGCAGGGCCCCAAATGCCTCTCCTACTTGTCACCGGCAGAATGGCAGGTAGGCAGCCTATCTCTCAAGCGGAGAGATGATGAAAAGTGGCTGTCTTCCAACAGCCCAGGGGTGGGTATGGGGGTAGGGGTTCCCTGTATCTCCAGGGGAATGCATGCTTATTTGAAAGTGGGGGGTGAGACTCTGAGCCTCCACAGCGGTAAAAGCCCAATTTACCAGGTGATTTCTGCTTACTGGGAGTGACAAGTGAACCAGGGATTAGGGGTGTGTGTCTTGAAGCAAAAATGAGGAGGGGGCTTTTGCAGCTGTGGGGACCTTCTCTATGTGAGGACATTCACTGTCAAACGCCAAGTTCAGTGTGAACCTGACCATGCCCTGTGTGACAGCGGCCATGCTAACACCTGACATGTTGGCATCCTCTTGTTGTCCTGTCTCCCCCAAATAAAGATACACACATGCGAATAAAAGGAAATCTTCACCCTCCTCAGTCTGGAGGCGCCTGTATAATTGCCTGGGGGTGCAAAGAAGGGGGCTTCAAAGGCAAAGGGGAGCTTACTGGTGGTGAGATTGAGACGTAGGATCAGACTGCATATTTGTTTGTCTAACCCCCACCCCCACCCCCGCCCCAGGGGAGACTCAGGAGCACCAATGGAATTATCCTGAGCTCATTAGCTCAGGATGCTGTTACCAGGCCGCTTCTCCGGACACAGCTTTGTGCCTTAAGCACAAAAGCCTTCGCATTCTTTGTCACAAGTGCTGATCCTCCAGCCCCCAGTTTCTACCTCCTTCCTCGCTGAGTCACCCCGCAGAGTTGGCTTCTAGGGACAGCCTGCGCCTAGAGACAGTCTCAGCAGCAGTGACAGCCGTGTGTGGCTGCTGAGCTCCGGTGTCAGCCATGCTCAGCAGGTAGGTTACAGTGGGCCACTGGGAGGCAGTCACTGCTGCTGCTTCTCAGCTTCTGCAGAACCCAGAGTCCTGGGCAAAACTCTAGGATGGTGATGAGACAATGAGAGCAAAGGCAAGCTGCCCAACTTAAGATAAGTGCATCTGCCCAGCCTGTTCCTCGGCCTGCTGGTTTTTGGTTTTCCCTGCAGAGATGCAGCAGGTTGCCTGCTTAGCAAACGTCCAGGTAGGTTCCTTGAGACCTGAGAGCTTTTTCTTGATGGGCTGCTATAGTAGGAGTAAGGGGCTCTGGTGGTGCCATGGGTTAACTGCTGGACTGCTAACCTCAAGGTCGGAGGTTCAAACCCACTAGCTGCTCCCCAAGAGAAAGATGAAGCTGTCTGCTCCTGTAAAGATGTACAACCTCTGAAACCGTAAGGGTTCTGTTCTGTTCTGCTCTGCCCTGTAGGGTAGCTAAGAATTGACTTGAGGGCAGTGGGTTAGTAATATTTCATGCTGAACTTTCAGAAGTAGTTCACAGGCATTTCTTCCGAGACAACTCAGGGTGGACTCAAACTTGCGACCTTTCAGTTAGCAGTTGTGCATGCTCACTGCCTGTAGCCCCCGGGACTCCGCAAGTAAACTCGAATTCTGTTTTGGATGCTGTCTGACAAAAGTGGAAAGGATTCTTGGGGAAGCCTTGAGAAGCAGATCCCACCCCCAACCCGTGAGTTCCAGAGAAGGAGGTTTTCCGGCATCTGGTTTGAGTCCACTGACTGCTCCCTTGAGTATATCTAGCCCAACCGGCAGGCAGAAGTCTGGGAGGAGAAAGGGGTGTGATGACCTCTCCAAGGAGGTACAAGTGACTAAGTCCCAGCAGCTTCCATGGTAGGGACACACCAGCTGAAGCTGAAGAGCCCAGTGGCTCCTGGGGAGGGCACATCCCCACCTCCCACTCCCAGCTCCACGCTGAAGCCACAGGGATGGAAGTTGTGCCTGCCAAGACAGGAAAGCGAGAGAAGGTAGTGCAGAGAGAACAGGAGAGGAGAGATGGAGAAGAGAGGGTGGAGGGGAGAAAGAATAGCATGGGGTTGGAGGGGGCTGCTGCCTGGGCCAGCAGTCCCTCAGACACCCAGGAGGGGTCACTGGATGTGAGTAAGCATGCCCAGAGGGTAGGGTGGGTCCCTGGTGTTGTGAGTGCGTATGCAGAGCTGACTGACTCCGGGGGTTCTGGAGCTGAATGGAATGGAACGTTCTTTTCTTCCCCATTCCACCTGGGAAAGCACCGACATGGCCACCGTGGGATGCAGAAAACGGCCGAGATAAGGGACCAGGATCAAACCATTGATCTCTTTGCTTCTCTTTCCCCTCTGCAGTCTGATAAATACTCTCTCCCACCAGCTCCCGTCAGATCTCGCCCAACACAGTGCTCTGTCTATTCCTTATCCTCTCTGAGGATTATGTGCCTAAGCTCGTCCACAGTGGGATAAGTCCCCAGTGGAGAGACGTATGACGTCGTGGTCGCCCAAGTTGCTAATATGGGAGCATTTATGCATACTGATGTGCACGGGAGAAAGAGTGCCAAGAACATGGACTAAAGGGCTTCACTAGGAGATGTTTACCAGCTCCAACGAGTAACCACCTGTACCTGCTGGGTGTCTCTGGATGGTGGGAATGATTCATGTGCTCAGCAGCATGCTGGAAGCTTGGTAGTTCAAACCCACCCAGAGGCACCAAGGAAGAAAAGCTTCATGATCAGCTTCCGAAAACTCAGCCACTGGAAGCCCTAAGAGCACAATGGGGTCACCTAAGACCCACAGGGTCACTGTGAGGGGGGATCAGTAGCCATCAGGAACTGGCATGCCTGTTCATTGGGGGCGGGGTGAAGTGGGGAAGCCAGCTCTTCTGCCCTGTGGTTTTGAGTTGCTTGTCTTTTTTTTTTTTTTCATACTCAGCATTTGGCTAGAGAACCGTGCATTCCTGGAACCCCCCAACATTCTGCACATGCTCATTTCTAACCTGTGACCAAAGGGCGGCAAACCCAACCGGCAAGTTGAGTCGAGGAAGTCAGAAAAGTAGGGCAGTCCCTCCCAGTGTCCCCTTGGCAGTTGGTGGTTACTGAGATCAGACCAAGCTCACTTTTACAATTAACAACAACTGTCAAATAATGCCTAAATTCTTGCATGTGTGGATGTAGAAATGCGGGGGTGGGGGCAGTGTCATGATGTTGGTCATGGTCATGGCCATGGCGATGGTCATGGTCATGGCCATGGCGATGGTCATGGTCATGGTCATGGTGGGGGAAGGATGCTGATTCCTCCTCTTTGGGGCTGAGTTTCTGTTCACACAGCGACATGCAGCTCACCAGAAGGGCTCTCTGCAGGCCTGTCTCTCAGAGGACAGCCACGGGAAGAACGTTCCAGATGGTCCAGAAGCAGGATGGACAAGCTGCCCGTGTAATCACCCACAAGGCTGCCTGCTCCCTCTAGCAGCCAGTGGCTGCCATCTGAAGCTACTGCTCTCATTTATGTCTGCCTTCCTTCCTTCCTTTCCTGGGCATCCTGGTCCCTGGCACCGTGCTAAGGATTATACAAGGAGGTATAAAAAGCTCATGGAAAAAGGGAATGGAAACAAAATTATTTTTTCACGAATATTTTGAAGCCCTCTCATGTTTATTTATGAGCTCATTTATTCTTCCCAGTCACACTTTGAAACAGACAACCCTTTGTTACCCAGTTTACGGAAGGACACACGATGATTTAGAGAGGTTGAATCGGTGTTGGGGTGCCCAGTAAGCAAAGGGTTATTTGTGCCTACTTACTAATTCATCCAGAGTGAACAAGTTCACATTTTTTCACTATATTGAAGATTCTTCTTCTAGGCCAGGCTGGCATCTGTCTCTCTTCTAACCTCCCAGCACCATCCTATAGAATCAAAGTGTCTTTTCAAAATTTACAATCTCAGCCACTTGTTGGGAGAAAGGTGAGCGAGGCGCTCTGCTCCCACCAAGGTGCAGAACCTCACAAACCTTGTCTAGGATCACTCCCAACAGGAGCTGGTTCTCTGGCATGTGAGCTTGATTTGAGGTTTTGGGTAGGGATGGAGTTCCCAGTAAGCAAGATAAGCATGGGTTTTCATGTGCTTACTAACTCACCCATAGTGCCCAGTGTCACCTGGGTTGATGTGGTGACTGTCATAGAAAACGTAACTCCTGTGAATCACAAGAGCCAGCTGGATCTCTGTGGGCAGGTCCTATGGGTCACCTACTGCCTCTGGCTCACATCCCTTCTGCCTGCTCGTCACCACCTCTCTGCTCTCTGCTCCGAGCTCTCTCTGCACACGGCTTCACCCCAGGCAGCGCCAGCTCCAGGCTGAGAGGGGGGTGCGGGGCTTGTTAGAACAGGAAGGAGAGAGCTGAGAGCCCAGATTCTGAAAGGACAAGAATGGCTAACAATCCTCAAGATTCTACAGTCCACTGGTCACCCAAGGTCTCGGGGACGCCTTCCTGTCCTCTCTGGGCTGCTTTGGTCTGCTGCCCTGTTCCTGAGCCATGGCCATAGGGCCTGACCTTTCCCCTGCTGCTCCCTCCTCCCAGTTCCTGGGCCTCTGCATGTCTCCTCCCCAGAAAACCCACAGCCGGCTGTAAAAGGCAAACCTGCCCGTGCCAAGGAAGACCCACTCTCAGTGTTCTGCTGCCCAGAGCAGCGCATTCCTCTTGGGCTTCCGCCTTTCGCGTTGGGCAGAAAGGGAGAAGAGGTGCTCTATGTTGCAATGCTCCCCCAAACTGTTAAGTGCTTCTCAAACACAAGTGTGCGTGCTTTTCCTGTGGAAAGTTCTTACCCCGATCCTTTGAATGGCTGACTGGACCAAACTGCTTCAGAGGTCAGCGGACGTGGCATGGACGGGTCCACGGCGGTCACTCGGGGCCCACAGTTGGCTGGAGCTGAGGGGTAACAGACCCTTTTAGACGAACCCAATGCTTTCAACTCCAAACAAACCCATCACTGGAGAGTCCATTCTGACTCATAGTGACCTTATAGGACAGAGTAAACTACCCTTGTGGATTTCTGAGACTGACTTTTTTTTTTTCAGAGCCTCATGCTCTGTCCAGGCAGGGTGCCCTGTGACAGACACTTTATTTTTTTTTTACATTTTATTAGGGGCTCATACAACTCTTATCACAATCCATACATATACATACATCAATTGTATAAAGCACATCTGTACATTCTTTGCCCTAATCGTTTTCAAAGCATTTGCTCTCCACTTAAGCCCTTTGCTTCAGGTCCTCTTTTTTTTTCCCTCCCTCCCCGCTCCCCCCTCCCTCATGTACCCTTGGTAATTTATACATTGTTATTTTGTCATATCTTGCCCTATCTGGAGTCTCCCTTCCCCCCCTTCTCTGCCGTCCATCTCCCAGGGAGGAGGTCACATGTAGATCCTTGTAATCGGTTCCCCCTTTCCAACCCACTCACCCTCTACTCTCCCAGTAACGCCCCTCACAACCCTGGTGCTGAAGGTATTGTCCACCCTGGATTCCCTGTGCCTCCAGCTCCCATATGCACCAGTGTACAGCCTCTGTCCTATCCAGTCCTGCAAGGTAGAATTCGGATCATGGTAGTTGGGGGGAGGAGGCATCCAGGATCTGGGGAAAAGCTGTGTTCTTCATCGGTACTACATCGCACCCTGACTGACCCATCTCCTCCCCGAGACTGACTTTTTATGAGAGCAGACAGCCTCATCTTTCTCCCTCAGAGTAGCTGGTGGGCTTGAACCACTGACTTGTGGTTCAACCAACCAACACTTAACTCATTGTAGCACCAGCATTTCTAAATTCTCCCTATGTGTTTAAAGTGAACCAGGGGCATACATAAAGCATAGATAAATGGATGGATTTTGATCTTGCACTTAATTGTAGCCCTCGTGTAAGAACAATGAGTGCCTATGACATGGTCCTGCTCCATACCTGTCTCCATGAAAGGATCACTGAAGACATGGGTGCTGTAACAAAGTGTGGTGAAGAAACTACATGGTGCCTATCTATCAGAAAGAATGATATCTGGGGTCTTAAAGAATTGTTTTTAAACAAGCAGCCATTTAGTGAGGTGTAGGTTAAGACTACACGGAAGAAGCACGCCAACCTGTGTGATCTAAGAATTGCAAAATAAAATCCAAATCTGGAGGAGGGAATGGTATTTCAACTTAAATTCTGGACAACCGATTTGCAGAAGGCTATGATTGGCAGTGAAAGCCCAAAACCCATTTGCATGAAGATTAAGCCCCTGCTGAATCCCCTCTGACTATGGATGGGAGATGGGGAATGCCTTGTTATCAGAGTATATTGTTGAGTGGAATATGCAGTTGTGGTTAGGCCAAAATGTGACATCTTGTCATTTTATCTCCCTCTTGATCCAGTGTGTTATTGTTCCAGTTTTTAATATTTTCTGCTTTGTGTTTGATTGAGGTTTTTTTGAAGAAGAAATGTCCTGGAATTGATTATTGTGATGGTTGTACAACTATTGTGAATGTGATTTAGCTATTAAAATTCATGCTATGTGAATTATATGTTGGTGAATTCAAAATAAATAAATTAATTAATCTTAAGAACTATTCCTAGTTTGCCCCAGTCCCCACCACTCCTTTTTTTAAAAAACATTTTATTAGGGGCTCATATAACTCTTATCACAATCCATACATATACATACATTAATTGTATAAAGCACATCCGCACATTCCCTGCCCCAATCATTCTCAAAGCATTTGCTCTCCACTTAAGCCCTTTGCATCAGGTCCTCTTTTTTTCCCCTCCCTCCCCGCTCTCCCCTCCCTCATGTGCCCTTGGTAATTTATACATTGTTATTTTGTCATATCTTGCCCTATCCGGAGTCTCCCTTCACCTCCTTCTCTGCCGTCCATCTCCCAGGGAGGAGGTCACATGTGCATCCTTGTAATCGGTTCCCCCTTTCCAACCCACTCACCCTCCACTCTCCCAGCATCGCCCCTCACACCCCTGGTGCTGAAGGTATCGTCCACCCTGGATTCCCTGTGCCTCCAGCTCCCATATGCACCAGTGTACAACCTCTGTCCTATCTAGTCCTGCAAGGTAGAATTCGGATCATGGTAGTTGGGGGGAGGAAGCATCCAGGATCTGGGGGAAAGCTGTGTTCTTCATTGGTACTACCTCGCACCCTAATTGACCCATCTCCTCTCCTGAACCCCTCTGTGAGGGGATCCCCACCACTCCTTATGGTCTTACACATGGCCTGCTTCACTCATTTACAATCCATTTGGCTCCTGGAGGTGTTTATACTTGTGACTCTTGTTCTATTTTGCAGCATAATTTTAAAAAGGTTATTTTCTTTATGTTAAACATAGGATGCTGAATAAATATTCAGAGAAGTTGGATTATATGAAGAAGAACATGGCATCAGGATTGGAAGAAGGCTTATTAACAACCTGTAAAATGCAGGTGACACAACCTTGCTTGCTGAAAGTGAGGAGGACTTGAAGCACTTGCTGATGAAGATCAAGGGCTGCAGCCTTCTGGGTGGATTACAGCGCATTGCAAAGAAGACCCAACCCCCACAACTGGACCAGTAGAAAAACAGAGAAAAGACAGAGATGGTCAAGGATTTCGTCTTGCTTGGATCCACAGTCAATCCTCGTAGAAGCAGCGGGCCAGAGATCAAAGGGCACCTTGCACTGGGTACGTCTGCGGCACAAGACCTCTTTAAAGTGTTCAAAAGCAAGGGTGTCACTGTGAGGACGAAGGTTTGGGCCTGACCCAACCGTGGGATGTTCCATCAGCTCACATGTGTGGGCAAGTTGGACACAGAAGAAGGAAGGCTGAAGAAGAACCCATGTATTTGGCTCATGGTGCTGCCAAAGGCTAGGGCAAGTTCCATGGACTGCCAAAAGGACAGACCAGCCTGTCTTGGAAGACCAGCCTGTCTTGCTTCTCCAAGTCAAGGACGGTGAGACTTAGCCTTACACACTCTGGACATATTGTCAAGAGAGACCAGAACCTGGAGAGGGACATCATGCTTGTTAAAGTAGAGGGGCAGTGAAAAAGAGGAAAGCCTCCAATCAGATGGGTGGACACGGTGGCTGTAATAATGGGCTCCAGCCTAGGATCAATCGTGAGGGTGACACAGGACCGGTGGTGTTTCGTTCCGTTGTACATAGGGTCTCTATGGGGACGAGCCAACTCAATGGCTCCTAATAATAACAACAAACACAGAAAGTATATACTACTACCCTAGCATTTAATCAATGCAGTCGTTAATTATCCTATTTGCCTCCATTAATCTCTCTGGAATCTCTTCCTTCTCGGGTTAATTGCAAACTGACTTAAAAACCCCTGTTGATGCTCCTCCCTGTTTTGACGTCTCCTCCCTGTCCAGGCCTCTGTGCATCCTTCCCACCTGTGTACTCCAGCCCAGCTTCTTCTTTCTCCATAAAGCCTTCCCAAGCCTCTCTAGCTTCAAAGGGCTCAGTATCCTTCAAATCTCTACGATACTTTCCTGTTCTGCCATTGAATTGTATGATAGGTAACTTTTGTGCCAATAAAATTGTTGTGGGTGAAAAAGATTGTGTATGTCATTATCATCATTATTATTATCTTAAATCATTTTATTGGGGCTCTTACAGCTCTTATAACAGTCCACACATCAACTGTATCAAGCACATTCGTACATATGCTGCCATCATTTTCTAAATATTTTCTTTCTGCTTGAGCCCTTGGTATCAGCTTCTCTTTTTGCCCTCCTTCCTCTCCCCTTCCTCCCCCAGGAACCCTTGATAAATTATAAATTATTATTATTTTCATATCTTACGCCAACCGCTGTCTCCCTTCACCCACATCTCTGTTGTTCTTCACCTTTGGGGGGGATGTTATACATCAATCATTGCAATCAGTTCCCCCTTCCTCCCCCCATCTTCCCCTTACCCTCCTGGTATCGATACTCCCATTTCTGTTCCCAAGGGGTTTATCTGTCCTGGATTCCATGTGTCGAGAGCTCTTGTCTGTACGAGTATACATGCTCCGGTTTAGCCGGATTTGTAAGGTAGAGCTGGGGTCATGATATTGGAAGTGAGGAATCCTCAAGGAAACAGAGGAATATTGTGTGTTTTGTCAGTGTTATACTATATATACCCTGGCTAACTTGTCCCTTGTGACCCTTGTGAGGGGATGCACAATTGTCTAGAGATGGGTTTTGGGTCGACACTCCAACCTCCCTCATTCTCAACATATGATTGTTTTAGGTCTTCTATTGCCTAATACCTGATCCCATCGACACCTCGTGATCACACAGGCTGGTGTGCTTCTTCCATGTGGGCTTGTTACTTCTCAGCTAGATGGCCGCTTGTTTAACTTCAAGCCTTTACAACCCCAGATGCTATATCTTTTGATAGCCGGGCACCATCAGCTTTCTTCATGGTGCATGTCATTATTGTTGGATGCCACGAAGCTGATTTTCAACTCCTACTGATCCAGAATCCTCCATAGAGGCAAGGATGGCGAGACTTTGTCTTAAGTACTTGGGATATGTTGTCAGGAGAGACCGGGACCTGGAGAGGGACATCATGCATGCTTGGTAAAGAAGAGGGGCAGTGAGAAAAGAGGAAGGCCCCTCAACAAGATGACTTGACACAGTGGCTGCACACTGGGCTCAAGTATGGGAACAATTGTGGGGATGGCGCAGGACTGGGCATTTCATTCCATGTGCACAGGATCGCCATGGGTCGGAACTGACTCATTAGCACCTGAAAACAACAATAAATTGACCCCAAGTGACGGAGTGGCAGATCTCGAATGTTCAGCTAGCAGCCAAGCCATTGCAGGTTTTGCATGGGAGAAGTACTGAATACTAGTCAGCTCGTGGATCTGATGCCGATTCTGGAACTCTCCTCACACCACCAAATGCACATTTGCGCACGACATAACAGATAAGAGCTGGGAAAACAGGGAATCCGGGACAGATTAACCTCTCAGAACCAATATTGAGAGTAGTGATACCAGGAGGGTAAGGGGAAGGTGGGCAGAGAAAAGGAGAACCGATCACTGTGATCTACTTATAACCCACTCCCAGGGGGACAGACAACAGAAGAGTGGGTGAAGGGAGATCTCGGTCAGTGTCAGACATGAAAAAATAATAACAAATTTTAAATTAACAAGAGTTCATGAGGGAGGGAAGGTGGGAGGGGGGGAGGAGCCAATACCAAGGGCTCCAGTAGAAAGAAAGTGTTTGGAAAATGACAATGGCAACAAATGTACAATTGTGCTTGACACAATGGAAGGATGGATGGATTGTGATAAGAGTTGTATGAGCTCCCAATAAAATGACTTGGGGGAAAAAAATCAACTAATTGGCGGCCTTATAACTTCACACAGATGCTAGGAGGACCCTAGGCCACATGGCAATCTAGAAAGACATCAAAGTCACATAGAAGGCAGCACGGTGGTCCGTGTTATGTGTCAACTTGACTGGCCTGTGATCCGCGGTGGTTTGGCAGAACGATATAATTCATCTTCTTCTTTTTGGAGAATTGGTGTAAACAGTAGAAATAGTTAGAATTTCCCTGGGGAAGTGGCCTGCCTGCAATATATAAATGGGTGCCCTGGCAAAGCTCTTTTCTGCCTCCCTACTCTCCTTGCCTCTGCCCCTCCACTTCCCATCTCTCTAGCCTTCACTCTTACCATCAGCTTGCCTCTGGTTCATGAGAGATAAGCCTGCAGGAGCCTTCAACCTGCCACCTGCCTACAGACTTGGGCTTAGCAGCTCGATAGCACGTTACTGAGATAAATCTCTCACTAGCTCTTTAAATTTACACTTTGCTGGTCTTGATCCCTTTCATAGCCCAGCCAAAGACACCAGGAAGACAGCTCATGACCAAGGGAACACTACTGGGTGCCACACACTGTGCTGGTTACCACGATGGAAGCAGGCGAGGTCCCCCACCCTCAGGGAGTGTCCAGCTCTCGTGGGGACCAACACATTAGTCAGATAATCACAGACATCAAGGTAACATGAGATACAGAGGAGAGGTATGAGAGAGAGAGAGGTGCCTGACAGAGGGGGCGACCTGCTCAAACAAGCGACCTGCTCAAACAAGACATTCACCCTGATGGAAAGAACAGGGAATATGGGGTGGGTGAGGAGAAGAGGGCACCGTCTGGGAGGAAGCACTGATGGAAGCCCCAATATGGATGAACCTCGGGGTCTGGTTCACAGTGGCTGCAACAAAGGTTCAGGCATAGGAACAACATGGAGGATGGTGCAGGACTGGGCAGTGCTTTGTTCTGTTGGGCACAGGGTTGCAATGGGTCAGAACTGACTCAACGGCGCCTACAATAACAACAGGGATCTGGGGTATAATTTACAGCAAGAGTTGCAGTGATGAATAATAAAATCCAAGACTGGAGGAGGGAATGGTATTAGAGCTTATATGCTAAGCACTCTGCAGAAGGTTAGGGATGACAGTGAAAGCCCAAAACTCATTTTCAGTGTCCCCTCTTGGATTAAGTCCTCAGTGAATCCCCTGGGACCATCAACCAGGGGCATTTCTAGCCTTGCTAGTAGACGGAGTGTTTTGGAAAGTGGATTAGTGGATATGTAGTTAGGTTAAAATTTAACATCTTATCATTTAGTCTTCCTTTGACCCACTTTAAATTTGTTCTACACTTTGTTCTAATAACCTGGTATTCTGTGATGCTCACCTTCCCAACATGATCTCTGAAGTCAAAATGGGTGCATAAGTAAAGGTGGTGAAGAAAGCTGATGGTGCCCTATTAGAAGATACAGCACCTAGGGTCTAAAAGGCTTGAAGTTAAACAAGCAGCCATCTAGCTTGGAAGTAACAAAGCCCACATAGAAGAAGCACACCAGCTTGTGTGATCACAAGGTGTCCATGGGATCAGGAATCAGGCTTCAGAAGACCCAGACCACAAAATCATCTCGATGTGAATGAAGGGGAGTGTGGAGTGAAGCCCCAAAGCCCATCTGTAGACAATTGGACATCCCCTTACAGAAGGGTCACAAGGAAGGGATGAGCCAGTCACAGTGCAGTATAGCACTGATAAAACACAACATTCTGATCCCAGTTCAACCTTACAAATCCAGCTAG
Source organism: Tenrec ecaudatus (assembly GCF_050624435.1). Classification (NCBI taxonomy): domain Eukaryota; kingdom Metazoa; phylum Chordata; class Mammalia; order Afrosoricida; family Tenrecidae; genus Tenrec; species Tenrec ecaudatus. Next base: position 10,673,575 of record NC_134535.1, read on the forward strand.
ATCGGAGCATGTGCACTAGTACAGATGAGAGCTCTCAACACACGGAATCCAGGATAGCTAAACCCCTCAGGAGCAATAATGGGAGTAGTGAGTAGTGATACCATGAGGGTAGGGGGGGAGGGGGAGAAAGGAAGAATCAATCCCAATGATCGACGTTTACCCTCCCACACACACCCACGGGGGATGAACCACAGAAACGTGGGTGGTGGCAAACCGGATAGTGTAAGATATAAAAATAGTAATAATTTATGGTTTATCAAGGGTTCAAGAGGGTCAGAGGCTGGGGGAGGGAGGGATAAAAGAGGAGCTGATACCAAGAGCTCAAGTAGAAAGAAAATGTTTTTTAAATGATGATAACAACATATGTACCAATGTGCTTGATAAAATTCATGTACGGATTGTTATAAGACTTGTAAGAGCTCCCAATAAAATGATTTATTTAAAAAATTGTTCTAGTTTTTATTATGTTCTGCTTTCTTTTTGATTGCGGTGTTTCTCTGTTTCATTTTGTTATTGTTGTAGGGGTGTTGCTGTTTTCTCTGGTATTTTTTCTTTACGTGCCATCCAAGCTAGGTAAATCTCTGGAGACCGTAACTGGATTAATAGTTTCTTAGGGTTACAGCAGGAGAGGTTGGGGAAAACGGGAAGCTATTAATCATGAGTACAAGAAAGAAGAGAGCGTTCTAAAATGGATCGTGGTGGTGATTGTACAACTCTTTTTAATATGTTTAAACCCCTGAAGTGTATGATATGTGAATTATATGCCAATAAAACTGGGGGTTTTTTTGTTTGTTTTTTTAGGGACAAATACTGCTGAGAAGGTAGGACCTGAGAAAGAAAGTGCAAATGAAAATAAGATGAGGTGCAAGCAACACGAGTAAAGGAGAATTGCAGCGATGTGGCGGAGACTGCAGCCTGGAGGTTCAGTGATGTTGTCACTTCACCATGGAGACCTGGGGCAGCTCCCGGCCAAGGCACCTTCTGTGCAGCCACCATTTGTCCTGAGGCTTATGTGTTGCCGTGAAGCCTACCACCACTCAGGTCCGTTTGTCAACTGACTGCGGTGACTGGAGCAAGGCCATGATGCTGGAAGCTGTGTCCCTGGTCTTTTGAACATCAGCAGGGTCACCCAGGATGGACAGGTTTCAGCCAAGCTTCCTGACTCAGATAGACACGGAAGAGGGACCTGGAAAAACTGGTCGATTAGAGCCTGCTGAAAAGCAGCCGGACATTGTCTGGCAAGAGTGCCAGATGAGCCCCTCGGCTCGGAGGCACTGACAGTAGGACCGGGGAAGAGTTGCCTCCTTCAAGTGGACTCGGCCTTAATAACATGGATGGAGCAAAGCTTTGGGGGTCTTTATTTGCTGATGTGGGATGACTCAAATGGAGGGGAAAAATCATTTCAAGCATCCACTAATAACTAGATCATACAAAGCATGAATCTAGGGCAACAAGAAGTACAGCCGGCCTGCTCCTTGGAAGGGAGGATGGCTAGATTTCACCTCCTAGACTTTGGGCATATCATCAGGGAGACCAATCCCTGAAGAAGGACATCATGTCTGGTAAAGTAGACCAGCGAAAGAGAGGAAGCCCCTTCATGGGATGACTTGATCGTGGCCTCAACAATGAACTCTAACAGAAGGACAGTGAGGATGGACAAGGAGCTGACAGGGTTTCATTCCGTCGTATGAAGGTTGCTATGACTTGGAATTGACTCAACTAACAACAGCATGATGCTGAATAGGTTTCCATGGAGATGTTAAACTAAGGGTGGATTAGGAAGAGAGACTTGATAGTTGATTACTGAACATCAGCCCAAGGGTCACACCTGTCCAATCTGCAATGGATGTTGAGATATGATGCAGGGATTTGTTCCGTTTGGTGCATGGGGGCACCAGGAGTCTCAACTCTCCAGCAGTTAACAACTATAACTTGGAGTCAAACCAATTCACCCATCACCCAAGGGGAACCCACGAGATTTGGGCTCTTAGCAGTTCTGCTGTCTCTCCATCCTGGCAGCTCTAGGCTCTCACTTGAAAACAGGCCGGAAATCCAATATGTCAATTCCATGCCCAACACCTGGAAAAGCTCGAGCTTGTCAGAAAAGTGGATTTCAAACCATCCACTACCACCTGTCCCTTGGTGCTCACTGGGATCAACTCACCCTCCTCTGCTTCTAAGTGCCTCTGTCGACTCTCTAAGCTTCAACGGAGACCCAAGATGCAGGCTCTCTGGTGCATGGGAACCGCCTACTCGGTGACCCTGGCTGCTCACGTCACACGAGCTTGTTGTCAACAGCTCTGTCATTGAGTTTTGTGCTTCTCACGGTTAGAGACCGAACTCAGAAATGAAGACCATCACTTTCTGAAGGAAGTGCACAAGGAGATCTTAAGTGACACAGTATATTTTAGGCAAAGTGGGTGAGAAAGATGAATCTGGGCCATGGTCTCCTCATTCCCAGGGTATCCCTGATGGCTCAGTAGCACCTGGACCCCTGGGTCAGCCTGCTGCCCCATTGAAGTTGAGATTCTAGGGTTCTCGGGCACCCAGGAACCTTGCTTCTTTCTCTCTCTTCTCTAGTGTTTTCCATCTAGCTTTCTCACTGACAGATACCTTCCCATGCATCTTTAAACCAGCATGGGTATCTGAAAAATCTTTGCTTTGTGAAAAATTGAAAACATCTCAAATACCCCTCAATAAAGGCAGAGTTAAATGGATTATGGTACAGTCACAACATTACGGACTGAGTGGTCATGCCTGTCCCCCTAATCATAACCTGTGTATCTGTAGGTGGAACCCCACTTAAGAATGGGCTTTCTTTGTTATTTTAATAAGACAGTGTTGCTGTCCCTTAAATCAGTATCTTTTGAGATATGGAAAGATTCAATAAGCGATTGAGAAAGCAGAGATGGGGGAAAATAGATGTTATGTGATGATCACCAAGCCGCCATGCAATAGAAGCTGATTTGAGAAAAGAGCTTTCCCCCAGAGCACAGAGAGAGAGAGAGAGCCCTAAATTTAACTGATGCAGGCTCATGTTGGATGGATTGAGTGGGGAGCTGAAAGCACAGGGTCTTGGCCCTCTGTGAGTGGACCCCTAAGGTACCCACAATGGGTTAGCAAAGGTTGGGCGTCAAAGTGCAACACAGGAAGAGAAAAGGCACAATGAGCCTGCCATTGATCTGGGTCCCCATGGTACTAGGGGACCCTGCAATTCTTCTAAGCTTGGGGATGCTGAAGGACCTGGCGGTCATCAACGTTCCAGCTCAGGAACAAGAGGCGCCTCTCTGTGAGGACTTCAGTGCCTGGGCCTTGGATACAGCAGTCTGCGTTCGAGGCGCACTGCCTCACGGTGGTCCACAGGTGGTCTTGTGGGTTCCAGGCTCCCTTTTCTCTGGCCACTGTCATCATGGAGTGCAACAGCGGGAGGGAGACGAGATTGGGGGGGAAAGCATAGATTCAGTCAAGCTCATACCTTGGGAAGCTCTGTGGGGCCGTTCTGCTGTCCCATGGGATGGCTGTGAGTCAGAATCAACTCAAAGCCACACCACAATTTGATTATTGTTGCCTTAGAGATGGAGTTACCCAGGATATTTAAACCTGAATCACTTAATGCCAGGAAGTAGCCAAGACGGTTTTCTGTCCACCCGGACCACTAGCGTCCCTGTGTTCTGAACAATGAGCATTCTTGGGAATATTGGTGACTTGAGCTCACATCGAGATGCCTCCAGAGAAAGGTCTGGTGATCTGTTTCCCTAAAAAAAAAGCAGTCATTAAAAACCTACACTTGACAAACATGAGGTCTCCCCCATCTACTTCCCCTGTGGCACGGAGTTTGTGGAGTAGATCAGCTCAGTTACAGGACTCAGAAGGCTGAGTGCAGAGAATGAACGTGTACATGAGAGGGAAGCCTGGGGGCTGGGGGGTGTTCCAAGGAGGACTGCCTCTGGGTGGGATGCAGGAGAACCAAATTGTTGTGCTGTGCCATTGAGTTGATTCTGCCTCCTAGCAATCCCCTCATGTGGGAGCAGAACGGCCCCATAGGGATTCCACAGCTCTAAGTGTTAATCACGCACATGGTCTACTGCGCCAGGAAGGGCTCATGAAGAGGGAATGGTATCACCATCAGTCACAGTAGAATCTCCATCTGCCTACAAAGACAACCAGTTAGGACAACTATCAAACATCCATGCCAAAGAGGAAGGCATTAAAGCGATTTAGCAGCTTCTGCAGCCTGAAGTTAGTCACACGGGCCCTCCAGATGCACAGAAAATCACTCACTGACGACTGAAATGCGACGTCGGAACAAGAAGCACCTGTAGCTGGAAGCCGTGGGATGGATGACAGGAACGGCCCTGGAGATCCCCTGATGGGATTTCGCCAGATCAACGACGTCTCCATTGCAAACACCACTTTTCTCTACTGTTCAACTCTACGTGTGAACCTCACAGAATGGGACACACGGGGACCAAGCGTCGCTGCAAAGAGACAATGACGAAGCTTAATCTCAGCCCTTAGAACCAGGCCAGGGGCTGGCTCGTGTGCAGCAGAACAAAACACCTTGCCCAGTGTCTTGTGGTGAGTTGCCTTCAAGGCTGTTGCAACTCATGGCGGCCCAGGTGGTGTAGAGCAGGGTTTCCCTACGGTCGTCAAGCAGTGACCCTTCAGAAGCAGACTCTCTTAGGAGGTGCTTCAAGGTGGCTTCCAACTTTTCTTTGAGTAGTTGAGCGCTTCACCATGGGCTTCCAGACAGCAAAGTAGGCAGGAGAGGGGCCTGTCCTTCCAAATGCTGGCAGCAAAGAGGGCTGTGGGCCCTCAACCCACCGTGTGCAGGACTCTCCTCCTAAAAGTCCCCTCCTCCTGAGAGCCCCGACCCCGCTCCTTGCATCAAGAGGCTGCAGGGACGGGGACAGACACAGGGAGAAGGAGCCCAAGCGGTTGTTAGCAGGCGCTGAGTTGGACTCCGACTCGAGGCCAACCTACGAGCGAGGGAATGAAACACCACCCAACCCTGTGCCACCCCCGTGATCTCTTCGGGATCTGAGCATTGCGATCCAGAGGGCTTTCACTGGCTTGTTGACAGAGACAGATCGCCAGGCCTTTCTCGCTAGTCTTCCAGGTTGTTCTGCATCATTGATAGGCGGTGGTGGCTGCCCCTGCATCCTGTGCTGCAAAGGGAGCATTCCACCATGGAACCGCCAGGGCCTGACCTTTCCAAAGGAGGGCAACTCCTGAGCCAAGGGGAGGATTCGAGGAGGGGCGGGGTGCTGGCTGCCTGGCATCCTCCTGCCTGACAACTTCCCATCCCCCTCAGCTCCTTTTCCATCAGTGGTTTCAGGGAAGAGGACCCTGAGCTCATGGAATAGGTCAGCTTAAGGAAGCATACCCTGACCTTACCCTCTGGTGGTCTTGAAAACAATCTAGAAAAGCTTTCTTGGGGAGTAGTCTGACGAGTCCCCCTGGGGGTGGCCCACCTGACACTCCCGGGCAGAATCCCAGAAACCATCTCAGGCAGCGTGGTCCCGTACACCCACTTCTCAGGTGAGACACCCACGTGGGCCCTGAGGATGAGGCTGGACCAGCCCCTCACCTGGCGAGGGCGTGCGTGCACGTGCTAGGTTCTCTGCCGTAATCGGCTGCTTACCCTCAGACACTGAGTACTGACCTCAGTAAAAGCCTGCAAACTTGGCCTTCCTTTCTCAAGTAATGTTGAGGGGGAGCGAGCTCCTGCCAGGTGGCTGCGGAAGAAAGAAGAAAACCCGCACTTGGCAGCAGGGGAATCAAGTTGCCACAGCAACCAGTTCCTTCCCAAGTCCACTCATTATTTGGCTTTTGAATCAGACTTCCTCCTGTGTATATCTCTAACGAGCTTCATGCCAGCGCATCTCCCTAGTTCCCCCCCCCCCCCCCGCCCAACCCAGAAGCCACCACACCAGGGGGCTACTTATCCCATACACCGCCCTCCCCGCCTCACCTTTCCCCTTCAAGGCGGCTGCTGCTGGTCCTTGGGGTGGCACCGTATTTACCTGGTGGTGTACACCACAAAGAAGCAGGGAGGAGGGACTGGTACAACTTCTTTGAGGAGCAATTTGGCGACATTTCAACATGGAAGCATGCGTGTGCCTTGCACCCAATAGTCCTCAGGCCTCAGTTCAGCAGGATCCCCTGGCAGCGTAGCATTGTATGTACTCGCAGACAACCTGTGAATAACCACCCACATCAGTGGGTGTTGGTGAGGAGGCTGGTTAAATAACGGCTCTGGCATCTATGGGAGAGCAGGAGGCTGCAGGAATGAGATGTGTCCTGCTAAGTTAAAACGAGCAAACCAGGTTGCAGAATAGCATGATCAAATGAAGTTTCAGAATAGAGCATGACCATGTGTGCATGTGTGTGTGTGTGTCCTGAAAGGTCATACAGTTCTGGAAAGACACGGCTGCAGCTCAGATCCACCACACTCAGGGTTGGGAGGAGTTGGGGAAGAAAGGATGTCACTTTGTCACTTTTCATCTTATCCCCTCCTGGAGAGGCTCTGCTTTTTGTGTCTCCGGTTAGCATCTACTGCTTTTATCACTTCAGACAAGTCAGTAAAGACAAGGAGAGTAAAATCAATATGCCTGATCTGCAGAACAAGAAAGCAAAACAGTTGCTGTCGAGTTGATTCTGACCCACGTGGCCCAGGGGTGTCAGAGGAGAATTGTTTCAAAGGAAGCAGAGCCATGGAAGCAGAGCGCCAGACCTTTCTTAGGGGACGCCTTTGGGTGGAGGCAAACCGACAACCTTTCTCTGTTAGCAGCCTGGACAGTTACCTGCTTTCACCACCCAGCAACTCTGCGCTCTAGCAAGCAGGTGTTCGCTGAACTGCATTAAGTCATCCTTAAGTGCATAGTGCTCAGCACTATGAGTAGGTGCGGTGGGGAGTGAGGTGGGTGGCCCTGCCCTCAGGAGTCAGTCAGGAATCAAGCCAGTGGTGAAAAGCCCTCTGAGGGGATACTTGGGGCGGAGAGAACAGTAGCAGACAGGGTGCTTGCTCAGTGACCCTGGGTGGTAATTTCTGCATACCCCTCTGAGGAGTTAATGTTTCAGCAGAGACTTCAAGGATGGGAGGGGATGGGCCTGGGGAAGGAAAAACGAAACACAGTCTGGGCACAGAACAGCAACTTCAAAAACACCAGCGTGTGACAAGAGCTTACCGTGTTCCCAACACAGAGAAGGGGAGTGTGGCTGAGGCGGAGGGCAAGGAGGACAGCCTCGACCAGGTCGGGATGCTCCCTGATTAGCGAGGAGACTGGGGTGCTCCCTGTGTAGTGAGGAAACCAGAGGGTGCTCCCAGGGCAGTGGGTACTCTCAGGGAAATAAGTAGCTTGGAAGCTCCCAAGGTCCTGGGAAGGCATTGAAGGGTTCAAGGCAGGGATGACAGGCTCTGATTCATATTTTTAAAACATCTCTGTAGCTACAGTGGGGCAGGGTGGGCAAAAATGGAAACGGAAAGATTGGGTCATAATGTTTTTATTCACTTCCTGCTGAATGACACAGGCAAGATGAAGTTGGAAAATTGTAGGTAATTACTGAAAGAGGTCAGAAGAGTGTGCTTTTAAAAGGCTCTCAAACCCTCCAAGGCCCAGGACACTAATTAGCTTAGCTGTGGGGCTGAGGGCAGGTCTCGGACAGGCTTTTAAAACATTAAGCTCTGGGTTGTTCAGAAGATAAAAAATTTCTTAAGTTTTATCAATGTTCGCAGTTTGAGCATCACTCAAAACAGAACATGTATTTGCAAACATGTTCTTGCACAGAACCAGAACCAGGAAGAGTTGGGTGATTGAGCACACCCGTGTTATTCAGGTGTGTGTAACAAAGGGAAGTGCGTGTCTTGAGATGAAAGACAGGTGACCATTTGCAACTCTTGAGGACCAACTCTGTTTCTGAAACAAAAGTGCTTTCCAACAGGAAATGATGAACCAATGAAAGTGCATCCTCATTGACAAAGGGGTCTGGGAAAATAATGTTTACTCTAAGCATGATCAATGGGGGAAGAACTTAAGTATTCCAGAATTCGGTTATTTCTCAAACCAATGAATCAGGTAGCATGAATTGAAAGGTGTAGGTATATGGATAGGCACCAGGAACCAGATGGTGTGGTCCAGAAATACTCAGGACACATGACTCTAGGCTAATTTGGTCTTTCGTTGAAAAAATGGCCAAGTGTAAAATAATTCCCATTTAACTTACTGATAAATAAATGCAATTAGACCCCAAAGCAGCAAATGTCTCCCTTTCAGCTACACACTGCAAACACAGATTTATCACAAATCCATGGGTAGACAGAGTAGTCTGAGCAGCCTGATCACCGAGCCATGTCCTTACATTGCTGTTAGATGGGATGTCAAATGTTCCATGCATTGTTCTTCTTTATCTTACTGCCCACTCATATTTCACACCAAAGAACCAAAGACCCTTCAAACTTTGGCAGATGGAAGATGTACTGCACACACAGGGGCTTCAGAAAGTCTGTGGAAACAGTAGAAGACAAAATTGATGACTGGGACCTACTAAACATAAGACACTGATGTGCACAAGAGACTTCATCAAAAGAGTGAAAAAAGAGCCACAGATGCGGGGTGGACATCGGGAAATCTTCAGCAATGACACAACAGACAAGGAACTAAGCTCCAAAATCTATAGAAAGCTGCAAGACTACAGTAAGAAAAGCAAACAAATGAATAACCCAATTAAAAACTGGACAAAGGACAGTTCACCAAAAAAGGCATTCAAATGGCTAATAAACACATGAAGCAATGCTCATGATCCGCAGCCATCTGGGAGATGCAAATCAAGACTATGTTGAGATAACGCCTCATGCTGACAATGACAGCCCAATGGGGCGGGGGGGACACCCAGAAAATAACAAGTGCTGGAGAGAATGGGGAGAGACTGGAACTCATATGCACTGCTGGTGGGTCTGTAAACATGTATAACCACTGTGGAAAATGATATGGCACTACCAGAAACAACTGGGAATAGAAATTCCATATGAACCAATTCCATATAAACTAGCAATACCTCTCCTGGGTACATACCCTAAAGAAGTAAGAGACATAGCACAAACACACACAAACACTCCCATGTTCATCACAGCACGATTCACAACAGCAAGCAGTTGGAAACAGCCCAAAAGCCCATGGGGAGATGAATGGACAAATAAACTTTGGAACATAAACACAATGGAATATATATATTGATAAAACAAACAAACAATAATGAAGCCACAAAGCACTTCATGACATGGATAGACCTGGAGAAGAGTATGCTGAGTGAAGTTAGTCAATCACGAAAGGACAAATGTTGTATGAGACCACTACTCTAAAGATAAACACTGTGGCAGTTTCATAATTTCATGTCAACTTGCTAAATAGGGGGAAGGGGTGAAATTTAGCCTGTCAATCAGGTCACAGCCGGATGATGCCTCCCTGTTGGTGTGGCCTTCTCACGAGAAGAGAACTTGGCAAGGCTTGCCGCTCCCCCTGGAAACTTCCCCTCTTTCTCCCTGGAGGAGGACCACACTCTCTCTGCTTCACTTTCCTGCTGAGAGTCACATTCAGAGAGCTGGAGGAGCTGCGTGGAGACCTACACCCATGACGAAATGCTTCTACCGGCACTGGCTCCACAAGACTTTCCACCCACTGTCCTGTGAGCTTCCTGCATCATTGCATGTTCTGTGTAGTCTGAAGAGGAAATTATGGACTAGTGTCAGACATATGGGCTAATATTGGACTTATGGACTTGATCTGGACTGGGCTGGGAAGTTTTCTCAATACCCAATTGCTCTTTGATCTAAAACTCTCTCCTACTCCCATATGAGTGTCTCTGGATTTGTTTCTCTAGCCAACCTGGACAAACACAAACACCAAGACCAAATGGGCATCCCAAAGGGGGCAGATTTTGGAGGTTTCTGAGGGAGGAAAGGCAAAGGTAGGAAGATGAACCAATAATTGTGTGTGCTTCTAAATGGGCTAGCAAAAAAAAATGTTCCTCGTTTGGTTGAAATAAAACATTTAGTACTCTTTGAGTCTGGGCTCTGGGAAGCAAACAATACCAGCAATCTACTCCCAAGCCCCCAGATAACAACTACTCTCCTTTCATGTCGTTTTCAAGCCCCTGGAAGTGTTCAATAACACAAGGCACTATGATGAGATCTTAGCAATACTATATGCCTCTTGAATACGTTTGTATTCACACAGCCAGTTTCTCCGTAGCTTTAATCGACAGTTCCTAAGACTGGTAGCTTGGTGCAATTTAAAACAAAAAACATTTCTCTAAGTAGACAATCAAAGAAGCCAACAAAGGTCTTTTTAAGGCCTGCTGCTGCTGTGAGGGCCCACGTTAAAGTGCTCTGGGATAAACTGGTGGATGTGAGGGAGATTAATCTAGAGGCATAGACAAGATTTTTTTTTAAATGGGAAGAGGGTTGAAAAGATGGGCAAGTATCTACCACCTGGTAGCAGTGAACAGCTGGATTCACATTGATACAGGGGGAAATAGACTAACCTGCTGATAACTAAGGCTGGGACTGTGACATGGTTTGAGATCTGGTCTGTTTTAAGACTTGATTTGCAGCAAAACCCAAATGTAACAGCCACCCTATCCCACTCACCCCTTGCGGTAAAATTCCCCTTTAAACTTAAGAATGTTCTGAGTCAGTAAGGTTGGATGAACAAATCCATGTGGATAAGCAAGGCCTTCCAGATAAGGAACGGAGCCTAACACCTTGAGGGAGTAACAGAATGCCCCTGCTTCTGTGACCACGCGACCCTTTGTGACAAAGGCTTTGCCCCATTGCGGAAGCCCTCCGTTCATTATAGCTAGTCTGTACACATCCCATCAACTTGCCCCACGGCGGAGGGTATCTAACTTGCTTGCCTTGCACGAAATTTTTTTAAGCTTTTACTCCGCTGCTTCCTTCTGTCAAGCACTTGCAGAAATAAACAGAATTTCTTGAGTCAACGTGGTCTCTGTATTTGGCTAAAACAGGGACAGGCATCCTGAACCTCAACGGCAGCATCAGCATGGGTGACTTTGAGTTCCTGGTGCTCGTGCCGTTGGGTTTGTTCCGGCTCATAGCGGCCCTGCGGACAGCAGGACAAAGCCCCGCTCGGCCCCGCACCATCCTCCCAGTAGTTATGTGGAAGCCAGGTGCTGCAGCCACAAGGTCAGTCCAGCTCACGGAGGGCGGGTCTTTGCTTCACGTCTCCTTTTCACAGCACCATGTCCTTTTCCAGGGACCGGCCTCTCCGGACAACATTCCAAAGTACGTTGTCAGACACAGTCTTGTCCTCTTGGCTCCTAAGGAAGGGTCACCTTAGTAGTAACCCCCTTGTGAATAGAATACATTGTTCATCCTTCTGGCCGTCCACAGAGTTCTCTCCTGACCTTGGTTACTAACTTTTTCTTTATTTCTTTACACAGCATGGCCATGTAAATCCACCACAGGCAGGAGACACACGATACAGATGACAGTGAGTGGCACACGGACGGTGACAATGGAGCGTCAGATTCCTTATGCACAGGCCCCAGGCAAGGTTTCTTTCTGCTGGTTGTTTGGAAGGCGGCAGGCAAACCCGAGAGAGTTGCTCTTGTCATCCCAATCTTACCCCAAGTTGAGCTTTGGGATCTGTGTGTGGGGCCATGATGCCTCTCAGCCCATCCACTTGGCCTTGGATCTCCAAGACACACCAGAACTTGCCATCTGTAGCCTGTGAGCGTGCATGCAGTCTGTCTGTGCTCTTTCGTTTTTGTCTCATTCTGTGAAGTCTCAAGAACGTTCTGAATCTTGCCAGGTTGAGTATGTTAGTTTGTCCTTTTCTGAAGGTAACTTAACCAGAACCCACGCAATCAATTCCGGGAAGGCTCGTTGCTCCCCTTGCAGCAGCAGCAAATGGAGTAGCCACGCCTTCATCTGTCCGAGCGCCCTCAGACGGCATGCGGCCTGAGGGCCGAGGACCATGGGTCAGCACAAGGCCCCCAGACAGCTGACTCCCTCCCAGTGAGGATCCCGTCACTGGGACCTTGATAAATGCAGATTCTGACTCAGGCTGGGGTGGATCCTGAGAGTCCACATTTTGAACAAGCTCTCTGGCCATGATGACCTTGAACTCCATGAAAGTGACCTTGAGCACTTTCATGTCCAATGTTTTGGTGCGGTTCTTTTAAAAAACAAAGTGTGGCAGTCACCTAATCTGCTGTCAGTTTAAGGATTAAGAGTGTAGGGCTGGAGTCTAGGCTGTCAATCTGGAGATAGCCAATGAGACTTCTGTGTGGGCACGGCCTTTTCCTGAGAATTCTGGGAAATCTGGACTTCCTCCTTGGAAGCGAAAGACACCTCTCTCTCTGCCACTCCCTGGGAGACATTGCCGAAGACAAGCCACATGTATGGAACCAGACCTCTGAAGCTGGAAAAGTCGCAGAGAGACTCCTGCCAGCGCTGAGATGCTTACGCCACTGGACCCGAAGACTTTCTACCCACTGGCCTGTGATCGTCCTGCATTTGGCTTCATTGCATGTTTTTCATGAGTCTGAAGAGGACTTTACAGATTGATATCAGACATATGGGCTAATGCCAGACTTATGCACTTGGACTGGACTAGGTTGGGATGTTTTCTCAATGTTCAATTCCTCTTGTATATAAAACTCTTTCTTATACACATATGTGTGTCCATGGATTTGTTTCTCTGGTCTAACCAGACCAACACACAAAACAAACGAGCTGCTTTTGTGCTGGGGGGAAATTGCAATGGCAATTGTCAAGATATAAGGGAGTACCCTGTCCCCAATGGAATTTTTTTTTCTTTTCTCTCCAAAGCTATGTATTTAGTTTTTTGGTGTTTTTATTTTTAACAAAACAACCTATCATCCTCAAGGTACTCTCCATTACACTTAATGCATTAGTCAATCTGTGATTCCATTCTTGGAAACATTTTTCAAACTCATCTGTTTGGATGGCTGACAGCGCCTCCCTCCTTTTTTTTTTCTTCACCTCTTCTACATCATCAAATCGCTGTCCTTTCCTGTCCCTCTTCATTCAAGGAAACAAAAAGAAGTCACAAGGAGCGAGGTCAGGTGAGTGAGGTGCGTGGGGTAAGAGAGGCATGCTGTATTTGCCAAAAACTGGCGCACTGAGATGGCTGCATGAGTAGGTGCATTGTCATGGTGGCAAAACCAGTCCCCTGTCTGCCACAAGTCAGGCCTTTTTTGCTGCACATCGTTATGCAATCTTTTCAGAACTTCTAAATAGAAAGCTTGATTAACAGTTTGACCTGGTGGAACAAACTCCAAATATACCATGAGTCAACATTTTCATCTGTTTGGGAAGTTGACAGATGTCCAAAATGAGGTTTGTCATCAATCGACATTTTACCAATTTCGAACAAGAAAACCACCTGTACACTTGAGTTTTTCCCTTAGCGCTGTCCTTGTAAGCTGTGTTCAACATCGCAACGGTTTCTGTGGCACTTTTCATGAGCAGGAAACAAAATTTCACAGCTGCATGCTGTTCTCTTCAATTGGCCATCACAAAAACCCAAGGTTCAAGCAAAACTCCTTTTACAAAAAAATTCACTGTGACCAGAGAGAACCTTCCCAGGCGATGCCACTGGGTGCACTAACTCAGAGTGAGTTACTCAATGCTCGCGTATTGGGAAAAATGTGTACTGTGAAAGCTCTGCTCTATCCAGCAAAATTCTGATTTTGGGGGGATACTCCCTCATATTTTATAAGATCTGCTTGAGACATGAGCAGACAAAGCTGAAAAAAGCAGCTTAGGAAGTGATGTCTTCAGTTGCCCCAGGTCACCTGAGCCCCTGGGGAGTCTTAGGGCCCCTTCCAAAATAAAGAAGAAAAAAATTTTTTTAATAGACATCAATAACCTATTATACACCAAGAATTTTGTTACATGCTGGGATGTGGGCAGGAAGTGGTGCTGGAAGATTAGCAGGTGTGACAGAGATGGAGGGCCCAAAGAGAACCCCAAGTTAGGAAGGGGAAGGTGAGGGAACTGGCCCATTGGCTCAGATACACCAAACCCAAAGAACCCCAAACCAAAACCACTGCCACAGAGTGACCATATAGTGACCAGATAAGACGGAGTAAAACTACCCCATAACATTTCTAAGGTTGCCATCTTCCCTATATGAAGGAGAACACAGCATGAGATTGGAGGAAGACTCCTTAATAACCTGCCATATGCAGATCATACAACGTTGTTTGCTGAAAGCAAAGAGGACTTGAAGCACTTCCTGGTAGTCTAGGACTGCAGCCTTCGGTACAGATTACATCTAAACATAAAGAAAGCAATAATCTTCACAGCAATACCAAGCAACATCACAATAGACTCAGAAAAGAATGAAGTTGTCAAGTTCGGTCGACTTGCATCCACAATCAACACCCATGGAAGAAGTAGTCAAGACATCAAAGGATGTGCAGAATTGGGCAAATCTACTGGAAAACACCTGTTTAAAGAATTAAAAAACCAAGATGTCACTGTGAGGATCCACCACCGACTGACCCAAGCTCTGGTGTTTTCAATTGCTTCATATGCAGGAGAAGAATGGACCAGTAATAAGGAAGAATTGATACATTTACATTGTGATATTGGCAGAGAAGATTGAAGATACCATGGACTACCAGAAAAATGAACCAAACTTTCTTGGAAGAAGAACAACCTGAATGATCCTTATAAGGGAGGATGGTGAGAATCAGTTTCACATACTTGAGACCTGTTATTAGGAGAGACAAGTTCCAGAGAAGAACATCAAATTTAATAGAGAGAGGGTCAAAAGGAAGGTCTTCCACAAGATGGATTGACACAGTGGCTGCAAAAATGGGCTCCAACCTAACAATGACCGAGCAGGGCTCTGATGAGTCAGAACCAATTCAACGACACCTAATACTAAAAACACAACCTTTACGGGACCAGACTACCGCGTCATTCTTCTGTGGAGTGGCTAGTGGGTTCAAGACTGCTGACCTTCCAGTTAGCAGCTGAACATTTTACCACTGTACCACAGGCTACTTGTTCAGCACCCAGGAGTGGCCCTTTACCTTTGGATAAGGGCCTTCTGGTGCCAGGCTCTTTGCAGACATGCAATTCTTTTTATTTTTTAATCATTTTATTGGGGGATAGTACAACTCTTATAACAATTCATCCATCCATCCATTGTGTCAAGCACATTTGTTGCCATCATCATTCTCAAAATGACAGAGCCCTTGGTATCAGCTCCTCATTTTCCCCCTCCCTGATGAACCCTTGATAATTTATAAATTATTATTTTGTCAGTCTTACACTGTCCGACGTCTCCCTTCACCCACTTTTCTATTGTCCGTCCCCCAGGGAGGGAGTTATATGTAGATCCTTGTAATCGGTTCCCCCTTTCTACCCCACCTTCCCTCCACCCTCCCAGTATCGCCACTCTCACCACTGGTCCTGAGGGGTTCATCTGTCCTGGATTCCCTGTGTTTCCAGTTCCTATCTGTACCAGTGCATGTCCTCTGGTCTAGCCGGATTTGTAAGGTAGAATTGGGATTATGATAGTGGGCGGGGGGGGGGCAGAAGGAGGAGGCATTTAAGAACTAGAGGAAAATTGTATGTTTCATCCTTGCTACACTGCACCCTGACTGGCTCGTCTCCTCTCCATGACCCTACTGTAAGAGGATGTCCAGTTGACTACAGATGGTCTTTGGGTCCCCAATCTGCACTCCCCCTCATTCACAATGATGAGATTTTTTTGTTCTTTGATGCCTCATACCTGATCCCATCGACACCTTGTGCTCACACAAGCTGGTGTGGTTATTCCATGTGGGCTCTGTTGCTTCTGAACTAGATGGCCACTTGTTTATCTTCAAGCCTTTAAGACCCCAGACACTGTATCTTTGGATAGCCGGGCACCATCAGCTTTCTTCACCACATTTGCTTTGCAACCGCTTTACAGACGTGCAATTCTTAAGGAAAAGTCCCTGAGTGATATAAACTGCTAAAAGCTTGAGTCCTAACCAAAAAGTTGACAAATCAAACCTACCCAGAAGTGTCTTGGGAGACATTACTGGCGATCTACTTCTGAAAGGTCACCGCCTTGGAAACGCTGTGGATCACAGTTCTTCTCTGACACATAGAGGGGTACCATGAGTTGCAATCAACTCAACAACTACCCATCACCACCAGTTCTTACAGACTTGGGCTAGATTACAGGGATTGAATTAGGCTCTATAACTTACCCGGACAAAGCATCGCCCTGTCCTCTCCTGTAGGCTCAGGCCCACTGTTGCTGCCTGTGTGCATCAGAGTGACTTCTAACCTAGGGGGCTCATCTCTTAGTGCTGCATGGGACAACAGTCTATTGTGACTCATAGGGTTTTCTTTGGCTTATTTTTAGAAGTAGATTATAGACCATTCTTCTTGGTCTTAGTCTATAAGTGTCACTGAGCCTTGTCCCTCATGGAGGCTTGGCTGATGTTCGGAAAACCAGTAGCATAGCATCCAGCATCATAGCAACATGCAAGCCACCACAGAATGTCATGCCGACAGACAGGTGCGTGGTAGTGGTCATCGCTCATTAGCTCTGTGACCTTGGGGAAGTTCATTAAACTCCATGGGTACCAGGCTTTTTGTCTGAAAAATGGGGCTAATGCTACCCTTTTAGGGTGCTGTGTGAATTAAAGGACAATATCAGGAATGGCTGGCACATGGAAGGAGTTGTGAAACTACAGTTATTATTTGATCCTTACAACAGTCCTATCAACTCAGGAACTAAAAAATGTATGTTGTGCATTGAGTGAAGTTTTACAGTCATCAGTTTTCTATTCAGTCATTTGTACACATTTTGCGTCAGGACATTGATTGCAATCCCCACAATGCAACCCCCTTCCCTTCTTTCTCATTTCCATTTTGTTGGGAACCATTCTGAATTTCGTCCCTGGATAAATGCTGCCTTTTCGATCTCAAATGGTTGGTTATTTGAAGGTGTGTTTACCTCCCTAGTGTTACTGCTCCCTTCATAGACCTGTCTATTGTCTGGCTGAAAATGTAGCCATTGGGGTGACTAAGGGCCATAGGCGCAGGGGTTTCACCAGCTGCTATCTGGCCAGGAAGCCAGGTCTGTTTTATGATTTTGAGTTTTTTCCCACATTTTCTCTCCACTCTATCTAGGACCTTCTAATATAATCCCTTTCAGAGCAGTAAGTAGTTGCAGCTGGGAACCATCTAGTTTTTCTGGTCTCAGGATTATGGAGACCAATATCTGCATGATCCATTAATTAGCCCATGGGACTAATTGCTTCAATGTGCTTTCAGTTTGCTTCACTCTTCTCTTGTCTGGACAGGAAGAGACCGATAGTTGCACCTTCGATGGCTGCTCAGGAGCATGTGCTTTCAGTTTGCTTTTCAACTTCAGGTCTTTCCACGTTTCATTATGATGCTTGACTTCATCTTCTTGCGTTGTCCTTAGACATCTGTTCAGTTCTTGTCCATCAAATTTATGGTGAGGGTTGGGTGAAATTTGTGAAGCACGGTGGAAAAATCACTGATGCTTTACAAAATGTTTATTGAGACAGTTTCCCCACCCCCAAAATCAGTCATTCATAAATAGATAATTTGTTTTCAGTCGGGACAGCAGACGATACACATCAATTTGCAAGGCAATAGCCAATCTTTTAAAGAGGAGCCACGATTAACAGCAGAACAATGGAAATATCGCAGAAAGCTCTGTAGGTTTGGCTGGCACCATTCTGAGTCGGATTTATTTAATGGCAAAGAGAAACATTCTTGCTGCTTCCTGGCTGCCCAAACTGCTGTGTCCAGGTCAGCTGCAGACAAGAGCAGCAGAGCTTTCTCTTCTTTCTTTCTTTGAAATCTAAAACGTAGTTTTATTGGCATATACTTCAACATCATACAATTTAATCATTCTATCATATTAAGAAGAGTTGTCCAATCATCACCACAACCAATTTCACAGAGCTTTCAATGGAACTTTTAAACAAGTAGGATCAAGATCCTGATACATTTCTTGGCAGAATTGTAGTAGGAGATGAGGCAGGGCTTGACTAGGATGATCTTGAAGACAAGCGTAGTCAAAGCCACAGCGACCAAGAGCTGGATGTGGTCTAGTCAAAGCAAACTTGGACTTTTCCAGAGAGGCCATAGCAACACCTCTGGGTATGCTAAAGGCACTTTGCTTGTTGAGTGTCTGGAGGGCCCAGGAATGATAACATCTGCTTATTAGGAGAGTGTTTTGAGAAAAGTAGCCAAAGCTCTAGCAGAAAAAAATACCTGGGAAAGCTTCACCAGGGAGTCCCTCCATCACACCCATGTTCTCGCTCATTCCTCTCCCCAAACAAGGGTCACGTTGGAAGAGTTTGGATGGGACCATTAAGCATACGCCTTACGGTTCTGATTTGGCTCCTTCTGACTTCTTTTTGTTTCTTAATTTTGAAAAGTATCTAAAGGGCATCCATTTTTCTTCTGTTACTGTCAAGACAATGGCGTTGCCATGGTTAAATTCCTAGGACCTTCAGATCTTTAGGGATGGATTAAATGGCTAATAGCTCGCTTATAAAACTGTCTTGAACTTGAGGGGTTGTATGTTGAGAAATAGTTTCTATTTTAAAATGTGTATTGTATTTTTCCATGTTCTTCTTACCCTGGTATCTATACAAATCTGCACCCACCATCTATGATCTTCCAGCTTCCCACCTTGTGATCTTGCTTCCTCCTCCTGCTAACATTGGTCTCATGGACTTGATTTGGATTTAAGTTGGACTGGGCTGGGCCGCTTTCTAGATATAAATTTTTTCTTAACATAAAGTTCTTTCTGATACACATATGAGTGTCAATGTTTTTTTTCCTCTAGAAAACTCAGCCTATACACATACTACACACATGCCATATAACACACACCATGCTCATATGACACACATCACACATACCATACACATCACACACTATACATATTACACTCATACCACATAAGCCACATAACAAAGCACATACCATGCTCATATGACACATACCACACATGCCACATAACTCAAGCACATATCATACCATGTATACCATACACATACCTACACACAACACATTTACACACACTGCATATCACATTCACCACACATATCACAAACACACCACGTACATGCCTTATATTATAAACACCTATCATGCTCACACCACATATATCACACATGCCAAATACCACAAAGACATATCATGTTCTTTTTATATCATGTTTATACCACACATACTAAATACATACTAAGCACATCCCACACACTGCACACCACAGACACCATTCAAACATATATCACACTACATAGCATGTACACACTCCCCCACAAAATACACACATGTGCATTCACATCACATACACTGTGTACCAAAAAGATAGATCTCTTTGATATCCCTATGCTCCCCCACAGTACACACATCACAAACAACTCTCACTATACCATCATCACCCATACACCATGGATCACCCAACTCCACACAGCCCACCGTCACACCACATACATCAGACCCCACATACACATTCTGCTTACCCCTCACACCACACCACACATAGACACGCATGGCACAAATATGACACTTATCCCCTGATAATGCACATCACACACACACCCTCCAGGCCGGGCCTGATGCACAGATTGAGAGCAGGAGGGTGTTTGACTGATTTGTTTCAAACATAAATAAAATCGTGTCGGTTCTTTGGCTGTACCCCGTCCCCAGGGCCGGGCTCAATAAATGCTGTGAAATAAATCAAAGCCAAAAGTGTGGTTGGAAGGATGCCAGGAGGCTGATCCTCCTTGCCCCCACCTTCCTCCTCTTCGGCTCACTGCCTGAGACCTGAGCTTCTTCCACAGGAACTTCACTTGTCAGTGTCACACCGGCATGGGAGACAAGACATGACCCTTTCTCCCACCCTGGGAGCACAACACCAGGCGTTTCTGACCAGGAGGCAGTGATCAGGGGACAGAGTTCCCATTTCTGGCTTGCTTTGTAGCGGCAAGTCAGGCAAAGGCCTGGCTGGGGGAGAATGGGGAGAGTGAGGAAGACCTGTAGGGTGAGGAGTGAGGGAGGGCAAGGGGGTACAGTGAGGGGGTGAAGGGGCTTGCCCAACAGTTTGCAGTTTTCCCTCTAGCCAGCCCCATCCTTCCACCCCCGTAAGCCGAGAGAAGGATCCCGTGGGCTCCCAGGCTGCTGCCAGAGACAGCAGCTCAGACCAACCTGAGCAGGGGGAAGAGCAGGGACAAAGAGCCCTGAGGACAGTTGCCAGCTCCATCCCAGGACTGCTGTCCCCAGACCCTATCCCAGTTACCATCTCCTGTGCAGTGGGCTGAGCCATGGCTCAGCTTCCCTGCTCCTGGCATCCAGCAGCGAAGGGGGCTCGGCCTCCATTTTGCCCTTGGTGGTTGAATTAAGAAGGGAGGCTTTGCTTCCTGTGGTTTTGTTTTTGAGAACAAGGTCCGGGGAGAAGGAAGGCAGGGGTGGTGACACCCTCCACACACCTCTGGACTCTGACAAGTCACGAAGCAAACCTGCACCCACTAATTTTTTTTTATGTTTTGTATGTTGTTTTATTTGTTCCAGGCGGGGGGCTTCCCTATCACTGTCCCACACTCTGGATGATCTCCCCCCCCCCCCCAATGCACCCACTAATTGATGCAAACTTTTTTTTTCTTTTGTAGCCTATCTGGCCTTTCAGGTCAAACTTCCTTTCCCATACTGAGCTCTAGAGGAGGAAGAAGTCGAAGGTGAGTTATTGACTTGGAACACTGATGATTAAACAATGAGAAAGCCAGTCGGCCCTCTTTGGTCTTTGCTCCCCCTTATTCCTTTAGAATCACACAAGAAAAAGCAGAGATGCTATTGTCCTCTACCTAGTTCTTTCTCATGGATTTGAGTGTGATGGCTATGTCACTAGACACTCCTGAGTGAAGGTAGGGGTGGAGCTCAACCTATCAATCAGGTCACAGCCCTCCTTGGGGGTGTGGCCTTTTGTATAAAAGAGAGAGCCCAAGCAGCACCAAGTTCTTTCTAGCCTGATTGCCTTCAGCTGGAGCTATGTCATGCGTCTGGTTCTAGACCCCTGTTGTGCCACTTGCTGATCCCAGGACTTGTCAGAAACTGCCAACCTGGGATTCATTGGGCTGATTTAGGATTGATTTACCTCTGCAACCACCAGTCTGTGGCCCTCCTCTTTCCTCATCCTGCGTCCTGTTTGTCAGCTTCCACAGCTACTCAAGTCAGAGGAGCCTTGAGCTCACATCAGATGGATGGACTTGAACTGAACTGAACTTTCCTACTTCTACAAATGTGTAAGCCATTTCTTTATTTTTATTTTTGCCACTTCTTGATATAGGCTAGGCTCCCCCTGAAACCACAGCATTGCCACTTTGACCCCTTGTAAACTTGCAGGTTTCTCTTGCCGGCTGCCTGTGTGTAGGGGCGGACTCAGTCACACCAACCACAGGAGATCGATCGAATCATTATGATCCACAGGGTGTGTGTGTGTGTGTGTGTGTGTGTGTGTGTGTGTGTGTGTGTGTGAAGTAGATTGGCAGGGCTTTCCTCTTAGTCGATCTCTGCTAAAACCTGTCCATTATCATCCCAATGCACCGGCCTTCACTGACTGAGGAGATGCTTTGTCTGGGAATTGAGCTCAGACTCCTTTCACTGACCACCACTTCCTCCAGCCTGCCTTTCAAGAGCTCTGTCTCAGATCTGGTTCCCCAGGGCCCAACTTACACATTCTGCTTGCTTGCTTGCTTACTTTTCAAATCCCAGGGTCTACAGGGTCCCTCCACACAAGGGTTCCATCTCCGCCAACACTCACCCGTCCCTACCCTGCTGCCCATCACTGGCCAATTCGTCCTGACTCGCAGTCAGCCACGAGGACACAGAAAAACCCCTCCGTGTTTCCGAAGCTGAAATCTGGAGGAAGCCGCAGACTGCCGCGTTTTAGCAGTGAGCGCCTTCCCTGCTGTGCCACTAGGGCACCTCGAAGGCCGCAGGGCCGACCATGTGTTCACCACGTGCTCAGGGAGGGCTCAAAGCGATCTGTGAGTGTGAGTGCCATCGGCCCAAGCATCCCAGGGACCCCCTTCTTGTCTGCAGGGTGGAGTCATGGGGACACACCATTGCTGTAGTCCCACTCCAGCCATTTGTTAGCCTGGGCATGTCGGGGCCACTCAACCTCTCTCTGCTCCTGCAGGAGGTAGAATGCAGCCGGCGGGGCTGCAGGGAGGATGAAGGGGGGGTGGGGTGGGGAGCTCGTGGGGTCCCGGGCCCAGGAAGGAGCAGCTCAACAGATGGGTGCTTCCTGTCCCCCACAAAGGCCCATTCAACAGCAACCACCCAAGGGCTCCGGGCCTCTAATTCCAGCTCCCCTCGGTGGCCTCCGTGCTGATGGCTCTGTGGAGACCTCCGAGCCTGCCCCATGCATTTCATGGTCATAAAAATAAACGGGAGCATCGCAGACAGTCAGGGTCAGGACCCAACCTTTCAGCCCCACTGCCTGCGCGGTACCGCTTGGGGAGCGAGCCGGCACCAAAGGGGCCACCTCGAGCCCTTTCCTTTTTGGCTCTAACAATGACTCTGCAGGAAGAGCCCATCAATCTTTCCCAAGGCGATTTCCTGCTGTCTCCCTCCTTCTCTGCCCCCTGCTGCTGCGCTCACCCCTCCCCCTCGCTGCCCGTGCTGCTTTGACAAAGGCTGAGTGTTGTGAGGTTCTTTTAATCGATGCAGGGACAGGTGCTTTGGCTGACATCTCCTGGCATCTGCCTGCATTCTCCCCCGCAGCACTGAGTCGACCTGAATTTGTCAGCCGTTCCTGGAATCATCGCCTCCCTTCAGGATCTAAGTCTGAGCTGGCGACGATTTGATTCATGCCGGGATGTCTGTCGGCCCTTTCCATCAGCCCCTTCGCTGAACCCCACCCTAAGCTCATCAAGACAAAGTCCCCAGGATCAGACCAGCTTAAAATAGAGACTCTCGTAGCCCCTGACCTTGTGGGGCTCCCCATTAATCGAAGGGGTGTCTCAGACAGGCAGGTACCAACGAATCACCTGGGATTTGTTCAGTGCAAGAGAGAGCTCCAGTAGGCCTGAGCACACCAACCCACCCTGGGTGATGCTGGTGCACCGATCGCACTGGGCACAGTGGCTGAAGTGTGGTCGCTTCCCTCAAGGTCCCCTCCAAGGCCAGGGGAGGGACAGGTACTACGATCAAGATGATCAAGATCTGTGCTGGTGCTAGATGAAGGGCAAGCTCAGTTTCTGCCTATTGTTAGTGCCATCAAGTTGGTCCCAACTCAGCGCCCTGCACATACCAAAGAGAAGTGGGGCTGGGCCATCCTCACGTTGCGCCCCAGTTGCAGCCCCTGAGCCGCTCCATCGCAGGGAGTTTCTTCATCTTCTGCTGGTCCTGGGTTTTACTCAGCATGGTGTCCTTTCCAGGGACTGGTCTTCAGAAAGGTACATGACACAAACTAAGGAATCTTCCCACCGTCTTTCCTCCAGGACAGATGGGTTTGCTCTTCTGGCAGTCTGTGGTACTTTGGCTAGTCTTTGCCAACTCCACCATTCAAAGGTTTCCAGTCTGCCTGCCTGGGGGGAAGAGGGGCGCCCAGTCGCTAAGCCAAGAGACAAAGCACCAGCTGCTTGTGGCATGGACTCGGACTCATGGCGACCCCTCCAAGGGCAGAGTAGAACTGGGGCTCCATGGGGTTTTTCAAGGAGCAACTTTCGATCTTATTTTATTCTTTTATTTTTCATGTCTGCCTCTTCCTTCTAGAGGCCCAGTTATACTATCAAATGAGTCACTTGAAATTGCCAGAGTCGGGAGAAGGAACTAGACGTGACAAAGTGGATGAGCTGTTCTTATCTCTCATCCGTCTCCTTTATTTTCCTCCTCCTTCTTGCTCTCAGCCCTGCTGGGGCTGGGATTGAGCACTTGGTTGCTAAGCTGAAGGTTGGTGATTCAAGCCCACCAACTGCTCCATGAGAGAAAGATGTGGTGGTCGGCTCTGTAAGGATGGCCAGCCTTGGAAACGCTAACGGAGCAGTGCTGCTCTGCCCTGTGTTTTGCTATGGGTGGGAATAGGTCAACAACAATGGGCTTAGGCCCTTCCTTGAAATCTTCCATCTGTACAATGGAGATTGTCTGCCCAGGAGAAGGTCTGGCTGGCTGCTGGCCCCAAGGCTCTGGTGGTTATGGGATAAGATGCTCACAGCTGCATCTTGAAAGTTACTCCATGGTGCCCAGGTGAACCAAAAGGTTTGAGTTTGACTTGTAACGGAAAAGATGACAGGTCAAACCCATCCAGGTGGTCACAGAAGAAAAGGCTCAGCACTCAGCTTCCAGGTAGACAATAACCAAGACCACCTAATGGAGCAGTTCTACTCTGTCCACACACGGGTCGCCATGAGTCAAGATAAGCACAGAGCATCATCACCACCACCACCAGGTCCAGGAGAGGAGCCCGAATTTACCGAGGTCAGAAAGCCATAAAAAAAGCCTTGACTAAGATGAG
Source organism: Tenrec ecaudatus (assembly GCF_050624435.1). Classification (NCBI taxonomy): domain Eukaryota; kingdom Metazoa; phylum Chordata; class Mammalia; order Afrosoricida; family Tenrecidae; genus Tenrec; species Tenrec ecaudatus. The sequence continues at coordinate 10,698,141 of NC_134535.1, forward strand.
TGATGCACTTATGACACTAGATAGAGCCTCCAGACATCATACCAGTAGAGGGCAGCAAGCTGGGTCTTTGTTTTGAAACCAGCATTGGTGCAATGCATCATGACAGTTCTTTGTATCCACACGAGATTCAAGAGTTGCCCATGACCCCTTAGGTCAGTGTCACAGGTAGGTCTCCTCTTTTAGGCAATCTAATATTGCATAAGGAGTCCCTGGGTAATGTAACCACACTTGGTTGCAAACCCCAAAGTGAGAGGTCAAGTTTACCCAGGAGTGCCTGGGTAGATAGTCCTGGGGGTCTCATCAGTCCCTGGAGACCCTGTGGAGGATTGTTCTACCTGGACACAATGGGGTGGCCATGGGCCAGAATCGACTCCACAGCAACTGGAACAATTGTAGAAATGAAGACATCTAGCTCTTTGAAGGTGTAACATGAGTCAGCGTATCGATCATTTCATGAATACAAAGGGACTTCCAAAAGTTCATAAGAAAATCCCATGATCTTTCCTTCCCCTTTGCCATGAAATTTTGGAAGCCCTTCATGTGGTGAAGCGATGGCTTGGGAGGCAATATATCTATCCTCTCCTTTCCCAGTGGTGAGAAGAGGAGACCGTGAAAGAGGAAGAACCCAGTGGATCTTGAGATGAGTAGAGATTTAGGGGCATTCAGCTGATTAATGTGATGCTGAAGGAGCTCTCTAGAGACCCAATTATACTATCAAATGAGTCACTTGAAATTGCCAGAGTCGGGAGAAGGAACTATAAGTGACAAAGCTAATGAGCTATTCTAAGTGATTTTTAAATGAAGGCCTATCCTTCAATTCCTTTGAAGAAAAGGAGTTGATTGTCTGAAAAGCAAATATGGTCTTGGAAAGTGGGCTTCTCAGAGAGAGGTTTCCTTAAACCTCGTTTCCCTTCCTTCACAGCCCCCACCCAGCAAACAGACAAAGAAGTGCCTATCACAACCAAGTCCATTCTTTTGAGTCTGTTCAATTATATCTGCTTTCTCCTTCTCTCATTCCTGGGGACAGGCTAGAGAAAGACAGTCAGATGCCACAACTGCTGATTAGTGTGATCTTTGAGATGGACTTCTGCCTTTCTTCATCATTAACGTGACTGTCAAGTGAGAGCCTGCAGGCCATAACTCTCCGCCATGTTTCAGGGCCTAACATGAGGTGAATGCATTGCAAGCCATAATGATTTAAAACTCCAGACATGAACAAAGCTGAGCTCATGACCATGACAAACCATTTTCATTCTCCTCAAATCCATATTTCCAGGTTCAAAGGGTTCATGGTGCTGAAGGAAGAAGTTCAAGCTGCACTGAAAGCATTCGCCAAAAATAGGGCTCCAGGAATTGGTGGAACACTCCACGATCTGCTTCAACAAGCTGATGAAGCACTGGGGTTCCTCATTCATCTCTGCCAGGGAATTTCCAAAGAAAGGGAACCCAAAAGAATGCTCAAATTATAGAATAATATCACTGATATCACATGCAAGTAAAATTTTGCTGAAGATCACCCAACAACGTGTGCAATAGTACATTGGCAGGGAGTTACCTGAGGTTCAGGCCGGGATTCAGAAGAGGATGTGGAAAAGGCTGAAGTTGTCAAGGATTTTTTTCTCACTTGGATCCATAATCAATGCTCATGGAAGCAGACGACAAGAGATCAGAGACGAGTTGCATTAGGTAAATCTGTTGCACAAGACCTACCTCTTCAGAGTACTGAAAAGCAAGGATGTTACTTTGAGGACTAAGTTGGGCCTGACCCAGGCCATGGTACTTTCAACCGCCTCATATGTATATGAAAGTTGGACTCTGAATAAAGAAGACCAAAGAATCGATGCGTTTGACTTGTGGTGCTGGAGAAGAATATTGAAAGTACCGTGGACTGCTAAAAGGACACACCGATCTGTCTTGGAAGAAGTATGGCCAGAGTGCTCCTTGGAGGCAAGGATGATGGGACTTCATTTTATATTCTTTGGACATGTTGTCAGGAGAGGACAGGCCCTGAAGAAGGCCATTATGTTAGTAAACTAGAAGGGCAGCAAAGGAGTGGAAGGCCTCAAAGATGGATGGACACAGCGGCTGCATCAATGGGCTCAAGTACAGGAACAATTGTGAGGCTGGCGCAGGACTGGGCAATGTTTGGTTCTGTGTGCATAAGGTCGCTATGGGTTGGAATGGACTCAATGGCGCCGAGCAATAACCACAGCGTGTCCATTGATTAATTAGAACTTTACGGTGTTGCAAAGAATGGAGAATGCATCACCAATCGGACAAAGACTAAAAATTCAATTTGGGGCGAGAGGGGTGCAAACGGCTGCTAACCCAAAGGCTGATGACTTAAATCCACCCAGTGACTACAGAAGAAAGACCTGGCAAAATGACAGCAGCCCATTCTACTGGGTCACACGTGCAATCGCGCATTTGACGGCCACCAGCATCAGTGCTGGTTCAGATCCCTGAAGAGTCGGGAGATGGCTCTAACTTCAGGCCAGGCTTGATCAAGTCTCCAGCCATGTGATCAGGACTTTGGTTTTCCCTCCTCCTGCATCGATGGGCTCAAGCATAATAACAGTTGCAGGATGGGCAGGACTGGGCAGGGCTCCATTCTGTTGTACATGAGGCCCCTATGCGTCTGAACTGACGTGACAGCACCTAGCAACCCTAACTCTCTCAGTTCGGCTTCCTCCATTCCTCGGCAAAGCCTCTGCTCTTGCAGTGCTGAAATGGCTGTTCTGTGCTTCTGTGTTCAAGCCCAGGTAGAGGTGAGAAGCTTTTCCTGCCTAGATACCCCAGATGCCCCAGCATAATGTCTTGGCCTCCTATTGGTTCTAACTAAGATCAGTGAGCTAATCACAGTGGCCTATGGGAGGGTGAAGGGGCAGAGATGTTGCCTGGCCTGAGCCAATTGAGAATCATCTCTAGAGGCAGAAAAGGTGCCATCCCACTGAAATGTCCTAGCTGAAAATGGTAAAGTTCTCAACTGGAAACCAAGACACTGTGGAGAAACAAAAGACAAATGACTATGGTAGGCCTTTCGTTCTCTGCCTAGCCTTCTCAGATGAGCCCTGGCTGCCTTCATTTTTGTTGCTAGGTGGTTTTGAGTTGATCTGACTCCTAGAGACCACATGCACAACAGAACGACACACTGCCTGGTCCTGAGCCATCCTCAGAATTGTCATGTTTGAGTCCCTTATTGCAGCCACATGTCAATCACCTCCTTGAGGGACTTCCTCCTTTTTACTGATCTCCTACTTTATTAAACATGATGTCCTTTCCAGGTATGGGTCTCTCCTGATAACACGTCAAAAGCACATGAGACAGTCACATCCTCCTCAGTTATTGTTTTAAAAATCATTTTATTGGGGGCTCTTACAGCTCTTATAACATTCCATACACCAGTTGTATCAAGCTTATTTGTATATATGCTGCCATCATAATTTTCGAAACACTTACTTTCTATTTGAACCCTTGGTATAAGCTCCTCTTTTCTCCTTCCTTCCCCCCTCCCCCCTCATGACCTCTTGATAAATTATAAATTATTATTATTTTCATATCTTACACCGACCACTGTCTCCCTTCACTCATGTTCTGTTGTTCATCCTCTAGCAAGTTTGGTGAGGGGGGGCTTATACATTGATCATTGTGATCAGTTCCCCCTTTCTCTCCTCCCCCCACCTTCTCCTTACCCTCCTGGTATTGCTACTCCCATTTCTGTTCCTGAGGGGTTTCTCTGACCTGGATTCCATGTGTTGTGAGCTCTTTCTTATCTGTACCTGTGTACATGCTCCAGTCTAGCCAGAACTGAAGAACAGGATTGGGGTCATGATAGTGAGGGATGAGGAAGCCTCCAAGAACCAGAGGAATGTTGTGTGTTTCATTGGTGCTATATTGCACCCTGGTTGACGCATCCCTTCCTTGTGACCCTTCTGTGAGGGGATTTCCTATTGTCTACAGATGGGTTTGGGATCTCTGTTCTAAACCCCCTCATTCTCAACAATATGGGTTTTGTTTTGTTTTGTTTTGGGTCTTCTGGTGCCTGTTACCTGATTCTGTCAACACCTCATGATCACACAGGCTGGTGTGCTTCTGCTGTGTGAGCTTGTTGTTTCTCTGCTAGATGGCTGCTTGTTTAACTTCCAGCCTTTAAGACCCCAGATGCTATATATATATATATATATATATATATATCTTTTGAAGAAGTATTCTAGTACTTTTTCCAAAACATATTTGTTCTTCTAGCAGTCCATGATATATTCAACATTCTTCCCCAACACCGTAATTCAAATGCATCATTTCTTCTTCAATCTTCCTTATTCACTGTCCAATTTTCACATGCCTACAAAGCAATTGAAACACCACGGCCAGGGTTGGGCCCACCTCCTCAGTTCCTCAGAGTGCCAGTTTTGCTCTTCAGCATCTTAAAGTGGTCTTGGGAAGCTCCGTGCAATACATCCTCCGATAGATTGACTGTTTTTTCCATGAACATCGATTGTGGATCCGAGCAAAATGAAATCCTTGATAACCCAATTTTTCTCCATTTATCTATTGGTCCAGTTATGAGGATTTTGGTTTTCTTTACATTGAATCCTAATCCATACTGAAGGCTTCAATCCTGATCTTCCTCAGCAAGTGCTTCAAGTCCTCCTCACTTTCAGCAAGCAAGGTCATATCATCTGCATGTTGCAGGTTGCTAATGTCAGGCAGAAACGGAAACTGGGGAGGTGGGAAAGTGGAGGGGTACCCTGATGACAGCACGCAATAACTCCTGGTGACGGCCTCTAAAGCCCTGACGCAGATTGGCGGCAGCTCCGGATAGCACTGTTGCATCGTTACTTGTTACTGTGTTCCTAACTGCCCACCTTGCAAAAGAGCCAAACCACAACGGAAATTTCCTCAACTGCCTTTACCTCAGACCAGTACTATAAAACCCTTCCCCTCCATCCCAGACAGCGTGACTTCACAGGCCCCCAGCTGGGGACCCATGAACCTTGCCCAGAACACAGGACGCTCCTGTCCCTTTCTGTGCACTCTCCTCCCTCCTGGGCGGTGCAACTTCTTGGGCCCCAGCTGGGGACCCATGAACCTCACCCAGGAGCTCTGAAATAAACCTGTAAATCTATTTTCTGCCTTTGCCATCATTCTTTCTGCCGCTAAAACTTACAGTTAGTAAGCCTTTCTCCAGTCCTGGTGCCACGTTCTTCTTCATTTACGCCAACTTCTCTGGTAATTTGCTGGGTACACCGATTGAATAAATACGGTGAGAGGATACAACCCTGCCACACCTTTCTTGACTTCGCACACCTGCCTCGTGATCCATGCACAAGTTCTGCAGGGGCACCATGAAGGGTTCTGGAATTCCCGTCATTCTCAACGCTATCCATAGTTTGTTAGCTCCAACAGTCGAATGCCTTCCCATAGTCAGTACAACACAAGTATTTTGTGTGCTCAATATTCTTTTTTTTTTCTTCAATATTCTTATATTCTCCGCTTTCAGCCAACGTCTGTCACTAGCAGCGATAGCCCTCTTCCGAGTCCAGCGTGCGTTTCTGGCAGCTCCTGTCTACGTGCTGCTGTCACTCAGCTCGCTGCCATTGAGTTGATGCAAGCTCATCGGGACCCTGTAGGACAGGCTGGAACTGCCCTGTGACTTTCCAAGACTGCCACTCTTTACATGAGTAGACAGCCCCTTGTTTCTCTAGCTGGTGGTTTCTAACTGGGGATCTGGTGGATCACAGCCTCGTGTGCAATCACTATGACACCAGGGCTCCTCTTCCATAACCCATAGGAACCTTAATACCAGAAGCAACCCGATTCCAATTCAGAGACGCAGGGGGTCTCCCCCAAGCCTTTCTTGTGCTAGCAGTTAGCCCAGGGCTTGGGCTTGGGGAAGCTCCCTGTTCTCCTTGCTGTCTTGCAGCGAGCCTCATGTCCTCTCCATGCTGAGGAAGTGTGAGTGGGGGTCCACTAAAAAGGAAATTTTAAAAGATTAAAAGTCGCATGTGGAAATGATAACCAGATAGCTTTCTAGAGAACTAATGAAAGAGTTTAAGGTCAAAGCTAATTGCAGCACAAGCAAATACGGCACCACTGTGTACTCAGCTCAAAGACCAGTAATGCTTTCTGTCCAACAAGATATATGAGTCTCCTGGTGTCCTGAGGAGTTTGGTTGGGCAGTGATGGTCAAGAGCACACTCGTTCTACCTTCCCTCTGTCTCAGTGAGCAAAGTCACTGCATCACCATCCTTTGTCATTTGCCACCATAGACACTTCTGAGAATACTTGGCAAGATGGCACTTCTGGGAATACTGGGGAAGAGAAAAGACAAGAGGATTCAGTCCTGGTGAGGGTGGTGTTTGTCAGAAGCTGTGGGTTTCAGAAATTCTCAGAGCGCTTCTATAGAAGAAACTTCTTAGAAGGTTCACCAGCTGGTTCTTTGTCTTGATAGTAGGCTCCCTTGGTTCTGTGAGCCCTTTAGGGGAAGACCTCTGTCTTATTCATCTCTGTATTCTGAGCATCTAAGTTGCCCTGGTGGTGCACTGGGCTAAGCATTGGGCTGTTAATTGCCCTGTGGGTAGTTCAAGCTCCTAAGGAGAAAGATGAGGCTGTTCGCTTCTGGAAAGGGTTTCAGTCTTGGAAACCCGATGGAGCAGTTATTGCCTCAGTGCCAGTGAGTTTGGGCTGTATTCTGGACAGCAAGAATAGTGTTGCTCTGTCCTCACCCCATAGGCTCCATCAATGTCTGTCAGTAAGTGGATGAATAGAGTCACAGCTTTGCTAGTGCATTTGAATGGACTGGGCTCTTAGGGACTGAGTCACCTTATTCACACGGACCCAACCCACACAAACAAAACTCCCAAGAAAGCATTACATAAGCCACAATACTGAGAGGTTCTTTGGGGGTGGGAACTGGGGGGGTGGGGGATGTTTTTATATGAAGTTTTTAGGTTGATGGAATGGAGCAGCCATTGAGATGAGGCTGGAAAAGTTATTGTAATCTTCTGGTTTATAGAATCTTGATGTAATGGCACATAAATCACATTTCAGTAAAGTTGTATGGATCAATACAGCAGACAAGTTGAAAAAATGATAGCTGTTACAATTATTAAAATGCTCATGTCAAGTTTCTCTCTTGGGCAACGTCTGGACTAGAACACTGTCTGACTCTCCAGGCACAGCATGCACAGACAGCAGCTGATCAGTGAGTGGTCCTGGCACTGGATCACGGATCTAAGGGAGGGCAGTTGGAAGGTTAGGCCAGCGATCAGACGAAGACAAGAATCCAGGATCCAGAGAGGAAGCTGAGCTGTGCCAGAATATCTATTTGCATTCTGGAGGCAGGCCACACCCCTAAGGAAACTCCCCTTCCAACTGATTGGCTGCTCACAGCAGACCCCAGCATGAGCTGACTACATAAAAAAAATAAAACCAAACTCACTACCATCAAGTCCATTCCAACTCAGAGAGACCCTACAGGACAGACTAGAACTGCCCTTGAGGTTTTCGGAAACCGTAACTCCTATAGGAGTAGAAAGCCTCACCTTTCTCCTGCAGAGCAGCTGGTGGTTTTGAACTGATAATCTTGTGGTTAGTGCCCCTGAGTGTAACTCACTGTGCTACCAGGGCTCTTTGATGACTACATAGCATCTGTCAAACCACTGAGAATCAGAGCTGAACCACCACAAGAGATATGCATGGACAGTGGGAGGCCCTGGACCATAATTCCTAGGAAAGTTGTCACCTCCCTTTGCACTCCCCTTTGTGGCCTCCCTCCCCCCACAAAATTAGTGAAAGACCCTAGGTTAATATACTAGATTCACGTGGGTCTGACTGAGGTGAGTTGGTCCTCAAGGTCCAAACTGATGTTGTGTTAAGCATAGTGCTAAACATATGTAACACACCATCAAAACACTGGAAAGCAGCAAACACATTGAACAGGCAAACAAAGCAACCCTGTCATGCTGGGTCCTGAGGAAAATGGGATTTGGGATGAGTAACATCAGGAAAGCATTCCAGAGAAGGGCCTACAAGCCAATGTGAAAGGACACATGAGGGGCTTCCAAATCGAAAAGATGTGGAAGAGCATCCTCAGCGGGGGGACCTCCTCCCCAATCAAGCCCACCACCATCAAGTGGATTCCAACTCAGTGTCCCTATAAAACCAGAGCAGGACTGCCCCGTTGCGTTTCCAAGGCTGCAACCTGTCCGGGAACAGGTGGCCCCGTTTGTCCCCTGCAGAGCAGTTGATGGGCTCAAACTGCCCCTCCGTAGGTAAGGGACAGTGGCTCTGCGGAAACCAGCTCTCAGCCATCTCGCCCTTGTCCTCAGGGAGTGTGGAGCCACAGTGCTAAAGCCTGGGAAGTCAGCACTGCCCACCCCCCCACTGCCGGGGGTGGGGGCACTGGCTGAGGCTGCAGTTACTATAGCTACAAGCCTGCCTCCCACATCACGGAGTGGTCTTCCTCAAAAGGCCGTGTGAGTCATGTGAGATGTGGAGCTCTGCCTAATCAGAGCTGCTTTCCTTTGGAACTTATAATTAATAAAGTGACACCAGTAAGGGGCACGTAACAGAGCAGGGGACAAGGATAATAATGGGCTTGCTTCCTGCCTATAGAAATAACCGGGGAGGCCTATTATGAGAGACCATAGGAAGTGCGAGACTTGACCCTACAATTAACTGTTCACAGTGATGCATCTCCAGCTATCGGGCCTGGTATGCTTCCCAAAGGCCCCCGCAGGAGCGCTGCGTTGGTGGCATAGTGGGGAGCATGCTCCCTTCCAAAGGCACACGCAGCAGACTTGGGGAGGATCAAAAAGCAGAACCTCTCCTAGACACAGGTCACTGCCATGGAGTTATGCTCCTGGCTAACCACACGACTGGGCTGCTAACCCCCAGGCTGGAGGTGCGCGTTCACTCAGTAGTTCCGAGGGAGAGAGGTCTGGCTATCTACTTCCATAGGGATTGCAGCTAAGAAAATCCGATGGGGGTCGTTCTCCTCTGTCACAGGGGTCTCTCTACCTGTTAAAAACGATCTGGATAGAATTCAACCACAACAGCAATGCATCCTAATGACTTAATATGCATCCGGGGCCTTTAAACTTGTAATACATTTTCTTACCAGTTATTGAATCTAATTTAACCCTCAAACAACCTTCTGTGGCTGTTATGTAAAACGCCCACTCCGTTTCCATAAGCAGAAACGAGGGGAAAAGATGGGGTGTGAGTTGCCACCAAGAGTCACCCAGAAAAACCGGGAATGAAGGAGGAAAGGAGCCAGGGACCCAGGACTTGCACCCAGATCTCCCGACCTGAAATCCAGCATGTTTTCTGCTGCACACATCTAATGGTTTACAAGATAACTCGTTTTCCTGTCTGGCTCCCTGAACTGACTTGCGAGAAGTGGAGACGGATGGAGACAGAACTGATTGTGGAGACCACCTCAAGAGTCACGGGAGAGGAGTGAACAGATGGGAGCCTCTCAGCCCGCAGAAAATCTCTAGATGATTCAGCAAGAAGAAGCAGGCTGTTTGCAACCGTCAGGAGCGAAAGCACTGATGACAACGCAGAGTGTGTGAGACCAGTTTCCCCGGAATCTATTTCCTTTCCCTCGGAACTAAAGCAAATAACCAATGTCGACATGGAAGCAATATGTTTGCTTAAGTTACATAAAACTCACCCTTGAAAGGCAAATAAATAAATAAACCCTCTTCGACTGCTGTAGTTAATGCCTCAGAGCCGGCTCAGACTCATAGTGACCTTGTGTACAACAAACAAAACACCACCTGTCCTGTGCCATCCTCACAACTGTTCTCATATTTGAGCCACGTTTCAGTCCAGGAGACCTGGTGGTGTGGTAGTTACACATTAGGCTGTGATCTCATGGTCAACAGTTCGAATCCACCAGCAGCTCTGCAGGAGAAAGACTGGGCTTTTTACTCTCGGAAACCCACAGGGGTTTGATATGGGTCAGGACTGACTCGATGACAGTGAGTTTGGTATTTTGGTTTTCTGTCAATCTACCCTTGTTGTGGGCCTTCCCCTTTTTCACTTGACCGTCTACCTTGGGAAGCATGATGTCCTTCTCCAGGGACTGGTCTCTCCTGCCAACACGTCCAGAGTACATGAGATGAACCTAAAATAAAAAACAAAACATCCCCCCAATTGTACTTTTGGATCAATAACCAAGATAAGTAGCTAACATTGATACAACACTTAAGAAATTAATTTGTGTAATCTTCTCAAAAGTCCTGTGAGATTGGATGTATTATCATCTTATCTTTAAGATGGAAAATCTAAGGCAAAGTAGTTCACGGGAAATCACTCCAGTAAGTGGTGGGGTGGAGATCCGAGTCCGGACATGTTGCAGTCAGAACCTGCTTTTCGCCACTGGCTGAGACTGAGAGTGCTTTGACTTATCCTTGAGAGAGAAGTGTGGATGGACAATTTCTGGGTTTTCTCCCCAGCCTTTCACTGGCTCCTGATAGACGAGACATGGGGGTCCCTGAGCAATCATTGACCTACATTGACAATGGGAGGGTCATTCAGTTATGTTTGAAAAACAAACTATGCCACAACAAAGGGAACTAGATAAACTCTGATGCAGAATGCAAATACACGCATACACAGATGCAAAAGCACACACTAGAGTAGGCTTGAAACTGCCATCACATAAGTCCCCTTCAGAGTTTATACACAGACAAAATAAATCATAAATACACTAAAATAGGAACAGTGGTGTTGGGAGGGGTAGAACTGGGTGATTCCCCACGCCCCCCCCCCCCCCCATAGATTTATCTGTTTCCACAAGTTTCTCTTAATGAGGAAACTTTTAGAAGGGTACATGATTTTAAATCATGTCAACATTGGGAGTAACATGTCAAACTTGCCTGCTTGTGAGGGGTTTCGGCTTGTATGGATGGCATCTGTGATGTCTGAGCTCTTCTAACTTCATAAAGGGGAAGGGGAATCAAAACCAACCTCTGCTCAAGGCGGATTCCTATGAGGCAGAGGTCAGACATGCCTCCAGCCTCCAACGTCTTAACCAGCTCAGACACCAACTGTCCCTCCCACAGCACTTCCTATTTCCCTGTCGGGTTCTGTTGCAATGGCCACACAGAACTCACAGACCAGACTCATGACTCGAGAGTTTATTAGGACAGCGACAGGTTACAATTCAGGATCAGGAATGCTCAGCTTACAGTTCTTCCATCAGGACAGCTTCTTCTCAACCATGCCCGTAAGCACATTCTCTCTTGCCTTTAGTTTCTCTCTTGCCTTTAGTCTCTCAGCCATTTATTTGATCCTTTGGTTTCTACCTTGCTCAGGCAAATGTTACCTAGCTTTTTTTTAGCTCTGTTAACAAATGCCTCATAGATCCTCTACCAGGAAGTCTCAGCCCAAAGGTGGTCAACTCTAGCCCAATGGTTCAGTAAACAGCTCTCCAGAAAAATGCCCGGGAGGCAGCTCACTATCAAAGCAAGACTGCCAAAGCAAAGGCACATGGCTTTTTGGATCTAGGGGTTGGGTAATCCATAGCTCCATCCTGTGCTCTTGATTCTGCTGCCTCTGCTGTTGCTGCTTTTCTGCCACTTCTGTTGCTGTCTCCAGGATCACAGCTCTTTGTCTCCTAGATTGAGAAGCTTCCTTGGCCCAAAGGACATCTCTGCTCCTGGCTCTTCTTTCTTGATGGCAGTGAGGTCCCCTTTCTGCTCCTGAGAAGGCAAAAATAATCAATCACCTTCGTGAGAGTTCTATACGCTTTGTTTTTCAATGTTCTCACCTCCATATGGCTGTTATATACATTATTAGCAAGCTGTCCAATCCCCTTGATGAGCCACAAACACCTCACATTTGCATAGTCAAAGCCAGTCATTTGGTAAATATTACAAAAGACTATAGCTAGAAGGCCCATCTCAAGTAACTCCCTGCTCTGTAGGGCTAGAAAACCTTCTACAGCTCCGACTGTTGTAAATGGATCTAGAACTCATTACTAGGTAGGTGGGATGGCATTGAAAGAAAGCATAATAAGGGGGTACTAGGGTGATCTGGAGAGCCCAAAAGGTTTATCGGTGCTTGAATAGCGTTAGGGAAGTTAGGATAAGACCCAGTTCTGCTTTCGCCTAGTTATGTGATGGGAAAACTGACCCAGCAGGTTTCTGAACTGATTAATAAACACATGTACCTAACAAAGGAGAAAACACTCCACGAGATAACCCGATGTAAGTTAAGGTTGGGGTCCTGTCATCGTGTCAGGCACATCAAGGTCAAGTGGTATAACATAGTCCACAAAGGCATTGTTGTACATCTGACTTTGGTAAGTAGTGATGGGGGTCTTTAAGGCCTGGGAGCAGTTAACTATTGGTCTCTCTCCATGGGGAGGAAAGAAGAATGGTGACCATCAGTTTGTCTAGTGGATTAATGTACAAGTCAGTGTTGAAATGTACAGGGAAACATGGGCTTGGTCTCTGTTATCACAGAACTTTCACTTCAGCGGCACTGCTCACATATTTACACCTGGAAAAATGACAACAGAGAGATACTACATTTTAAGTCTCCACAATCCTGAGACGAGAACTAGATGGTGCTCGGCTGACATTACCAACTGCTCTTTAAAGGATCGCATTAAAAGGTCCTGGAAAGAGAGGCTTGAAAATGTGGAACAAAACTCAGAATCATAGGAGATGAGGCTTACTGGCTGGGTAGAGAATGGTGGAAGTCCCAAGACCACATGACCCTTAGTCACTTTCCAAGTCTGGAACGGAACTCACCTGTCTTGGAATAATCAAGGGGCAGCATTTACCCAAGGACAAAGTTCAGAAGGATAGAAAAGAAAGAAGCAGATGTAGTAAACATGGGGAGGAAGTATGATCAGCACATTGAAGGGGTTGCAGTGGATGAGTTGAAACAGAATGTATATGAATTGTTGAATGTAAAGCTGGTGATCTGCTCTGCGAACCTCACCTAATTCGCAATAAGACACAATTTTATGAGATTTGGGTCCTAATACTATCATATAACCACCTGTGATAACTCAAGGTTGAATGTTGACATCAACCGCCAAGTAGCCAGGTAACCGAAATCCCAGAACCAATTCTGTAACCTTTTAAAATCTCTGATTATGAAAATATCCCAATCTTCATCTTTTCCTCCCTGCTGAAGTTCCACCTGGAACAGTGGTGAAGCGAACTGCCAGCAAACATGATCTTGCGATAACAGTATTGTCTTCCACCGTGCCGAATGACTGTGACGCAGTGGGGTACAATCTATTGGTCTCCTTCATCTGAATGATTGTCTCTGTCATGTTTAAGGGTTAATGAAAGAATCTGTGTAGAATCTTTTGGAGCCTGTGGTCTTTTCCCCTAGCATAAAAATTGCACACAACCCACATTCTCACTTCCCATCATCCCTATGCACACTCCTCCCAAAACCCATTGTCTATTCCATCTCATGGCAACCTCATATGTAACAGAGTAGAACTGCTCCGTAGGGTTTTCTTGGCTGGAATCGTGAATGTACATTGGCAGGCCTTTCTTACACAGTACCAGTGGGTGGGTTTAGTCACCAACCTTTAAGTAGTTAAGTACAAACCATTTTCACCATCCAGGGACCTCCATCCCTTCCTCTTTGATTCTAAGAGTCATCAAAATGGTTAAAACAATCCGTGGATGATTAAACAGTGTCCACAGCAGCACAGCCAGGCATCACACTCACCGTAATCCCACGTGAGTCTGGGGAAGCCTTCTTCCTTTTTGCCCAAAGTTAAGCACTTGGAGAGAGGGTGGTTTCCAAACGTCACTGATGGAGTGACTGATGGAGAGTCTCTGATGCTCGTGGCCACCATCTACCATTTGGCTGGAGCCAGAGGACAGGGAAGGGGAAGGACACAGACGACTATGGACACCGAGTTCTTACAGGGCACTGCATTCCCCGCATAAAACCGCTGACACCTGGTGCTACTTCACTTTCCCAATAAGCTCGTGGCTCAGTGTAGAGTCAGGCTCAAACTCAAGTGCACTATCAGTCTAGCAGTCAGTATCATTTTTCACAGCAGAGCCTTCTGTGTTGGAATAGACAGGGAAACACAGGCTGGGGTCCTTGTTATCAAGGAGCTTCTCATTCCACCGAGCTGCTAAAATATTTACACTGGAAGAAATAACAGCAAGATTGACAGATATTACAGGCCAAGTGCATAGAAGAAAACCATGTTGTATTACTGCAGTCATGCTCTACATTTAGTAATGATTTTTGGCCTGGAAATGATATGCCACCCTTAAGTCCCTCGCCCTAGTCCTATAAGTCAGTGGGGACCACTGTTCTCAGAAAGGTGAGCCTCTTCCTGGATGAAGACGGACTGCAGACAGGCCATCAAGAGGACATAACTTGAACCTAGGTATCTAAGAGGGTCAAGGAGTCCTGGTGGCATGTTTTATATGCTGGCCTGCTAATCACAAGGTCAGCATTTCAAACCCAACATCAGCTCCCAGGGAGAAAGATGCGGTTTTCTACTCTCATAAAGATTCACAGCCATGGAAACCCATAGGGGCAGTTCTACTCTTCCCTATAGGATTGTTATGAGTTGAAATTGGCTTGATGGCAGTGAGTTTGGCTGTCAAAAGTTGAGGAAAAGTGAATTTTCATCATTATTTGGAAAACAACACCTGAAACTCAGGAGAGACCAGACTAAAGTTAAAAGAGCAACCAATTCCATTAAGATCTTTGTGGTGGTCATGTTTCAATGTGGTTCATACCTGATTCTCTGTGGCTTTTCAGGCATGGTGTGATCATCCTTCATTTGTGATCCTGGCCATTGTACCCTATGCATAGCTACCACCCATCTGTCAGTGGAAGGATATGTGTTGCTATGACACTGAAACAGTTTCAGCCAAACTTCCAAACTAATATGGACTAGAAAGAAAGGCTTGGTCATCTACTGTGGAAATCCAGCCAATAAAAACTCTACAGATCCTAAGGGTCTGAGCTGCAGCCGACCGAGTGGATGGTGCCAGGATTAGACATCATTCCATCCTGTCGTGCCTTGGTGTGTTAGTTCGGGCTGACTAGAGAAACAAATTCTTAGACACTCATGTGTGTGTTCTAGAGAACTTTATATCAAAGAGCAATTATATATTAAGAAAGCATCCCACCTCACTCCAGATCAAGTCCATAAGTCCGATATTAGCCCATATTTCTGATACCAGTCTATAATTTTCTCTTAAGACTAATGCAACACACACAATGACACCCAATGCAGGAAGATCACAGGCCAGTGGATTGAAAGTACTGTGGATCCAGTGGCAGTGGAAGCATCCTAGTGCTGGCAGGGGTCTCCATGTGGCTCCTTCAGCTCCAGAGCTCTAGCATAGTTCCATGTGTCTTGTCAATGGGAATGTCTTGAATGTCTTGCAGGGTGTGTCTCTGTGTCCCACCTCCAGCGAGATATTTATCATCTTAGCGCCTCCAAATGAGGTCATCACGCTACAACCTGATTGACAGGCTAAACTCCACCCCATCACTATTAATAGTCTCAAGTTGACAGCAGATTATGTAACTGCCATGCTGGGCTAATGGTGAGTTGGGGGCAAACTCAAGGGCAGCTAACAATCACCAACAAGGTCCCTTGGATTTCCTCAGTGAAGAAAAGGGCTAGGTGAGCATGATTTAGGAATAAGGAAATCAAAACTACAAGGAAGATTAGATAGAAAGTAAACATTTCAATTCATAGACAGGCTGTGGAGGGAGCTACAGTAAACTGTTGATGGTGGCATCTCTGAGCAGGGTCGGGTAAAAGATGCCATCCTGTATCTTGACTGTTCTGTTATTAAATGCCATTGAATTGAATCGGTTCTGACTCATTGCGATCCTATGGCTATGCACAACATAAGGAAACTATCTGGCTCTGCACCATCCTCACAATCATCATGCTTGAGGCCACTGCTGCAGCCACTGTGTCAATCCATCTCTTTGAGGATCTTCCTCTATTTTGCTGTCCTCTACTTTACTAAGCATGATGTCTTTGTCCAGGGACTAGTCCCTTCTGATGGTCCGCTCTGCAAATATATTTGCAGCACGTGAAACGTGAACCTAGAAACATCCTCTGCCAAACCTATATATGCATCCGCAGGTGTATTTCCATATGCATCCCACACCTGTTCAGTTTACAAACGACCTGTGTATCCTCCTGTAAAGCATTGGTCATTATTATCATTGTTGCAAGTGATATAATAACAATTACCCTTGTTGCCTTTAACTCTTGGGTACCTCCCCATGTCTTCCTTTGCCCTAGTTCTGTGATACTGATTTTCCCCTTACCTTTTCCTTCACCTACGTCAACATACCTCTGCTTACTACTTAGTGACTTCCCCTCCCACTCCGGATCTTCATTACAGAATGTTTCTTTACAGGTATAAACCTTCTATTGACTTTATATAGTGGTGATTTCATAGGATACTTGACCTTATCTGACTGACTTACTTCACCTGGCATAATGCCTACCAGTTTCTTGAATGTTACGAGATGTTTCGCAGATTCGTAATTCTTCTTTAATGTTGCATAGTACTCCATTGTTTGCATGTATCATAGTTTGTCTATTCATCTGCTGGGGGGCACTTAGGTGGTTTCTGTCTTCTTGCTAATGAATAGTACTGTGAAGAACAAGGGTGTGCATTGCATCTATTAGTGTCAACGACACCTATTTTTTCTATCTTTTCTCCATTTATTATGCTATTGTCTATTTTTAAAATTATTATAAGAGTTTTATTAACATATCTTACTCATTCCAATATATCCATTCGCATACAGTTCTGCTGTTCAGTCCCATCGGGTGAGGTTATACAATCATCAGTGCTATCAGCTCCTTTCTCCCCTTCCCCTGCCTTACTTCCCAGACCCTTAGGGAACCATTACTCCTGTCATTATCTCTGAGGGGTCATCTATCTTGACTACTATGTACTGAGAAAGCTTAAACATACAAATTAACAAACGTAAATCTAATAGGATTAATGAAGTATAACACATAAAGACCTTACTTGTAAGGGGAGGAAATCCTAAAGGACTAGAGGATAGTTATGTGGTTCATCAGTACTGTCCTGCACCCTGGATTTATCCTCTGTTCCGTGTGGCCCTTCTGAGAGGGACTGTCCAGTTGTCTTGATGGTGGACTTTGGGTCTCCATTACATCCACTCCCCTTCATATCGGTTTGGCTGTATGTTTTTTGAACTTCTGATACCTCTTCCTGTCGACACCCCATGATCACCCAGGCTTGTGTGCTTCTTCCGTGTGGGCTTTGTTACTTCCCTGCTAGATGGCTGCTGTTTAACTACAAGACTTTAAGACCCTAGATGCTAAGCCTTTTGATAGCCAGGCACCATCAGCTTTCTTCATCATTTACTTATACACTCATTTTATGTCCAGCGATTGAACGACACTTAATTTTCTAGGCCATATACCTAGGGAAGGGATGGTTGGACCATACCATATGCTTCTTTCTTTTTTTTTCTGTAATAGCCAGTGCGTCTTATTTTAATTATTATTTTACTTATCCCCCTCCCCCATTAGGAATAATTTTTAAAAATCATTTTATTGGGGGCTTGTACAATTCTTATCAATATCCATACATACATCCACCATGTCAAGCGCACCATATGCTTATATCTAACATCTTAAGGAAATATACTGTTTTCCCCAGGGACTGTAAGAGCATTGTGTTTTTGTAAGATCTATCCACATGGGATGAAACTGACAACAGCAACTTGAAAGATGAGGTAAGAATCTTGGGAGGCAGTGAGTTTATGTTTATGGAAGAGGAGCAACTCAGAAAAGAAAGATAAGGAGGTTTGCACAACTTAAAGCAGGCCATCTCAATAATGAGAGTAGTGGTACCAGGAGAGTAAGGGAAAGGAGGGGGGAAAGGGGGAGACCAATCACAATGAACTACATGTAACTCCCTCTCTGGGGGATGGACAAGAGAAAAGTGGGTGAAGGGAGACATCGGTCAGTGTAAGACATGAAAAAAAAATCATAAATTAGCAAGGGTTTGGGAGGGAGGGAGGGTGGGAGATGGAGGGGAAATAATGAGAAGCTGATACCAAGGGCTCAAGTAGAAAGCAAATGTTTTGAGACTGATGATGGCAACAAATGTACAAATGTGCTTGACACAATGGATGGATTGTGATGAGTTGTACAAGCCCCCAATAATTTTTTTTAAAGCAGGTCATCCACTCACCAATTTCTACATGTAGAAACTGTTGAAATGGGGTGTGTTTTTGCTGTGAGTGTTCTCCAACAAAAATTCAATGAGTCAAAACAGTAATTTGATTTGATGATATAGCAATATCTCATGGCTGACTATGATTCACCCAGCACAGTGCTGAGACTCTAGGCAATAAGAGACATCCAAATAGCCAAGATAGCTTGACACAGTGGCTGTAACAATGGGCTTAGGCATAGGAATCATTGTGAGGACAGTGCAGGAGCGGGTAGAGTTGTTTGTTGTGCACAGGGTCGCTATGAGTTGGGACTGCCTTGATGGCACCTAACAACAAGTAGCCAAACAGGGTACAGAAAGCCCATGTGCTCCTTGGAGGAGCTACTCTTTCTCAGGTCACGACTCTTATTTTACAAGAGCTGTAAACACGTCGGGTTGGGGCAGCCTGGGTGTCAGCAAGTCGGAAGACACCTATCAGAGGAGAAAGTCCTCAGGGTCAGGGAGATTAGTCACAGTGTCAATAGCTGTGACAGGAAAATCCACACAGCTGGCTCTTGAACAACATGGGTTTGGACTGCACAGGTCCACTTATTCTCTAAGTGGATATTTTAAAACGCCATGAACATTAAGATCTCTGCCCGAGCAGTTTCTCTCTGCAGTAAATTGTGAAACACAGTATAAACAATCTCTTGTGGTTCTCATGTGTTTTCCATAGTGTTTAATGGAAGACCCCACCACCCATCTGTCCATTTGTTGTATGGTGGTGGCTTGCGTATTACTGTGATGCCACCAGTATCAGCAGGGTCACCCACGGTGAACGGGTGCCAGTGGATAGCTTCCAGACTAAGGAAAGACTAGGAGGAAGGAAGAGGTTGTCCGCTTTTGAAGGATCAGTCACAGAAAACCTTAGGAATAGCACTGGAACAATGTCAGATAATGTACTGGAAGATGAACCCTTCCAGGTTTGAAGGCAAGCAAAATATCACTGGGGAAGAGCTGCCTCCTCAAAGGAGAGCTGACCTGCATGATGTGGATGGAATAAAGCTTCCAAGACCTTCTGGCTGATGACTCAGAAGAAGAAGAAACAGCTGCAAATAGCCATTAATACTTGAATTTGGAATGCACAAAGTATGAATCTAGGAAAATAAGGCCTCAAAATGAAATGGAACACATACAGATCGGTATCTTAGGCACTAATGAGCTGAAATGGACAGACAAGGATATGGTCTAATTGGGAATTATATGGTCTAAGCTGGGAATAAAAAATCCAAGGGGAATTGTGTTGTGCTCATCATCAAAAGGAACATTTCAATATCTATTTTGAAGGACAATGCTGCCTGAGATAGAATAATACCTACATATCTACAAGAAAGTCTAGTTAATACAATTATTATTCAAGTTTATATATCAACCACTAAAGCTAGTAATGAAGAACTTGAAGAATTCTACCAACTTCTTTGGTCTAAAGATGAATCAAACATGCAATTGAGATGCATTGATAAGTGGATTCACTGGTCCTTTGGAAGGTGAGAGTCGGAAAACAAAGAGGAAAGAACAGTAGTTGGTAAATATGGCTTTGATGATAGACATTAAGCTGGAATTTCATGGTAAAATTTTGAAAAACCTATGACTTCTTCATTACAATTACCTTTTTCCTTTTTATTAATAAATCATTTTATTTTCTTAATCATTTTATTGGGGGCTCTTATAGCTCTTATAACAATCCATGTATCAATTGTATCAAGCACATTTGTACATATGTTGTCATCATTTTCTAAACATTTTCTTTCTGCTTGAGCCCTTGGTATTTCCTTTTTTCCCCCTCCCTCCCCAGCCCTCCTGCCCTTGCAGATCCCTGATAAATTATTATCATTTTTATTATTTTCATATCTTATGCCATCCGCTGTCTCCCTTCACCCACGTTTCTGTTGCTCATCCCCCTTGTGGTGGTGGTGGTGGTGTTGGGGTTATACGTCAATCATTGTAGTCAGTTCCCCATTTATCCCCTTTATTCCCCCACCTTCCCCCTATCATAATGGTATCTCTACTCCCATTACTGTTTCTGATAGGTTTATCTGTCCTGGATTCCACGTGTTGAGAGCTCTTATCTGTACCCATGTACATGCTCTGGTCTAGCAGGTTTAGTAAGGTAGAACTGGGGTCATGATAGTGGTGGGGAGGAAGCATTAAAGAACTAGAGGAATGTTGTGTGTTCAGTCGGTGCTATGCTGCACCCTGGCTGATTTGTTCCTTCATTGTGACCTTCTGAGAGGGATGTTCAGTTGTCTACATATGATCTTTTTTCAGTACATAAACAGCAGCTATAAATGTGGACGTCACCAGATAAGATTACACAGGAATCAAATTGACTACATTTGTGGAAAGAGATGATGGGGTGCTCAAGATCATGAGCCAAATGCTCGTTTGTGTTTCATTGACTGTGCAAAGGCATTCGACCATGTGGATCATGACAAACTATGGATAACATTGAGAAGAGTGGGAATTCCAAAGCACTTCATTGTTCTCATTTAGAACCGGCATATTGGCCAAGAGGCAGTCATTTAAAAAGAACAAGGGAATACTGTGTGATTTAAAATTAGGACAGGTGCGTGACAGGGTTGTATCCTCTCACTATAATTAGTCAATCTGTATGCTGAGCACATGACCCAAGAAGCTGGACTATATGAAGAACAATGACGCATCAGTCTTGAAGGAAGGCTGATTAACAACTTGCAATACGCAGATGACATAACTTTGCTGAAAGCCAGGAAGACTTGCTGATGGGGGGGGGGGGAAGAGTGGGCAGTGAGGTATTTAAAGTGGCTTTTCTAGCCAAGACTAACTCCCACCAAATAACCTTTTCCTGCATGGGTCTGGTAAGGAGGTAGGGGAAGATATTGACAGGATTCAACTGTGAGTAATTGTGAACAGCTTTCCCTGGAATGCCATCCTGCTGCGTATAAAATGAGCTCTCTGGGAAGCAGGAGGAGGAATCTCATTATCAGCCAGATCCAGGAGTGGAGAGCATCTTCGGGACCGAGATCCCTGTGCATTGAACCTCCTAGATCCAGAAGACAGCTAGAACACCAGAGGACCAGCAACAGAGCCACGAACCAGAGCATGGAACAGAGTGGTGGACTTCCTAAGCCATGAAGCAAATCAAGCAGAGTGCTTTATGCAGGAGGCTAACTTGTGGAGTGGGTATCTTTGAGCATTTAATTGGGGGAATGTAGGCTTGCTGCCCCATGGAACTGAAGCTGAGTGCATTCAGGATGAGACTGCCAGCAGAGTGGCATGCCTTTTCAGCCATTAGAATTTTGTAACATGTCATGATAAACATACTGAGCATTTCTCACTGGCATTACAACATATTCACTTCTTTAATAAACACTTTGATCTTGAATTTTATTTGGGGACTCAGTATAGTCATTGCAATGGATATTCTAGAGCGGTAAATAGAGAAAATCAAGACAACATACAGAAAATCAAGGCTGCAGCCTTTAACATGGATTATAACCCAATGTAAAGAAAAACAAAATCCTCATAACTGGACCAATAGACAACATCAAAATAAGTGGAGAGAAAACTGAAATTGTCAAGGATTTCAACTTGCTTGGATCCATAATCAATGCTTCTGGAAGCAGCAATCAAGAAATCAAAGAATGCATAAGCAAATGTGGTGAAGAAAGCTGATGGTAGCCAGCTATCAAAAGATATAGCATCTGGGGTCTTAAAGACTTGAAGATAAACAAGCAGCCATCTAGCTGAGATGCAACAAAGCCCATGTGGAAGAAGCACACCAGCCTGTGTGATCACGAGGTGTCAATGGGATCAGGTACCAGGCATCAAAGACCCAGAACAAAAAATCATATCAATGTGAATGAAGGGGAGGGGAGCACCGAGTGGAGACCTAAAGCCCATCTGTACACAACTGCACTTCCCATTACAGAAGGGTCACAAGGAAGAGATGAGTCAGTCAGGATGCAGTATAGTACCGATGAAACATACAACTTTCCTCTAGTTTTTTTTAATGCTTCCTCACCACCCTCCACTATCATGACCTCAATTATACCTTACAAATCTGGCTAAACCAGAGCATGTACACTGGTATAATATAAGAGCTCAAAAAGCAGGGAATCCAGGACAGATAAACCCCTCAGGACCAATAATAAGAGTAGTGACACCAGGAGGGTAAGGGGAAGATGCGGGGTGAAAGGAGGAACCTATCATGATTTATATATAACCTCTTCTAAGGGGGATGGACAACAGAAAAGTGGGTGAAGAGAGAGAAAGGTCGGTGTAAGACATGGGGGGGAAATATATATATATACATACATACATATATATGTAAATTCTCAAGGGTTCATGAGGGAGGGAGATTGGGGAAGGGGCAACGGGGAGCTCAAGAAGAAAGCAAATGTTTTGAAAATGATGATGATGGCAACATATGTACAAATGTGCTTGACACAATGGATGCATCTATGCATTGTGATAAGAGCTGTAGGAGGCCCCAATAAAATGATTCATTAAATTTTTTTTAATCCATACTTCCAAAGAAAAAAATTATCTCTACTTGAGACCCACCTTTAATCCTTGGAATAATAATAATAAAAAGGATTGGTAAACTCATGAGCTTATTTGCTGTTATTAAATTGTCAAACTTCTTAGAGGCTATAATGTATTTTGCATTTCTAATCTTGGGTCCTTTGCCACATTATATTTTCTCAAGCTCATGCTGAAGAAAAATAGGATTCTCTCTTCTAGGAAATCAGCAAAGTGCTGTGGGAAAGGAGGGGGATAATTAGAAAACTCAAGTTTAAGTCTGACCCCGTCACTTACAGACTGACTGTGAATAAGTAACTTAACCACTCTGAAGTTGTCTCCACATCTAAAAAGCAGGGATCATCTGCCCAATCCATCTCAAGGTTGAAATGAATACCAAACGAGATAGTAGATGCCAGATGGCTCCTTAAGGTGATATATCCAATTAAGGAAGTTGCCCTTGACTCAATTTTTGAACCCCTGGAGACTCCCTATGAACCAGAATAGAACTGTACTTATACGACTTCCATGGCTGATTTTTTTTTTAATCTTATTGGAGGCTTGTACAACTCTTATCACAATCCATACCCATGGCTGATTTTTCAAAAGCACATCACCATGCCTTTTCTCCCCCAAGACACCTTAGGTGGGTTTGAACTTCCAATCTCTTGGTTAGCAGCTGGTTTTGTTCACTATTGGCACCACTGAGGGATTACAAAGCAATGTAGGAAAATCAGTTGATATTATTCATATCTGCATGGCAGGACTCAGCAAGTACCTGGCACAGGTGTACTCCATTGAAACTGGTAAAGGAGATGACTATCACAAATGTTCCAGAAGCACAGACTGATGAGAGCTAGGTGTCGTGGGCTACAACCTAGAAGTATTAATAATTTGCCAGGTTTGACATGATCACAGAAGACAAAATGGATGCAAAAGCAAATGTGGTGAAGAAAGTGGATGGTGCCCGGCTATCAAAAGATATAGCATCTAGGGTCTTAAAGGCTTGAAGTTAAACAAGCAGCCATCTAGCAGGGAAGCAAATAAGCCCACCTGGAAGAAGCACACCAGTCTTCTGTGTGTGATCATGAGGTGTTGACAGGATCAGGTTATCAAAGATCCAAAACAAACAATTTACGTTGATGTGAATGAGGAGGTTTGGAAGTGGAGACCCAACTCCCACCTGTAGACAATAGCACATCCCCCACAGAAGGGTTAAAAGGAAGGAACGTTTCATCCAGGGTTCAGTATAGCACCAATGAAACACACATCATTCCTCTAGTTCCTGAATGCTTCCTCCCCATCCAACCCCCACTACCATGACCCAGTTCTACCTTACAAATCTGATTAGACTGGAGTATACACACTGGTACAGAGATGTGCTCTTGACACATGGAATTCAGGACAGATAAAACCCTCAGGGGGGAGGGAGGGAGGGAGGAAAAAAAAAAGAGGACCTGATGCAAAGGACTTAAGTGGAGAGCAAATGCTTTGAAAATGATTAGGGCAAAGAATGTACAGATGTGCTTTACACAATTGATGTATGTATATGTATGGATTGTGATAAGAGTTGTATGAGCCCCTAATAAAATGTTCAAAAAAAACAAAACAAAAAAACCCTCAGGAACAGTAGTGGGAATAGTGATAGCATGAGGGTGGGGGAGGGAGGGATGGGAGCAGGTGGGGCGGAAGGGGAAAAAAGGGGGAACTCATCACAAGGTTGGATATATAGCCCATCTCCCAGGGGAATGAATAACAGAAATGTGGGTGAAGGGAGACAACAGTGTTAAGACACGAAATAACAATATATAACAGATCAAGGATTCATGAGAGTGGGAGGGTTGGGGAGGGAGGGGGAAAAGAGGAGCTGATCCCAAGGGCTCAAGTAGAAAGAAAATGTTTTGGAAATGTTAATGGCAACATATGTATCAGTGTGCTTAATGTAATTGAATAATGGATTGTCATAGATTTGTAAGAGCCCTCCAATAGAACGATTCATTAAAAGAATAATTCTCCAGGTTTATTGCAAATGATGTGGAAAGATTTGTTTATATCAAAACCTCTGGTTCGCCAAGGCCTTGAATCGATTTTTAAACTCCCAAGTTGTCAAAATGCTGTTTACCTCTTCTCCCTTTTGCTCATTCTATAGGCATTCCCCCCAGTGAACAGAAAAGGAGTTAACTCAATTGTGGGCCAGTCAGCTTTGCATTAATTTGATTTTCCCTCTTTCTCAGGGCCATTAAAGGATTTGACAGAAGTGGGGACTATTGGCCCAAACTGGTGATTCTGTGGCCCAGACTTCAATTTCTATTGCCCTGGAGAGCTACTGTCTTTATCTTCTGTGCCAGTCCCTCCCCAGCTCCCCAGAAAGGATTCTCAATTAGGTGGCAAATGAAAAGCTTAGGCGTGTGCTTGGGGAAAGGAAAAGGTAAAAATTACAATTTCAGCAAAGTACTGCCTACTTCATCCTTTGCTTTCATAGATAAAGGAGGTGCTTGAAGGCAGTGCTCCACTGGGTCCAAGCTGCAGCTCCCATTCAAAGTGCTCTTCGTGGAGAAGAATGCTTCTTTTCTCTGGTTTAATTAGGAACACATTTCAGTAGGTGTCTCTGACAGCAGGGAGCTACAATGATGCTGATATAGGAGGCAGCCTACAACTGCCCTCTGCTGGCTTCTAGGACTTCCTCCTGTCTAGAATTACAAAATTAGCAAACAAAAACACAAAAAGAAGCCATTTTCTATGAACTCAGAGCTTGGGTCAGAACAGACTAGGTGGCAGGGAGTTGAGAAGACATGAAAAAGCCCATGCAGAGAAATGACAAAGGTCCGATGTCCACAATCATCATCTTCTTGAAAAGCATTTCTACGGAAGCACTCACCCAGAGTAATGCCATAGTGAACGTTCAAGATGACTAAGGAGTCCTTGGCCTCCAGAACTAACAAAGGCGCACGTCCACGTAGCCTAAGAGTCTAGGAGAAGCACAGAACCAGAGCCCACAAGGGAGAACTAACTGCAAAGTCCACGGGCTCTAGGGCCTTTGTAGGAAGATTGGATGCTAGGCACTCATCTAAAATGGTAACAGGCACATTGTAAGTGATCAGTAAATGGTATCTGTTTTTATCCTCGGAGTCCCTGGATGGCAGATACAGTTTGCTACTAGCTAAAAGGCTGGTGGTTTGAATCCATTCAGAGGCGCCTCAGAAGAAAAAGCCTGGTGATCTCCTACAAGACAGATCAGAGCCAGAGAACCCTACGGCGCACAGTTCTACTCTGATACACAGGGGGCTCCCCGGAGTGGGAACGGACTCGATGGCCACTGGGTTGGGCTTTTGAGTAACTGATATCTTGTTCTTGTTGATGATGTCAGTGTCATCAAGTCGATTCCCACTCATAACGACGCTATGGAAACCACCACCCTGCCCTGTGCCACCTCACAATGGTGATGTTTGAGCCCATTGTTGCAGCCACTCTGTCGTTCCATTTTGCCAAGGGTCTTCCTCTTTTTCGCTGCCCCTCCACTTTACCAAGCATGACGTGTTTCTCCAGGGACCGATCTCTCCCCAAAACATGTCCAAAGCAGGTGAGACAAAGCCTCACCATCCTTGCCTCTAAGGAGCATTCTGGCTGTACTGCTTCCAAGACAGACTCATTTGTTCTTCTGGCAGTCCACGGTGCTCTCAATAGTCTTCGCCAGCACCATCGTTTAAATGCATTGATTCTTCTTTAGTCTTCCTTATTCAATGTCCAATTCATATTCCATGTGAGTGCATATGAGATGACTGAAAATACTATAACTTGGGTCAGGCACACCTGAGTCCTCCAAGTAACATCTTTGCTTTTCTACGCTTTAAAGAAGTCTTACACAGCAGATTTACCCAATGCAATGTGTCCTTTGATCTCTTGACTGCTGTGCTGCTCCTATGAGCTTTGATCCAAGCAAGACAAAATCCTTGACAGCTTCAATCTTTTCTCCGTTTGTGAGGGGTTTGGTCTTCTTTACAATGAGTTGTAATCCATACTCAAGACCACAATCCTTGATCTTCATCACATGATTCAAGTCCTCCTCACTTTCAGGTAGCAAGGCATGTTATCTGCATATTGTAGGTTGTTAATATGCCTTCCTCTTCCTTGTATTATATCTAAGTATGTGACATTTCATGCTCTCTAGGTGCAGGGCATCAACTCACTTTGAACTCTAAACTCCTCCAACACTGACTTCTGATGTCTCATTCCACTCTGCGCTTCGTATTTTGCTGTGAGGATGAAATGAAAAAGCACGCACAGCACCCAGCCCCGCCTGTCACACTCAGAATGTCACATGTGCCAAAAGGGAGGGGAAGAGAAACGAGAGAATGGTTGGTTACATAGTGCAAATGGGCAGTGAACACGAAGACAGAGGCTGAAGTTTTAATTTTCCATTATGACGATGACAGTAGGCATGCCCTTGGACGCAGTAATTGGATTCTGGGAAGTTTTTCTTCGGTAAACAATCAGAGCAGTATAAAAAGATGACTATATTAAGGATTTCATCACAGCACTGTGAAGGGGCTTCAAGAAGTTCATGGGAAAAGGGGGAATAGAAAGCTAATAGAGTACTTTCAGGAACTTTATGAAGCCTCTTATCTGTATTTAAAAAAAAAACACCAATAAAACAAAACAGGAGCCAGCCTCGAAGCTTCTCATCAATGAAGTCTGAGAAATGATGGATCATTTGTACCATGTAATTCTATGTAGTAATGAAAATGGCAGATATGTATGGGTGTTAATGGTATTTGATGTGGAAAAGTTTTAAAAATTAGACATAGCTTGATCCCATTTTCTGATTTTAAAAAACCTATAAACCAATGTGCACATAAACATTTAAACACATCTAAAACACATTTAAAAACAGATGCACTGAACTATCAGCAGTGATTTGTAGGGGGGCAGAGTGCATAATCTTTGTTGCAGTTACTGTTTTCTTGATTTTCCTGACTTTACTTCATGAAATAAGGCTCAAGCTAAAGTACTAGAGAAGTCCAGACACAGGCTCCTCTAGGCGGCATGAGCCCAGGGAGAACATGAGGACATCTGGGCTTCTGTTTAGACCTTGCCCCAATGCCTAGGAGTTCTGGGGAGCAGTACTTAAGTATGCAAGTGCTTAGCTGATTCAAACCTATCAGCTGCTCTTCGGAAGAAAGTCATGGAGATCTGCTCCCATGAAAATTACGGCCCAGGAAACCTTCATGGGGCAGTTCTACTTCGTCACCTAGGGTTGCTGTGGTCAAGAGCTGAATCGATGACAATGAGTTAAGCCTTTACTGTGTCCAAGCAATTCTGTATCTCAATCGCTCCATCTATGTAAGTATTAAAAGCATTTAAAATAAAGTGAATCTTATAAATCAGAGATTATTAAGGGAATTAAGAGTGTTAACAAAATTGTATGAGCGTCCCGATGATGCTGTGGGTGAGGCACTGGGCTGTGGTTCCAATTCACCAGAAAAATGAGGCTGCCTGCGCCCGGAAAGATGGAGTCTCAGAACTCTACGTAGAGCTGTGATGCAGCAAATGCCGTGGGGGTTTTTGTTTTTGCTTTTTGGCTATTCATGAACTAGTTGCAAATGTAAGAACTTTCCTTCCTCATCTCCACAGTGAAGTTTTTGTTTAATACCTTACCAATGTAAGGTAACATACTCATGATTTTGGCTTCCACTAGGCCCTGAACTAGTAAACATTTCCATATGGATACAAATCTAACACAGTCTAGACCTTGACAGCAATCATCATTCTCAGTAAGGTTAACCTGTGCTGCTGGCCATGACAGAGGCTGACGAAGCCATTCAGGTTATGTAGAGTTTCTCCACGCCTGTGTGAAATCAGAGCTTAAGTCCTTAGGTGGATACGGGCCTTATCTTCTTTCTTTAAGCTCCAGCCTATTGGAAGACAAACCTTAAAGGAGGGTCTTGATCGTCTTGTGTCCTTTGTTGCAGGTGCTCCCAATATTTATTCAACAAGTGGTTTCGGTTGGAAAGGTTCCAATTCAAACTAATGTCCCAAGCTCGGACAAGCCATCATGCTCTTTCACACCTTCTTTCTACTTTCAAATGCTATTTTCTCTGTCATGAAGGTCCTCTCCCACTTCTTCAGAAGTTCCTGTTCAAGTCACCTGTCCTGGAAAGCCTCCTGACCACAGCCCACGGCAGCTTCTGACAGTTCCTAAAGTAACTCGTGAACACTGCTAGTTTTCCACAGAAATTTCCATGGTGAATTCTAAGTTGTGGGGTTCCTCCGCCTGTCTGCCTCCCACACAGAACTATGAGCTCTGGGAAGACAGGGGCTGGCCGTTCTTCAGCTGTCTTCTCCCAGCCACTGGCCTCCCGCTTGCTCTGGAAGATGATGAGACACTTTCTTTCAACACACGAACAGAGCGGTAGCCCTAGAATAGGAATGAGCAATTTAGTATGTTCTCCGTATGACACCCACTTAGGGAAACCACCCACTTGGTTGCCCATCCACGCTGCCAGCAGGTGCTAGAGAAATGCAAGCAGAAAAAGGTCCACACGATAGAATTATATAATCAACACTGCTAATGGATCATTTTGGTAACTCCAATTAAAGCAAATAATGAATCTTTAAAGGTTAAAGGAAGTCAACTGATTAGCAGAATCAATTCTACTGCAAAAAGCCGTGAACTAATTAGAGAAATCTGAAAAACCCGATGAGCAGCAATGGAGAAAACACCAGAACACAAGAATTCTCCAAACGGGCAAACGCTTACTGAGCAAACAGGACCAGTTTGGTGGAAGAGAGGTCAGCACCGTCTTGAGCTGAAAGTACTCAGTGAAGTAGGTACTGGAGGGCCATAGGAGACCCTTTGCAGCTTCTGTACTGCAGGAGCCTGTGTAAGGCAGGAACCTGTCAGAGGAGAGAAACACGAATCTCTTCCACCCAAAAGAAGGGTAGTCACGACTGCATTGTCAAAGGCGGAGCCCTTGTGAGGTCTGGCCAGACAGGGCCGCCCATGGAGTCTGGCTCTCAGAGGTTTCACTGTGGTAGGGGCAATGAACACAAGGTAGGTTCAATGGACTTCTGGAAAGGTTTCCAGCCTAGGAAACCCGGCGTGGTTGTTCTACTGTGTCTTAAAGGGTCGCTGAGTCAGAATCAACCGGATGTCACACAACAGGCTCAGCTTGTGTAACATGACCTCCCAAGGGTCCTTCTTTTGACTCTGTCTTTAAGTAATCAGTTTCTGTCATTTCTCTCTAAACCCAGCCTCTGGGAGACTTCTTTTTCTTACCTCCTAAGTCCCACTGGACATCTCTTTCTGGACTCTACAAAGACCAGCACTATCCAAGGCCCTACCACGTCCAGAGTGGTGAAAACGCTGTTGTCAGCCACACGCACTGCAAACACAAACAGCCTGCCAATGAATGTTAATCGGTGTTCTGCCCACATTCAACACAGCCAGGGCCCTCCTTGGATGTGGTCGCTGAACTTCGCCTCTCCTAGATAGCCAAGTGGGGGACTAACTCAGTGATGACTTTCTGCTCTTGGCTATGGTCCTTATTTTCCCCACTCCGTTCAGTGTTTGGGCGACCTCATTTGAATACCAACTAAGACATAAAATGATCAGATTTGGCTTCTCTTCTGAGATATCCTGAAAGACTGATAGAAACTCCACAATGTAAAAAAAAAAAAAAAAATTGCCAGGGGGGAAGCTGCCCCAAAGTGAAACCTAGATGATTTTCTTAGTTCATAAACCATTTTAAGCCCATATTTACATCATGTACTCTGCCAGAGGTATGTATATGGACACACATAGACATAGGTATCTTTTATTTCATCCTGAGAGTACTCTGAGTTCATTTACATTTGTCCAAGGTCAGAGTGGCTGTAAAGTGACAGGATAAAAATTCAAACTCAGGTCATGCTCAATGTCGAGAGGGTTGTCTACTGAACCACGGTGACCCCTCCTCAAACAGCAGGAGCCTCGTTAATCCTAACAGTAATAGTTGTTGTAATAAGGAAGTGGTTGTAGTAGAACCTACCTTTAAAAAACTAGCCAGGGGAAACCTTGTGAGTCTCGTTGTCTGGTACAGTGCTGAAAAATGAGACCTTCAGATTTGAAGGCCCTCAAAATTCATCTGGGAATAGCTGTTGCCTTCTCAAAGTGGAGTTGACATTTGAGAGGAGAATGGAATAAAGCTTTCAGGACTTTTATTTGCTGATATGACGTGATTCCAAATGAGAAGAAACAGCTGCAAGCATCTATTAATAATTGGAACTTGTGAAATATATGAACAGTGGATCTAGGACAATTGAAAGTTGTCAAAAATGAAGTGGAATGCTTGAAGATTGCTATCCTAGGTATTAATGAGCTGAAATAGACGGACAATGACGTGATCTACTATGCTGGGGATGACACATTGAATGGGAACAGTGCTGTATTCGGTGTCAAAAAGAGTATTTCAAGCTCTATCCTGAAGTAAAATGCTGTCATAGAATAATATCCAAGCACTTACAAGGAAAACCAATTAATATGACTCCTATTCAAATTTCTGCACCAACTAATAATGCCCAAAAATGGGGAAATTGAGATTGCTACCAACTTCTGCAGTCTGAAATTGATCAATCCCGATACATTATTGAAATGAATAAGTCAGAAGCAAAGGAAAATATGGCCTCCGTGAAAGAAATGACCATGACATTTGTATGACTCTTAAAACAACAAAAATAGTGGATATGCACTTGCAACTCACTGGATGGAAGACAAAAATCCACATCTCTGAAGAAAAAAACAATGGAAGAAAGCTCAAGATCATCTGTCAGAACAAAGCCAGGGGCTGACTGTGAAAAAGACCATCAATTGTTCATTTCCAAGTTTAAGCTGAAGATGAAGAAATTAAAACAAGTCCATGAGCACCAAAGTACAATCCTGAGTATATCCTACCTGAATTTAGAGGCCATCTCAAGAGTAAGCTTCCAGAATGAAGACCAGATGAGTTGTGGGAGAACATCAGGGACATCCCACACAAAGAAAGTCAAAGGCCATTAAACAGCAGACACCACGAGAGGCCCTAAAACTTGCTCTGGAACGTAAAGCAAGTGGAATAAATAATGACATAACAGATCTGAAAACAAGATTTTAAAAGGTGGCTCAAAGGGACAAAGTATTACAAGGAAATGTGCAAAGGCCCAGCATTAGAAAACCAAAGGGAGGAACACATTCAGCATTTTTAAAGCTGAAGATGCAGTACTGAAGGGATTTGTGGGTAAAATGCAGGGAACATCAAAGATGATGGACAGAATACAGTCACTGACCCAAAAGAATGTTTCAAATGTGCAACCATTTCAGGAGGTAGCATTTGATCAAGAATTGGAAATCTTGAAGGAAGAAGTCTCAGCTGTACTAAAGACATGGTGAAAAACACAGGCTCCAGGTACAGGTGGAAACATGAACTCTATCTCTATGCCAAGACATCTGAAGGACAGCTATCTGGCCAACAACCGATGCCCATTCTAAAGAAGGAGCCCATTCTAAAGGAAGGGCATCCTACAGAATACTAAAGTTTGGGAACAATTACCGCTAATATAACCCAAAACCAAACTCATTGCATTGGATTCAATGCCGACTCATAGTGACCCTGTAGGAAAGGGTAGAACTGCCCTGTGAGTTTCCTACACTGTAAAGTTACGGGAGTAGAAAGTCCAGTCTTTCTCCCTGAAGTGGCTGGTGGTTGCAAACTGCTGACTTTGAGGATTGCAGCCCACTTCGTAACCACTACATCACCAGGGTTCCTTATAGGCAAGTAAAATTTGCTGAAGATAATTTAAAAATAATTGCATAAGTCCATTAACAGGGACTGGCCAAAAATTCAAACCATTTCAGAAGAGGATGTGGAACACGGGATATCATTACTGACAATAGATGAATTTTTGGCTGCAAACAGAGAATACCAGTTAGATATTTACTTGTGTTTTATTGAGTATGACATGTGTTATGTATGGATCATAACAAATTAGGGATTATGTTGCAAAAATGGGAATTCCCAGAGCACTTCATTGTACTCATGTGGAACCTGTACATAGACCAACTGGCAGTCAGTCAAAAAGAACCAGGGAATATGAATGGTTTAAAATCAGAAAAAATGAACAAATGGTTGTATCCTTTCACCATAATTATTCAATCTATATGAAAAGCAAATAATTTGAGAAGCTCAACTATGTGAAGGAGCTGCCATCAATGGAGACTAACAAGATGCAACTGACACAATCACACTTGCTGAAAGTGAAAAAGACTTGGAGCATCTTACTGCTGTGGATCAAGTCTGCAGGATGGATTACACTGCAACATAACGAAGAAAAAACAACTTCACTACTGGATCATTAAACATTTATAAGCACAGATAAAAGTTGCCAAAAATTCCATTTGACTTGGATCCACGATCAGTTAACGTGTGGAAACAGCAGTCAAGAACTTCGAAGGCCACATGGTATTGAGAAAATCTGCCACAAGACTTCTTTTTTAAGGTTAGGGATGCCAGGATGCCAGTGAAAGCCCAAAATCCAACTGCAGAGTTCCCACGCAGATTAAGCCACTGAATTCTTTCAGACCATTGACCAGGGGTGTGAAATTGTGTCCTCAAACAGAATTCATTGGAATGTGGATTACTGCAGCTATTGTTAGGTTAAAATTTAATATATTATCATTGGCTTTCCCTTTTGACCCATTTTTAATTTGTTCTAGTTTCATGTTATCTTCTACTTTCTCTTGAATTGAGGTTTTTCTGTGAAGTGAGTTTATAAAAATCTTCAATTTCACGTGAAGAAAGTGAGTCCCATGAGTTCAGTAATTGCTTTGTTCTCACAGCTGGTAAGGGGTTGGGCCACATTTTGAACCTAGGTCTACTCCAGAACCCATGCTCTTAATCATTACACTCAACTGCAGGAAACAAAACTCTAGCCCTCGTTCCCACCAGGGAATTCATTTGATATTGCTGTCTCAATTTTCTTGTTAATTAAATGGAGATACTGTTAGTTATCTCTACCTATTTCACAGAGATATTGGGATTATAAAATCAGAAAGTGAATAAGCTTTAAAAAGGAAAATTGCTATATAAATCCATGGGACTGTCTCAAGTCTCACTCAGATCTTCTTGATCTCACGACCATAAAGGGATTTTTCTGGCATCATTAGCTCTCAGACATCCTCTGAAGTGAGTAGTGTTATCATCTCCACTTATCAAAAAGATGAAGCTCAAAAACATGATGTGATTTGCTTTTCCATGGCAGAGCTGGGGATAAGACCAACGATTTCTCACTCCCACTGTGTATACTTGGAGGGTAAAATCCTGCTTTTGTGATTCAGGCTGAACCGGAAAACAGACAAGGTTGCCTTCTTGCAGTGTCCACTTCAAAACAAAAACCACACAGAAATTCAATTTTCTTCCAGAGAAACTAATGTAATCTCTACGGTTGTTAATGCCCATCTTCTAGAGAAAATGTATAGTCTAAGAGAAACACGTCAATTTCCCTAGAAGGGTCTTCAATTCTTCAGTTTCACAAACAATTTGTTAAAGATGAAACCCACAGGGAATACCAAAAATAGACTTTGGAGACAGTGTGGCATCCCATCAAACTCAACTGGAAAACACTTGTAAAGACCAACAAACAGACCTTGAACTATTTATAGGCTTTTCCATTTTTGTCAGGGGCTTTCTTTTTGTTAGTGTTATTTTTGTCATTTGTTCCTGTTATTGTTTTGTTGGTTTTGACTTCCTTTGTTGTTGTATTTAGCTGGTTTTTGTACTTATTAATGTTTCTGCATGTCTATCTAGATAAGATAGGCGGGATAAATAATTCAGAGATGAAAAGGGACCAATGGGTCCAGGGGGAATACAGGAAAAGGGGATGTGGGAGAAAGGAAGTGGGGGAAGGGGGCGGGAGGAACCAGCCAGGGGACAAGGGAACAACAAGTGAACTAAAATAAATGGAAGGAAAGTCATAGGATGCCTAGTGGGACTTAATCAAGGGCAATGTAGCGGGAAGGAATTACTAAACTTGAACGAAGGCTGAACATGGTGGTGGGACAAGAGGAAAGTAAAAGAAAATAAAGGAAAGAACCAGGACGCAAAGGACATTTATAGAGGCCTAACAACAGGCATGTACATATGTAAATATATGTAATGAGGGGAAAAGAACTATGTACTCATATCTACATGTTAAGAATCAAGGTTGCAGATGGACATTGTGCCTCGACTCAAGTACTCCCTTAATACAAGAACACTTTGTTCTAATGATCCACCATTCTGTGATGCTCACCTTTCTGACATGATCACTGAAGACAAAATGGATGCATAAGCAAATGTGGTGAAGAAAGCTGATGGTGTCCAGCTATCAAAAGATATAGCATCTGGGGTCTTAAAGGCTTGAAGATAAACAAGCATCCATATAGCTGAGAGGCAACAAAGCCCACATGGAAGAAGCACACCAGCCTATGTGATCATGAGGTTTTGATGGGATCAGTTATCAGGTTCTAAGACCAAGAACAAAACCATAACCAAGGTGAAGGAGGAGTGGCGGCATGGAGTGGAGACCCAATGCCCATCTGTAGACAATTGGATATTCCCTCACAGAGGGGTCATAGGGAAGAGATGAGCCAGTCAGGGTGCAGTATAGCACTGATGAAACACACAATTTTCCTCTAGTTCTTTGGTGTTTCCTTCCCCCCACTATCAAAACCTCAATTCTACCTTACAAATTGGATTAGACCAGAGCATGCACACAGCTACAAATAAGAGCCTGCAACACAGGAAATCCAGAATAAACCTTTCAGGGCCAACAATGATAGAGATACCAGGAGGATTAGGGGAAGGTGGGAGGAGAAAGGGAGAATCAATCACAAGGATCAAACTAGAAACCCCTCCCAGGGGGACAAATAACAGAAAAGTGGGTGAGGGGTGACGGAGGACAATATAAGATATGGAAATAAAAATCTATAACTTATCAAGGGTTTGTGAGGGAGGGTGGGCATGAGAGGGAGGAGGAAGAAATGGGGAGCTGATGTCAGGGGCTCAAGTGGGAAGAGAATGCTTTGAAAATGATGATGGCAGCATTTGTGCAAATGTGCTTGACACACTGGATGAATGTATGTATTGTGATAAAAGATGTAAGAGCCCCAAATAAAAATATATTGAAAAACAAAATAAACCAAAAAAGCCTGGCTCGGCCTCAGCCAAGTTTCAACTAGTGAATCTGTAAATTTCCAAAAGGAACATCAAACCTCACTGTTAAGTTGTTCCCTCCATAAAAATCAGGTGGGGGAAACATCAAATATAGTCTCACATCATAAATACCTAATACAGCTATACAATTTGGCTTGTAAATGATCCTGATATACCAACCAGCAATACTCTGAGCACAAAGCTAACAGTATAATTAAAATAACCACAAAAATACATGACTATTTTAATGATTATTCTTCTCCTATACAGATATCAAAACAATAGCTGTGTACTTCCCACCCATGTATCACCACCACCACCTACACACACACACACACACCTTAAAATAAAACAAAGTAGAAATGGGGCCATTTCTCTAACCTTGATCTTCTATTCTTTGCCTTAAATAGAGTACACACGTGCAGTCCAGTTCCTAGGTTGTTAAATTCTTGTTTTTCTAGAACAAGTCACCACTCGTCTTTCAGTGTGTTGTATGGTGGTCGCTTGTGTGTTGCTGTGATGCTACCTCTATTTCAAATGCCAGCCGGGGAACTGATAGTTAACAGGTTTTAGGGGAGTTTCCAGACGAAGAACAGAGTATGAAGTAGGAATTGGCTGTCCAATTCAGAGGGATGAGCCACTGTGCTCAACAAGCTTCTGGGTGATGTCACTGTTACTGCTGGCAGGCCACATTTTGAGTAGCAAGAGTTGAAGGAATGCTTCCAGCTAGGAATAACTTCAATCACTCAGATGTTCATGCGCAAAATATACAATACCCCCACCCACCCCACTCCCGAGCTTTTCAAAGGGAAAGAGTATTCCGAGCCCAAGCAAGGTATCCATCTCCCCTTTCAGTGACTTTTACCATTTGGTTGAAAATCCAGAGGAAGACCTTAATAAAGAGCAACTGGCCAGAATGGCTTTGTGTTGACAGTTAACTGGGGCTGAACTGATTGGAGCTTACATGGACACAAGATCCTCCAAAAGGCAGATCCTCCAGCCTTTTGTAATCAAAGAGCCAATTTAAAACAAATACTTAAAAAAAAAAAGTTGAAGACTCATGAATAAGTGACACTTAACAAATCTTTATAAGTAAACCATCTGGGATTAATAATTTTCATTTCCCACCACTAAATAAATAGCTTGTGTACTAAAGAAGATAATTCTCCTGAAGCATGACAGAGCAAGTCCAACAAACAGTGAATTGTGTTAGTGAGAAAACTACCAATATTCCGTAGTTTATGAGCAAGACTAAATCTTCTTAAATTTGTCCAGAAGCTGGGGAAGGGCTCCAGGAAAGAAAACAGTTGGTAAATGGAAAAAAGAAATCATACATAAGAGCTCTAGGCCACCCGCCTTAAGAAAACCAATAACCCCCACAATGTTGTTTAGTTTTTTAATCATGTCTTTAGAGACCTTGAGTCCAGCTTCCCCCACAAATATCCAACCAACTATCATAAAAATGAAACTGGCAACAGGTCCAGTTTGCTCCACTCCATATCTACCCTTGGATGCTTCTCAAGCCAGGGGAGGTAAAATTCATGCTGGAAGGAGCAAGAGTAAAAGGGGGAACTGGTTCTTTTCACTCAGCTATCTTTCAGAAGGACAGCTCGAGCATCTTTCCACAGGGTTCCAGTCAGGCGTCTCAGTGCTTGCCTGCCTTCTTCAGCCCCATCATGGTGAATGTAGCAGCCGTCAGCTTCTCATACACAAGGAACATGAGCGCAGCAGTGAGGACCGTCTGCAGCAGTTTGGCTTCCAGGCCTTTGTAGAGTCCCATGATTCCAAAGCGCCTACAAGGAAAGGTTGGAGAAAATGAAAGCTTTCCTTTAAAAAAGTCAACTCTTGTAGCAGAGAAAGATGCTACTTTGTAAAAGTTTATCCTGAGGATTAGAACAAGAATGGTGGTTTTTTTGGCTTCAGCAGACTCCCCCCGGCCCCCCGCCCCATTTTACACAATCCAATATATCCATTCACACACAATTCCGTTGTTTGATCCCATTAAGTGAGGTTATACAGCCATCAATGCTTTCAGCTACCCATTCCACCCCCTTATCCCCTCCTTCTCTTCCCATACCCTCAAAGACCCATTATTCCTGTTACTGTTTCCAATGGGTTATCTATCTTGACTTTCATGTACCCAACGATCTTAAACATACAAATGAACAGATGTAAATCTAACATGATTAATGAAGTAAAACAAATAAAAGTCATAATAGTAAGGGGAAGAAATATTAAAGAACTAGATGATAGTTTTGTGGTACATCAGTAAAATATTACATGCTGGATTTTCATCCCTTCTGTGTGTCCCTTCGGAGAGGACTGTCCAAGTATCTTACAGGTGGGCATGGACCTCCACTACATCCATGCCCCTTCACATCTATTTGGTTGCTTGTTTTTGAACTTCTGATACCTCTTCTCTTTGACACCTCATGACCACACAGGTTGGTGTGCTTGTTCCACGTGGGCTTTGTTGCTTTAACTTCAAGCCCTTAAGACCCTAGACACTATCTTTTAATAGACAGGCACCATTAGCTTTCTTTTAAAAAAAACAAACATTTTATTAGGGGCTCATACGACTCTCATCACAATCCATACATATACGTACATCAATTGTATAAAGCACATCCGTACATTCTTTGCCCTAATCACTCTCAAAGCATTTGCTCTCCACTTAAGCCCTTTGCATCAGGTCCTCTTTTTTCCCCCTCCCTCCCCACTCCCCCCTCCCTCATGAGCCCTTGATAATCCACAGATTGTTATTTTGTCATATCTTGCCCTATCCGGAGTCTCCCTCCCCCCCCTTCTCTGCCGTCCATCTCCCTGGGAGGAGGTCACATGTGGATCCTTGTAATCAGTTCCCCCTTTCCAACCCACTCACCCTCCACTCTCCCAGCATCGCCCCTCACACCCCTGGTCCTGAAGGTATCATCCACCCTGGATTCCCTGTGCCTCCAGCTCCCATGTGCACCAGTGTACAACCTCTGCCCCAGCCAGTCCTGCAAGGTAGAATTCGGATCATGGTAGTTGGGGGGAGGAGGCATCCAGGATCTGGGGGAAAGCTGTGTTCTTCATCGGTACTACCTCGCACCCTGACTGACCCATCTCCTCTCCTAAACCCCTCTGTGAGGGGATCTCGAGTGGCACCATTAGCTTTCTTCACCACATTTGCTTATGACACGATCGGGTCGTGTCAAGAAGGTGAGTATCATACAATGCCACATTATTAGAAGAAACAATTCTTGTACTGAGGAAAGATTTTAGTAGAGGTTCAAAGTCCATCTGTTTCCTTGTTGCATTTGTGTATATATACATATATATATATATATATATATATATATATAATTTACATATACTTTCGTCTTCTTTCCTTTTTTCCCTTCTACCCCACTATTATGCTTACCCATTGTTCACCTCTCAGTAATTCTTCTAAGATACACTTTGATTGATCAGACATAACCAGAAAAGCTACACCCTCTTCACCATCAATTTTAGAACACTTGCTGTTCCCCTATACCTGTCATTGTTGGCTACCCGATAACCTCCTCCCCTTCTCTCCCCTCTCATGCCACCAAGAACCACTGGTCCAGTCACTGTCTCCATAAGATTGCCTATCCTGCCTATCTTGTACAGATAAAACCCCAAACACACACAGAGTCACAGTCTAACAGGAATCCTGACATAAAGCAGATGATTATCTCTGTTAAAAAGAGAGAAGAACAGAGAGAACAACATGGCTGGCCCCACTATGAGACATGATGCCCCTCAGTGACTAAGGGCGATACAGGGGACAGCACCGGAGACACAGTGTGGGAATTGCACCTGACCTGATCCCACCACACCGAGGCAAATCACTGGGGGAGTGCAGCGGAACAGCAAGGGAATGGAGTGGCAAGGTCCCCAGGGAATGCTGAAAGTGGACTTCGGGGCCAGGGCGTGGTGCCCCAACAGACTGGACTGGAAAACGCTCCTAAGGGCCAGCAAACGATCCCTGAATTAACTACAAGCTTTTCTCTTGTGAACTGTTTTATTCTGTTCTTTGTCAGTGGTTTGTTTTTGTTGTTTTGTTGTCTGGTTGTATACTGTTGCTTTGTTTTCCTCTGTCTAGTTTTCGTGCATGT
This sequence comes from Tenrec ecaudatus, assembly GCF_050624435.1. Taxonomy (NCBI): domain Eukaryota; kingdom Metazoa; phylum Chordata; class Mammalia; order Afrosoricida; family Tenrecidae; genus Tenrec; species Tenrec ecaudatus. The sequence continues at coordinate 10,738,212 of NC_134535.1, forward strand.
TAGTGACTCCACAGGTCTGTCTGAATAGGACAGGCTGGATGAACTATCTGGAGGAAAAACAACGGGACCGACAGTTCTGGGGGGACTTGGGGTGGGGGGGTAGGGGGGGGTAAGGAAGTGGTGTTAACAAACCCAGGGACAAGGGAAAAACATGGGACCCCAAATGGTAGAGAAGGGGGAGTGGCAGGCCTGGTGGGAAATGATCAAGGGTAAGGTTGCTTAGAGAAGAGGTATACTCTAGCCCAGGTGGCGATGAAGCATGGTAGTAGGGCAGGAGGAAAGTCAAGGGAGATGGAGGAAAGAGCTAGGAGTCAAAGGGCATTCATGGAGGTCTAGACAAAGACATGTACATGCAAATATATATAGGAGGATGGGGAAATAGATCTATGTGTCTATATTTATCGGTCAAGTATTAAGGTGGCGGAAGGACCTTGGGCCTCTACTCAAACACTCCCTCAATGCATGAATACCTTCTTTTATTAAATTGGAACTCTATGATGCTCACTCTCCCGACACAACGGCTGGAGCCAAAGTGTGTGAACAAGTAAATGTGGTGAAGAAAGCTGATGGTGCCCGGCTATCAAAAGAGATAGTGACTGGGGTCTTAAAGGCTTGAAGATAAACAAGCAGCCATCTAGCTCAGAAGCAACAAAGTCCACATGGAAGAACACACCAGCCTGAGTGAGCGAGTGGTCCCAAAGGGATCAGTTACCAGGCATCAAAGAACAAAAAATCATATCATTGACTGCACACCTCCATGATAGGATCGCTGAAGACAAATGGGTGCATAAGCAAATGTGGTGAAGAAAGCTGATGGTGCCCGGCTATCAAAAGAGATAGTGTCTGGGGTCTTAAAGGCTTGAAGGTGAACAAGCGGCCATCTAGCTCAGAAGCAAATAAGCCCACATGGAAGAAGCACACCGGCCAGTGCGATCACGAGGTGCCCAAGGGACCAGGTATAAGGCATCATGCAAAAAAAAAAAGATATAAGTGTGTGTATGTATGTGTATATATGTGTATATGTATATATGTATGTATATATATGTATATATATATCATATTAAATGAAGGGGGAAGTGCAGAGTGGAGACCCAAGGCCCAAGTGTCGACCAATGGAGATCCCTCATAGAGGGGTTTAGGAGAGGAGATGGGTTAATTAGGGTGTGAGGTAGTATCGATGAAGAACACAGCTTTCCCCCGGATCCTGGATGCTTCCTCCCCCCAACTACCATGATCCGAATTCTACCTTGCAGGGCTGGATAGGACAGAGGCTGTACACTGGTGCATATGAGGGTTGGAGGTACAGGGAATCCAGGGTGGATGATACCTTCAGGACCAAGGGTGTGAGGGACGATGCTGGGAGAGTGGAGGGTGAGTGGGTTGGAAAGGGGGAACTGATTACAAGGATCCACATGTGACCTCTTCCCTGGGAGAGGGACAGCAGAGAAGGGGGGAAGGGAGACTCCGGATAGGGCAAGATATGACAAAACAACGATGTATAAATTACCAAGGGCATATGAGGGAGGGGGGAAGGGGGAGGGAGGAGGGGAAAAAAAAGAGGACCTGATGCAAGGGGCTTAAATGGAGAGCAAATGCCTTGAGAATGATTGGGGCAGGGAATGTATGGATGTGCTTTATACAATTGATGTATGTATATGTATGGATTGTGGTAAGAGTTGTATGAGTCCCTAATAAAATGTAAAAGAAGAAAAGAGAAAAAAAAAATTAAAGTATCTTTTATCTAGGCACAGAAGTAACAGCAGCTTTTGTCTCCATGTAGACCCTTGCCTGATTTGACTTCTCAAGGTGCCAGCTTCTTGGAGTGAGGTAGAGAAATGACAATAGTGCCTGTCTTACAGGGAGAAAGGACTAAGTGCGGGTATCCACATAAAGTACCTCGTTCAGTGTCTGGCACACAGCAAGCACCTACGTGAACTGCTCCTCCCATCATCAACAGCACCATCGTGAAGGTCCCTGATGTTACTCTTCCTACAATCCTACCCCTCCTGCGATGAGTACTACTTTCCAACACCTGCTTATCAACGACAGAGGTCATAGGATATGCCACCGAAGGAAACACTACCCAGGCAGAACGATCTATATTATATTACAGGCGGGCTCCCTTTCCAAAGGAGCTCTCTGTATTTGTAACTAACAAAGAATAAGGACCCAAACTTTTCCCTAATTTCCCCCAATGTTGTCATCCTGTACTTAGCTCCTAAAAGGAGAGAGGCCGAGGTTTTCTAAACTGCCATAGTTACGGGAGGAGGGCAAGGAGAGCAAGTCTAGCCACTCCGTGGCATAGACGGCTGTGGAATGTGGAGAACTAGAGAGCTCACCTTACTCGCTGGTGCAGAAGATAGAGAACATTCCGGAGACTGCCCAGTGTTCTGTTTTCTGGGTTTAATCTATGACGCCCAAACTGACAAGAGGATAAAAAGAGAAAAGAGTGGCTGTGTTATTGCTTTGCCTCCATTTCTGTGAGGGAGGGAACTGTTAGACCGACGGCCTTACAACCCACAATACAGAAAATGTCCAATGAGACCACAGACTTCATTCGCCCTGTTAGTTAAACATGCACAATTTTCAGAGAGTTATAAAGGAAATTCTACTTCAAGAAACCAAAACATGAAAAAAAACATGATGATTTAGATATTGATATAAGGCTTAATTCTACTTCTTTATAAAATTCTGATGAGCACTAATCATAACCTTGCATTTCAAACTCTTGTTTATATTATTAAATATGTATTTTTGAATGCGGTTTAAAACAATATCCAGTTAGAATACTTTTACATAAATTGTTTTTGAGCTGAAGCACTTTCTTTACCTTCCCCAACTGACGCAGCACTGTGTTGCTGTGGTCAAGCAGCTTCCCTGGCCCGGCCTACACTACACGCGCTGTAATTTCTCTTCTCAAACAGCTCTTCAATCTGTCCATGGGCCTTCTCGTGTCAATGTGCCCTAATCGAAGCCACCATCACCTTGCACCTACATTACTGCATGTGGCTTCTGACTGCACTGACCTCTCAGCCCCTTGACCAATTCAGAAAAGCCACAGTGATCCTTGTGAACTGTGAAATGGATCATCTTACTCCCCTGCTTAAAGTTCTTCAAAGGCACCCACTGCATTAAAAATAAAATCTAGAATCCTCTCCTACAGCCTCCATGCTGGCCTACCCAACCTCATGCTAAGCTGCTCTCCAGCAGCTGCAGTCTCCTCTCAGTCCCTCAGAGCCACAAGGCTCTCAGCCTATGCTGTTCTCACTATCTAGAACAGTTCCTCCTCTACTCCTTGCATGGATGGATCCTTTTCTGGCTTTAAATATGCCTTTCAGAGAAACCTATTCCCGGTCACCCAACTAAGAAGAGATCACCCTGCCTGCTCCACTAAATGAGAGTGTCATTCATGTCTTCCTTTCTCAACCTGTAATTACAGATTTATTTTACCTGTTTACCTGTTCTTCTCCAATAGCTCCATGAGGGGGCGGCTTGTGACTGTTCGCTCACTACTATGTACCAGAGCTGTTTCTGCTGCTAGGTGTCTCTGAGTCAGTCCGACTCACAGTAGCACTACGTACAACAGAATGAAACACTGCCCAGTCCTGCGCCATCCTCACAAGTGTTGTTAAGACTGAGCTCACTGTTGCAGCCAATGTGTCAATCCAGCTAATGGAGGGTGTTGTGCTCTTACATTGCCCCTCTAATCAAATGTGATGAACTTCTCCAGGGACGGGCCTTTTCTGGTAACATGGCCAGAGTACATGAGACAAAGTCCAGCCATCCTCACTTCTAAGGAGCATTCTAGAGGTACTTTTTCCAAGAAAGGTTTGTTCTTCTGGAAGGCCACAGTACTTTCAATATTCTTTGCCAACACCTAAGTTAAATGTATCAACTGTTCTTTAGTCTTCCTTATTCACTATGCAACTTTCACACGCATTCTCCAAAAATCAAGCTCACTACCATCAAGTGGATGCTGACTCACTGTGACCCTGTAGGGCAGGGCAGAAGTTGCTCCTATGAGTTTAAGACTGTAAAACTCTTCACAGGAGTAGAAAGCCCATCTTTCTCCCTCTGAGTGGCTGGTGATTTCGAGCTGCTGACCTTTCAGCCACTGGGGCTCCTCCACATGCATTCTAGCTGAATGGAAATACCTTGGTTTGGGTCAGGTGCACCTTAGTCCTCCAAGTGACATCCTTGCTCTTCAACACCTTACCAAAGATCTTGTGTAGCATATTTGCCCAATGCAATACATCCTTTGATTTCCTTACTGCTATTTCCAGAGGCACTGACTGAAATCCAAGTACAATTAAATCCCTGACAATCTCCATCGTTTCTGCATTTATCATGATGTTGTCCACTGGTCTCGTTGAGAGGATTTTGGTGTTCTTTACATTGGATTCCTGTCTTTTGTTTTCAATCGCTTATTGGGGGCTCGTACACCTCTCATCACAGTCCACACACACATCACCGTGTAAAGCACATCTGCACACTCATTGCCCGAGGTGCTATCTATGCTGAAAGCCTGAGTCTTTGATTTTCAGCAGCTAGGGCTTCAAGCTGCCCTTGCTCTCAACAAACAAGGCTGTCATCTGGTAATAAACCTTTCTCTAATCCTGATACAGAATTCTTCGCACAGTCCAGCTTCTCAGATTATTTGCTCAGCATATAGATTGAGTAAATGTGGTGGGAAGATACATAGGCCTTCCCTGATTAGAAGCCACGCAGTATTCCCTGTTGTGTCTGAGCCTCTTGTTTCATCTACAGTTTCCGTCTGAGCATAATGAGTGTCCGGGCATTCCCATTCTTCTCAATGCCATCCATAGTTCATTTGATTCCCACAGTGGACCATCAGCAATACAACTGAATGCTTGCCCAGTCCATAAAACACAAGTACACATATTTTGTGTGTGTTCTGCCTTCCATCAAGATCTATTTGACATCAGCAATGATATCCCTCATGCTGCTGAGATCCTCTTCTGAATCTGGATGTCAGAAGAGATTATGAAACTTGCTCTTGAATGTAAAGCAGCCAAAGCAAATGGAAGAAATGATTACGTTAAAGAGCTGAACAAAAGATTTCAAAAAGGGCAGCTCAAAAAGACAAAGTGACGTGTTCAATGTACTGTGCAGAAACCTGGAGTTAGAGCACCAGAAGCGAAGAACAAACTTAGCATTTCTCAACCTGAAAGAACGGAATAAAGACTTAACTCTCGAGTTGCAATATCAAAGGATTCTACAGTTAAAATACTCGATGACTCAGGAAGCACCGAAAGAAAATTGAAATAATACGTACTGCATACCAAGAATAATTGATTCACATTCAACCATTTCAGAAAGTCACACGTAATTAAGATCTAATGGTACTGAAGGAGGAAGTCCAAGCTGCATTGAAGGTACTGGTTAAAAAACAAAACAAAACAAGACTCTAGGAATTGGTGGAACACCAACCAAAATGTTTCAACAAACCACTGCAGCGCTAGAAGCACTCATTTGTCTAACCCAATTTGTAGGACAGCTATCCCAGGCCAAATGAGTAAAAGAGATCCATTTCAAAGAAAGGTGATCCAACAGAATGTGAAAATTATCAAACAATGGCCATTATTATAGCCAAATAAAATTGTGATAAAGGTAATTTAAAAATAGTTGTAGCAGCAATCAAAATGACACGGGGAAATTCAAGCCAAAGAGGATGTGGAACAAAAAGTATGACTAGTGATGTCAAATGGATCTTAGCTGAACAATGGACAAGAGCAGAAAGATGTTTATTGTGTTTAATGGACCATGCAAAGGCATTTGATCAGATGTATCAAAACCAATTAGGAATGACATTGTAAGAATTGGGTTTCCATAATGCTTAATTGTATTCACAGGGAACCTGTACAAAGACCGAAGCAGTTACTTAAACAGAAAATGAGGATACTGAGTGGTTTAAAATCAGGACAGGTGTGCATCAGGATTGTATCCTTTCACCATAATCACTCAATCTCTAACAGCATCAGGACTCATTAACAACCTGCAATGTGCAGATGATATAACCTTGCTTGCAAAAAGGGAATATTAAAGCACTTACCGATAAAATCAAAGGCAATAGCCTTCAGTCACTCTAAGTTATATTTCAGAAAGAAAATGAAAATCGTCACAACTAGACCCATAATCAACATCACAATAAAAAGAGGAAACATTAAAGTTATCAATGATTTTATTTTACTTGGATTTTGCAAATCTGCTGCAAAAGGTCTCATTTAAAGGGTTAAAAAGAAGTCACTTTGAAGATGAAGGCCCAGCTGAACCAAACTAGGGTGTTTTCATCGCCTCACATAAATGTGAGAGCCACACAGGGAATAAGAAAGGCCACAGCGACACCGGGAGGGAAGGGGGTGTAAAAAGGGAGAACCGATCCTGGGGGGGTGGGGGAATCTTTGTGTAACCTCCTCTCTGGGCGATGGGCAATGGGAAGGTGGGTGAGGGGAGACACCGGGCAGTGTAAGATAAAATAAAATAATTATTTATAAACTATTAAGGGTGCAGGGGGAAAGGGGGAGCAGGGAGGGAGGGGGAGGGAAAAAAAGGAAAATGAGCTGATGCCAGGAACCCAAGTGGAAGGCGAATTTTGAGAATGACGAGGGCAACAAATGTATAAGGGTGCTTTACTCAATTGATGTATGTATTGATTGTGATAAGAGTTGTATGAGCCCCAATAAAAAGATTTATTAAATTTTTAAAAATTATTAAAAAAAATAACCAAACCGAAAAAAAAAAGAAAGAAAGGCCGCAGGAGAATGGATGCATTTAAGTCATGAGGTTGGCCTTTGGGTTGAGTGAGCAAATCTGCCCTGGAATAAGCACAGTCAGAACACTCCTAAGGGAGGGTGGTGAGGCTGTGCTTCCTGTACTGGGGCCATGTTACCAGGAAGAACCGGTTCCTGGAGGATATTACACTTGGTAAAGTTGAGGGGCAGTGACAAAGATGGATGGACACCATCATTGCAATGGCGGGGTCAAGCACAGCCATGATGACTAAGGTGGTGCAGGATCAGGCAATGTTTTGTTGTGTTGCACACAGAGTCACTATGGGCTGGATCTGACTTGACAGGACCTACCTAGGGCACATGACCTAAGAAGTTGCACATCCAAAGTTTGTTCCATACCAAATTGATAGCTACTCTGGTCAACAGATCATCATACAAATGGTAAATGGATGAAGAATACTCTGGCCTATCAATGACTTCCCTGTTCATTAACATTGCTTAAAGGAGGTGAGGCTTTTCAACAGAGGGACACTGTGTTTTAGGATACTGGTTGACTAATTGCAGGGAGATCCCAGTACTCACCCTCAGAATCGATTGTACAGTCTGCATGGGATAGGTGACCGTGGTGGCAATCGCTTTGGCGACTGCACCAATGATGAACACGTCCAAAGAAGAAAGCTGGAGAGCAAAGGAAGAAGCCTGTCAGTCTGAACAATAAGGTGTCCGCATTGTTGTGCGTTGCCACAGCAACCGTATGGGATGGAACAGCACTGCCCTGCAGTGTTTTCTAGGCTGGCACCCTTACAGAAGTAGATAGCCACGTTGTTCTTCCATAGAGCAGCTGATGGGTTTGAACCACCAACGTTTTGGTTAGGGAACGATCACTCAGCCCCATGCACCCACCACCAGATTATCATTTCGATACTTTCCAAATCAGGGATTACCTTCATTCGTTTCTTTAAAAGCTGCCGTTTTAAGCCTTCATAGAACATGAACTGGATAGCAGGATTGAAGACCAACAGCAAGGACGGAAATGTGCCATTCCACAGAGCCAAGATGCCTTCATCTCGAATGATCTGGTGGAAAGCATCTAAGCAAGAAATCAGGGACTTTCAAAAAGCATAGTGGCAATACCCAAACTAGAGAAGACATATACATGTTGATGAAATGTAGCCACATCACCAATCATACTGATTCTGGCTGAATCTCCTTGCACGAGTAGCTTGGGGGCAGACTTATCAGTTAACTCCCCCCACTCCCAAATAAAAATCAAGTTATGAAGAGATAGATCCATTTCAATCGCAGGCAATTTTTTGTTCTGAGAATGCCATGTTTTCTTAACTAAGCACCATCACCACCAGAAACTATGTTACAGAGAACTGTGGAGTGATAGCCCACACATTTTACTGCAAGAAGCGGGAGCACTATTTCTATACACATGATTAGCCTTCTGAGGAAGCCATTGCTCTCATTCCAAGATGCTATTTCCATATTGCTTTGGTGTACCAAGATGTAAACCAGGAGACGAGAAATTGGTAGTATATTATTATTAAAATAGCAGAAGCTCGATGATATCAGGTATTAATCTGATATTAACTCTAATCTGATATTAATCTAAATTAACTCTAAAAAATTATAGGATATTCTTCAAAAATGCAGTCTTTTCCCTCCACTCCATGGGAGCCATATCATTCTCTACACCTTGACTTTGGGCTTGGCCATGTAACGTGCCTTGGCCAACCGGATGCATTAGCAGCCAAATGCAAGCAGAGGCTTGTATGTGGTGCTACTACTAGAGGTATCCTCTTACGCTTTTGTCGTCACCATGAGAAGGACACGCTCTGGCTGGTCCCAGGGAGAGAACGAGAAACGTGGAGCTCTGGCTCCCAGGCTGGGGTCAGCCTGAATCAATGAAATCAAGGCTGTCAAATCATAGGCACACTCGGTTGTTGTATTTTTGTTTTTTTAAAGCTGCCTACTGTTCATCGCTTCTCGGCCTTTTGGCTACGGTCAAGTGTAAAGATACTTACTGTTCATACTGAGATTTGAATTTGCCATGCAGCTTTCTGGATGAAGCCGAAAGAAAACCTGTAACCAGGAACTCACCCAAGAGATACTCACCGATAATGCCTTTGTAGTTGGTTGGTACAATGTCTTCATTCCTGAATTTTGCCCCCTGCAGCTTCAGCCTGGTATTTACCACCCAGAGTGGAGTTGTTAGCAACACATTCACTACTCCTTTAGAAAGAAAAAGGAAAGCAGGGTGTGACTGTGAAAGCTCATTGTCTTTTGTTCAAGCTTTCACACACTGATGGTTTATTGGCACTTCTGCCATTGACCTAGGAAACTGACAATCAGGTCTCTGTGTCAAGTACAACACAAGCCATTGTCAGAAGCAATTTAGAAGCCTTTCTGATAGTAAAATGGCAGACAGTAATGCCTCTGACCTGGAAAGGACTAGTGAATATATGCATTTGGAAGTAATCTATTTGTCATTTATACACCATCCCTGGTAATTATTTTGAGAAAATTAAATACAATTTTAAGTACAGGCAGTCCCCAGGTTATGTACAACTCCTACCAACTCCCTTAAAAGCCTATCATATTACAAGTTCAAGGAACAAACAAGGGTTTGTAATACCAAACAGGAGCTACTTTGTGACTCACATAAAAACATTATTATTGTGTTATTATGTTAAAACAATTTTGAGAGTGTCTAGAAGTATTTCCTTAATGTTTTGTGAACAGACTTGTATACAACATACTAGCACTAAACTAAACCTTCAGGTGACAATACAAACCATACCTAACTGTTCCAGCTAATCCTACAAATCTGATTTAAGGACATTTAGGAATGGAACTTGTTCATAATCTAGGGACTATCTATAAAACTGCTGTTTATAACAGAGAGGGGAAGTGGTTTATTGATCACATGCTAAGTCCATGACAACATCAGAAAAATCACACAATTTAGGACTCTCATGTAAGTAGCTCACATAGTGTTAAGTGAGGGCAAATGTGATACAATGAGTGGGAGAAAACAGTGGAATTCCAAAAAATGCTGCGATAGGGATTAGAAACTCATACAGTTCTTCAGCACAGGAAGTTAGGATGCAGGAATTAGCAAGCAGGAGTTAGAAGCTGTCACAAACACCTGGAACAGCCTCACTAGCATCAGGATCCTTACAGGCTTAAGGATGGGGATCATGGTCCCCCAAGGTTGCCTCAGGGTAGAACAATACAGTGAGTCAGGTGCTTCTTTTGTGGAAAACACACCATCTTGAGATATTAATATATTCCTCAACAGTCCTGAAATGATTGAAAAACACACACACACAACAACACAAATCCAGCAGATAGAGTTGTAACAAAGTATCTGACACTTAACATGTACTTTACAAATACTTGTTGAGTGAGAAAACATAACAGACAAGCACCCAAGGAGCTGCCTGCCTCTAGTCATGCTCTGAAAAGCCAAAAGAAACAAATCTGCAGTACCACTGTCTTACACTAAAAGTCATTTAAATACAACTGAAGAACATGCCTTAATCTACAGAATCTCAAAAGATAGAAAATATAGCCTAGCCAAGGATAAACTGACAGAGAAACAGCCAAGAGATTCAATTCAACTTTTTCATTGGTTGTATACAATTGAAAAAGTAAGACATTTTACTATTTACCAATCTCTTAAGAGGATTAAGAAAACAAAATTATCAAAAGACAGTATAAAAATTTATGAAATGTATATTTTTGATCCATATAACACCAAGAAGTCATTTTTAGTTATGACTTAAGATAGTCAGAAGTTGTTATTGAGGTTTGATTATCTGAAAATGCCAATACATGAGCATTCTGCCCAGACTCTCAAATGTATTTCCCTCAATTAAACGTATAAATCACTTAACAGAAGAAAATCAACAAGCCAGAAAAATCAGACTCCCAAGGGCCAGTTGAATGATTTTTTTTTTAGTGATGTCAAGGAAGATGGGAGAACTCAGAACCAGAGACCAGGGTCCCGGGGACACAGTACACACACACACACACACACACACACACACACACACACACCTATCTATCCATTCTTTAGAAACCTGCATTTCCTTTATGTTCTAGCCAAGAGCTAGGCATACACAAAACTGAAGAAGCAGCAGGGCCAAAATTGGATCTCAGCATTATTTTCAATTCTGCTTCATAATCCTAATTGTTAACACAAGCCAAAGAACTGAGAGGGTTCTCCAGATAAAGCAAGTACAAAACTGGAAGCTATAATTCTAATGGGAAAATGTAAAATCCTTGTAAAAATGTTTACATCTCAAAGCTTTCTACCTGAGAAGTTCAAGCACTTTCCTTTCATCTTCTTGTCTAAAAACAGATGTAGAAGTAGGTTTTATCCACCCGAGATAGATACTCAAAATCCTTGAGCTCCAAACTTGGCAAAAACGTGCATCCTGAGGGGCTTCAACGAGTTTGAAAATGGTATTAAAAGATCATGTATTTTTCCACGAACTTTTTGAAGCCCCCTCATATAATCATGTAAAAATAACACTGGACAGAGGGGTACATGCCAGAGAGTCACAAGCGCTGCTGTCTGCTCTCAAATACCTCAGCGGGGCTCAGGGGATGAAATCGGCTTCCTTGTGAGCTGGTGGGCACTGTCGGATGGGAACACCACCTAATGCTCTATCTACTGACCAAGAGGAGATAGGTTGCTCTAATTCTGTCTGGCACTCTATATTCTTTCTGCTCTGGCTAGCAAATCATTTATGTGAATGTAGGTGGTGTGCTCAGTTACAATTCTTTCCTGTTCAATCACAGGTCGTAAAGTGGAAATCCTGGAGATACATGCTGGTGGGGTGTGTACTTCTGGGAAGTACATGCGTTAGCTACAGAGAGAAGAAAGTGGCAGATCAATGCCAAACTAACCATCTCTCTCTACCAAAAAAATGGCTAAATATATTTTTTTAATTTGTGACTCCTCTGTGAAGGTTTACAGATCAGTTTTCCGTTCAACAATTCATACACATTTCGGTTCATGTCACACGGACTGCCACTCCCACGATGTCACATCATCAATCATCTGTCTTCCTTCCCCTGTTCCTGTGCCTCCTCGCAATCCTTCTCTTTGATAGCAAGAAACAGGGACAGGGGATTGTCCCTCTCTATGCCTGAAGGCCCCCTACAGGAGGTTGGAAGAGAATCAGGCAAGCCTTTAGCCAGTCCTAAAAACTAACTGGGCATGAGCCAATTCAAGCCGAATTTGAGGGGGGTGGGGGTGGGGGTACACCTGTGCAGCCCAAACAAGGCCCAGGTGGGGCTTAATTCAGCCAATGGGGTCAGCCAATACCTTCGACCACGCCTCCCAGCCAGAGGTCTCAAATACCTTGACTGTAAGACCACCCACCTTCTTCACCCTTCAGCTCCTGTCCTGTGCTCTTCTTAGTGATCTGCTTATGGTTGACTGAGGACCTCTAGTGGTTTAGTGGGCTAAGCACTGGGCTGGCTGCTTAACTACAAGATCGGTAGTTCAAAACCCACACACTGAACCAAGGGAGAAAGAGGAGGCTTTCTACTATCCTTAAAGAGTTGGGATTTGACAGCAGTAGGTATAGCCGAAAACAGTGGGGTTTACTGTTGGCTGAGTTTAGTTCTGGGCCTGAAGGATAAAGGAATGCAGGTTGGATGTACAACAAACCTGCGTGGTCAGATTTAATGCCTGAAGGCTGGAAATGCATTTTGAACTAAGACAAATAATGGTAATTACACCACTGGCATTCAAAAACGTTGCTGTCAAAAATCCCAATTTCATAAAAATGGCAAGTGGCTTCTTTGCTAGTCATCTGTACAGTTCTGTTCCCAAATTCTTCCACAGAGTATTATGTTTTATGGGTTTTTTTATGTGTAGACACAATAAATTACCACATTTTTCAGTTTCATGTAAAATTTGAAAAACAATCATGCTGGTCCTAGTTCTCCTCGGAGACCATGGAACTTGTTTCTGTAGTGATTATGCCACGACAGGGCTCTTAGCAGAAAGAAAAAAGCCGATACCGCTGCCTTCAAGTCAATTCCGACTTGCAGCGGCCCTGTGGGGAGAGTAGAACTGTCCCACAGGGCTCCAAGGCTGTATAACTCTTTACAGGAGCAGACTGCTACCGCTTTGTCCTACAGAGTGTTCGTGTGTTTGAACCACTGACCTTTCAGGTTACCATCATCAGAAGAAAAAAAGACTACACAAATTATTTAAGAATGCAGAAGTATTAAGATATAAAAGCATGCTATCAGAAATTGAAAATTCACAAGGGTAATTTCCAAGAAATATTCACTTCTTAATTAGAAAAAGTAAAGACCGGTAGCCAGAGAACTGTCGAATTAAAAAGGGCTGTGCAATTCATTTCTCCAGGCCTCTCAATCAGGACACAGCAGCACTTTGGGCTGAAGAACGCTTGGGTTCGGTGGAGAGGGAGACACTGTTGTGTAGGGTCTTAAGCAGCATCCCGGGCCTTACTCCCCAGAGATGCTTGTAAACCAAATACCAAATCCAACTCACTGCCAGGGAGTTGATGCCAATTCACAACGACCCGACAGGACAGGATAAAACTGCCCCCGTGAGTTTCCAAGTCTGCAACTCTTCATGAGCGTAGAAAGTCCTGTGTATCTCCCAGATGCTTGTAGCACCACCCAAAAATGTCATCGGGCACTGTCATTACAGTGCCACCTATCAAATCCAACCACCAAGACACCACCTCCAGACGGCCTCTGAGGAAGTGTAACCTGCTTTAACATCAGATGGTCTTGCTTCTATTGTAGTGCATAACATTGTATAATTCTATTCTAATGCACTATCTTGTATATAGAGGGGTATGCCCCAAAATGGATTTACGCTGGGCAGGGCAGAGCTTTCGGAGTAGTACGCATTTTTCCCATTAGGCGAGCAGTGAACAACTCACTCGAGTTAGTGGACTCAGAGGCAACAGTTATCCCTGGTCACAGTAAAACTTTCTGTAAAAGCAGTCTCACTCAAACCTCGTCTTTTGTGATGGCCGATTGATGAGAACAGTGTAAAGATGTGAAATTTTGTTTCCTGCTCTGAAAAAATGCCACAGACACTGTTGTGATGTTGAACACAGCTTACAAGGACAGTGCTATGGGAAGAACTCAAGTGTATGAGTAGTTTTCTCATTTAAAAAAAAAGGTGAAATGTCAATTGGCGACAAACATCAATGGTCAACTGGTAGTGTATTTCGAGTTTGTTCCACCAGGTCAGACTGTTAATCAAGCTTTCTATCTAGAGGTTCTGAAAAGATTGCATACCAATGTGCATAAAAAAATGCAGACGGGGGACTGGTTTTGCCACCACGACACTGCACCTGCTCATGCAGCCATGCCGGTGAGTCTGTTTTGGGCAAAAAAAAATGCATGCCTCTCTTGCCCCACACACCTTACTCACCTGCCATCACTCTCTGCGGCTTCTTATTGTTTCCACAAATGTAGAGGGACATGAAAGGACAGCGATTTGACAACATAGAAGAGGTGAAGAAAAAACGAGGGAGGTGCTGTAAGCCATCCAAACAGATGAGTTTTAAAAATGTTTCCAAGAATGGAATTCGCAGATTTGACAAATGTATTAAGTGAAAGTGATAAGGTTGTTTTGTAAAAAAAATTTAAATACATAGTTTTTAGGAGGGATTCAGTTTTTTTGCGGGGGTACCCCCTCATATGCACTGAGATGTATAACATTTTCTATTCTAGTGCATAATGTTGCGTAATTTTATTACACGGATTCTTTTCAAAGAGGAGAGAATTCCCATGTGCCCCTTTTCCCCTGGATCCAGTTGCTCTTAGTATAACATCTGATGAAGCATTCTGGTAGGAGAGCTGGTACAATTGATGAAATAAGCCCACCGTTCACATGAGGGTTCCCCCTTTGTGGTGAATAATCCTGTGGGTTTTGAAAATGCTTCATGTCATTTACTCACTATTGTACAGAATTACACAGAATAGTTTCATTGCCCCCAAAATGCCCTGTGCTCCACCGTAGGAAATTATCTGTGAAACTCTCCAAAGGCAGGAATTCGCTCTCATTACAAAGGCCAACCGATGTTAGGATTTTTTAAAAATTATTTTGAATGTACCTTTTCAAAGTAATAAGCCTGATATTCTAGTTCTTAGTGGTTTTGAACAGTGGGATGGGTGAGCAAGTTAGAATGACTTTCTGTGGGTTGTAGGATAAGTGCCTATGTGACCCTGGTCCTCTGCCTTTGGGCTCACAGGCCAAGCCACAGTCCTTCTCCATGAGCCATTGGTCAGCGCAGTAAATGTATATTGGGTGTTTGGGCCATGCTAAGCTCTGTTCTAGTCACTGATGCAATAATAAGTACTGATGGAAATCCTATTCTCACGATGCTTCCAGACAGACAGAAAACAAAAGGATTAAGATACAGAGGGTATTAAAAGAGAAGGGTTAAGGAAAAAATGTACGACAGGAAGAGGTTAGAGGATGCTGGGAGGCAGCCACTGTGACCAGAAGGGAGAGACCTCACAGGAGGTGAAGGCGTGAAGCAGGCAGGTAGCCGCCCCGGAGGCAGCACGTCTCGGGAGTAGAGAACAGGCAGTCTGACTGGTGCAGAGTGAGAGCAGCAAACAGGGGTTGCTTTCAAGACTTGCATCTTGGCTGAGTGAGGTGGGAAGCACCAGGAGGGCTCCCGACAGAGAAAGGGCACTGGCTGCAGTGCTGCACACAGATGGAAAGGGACAGAGGAGGAGGAGCAAGATCAGTTAGACGGAGACAGAAGCGAATCTAGGCAAGACCGGATGGTGGTTTGGACTCAGCAAGTCTCGCTAAAAAGCAGTAGTAGGTGAACTCTAGCTACAGTCTGAGCAAAGGGGCAACTGCTCAGAGACTGAACTGAAGGCGGCGGGTCAGAGAAAGAAGATAAAGCCAACAATCATGGTAGGGCAACTGGAAGGCTCGAGTTGCCATGCAATAAAACAGGGAAGACTCCAAAGGTGCAGCCCCTTAATATTTAATTTAGTCATTCACCATTTCTGATCAACAGGAATATAATACTGTGAAGCACCTAACCACTGACAACGAACTTTTACATGTAAAATTTATTGACTGGGTATGTGATTGACTGATTGTGTATAGTTTCACTACAAAACAGAGGGAGAGACTGAGAAGGTTTGGCGTGAGCGTCCCATGAGGCTTGGCCTATCACCATGAAGGTACAAAATACACAGCGTGCAACCATGGAGTGACTGAAAAGTAGAACAAAGATTTGCCAAAGGGAAATACAGTCCAGTCTAAGGAGCTAGAAACCGGTTACGACTGTCTTGCACATTGATGCTTCACAAGGAAGGATTTTGGCTTCCGACTCGTGTGTGAGCCATATTCATTCACCCGACTCCAAATTCCCTAGTGGCTCTGCTGATTCTAATTAGAGAGGGCACTGATTTGGCTTCCCGAAGCTTGAGCTACAAAATGGACTCAGTGACTGTTGAGGATGTGGATGTGGATTTTATGCCAGAAGAATGGGCATTGCTGGACGTTTCTCAGAAACAGCGCTACAGAGAAATGATGGTGGAAACCTCCACAAATCTGGCTGTAGTAGAAAACCACCCACTGAAGATGTGATGGTCAGATGACTGAAAAATGATGCCATATTACAAGAAATCTGTGAGTTTCATGTCCATAAGAAGCAGGATATAAGAAAAAAAACATTCACTCTCTCACTCACTCTCACTCACTCACTCTCTCACTCATTCTCTCATTTACTCACTCTCTCACTCTCTCACTCACTCACTCTCTCACTCAATCACTCTCTCACAAAAAAAGAAAAGAAAAAAAAAGCAGGATAACAATGCGAACCCACCTTTGAGCACTCCAGATGCTGCACCTCCAGCCAGCCACCTTGCATCGCTACACTGTGCGGCTCCACCATGACCTGCTTCCCCACACAGCGTTACTGGACTCTGCTGCACATCAACATCTAATCTTCCTACTGTCTCCGTCCTTGGTCTTGGGCCAGTGACCACATGAGTTGAAAATACCTTCTGTATATTAACTCATCCACGGGAGTGAGTTGGACTGAGCTCTCTGTACTACTGTGTGGACTAATTTGCTATTATATTCCTTTTCATGATATACACATATATATATGCCCTTTTATGTAAATATATTTAATCATAAGTGTCCTGGTTTTGCCTCTCTAGAGAACCCTGCCTAATACAGTGGTGGAATAATTTGGAAAAGGATATCAATAATGGCTGTTCAACATGACAATTATAATCAATGGCACTGAATTATATATTTAGAAGTTGGATTGTAGAATGTTTTATTTTGTATATTTTTGCTACAGTTAAAAAATAATTACATGAATAGCAATGAGTACAATGAAGAAGAATATGGTCTACAATTGACTGTGGTGATGATTGTACAACTCTTCTCAATATGACTGAATTATTGAATTGTATGGCATGTGAATGAGGTGCCAATGAACTATTAAAATATATTTTAGTAAATGCAAGATCAATGTAATAGGGTAGAGGGTTTAAAATTTACATATGAAATTACATAGGACACATCTTGGTACCTGGAGGTTAAAATAGCAGGTACAATGTTCTGATACAGAAATTTTCCTTAACTTTGCTTTCCATGCCTATTTCCAATTCTGTGTTTCCCCCTTTTTTTTTTAAAAACAAAGAGCTCTGTGATATTCTTGTGTCATTTGAGAAAATTATTTTAAAAATCGTTATGGGATAGGGGCGATAGATTGATGCTCTATAGGTGGATTAATGGAGAGGTGAACAGATGGAGCTTTGAATAACAGGGAAGAAGAGAGAAAAAGAGAGACTTGGGAACTGATTACAAGAATCTACATGTGACCTCCTCCATGGGGGGCGGACAACAGAAAAGCGGGTGAAGGGAGACATCGGACAGGGCAAGATATGACAAAATAATAATTTATAAATTATCAAGGGTTCATGAGGGAGTGAGGAGAAGAGAGAGAGGAGAAAAAATGAGGACCTGATACCAGGGGCTTAAGTGGAGAGCAAATGTTTTAAGAATGATGAGGGCAACAAATGTACAAATGTGCTTTACACAATTGGTGTATGTATGGATTGTGATAACAACTGTATGAGTCCCTAACAAAATGATTAAAAAAAACAAACAGAGGGAGAAATGTGTGATGTGGGTTCCAAAAATTCCATTCCATCCCACAAAATGGAATTAAAAATAATGGGATTTTCCAGTGAACTCTTTGAAGTCCCTGTATATACATTGACACATTTTATGTTGAAGTAAAATACTTAAGGTACTTTGCTTATATTCCCTGCCTTTTCTGATTTTTTAAAACTAACTGCCAGTTCCAGCTGTGGTAGCTCTGGTGGAATCTACTAAAATTATAAACGTGTGATAAGAGAAAGGAAATAAGTCGAGTACAGTGAAAGTGTATGGTGGCATGTACCTGTGGATAATTGGGTGTCACGAACAGCAAATAAACAGCTTTGGATAATAGCAGATAGAGTCACAAAAATTATTAGTTTCAAGAACTGGTACCTGAGTTAGTCCCCAAGGATGAACAATTCTTATACTCGGTGTGTTAGTCTGGGTTGACTAGCGAAACAAATCCAGAGACACTCATATGTGTGTAAGACAGTGTGTGCTGCCTCCAGAGAGGAAGACAGGAAAACTCCCAGAATTCTCATGAGAAGGCCACGTCCACAAGGAGGCATCAATCAGGCTGTGACCTGATTGACAGGCCAGACTCCACCCTATAACCTATTTAACAGGTTGACATGAAATTATGTAACTAACACACTCCGTGTGGCTCTCCTGTTCAGTCTTTCTAAAGTCCACCAAATGGACTGGTCAAAAACCTCACTGCCATCAAGGTGATTCCAACGGATACAGATCCCAACGGACAGGGTGGAGCTGCCACTGTGGGTTTCTAAGACTCAAACTCTTTATGGGACTGAAAAGCCTCTGTTTTGAGGACTGCTCAGTTTTTCCATTTCACTCAGTAAAGTGAGCCACCTAATAAGCAGAAAGAGAGAAGTCCATGAACAGCAAGAAAGCAGCAGGAGGAGTGCTGTGTGTCTGAGATGTCTCCAGAGCAGCAGCAGAGGAGCAGTACTGAGATGCGAGGCAGAGCTATGAGGCAGGGCGGTGGGCTTCCTGGCTGAGTGCCTTTGGGCAGGAGGCTGGTTTGTAGACTGGCACATCCATAAGCCTTTATCAGCACAAATCAGCTTTGTAACACTTGCCTGCGCTGGATGGAGGTCAAAGACTGAGAGGCCACGGAACAGAGACAAGTGCCTGCCAGCAGGGCTGGGAAGAGGCACTGCTGACTAAAGAACTATATCCTTAACATTTTGTTACTTGGATGGGGGTGCATAAGCTTCCCTAATAAGCTTCATAATTCCAGGTAAAGAAGGTTAGAGGATGGAGGCATGTCTAACCTTGGGCAGATATGAAGTTGGATTCTCCCTCTCCCTTCTGCAGCCAGAGATCATGCCATTTCCTTACATATAAATTACAATAATCTCAAATGTGCTAGAAATCAATACATGCAGACCACTGGACTCAAATGTAGAAGCTCATACTAGACTGCTGTTTACTGCAAGTATGTACAGAAGGCTCCTTCTTTATAGGGTAATCTTGGTCTAACTTTTTTCCCCAGGTGAACAAATCTCAAATGTAAGTTCTTTGAGTTGTGATGCTGTTTGAAAACTTGCTTTTCTAGAAAGGCAGCTGGAGAAGGTCTTTGGATGTGGATTAACAATAAAGACAAAAAAAAAAGAGAGAGAGAGAAAGACACCTGAGGCAAAGAGAGCAGGTTCGAGCAGTGGTCCAGAGGAGGCCTGATGTGGATAAGAGAGGAGGCCTGATGTGGGGGGTGACGATGGTTATGGAGAAGGGGGTTGGAACCAAGCGCTGTTTGGGAGACAGAATGATGATGCCTGATAGCCAGGTAGGACAGGAGGAGGACAGAGCTCTCCCAGATAAGGGGAATGGGGACCTGTGAGCACTCATTGTTTCCTAATGCTTTCCACACAAATCATTTTCATTTTAAATGAATATTTACATTATTTAATTGTGCAGCCCCTCACATAGTAATTTTTTTCAGAGACTACATCAGAAAGTGATTCTCCAAAAGACTGGTACTTTGTTGCTGCTTTTAGTTGCCATCAAGTTAATTCCGAGTCCGTGGTGACCCCCACGTGCAGAGGAGAGCTTTGCTCCATGCACCACCAGACTGGTGGGTCTGAACTGCCAGCCTTTATGCTAGTAGTTGGGTATTGATCCACATGTGCCACCTATGGACTCCCAACAAGGTGCAACACTTAATTCAATTTTACTTACAGACAGAAATGGACTAACATGAAGAGTCATAGAGAAAGGGCCACCTTCTTATCCACCTCTTTAATAGGACCTTATTTAATTCAACAGCTATTTTGTTCATTCAGCTAACCATATTGAATACCTGATACATGTCAAGTACTATTCAAGGCAGTGGAAATGTTGTGGAAGGGAGAGGGGCTATGTATATAGCAGATACCTCCTCTCACACAGAGCTCACATGCCAGTAAGTAGAGACCATCAACTAAATGCTCACCAAATGGTGCGCCAGCACCTTGGAGATGAGGTCTAAATGTTCAGATGATAAGAACACAAAGCCCTCTACATCTGGCTCCTACTTACCTTTCCGACCTCACAGCCCAGGTTCCCGTACTGATCTCATTAACTAAATTAGAGATCTCACTGGCTTGTATATGTTTATTTTCTCAATTCCCTACCACTCTCCTCACAGGGGAACTGTCCCCTCGCCATCCACAAATATGCCATGATTCTGGAAGACCCCCTTCAAGAGGCATTGCTTTCTACAAAAAGACACCTCCCAGACAGAAGCAAGTGTGGCCTTTCTTCCTTCTATGAATCCCTATAACCTACATCCTCTGACCTTCTTCTTTCTATGGATCCCTATAACTGACATCCTCTGACCTTCTTTACCTGGGGTCATCATGACCAGCTCTTAGGACACTTGGGCTACTGGACTGAGCACGACAACACACCTACTAAATGCTTTCACATTCAGGGTCAGTTTCAGGAGTGTATGATGTGTGCCATGCTTGACTTGATGCTCTGGGGTCACCATCTTGATATTCTCAACAAATCTTACACAAGAACAATTTGCACTGTGCACTAATCCTTGAAATTATGTAGTGGTCTTATTTATGTTAAGTATCTCATTTAAACCTCAGTCCAAAGGAGGTGGGGTGGGGTAGGGGATAAAGTAAGACTGTAATCCTTTTTTAACCAAACAAACAAACTGACTTTAACTTTCCTAAAGTCTACAGGTTTAAGAGGGATGATCTTCCTTTTAAGATTATCAAGATAAAGATGCATAATCGGAAAGCTAACTACTATTTAGTAGCATTATTTTGTGCTAAAATAAAAAGAAGATAAATACTAAAATATAAAAACACTTTATAGCCAGAAAACCTTCTTACCAGCAACAAATCCAACCACCAGATCCTTTCCAGTAGTAGAACGTTGACCTTTGACCCAGACTGCTTTGAGGCTATTAAAAGTGTAGAAATAGACAAAATTGGAGCAGCAGAGACTGGAGATCACTGGAAACCACCCTCGATATGGCGCCAGGCTAGGGGTAAAAACACAACAAGCAAAGGTAAGGTCATGGACAAATGCCAATAGAGAAGGTCAGAGATAGGCCTAGGAAAGCCAGCCCGCACATATGCTCCAGGCTGACTCCTCTCCTCCTACGAGAGATAGGCCTAGGAAAGCCAGCCCGCACATATGCTCCAGGCTGACTCCTCTCCTCCTACCAGAGACTGCCTGCTGTAAGCATACATGCCATCTGGAAGGGGGTCCAAATCAAGAAGCCTCATGGGTATCATGGATACACAAGTTCAACAAGCCATTTACTGTTCATTATCATTTCCTTTAGTAGCCCTGGAAACCATTTGCCCATGGTTGGTAGTTAATATAGGAACTCTTGTGGTGCAGTGGCTACACAATGGACTGGGATCAGCAAGCTTGGTAATTCAAAACCATCAGCCACTCCATAGGAGAAAGATGGGGCTTTCGACTCCTATAAAGAGTTAGTCTCAGAAACTCACAAGGGCAGTTCTCCTCTGTCCTACAGGATCACTGTGAGTAGGCATTGACTTGATGGCAGTGAGTTTGATTTGGGTTTTGGTTCATTAATATAACATTATTCATGCCTGATGACAGGGTATGGGAAATAAGTGCAATATAGATATATATATATATATACACAAAATGACAGCAGCCTATCAGAAGGGCCCAGGAAACAGGTGGAAAGGGTTCCCACTGGCCACACTCAACACCAGCAAGGACCAGAATTAAGCACAGTAATCAACTGTAAACTCATGAATTCCAATAATCAACAGGTAAATAAGTAAATAAATCCCAATTCTGATACAATGCCAAGACTGGGATATGTGGTGGGAATGCTGGAGTTGGAAACTGGACTTTTGAAAGCTGATGGAAAATTGAAGGGGAAATTTTGATAAGGAGTAGGATATTAGTATTGTCTTAAAGTGTCTCCCTGTACACTATTGACAGTTTTGAGGGGAAAATATAGTAGTTAAATCAAATCGCGAATGAAGGGCAGGTGAAGACTGCCTTCAGGCATGACACCCTGAGAAGGATATGAAGCACTGTGTGTTATCCTGGCTAAGAATGCACAGCCTCAATCTCTTCATGAGGAAACATGAAGCAAACTTAAAATGAGAAAGGCCCCATTAAAAAGGGGAGGGAGGAGGAGCTGTTGTCTTCAAAAATGCCAATACCTTAGAGGGGAAAAGGCTTTGACACGCACGGCTTTCTTTCAAACACTTGAGTGTGTAATAGAGAGAGGCAGGTGAACAGTATCAGTGGGCAGCAAATGGCTGGGGGGTGGGGCGGGGAGAACAGAAGACGATTATAAATAATGGAGATATTCTTTGTACTATCTTTACCACTTTTTATAAATTTGAAATTATTTCCAAATAAAAGGTGAACAACAACAAATAAGTACACCATCTGTCTGGAGATACCTGATAAGAACCAACTAAGCAACCACTATCTCCTTAGATTTTAAACCCACTGCTAACGAGCCGACTCAGACTCACAGCAACCCAACTGGGCAAAGCAGAACTGCCCTAGCAAGTTCCCAGGGCCACGTCTTTAGAGAAGCACACGGCCACGTCTTTCGTTCACGGAGCAGCTGGAGGGTTCGAACTGCCAGCCTTTGGGTTCAGCCTTAATTTCAAAGAAGACTTGACACTGGAGAATCCAAACGTCCAGTCACAGATCGTGAGGGAATTAAAAACAATTACGTACTGACAGGTTAGGCACTGACAGGCTGCACAACCAACACTACTAGGCTCCGAGAACAGGTAGACCGTGAGTGGGTGTATTGCTACGCACACGACTCTTCTTCATGAAGCTGCTGACAGAAGCGTGGGGAAAGGATGCAGTACTCACAGGCCTTCTTCTTTAATGATCTCCAGAAGCACCATGTGTGTGGTTTTGGACTTTCTTTTCTCGTCAACTACAAGAGCAAAGAGGATGCATTCAGACAAAAACCTGTAAGAATTATTAGCAGCAGCCAGTGTCACTGAAATGCTATTTACACCCCACCCCCATCCCTCTGTGTAGCCACATGCTAGCTTCTCACCTTTTGATGCCTAGGTTTTGTCTGCTGCTCATAAACCAGACGCATTTTAATTCAACTGCTAATGTCAACAGATAGGACAATAAATGTGTTTCTTGTGTTTCATAAGGCTCTCATTGTTTTCTAAAGCTACCTCTATAATAAAAGTTAAAAGACACACATACATACACATATATTCTCATGATTGTCTTAACATAAATAAGGGAGGAAAGAAATGGCCGCCTTTCTTCTACAGGTTATAGACAAGAAGGCTCTACAGGCGACGTGCTGGCGGGCAGCACAGCCAGGGTTAACTGTCCAGGTTCCGAAGTTTGCACTTTGTACTCGGTCTCCCAGGCTAAAAAATAAAAGGCCTCAAGAGGATATTAACACTGCTTTCCCTGGTACGTACACAAAAAGCAGAGCCCACCTCAATTAGCTTCGAGTTTCCTACCATAATTGAAAAAAAAACACTTGGAGAACATAAAAATGTGGCCATTAAGGAAGTCCCTAAGAATTAAAATTGCTACCAGTATTGTTTGTGGGATGGTAAATTAAGAGAACCCCAGAGCGGCCATCAAAATCATCAAACTCACAGACACATTTACCCTTTGACCCAACAATCCCAATCAGAGAATGCATCCCCTAGAACTTATAGAAACACAGTGACATGTGAACAAGGCCATTTTCACATCAGTTTGTCATCACAGCAACAGAGTGGAAACTACCCAGAGCGGCCCAGCAGGCCTGGTGTGGCTTCCCCAGCACTGTAGCTATGGGAGGCACGAGGCTCCTGCTGGACCAGCTGGGAAGGCATCTGAACACACTAATGGAAACATGGGTCACAGAACGGGAAAAAAGATCCTCTTATTTGCATGTAATTCCAAGAAGAAACTCTGCTATTTGAGAAACTAATAAAAACATTATCTGCAAGGGAAGCGGTGGGAGAAAGATGGGGCTTCCTATTCCCACAATGAGTTAGTTTTGGAAACTCAAAGGGACAGTTCTACCCTGTCCTAGAGGGTTGCTATGAGTCAGAATCGACTCATTGGCAGTGAGCTGTTTCCTTCTCTGACATACAAGGTGTCAATATAGGTCAGAATCAACTCCCTGGCAACTTCGGGGTGGTTTCTATGGAGTCCCTGGAGCGCTGGTAGTGCAGTGGTTAAAGTGCATGGCAGTTAACCAGAAGGCTGGCAATTTGAAGCCACCAGCTGCTCTGCAAGATAAAGAAGTGACAATCTTCTTCTGCAAAGATTTACAGGCGTGGACACCCCGTGGAGAGCTCTACTCTACCGAGAGGATCACTATTAGTTGGAACTGACTCGGTGGCAGAGGATTTTATTGTAGCAGAATCTCTCAAAACAAAGCTCACTGCCACTGAGTTGATGCCTACTCCTAACGACCCTACAGGACAGGGCAGGGAGCAGAAAGTCCTGTCCTCCTGTGGCGCAGGCTGGTGGTTTCAAACTGCTGGCCTTGCAGTTAGCAGCCCAACGTGTAACCACTGCTCCACCAGGACTCCCTAGGAGGTGCAAACTATTCACAGGCTTGACTGCTAAGTACATGGTTGGAGGTTTGAGTCCTGAGGAACCTCAGAAGACAGACTTTGTGACAGACCTGCGAAAACTCAGCCACTGAAAACTCCATGAAACACAGTTCTACCCTGACACACAAGGTGTCACCGTAATCCAGAAGAGAATCGATGGCAATGGTGTCTTTTCTAAACATTGTTTCCTAGTCTCCCCAACCATAAGCACTGAAACAAACCAAAATCCAACTTTCCACTTTGTGCTTACAATCAAGTCACACGGCTCACTGGAAAGAATGACAGGGATTCCAAATTAATATTCCAAGCCCACTCAGGTTGTCTGCGGTTAGAAAGTAGGGAGGCCATGACGCTCATAAACAATTAATCCTCTGGTGATCAGAGCACAGCAGCCACGGCTAACAGGAACGCTGGGAAAGAGGCCACAGTGGATCTCTGAAGAGAGAGAACAGTCTCACAGGATTTCAAATTCAACAGAAAACCATACTCGCTTCCTGACACCCAGTGCCGTGCACCATACTGACTACAAAAGAGAAACACTCACCCTGCAGTCGGAGTCTGGCTGTGTCCAGAGGGAAAAACACTGTCATCGCTGTCACGCTGCCCTGTAAAGAGTAAGGAGCCTGTAGTCATTAAAACTCCACACAAAAGGTGACTCAACTTTCAAATGAGAAACAGTACACTATCAGCAATGTCAGATCGGATTTTATTCATCTTAATCTGCTGTGTTGACTACTGTTCACAGGTCTGTAGGTATCTATCTAAAGAGATGCTTTCAGTTTCCCAGGGGTCGGGGGGAAGAGTCTCTATCTGACTTTGGAAAGGAAAAGGTCACCCTGGAAATGCAACCTAGGACACACATCAAAGAGAGCCGATATCTGTTCATCATTAGTTGCGTCAAACATGCCCACTCAGAAATCAAAATATCCAGGAACTGAAAACCAATACCTGAAGGTTCTCAGACTTATTTGACCTACCACCCCCTTTTCAAGAAAAGAAAAACATACATATGTAAATACACATACACATATATTTCTATATATATTCCCAGCACGCCTCCCCATGCAATTAAAAACTTCTGTACTATATATAGCCCATAATCCAGAATAAAGTGTGCATATCGGCTTTTTCAACCCCCCTAAATCATTCCAGTGCCTCCCAGGGATTAGTATCACCATCCACTTTGGGCAACATCGATACACACTTCTATTCCCTGCACTTAATATATTTATTTCAAAATGAAAAGGCAAGTAAGAATCATATTGTTGGGGGAGGGAGAGGAAAAAGAAGAGCTGACACCAAGGGCTTCAAGCAGAAAGAAAATGTTTTGAAAATTATGATGGCAAAATATGTACAAATGTGTTTGAAACAATTAATGTATGGATTGTTATAAGAGCTGTAAGAGCCCCCAATAAGAGGTTTTATTTTTTTTAAAGAATCATATTGTTGTTTAAAACTGTTTTAATTTTAAATTAAAATAGGAATAACATCTTTGCTAAAAATTCTGTAACTGTCTTATTTATGGTAGTCTTGTGACAAGCATAAATTACTGGGGTTAAGGAAAAGGGGAAAAACAAAAACAACCAGTCTTTGCATTCATAAAACCGTCTGACATATAAAAACCACAAGTACATTCTGAGGGACAAAAATTACATGCATGCAACTTCCAGCTGGGCTTATGGTCCTCAACCCACATACAGGCCCAGCGGGGCACATTCTTAAGCATCAGATCGAGTTCCAGGCTGTTGTTGGCAGGTGCTATCGAGTTGGTTCCAACCCATAGCGACGCTGCGCACCACAGAATGAAACACTGCCCAGACCTGCACCGCCCTCACACTTGCTCTTAATGCCTGAGCCATTCTTGCAGCACTGCCTCCGTCCATCTCACTGAGGGCCTTCCTCTGTCACTGCCCTCTACTGTACCAAGCACGACGCCCTTTGGGGCACTGGTTTCTCCAGTCTCGCCATCCTTGCCTCCAAAACCTTATGCATAGTTTCAGGCTACTGGTCCCATGATAGTTACTTAGTGCAATGCACTGAATTATCTAACATGAGTCTCTGGCCAGAGCCTGTGTTACTCCCACCAAACAATCTTTGTTTTCCTGATGCATCTGGGTAAGACTATGGGGGAAGACACTGATGGATTAGATGCTTCAACTGTGAGTGATGGTTAAAAGGTTCGTTGTGATTGCCAGTCTGCTAGGTATAAAGTGGGGCACCTCAAGGCCTTTCCCCTTCCGTCCCTCATTGCATTCTCAGGATGGATGGCCTCAGCTCATCCCTTCAATGACCCCAAAATACCTTTAATGACTTTATTAGGGCAAGAGGGCCCAGATGCCACAGGGGAATTCTGGTGGTGCATACACTGTGCACTGGGTCCCTCTGTTGGCCCCCTATCACTATGTCCTATGAGAACTGACAATCCAGAGCTTCCTCCAAAGCCCATCAGCCAGATTAGTCCTTGACCAAAATCTGTAGCCCTGCCCAGGTAGCTGACCTTGTCCTCACTTGTGGCACACTGAAGAAGTGAAGGGGCTACATAGGTACTGCTCCTGCGACCCCTGGTACCCCCATCCCAGGACTCCTTCTGGCCATGGTCCAGACTGTCCCTGCTGCCTCGTCAAGCTGGGAGCTGGGGCCAGATTCTGGGATTTGGCTTCTGTCCCCACTCCAAGGATGACCCACTTTCAGGACACCAACTTCCAGTGTCTTAGTCTTAATCCTCTGTGAGCACCCAGGACCTGTTTGGAGCATTTGTTCCACCAGCTCCCCACCTGATAATCTGCTAGCTTGGGTAGACCACATGCCCCATGTCCTCCTGGGTGGTGAAATACTATGCAATTTGAGCTACCTTTGTATCTGTACATGGGATCCACTAGTCAGGAATCCTGTCAGAGATCTTAGTGTTCATTAATGTCAGGAAAAATTACAAGTCCCAAGCCCTGGAACAGCAGACTAGGAAAAGGGGCAGAAAGCTTTTCCAGGAGTCTGTTATGGGAGATTGTGGAGAATGATACACATTCAAGGTAGTGCAGATCACCATCTTTGAATGGGGCACTACTGCTTCCAATTCTGCTCAAGATTCAATAGGTAAGAGACTTGGTTGCTATGCAAAGCATGTGCTACCTTTATTTTTTAAGAGGGTTTCTAGCAGGACATCAACCCATAATTTTTCTCATTCTGGTTCACCCAATTTTTTTTAACGCTGTAAAATAATTTTTGTTAAAATTTTTGGCTCTGTTTCACTTTTCCCTTCTTGGACATGACTGAACTAGGAAGAACTGATTTGAATCAGAAATATGGTGGGAAATATGGCAGTGCTATTAGGATTCAAAAAGAAGTATAACCATCTATAGGACACCTGTGCTTCTGCAGGCAGATTATAAATAATATATACTTCTGTGGAGTTTCAAAACTTTGGTCTGTCATTGATTCCTGAGACATCTCAAATGCCGCTGCTCCCTGCTCGGAGTCCACCTCATAGCACGCCATGTATAAGAGAAGGAAACACTGTCCAAACTTGTAACATTCTCAACAACAGAAGTATGGTTAAGCCCATCCATTATTGCTGGCAATGTGCCAATACCTCTGGTGGCAACTGGGAGATAATCTCAAAAATCTTGAAGTTTCCCTAGTGTTAGTTTAAGTGTCTGATACGGATTATAACTGAGAATTTACCCTAAGCAAGTGACTGAGGTGGACAAAGACCACCTCCTGATTATCAGCTGACCTTAAGGCTGATTCAATCGATCATGACTATGTAATAAGACTCCAAAAAAGGCTCTGGACATGGCATCTCCATGGGTTTACTGGCTGGTGAAAGACATCGATGCATGTCTTTCAACACACCCTTTGGTACAAAGAGTACTGCATTGGGAACCGTCCCAGATGTTGCCTGGGTAATCTCCGCATGGATCCTTTTCCCTCCAATAAACCTGCAATAATAAACATAGCATTTTCCCTTAGTCTTGTGAGTCATTCCAGCTTATGACTGGTCTCCTAAAAGGATGTAAGAAATCCCTGATTGTACAGCAGCAGGTCAGAAATGAGGGGAGCCCTGGGGACAGCTAAGCTTGTGGTGAGCATCTGAACTCTTAGACCTTACTTGGCAGTGGAGGACTGTGCCTTTAACTTGTCAGAGCTCACCTAACGCCACGTACTAAGAAGTTAGGATGTCCAGCTGGTGTTAAGACAGAATTAGTAATATAATTATTTGATTGCTCTTTACAACTACTTATGTATTTTATAATATATTCCCATATGTTCATTTGAATGCACTATGCTCTCTCTCTCTCTCTCTATATATATATATATATATACATATATGAAATTGCACTATAAGTTGATAAAATGAACAAAGATCATTTCCCTCTATGAAATGAACAAAGATCAAGGATGGTGATCAAGGGCAAATATGTGTTTTATCTTTATTTGCATTTTCCCTCTAAAAACATGAGGAATAGCAGCAATAGTAAAACTATCACTAGTACTATTAACTACTTAAAGCAAAATGACCAAATTACTACTACTAATAATAATAAACCAAAGCTGACTGTCATTGAGTTAATTCCAACTCATAGCCAATCTACATTGGGTTTCCAAGACTGTAAATCTGTATGGTAAGAGAAGGCTTTGTCTTTCTCCCACAGAGCAGCTCCTGGGTTTGAACCACCAAACCTGCAGTCAGCAAGACCAGTGCTTGTCCAACAGTGCTACCAGGGATCCTTGCTAATAACAGCAGCGAACATCTAAATAAGGGGGCTTCCAAGGGTTTGGACAGTGTTTCCCACTGAGGGGCTTTGCTGGAAATATCCAAGGAAGTGCAAAAGCAAAGACCTGTACTTTATCATGGATTATAGGCTAATAGTACAAAAGTTTTTAATTGCCACAGGGGCACTGAGTAATTTTATTTTCTGAAAAGGGGGCAGTAGGCCAAGTAAGTTTGGGAACTTCAGAGTTTATGAGAAAATGGGATTAAAGATAATGGAATATTTCCTGCAACTTTTTGAAGCCCCGCCCCGCCCATCCCTGCTCCCTGTATACAGTATACTTTGTACGCGTCAGTCATTGTTCTAAGCATGTTATAAGAGTAAAACATCCAATCCCCACCACAACCCAAGTTCGGTACAATCAAGCTCTCATTTTGCAGATGAGGAATCATCTGTTCTGATGTCATACCATTCATTTCTAGGTGGCAAACTTAAAATGCCTGGCTCCAGAGTTCATGCAGTTAGCCATTATATTGTTTAACACAAATCTTACAACAAAATAGCGTATATACTTGCGTATAAGCCGACCCGAAAATCCGCCAAGGAACCTAATTTTACCACAAAAACTGCATTAAAAATGTGCTGTAAAGCTCAGCTTTTCCTCGAGTATATATGTACTCGGCTAACAGAATTGTAAATGTACCTTGTTTAACCTACTGTATGCATTTATCTTGCTGTGGTTTCACAGGACAGTCTAGAAATTCAGTAGAGATCCTGGCACAGCAATATGCCCTCAAATGGTTGTTATGGGAATGAATGAATCTACATGCATAGCTTGAGCTGCTACCTGAAACAAACAGTAACCTTGGGAAAATGTGCTCCAAATTCCACAGGTAAATTTGGAACACAGCTACTCTGTTCATTGGGGACATGCTGTTTTAGTCCTCTAGGCAGGCACACACAGACAACTGTTTTCATAAGCAACTGTTTCCTGAAGCAAAACATTTATTATGTATACATGTCTTATGCCAAGCTATATAAAAGCACGCTTTCTCTAGAATTTGAATAAAATTCTTCTTAACATAAATATTTGGTAACCCCATTCCCCCAAGGACAGTCTGTTCCTTATATGAAATTAGAAGACACAAAATACCCAGAAGCCAATCACAATGCACAATATATGCCAGAGGGGCATATAAAGAAGTCCATTATTTGGGGCCCCGCAGAATTCTAACCATCTGAGTGGGAGTTCTGATGGTGACAACAATCAAATGAAACAGAACCCATTACCAGTGAAGCACCCTTCTAGGACCTCACCGAAAACAAATGTCTCAGTCAGAAATTCTATCATCCCTCCCTCTCATATAACAAGTTCTGCCCAGCATTGGCACTTGAGAGCTGGGAATGTCTGTGAGATGTTCCAGCAATGGTGCCCCCGCACCTGACAGACAGAGCTGGAAAAAGCAATGAAGAGGTTTATTTAAAAAAACAAAACAAAAAAACACATTGAGTGGCAGAGGCTGGTTTTGAACCAAGCTCAGACTCCTAGTTCTGGTCATTCTTCTACCTCAGTTTTCAGCCTTTTACAATCAAGACAGAATGTCACTTTTAATCATAGCCTTCCCATCACCTCATAAAAGTGTACAGCGAACAAAAATCTAGGAAGAGCAATTAAGAAATTAATGGTGATTACATTCCAGTTCACACATTATTTCTCTCTATATATCTTTTCACAATAAACACGGATTCATTTTAAAGCAGGAAAATGCTAAAACCTTACGGAAGTCTAATAGAATGCAAGAGACTAACATAGCTTCTGGATTCTCAAAGTGTTATCTGGGGACCTCTTAGACCTCCCCTAAGACCCTTTTGTGGGGTCTACAGAGTCCAAGCTATTTTCAGCAGAACACACTGGCATCATTTTCCCTCTTCATTCTCATTCTGTCAGTGCGCAGGGAACTTTTCCAGAGTTTACGTGACATGTACAAGAGACTACATACAATGCAGAAGCAGCTATGAGTGCCAATGGATCTGGAAATAAAATAGTTTGAGAACCATTATTAGATAAACATTCTTCTACTGTACTCTGGTCTTATGAAAAACAGTATTGGTGTTAGCAAGCTTTCTGATTATCTAATGCATCACTTCTAATACCCCTTTTAACTGATCTGACCACATACACCTGCGTGACATAAAAGAAAGGTTGATGTTTGATCAATTGTAATGTAGCTGAGAGGAATTACTGAGAGCCGAATGAAGGATGAACATGATGGTCGGGCAGGAGGAAAGTAAAAGGAAATGGAAGAAAGAACTAGGTGATAAAAGCTATCTAGAGAGGTAAAATATAGACATGCATATATGTAAATATATTAATATGGTAAAGCACTACAAAGCAGACTGACTTGGGGTCTCTACTTAAGTCTTCTCTCAACACAAGAACACTTGTTCTAATAACCTGGCACTGTGTAATACTCACCTTCCCTACATAATCACTGAAGACAAAATGGGTGCATAAGCAAATGTGGTGAAAAAGGATGATGGTACCCAGCTATGAAAAGATAGTGTCTGGGGCTTAAAGGCTTAAACAAGTGTCCATCTATCAGGGAAGCAACAAAATCCACATGAAGTACTTCCTTACCCTATGATCATGGCCCCAGTTTGACCTCACTAATCCTGTTAGACTGGAGTAGGTATAGTGGTATAGATAAGAGCTTTCAACACATGGAATCCAAGATATGTAAACCCCTCAGAAGTAGTAATGGGAGTAATGATTCCATGAGGGTATAGGAAGGGAGGCAGGGAAGAGGGAGAAGGGGAAACTGATAGCAATGATGGGTGTTTAACCCCTCTTCAGGGGAATGAATAACAGAACTGTGGGTGAAAGAATACATCGAAAGGTGTAAGATATGAAAAAAATAACAATAGTAATAATATATAATTTATTAAGGGTTCATGAGGGTGGTAGGGTGGGGAAGGGAGGGAATAAAGAGGAGTTGATATCAAGGGGCTCAAGTAGAAAGAAAATGTTTTGAAAATGATAATGGAAGCATCTGTACAAGTTTGACTGGTGATTTATGGATTGTTAAAGTATCTGTAAAAGTCCCCAGTAAAATGATCAACAACAACAAAAAGGTTGAAAAACATCAACTACCCACTGGGTTGGCCACTGTCCTCTCCAAGAAACTTTTAAACAGGCAAATGCCTCTGGAAAGAATACGAGAGGGGTGGGGGTTAAAAACCTTTCTGGAAAAATGAAATGAAAAGATACTACTCTCCCCCCCACCCCCCATGAACTTTTTATAGGCCTCTGGAAAATGTGGTCTGTAGTGGGAGGTATTTTTTTAGAGCGGCGGTTCTCAACCTGTGGGTCACGACCCCTTTTGGGGTCAAGCAACCCTTTCACAGGGGGCACCTAATTATAACAATAGCAAAATGACAGTTCTGAAGTAGCAACGAAAAAAATTTTATGGTTGGGGGTCACCACAACATGAAGAACTGTATTAAAGGGTCGTAGCATTAGGGAAGTTGAGAACCACTGATTTAGACCTATTTTTAATGAAAGGGACACTGGGTGGTTGATTGAGATAGTTAAGGTTTATTGTGTCAACCTGGCTGATAAACACGTGGAATGAATTGAAGGGTGGAAAAATAAATGGCTCGATGAGCCAGCCTCGCCTTTCTAGTTCTCAGGTCTCTTGCTTTCTGATGGTCGGGCCAGGGTTCAGCTGCCTTAGCCAGTTCCCCGCTTCAGCTGGCAAGGTTCACTTCCTGTAAGACATCCCTGAGGAGAAGCCACATAAACCTACCCTGATGCAGCCTTGGGTGCTGGAGCAGCCGCATGTAGACCCCTGAGATGCTTACATGCTCACTGATTTGGCTTTCCTCCTGCAGTCAGCATCATTGCATGTGTTTTGTGAGCTGGAGGAGGACTTTGTAGATCAATGTCAGACATATGGGCTACTGTTGGACTTAGAGCTTCGACAGCACTGGGTTGGGATGCTTTCATATGATAGAGTTTTTTTGGTTTTTTTTTTCCCAG
Organism: Tenrec ecaudatus; assembly: GCF_050624435.1. Lineage (NCBI taxonomy): Eukaryota > Metazoa > Chordata > Mammalia > Afrosoricida > Tenrecidae > Tenrec > Tenrec ecaudatus. The sequence continues at coordinate 10,771,946 of NC_134535.1, forward strand.
CTGAGGATGTATTGGCGTTAAATGCAACCATATAAAAACATAAGTTATGAAAAACACAGTCACGATGTGGCCCCCACCCTGGCCCCAGCCCCCTTAGACCTCCCCCAACTTCAGCAAGGGGGGAGAATAAGGGCGGGGGGGCCTCAGAACCCGCCAAAACAGCCGGTGGCCGCAGGCGCCCTCAGCGCATCCGGTAGTCGGTGGAGCAGGACAGTTCACACCGCTGGCCCTTGAAGTCGAGGTCAATGGTGAAGTCCAGGTCGCGGTTGTTCTTGGCGTTGGGCCGCATGCCGATGGTGCCAAAGATCTCCTCGCCCGTCTTCACAGTCAGGTAGTCCTCCATGTAGAACACCGTCTGCTTCCAGTGTGTGTAGGACGACTCAGGGCTGGTGGAGAAGCCAGTCCGTTTGTGGCAGCGTGTGAACTCGATGTTGAAGTAGGCCACCAGCGCATGCACGTAGTCATTCCGCTTCACTTGCAGGCAGAACGGGGAGGTGAAGGTCAGGTCCTCCACCTTGACTGTGTAGATGTCCACTTCCTTGATGAGCCCGTCAGGCGCCAGCCACTTGTCGCGGGCGTAGAGCACGGTGTTGAGCATGGACTCGTAGAAGAGGCAGTAGCCCATCCACTCGCTGATGATGATGTCCACCTTCTCCACCGGCAGCTCCACGTCCTCCACCTTGCCCTTGATGATGGTCACCACGTGGTCTAACTTGTTGGCTTTGACGATCTTCACAGCGTAGTCAGAGATGCTGGAACACTCGATCCCGATGACCTTGCGCGCGCCGGCCTTGGCGGCGAACATGCAGAGGATGCCAGTGCCGGAACCCACGTCCAGCACCACCTTGTCCTTGAAGAGGTCCCGGTTGTGGAACATGGAGTTCCGGTAGGTGAGGGTGCGGACCTCGTCCTTCAGCATCTCCTCGTGGATGCCAAAGTGGGCGTAGGAGTCGAAGTAGTAATCCTTGGACGTCATGTCCTCAGCGTTGGGCTTCTCGCTGCTCTCCGCCTGGCCACAGGAGACCTCCATGATGCAGTTCACGGCCTCGGCTGCCGCCATCTTCACCCGCAGCTAGTCCTCCTTCGGCCGCCGAGACCCCCCCTTTATGATAGAGTTTTATATAAAGGGTAAGTATATGAGTTTCTGTGGATTTGTTTCCCTAGTTTACCCAGACTAACACACTGATAAGGAAAGATTCAGACAGGATGCTGAAAGGGGAAGCAACTGCAAGTCTAGAAATTCTAAAGCTACCATGGTGAGAATCAGAGCACAAAATAAAGCATGTCATGAAAGGCTATCACGAAAGTTTGTTAGTCGTGTTAAGGGTCATACTAGTGATTGATAAGACATATGTGGGAAGAGGAATAATAGAGGCTTTAGGGAGAAATCCCAAGTTTCTGGATAAAAGAAACAGGGTGGCCTTTTGCCTTGGAGAGAGCCTGGAAACAAGATGGGTCACCAGCAGCTCTACTGGAGCCACCCGCGAAAATTCGGCCAGGGTTCCCGTTCTTGCCGCGTGTGCTCAAACCGGCACGGTCTGATCCGGAAGTACGGCCTCAATATGTGCCGTCAGTGTTTCCGTCAGTACGCGAAGGACATCGGCTTCATCAAGCTGGACTAAGTTGTCTTTGGATGGACAATCCAACACCGCCATCCAAAAGAAGAAACAATGCCAACTATTTGTCCATAAAATAAAAAAAATTCAAGTCTGAAAAAAAAAAAAAAAGAAAGAAAGAAACAGGGTGACTTAGCTGAGATGGCAAACACTGGAGGAGCAGCACTTGGGGACCAGGAGACAGTGAACTTGGCTTTCAATGAGCTGACTGTTAAAAGTCTCAAAAGTTTTTACTTGAATAGGTCCAATAGGTAGGCGGGTCTACCAGTCTGGAGGTGGGTTGGGAATAGAAATGGAGATTCGGAAATCACTACACAATGTAGATTATTCCCTCACCCTCCACCTTTAAGATGACATCAATTGTACGAGTGACTTCACAGATTTTTACTTGCTACCGGTGAGCAGGATCATATTGTATTGATAAGATGTACTCATTTATTATTATTTTTTTCTCATTTATTATTTGATTCTTGTTTTTTGCAGCCAAATTTTCATTCTTTTACTCAAAAATAATTACTGAAACCATTGCATGCTCAGCTATTTCAGGTTTGTGGCTCCCATTTGACTTACTCTCTTTATTTTCTTCCTATTCCTTCCTTAGAGGTACTTTACAACCAAGTGCTTTAATCTCTACCTCAAGTTCTTACCTAACTTCATGAGAGGAATGCTTGCTCCCTAATTACAAGCCTTTCTCCTTTTCCAAACTTGATGAAAGGCTACTCATTGTTCTCTAAACAGCACTTTGGCTACATCCCAGGAGTGTATGTGTGGACATACATTTTCATCTCTCTTGGGCAGACACTTAGGAGTGTAATTAATAGGTCATACGCTATGTTTAACATTTTGAAGAACTGCCACACTGTTTTCCAAAGTGACTGCACTACCTCATATTCCCATCAGCAATGTACAAGGCATCTAATTTCCCCATATCTTTGCCAACAGTTGTTATTATCTGACTTTTTTATTATAGTCATCCCTAGTGGGTATGAAAGGAGCCCTGTTGGCACAGAGACTAAAGGACTGGCTGCTAACCAAAAGGTCTGCAGTTTGAACCCACCAGAGGCTCGCTCCAGGGGGAAAAGATGTAGCAATCTGCTTCTGTAAAGATTATAGCACTGGAAATCATCCTAGGAAGCTCTACTCTAAAGGGCAGGTCCCCATCAGCCAGTCTGGACTCAGAGTGGCACAACAGTGGATGGGAAGTGGTATCTTACTGTGGTTCTGATTTGCATTTATTTGATAACAATAATGCTGAGTATATTTTCATTTGCTCATTGGCCACTTGCATATCTTCAATGTAGACACAGCTATTGAAACGTCCATTTTAAAGAGATAAATTGTTTCGAGGAGCCCTGGTGGTGTAGTGGTTAAGCTTTGGGTTGCGATCTGCATGGTCAGCAGTTTGAAACCACCAGCAGCTCCTTGGGAGAAAGACTAGGTTCTTTAAAAAAGAAAGAAGGAAACTCAGTGATAGAAATGTTAGATGGTCTGGTGCAATTAATTGCTTTTATCTTAAAAAAGAAAAATAAGAAGAAAGCCTGGGCTTTCTACCCCCATAAACAGTTACAGTCTCGGAAACCCCCAAGATCATTGACTTGATGACACTGACTTTGGTTTTCATTTGTCTTCTATTACAATGAAATATGCAAAGACCTAGAGTTAGCTCAAAAAGGAAGAACGCCCTCAGCATATCCAAAACTGAAAGAACTCTCAAGAAAAAAATGAAAGCCAAAAAAAAAAATGAAAGCCTTGAGTTGCAAGATTAAAAATTGCTATGGGCAAAATACTGAATGATGCAGGAAGCTCAAAAGAAGATGGAAAGAATGCACAATCATTGCACCAAAAAGAACTAGTCAATGTTCTTCCATTTCAGGAAGTATTCATATGAGCAAAAACCATTGCTATTGAAGGAAGTCAAAGCTATATTGAAATAGCCAAAAACAAGACTCCAGGAGTTAATGGAATACTAATTGAAGTGTTTCAATAAGCTGATGAAGCGCTGAAAGCATTCATTCATTTGTGCCAATAAATTTATAAGGCAGCTACTTGGTCAACTGCCTGGAAAAGATTCATATTTGTGCCCATTCCACAGAAAGCTGACCCAATAGAATGCTCAAATTACAGAACAGTATCACTGCTATTTCATGCAAGTAAAATTTTGCTGAAGATCATCCAACAACAGTTGCTGCAGAACACTGACATGGAGCTGCCAGAGGTTTGGCTGGATTAAGAAGAGGACATAGAACAAAGGGTAACACTGCTGATGTCAGATGGATTGGGGCTCAAAGAAGAGAGTACCAGAAAGATGTTTACTTGTGGTTCACTGGCTGCATTGGTGGGTCATAACAAATTACAGACAATTCTTGAGAAGAATGGGAATTTCCAGACACTTCATTGTGTTCATATCGAGATCTTGTACATGAATCAAGAGACAGTTGTGATAACAGAACAGGAGACTATTTCATGGTTTAAGATCAGGAAAGGTGTGCATCAGGGTTGTATCTTCTTACCATACTTAATCTGTATGGGGAGCAAATCATCAGAGAAGTTGGATTATATGAAGAATGTGGCATCAGATTTGGAGGAAGGCTTATTAACAACCTGCAATATGCAGGTGACACAACCTTGCTTGCTGAAAGGGAGGAGGATTTGAAGCCCTTGCTGATGAAATCAAGGTTTGCAGCCTTCAGTATGGATTACAACTCAGTGTAAAGAAGACCCAAATCCTCACAACTGGAATAATAGGTCCTGGGGTTTTGTTTTGTTTTGTCCATTTAACATCATGAAAATGAAGAAAAGACTGAAGCTGTCAAGCATTTCATCTTGCTTGGATTCATAATCAGTGCTCATGGAGGCAGCAGTCAAGAGATCAAACGATGAGTCGTATTGGATAAATCTACTGCCTAAGACCTCTTTAATGTGTTGAAAGGCACGGACGAAGCTGCTTTGAGGCCTTCCAGTCTGAAACCACCCGCTACTCCAAAGGATAAAGGTGTGCCTGACCCAAGTCATGGTATTTTCAATTACCTCGTGAATGTAAAGTTGGATATTGAATAAAGAAAACTGACAAGAATGATATGTTTGCATTAGGTGCTGGGAAAGAATATTAAAAGTATCATGGACTGCCAAAAGAACAGATAGATCTGTCTTGGAAGAAGTACAGCCAGAACGCACCGTAAAGGAAAGAATGGTGAGACTTCGCCTCAAGTACTTTGAACATGGTATTAGAAGAGCACCCAGTCCCTGGAGGAGGACATCGTGCTTGGTAAAGAAGAGGGGCATGGAAAGAGGAAGAAGACCCTCCAGGAGAGAGACTGATGCAGTGGCAGCACAATAGGCTGAAACATATGAACAACTGGAGGATAGCACAGGACTGAGAGGTTTCCTTCTGTTGGACGTAGGGTCGCTATGAACCGACTGGACAGCACCTAACTCCAACACTTTTCAGTATCCTTATCTTTTAGAATTATCTTTTGTAAAAAAAATTTTAAATCTCCCTGCCTTCTTTTTAAAATTCAGTATTTATTTGGATTTATAGATATTTTGTGCTTTTCATCATATTGAGTCTGTTTCTTTTTCTATTGGCTTTATTTTTTGTTTTCATGTTTTGTTATGCAATTAATTTACTTTTATGAGTCTGTAAGTTTTATCTCTACCAGCCCAGAAGTGTGCATATATTCATATGTACGAAGGGGCTTCAAGAGGAGCATGGAAACATTACTGTAACTTGGAATTCCATTTTCCATGATTTTTGAAGCTCCCTTGTATAGAGTTCCTATTCTTCTGTGAAAGGCCCCCGGTGTTACCATGGGTTAAGGACTGGGCTTCTACATGAAAGGTCAGAGTTGGCTCCAGAGGAGAAAGCTGTGGCTGTCTGCTTCCTCTGGAGCTCGATGGAACGGTTCTACCCTGCCCTATAGGACTGCAATGAGTCAGTGACAAGGCAGGGTGTAAATCAAGGGTTAAAGTCAAGTAATTTAATAGCCAGTTCGCTGGCCTAATGACCATTTGTTGTTTGTTCCTAATGACTGTTTTAAGTATCAAAAATATATATTCAGAAAAGTAATTTTTTATTTTATATAGCTCACACTTAAATAAGAATAAACGACTCACACAAAACTAGATAGTGTCACAAGAAAGTTTTAAAATATTAAATACCTGACCAAAAAGTTAAACTGTTACTTAAGATATTTCCGTATTGCTTCTTTATTTTGTGTATTTGTTTGTTTGCTTCTGTATTGCTTCTTAATTGGCGTCTTCATTTGCTATATTCTTTGCTTTTCTCTGAGCGTCATCAGCTCTGTGACTCCTCTTCAGCCGTCTTACTGGGGGCTTGGGGTTCCCTCTCTGTTAGGCACAGCCACACAGCTCAAAAGCTGGGTTCCTTAAGAGTACACGAGCACTTACATTTCAGGTTTTATTTCTGAAACACAGATGGGTTATGCATTTTCTTGGTTATGTCTCCCTTAGAAAAAATAAGCATACAAAGTCGACTTTTTAATTTTGACACACACAAATTACACAGGGAGTTGAGATGAACTTAACATCTCAGTCAGAACAGAATGAAATACTGGGTGAACCTGGCCCTGTCTTGGCTGCCTAAGAGTATGTGCTATCTTATGGGAATGGCATGTAAGGCCACACATAAATATAGGATCAGAGATCATGCTTTTTAAGTAGAAAATAATGATGTCAGGGTTGTCCTACCAACCGAGGCACCAAATATGACCATTTCAAAAATGCTAATTCACCCTCGAAGGATGAAAAGTAGTCAAAAGAATGCAATGCCAGTTCCAAAGTCAATTTCCAAGGTCCAGAAATGGTTGCGTCACAACAGCAACACTGAAAGCCTGACAGAGCACATGGATGGTACTACTGGACAGAAAGATTGTTAAAACAACAAAATTAAAAAGCAATGAAGATTTCTTTTCAGTGGTGGACCTTGAGCTAATGAAATGCCCCAGATTAAAAGTCAATTACTGTGAGTACTCAGACACAAAGTCACTCAATCAGATTAACATGATTATTCTCCTCTCCATATCCGATCATACGCTCACATATAGACACAGATAAACAAGCAAACTCACTACCATCATGTCAATTCTGACTCATGGTAAGTCTACAGAGCAGAGTAGAACTGCTGCTCTGAGTTTTCAAGGCTATAAATTTTAACAATAGTAGAAAGTCTCATCTTTCTCCCATAGAGCCACCAGGGATTTTGAAATGATGACCTTGCGGGTAGCAACCCAACCCAAACCCAATACCCCATCAAAGCTCCTCTATATGCAGATATACAAGTTAAATAAAAAGGCCTAATGGCTTTGGACTGTGGCATAAAACAAGCCGGGATAGGGAACCAGCCTTAGTCCAGGTGATGTGATCTCCGGTTACACACAAGATTCATTCCTGTGTCTTTAAGTCAAACTCGCAGGTGAGATCAGGCGCATATGATCACTGCGTAGTCTTATTTTATTTTCCAAGAAAAGGCAGAAGCCTTTTGAATAATTTAAAAGGTGCACATACAGCCAGTGAAGAAGATGAAGAAGGTTCAATCATCTCAAAGTGAGGGGAAATCTACATTAGTATTCAAGAACCAGAAGGAGTTGTCCAGAAGTTGGAAGTTTGTAAATTCCTAACCTGAGCCAGTCTGTACCTTCAAGGCTCCAGGACACAATTTCCTTATTTATAAAACCAAGGCCAATATAGAACCGCCAAGGCTGGTATCGGAAAAATCTGATCTGGGAAGCTTCCCACCCCAAATCAGCAAGCTTCTCTCCTTGGCTTCTAATTCTAAACAGCAAGGGCTAGGCCTATGAGGGGCTTCAAACAGTTCATAGAAACATTCCATGCATGTGTTTAACCCTTCCTTCTATGTGGTGCAAAGGCCAGGGGGCAGTGTTGTTTATCAGCTCTGGAGCCACACAGCTGAGTCTAGTTTTCTCTGTGATAGCAGCTCCCATACCAGATAAGCCTCATTGCACAGAGATGGAAGGATCTCTGTGCCTGGGTCCTGAGTCAGAGCACTGACAGTTGGAGAGGGAGGAAGGATAAAAACTTTCTCATTTTCTGATTTTAACTTTTTAACAGTCAGTATATATTAAGTGACTTCTCAATATACATTATGCACAGAAACAAGAAATGTTAAATAAATACTAAAACCCACTGCCATGGAGTCCATTCTGATAGATAACAAGCCAATATAAGCTTGCCCATTGCTGTAAAATCTTCATAGTATATTCGAGCTTACATCTTGAGCACTGTTTGCAGAAGGCCATGGATGACACAGGGGCTGCAACGATGGGCTCAGGTGTAAGAACAAGTGTGAGGATGGCCCAGGGCCGTGCGGTGTTTCCGTCTGTTGTGCATAGGGTCGCTGCGGGTCTGAGTCGGCTCTACAGCACTTATCAAAAACACGGGTAACACCATAAAAAAATCCTTTTGTAGTGCCCTCAGACAGATTACATCTCCACTGAATCCCTTCTGATCATTAACCAAGGATGTATAGTCTTGAGCTCAGGCAGGATGCATTAGTAAGTGGATTACCTCCACCCCTCATTGGCCAGCCCAGGAAGGGGTCGTCTCTCTTAGGGGTTTGTCTGAGTATGTCCTTGATGGAAAGCACTAAACCAGGCAAGTCTGGAAGCCGCATAGCCATGAGCCCCTAGGATTATGCCCTGAATGCCTTGGTTGGAAGCCCCTTGATCAATCTTGTAACCTCTCCTACTGACATTACGTGACCCCAAAATGGTCCTGTTCCTGCTTCTGTAGTTCCACTTGTACATGCTGACCTGCCACCAGTCACACGAGGTTCCTTTGTTCTGTGTCTATCTTTCTGTCTGAAAATCCTCTGATGCTATTTTGGCCTCTGCGAAAGGGCTCCCTCATCCGGATGATGTGTCTTTGTCTTGTCTTTGCCCTGCTCAAGACTTACTAGATGTTCTAACTCTATTTGAGACGGAAGTCTCTTTAGAACACTACAATGGGAGGAGACCACCTCAGCTTTTACCCTCCAAACAGCTTGTGGGTTTGAACGGCCTTGCGGTTAGCAATCCAGCACCTACCTGACAATGCCACCAGAGCCTCTCAAATAAGAGGGGGAAATAGAATCCATTTAAAGTTACAGATCAGTCATTCATTAGCCTGACAACTCCAAAGACTGTTTCAGTGTCAAAGGCACTCAAAGGTAGCCCCAACACAGCACTTCTCAGGCAGTAGGTAGGGATTTCTTTTAAGTGACCCATTTCTATAAATAAAAGGTATCTTTCAAAATGTATCTAATGAAAACCCAAAGAGAGAATTATAAACCTAATTGTACTTGAAATTCTGGGGGACCTTAATGTCAGGGGCTTCCAAAAACTCAAGGAAAAATTCATTATCTTTGAATTCAGTTTTTCAACGAACACACACAAGGCTACTGCATGTATCTATCGTATAAGAGTCATCAACTGGAGATGAAAGGTTCTCCTGAGAGTGCAGTTCTGGTTTGGGGGCCCTGGAGAAGATTACCTACCATTATCCTCCCAAATTCAAAATCCAAATTGACTATCGAGTTGAGTCCAACCTACGACAAGGTGGAATTGCTCATATGGGTTTCAGACTGTGATCATTGACGGAAGTGGAAAGCCTCATCTTTCTGAGCAGCTGGTGGTTCCAAACTACTGACCTTGTGGTTAGTAGCCCAATGCGTAATCCACAATGCCACCAGGGTTCCCTCAATTATACCAGAGCATGCCACAAAACATGCAAAACCAGGAACATTAGTGTTTTTTTAATTTTTTATTGTGTGCATATGCCCATAAATACTATACTTAATGTGAGAGGATGTTGAACTCGAAAGGAAGTGAATAAGCAAACATAAAATGCCAATTCAGAAACTGGCAAGTCAACATCTTATGAGGCTCCAACAATCCTTTGGGTAGAAGCAAACACTCTAAGGAGCCTTGGAGTTTACACAAGGTCACACAGCTGGTGAGAGGCACACTCAGGATTTTAACTCAGTCTGCCTATGTAAGTGCTCAAAGGCTTTTAACCACATTGCTAAATGGACCCTCCCTCATGAACCCTTGATAATTTATAAATTATTATTTTGTCATATCTTACACTGTCCAACATTTCCCTTCACCCACTTTTCTGTTATCCATCCCCCAGGGAGGAGGTTATATGTAGATCCCTGTAATCGGTTCCCCTTTTCTACCCTACCCTCCTTTGACCCTCCCGGTATCGCCACTCTCAACACGGGCCCTTAAGGGATCATCTGTCCTGTATTCCCTGTGTTTCCAGTTCCTGTCTGTACCAGTGTACATCCTCTGGTCTAGCCAGATTTGTAAAGTCGAATTGGGATCATGATAGTGGAGGGTGGGGGGAAGCATTTAAGAACTAGAGGAAAATTGTGTTTCATCGTTGCTATATTGCACTGTGACCGGCTTGTCTCCTCCCTGGGATCCTTCTGTAAGGGAATGTCAGTTTCCTACAGATGGGCTTTGGGTCTCCACTCTGCACTCCCCCTCATTCACAATGATATGATTTTTTTGTTCCTTGATGCCTGATACCTGATCCCTTCAACACCTCGTGATCGCACAGGCTGATGTGCTTCTTCCATGTGGGTTTTGTTGCTTGTGAGCTAGATGGCCACTTGTTTACCTTCAAGCCGTTAAGACCCCAGACGCTTTATCGTTTGATAGCTGGGCACCATCAGCTTTCTTCTCCACATTTGCTTATCTGCCAGTACTTCTTACAAGACAGATTTATTTGTTCTTTTGGCAATACTTTCAACATCCTTCGCTGATACCATAATTCAAATGCATCAGTTCTTCCTTGGTCTTCAAGAATTCAATGTTCAGCTTCACAGGCTGTCCAGCTTCAATACGATTCAATGTCCAGCTTTCACAGGTCTTGCTCCAGAAAGCTTTACTCCATCCATGTCATTATGGTCGACTCTACTTTGAAAAGGCAGCTCTGCCTCAGTCATATTTTGGTGCCTTCTGGCACTATGTCTGACAATGTTCTGTTTCTATTCATGAGGTTTGTAGTATTTGACAATGTTCTGCTGCTACCCATAGTTTTCACATGGCTCCTCTGAAGTGGACAGCCTATTCCTTCTTTGTGGCCTGTTCTTAGTTTGGTAGTTCTGGTGAAACCTGTTCACTTGAGTGACTCTGCTGGTATTTGAAATACTAGCGACATAGATTCCAGCATTACAGCAACACACACAGTTCAGCAAACTGACCGACAAGGGGTGGGTCTTACCATCAAGTTAATGGTCACTTCTCAGCACCTCCACTGCTACCACCATGGCCCTTCTGACCTTACAGTCTATTTTCAACAAAGTAGCCAAGTGATTGTGTAAATGTAAGTCAGTCATCCCAGGTTCAAAACCTCCCAAGGCTAGCTCTCTTTCTCACTGAAAATTAAAAGCCTCATACAATTTGGCTCCCGAACCTCATTTGTGTCCTTGTTCCCTCTATTCCAGACACAAAGGGGCCTCCACGCTGATCGGAGAACATGTGGAGCAAAAGCATCTCAATGCCTTTGGCACTGGCAGACATGAATGCATGAAATAAGCTTTCTCAATCAGGCAGGCGCTTCCATGAAATACGGTGTCACCAATTCCTCACAACTATGTGAGATAGGCATGTTGAGTTCCACTTTACCAATGAGGACAGAGACTTTTACAGGCTACCTAGCAACAAACAAAGGAGCGCTGGTGGTGCATGGTTACGCACTGGGCCACTAGCAGAGGCTTTCTACCCAGGTAAAGAGTTACAGTCTCAAAAACCCACAGCTGCAGTTCTATAGAGTGGCTGAGTCGAAATTGATTCGATGACAGTGAGTCTGCTTTTGGTTAACAAATAATGCACTTGGGGGGCGGAGGAGGTGTTTGTTCGACATTACTTTATGCAAAGAGTGAGCTCTCTTGGAAGTTTCGGGAGAGGACAGTGTGACGTTCCTTGGAAGTCACGGTGATTGCAACTGCGAAAGGTGCTTACTGACAGCGAGGACAGGAGATTTGCCGAAGGGCAGCGCGAGGGCTAAGAAGAGTCCCTGACGAGAAAAGTGATCCAAGCGCAGAGTGGACAGTGTCAAATGAAAAGGTACCTTTCCACGGTCAGCAAGCCCGATCTTGATTAAAGAAGAAGAAACCCCCCCTCTCCTCCCTGCCACCTTCCTGTGCCAAGTGTGTAAGACTGTCAGATAACGGCGCGAAGCAACAACTCCACACTAGCTCACACTGGGGGACCGGGGTGGGCGGGCTGTGTGCGAGGGAGGGGAATAGCCCGTACTTCTTAGAGGCAAAGGACACAACCACCCTCTCCCTCCCCACTGTCCCTGGTTAAAAAAGAAAAACTCCCTCCAAGAGGCCAGCGCGGCGGCCAGAGGCCTCACACCAGCTCGCTCTGCCAGCAACTTCCCGCCCGTGGCCAGCACCCCTACGCGGACCTCAAGCCCCAGGCTCTCCCTGTCCCCCTCCCCCGTCCCTCGCAGGGCTGGCCCGGGCGTGAGGAGCCCGCTCACCACGGCTCCGGCAACGGCGTGGACCAGGCTCTCGTAGGACAGCACGGAAGCCATGGCGCTGCTCCCCGCGGGCCGAGCCGCACTTTCCCGCAGGTGCCGCAGAGTGGAGAGCACCCGAGCGCCGGCCGCGGGAGGAACGTCGCAGTCCCCGCCCCCTCAGGCCCGCCCGCTCCGCCCGGACAACCACTTCCGGGTCGCGGGTGGCACGCCGCGCGTGCAGTCTGGGGAGAGCCGCCGCCGCTGGGGCGGGCGGGAAGGGAGTCGAGTGCGGCGGGGGACGCCTCTGGGCGCTGATTGGCCGCTGGGGAAGCATGGGCGGGGCCGGGCTCCTGAAGCCCTGCAGCGGCAGCACTCTGGCCTCAATGACCCGAGTCCCCAGGGGTCTGACGTAAGCAAGACACCTGGATTCCTGGAACTGACTGCAGAGACCTCAGGACCTGTACCCAGGACCTGTCGTTCGCGCGTCACACCGACTGGTTGGCCAACTGTGGGGGGAGGTCATATGCTCACAGGCATCCTCCCTGAGGGCAATCGATCAGTTGCCAGACTGCAGTGGCCCCGTTCCCTGCTGTTAAGGACAGTGGACGCCTGCACTCATATATTTGGTCCCTGTAGGTGAGGTTTACACCCTACTGATAATGGTTCCTATGGAGATCCAGAGAACAGGTCAAACTTGAGCTGCCAACCTAAATCTAGGATCCGCCCATCTTGTCACATGCATACCCCAATCCCTGCTCTTCCTATTGCGTGTATGTCCCTAGACCACCCCCCTCACTGCTGTGTAACATAGTGCAACCCCTTCCTGTGACGTATGTCTTTACCTGTAATTAGTGGGCTTGCACTCCCCCCCCAAAAGGTAATAGAGGTCTCTCCTCAGCTCCCTTTCCTCCAGGTTCCCTTTCCCTTTGTCCTCCCTTCCACCCTCTCTCCACGAGGACCACCAAGTAGAGCTGAGGTGAGCTTGCGACCATGTAATGTAGCATTATTATAATGTCTCTTCTATCGCTCATACTCTCAATGACTTTAATATAATATTTATATATCTCAACCGTGCAATTGTGCTTACTGAACCCATGATTAGTGCTGGGGGGCTGGCTCCCCCCAAACTCATACCACAGCCAACTTGACAAGCCATGTAACCTGGCTGGTTCCTTGCTTTGTGAAGTGTCAATGTTGGTGCCAAACCATCACCTAATTGGTTTTGAAGATCACAAAAGCTCATTTAGGTAGACCACCTTTAAAAAAAGATACCAGCAAAAGAAAAGAAAAAAAGTGTTTACTCCTTAAATGTTGCAACATGGATAACCAAACTATATAGTAGTAAAGAACTCGTACCCAACCTCTTGCCAAGGAGTTACTGCTGATTCCAACACATGGTGACCCGGAGTGCTTGTGGACGTGTGCAACTGCTCCAACCGCATTCTCTGGACTGTAATTTTAACTGACTACACTGCTGGTCTATCAATTTATTGTTCTATAATGACTTAGATATTCCTGTGTGTTATACCACCAGGATTTCAAATGCCAGCAGGGTCAATCAGCGGTGGACAGGTTTCATCAGAACTTCCTGACAAAGCCAAACTAGAAAGAGGGCCTAGAGATCCACTGCTTAAAAGAAAAAAGAAATCCAGAACGTTGTCTGATACTGTGTCTGAAGACAAGTCCCTCCCGCTGGAAGAACTGGCTCCTTAAAGTAGAGTTAACCTTAGTGAAATGGGTGGAGGCTTTTGGGACCTTTATTTGTTAAAATGGCTAAGACTCAAAATGGGAAGAGACTGCTCCAAATATCTATTGATAATTAGAATGTGAAATATCTGAAGATGGACCTAGGAAAATGAGACATTGTAAAAAAAATGACATGGAAATGGGGTCTTAAAAGCTCGCCACGGTCTACCTGCTGTTTTTGTTGGTAGGTGCTGCAGAGTTAGATCTGACTACTAGGGGCCCTTTGTACACAGAAGGAAACATTGCTCAATCCTGTATCATCTTCACATTGTTGTTTATGATGGGGCAATTAGTCTCTCCCTATCTGGGGCAAAGAAGAGCGGAGGAAATCAGATTCAAGCAAATACTTGTCTCCACTACCAAGAACTAGATGGTGCCAGGAACCACAACCAACAGCTCTGATTAGGATCGCAATTCTCAAGTTCCTGATTAGAATAAGGTAAAAATTAAAAATCATAAAAGAAAAAATTAAGAATCATAAAAAAGAACAGATTTACAGGCCTGCTATAGACTGGTGGAACCCCTGAGACTATGGCCTTTGGATCCACTTCAAACCTAGATCTGAACCTGCCAGCAGGGATCTCCTTTCAGGTAAACAAAAGGCAGGCCTGTAAAGACTGATAAGGCCCATGAGAACCCTCCTCCTCAGAATAATCAACCCCCCACAAAAAGCAGCATTTTCCCTATTTGGGAGGATGGTGCAGGGCCAGCGTTTTATTTTATTGTCATCCAGTCATACCAAAGCCTTCTCTTCCCAGGACCAGATGAATACAAACAGCCTTAAGTTAATAGTCAAGCACAAAGCGTTTGACTAGTCCTAGTTTGAGTCCTACCTGATCTTTCGGAATGTTCTTGGCACCCTCTGCTACATTTGTTTCCCGGGGCGCCATCACCTCCCGTCTCTGCTAGAGTTTGAATAGAACCCTTGTTGGTCATTCCTAATTATCATGTGCTGCACTATGCCTATCGTCAAATTACTCTCCATGCGAGGACTTCCAAAAGATGTTTACCTCAACATGTTTCTGCAAAATTTGTCCGTATGGAATCTTTATTTGCTAGATATCTCTCCCACTTCACACCGCCTTCATTTACAGCAGTGGCACAATAACCAGAGGCCAAAGGAAAGGGTGGTAGGGGGACACACCTAGTTGCCCAGAGCAGATTTAGTCATTTTATTGGGAGCTCATATACCTCTCACAATCCATACATATATCCATGGTGTCAAGCACATTTGTACATCATCATTCTCAAAACATTTGCTTTCCACTTGAGCCCTTGATATCAGCTCATTTTCCCATCCCTCCCCATTCCTCCTCCCTCATGAACCCTTGATAATTTATAAATTATTATTTTGTCATGTCTCATACTGTCCGACATCTCCCTTCACCCAGTTTTCTGTTGTCTGTCCCCCAGGGAGGGGGTTATATGTAGATCCTTGTAATCAGTTCATTTCTACCCCACCTTCCCTCCATCCTCCCAGTGTCGCCACTCTCACCACTGGTCCTGAAGGGATCATCTGTCCTGGAGTCCCTGTGCATCCAGCTCCTATCTGCACCAGTGTACATCCTCTGGTCTAGCGGGATTTGTAAGGTAGAATTGGGATCATGATAGGGGTGGGGGAAGCATTTAAGAACAGAGGAAATCTTGGCTGTAATCTTAATGGAGGATCACCAGGTCTTTCCTTTTGTGATGCTACTGCAGAGCCCTAGTGGCATAGTGAGTTTCCTGTTGGGCTGCTAACCACAAGGTTGGCAGTTAGAAACCATCCACCACTCTGAAAGAGAAAGAGGAGGCTTTCTACTCCAGATTCAGGCTTACAAACCCACAAAGGCAGTTCTACACTGACTTATAGCACATGACAGCAATGAGAGTGGCTTTAGTTTGGGTGCATTCAAACCACCTTTAGAAAAATCAGTTGAGAACAAACCATTTTCACCACCTAGAAACCTTCGTTGTAGTCGCTGACTGCCATATCTTTGTCTCAGGGTGGGTTTGAAGCACTGACCTTTTAGTTCCCAGCCAAGTGCTAATGCACACGACCTTCAGTGCTCCTTTTTCTGGAGAGGTTCATATGATATAGTTAAATTCTGTCTTGGAATGCTGCTAGGAATGTTCCCACTACTCCTTGGGGTCAGAATCAGAAAGTTTACACCCAAAAGTCAAATGGAAGTAATTTTGGCACTGGAATAAGAGATAACTGATCCTGGGGAAAAAAATATAAGCAGGGAACTGATGAACTTAATTCACCAACTCCTAATAAAATTGGGAGTGCTCTCATCAGGAATGTACAAGTTTATGCCACATACACATTATAAGCTTTATTTTTCTTTCTTAATAGTAATTGCGCTTAAGAATCAGGATGTATAGACATACACCTATAGCAGATAGAATGTATGAATATTTATTTTCCTTCTGCATTTCAGCTGTTGGAAAACATTAAACACGTAAAGAGTGAATTCCTTGTGATTAGTTGCTGTTACTGCCTGCCTGCTGGAGAGACGGCTGCCTGCAGCCGTCAAACACTGCCCTGTCCTACAATATCTGCATCATCAGCTGCAGGTCAGCTTGCTGGGATCCATGGGATTTCACTGGCTGAGTTCCTAAAGGAGTTTTCCAGACCTTTCTTCCTAGTCTTTGTTTTTTCTCCAGCAAAGTTTTGGGTTTTTAAAATCATTTTATTAGGGGCTCATACAACTCTTATCACAATCCATACATACTTCAATGTGTAAAGCACATTTCTACATTCATTGCCCTCATCATTCTCAAAATATTTGCTCTCCCCTTAAGCCCCTGGCATCAGCTCATTTCCCTCCCTCCCTCCTCCTTCATGAACCCTTGATAATTTATAAATTATTATTTTGTCATATCTTGCCCTGTCCGATGTCTCCCTCCACCCACATTTGTTGTCTGTCCCCCAAGGAGGAGATTATATGTATATCTTTGTAATCAATTCCCCCTTTCTACCCCACCTTTGCTCCACCCTCCTGGTATCACCACTCTCCCCACTCGTCCTGAAGGGATCATCGCCCTGGATTCCCTGTGTTTCCAGTTCCTATCTGTACCAGTGTCCATCCTCTGGTCCTTCCTAGTCTATCTGGAAGCGCTGCTCAAACCTGCTCAGAATCATAGCAGCACAAGAGCATCCACAGATGCTGCACTTGAGGTGTTGGCCAGGAAGCAAAGGTGAGTCCTCCAAAGCTCTCACTGCCATCGAGTCAATGCTGACTCACTGTGATCCCCAATGGCTGAGACTGCAGCTGTTCATGGGAGGTGCTGGTGATGTCAATCTACACTACACCACCAGGGTTCCTCTAA
Organism: Tenrec ecaudatus; assembly: GCF_050624435.1. Classification (NCBI taxonomy): domain Eukaryota; kingdom Metazoa; phylum Chordata; class Mammalia; order Afrosoricida; family Tenrecidae; genus Tenrec; species Tenrec ecaudatus. The sequence goes on from NC_134535.1 coordinate 10,789,114, forward strand.
ATGGGAGAAAAGAATTATACCAAGGAATCTTTAAAAATAAATCATTTTATTAGGGGCTTATATAACTCTTTTATCACAATCCATAAGTACCATGGAATTTTAATGCCTAGCCCCCACCCCACTGCTTTACTTTCTAGTTTACTGATAGTACCTCAAAATCATTGTCATATCATGGGAATCAGCATATGCAGGGAAAAAAGAGGGGGCATGTAGAACTTTTAAAACTACATCAGTGTACTTTTGTGTGTTGCTATGATGCTGGAAGCTGTAAGATAGTGTTTACAAAATCAGCAAGTTTACTCTTGGTAGGTTAACTTTCACCAGAGTTTCTGGACTGCGAGATTAGGAAGAAAGGATTGGTTTTCTACTGCTAAAAACTAACCAATGAACAAACCCCATGGTGAAGAAGCACACCAGCCTGTGTGATCACGAGGTGCTGAAGGGATCAGTTATCAGGCATCAAAGAACAAAAAATCATATCACTGTGTGCTCACGTTCCCGATACAATTGCTGAAGACAAATGGGTACATAAGCAAACGTGGTGAAGAAAGCTGATGGTGCCCAGCTATCAAAAGATATAGCATGCGGAGTCTTAAAGGCTTGAAGGTGAACAAGCGTCCATCTAGCTCAGAAGCAACAAAGTCCATGTGGAAGAAGCACACCAGCCTGTGTGATCACGAGGTGTTGAAGGGATCAGGTTTCAGGCATCAAAGAACAAAAAATCAAATCATTGTGAATGAGGGGGAGTGCAGATTGAGGACCCAAGATGAGAATGACGACGGCTACAAATGTGCTAGACACAATGGATGTGTGTATGGACTGTGAAGAGTTGTATGAGCCCCAGTAAAATGATTAAAAAGAAAAGGCTGCATGGCTAGTAACAGAGGTCTGGGCAACATCCCATTGTGCTCTTTTACAAGGTTGCCAATAATTGGCACCAACACAAGGGAAACTAGTGACAACTGTGATGTTAAAGGTAGCTTAATTTTGGAATGTCTTCCTTCTCATTCTACATAGCCACTTCCATTCATACTTTAGTATTGGTTAAAGTTACCCAGGTCCCCAGAAGTGGCAGAAAGATATCCGACCACATACTACATGAGGAACATTTGCTGCAAGGGATCTAGTTGTAAAAAACAAGTATATTACTTTGATGACAAGGTTCCCCGATCCAAGCTCTGGTCCTTTTAATAATAGTTTTAATGGCAAACACTTCACATATCATTACATTTAATCTTTCAAAACTACCAAGAAGCTTGTGCAATCATCACCAGAATGTTCGTTTCAGAACACTTTCTTCTTCTATTCATTGTTATTCCCTGCCAAGCCCTGAGGCAGTCACCAATCCAGCTACCGTCTCTATATAGCTACCTAGCTGGGATTTCACATACAGAAAATCACACAAAACACAAACCGCCCCCAGTGATTAAAACAAAACAGAACAAAAACACAAACGGAGAAAACAAGCGTGAAACCAACAATGACTAAACAAAACACACACAAAATCTTAATCAAAAAGCAAGAAGTATTACATACTGAAACAACTTTAAAATGGGTCAAAAGGGAGATCAAATGATAAGGCATTACATTTTAACCTAATTACATTAGTGAAATGTTCTATAGTAAGGCTATTCACTACGGTCAGAGGGAATTCAATGGAGGCTCAATCCATTTGGGGCCTCTCTAAATGGATTTTGGGCCTCCACTGCCATCCATAGCCTTTTTCAAACTGGCTGTTCACAAGTTGAACTAATACTATTTCCTCCTTTGGATGTGGGCTTCACTATTTACAATCCTTGGATCACACAGGCTGGTGTGCTTCTTCCATGAGGACTTCGTTGATTTCTCACTTAGATGGCTTGTTTTAAGACAAGTCTTTAAGACCCCAGACACCTTTCTGATAGTTGGGAATCATCTGGTTTCTTCACCACACTTTAATATAGCACCCTCCCGCCATCTTGTCATGAGGGTAAGCATCAATAGGGGCTGTGTCATAGGAACTATGCTTGTAGAATGGGGATAGAATTAGGTACAAGCCCAAAGTCCATTCACATATAGGGAATGGTCATTTTGTCTCATATGCACATGAAAGCTGGACAATGAAAATGGAAGGCAGAACCGATGCACTGATCTGTGGTCTGGTGATGAAATTCACCATGAACTGATAGGACAAATTGGTCTTACAAGTAATATGAGCATATAAAAGACCAGTCACTAGAATGTTTGGAGATGATCAACAAAACTGGGGGAGGTTCTCTGAGATGGGTTGACACAGTGGTCAGACATTGGACTCACACACAGCAACTATCACAAAGGTTTTTCAAGAGCTGAATAGAAAGTTTCAAAGGGAAGGTAGAGAAAACAAAGCTAAATATAATGAACTTGTGCAATGAAGTAGAATTAGAAAAACAAAAGGGAAGAACACACTCTGCATCTCTGAAACGAAAAGAACTCAAGAAAAAATTCAAGCCTCAAATTGCAATTTTGAAAGATTCTTTAGGCAAAATATTGAATGATGTAGGAAGTATCAAGAGAAGATGGAAGAATACAGTCACTGTCCCAGAAAGAACTAATCGACAGTACACCATTTCAGGAGATAACATTTGAGTAAGAACCATTGGTTCTGAAGGAAGAAGTTCAAACTTCACTGACTGCATTAGCCAAAAACAGGACTCCAGGGATTGACAGGATACCTACTGAATGTTTCAGAACTTGAAGAAGCACTGGAAGCACTCACTCATCTATGCCAGGAGATTTACAAGAGAGCTATTTGGCCAAGTGACTGGAAAAGATTAATTTGTGCCCATTCCAGAGAAAGGTGATCCAACAGAATGCTTGAACTATAGAACGATTATCATTAATATGGCACACAAGTAAAATTTTGCTTAAGATCATCCAATAATGGTTGCAGCAGTACACTGACAAGGAACTGAACAGAAAGAAGTTCAGGCCAGATTCAGATGTGCAACAGGGGATATCACTGCCTATATCAGATGGATCTTGGCTCAAAATAGAGTACCAGAAAGATGTTTATTTATGGTTCATTGACTATGCCAATGCATCTGAGTGTGTGGACCATAATAACTCAAGATTTTGAGAAGAATGGGAATTGCATAACACTTAATTATGCTCTTTTGTAATTTGTACACGCATCAATAGGAAGTTGTGCACACAGGACAAGGGAAGAATACATGGTTTACAATCAGGAAAGGTGTGCTTCAGGGCTTAATCCTATAACCCTACTTGCTCAATCTCTGCTGAACAAGTCATCAGAGAAGCTGGCATCAGAACTGGAGGAAGGCTTCTTAACAACCTGCGGTATACAGGTGACACAACCTTGCCTTCTAGAGTGAGGAGGTCTTGAAGCACTTGCTTTGATGAAGACCAAGGATTGAAGTCTTCAGTATGGGTTACAACTCAATGTAAGGAAGACCAAAATCCTCACTAGACCAATAGGTAACATCATGATAGAGAAAAGGTTGAAGCTGTCAAAGATTTTGTCTTACTTGGTTCTACAATCAATGTTCATGGAAGCAGCAGTTAAGAGATCAAAAGACCTATTAGGTAAATCTGCTGTACCTACCCTCTTTAGGCTACTGAAGAGCAAGGATGTTACTGAGGACTAAGGTGCCCTGGTATTCTCCATTGCATCATATGCATGTGAACGTTAGGCATTGAATAGGAAGGCTGTAGCAGAATAGATGCATTTGAATTGCAGTGTTGGTGAATAATATTAAAGTATCATGGATTGCTAGCACAACAAACCTATCTATATTGGAAGAAGTAAGGCCAGAGTGCTCCTCAGAGGCAAGGCTCTGTCATATACTTTGGACATACTGTCAGGAGAGGCCAATCCTTCGAGAAGATCATGTTTGGTGAAGTGGAGGGATGGTGAAAAGGAGGAAGGCCCTACAAGAGATGGATTGACACAGTGGCTGCATAAATGGGCTCAGGCTTAAGAACAAGTTGTGAGGATGGTTCAGAACCGTGCAGTGTTTGGTTCTGCTGTGCCTAAGGTTGCTGTGGGTCAGAGCAAACCCAATGACACCTAACACATCGCAAAAGTGGCCAGTATAGGGCGACATTTCATTGTCATACGTAAGGCACCCGTGAGCTGGAGCCTAACCTGAGGGTAACCAACAAGTATTTGTTATTTGCCATCCAATCCATCCCAACTCAGAGCGAACCCGCACAACAGAGTAGAACTGTCTAACAGGATTTTCTTGGTAAGGCAGTTATGCATTAGGCTGCAAACCCTATAAGGCCAGCAGATCAAAAAGCTGCTCCAGAAAGACGGGGCTTTCTATTCTTGTAAAGGGTTAGCCTCAGAAACCCCCAGGGGCAGTTCTACCCTGTCCTATAGGGTCACTGCAAGTTGGAATTGACTCAATGGCAGTGAGGTTTAATTTTTAGATCAAGCCACTCAGTGGGTTAAAAGCGCCAACATTTATGTTAGTGGAAGAATGCTTAACTGGTTGAGCCAACAAGGATCCTCTATTTATATAAATTGAACAATATTCTACAAAGGGGCATCACCCCCCACGCCCCCAGAACCAGATGTGATGTGCGTGATAGTACCTTTGGAGTTCATTTCACGAGGTCAAAATGTTAATCAAGCTTTCTATTTAGAGGTTCTGAAGAGTGTGACAAAAGGCCTGAATTTGGGGCAATGGGCTTGATTTTGCCACCTCCACAATGCACCTGTTCACGCAGCCATCTTAGTGCACGTTTTGGACAAAAAACAGCATGTCTCTTGCCCCATGCACCTTACTCACCTGACCTCACTTTGTTCAACTTTTTGTTTCCATTAGGAAAGTAATTTGAGGACATACAAAAGGTGAAGAAAAAAAGGGAGGTGCTGTATAAGCCATTCAAACAGATGAGTTTGAAAAATGTTTCCAAGAATGGAATCATATATTTGAAAAATACATTGTGTAATGGAGTACTTTGAAGGAGATATGGTTGTTTTGTAAAAATTTAAATACATAGCTTTGGGGGGAAAATTTCTGAACCACCTTCTTACACACACTTCAGTCAGTGGTTCAATGTTTATCAGTTGCCTCCTCTCAGAAAAAAGTTGTAGGCTGTCTGCTCCTAGATTTAGTCTGGGAAACCCGAGGGAATGCTATTCTGTTCTACAGGGTCACTGTCAGGTAGCACCGACTCAGTCGCAGTGGGTTTGGTGTACACACTTCTATGCCATCCAGACATGTTACTGTTACCATGGTCAAATTTATGGTCGGATTACACCCAAACCTGAAAATGTTCTATTGATCGGAGTGAACATTTAGGACATTCTCACTAGGGCAGTTCCACCCTGGCTGTTAGGGTCGCTCTGAGTAGGCACTGACTCAGGGCAGCGTTTGGCGTTCCCATAGAGGTCACAAGAATGGGAACAGGGCAGGCAATATTACGAGCACAATGAGTTGAAGGTGATTCGACTATTCTCTGCTTTTGTAATAGGAGATCTATTCTTGGGCTTGGCATGAATGGACTAAGCGCTTCCATTTATGCGTCTGTCCACTATTGTTCCTTAGCACACCAGAGTGCCTCGAAAAGTTCGTGGAAAAATTCCATTACCTCCTCATGCCACAAATTATTTTAAGCCATGTATACAATCAATCCCATCCCCAAGTACCTTTTGTGTTCAACTTCTTAAACTGCCAAACAATTCCATGAGAAACAAGCTCAACCAGAGACAGAAGAAAGGGCCTGGCCACATGAAACTATACAGAACTCAGTTCTACCCTGCAACCAATGGGGTCACTACCACGAGCCAGAACTGGAACACACTCAACAACTGGTTCGTGATTTCTCATTCACAGCACTTTACAGTCTATAGATGAGCACATTATAAAAGAAAAAGAACATGTACTAAAAAAAGGGGATAAAAATCAGTATCGTTTGATAATTATTTTGCATATAGCTAGGAATAGCCAATAACTATGTATTTTTAAGCAGATTAAAAAAAATCAGACACTATTCGGCATTTGGGGAACTTCAGTTTGAGTGCAGCCCATTTCACTTTGACCCATTTATGGCAGTGATCTTCAGTGTGAGACTGTGTAAAGGTTATGTATACTTAAGCCAATCAAATAAAAAATTTCAAAGCAACTGGTCTGTCAAGTTATTTGCTAAACACCCTGGGAGTTTTGGGTGAAAGATCACTTAAACAAAAAGATCACTGAAAAACTCAAAAGCCGGACTCTATGCCAAATATTTAAAAAAGCATGCTCCACCAGTATACAGTCTTTTCTCATTTCAATTTTAGGTGCATTTCTATCCACTTGTGTACAGCAACAGTGTTTCTCAAAGAGGGCAATATTGCCCCCTGGGTGGGTGGGGGCATGTGGGATAATGGGCTATAATACAAAACGTTTTAATTACCCTAAAAAAGGAACAGTAGGCCAAGGAAGTTTGGGAACCTAAGGGGGGGGGAGGGGTTAGAACTGGAATCAATTTCCTCATGGTTTCAGAAAATCACTCCAAAGGAACTTACTTCACTACCACCACTCTTGATTCTTCAGAGGCAGAGGATCAGCAGCCATTGCTTTTAAAGGCTAGCATTTACAATGAAAAATAGGTAGAAACCTAGTTAAAACTTCAGGTGCACAGTGCCAGTACAGTCTTATTCAAAATAAGATGGAATGAGCAGCAGAAAACGTGTTATTTTTCCCCCTTAGAAAAGGGGAGCAGGGGCGGGGGCGGGGCTATAACTGCAGTACTTGAGGAAGAACCTGATAGCACACCAAAATTCACACCCCATTCTCTCCAAAACAGAGCTGAATTTAACAAGATGAATGAAACACCAAAGGGAATGAATTCCTTCATTCACCAATGTGTAAGTCTAATGTATAAGCGTAGTAACTCTTGACCAAATAAGAAACTAGTGTAATGGGTATTACCCTATGTAAGTACCATGAGTCACATACATACCAAACTAAGCCCAGCACTGAACATGCTTGCACAATTGTGCTGTGAATGATGGCAGCAAGATGCTGTTGGTGAACATAAACCAATTAAAAAAAAAGGCAACAGGAATGGAGAAAACAAAGGAGGCGATGGAAAGGCTGGCAATTAAGTGGTAAGTGGAACTGGGTTATCTTGGGTCCAGACGTACAACTTTTAAACAGAGAAATACAAGAAGAACACTCCTTTTATCCCCTATGTGGAAATAATCTGAAACTTTTATTTTATATATTGGATAAGAACAGAGTAAGCAAGCCAACTTCACGGCAGCATTCCAGAAACCATGCCTTCACCAGTGTCACATGTACATGTTAATGTTACCTGCAAAAGGGCTCATCTTACTTAAATGTAGAAGGACCGCTGCCATTCTGCCAACCACCCCCAGTCCCTACAGAGGTCCTTCCACAATACAGGTGAGGTTCCAAGTTTGATCATCGAAATCAATCTATTTCGGAAGAAATAAAGCACTTAAAAGGACAAATAACTCAATATGCCTCAAGGTGCCATTTATGTATTCATTTGCATCTATTTAAATGATTTGTATTTGTTTCTGTTGATAAGCCTTAATTTTGCTCAAGTTAATGATAAATCTTCCATACATTATCTTTGTACCCAACCAATTCAAAGGAATAAAACCAAAACGATTAGTAATGAAAAATGGAGACATTAACACAACCTTTTGCTTTAGGTATTATTAAGATTTAAAAAGTATTTAAAGAAAGTTTGTGTTTCCTAAAAGGAAACCGCGATCTGAATGAATGCCCTAATGAAAAACAACTGTAAAATGTCCAGCGGCACTGGGGTTGCAGGGTGAGGTGATCTTCGCAGCACCCCAGCTTTCTTGATGAGAAGGTCGGAGGTACACTGGTTTGTGTTATTGCGACATCCAAGAAATGCTCTAGCTTGCTTTTCCTTCCGCAAGGGCTTTATTTGTCAAATAGTATTATGCTTGACCTCCAAATTTGGCTGACAATTTACTGATGATATTCATAATCTTAGGGTTACTCTGGTATTTTGACATATTTGCTGGGTTCTTGGCCACATCCTGGAATGCCACCAGAACTTCTGGATCCTATAAAGAAGAATTAGTAATTTTAAAAAGTTTAAATTCTATGAAGTCAACCAGTTTTCTTACTCTAAATTCCAGTTTTTTATTTGTATCTCTGATTTTGACATAGCTAAATTAACTGACAAAACTAGTAGATAACAAGCCATCAAAATATGCATACTTCAAAATATTTAATTAGCATTTTAATTTGTTTTAATGTTACCAATGTGTATTTCAAAGCCAAGCTCAAGTAAGTCACTTATATTAGGTAATCAAAGAAAGCAGGCATAATTCTGATACAAAAAAAGGGGCATAATTGCCAATGATTACTGAGTACTTCCCCAAAGCCAATTTTTAGCAATGCTTACTCATTCTGGGGAAAAAAAAAAAATCATACAAGAACTACGTAACTGGCTATTTGGTCATTCAGAAATGTGAAAAACATGAATGTAAATTCTCCCTCCACACAGAAATACAAATTAGTTACAAAGCCCAATTTCATTTTGCCAAGTCTTACCTGCATGGCAGCAAGAACCTCTGGATCACTAAGAATCTCATTGAACCCAGGCATTCCTGCCATTCCAGCCATACCCGCTCCCATTCCAGGCATTCCTCCAGGAAAATTACCAGGCATCCCCCCAGGAAAGCCACCTGTAAGAATCAAATTAAGAATGATATAGGGTAAGCTACTGGGGAGTTTCATAAATATTTTAGGCTGGTGAATACAAAACTGAAGAAGTGAAATGTAAAACCCCCACCTAACTAAAGTTTATTTAAAAAATTGTATGGGCACCAAATATACGCACATTTTACATACTAGTACCTTCAAATTAAAATTAATATGCACACAAACATGTGAGCAGAGAGCAAGGATGCCACTGGATATGAAGGAGTCTTAACGAGTTTTAGCTGCTTGGGGAGCTGGGTGGTGTAGCATCAGTGGGTTATGGACTGGGTTGCTACTAGAAGGGCAGCAGTTGGAAACGCCTGGCGACCCCACAGGAGGAAGAGGAGGCTCTCTACTCCCAGGCTTGGAAACTCAGAGATGCTTCTACTCTGCCCTGTAAGGTCGCCAAGTGTAAATCAATGAGATGGCAGTATGAGTTTTTAACTTTTAAAATCAAACTTTGTTCCCACCTACATTCATTAATCAAACTGCTGAAAAAGAAACGATTCTGGGCTTAAAAACAAAGAGAAAAGCAAGTAACAACCCCTTAAAATCATAAACTAAAAAAAAAAAAATCAAATACAGTATCTTATTTTTGTTATTTGACAAGTTTTTTTATATAAAATCTTTATTTCTCTAGAGTACTTATTCTTTCACTACTACTAGAAATGCTTGTTTCTAAAAATTGTGCGTTACTGATTGATCTCTACCCTAAACAGGAACAAAATTTCTGACTGAGACTTTAGGAATTTGAATTGTTAAAAAGCACGCTTGAAAACTCTTCTATACACTGAGAGCAAGGCAGGGTGTGCATGCAGTCAGTACATTGTTGTCATCTGCACTAAGCTAAACCGGGGTGTATTGGAGGTACTTGGAACACTACGAATGAGGCTCATCTTGAGGCCAAAGACAGACAACAGCAATGTGGGAACCTTGAAAAACCCCGTTATAGAAGAAAAAATACAGACCATAGTTCCTTTTATCTAGGTTCGAACAATGATTAAAATAGAGCCCCACAGAAATCCAAAGAGGCCTGAAAACAACTAACTAGGCTTCTTGTCTTTATGGATGCCCAAGCCCTGCAAAACTAACTTCTGCTCATTCAAAACTTACTGGCTCAAAGCATTAATATTTAGACAAGCTACTTGTCAAGTTTAGATATATTGTTACTGCACATTAGCAGTGGGTTTTCTAAAACAAAGGTATCTCACAACAGGAAGTTCCAAGCTTTAAAGAAAGGTTTCCCTATGTCTTCATACGGCAAGTCATCTTCATTCACCTACCCTTTCCTTTTCCCACTGCACTAGAATTTTACTTGCAGGACATATTGCCCTTTCACTACTGAAGTTCTAGTTGAAAGCTTTTAATTTTCTAGGCAGAGGCATATACACATGTACAGGTGGTTATATGGGCTGCCATAAACTAAGATAAATCAGTTATAATCTAACATCTGGAAGAAATAGATTTCCTTTAAAATCACAAACCTTTTCACTCTTCCTGGTCCCTCTGTAAGTTTCACAATGCCTTAATTCAGAAGTATTAAATAATTATTTTCTGAGTGCGTTTTTTGCCTCTGGCCTCAGACCAGAATGCAGTTTTGCCTCACCAGAAATTTCTAGTCACTGACATTTGTGGGAATGAGAAGAGTGTATATTATTTCACATAGGGATCAACATTTCTTATACTTAATAATTCAATAGGTGGCATCCGCGCCTGTCCTTCTTAAAAAAAATAATTTGATAGAATGCATTTACTTTAATGTCTTCATGAACATCAATGTACAGAAGAATTTCCACTATGGTAATTTAAAGGCACTTAAATCACCCTGGGTTTAATATTATAAAGACTCTTCAGAGTTCTAGGGATAGATGAAATAAAGCAAAACATATTTGAACGTCCAAATAAATAATGCACCTATTATTTACAGTATTAACAAGTTCAAGTTTACTTTAGCCATACCCGGAAAGGAGCCATGTTGCGCTCCTGATTGTCGTCTAGCTTCTTCCTCCTGTAATATGAATAGAAAATATGCATATAAATATATACACAATTAATTATATATGAAACAAAAGACCCTTGTCACTCCTGGATACACCCTGCAACTCCCTTGGAAAAAAGCAGAACAAAATAAAACCTTCCAAATGGGTCTCATTAACCATGACTCTTGGTAATGCTTTTAAGGCAGTTTTCTTTTACTCTGGGTGTGGGAGAACCCTGGAAGGTAACTGATAGTACTGTCAAGTCTGTGCTAATGAAAACTGGACACGCTTCCTGGTTTTACATCTTGAATGTGAATACACCAGCTAGAATACTAACCTGGGGGGCCTTTTGTTTCATCTTTCCCTAACTATAAATAACTCAACAAGAAACATGGCGATTTACTGATTTGTTTATGGTATACTTTTAAAAAGAGAAAACGGGAAACACAAATTTTGGAAAATGTTAATATACTTATTACTCAGGAATGCCCTTCATACATGTATCATTCAAGGCAATAGACAAAAGCCAAACTGTAAAAACTACTTTTGAAGATCTAAAAACTAAATCCTAAAAATAAATTACAATATAGAATGAAGAAATACTAATATGTAATGACAATTAAAATATGTATGGGTTTGTTGTTTATCTGTTGGCTGATTGGTTGGTGTTCTGTCTTCACTGTATCTGCTTATTCTATCTATATTAAGTTAGGCATGAGAGGCAAACCCAAGGACAAAGCAATGGGACCGACAGTTCCGGGGGCTCTTGCGGGAAGAGGTGGTGAAGGGTAGGAGACGACCAGCAAACAAGGTCATGGTCAGGGGAACAACCAAGGATCTAAAATCAACAGCAAGGGGGGGGTGGGGTGAGTATAGAGTTCCTGGTAGGGGTGGAGCAACTGTAATACAGCCATGAGAAATTACTGAGGCACAAACAAGGGGTGAACATGACAGTGGGACAGGAGGAAGGTAAAAGGAAATACAGGAAAAAACTAGGAAGCAAAACTATTTATAGAAGTATAAACATAGAATATGTGTAAATATATTAATGCATAAAAATAGGGGTAGTGGTCTAATGTACATATGGCAATACACTGAGGCAGTGGACAGACTCTGGGCTACTACTTAAGTATTCCCTCAACACAAGAACACTTTGTTCTAATAATGTGGCACTAGGTGATGCCCACCACCCTGACACAACTGCTGAAGATTGTACCTAGACAAATTTGGTGAAGACAAGCACCCTGAAGAAAATAATTAACAATACAATCAGGTTTTACTTACTTGTCTGGCAAAAAACCCCGTTATTACAAGGGCACAACTGCCTCCCTGAAGGCAGTCAGTTGCCATACTACTGTCTGGTCCCACCACAGGTAGGAGCCCACTCCCTGCTGTTAAGGACAATGGGCTGCATCTTCTTAAAGGCTTGGGACCATCAGTCTGGTTCCTGTAGGTGGGGTTTATACCCTACTGATAATGGTTTCCATGGAGATCCAAAGAACAGGTCAAATCTGCTCAGTGACATCCAAAGTTAGGTTGCCATCCTGATTCTAGGATCAGCCCATCTTGTCACATGTGTACCCCCAATCCCTCCTCTTCCTATTGCTTGTATATCCCTAGATTGCCCCGCTCTTGTTGCTGTGTTACCTACAGTGCAACCCCTTCCTGTGACATATGTCTTTACCTGTAATTAGTGGGCTTGCAGGCCCCCCAAAGATATATAAGCCTGGGTTAGCAATAAAGATTCCCCTTGGCCTCTCATCAGCTCCCTCTCCTCTCTGGTCCTCTCTCCCTGGTTCCCTTCCCCTTGTCTCCTTCCCACCCCCTCTCTCTTGCCCTCCAGTCTCCCAACTCCACATGGACCACCAAGTGGGGCTGAGGTGAGCATGCTACCATGAAATGTGTCTGACTCCATGATTTCAATCTCTTATGTCACTCATGCTATGACTTTATTATAATCTTTATATATCTCAAATGTACAATAACGCCTATCGAACAGGCGATTAGTTGTGGGTGTCTGGCCTTTCCTCCACATCCTGCCTAGAACTCCCCTTGCGTGGCCCAGCTATCAGCAAGATGGGTGAATCTATAGAGACAATAACTAGATTAAAGGTTCCTGTGGGATATGGTAAGGTGGTAATTGAGAACTAGTAACAAAGACTACAAAAAGGAAGAAAATGTTTTAAAACCGATGGTAGTAGTGATTGTACATTTCTTGATATGACTGACGAATTATATCTGGATTATGTCTAATAAAATGGTTAAAGGGAAAACAACAAAACAAACAAACCAACTCTACTGTATTTTCCCTTCTGAGATTAACTATAGAAACTTTACCCTCTGGGCTCGTTCATGTTCTTCCCGGGCTTTCTTAACTCTTTCTATTCTTTCTTTGATCTCTCGCTCTTCACGTTTTCGCTCATACTTTCTCCGATGTTCTGCAATTTTCTGGGCCTAGGGGGTTAAAAATAGAAGAAAAAAAAAAAGTCTGTTCCAAAAGTCAAATAGGGTCTACACAAATCCAACAGTTCTGAGTTACTTTTCTTTGTGGAGAGGTGCTAGCTATAATGAGTTACAACGAACAAGTTCAAGATAACAAACAATTTTCAAACTGCACAACAGTTCCTATACAGTGTTGAGAGATATGGATGGTAGAGCTGAGTTCAGTAGCAACATGTACTATCAATAAAGCAGAGACTAGGAAAGCCTATACCAGGCATTTGCTACAGTTTAACTACAACTATGTTTCCATAACCAGGGAAAGGAATGGAAGGCAGTTTCAGAATGGCTATAGCAATTAAAAGAAAACATATGTGTATTCGAGTCTAGGCAAGCCAGAACCAAATACTTACAAACTATAATTTTTTTCAAAGAATGAAACAAGAAAAAGATTCAGATTCAAAAATCCTTTTAACTTATGATTGTTTAACTTCCCATAGAGCTGAGGAATTTGCTATTTAAATTTAAAGGGTAAATTTAATAACTTTTGACTTTTTATCTAAAAGGTGAATGCTGTTCTGGGTTCTACAGTATCGTTCAAGAAAAAATTGATACTTTTTATACCTATACACCAGGTCATATTTCCCTATCTAGAAATGAAGTATGAAAACGCAAAGCTCGACGATCACAGACTGTAAATTTTCAGGTGCTTTGAGGTCTCTGACTTGAGCCAGGAGCTGAAGACTGCAGCTATTACTGCGCTGACTTCTGCTGTCTTGACATACCCTCGGCTGAACTTCTTTCAGCATTCCACTAGCGTCTTCATCATAGTCCAGTTTGCAAGCAAGGGCAAGGTCATGAGCAGCTTCTTCCCAATGGCCCAAAAGTCTGGAATAGATAGATGTAAACTCTCATTTTAGGACCTGAATGAAACAGCATCTTCCTTCCTTATCATGTACATAAAAGGAACGCTAAAACAGATGCTCAGATTAAACTCTGAGCTACAAACTTTCACTCGCAAATTCAATCACTCTATTGGTTAATCTGCAAATAACTAAAGCAGTTTAAATTGCCTCTGTGAATAATGTAAAGTTGCTGTTCCAATAAACACTTAAAAAAAATACAGTAAGTCCACTAAAGCCAGAATCTGTAAGATGGAAACTTGTCAGGGAAAGAAACCCAAATATTTTCAAGCAAGAGAGCCAGAGAGTAAAGGCGAAGGCTGTATCTTTTCAAAAGTGGAAACTTAGGAAGCCCGGAAAAAAGGTGGTTCCACTGAGTCCCAGCTCTCACAGGTTTCATTGTGTGTGAAAGGTTAAACAAGTCTATAGACCCTTGTTGTCAACTCATCAAACATAGGGTAACACAACGCAAACTTAGTAAACCCTTCTCTATAAAACCATGCACAGAACACTGTGGAAGCAAGCTGCAGAAAGACAAAATAACGACACTAACAGTAGGCCGAGATGAGTAAGACTGAGGTAAAAGAACCCAACAAGGAAAAGAAACTTGTCTGGAAATCTCTCTTCACCCAGCTGTCTAATTCTTAAAACATATAAATGCTTCACAGTCTCCAAAATAAAATTAAACCAGAAAAGATGGAGAAAAAGCAGATCCCAAACCTGATGACAATCAGAAACTAAAAAGACAAACTGCAGATGGCATTGTGAACATCAACTAAACAGGAGTCTGCTCTGTACATACTATGTAAGACACACTCTAAGGACAGAAAGTCCCAAGACAAAACAAAACTCCCAACTTTTAAGCTTTACTTAACTGCTTTTAAGATGGTAACTCTAAAAGGATTTTATGTATATTATAGGATAATACAAGCAAGTAAATGCATTCGAACAAGATTGTGGGAAAAGGGTGCCACAACTAAAAAAGAAAACATTTCATGGAAAATTTTAATTAGAATCATCGTTCTAAATTCAAGATTTCATGTGGTTTTTTAGAAAATCGTTTTTAAAGTTTTCCCCCTACATTTTCAACGGAAATGACAGAAAAAAAATACCACACCAGAAGCGATGAATATCTGTGGTGCCCAATGTGGGTGTTGAATTCCATCACTGTTCAAAGCAGCAGACATAGTTTCTCTAAGAGAACTAACCAAGGCCAACTTCAGACAGCAAAGAACAAGCTGAATTTACACTATCCACGAGGAAACAAAAAGATCAAGTTCTAGTATGTGAACTTTTCCTATATCCACATAGCATTAAGCACCCCCTACCTACCCCATGACATTTGTCTCTTATTTTTCCCTTTGATTTTTCAGGTAACCCAGTAGTGATTAAGTAGTTTCAGGCTATTGTATTCCATCTATAATCAATGGATTGGTTGGTCAATGTTAAGTTAAAAAGAGAAAGTAAGAGTTAATTTGTAAGTATACTTGTATCACTGTTCTTACAGGTAATTTTGAGAAAATTCTATCACACCCTTGGCTCTTCATGGTCAAAATAATATTAACAATTTTCTTTGAGTGAAAGGAAGAAAAATAACCACTCAATTCTTTATACAAAGCACATATTACTTGAAATTAAACAAGTCTTAAAAACAAAGCATAATAAAATCCAACTTAAATTTGGAAGTCATCGAACTGCAATTAAACTCTTCTATTACCTGTGTGCCTTCCCTCTCCATTTGTAAGGCTGAGCTGAATCGGGATTAATTTCAATGGCTCTGTCACAGTCTCGGATGGCAGCATTTGGCTTCTGTAATTTGACGAAGACACTGAAAAATAAGTGAGATATTAAAACAACCAAAGCTTTGGAACCTTCATGAAAGTAGTTCTTATTAAATGACTAAGTGAAAATTATTCACCATGATTTGGGGAAAGAGTTCTCACCTGGCTCTCTTCGCATAAAGAATGGCCAGGCGAGGATTCAGTTTGATGGCATCAGTAAATAGATCAATAGCTTTCTGTAGTTCACCTAAAGTAAAACAGAAATCACTGAGAAAGACTTAGAATGTATTAAAAAAAAGACTGTAAGATGTCCTATTGTTGGAGTCTGGGGTTATGGCAACCTGTTTTAACAAGCAGAGGAAGGTTCCTTTAGCCATTATCAGAGATTCCACTAGGAAGGACTGTCCCATACTTCCTGGAAGCGAGAAGATCAATTTAAAGGCTAAGAAGGTCAAAGTTTCTTAAAGTGGGAGAGCAGCAATCCTGCTAACTAACGGACTTCCCTTTTCCACTGAACAGCAGCATAAGCCACTTCTGTTTGGCTCTGTTCATCCCCAGCTGTCAATTTTTCTCAGCCCCTGTGGCAATCCAGCCAGCCAAGCCTCTTACTACCTGGCTGAACTTTGTGGACCGTGTGTAGAGCAGAGCAAGTGGGTAGCTTGGTGCAGACATTCTCAGTACACAAGAACACTTTCATCTTCTTCATTCATCCCTGTTTTCTTTGGTGCCCCACCCCCCAAACAGATACCCATATACAATTAACAATAAAAGAAGCAAATAATCAGAGAAGATGGATTAGATGAAGAAATCAGCTTTAGGATTGGAGGAAAGCTATTAACAACCTGCAACATGCAGCTGTTACACCTTGTTTTGCTGAACGTGAGGCAAGCCTGAAGCACTTACTGACAATTGCAGCTTTCAGAGTGGAAAACTCAATATAAAGAAGACCAGCATCCTCACAACTGCACCCACAGGTATCATCAGGATCAATGGAGAAGGCATCGAAGTTGCCTGGCTCCACAATCAATGCTCAGGGAAACAGCAGCTGAAAGCTCCAACACACTGTACTGGATAAAGCTGCTGCACAGACCTCCTTCAAAGTGTTGAAAAGCAAGGATGTTTCTTTGAAGACGAAGGTGTGCCTGACCCAAGCCATGGCGTTTTCAATGGTCTCATGTGCATGTGAAAGTTGGACAAGGAATACGGAAGACCAAAAGAATCCAAGCATTTGAATTGTGGCGCTGGAGAAGAATACTGCAAGTTCCGTAGACTACCACAACAAATCTGTCTTGGAAGAAGTACAGCCAGAATTCTCCTTAGAGGCAAGGACAGGGAGTCTTCATCTCATGTCCTTTGGACATGTTATCAGAAGAGACCAGTCCCTGGACAAAATGGTTTGGCATAGTGGTTTCAGCAATGGGCTGAAACCTAAGAACAGAGAGGATGGTGCAGGACTGGTAGCTTGGACTCAAAATTGACATGAAGGCACCTAAGAACACTGCTCCAAATTACAACACCTAGGATATAAGCAACTCAGACTGCTATGCTCAAAACTGACCTTTTTGGTACCAAATTTGTACCTCACTACCAAATTGACTTGCCATCCCCATCTTCTAGACTAAATAAGGGTGCGTGTATTTTGGGCTGAGGCACAAAGCAATGGTAGTAGTGAAGGACTCTCATATTTCTGAATGATTTGACCTTTTAAATAGTATGTATTCAATGAACCCATTGCCAAATCGACTGGGCCATCTCCATCTTCCCAACTAAAAAAAGGACTCTTCTAATGCTTTAATTCAAAGGTAAGCAAACTTTTTCTTACAAGGGGCTGTGTGATAATTAGTTTAGGATTTGGAAACTACTCAACTCTGCAGCTGTCATGTGATGTCAGACAGACAATAATCAAATGAACATGTGCTCCATCATGCTTTATAAAAACAGGTAGCGTCAAGTTTGGCAACCCCTGATCTAGCTCAAGCCAAAAATCAGGGAGTTATTCCTGATTCTCTAATCTCAGTCTGGAATATTTAGCTTTACCTAATAATATATGTAAAAATCCAACAACTCCTTACTTTGATCATCTACTTAATCTCATGTTGTCCAAGCTATGCACCCGGGGGAATACACAACATTTACAATTTTCAAGGTGTCAGCTTGCAGTTTCACATTGGATCACTACATTCTTTTTAGCTAAATCCTTGCAGGATGAAGCTTTGGGCAGTTGCTATGATGAAGAGCAATGGGGAAAAGGGTGACAATATAAAATTCCATGCCAAGATCTGGGGATTGCTCATAGTTCAACTGGAATGGTATTTAAAGAAGGTTTCCTTTCTTTTTATTTTTAAAATCATTTTATTAGGGCCCATACAACTCTTTATTACAATCCATACATAATCAATTGTGTAAAGCACATTTATACATTCATTGCCCCCATCATTCTCAAAACATTTGCTCTCTACCCAAGCCCCTGGCATCAGCTCCTCATTTTTCCCCTTCTTCATGAGCCCTTGATAATTTATAAATAATTATTTGTCATATCTTACCCTGTCTGATGTCTCCCTTCACCCATTTTTCTGTTGTCCGTCCCCCAGGGAGGAGGTCACATGTAGATCCTTATAATCAGTTCCCCCTTTCCAATCCACCCTCCCTATCCCCTCCCAGTATCGCCACTCACACCACTGGTCCTGAAGGGATCATCTGCCCTGGATTCCCTGTGTTTCCAGTTCCTATCTGTACCAGTAAAGACTGTTTCCTTTCAAACAGCATTTTAAAAATAAAATTCACTAACCGGACACAAGTCCTTAGGTGGCACAAATGGTTTGTATTCAACAAATAACTGAAAAGTGGGTGATTCAAACTCCCCAGAGGTGTCAGGAAAGAGTTCTGGTGATCTGATTTTGTAAGGATTATAGTCAAGAAAAGAAAATCCAACGGTGCTCAGTTCTGGGCGGTCCCGCGTAAGGTTACCTTGAGTAAGAGCCAACTTAACGGCAACAAGCTGTTTTTAAAAAGTTGGATACAAATATAAGTACTTACTAAATTGCTTGGACCTAACTACTATATAATTTAAACTGCTAGGTATTTCTTTTCGCCTAGGAATGACATACTAAACGTACCTTCAACAAGGAAAGTTTCAGAGACAACGCCGTACTCTACACCACCACAATCATTAGCCACTTAGACTGAAGGTAAGACCTAACTTTTTGCTTTTCTTGTGGGGTCACAGAAAACTTGTGTGCACTCCACATTTTGGAAGGGTTAGTGACTGAGTACACAGGCAAGCCTACATGGGACTCCTCTTTAAAGGGCCGTTTTGGATTGCCAAACCTTTCCTAGAGGTGTCCTAGAATCTCAAACTCCCCACCTCTCCTGTGTAGAGCATCAGACCTATAGCAGTCGGCTGTTCCTTCCTCCCACTCTTGCCCCTCACAGGCATTTTCTCAATAAATTTCTAGCACATCTAATGATGTCTTGGCTTCTATTTTCCCCCAATGAACTAAAATTCTTATTTATCTCTGCAACCCCATCTATATACAAGAGCAATAACCTCATACCCAAAATAAATATCGCCTTACTATGAAATTCAGTAAACAAATCTGAACCCATAATTTCTCTCCCAAATCTGTCCGACTTCTCACATTTACAAGAAAAAAGGAATTATGCTATAAAGAGATGAAAAATTGGAAATTCATAGATTTAAAGATGGAGAAGAAGATGAATACTCAGTGTAAGTCTCTGCATTTTTAAAATATATCCTCTCAGCAGTTCTGGTCATTTCCCAATTTCTACCACATCAGTGGGGCCCAGGATACCTAAATCCACAGGTAGTGGGTTTCTCATTTGGAATTTCATCTCATAGCTGGGCAAATGTCTGCTATCATTTTCTCTAAATATTGCTGAGCGAGTATTTAAAAGTATTTTTTTTTGTTTTCAAAATTGTCTTCTGCTTTTAAAGTATTTTAAAGAAAACTTTAATAATAGCTAACATGCAATGTTAACTGTGTACAACAAATTCTAAGCTCCTTATACAAGGGGGCCTCAAAAAGTTTGTTTAAAAATGGAGTTAAAAAATAATGGAGTCTCTCCCACAAATTCTCTGAAGCCCCTGGCAAACACTAATGTGCAACACCCTAGTAACACACATTGAGATGATGTGAACTGTCAAGGCAGTTGTTGACTGAAAAGAACTGTCTCACAGGGTTTTCTTGGCAGTTCTCATGGCAGCAGACCACTAGATCTTTCTCCTGGAGGGCTGCTGCTGCCACATGGGAACCACCAACCTTTCAGCTAACAGCTGAGCACGTAACCCCTGTGTGACCAGGGCTCCTTCCAGGGGAGGTAAGTTTTCTTAATCTTCGATTTATACATAAGTAAACAGAGGGACAAATTGGGTAAGGAAATGACTCAATCCATAGACCTATGAAGTAACAGAATTAAGACTGGGCCTAGGAGATAGGTTTCATAATCATCTCTCTGACCCAAAACCTCCACTACCAGGAAGTAAAATCTGAATCATACTGTGGCTGTAAATCTTTCTTACTGTACAGTGTCTGGTTAGTTTCAACCACAGGCCTTTTGGTTAGCAATCCAATGCTTACTCAACAGTGCCACCTGGCACAATCTATTTTTTATTTCAAATCTCTTAACTTTTATTCCAAAATAATTGGAAAGTATAACTCTCAACAGGTATGGTTCAATTTCTAACATGGCTCTGCTATCCAATGATTGGGTGGCACTATGCATATTAGGTAAGGAGTCTTAGTGCCACAGTAGTTACACATTGGGCTGTGATTTGAAAGGTCAGCAGTTCAAAACCACTAGATCTACTTTCATACGCTTAAGAGTCTCAGAAACTCACAGGGTAGCTCTACCCTGTCCTATAGCGTCGCAGTGAGTTAGCATCAACTCCACGGCTCAGTTTGGAGTTTTATGGATGCACATAGTGTGTGTGAAACACTCAAAGGGGGTCAGTTTAATTGTCATCCCTTTACTTAAGAAAGTCTAGAAGCAGGGAGAGAGAATTCCTGGGACAATCAAGAAAGAAGAGCCACCAGCAGAGCATGTGCAGAATTCTGCCTGGGATGGAAGAAGTAGCAGGTGCCACACTGAGGCCAGAGGGTGAGGTCAGGAGACCTTGATATAGAACCCAGCAATAGCACCGAGACAAAGACTGTGAGGCACAACTGTGGACCGGCTTCCTGGCCCACATAGGCAGAAGCCAGGGGTGACATGGCTATAAGGCTCAGGATCATAGACTTAGGTGTTGGCTGAAAGGTGCTGATATGGACCAATGCCTTCCTTTCCTTATTGTTGACTGATGCTGAATTGTAGTAGCTTGTTAACATCCCCAATAACCCCCTTTAATCAAGAGTAGTGTCTCTGAATTCTGTGTGGTCATTGCACCCAGCAGAAAAGGAGAGTGTTATGCAGGATCGTTTTATGTCAGAATACGGTGAACATGGGAGGATGGAGGCAGGCCAGACTTTTGTGACAATGAGTCTGAGGCTAGTGTGAAGATAGATTCTTCTCCCTTGTATAACTCCCATCACCCACAACACAATAACCAAAACAAATAGCAGACAACAAAACTCCCAAACTCACAGCCAGAGAGACAATTTCAACTCGCAGTGCCATATCCTCTATCATTTAGTACCAGGCAATAATTAAAACTGCTAAGTGTGATATGGAAACACAGTAGCCATACTTTGTACTGCCACAGAATCTAATGGAAAGTGCAACATGGTTGCTTCTCAAGGGAGAACAGAATGTTCTCCCCCCACCCTAACAGTTTGTTTCAAAGAGGACTAGGATCCATGAACAAGGGGGTTACTAGGAATAAACTTAAGAGCACTTTCCCAATAGTACTTTGTGGGAAAGCATTTCAAATTTTTAAAAGCCCACACTTAGAGGAGAACCATGAAGGTAAGTCAGGAAATGGAGGCTTTGGCTAAGACAGGTCAGGATTTGCTCACCAATGGAGCAAGGGAATTATTTCCTGCCTCTTCATCAATGGAGGCAAAGTGAGTGGAGGTTATGTTAATAAATGTTTGAGTTCTCTACCACTTTTCTGTCTTGTAACTGTTACAGCAGCAGAACAGAGAATATTCAGACTAACGGAAATACAGGAAAGAAAAAAAGGCTCACCCACCATCATTTAGGGCATCAATGGCAGCCACTTTCTTGTCATTTGCCTGATCCATCATCTCTTCAGTTATCTAAGGAGAAATTGAAGGCCAACTTAGTAAGAAAAAGCAGAGGGTGTTTTCTTTTTGTTTTTTAACAATTTATTGGGGCTCATACAATTCTTTTCACAGTTCATACATATACATACATCAATTGTATAAAGCACATCCATACATTCCCTGCCCCAATCATTCTCAAGGCATTTGCTCTCCACTCAAGCCCCTTGCATCAGGTCCTCTTTTTTTTTTCCCCCTTCCCCCCCATTCCCCCCTCCCCCATATGCCCTTGGTAATTTATACATCGTTATTTTGTCATATCTTGCCCTATCCGGAGTCTAGAGGGTGTTTTCTTGAGGATGGGGAAGCCATAACTCATTTTTCTCGTTTGCAGGGAGTAAACACAATAGTTAAAAAAACTGAATTGTAGAAATGGGACATAATGAACCTTGACCTCTTAGGCTACATAAATCTCACTTTGCTTTCCACATGACCTCTGCTTTCCTTTTATTTCAAGCACAACAGGCTGTTCTGCCCTAGTCCTATAACCTCCTTCCTAGCTACTCACAAATACTAAAGCCCAATCGCCCACTAAGAGGTAAGCTAGTTTGGGATTTGAATGTCGAGAAGAGAAAGGTCTTACTTCTTTATTCCTGCAAACATCTATTGAAGCACTTGTACCGGAAAGGATTCTTTAATACTCAAACTAGATAAAAAATTACACGCCAATAACTGATAGGGATATAGATGCAAAAACAACAAAATACCACAGTCCAACAGCATATGGAAAGAGTCATGACCAAGTGGGATTTATTCTACAAATGTAGGGTTGGTTCAGCATTAGGAAAATCAATCAAGGGGGCGGGGAGGGAAGGGGAAAATGAGGAGCTGATACCAAGGGCTCAAGTAGAATGCCAATGTTTTGAGAATGAGGACAACAAATGGACAAATGTACTTGACACAATGGATGTATGTATGGATTGTGATGAGTTGTACAAGCCCCCAATAAAATGATTTTTAAAAAAAGAAAGAAAAATCAATCATCATAGCACAGCCTATCAATAGAACTAAGGAACAGATCTCTGTAACAATATGACGTAAAACAGCATTTGACAAAAGCTAACGCCTCTTCCTGAAGGAAACCCTAAGACAGATAGTAGTGCCCGGGAAAGCCCTCAGCATGATTCAGGGAGCACGATCAAAAGCCAATGGCTAACATTACACTGAATGGAGAACGACCGGGAACTTTCCTCTTGACTCCAGGAACTAGACAAGGGTGCGCATCTCACACGTCTACTTAACATTGTATAGGAAACTAGAACCAAAGCAGTAAGGAAAGGCCCTCAGAGTGGCGAAGCAGAGGTAAAATAATCTCTAGAGGTGGTGATGTGACCCTACACATAGAAAATCCCACAAAGATTTTACAAGAAAGCTTCTAAAGGGCTAAGAATGGAATTAGTGAAGTTGCAGAGTCAAGGTTAGCCAAACAGAAAATCAGTTGTCTTCTATACACCCATTGAAAGAAATCTGAAAGAGAAGTAAACAATTTCACTTATAAGAAGATTGAAGTACAACAAAAAAGAGGGTGAAGGGAGACGTCGGACAGGGCAAGATATGACAAAATAATAATTTATAAATTATCAAGGGTTCATAAAGGAGTGGGAGCAGGGAGGGAGGGGAAAAATGAGGAGCTGATGCCAGGGGTTTAGATGGAGAGCAAATGTTTTGAGAATGATGAGGGCAATGAATGTACAAATGTGCTTGACACAATTGATGTGTGTATGGTTGCGGTAAGAGTTGTATGAGCCCCTAATAAAACGATTAAAAAAAGATGAAGAAAATAAAATACCTAGGGATAAATCTTATTGGTACAGGAATTATCTGCATATAATGGAAACCAGAAAATTGTTGACAGAAGTCAAAGACTTGAATAAGTGTAAGATGTTTCCTGTTCTCATGCATGCAAAAAGTGGGCTATAAATAAAACTAATAACTCAATGTCCTTGAATTATGAGAAGCCTCATAAAGTTTGGGGGCAAAAGGAAATAAAAGATGAGTTTTCCTAACTTTCTGAAGTTCCCACATATGGTGTTGGCAAAAAATCTTGACTATACCATGGACTGCCAGAAGAATGAGTAAATCTGCGTTGGAAGAATTAGTCAAAATGCTCCACAGAAGCAAGAAAAGCAATAGTTCATCTCTACACTTTGGACATCTATCAGCAGGGACTAGTCCTTGGAGAAGGACACTCCATGTTGGTAAAGGAGAGCGTGAGCGACGAGGAAGACCCTCAATGACATACACCGACGGCTGGGACACGGTTGCTATGACCATGACTGTGAGGAGAGTCCAGGGCTGGCAGTGTAATCAATGTCACTAACATGTAGAATGTTGCATTGGTAGAAGTTTTGCTCTGTATATCCTCAATAACGACAAACAAAGTTTAGAGAAAAAAAGGTTAAGTATCAGAAGGTAAAGCCATTATCGCAATGGTAAGATAGCCAAGCAAAAAATATAGACCATCAGTGCTCACTTTGGAAGCAAATATAGAAAAACTGGAACAAGACAGAGAAGATTAGCATGGTCCCAGCACAAGAATGACATGCAAGAGCTCTATCTGAGGAAAATCAAAGCTCAAAAAGCAAATACATCTTCTCATTCCATCACATATATGAAAGATGCTTATTTTGAAAACAAACAAACAAACAAACAAAACAGGTCAGCAATTTAACAGCATTAAAATATTTGTTTATTGAGGCAAGAAAAAAGTGAAAGACAAACCACAAAGGATTAGAAAGTATCTGAGGTCCATGTAAACAACAAATAATTACTATCCAGAATATAAAATAAAACAGTAACCCAACAGCCCAGGGAAAAAACTGGCAAGAGAACAAGACTTTAAAAATACTTATAAATAACTAGTAAGCATTAAATGCTTAACCTCATGAGATCAGTAAGGTGCACACCAAAAACCACAAGAACATAACTGTTTTTCACAGTAAGATTGGCAAACTTAAATCTGACAGTGACAAATGTTGGTGAGGATATGGATCAACTGTCAGGCAGAAGCGGGAGTTAGCAGGGCAGGCGGGCTAGGAGACAGAGCTGATGAAAACACTCCAAGGACGCCAGGAGAGGCCGGATTCTCTCCGCCCCCTCCCCTTCAGTGGCCTTCAGGCCCAGGTGCAGAACACTACGGGTTACAGATAGCGTTGCATGCTGTTGCTTAGCTGCGGACCTGCAGACAACAAAGTTGCAGTGGGAAATTTCCCAGCTACTCCCTCCTGCCAGACCGGGGCTATAAAACTCTCCACCTGGACAGTGTGACTTCACCCAGGAGCCCAGGAAGCGCCCATCCCTTTGTCTGCTCCCCCTGTCCTCCCAGGAGCTCTGAAATAAACCTCTGAAATGGTTTTCTACCTTTGCTCGCTCGCTTGCTTTCTTTTCGCGGCCAAGCCAACCTCACACCAACTACTTTTAATCTGCTACAGCATTTCTCATTCTCCCTCTCCATTCCCTAATCATCAACCCCCTAAATAATCTTTGAACACATCACCTGCCCCTATTTCCAACCACCTAAATATCAATACTATTACCATGCTACATATAGATTTACATAATATGATCTTTGGAAGACCACTAACCCATAGCAATATCTAAGATTTTTTTTCACCCTCTTTCCAGCAAAGAACCAATCTCCACCACCTTGAGAGGGGTATCATTACTAGTGAGACAAAATTTTTTGGAAAAACAATTTGGTAGTAAATATCTTAGTAACAGGAAGTTCCACTTGTACATAGCATGTTAGGCGAACTATATATTATAGTTTGTCCTAAATGCTATCGAAACCAGATTCAAATGCAAATAGAAGGTAAAACGGAAACTAATAAGGATTTCAGAGATTGGGATTAAAATAAATGAAAATTTCACAAATATTTTAAGTAATAAAATCAAATCCTTTCCTATGTTAGAAAATTACCATGAAAGGTGGAATTTCCACTTTCCTCATAATAAGCAGACTTGTCACTGAACTTACCTCTACAGCTTCATCTCCCATTTCTTGAGGGGCATCTGTATCTGGTTCAATCACACCTTCATTGTCAATTTCTGCCAGTTGACAAAATGACATAAATTAAAACTTGTGATGAGCACTGTAATAGCCACTAGCCAAATGAGGCTACTATTTTAAATGTAGCTTAGTGCAACTGATGAACGGAATTTGCTATTTTACTTTAATTAGCATAAATTTACTGATGACATATTTAAAAAAAAATTCCAGTTTCCAGTCTCCAGATGTACCTCGGTCCTGCAGTATGAATGCTGGCAGGGACACAGTTACTAGTATTACACATCAACAACTGAGTCACTGATATAATTTAATTCAAGCAATTTTTTTTCTATCTACTGATGGAACGATGCTTTAAAATAAATATTTTATGTAGATTGTAAAATGAGATATTTTCATCTAAACAAAAGTGAAATATTAATTTTAATCAGTTAATTGTTTAAAAGAATTTAGTACAAAGCTCTGAATTTAAAACAAAGAACAACTATAGAAGCACTATCAAGTTCCAAGGTAACAAAACAAAACAGCAAAGGACAGACACTGAAAAGAGCGACGTTGCCAGTTTCAGGATGAATGGCAATGGGGATCTGCTGCAGAAGTAGCAAACAGAAAAACAAGTAAGACAATCATTAATTTGGACAAATTAGATACTGACATATTTTACGAAAATTCATTAATAAATTTGATAGGCTTTTAGCAGCCAAAAATAATTAAAATTAGCTATCTAAAATTAGAATTAAATATCCAACCAAAAACACCTCAAGCATTTTTAACAGAAACTGCACTTGTCACTTTGTCTACCAATGAAACCGTCTGCTTTGTGCACGCATTTAAAAATATTTTAGATAGAGAACTGATAAAGTTAGGAAAATTGTACAAAATGATTAGGATCAAGGGCAACGAATGTATAAGGGTGCTTTACTCAATTGATGTATGTATGGACTGTGATAAGAGTTGTATGAGCCCCAATAAAATGTTTTATTAAAAAAGAAAAGAAAATTAGGATCTAAAGAGGTATTTTACAAAAAAGAAAAAGCTCTCAAACAACTGTCCATAAAAAGCAGATTACCTAATAATTTCAAAAATTGGATGATTTCATTTTAATATAAATTTCATTGTATTAAGAGATTGTCCAGTACATATTAGGATTATATTGGCTGGCCTCAAAGGTTTTCCAAATTTACAGAGATAACTTGTGGCCTTAAAATTCATGGACTCGATATTTTTAACTCATTACCTCTGTCAAAGACTTTTACATAAATGTGAAAAAGTTCGTTTCTATTACTCCAATTGTGTTGGGTAAACAACAAAAAAGGTCATAGCCTTACTAAAAAAGTTTGCATTTAAAACAACTTTACAACATCAGACTAATATATCCCTCAACTTTTCATTTCACTGTTGAATATGATTTGATGCGCACCGTGACCAGACTCTGAAAAGTGTCATGAATACAACTGTTGGAAATCATTCACTAGAAATGTGTACATTACAAGTCACTGCCAATGTATGAAACTTCCGAAAATTCCTAATTGTATTTCTCTCCTAAAGAGCTGTACTAAACTTGACAGCAGCATTAACTCAAATTCAAGGGGAGAAAAGATTATGCCCCATAATAAAGGATAAAAAAGGGCACATTTTCTCATCAATAGCACACTACACTTAATTAAGCTCAACTTGAAACTGCAAGAAAAAGTTTTTTACTTATAACTAAACAGGTACAAAGAAGGCCAGGTGGCTTGAGTGTTTAGCAGCCTTATAAGAGAAATATGAGACTGTCATGGTAAAAATCAAGTCTATATAGGGTAACTATAGTTAAGAATTGACTTGAAGGCAGTGATCTTGCTGTTGGCTTTTGGTAAATAGGCATAAAAATTCACATTGAAAATCAAGCTTTCCAAAAATAAATAATCAAGCTTTTCATAATACACTTGGCTAACTAAGAGGTTGGAGGTTTGAATCCACCCAGAGGCACAGCTCAGAAGAAAAAAGTCTGGTGTCCTAATACCAGAAAATAAGTCATTGAACTCTGTGGAGTAAAGTTCTATCCTGACACATGAAAGAAAGGTTGCCAAGAGTTGGCATGTGACTTGATGGCAACTGGTCTTATATAAAAGGGCTTCAAAAGTCCATGGAAAAATGTAATGAAAAGATAAAGGGATCTTTCCAGACTTTTTGAAGCCTTCTTGTATGCATAAAGTACAACTCCCCCCATATTTCATTATTTTAAATTATTTTATCTAAAACAATAAACTTCGGATATACTGGTTTAAGTTAAAATATATGAATAAAATTAGTTTCACCTGTCCCTTTTCATTTTTAAACGTGGCTCTGAGGACACTTAGATCTCCTGTATGGCGCACACATCCTCTTTTGTTAGATGGAGCCCTTCAGCCCCAAACCAACACGGAAACCTATCAGAAGACCATCTCCGTACCTAAGTCACTCTCCTCACTCGATGGTTCATCTGCCTTTATGTTTTCCTCTGTCTTCGTATTATCTGTTTTTTCTTCCTAGAAAAGGAAAGGCAAATAATGGTATCAGCATTAACCCTACAACCACCACTTGTCTGTCAGCCTGGGGGGGCTTGTGCGATGCTGGAAGCTATGTCACTGCTACTTGAAATGCCAGCAGGGTCACCCAAAGTGAACTCGCTTCAGCAGTGCCTCCAGCTGAGAACAGACTACGGAGGAGGAGCCGGCTGTCTGCTTCGGAGGTGTTAGCCACCGGCCACCTCATACATAGGACTGAACCACTCAACCATAGACACCAATTAGGGAGTCCTGGTGGGGCAGTGTGGGGCTGCTAACTCCAAGGTTAAGTGCAGCCGCTCCTTGGGAGAACAACAGGGCTATCTGCTCTCATAGTTATTAAAAAAGCATTGTTCCCATGCTTATTCTTGGAAACCCAGAGGCAGATGAGTCAGAATAGACTTGATGGCATTAAGTTTGTTTCGGTTTTTGATATACACCAATTTATACAAATCCATGTATGTTTGGATACACGCCTCACTTGTTAATGCTCCCTATCTTTCATTCTTAGAAGAACTTGCAAACAAGGGACAATGAAACCAATAATATACAAGGAATAAAAACTGGAAAAGAGTACATGATGCCAAGCATATTTCCTTCCCATCCTTACTAGCAACCAGCATGGTTTTTGGTGTACCTTATTCTAGATATTCTCGTTGTATATCAGACAACTCTGGACTTTGCCTTTCCCACATAACAAAGCTCCACCTTGAATAATATGCCATTATCTATCAGCTCATGTCTCTCTCTTCATTCAACTGTGTGAGTCCATCACTCTTTCTGTAGAAGTTATTTAGCTTGCTTCCCCCTAGGTTCTTAAAATTGGAATCAAAACCCTCCTTATTAAGTATTTGTGAATCTCTGTGTGCAAAGTGCACTTTATCCTATGCCAAGAATATCACCAATCATAACTCAACAATTAGCAGAGATACAAATAGAATTTTGCTTTCATATAGGTTTATTTTATGGTATAGTATTTTAACTCTGGTTCACAAATGACCAAACTCGGATAAATGGCTCACCTAAAAAGAAACCAATTTGTTAGGCGTTTGTTTAAATTTTCTCATTTCAGTGTTTTATAGATATAACTTAAATTTCCTTATAAAAATAAACGAACCATGTTTAATAAAATAGTAAAACTTCAATTTGAGAGGTAATTACAAATGCTGAGGGCGGGGCTTGGTTATGAAGATGAAAAGGGAGATAGGAGAATTCTGAAGGGTGTATTTGGGAAAGTGCATTTTCACCTCATCCCTAAGTTTGAGCTACTGGCAAAGGATCTTACATAAAATTCTTGGACAAATAGCTAAGCTATCCCTCAGATGGTTGAGTAAGAAATATGAATTACTGATTTGGATTACTTGTCCATTTTACTTAGCAAATATTGATAAGGTTCTCCGAATGGATTAGACACTGTACTAGGTGCTTCAGTCACCATGATGCAAATGACAGCAGCACAACCAAAACATAGTAAGCAGCCAACACAATGTTGGGTTCAGAATCAGATGTTACAGATTTGATCTTAAAGAGAATCTGTACAAAGATCATTATTTCCAATTGGACTTGGGAAAAATGAGGTGTGTTAACTGTAGAACAATAGTTACAATACAGCCGTTAAGAAACATATGGTCCTAGTCCTTTATCATTAAATACACAGACAAAATTCAAAACCTACCTTGATGTTTTCTTCTGATTTGGCTTTATGAGTAGCAGGTGGTATCTTACCACCCATGCTTGAGAAGATGAGAAAAAACATTATTTGTTTAGAAAACTTTAATCAATTAAATCAATCAACATGTTACACCTAAAAAAGAAGGAAAAAAGAAAGTTAGACAATCAGATGCTTACCTTTTCCAAAGCTTAGGATTAAATGCTCAATTAACTTGCATGCTTTGGTATCATGGCTAAGTGGGTTTTTTTTAATTTAAAATTTTATTCATCTTCAGCATATTGCTTAAGTAAAGCATAACTTATTTCCTGCCCCAATGAACTTAACATAATCATGAATGTTTCTATTCCAAGTCTAGTGGGGAAAGGTAAAAAGCCGAGAAGCCTGCGGTGAACAACAGAATTCATTTGTTGGGAGTTTAAAACTCAGTAAGTATATTCAGTTCCAACTTTGAAATGTGACCTTTAGCATTAATAAACACACAAAATCCCTAAGCCAGTTGCTGTTGAGTCAATTCCAATTCAGTCACTCAATTTAGGTCAGAGGTTTTCAATAACCGGTTTTGCAGAAATAGATCCATGGTGGTGCCAGCTAGATTCATACTGCCAAGTCTTCTGTTAGAAGCCTACTGTAAATCACTTGTACCATCTAGCTTGGTTAAACCCAAAGAGGCAGCTTACCAAGCAACAGTGGAACAATAAAAAATGTTAATTGTTTTAAATTGCAATTCTTAAATTCACATGTCCCACACTAGACTGTCCTGGTCTCCTCATGGCTTTGCAAAACCTCCTTTCCTTACCACCCTAAGGCAACACTATCAATTACACACAAATAACTTAATAACAAAAAAGCAGACTAGGAAGTGTTAAGATAGTCCACTCCATGCAGATTCCCATGCAGGCTCCAAGTACCAGTCCAGTGACTGAAATGTACAGTGGATCTACGGAAATACTACATCCGTCAAAACTGGAGGTCAGAAGGTATCATTAAAAGTTACCTTGGCCGATTCCCTTTGGCTGCTGCATCCTCACAACGATGGGCAGCGGAGGAAGGAAGCCCTAGCTCGAGCTAGCTAATAAACTCCTTCTGCCGCTTTTGCATCTCAACTGGTCGTGATTATTGCATGTACCCAGGGTAATCTCGGGGACTCGTCCAGGATTGGGGATTGAGAGCACGGGCCCTTCCACGGGTGCACGGACCGACCTTGAGGTAGGTTTTTTCTTTTCTTTCCTAAAATTCTGTCCGGACACGTCTACGGGTGGCACCGTTAATTGGGACCATAATAAGACTGATGCTGAAGCGCCAGAGTGGTCACTGGCCGGGTTCAGAGTGGGAGACGCCTCCTGTTCCCCTGGTGAGTTCTGGTTAGAGTCCGGACCTTATCATGATTCAGCACTTTTTGCCGGAAGCCATGTGGAGACCCCCAGCATTCTTGAGATGATTTCCCCTTCACTGACTTGGCTTTTGCCCTACTTTGGGTCTCATTTCGTCTCTTTTGTGAGATGGTGGGAGATTTTTGGATTGTTGGTGCACATAGTATAATGTTGGCGCTGTGAGCTTTGGCAGCTCTGGGGAGGTATGTTTTCTTGATGTGCACTGAACATTTAATTAAACTTCTCTTCATACAAGAAAAAAAGTTACCTTAACACAAAGTCCATTACTTAATAAACATTAACTTGAAAAGCGACCTAGATAAAAACACCCAGGTGTCATTCTTTGAAAACCAAGTTATCATATACACCTTCATTTTAGCTGGTTGGAATTTCTGAACATGGGTATGTGTAGAGTGAACTGAAATGAACATCAGTTTCCAGAGTTCTTTAACCAATTTCACATCTTCATCAGTGCACAGGTCCAGTAATCCCATACCTTGGTCATCCGTGAGCTACTGTGCATCTTTTAAACGTATGGCCACTCTGGTAGGGTGGAGTGCCACCACAGTTGAAGTTGCGTTCCTCTCCACATAACTCCTGTTAGGTGCCCTGGCGTGGGTTCCGACGCACGAGATAACATGTATGAGAGCGCCCAACACTGCCTCTCCTGCACCACCCTCACAACAGCCCTTGTGCTTGAGCCCATTGCCAGTCACTGGGTTACTCCATCCCATTGAGGGCCTTCCTCTCTTTCACTAAGAACTAGTCTCTCCTAACATGTCCAAAGAACATACGACTGAAGTCCTGCCATCCTTGTCTCTAAAGGGCATTCTGGCTGTACTTCTATGAGGTCTGCTGTTCCTTTGGCAGTCTGTGGGACTTTCAATATTCTTTACAAGCACAGCGATTAGAATGCATGGACTCTTCTTTGGTCTTCCCTATTGAATGTCCAACTTTGACATGCATACGAAGCTGCTGAAAATTGCCTGGCTTGGGTCAGGTGTCCTCAAAGTAACACCCTTGCTTTTCAACACTTTAAAAGAGGTCTTCTGCAGCAAACTTACCCAGTGAAATGAATAATTTAATATTTGAATGCTGTTTCCATGAGCACTGATTTTGGGTCCAAGAAGAAATTCTTGACAATTTTTATCTTTTCTTCGCTTACCATGTATGTTACCTATTGACCCATCTGTTTATGTATAACCAAACACCTTATGAAACTTGGCAATTTACTTTGGAGGTTTAGGGTCATGGTTTCATGGGACATCCCAGTTAACTGGCTTAATAGCAGTTATTACTTCTGTTCTACCTCCTAGTTCAATGCATAGGGCCTGCGATCTTACAAGACTGCAACTGGCCAGCTAATTTGTGGCTAATTGCCTTCATGAAAAACTGTCTCCTTTCCCATGAGACCAGAAGAACTGGATAGTGACTGAATGTATCATTACTGCACATTTGGGCACAGATTCTACAGGAGAATCCAGATTAAAAAGGGGTGAATGCAAAACAAAATTCAAATTCTCACAAACTCTAGGCTTTGTGGAGCAACAAAAGCTGGACAAGCCCCTCAAATCATTGCCCTGAGCTCTTTACACTTTTAAGAATTTAATTAGGTTCAAATTGACAACAGCAAACAGCAACAAATGAGTTTAAACTTACTACAGCAACTTGAAAGATTACATAATAACCATAGGAGGTAGTGAGTTTATATCAACAAAGGAGGAATAATTCAAAACAGCAGTAAGTATGGCTGCACAATTCAAAGAATGTAATATATGTCATTACACTGTACATGTGAAAACGGTATTGGTGTTTTGATGGGTATATTCTCAACAAAATTTAATTTTTCTTTGTTTAATGTAAGTTTATATGCTCTAAAACATTTACACTTGCAATTCAGCAAACAATGAAACAGTAAGAACACTGCTACCACAAAAGTTGTTGAGGTTCTTTTCTAAAGAAAAGTTAGTTTTCAATATGATTGAATTGTTTGATATGTGAGGTACATAGCAATAAAACTATTAAAAAAGAAAATCTATTTTTTTGTCAAAGTGACCTCTTTGATTTCTAAAACTGTGAGGAGGTTGTTTTGCAGCACATCTGTCCAATATAGCACATGGTTTGATTTCCTAACTGGTTCTTCCATGGGCATTGATTGTTGGTCCAAGCAGAACAAAATCCTTGACAATAGGAAAGAAAAACTGTTTTAAAAGGGCATAGTAATAAAATGCTTGTTCTTTGCAGTTAATTTTTAATGAAGTCTGAGAGCTTCTTATGCCATTTTCCCCAAGTCTCAAAATACACTACCTTAAAATGTATTTAAGGTGATATTCAAACATAATGACAAGTCTAATGCCAAAACTTTAGGAAAGATATTTCTGTCAAAAACCTAAGAGGAGAGCCGCGGCAGAGGGGGCAAGGTAAGTGGCGGGAGCCCACATCCCAGAGCAAGCCCCAAGCCCGGGCTGCAGAGGGCACCGGCATTCTCAGGGGAGGCAAGAGGGAAGCAAAAGGTTTATTTATAAAAGAGGACCTGATGCAGAGGGCTTAAGTGGAGAGCAAATGCCTTGAGAGTGATTAGTGCAAAGAATGTGCGGATGTGCTTTATACAATTGATGTATGTATATGTGTGGATTGAGAAAGAGTTGTATGAGCCCCTAATAAAATGTAAAAAAATAAAATAAAAATAATAAAATGATTAGGGCAAATAATGTACAGATGTGCCTTATACAATTGATGTATGTATATGTATGGATTGTGATAAGAGTTGTATGAGCCCCTAATAAAATGCTTAATAAATAAATAAATAAATAGGAAAGAAAAAAAAGGTTTATTTATGCCTCAGGGAGCAGGGAAGGGGGGCCAGGCCTGGGGAGGCAGGGGCATGGCTTGCACGGTCCCTGGATGTCAGCAGAGGGCGGAGTCCATGGCGTTGATGCAGGTGTCCCACTGCCAGTGGTGCTACCTGTGCGACTTGCCCATGATACCCTGGGTCACGGTGTGGGACTTCAGCAGGGCCATGTGTCACGGGTGCGTTAATTTCAAGGGTGTGGACAGCATCAGCTGCATGCCAGCTCATGCGCAGCCACGTGTTCTCCTAGGGCTGCCCGTTTAGCCCCCCAATCCCTAAGCACCCATCCACCAAGGACCTGGCAGTAGGGGCCTCGGCAGCTCTAGCATCTCAGGGCCCAGGCAACTGTGACAGAGCCACTTTGTCAGGTCGCTTCCCACTGCCCTCATCTGCTGTGGAGAACACTCTGGGGTCCCTCCTGGCCAACAGCTTGGACCAAGAGGCCATGGCCAAGGGGTTGCAATGGGCTCTGCTTGGTTCGAGGCGTTTGGTGCCTCCCGGGCTACTGGCAGCAGCAGTGTCCATCCTGGGAAGTGGAGGTCTGACGCTGGCCCTGGCTGGAATCCCACTCGCCCGCCCATCCTTTTGAGCAGCAGCAGCAGCAGCAGCAGCAGCAAAGGAATGCAGACTGTGGCTGAACTGAAGGAGGCCATGCTGGGTCGAGCAGAGGAATGGCACAGACGCCCCCAAACGGAGCGAGAACAGCTGCTGGCATTGTCTGCCTGCGCCCCCTTCAACATCCGCTTCAAGAAGGATCAAAGGCTGGTCGGCTGAGTGTTCGCCTTCTATGCTGCTGCCCGACCTCCAGGATCCGAGTTTGAGCTGAAACTCTTTCCCAAATGTGTGTGTGGATCGGGCAATGTCGGCATGGGAGTCCTAGCAGTGGCGCAACAGATGTTCCATGATATGCTACGGGAGCCAGGCAAGGCCCTAGCCTCTGGCTTCAAGTACCTGGAATTTGAGCATAGGCAGGGCTCTGGCACCAGCTAGGCTAGCTGCTCACTGATGGGTCAGCACCAGCCAAGGCCCAGCTCCAGCAGTACCCAGAGCCGGCCGCTGCAGCCCTGGGTGGGTCATTCCCTGGGCCTCATCCGGGGACCCCGTGCCTACACTCGTCGCCACAAGGCCTCTGAGGGTGAGGCAGCTGGGAAGCTGACCACCGAGCATAAGCAGCAGCGGCACTGGGGTGGCTCCTGGTGGTCCACACTCTGAGGAGACTCCAGGTGTACCCTCACCCATTGCTGCTCCGAACAATGTGGCCAAGGTCACATACCCAAGGACCCTAGTAGAGGTGGGGGTCCTGGGCGGGTTCCAGTGCCAGCTGTTCATCAAGACGCAGGGAACAGCAGCCCTAGTAGTGACAAGAGCTCGCTCGTGGGTTCTACTGTCCCCTGGGCCTTCATGTGGGGCGAGATTACCACCATCCTCACTGGAGACATTAAGATCAATAAAGAGCGGGACCCCTAGAGCACGACAGCCACCATGCTACTGCTCCCTCACCACCCACCGCTGCTGTGGATAAATTATTCCCCCCCCCCCCAACGCCCAGTGCCACCCCACTCATGTATATTTCCTCTTCCTAAGCCCAGTGGGTCCCTTTGGGTAGATGCATTGGAAGCGGGGACAGAAAGCTTATAGCTTCTGCCAAGGGCGTGCTTGGGGGTCCCCTCAGATTTCCCTCCTCCTGTCCTTGGCCTGGCTACTTTCTGCTGCTTTTGTAGTCGGAAGAAGTTGCCTCTTCCCTGAAAGGGGCAACCCCCCCCAAATAAACAAAGCACAGCATTTTATTGCCCCCAACCATGCTTCACCCCCTTTTCCACCTTCAATGAACCTATACCTAAGAGGTTTGTTTTTTTTTTAATTGGGGGCTCTTACAGCTCTTAAAACATTCCGTGCATCAATTGTATCAATAATTGGTACACTATACATATGTTGCCATTATCATTTTCTAAACACTCTGTTTGAGCCCTTGGTATCAGCTCCTTTTTTCCCTCCCTCTCCCCAAGAGATTTTTTGTTTTTTAAACTTTTTATGGCAGCAATTGTTACAATACTGCTTGATGTGACTGAACTATGAAATGATATATTTATATTAGTTCCCAATACAACGGTTTTAGAAAAACAAAAGCCCGTGAGGCAGAATTAAACTTCAGAAATAAGCAGATGACCCCAAATTAAGAGAAATTCTAGCCAGCAATTTTCAAAGTCATCAAGGTCTTGAATGGTCAGGAAAAGACTGAAGTACTATTTCAGAATAAAGGGACCTAGGAGACAGGGCAACCAAATGCAACCTGTAATTCAGGACTCCACAGTATTAAAGCATCAATGAATTTCCAGTGTTTCTTCCTTCCATTGGAGAGTATACACTGTAAAATAGTGTATACACTGTAAAATATTCACTGGTGTTCAGAAAAAAGCTTTTTACACAAATAATGTATATGGCATGAGTTTTATCATTATATTTTGGTAAACAAGTACAATTGCTACCTCATTCACTACTTAGGCCAGCTATGTGTTGTGTGTGCGCTTGTGTGGGGTGCTCAGATTTAGTAATGCTGGCAAACTTCCTATCCAACACTTGAAAATAATTCTTGGCACTACACTTCGGTAAGTACAAGAGGACTTATTCATAAGCTACGTGCAGATTACTCACATTCCAAACTCTACTAGTTACTAGAAGGCAGCACCAGTTTATAGGCAATAAAATTTCCATCAATGCTCCCAAGATTTAGAAGGTAGTTTCCTGCGCCAAATTGGAAAACTGCAATTTAGGGTGTGCCAATGATGTTTCCTGGTTCTAGGAGGGGGAAGGAGGGGCTTAGAAAAGTTCGCAGAAAAATTGCACTATCTTTTAATTCCATTCCCCCCCCCCACCAACTTTCTGAAGTCCCTCACACGATTAAGGGACCACAAAAGACCTTTCATAATTTTCTCAGTATAGCACTTATCTACTTTGTGCTAGGGTTATTTACACTACATGATAAAGGGAACAAACCAGAAAGAAAATTAGACTCACCAATGAGAACCGTTCAAAGAAGATACATGGTAACTTTGGGTGGGAAGCACAGTATCTTACATACTATTTCCCTCCACTTGGTAACCATAATCACTTCAGCCTAAGTCAAAACATTGTTCTCAGACAGTCCCCTTCTGGCTCTCTGGAGGCAATGCTCCTTTTTGATGATGGATGTCTTCCTTGGTTGCACATTGGCTTTAACTAGAATCTTAGCAACAATTTATTAATTATCAGTCCTGAATTTGTGTCCCCCCCCCCAAAAAAAAAAGGAGAAGGCTAATCATCCTATTGACAATGGCTGGTCACGTAATTCTAAATTAAAAAATCCAGAATCTGGGAACATTTAGGTTTACTATCAGCAATCTGCAGACTTTTCTCCTTAAGAAACAGAGTTTATAAAACAGAATAGACGATTTAGGAGCTCTGGTGGCATCGTGGACTGGACTGCTACCAATTGCAAGGCTGGTAGTTCAAACCCACCAGCCCCATGAAGGCCCTATATGAAATTTTTTGAAGCTATAAATTCTAATGGGAAGAGACAGCTTATCTTTCGTGGAGTCCTAGAAACATCATAGGCTTAAGAGTTGGACTGCTAACTGTAAGGTCAGAGGTTCAAACCCACCAGCTGATGTGCAGGAGAAAGATGGGTGGTCCCCTAATGATGCACAAAGTCCCAGAAACCCTCTCTCTACTGAATGGCTATGAGTCTGAATCAACTCCAAGGCAGTGGGTACAAGTTGGGATGGATTTGGTGACAGTGGGTTTGGTTTGGAACCCTGTCAAAGACATAAAGCTTGCAACATGGAGGAGTGGAGGTAGCAGTAAGTGGGTTAGAATAAGGGCAGTCTAGTCCTGTCTCTCACGATACTAATCAATTTTAAAATGGTCTCAGAATTCTAAGCCATAGTGGCAAACATCCTGCAGTAGCTGGAAATGGGCGGCAAAGAAAAAACAGAAAACCTTATGGAAAGAAATGATCGTACCGCTCTTGCTTAGAAGGAGCTTACTGAAATATCTGAATAGTTGGCAACCCGTCTCATCTTCTGCTAGAACACTACCACTACAATAAAGATCCGTGTTATCTATCCCTGGGCACAGTTAGTAAGCCCTTTCTTAAAAAATTCCCCAGTCATAGGAGAGATTTGTAGAATCAGGTCCTGGAGGAAAGTTCCAGCCCACTCCCTCTCCCTCTGAGTGTCTTATCTCTAGCGCGGCAACCCTATAGGGCAGGATAGAACTGCCCCTTGTGGGTTTCCAAAACGCTACAGGAGTGTAAACCCGCCTCTTTCTCCTGGGGATCTCTAGGACACAATAAGAGACCGGATAAAATCCTCTCTGTATTCATTTCCTATCCCCAAAGTAGAATGACTGTAACTCCTGTTTCCCAGCCCCTGGCACAGCGCCTGGTCAATTAATTCTGGGCACGTAAGAAGCCACGTAAGAACACAAATCGATCCTAGAGGCATGCCGGCCCTTGAAAATCCATTTTCGCTTAATCTTGGCGGATTTGAAGCACTAGCATTGCCACCAACGGTGACAGAACAACGGCGGCCAAGGCAATCCTACGCAGCTAGGTCAGTGTAGATTTAAGAATAATTCAAAGGGGGTGCTTTGATTACGGTCACTTACAAGCGTTTTAAATAAAACTATTTAAAGGTAAGGGCCAAAGAAGAGGTCCTGTGCGTCAAGGCGATCCAAGGTGGGCACCCCCAATTGAAAAAACACAACTCACTCCGCGCTCGAGCCAAGTCCCTCACGCCCGCCTTTACAACCGTTAGCCTCGGTATTTTGCCCAAGGCAAACTTCGAGCGACCGAAGGGGCGGGGGCCCAGCTCCGTGCCCGGATTAGCCAAGGCTCCCGACCCTCCATTATCCCCACGAAGTCGCCTCCCTTTGCTGGCCAGAGAGTGGGCCTCAGAGTTGGGCCCGTGGCTGCCACCCGCGCGGCTGCGGCCGCGACCCCGCTCGTGCAGGCCCCACGTTGGCCGCCGCCCAGCTCCGCCTCCGGGCGGCCTTCCTCTTCCCGTCCCCAGGCCCGGGTCTCACCTCTCCACCCACTCCCTCAGGAAGCGCATCTCCTCGGTGTGCAGAACGCTTGGGTCCTGCTTACACATTTTCACGAAGGCCCGCAGCTCGCTCACTTTGCGGGGGTCCATGGTCGGCAGGCGGAGGGGAGCGGAGGGCGCGGCTCAGGAGGCTGTGGCCTGATTCCAGGTCCGGGAGCTGGATCA
This sequence comes from Tenrec ecaudatus, assembly GCF_050624435.1. Taxonomy (NCBI): domain Eukaryota; kingdom Metazoa; phylum Chordata; class Mammalia; order Afrosoricida; family Tenrecidae; genus Tenrec; species Tenrec ecaudatus. The sequence continues at coordinate 10,828,811 of NC_134535.1, forward strand.
GCGTGACCGCGCAGAAGGGGGCGGTTGCCGCGAGCTTGGACGGACTGGAACCGCCCCGGACGCTGGCTCCGCCCACCCAATTGTCTCGTGACCCCGGGTCCTTGGCTCGCTCATTTCTACCCCCGCCACCTCTGCTCCTGCGCACTGCCTAGAACCTTCTAGAAGTGTGGCTGCCCGTGCTGTTGCCTGTCTCTCTGTGCACGTGCCAGTTCATTGGATGAGTCGACTCCCCCTATGCGGCCTCTTCGGAGGGATCAGTCTTTCCAAGGAGCCATTTAAAGCGCATCCTGTGAGTATGCGCATCAAGTGAAGCATGACGCCATGACGCGATTAGGGCCGTCCGGCCGAAGCGCCGGTCGCAGCGCTGGGCGTGACGTCAACACGCTGCGCCGGCGCAGGTGGAAAGCCCTGTGAGCAGCTCTGTCCGGAAGGGGCGGGGCGATCGCCCGGTTTCCTGGCGACGCGGCCTTGCGGGCGGCAGCTTCCCTAACCGTTTTCTTCTTTCCCTTCCTGAAGCGTGAGCGAGGGCATCATGCCTTGGCTACTCTCCACCCCCAAGCTGGTTCCCGCCGTAGCAAGTGCCCGCAGCCTCTCAGGTTAGACTCCCCACGGTGTCCCCTCGGAGCCTGGCTCTGAGCAGCCTGAGGCGCCCCAGACCCAGAGGGACCCACGTTGGTCTCAGTCGGACCTTTCTTTTGGGCCGCCCTTCCCAAACCCTCTGGGCTGAGAGCCCCGCGGACTTCTTCCCTGCTGCTCCCGGAGAAGGGTGGGCTCTGAGTTCCTCTGAAAAGCTGAAATGACTGTCGCGCGGAAGTCCCCCAATAGGGCTGTCTTCCAAGTTCCTCGGACTTTATAAAGTTATGTCACGTTTCACCTTTCCTTAAATGGCCAAGCCTCTCACCTCAAGTTAACTCATGTCTGCTAGGTCGAGCTGAGATGCTGTTTTCAAAGAGCTGATTTGAGTGCTGGCTCCAGACTATACGGGAGGTCTGGTTAATAATGCAAATCCTTGAGCAATCTCTCTCAGGAGAGATTATGAAATTGAAAATGCTGGCGAGCCTTTTGGCTCTGAAAGCCCAGTGTGTAAAATAGGAGACTTCTACCTCGCCGCCCTCCCCCCCTTTTTTTTAAACAGAGTGCGCTGTTATGAATAATTAAACTGATGGGGATAGAGTTTAAGCAGTGAAAGTTCAATCATCAGCGGTGCAGGAGAATCTGCAATTGCATCAGATTTTAATTTGGGGGTGGGGTGGAATATCCATGAACAGTGCAGGGAACCAAGACCTGTTGCATCTGACAGCAAAGCCATGTCTAGGCCAGTCTTTCTACTCTTCTGTTGACATGTTTGAATTAATCGAAAATGGGGTAGTATTTACGTCTGGCTTTTATTATGGAAAAATAATTGTCCAGTGTACAGAGCTCGCTTGTCAGTTTTGGAAATAAAGCTACAGAAATCTCCCGAATCTTTGGCAATAGGTGAAAAGTTTTGTGTGCAGTTGATCAGTCATAGCGCCGGATCCGAGGTCACAACCTACCATGTTGAGCCAACCATCACACCACTGGGTCTTCACCTGGATTAGTAGAGAGCTTTCAGAACTTTTCTTTGAATGGGCCAGAAATCTTTTGAGTTAATAGTCATTGTGGATGTACTTCCACCTGCTGCGGGTGGCTTCCAGTCTCGCCAAGAAGCCAACCAATGAGTTACAGGATAGCAAATTGCTTTACTATTCGACCCAAGTAACATGAAAGTTCGGGAAGGGCAGCGAGAGGTTTATGAGACTATGTGATTCTTCTGGTTTTAGTTTTTTTTTTCTTTTACTGTGGTTTTATTACATTTTGGAATTGGAAATTCCACTGATTTGTCCTCAGAACTGTGGTGCCCTTAGTCACCTCTCCATTTAAAGCTTCTGGGTACAGAATATGGTGAAAGTTGTGTCTTCCTGAATGAAAAATGTTTCAACTAGCTAAAGTTTAACCTAGTGAGAGATATTTCATTAGTAAATTTATGCAGCTAACACCATGTAGTCATCTGAGAAATACTGCAAATGATAAAAGAAAATATAATAGAGAATACATTAATTTTAAACCCTGTGGATATAGTAGCTAATTCAATAAATATTGAACACCAAATACACATATTGAGCAATAAACAAAAGTTCCTACCCTCAGAGAAGACAGACAGCCCTCTGCATCAAATTAATTCCTACTCAGGCGTCCTATAGAATGGAGTAACACTACCTACCTCTTTGGGTTATAAGAGCAAATGGTGAATTCTAGCTGTTGACCGATGTTGGGTTAGCAGCCTGGGGCAGTACCCACTGTGCTACCAGGTTCGCAGAGAGAAGACAGACAAGTAGGCAAGCCATTGTAATTGTTCACTCACGCACTGCTGTTGAATTGATTCTGACTCATAGCGACAGGGTAGAACTGCCCCTATGAGTTTTCAAGACAGTAACCCTTTATGAGAGTAGAAAGCCCTGTCTTTCTCCCATGGAGCGACTGGTGGTTTCGAACTGCTGACTATGGTTAGCAGTCCAACGTGCCACCAGGGCTCTAGGTAGTCATTGTACTGTGATGTATTAAATTCAGTGGGTTGCCATGAGTTGGAGTAAATTCAGCCAGTTGGAATCAACAACTATAAATCCAGCAACAAGAGATTCAGTGTGGAGAAGGATGAAGTGATGGCAGGGGCAGGCAAGAGACATGGCATACTTAAAGGCTTAGTAGACTTGAAAGAAGGCTTTCATCAAGCCGAGTTGAGGAAAGGAGCCAGCCAGGCAGAGACCAAAATACAGAAGTCTGAACCAAAATGACAGTGCAATCCTTTCATGGGACTGGAGTAGTTTTCTGTGAAATAGGTGCCTGGGCTCATAAGAGGTGTTCCACCAGAAAAATGTCGTCAAATGAATACTGGCAATGGGACCTTTTACAGGGCCTGTATTACATTTGACTGTGGTTTCTCTGATGAGTCTTGAACTGGTATCACTTGTAACACAATTTGGAAAAAGCTAGGCTCAAACATTAGCTGCGATAAGAAACCAAGATGGGGAGAGAGCTGGTGGCTGACTCACGGAGGGCATTCTCTGTTAGGGTAAGGCAAAAAATGGGCTTTTTCCTTCAAGACTGTGGGACACCTTAGAAGAATTTTAAGCTAGTGAGTAAAGTAGTCAAATGTGATAGTTACCATTGTTAAAGTAGAGAAGTGGACTGAGGGTCATGTCATTGCATTTCAAATTTCCAAAGGCACTGATGTTCGATTTTGGAAAATTGCTTTCTTAAACATTTTTTAATATACCAATGGTGACATAAACTATTAAATCTGTTTCATATAAGCATTAAAAAAGATTCCTCTTTATGTTGGTTTTACTTTCCAAACCTAAACGCCCACCATTGAGTGGATTTTGGCATACTGTGACCCTAAGTTTTAAGAGCTAATTGTCCCCAGCTGCTCTTCTGGAATAAATGGCCTTTACTCTTCACTCACCAAAGAACCAACCAAACGTACTTAACTATAGCAATCATTTGAAAGTATTAGACCACTATTTCCCCCAAGTGGGCAATCCCACCCCCTGGGCAGTGCTGGGATGATCGGGGTGGGGTGGGGTGGCAGCAAATGCACTTTATCCTGGATTATGGGCTGTAGTACAAACATTTTTAATTGCCAGGGAGATGCTGAGTAATTTTTCTTTCCCCCAAAGGGTGGTAGGCCAAATAAGTTTGGGAACCTATGTACTAGACATTATCATCTTTTCTGGCTTCCAAATTGGTTTCATTGCCAAAGGTGATTGAGCTTCTATGCTGTTAGATTATTCACTGGCATCTTTCAATGGTGTTACCATTTACAGCAATTTCATTTTTAAGAGATAAAGGATTAAAATAATACAACCAATAGTTTTTTGGGATTTTTTTTGCTTAAAGGGAAAGCTACAGTCTCTAGGGACATACATGTAAGTCATTGTCTCACTCTCTGCTATCAAATCAATTTTGACTCATAGCAACCCTGTGGGTAGAGCTGCCTGTTGGTTTCCAAGAATGTAACTCTTTACGGGAATAGAAAGCCTTGTCTTTGCTGAAGAGCATCAAATAGCAGACCAACTCATAACCCATTATGCCAATAGGGCCCTGTAAGTTGTAAGAAATGCTTTTCATTGTAAGAATTTCTTATATGAAGGGTGCCCAACGCTTAACACCTGCGGGTCCGTTTCAGGTAATGGCAGCTCCATTTTTTCCAATTGCGTAGGCCCCAAACTTTGACATCCTTGACTCATACCAACAACTGAATCCTGTCAGCAAAACCTATTAGCTCTACCTTTAAAAGATGTTTTAGACTGATCACTCTTCATCACCTAAGACCAAACTACCACAATCTCTTACCTGGGTTATGACACTAGCCTGATCCCTGCTTCTTGAATCTATTTGCACCAAGATCAGCCAGAATGGTCCTGTTTAAATTTTGTCAGATTATAATACACCTTTGCTCAAAAATGCCAGTGACTTCCTATCCTATTTACAGAAGTCAAAGTTTTAACAACCAACATTCATACTGTGATCTAGCAGTCCTTGATAATCCTGCCTCCTGCATAATTAGCTCTCTGACCTCATCTTTTTGCTCCCTTAATCTGCTGCTCTGGTCACTGGCCTCTTCAATGCTCCTCACAGCTAGCCTAGGGACACTGTACTTGCTAGTTCTCTTGGAATTCTTTCCCACCGGATTTCTACAACCTCACTTTCCTTAGATTGTTACTCAAATGTAGTCATCACTTGCAGTGGCTATCTTAGGCTAAATTTTCATTCTCCCACCCCAAAACACATCTCTGCATCCTGCTTTGCTTTTTTCTTTAGCACTTAGGGCATATAGGCTATATATTACTTAATAATTATGTGTATTTCTGAGTTCTAAACTCTGGGTGTGCTAAGACCTTTGCAGACTTGTTCATGATTATATCAACAGGAACACTGGCAAATAGGTGCTCTGTGTGTTGGTTGAGTAGAAGAATGAATAAAAATAAAAGGTCTTGAAGCAATAGACCTTGAAAATAAAATTAATAGGCAACAAAGGCAATTTTGTTGAAATCAAAGTAATTTAGGAAAAACAGTATATGTAAACATTTAGTGTAAACCACTTACTCAGTATCTGATTTATATGGAATTCATCAATTTTTCTCTCCCAAATTAGATCCTAAACTAGAATAGCTTAAGGTAATATCTTAAGGGATGTATTTGTAGCTCTTGTATACATAAACTAAACCAAACCCAATACCCTTGATTTTCATAGTGAACCTATGTAATAAGGTGTCTGAAACTAAACATTTACTGGAACAGATAGCCTCCTATTTCTTTCCTAGAGTGGCTGGTGGGTTTGAACTGCTGACTTTTCAGTTAGTGTACCAATGCTTACTTGACAGTACCCACTAAGGGTCCTTCCTGTGTTTAAAACCCAAACAAAAATAGTTTTCTATCTGGAGTGAGTCACTCACTGATGGCTTACCATATATGATATAGCTATACTACTCTAAGAAATCCACGTTTAAAAAAAAAAAGAAAGAAATCCACGTTAAATCTGTCTTTGTTTTTATTTAAAAATGGCATTCGTACATATTTCAGTTTTTATAGTGCTTTAAGTTATGTCAAGTGATCCTGGAAAAAAAATCGTACAATAGATAACTATAATCTGAACCTTGGCACATTTTACCTCCTAATCCTATGAATAGTTTATGTATTTGTCAAAGTATTTCATTGGTTAAAAGAAACAAAAAACAAACTAAATTCATTGCCATTGAGTCCATTCCAACTGCTAGTGACCCTCTAGGGTAGAATCTATAGCATAGAGTAGAATCTCTCCTTTGGGTTTCCTAGACTGTAAATCTTTATAGGAGTAGACAGCTGGATTCGAACTACTGACCTTACAGTTAGCCCAATTTGTAACCCACCATTATGCCACCAGAGCTCCGTAAAAGAATTAGGCGAGTCTTAAACTCTACAAAAGAAAATTTCTATGATAGTAAAATATTTAGCTTAAAACTTAAGAGAATAAAAGGAGTCTTTGTTGTTCTCCAAATTTCTAACGTCACCATCCCCACAGTCTCTTCTTTTTCTGAAATACCTAGTCAAAAAACTAATGTTCAGATGTCCACAATTCTGCTAGCAAAGTTACAAACAGGACCTTAATATACTACTAAATGTTATCTACAAAATGATCAAAACACACACATAGTCTTGTTCAAATGTAATGTGAACATAACGTGTCTGAAGAGTCCATTTAGCTCTTCCTCTTGGTTGATTTCTTCTTCTTCACTTCTTTATGCTTTTTTTTCCTTTTACCACCTTCTTGGAATCCTTCTGAGAAAATGGAGGGATCCCAGCTGCTAGTGACCCAAGGCCCACTTAGTTCATCATTGTCTACAAAAGTATACTGAGGTACATGTTTGGCCCTGTAAGGACTTGAGTAGTTGCCGAAGGACTCTCTTTTCCAGCCCCATCCTTCAGAAAAGCCCTCATCGTCGGCCAGCCCATTGATCAGGAAGGACCTCAAATCATCGTCCTCTTCAACCACTTCTCTTTCTTGCTCATTCTCAATTATTCTTTTTATATTGATATTTCTGCCATCAGTTGCTTGATCTGACCTTGTAAAATATAGGTAGTTGTCTATCCCTCTATCATCAAATTCCATGGAGGAGAATGAAGTAAGGCTCCCATGCCCCAGTGAACTGTATGATACGTAGCCTACATCATAAGAAGAAAATTTGCCCCCAAAAGCTGGATAGTCACTGAAGGTAGAGGAAAAGGACCCCACACCTCTGCTTCTGCTCCTCTGGGAGTATTCTGGACTCTTTAAAAGGTCCTCAAGCGAGTCTTCAAAAAACTCAAATGAAAATGGGTCCCTCTGACCAAAAAAATGATTAAAGACATCATCTGGCTTACGGATTCTGAAGTCATTCTCGCAAGGCTCATCAAAACAACTTCCACCATCATCGTTTAATCCTTCTTTGCCATATTTATCATAGGTGTCCCGTTTTTCATCATTTGATAACACCTCATATGCTTCAGCTACTTCTTTAAATCTTCTCTCTGCTTCTTCTTTATTTTCTGGGTTTTTATCAGGGTGCCATTTAAGTGCCACTTTGTGATAAGCCTTTTTAATGTCCTCTGGCGAAGCATATCTCTGTACTCCCAGAACTTTATAGTAGTCCACCATGTTTTAACATATTACTGGAAAGGGGTGCTGTGGGTAGGGAGGACTGGTTTCCTCCCAGCACAGGCCCTGTTGGTGGTGGCACTAGAGGCAGTGGCTACAACTAGTTGTTAAGGTTATCACCATGAGCCACTGCTAGGAGACATTAGGAACCTGATTATGTGGCAAGCAGGCTTAATACATATGTGTCAGTGAGGGCTCCATTATTGTGTCATTCTGGCCTTAGTTAGGGACTCAACCTTACAAATGAACCGAGTCCAGAGTCATACCAGACCATCTTAAAACACCCTCTTACTGTTTCCCCTATATTTCCCCAGCCATCTCAGACAATGTCTCATGAGACAGTGAGTGGACCATGTTGCTGATCCCCACAACATGCCCATTATATCCTGTGAGGTTATGGGGCCTTGGTAACTGACTCCCTTGTTTTGGTTTAGACAACTGAAAAATTTCTGAACTAAGTTATTAAGTGTAAGTGAGGAATTGGTGCAAAAACATCTTTAGACAGCTGGTACTGTTTCTTCCTGTTACGTATCTAAAGTTTAGTAAGAAATACAGTTAGAATGTTAGAAAGGAGGAAGTACTGGGTAAATTCAGTCCTGTGAGAAGCCTCTAAGTTAAACTTGGGAAATCAGGGAAGGATTCCTAGAGGAAGTAGCCGAATAAGTTTTTTGCATGCTAGTGGTGAGTCTTTGCTCAACTAAGGTGTATTACTACTGTAATAGCTGTAGTGAAATTCTTAAATCGCAGTTAATTTCACTTCAGTAAATGTTAATTAGCTTTTGCATAAAAAGGAATCCCGTTCATTCGGTGGGTAAAGCTGCTTGGTGCTTCACATCTCTGAACCCGTCTACAGCAGATGTGGCAGCCTGCTTCAGCAATCCTCGGAAACTCTCTGGGGCAAGTCTACTCTGCCCAATATAATTTCTATGAGTCAGAATTGACTAGATGGTGCTCATTTTTGGAACATTTGCCTGCCGTGGAAATAGTAGCAATAATATTGAACATTATTCAAGTACCTTTTTAGAGGGAGACATGGAACTAAGTGATTGCCTGCAGTTTTCTTTTAATTGTCCCAGCATTCCAGCAGAGTGACTTTTTTATGCTCAGAAGAAAAGAGCTTCTGAGACTAGAAGGGCTGCCACTGCTTCTGATTGGGCTCACAGTAGAAGGTCTGGACAGAGGAGAACCATGGAGAATGAAATTCAGAATCATATAACGTCCAGAGTTACTGACAGAAACTGGTGGACTCCCTGAGATGATGGCTCTTTTTGTTGTTGTTAGGGTTAGGGCACCTCACAGCAGCCCCATGCATAACAGGATGGCATACTGCCCAGTTTTGCACCATCCCCACCACCCTTGTTATGTTTGAACCCATTGTTGCAGACACTGTGTAACCCCTCTGCTTCACCAAGCATCGTGTCCTTGTCTAGGAAATGGGCTCTACTGATAGCATGTCTACCTTCTCTCATCCTTGCTTCTAAGGAGCATTCTATCTGTACTTCTTCCAAGACAGATTTATTTGTTCTTTTGACACAAGTCTATAGGACTTTCAATATTCTTCGGTAACACCATAATTCAAATGCATCAGTTCTTCTCCAGTTGGTCTTATTCATTGTCCAACTTTCACATGCATATGAGGTAATGGAAAAATCCCACTGCTTGAGTCGATGCACCTTAGTCCTCATAATAGTCCTTGCTCTTCATTTTAAAGAGGTCTTGTGCAGCAGATTTGCCTTTTGGCAATGTATCGTCTGATTTCTTGGATCCAAGACTATTGATACAGGGCCCAAGCAAAATTGTCCTTCAAACCTGCAGCTGAACTGGGAGGTCATCTTTCATCTACCACTAGACAGACCTATCAAATGGACAGCAACACCCCTTGAAAAAAGTGCTTCTCAGAACAATTAATCATAAGAGACTAAAGGGTAGCATTTGCCCAAAATGAAGATGGCAAAAAAGATGGACACAGGGAAGCAGCGATCTCAGAAAGGAATTGAGAAGTGTTACATTGAGAGGATCGCAACTAGTGCCATGAAACGTGGGTATAAGTTGCTGAGTGGAAAACATTTGCTGTGTAAATTTTCACATAAATCACAATAAAATATTCCACATTAGAAAGAGCTTCTGAGAAAAAGTCATTTTGCCTAAGGTTAAATACCATATATACTCGAGTATAAGCCAACCCGGATAGCCGTGAGGCACCTAATTTTACCACAAAAACCACATTAATAATGTGCTGGAAAAATTCAGCTTATACATGAATTTTTACGAGTATATGTGGTAGTTTGTTATTGAAAAATCTGGTATTTAGGATTGAGCTTGTCTGATTCCAATTTCTGCTCATTCCATTCTACCAAATTTCTTGGCTTAGGACTTGATTTCCAGGTATTAGACACTGTATAAGGATGCATTGAGAACTCACGACACAGGAGAGTTAGAAAAGAAATTCTCCTCCCAGAGAACTCACATAATTGGAGACACTCAGAAAAAATATATATAGCTAATGTGTCAGATTCAAAAGTTTAATATGAGGACTGCCTTCTGTGAGCATTCTGTCTTCCTGGACTCTGCAGTTCTTCCAGCTGCCAGGCTATATTTTCTTGGATCTCTTTCACAACAAAATTTCTCAAGTGTTCTGTCATCTCGGTGCTGCTTTGCATTCATGTTCTTTCATTATGTTTCCAGCTGATTTCTACCGTCTGTATGAAAGCTGCTTGAGCCCCACCAAACTTGTTGGGTCATTTCTGACTCAGGGCAACCTAATGTAGTCCAGAGTAGAGCTGCAGTTTGTACCACTCAGGGACTGCAGGATCTCCGTTGGCTGGTATATTATCAAATCCAGTGGTGGTTCCTTTAGCCCCTCCTACTTAATGGCATCTGATACGGCTGAGCACCTCCTCTTAAGACACGTCCGCTTCTTTAAAATGCCAGCCACGTTGTTCTTCCCTTCCTCCTGTGCTAACTTCTCCTTCATGTCTTCTCACTCTAAAATGTGTTGTTCCCTGGACTTTGTCGACACACTCTACCTAGTCAGTGCCCTGTCTCAAATCTTTAAATACCAGCTATAGACTTGGGATGCAGTAACTTAACTTCTTGTCCGGTAACATTTCCACCAGCCTTGTTTGTTGACTTCTGGCCACATCACTCTTATCTGCTCCCTTGGACCTGTTCCCACTTACTCTTCTGTGTCGAAGCTCCCTCTGCCATGATATTTTCAAGAACCTCATGTGTATGTGAAAACTGGACAATGCGTAGGGCAGGCTGAAAAAGAATTGATGCCTTTGAATTAGAGTGTTGGTGAAGGATATTATATATGCCAGGAACTGTCCGAAGACTGAACAACCTGTGTTGGAAGTACAGTCAGAATGTGCCTTACAAGCAAGAATGCTGAGACTTTGTCTCACATACTTTTGATATGTCATCTGGATGGACCAATCCCTGGAGAAGGACAGCATGCTTGGTAAAGTAGTGGGTCATTGAAAAGTAAAGACTCAATGAGGTGGATTGACCCAGTGGTTGCAACAATGGGCTCAAACACAACAATGTCAGGATGGCACAGGATCAGGCAGTGTGTTGTTCTGTGCATAGGACCCTATGAGTCACACCTAGCAACATACATGTAGACACACATACATATCTTTCTGTACTAGATCAATGTGTAGAATATATTTCTTATTGTGGATCTTGGTCCAGAAAGTTTTAAACTAACTGCAGGGGCAGTAAATTATTTAATGTGACTCTTCTAAACAAAGTCTGTAGTTTGCACCAAATGACCTTTCCCTGTATGGGTGGTAAGGGTTGGGGAGATACTGAAGGATTCACCTGTGAGTAATTGTGAACAGGATTCCCTGGAATGCCATCTGACTGCATATGAAATAAGCTCTGAGATGAAGGAAGAGAGAATCTCATTACCAGCAAGAGCCAGAAGTTGAGTGCATCCTCTAGACCTAAGATCCTGCGCAGTGGGCCTCCTGGATCTAGAAGACAGCTGTACCACCAGAGGAGCAGTAGCAGAACCAGGAGCCAGAGCATAGAACAGAGGGATGGACTTCCTAGCCGATGGAGCAAATAAAGCCGAGTGTTTTATGCAGGAGGCTGGCTTACGGAGTGCAGTGCCTCCAGGCATTTAATTCAGGGAGCTGGGTTTGCTGTCCCAGGAGCTTGAGTGGAATGCCTTCAGGTTGAGGCGCACAGCAGAGTGATGTGCTCCTTTGGGCATTTATTAGCAGATCTGAAAGAGCTTTGACTTGTCCTGATAAGCAAACTGGAGCATTTCTCACTGCCATTACAACTTGTTCACTTCCTTAATAAACCTTGTAATCATGAATTTTGTCTGTGAGTTCTGTGTAGCCATTGCAATGGATATTAGAACCCAGAGGGATAGTTTAGAGAACATTAATTAGGCATCACAAAAACCATCTAAACCTGTGGGTCGTGACCCCTTTGGTAGTCAAATGGCCCTTTCACAGGGGTCGCCCGATTCATCACAGTAGCAAAATTACAGTTAGAGGTAGCAATGAAAATAATTTCATGGTTGGGGTTGCCACAACATGAGGAAGGTTGAGAACCACCGATCTAACCGTAACAGCAGCACTTCACAGGTGAAGAAATAGAGTAATTATATACATTTTGCCCTTTTCCGACTGTCCCATATTACCTTTAACCCTGGATTACCTTCCATCGGGGTGAACTTATTTCCTTAATTTTTCTCTGTGCTTACCTTTTTTTTTTTTTAACATTTTAAACTTTATTCTGGAGAAGTTCAAACATACAAGAGGACTTTTAAAAAAATTCATAGGAAAACACCATTAGCTTTCAGTTGGATTTCTCCACACATTTTTTTGAAACTCCTTCACATGAAAAGAAGAAAGACAAAGCTTTTACCCCTGTAAAGAATTACAGTCTCGGAAACTCAATTCTACCCTATCCTAAGGTTGCTTTGAGTCAGCATGAACCAATTGGCAGTGAGTTTGCCTTTTTGGATTTCATATCAAAGGAGATATACTATTCTAATAGTAAAAATGGCTCAGGGGCCACTTGTGACCTCTGATTTCACAAGGGGAAAGTCTAGGGCTGGTTTTGGAGTCAGAGATCAGACATGCCTTCACCCTTCTCCACTTAAGACGCAGATGTCCCTCCCACAGCACATTCTACTCTGCTGGGCTGCTCTGCTGTTCATTGCAGTTGTCACATTTTAGAACTCAGTACAACTATGCAGCGTGTTAGGGAAGTTACCAAATTACAGTTTAGGCTCAGAAATGCTCAGCACATAGTTCCCAACCATACCATACCTGCAGACAGGCCTCTCAGCCCCAGTTCTGCAGCCCCTTGGTCACTCCGGTGCAGTGTTAGAAAGCTCTTCCATCGCCTGCAGAGTTTAGAGCTGCTGTAAATCCCCCAAGGGTATGTCCATACTCCTGCCATAGACTTCACTCCAAAGGTGCTCAGGTTTAGTCCTGTAAATCAGCAAAGGGAGTTCCCTTAGTTAAGTGCCACTTGGCACTCCACTCCAAAAACAAGTCTCTGCCCCAAGGCACAGTATTACTCTGTGAGACAGCCCACTGCTCTGTCTCATGTTCTGGTTCTGCTATGGCTTCTCTGCTGCACCTCTAGGCTCACTGCTCTGTCTCCTGGAGTGAGATTTAGCCTGCAGGAATCTCCAAGACAAAAGTATGTGGTCCACTCCTGGTTCTTCTTAATGGTACAGGTACACACACACACACACACACCCCTCTTGCAGAGTCACTGGGTGAGTTGGAGCCACCAGCCTTGGCTAGCAGCTGAGCACTTACCTGCTTGAACCACCAGGGCTCCTTACACCTTTATTACACTTTAAACAGTTGGCATTACTCCCATAATCCCATCAACTATGCAGTCACTTCAAATTTCAGTTTTCTCCTAAGGGTAGTAAATACTGTGGGTGGATGTTTACAATTTGTTGCATGAATTAGGATCCAAATAGGGTTCACATGTTATAATTGGTTCATCATGTCTCTTACGGGTCCTCTCTTACCACCACTACGCAGAGAAGAAACTAGGCTGTTCGTCCTGGAGTGGTGCCTACAGTCTGCCCTTTGTTGATTGCCCCTCCTTGGTGCCATTTAACAAATTTCCTTGTCTTCTGTGACACTCTGGTGGCACAGTGTTAGGCCCTGGGCTGCTAAGCACAAGGTGAGCACTAGGAAGCTCGCACTCACTGCACAGGGGAAAGATGAAGCCAGCGGCTGCCAGAAAGAGTTACAGCCTTGGACTCTATAGAACAGTTCTGCACTGCTCCATGGGCTAGCTACGTGTCAGAAAAGACTTCATGGCAGTGGGTTTGACTGGTTTGTGTTTCTTTCCATTGCTTTTCCTCATCGTTGTTAAACTTTCAGTGAGTCTTTAAAAACAAAACCAAAAAATCCAAAACAGTTGCCATGGTGTTAACCACAACTCATGGCAATTGCGTGTGTTTCAGAGTCGACTGTGCTCCCCAGTGTGCAGGGATGGCTTTTTAAAAACAGGTCACCAGGTCTGTCTTCTGAGGTGCCTGAGGGTGGGTTCGAACCCCTAGCCTTTCAGCTAATAACTGAGTGTTTAATTGCATGCACCACCCAGGGCCTCCTTTGTAAACCCTAACTTATTCAGACTTCTCATGTTGTGCTGTTGTAGTGATAGCATGTTCATGGGGAGATTGACTAGCACTGATGGCTGGGGATTCACTATACAAACCTATGGAGGAGCAGGAGGAGGAAGAAAAGGGGAGATTTTAGGGTTAAGTAAGCATGGGTGGAATCCTGAGTGTAACCCTGAACAAGCTACCTGAATGTGACTGCTCATCTGTAGAACAGCAGTAATGCCTATCATTAACAGTTGAAAACCAAAATCCTTAATTAGCCACACAAGGCTTTCAATGATCTTATCTAATCCCTCCCTCTCTTTTCCTTGCACCTCCATCAACACTGGCCCACTGGTGGAGTCTGCTGCTCTTACAGGCTGCACCTTGAAAGTGTGATGTTACCTTAGCTGTGTTTTGTCCCTGTGTACACACACACACACACACACACCCCTAATGATGCCTTTCCCTTCTGTCTTTAGCAAGACTTCATATGCAGATTAGGTAGCACCTACTCCTGCAGCCCCCCCCCTCCCGCACTGAAACCTTTTAGGAAAATATATCTGCTCCTTTGAGCTCCTCACAGTACCTACTTGAGATCCCGCAAACCCCCACCACCTTCACCCTATTGTCATGCTGTTTTGTCTTACCTCCACTGGACCATGGGTTCTATAGGGGTCGAGGAAATAGTCTCATTCTTCTGAGTTTTCTTGCAAAGGGCACCCATGGGTGTTTCAGAAATCCTTATTTAATGAATACTGATAACATTAGCATTTGATGGAGCATTTTTCATACTCTTTTCTCTTGGCGTCCACATTTTCGGATTGAACGACAGCATGCATCACATGCTGTCAGTAAAAAGTGACGGCTTCAAGCTACCTCTGAAATCCTTCCTTACTCTTCCCCCTTTTTTCTTGTTTTTTACAGCTTTTTACCTATACCTTAATTACATGTACCTATGCCTCTCTTAGGAGGCCTGGTGGTGTCGTGGTTAAGCATTGCGATCCTCATGGTCGGCAGTTTGAAACCACCAACAGCTCCTCAGAAGAAAGACTGGGCTTTCTACCCCCATAAACAGTTAACAGTCTTGGAAACCCTCGGTGGGGGTCACTATGAGTCAGCACTGACTCAGTGGCAGTGAGTTTGGGTTATTGGTTTTATTCCTCTCTTAAGGAGCCCTGGTATTGTGCTGGCTACACATTGGGCTGCTAACTTCAAGTTAGCAGTTCAAAAACAGCAGTGGCTCCTCAGGAGAAAGGTCAGGTTTTCTACGTCTATTGTTACAGTCTCAGAAACCCATCTGCACTGTCCTAGCTCTCTGAAAGGGCCTTTATGAGTTGGAGCCAGCCTATAAAACCCTGTGGCAGTGGTTTTATAGTCCTTAATAGTAAAGACAGTCTCATTTCTGTAGGGTCCAGCACTGTAGTCGAAAACTCAGAACGCAGCCAGTTGCCCTGGAGCTTACTCAGGTAATGGTGACCCGTGTGTTTCAGAGTAGTGCTGTGCTCCACAGGGATTAGAGCAGCGGTTCTCAGTCTGGGGGTCGTGACCCCTTTGGGGTCGAACAACCCTTTCACAGGGGTCACCTGATTCAGAACAGTCGTAAAATTACAATTAAGAAGTAGCAACAAAAATAATTTTATAGTTGGGGGCGGTCGCCACAACATGAGGAACTGTGTGAAAGGGTCGCAGAATTAGGAAGGTTGAGAACCACTGGTTTAGTGGCCTTCATCTTTCAGAAGTAGATTCCCAGGCCTTTCTCCAAGGTGAGTTCAAACAATCAAACTTTTGATCAGTAGCTGAATGCTCGCCTTTTCTATTGCCCGGGTTTATAAGCTCTGAAGGAGAGAAGGAAAGGTGTTTGTTTGTATTATTCTGAAGCATCCAAACTGCTGGTTACAGATGTATCTAGATGTATTCTATGAAGACTGTCTAGATTCTTCCATTCATCCCAGTTCATCTTCTGTATTCTTTCTTCAGGATGTCTGTCCTGTTCCCAGCGGAAGTACTCTCTTCAGCCCATCCCCAAGAGGAAGATTCCAAACCGATACTTGGGCCAGCCCAGCCCCCTCACGCACCCACACCTCCTCAGGCCAGGTAATGCCTTTTAATAAAGATCTTACTTGGATGCTTTATCTAGCACTGTGCTCTTCTGTCCCAACACGTTTTTGCAGTGAGGGAACTGTGGTAGATTTCCGCTGTCAGGGTGGTAGCCACATGCCCTGTTCATAGTGCAGTTCAGGAGCTTGCATGTTTATCTTACTTCAAATTGAGATGTCAGCTTAAAGTACCATGTCACTATGTAGCATGCAACTAGTCATGTGGTATTGGGCAGTGTTAGGTAGAAAGCAAGATAATAACTTGAAAAATATGTATTTAAGAAAAGTTCTATTACTGCCTCCTAGAGCTCTAAATAGTGATTCTTTGGAAATGACTCTGTTGAATCAAAATGTTACATAATAAACATTTCTATAGGTTATGCAGGCTTTCCAGATCGGATTGTCACAGCTTTGAGAGGTGCTATCCTAATTGATAGAGCTGATGTGGCAACGTGATAAAGGTTTCTGTCACTTTTTTTTTTTAATCTGTGATTAAGATCCTGGTGTTGCTATCAGGGGATGTGTCATCCCCTTTGCTCAAATTCAGACCAAAAGATTAAAAAGGAGGGCAGCCTTTAAAGCTTATACTTTGGGGAATGAATATTATCCCAAAGTGGCATAAACCAAAAGTGTATATAAAAACTGTCAGATCTCCAAGGTGCGTTCATTCTGTGCTTTTGCCAGGGGGAGTTAAATCCATACAGTCACCCCTCTCTTGGATCTAGAATAGCCTACAGATTCCCAAATCCTCTGTGCTCAAATCCCTTATATAAAAATGGTATAGTCTTTGCCTATAACCTGTGCACATCCTCCTGTACACTAGAAACCATCTCTGGACTACTCTATACCTAATGGAATTTAAATGCTGTGTAAGTAGCTCTTTAGGCTCCCTCTTAGCCTTTGAGGGATTGCTTTGACTGCTTACTTGCTTTTTTTCTCTCCCTGCATATTTTCAATCCAGAGTTGGTTGAACCCATGAATGTCGAACCTGCAGATACAGAGGACCAACTGTATTTGAGTGACACAAAAAATCAAGGATATTACCCACAAATCAGTAGAACCCTACTTAAAAACCATTAGCATGAGACCAAAAAAGTCAACAAAAATCATTCAAATCAAAAAGGGCGGTGGTGGTGCTGATTGATGTGTTTGCCAGGAGCAGGAGCCTGGCACTCCTGCTCAACAGACAAGCGGATAATAGTAGAGTAGTCATTCTTCCATTTTCTCATAACGCCAATTTTCCCCATAACAACCTGTCCTTGGATCCTAACCATGTCTAAGGGTGGGCTGAGTTCTTCCTTTTTACAGTAAAAACTGTATAATAATTAAACAATTATTTTTAAAGACCAACCATACTAAAATTCTCAACTAGTTAATAATTTCAGCAAAGAATAAACTATGTACCTAGACTGTAGGTAGCAAAGACCTATATCTTTCCATCGGACTTTGTGAAGTCTTCTCTGGATTTTCTTCTCGTTAGGATTGTGTGGCTAATCAAATATGAAGAACATTTCTATTGCTTTCAGGAGAGGCTAAGTCTTAAGTTTCCTGAAGAGGGTTGTTCCTTCTTAGCTACAAAATTGTGATACTTGGCTGTTTGCAGAATCCAACTCTGACAGTTAGTCTTCTGATTGGTTCAGCCAAGTTTACTTCTGGGGTTAAAGTTCTTGCATATCGTCCTTTTTATTGTCCCCTCCAAATTAAAAGAAAGGGATCTTTGATATTGGATCATTTTTCTGTCATGAGTGAGAGTCCTGTGCCACTTGGAGATTTCATGAGTGTGGAAACATTTAGTTCATGATCTAAGTGGTGCCAGTTAGTAGGCTTGGGAGAGGTTTTTAGAATCTTTCTCATACAGTCATTTGTACAAGAACAGATTCAGTAGAGAGAGCAATGTTTTGGAGCCCGTGAAAGATAGTTTGCTAATTCTGCTTTGACTGGAAAAGCATGAGATCTTTCTTCAGAAGTCACTTGCTGATGAATACACACATGTATTCATCATACATGGAGTCTGATGCTACTGAAAAGGAGAGGTAAAGGAGACGTAAAGAATGGAGAAAATAATGAAAATCATAAAATTTTCTTCTCACCTTTTAAAATTGGGGGAGAAAAATCACAAAATCAATGGACTTAATTTTTATTTCATGGATTGAAACTGAAATCACCAAAGCAAAGCACAAGAAAGGGCAGAAGTCAGGAGAGGGTGGGGTGGGGGTTAAGTCATCGAGTTGCTCAGGTCAGCTAACCCACCTGCTATAACCAGCTGGCAAATTGAGACTTCCGTACTGTTGACTAAAAGTGGCAGACTTCACCTGAATAATTGTCAGGGAGAGAACGTTAGCTGCTCCTCCGCATAAGGCAGCTTTCCAGCCTGGAATCCCAGGGGACTCAGCAGCCCCTTCCTCGTAGGAGGGGGACTTGTGAGCCTTCCTAGGCAGACCTGATTGCTTTACCATATGCAAGCTGTCCCAGAAGACCCTTTCTTACCCATCTTTTTCTTTCTCTCACCAACTTTATCAATATAAGTGTATTTTTCTCATTGTAGTGAAGCGTAAAGGGTTAATGTTTTATTAATGGATGGTAAACTACAGAATTTATTGGCAACATAAACAGTACATAGGTAAAACACATGAGGCAGTTCCAAGACACTCATAAACAAATCAAGTTATGTGTATTGGACACGAGAAATACAAAAATTCAGAACAGTTTGCCCTAGTAATTTCTCTCTTGTGAGTACTCATAGAAACATAAGGACCTAAGTGTTCCTAGAGATAAATACAAAAATGTGTATTATGGTGCTTAGGGTGGTAGCAAGCTCACAAATAAGAAAATGGCTCAATAAATTGTTATATCCACTCCAAGGGATATTAAAGAGACAAAAAGTGGACTCGATTGAAACTAGACCAGACGACTTGCTATTGTATTAGAATGTCGAGACACAGGATGGATACTATGGTTCCATTTTTATAAAACAATGTTGCTGTTTTCTGAAGTGCTCTGGAGTCAGCTCCAAGTCACAGCCCCCCTTATATACAGCAGAGCAAACCACTATACAGTCCTACACCATCCTCGGAATTGTTCTATTTGAGCCTTTTGTTGTTGGAACTGTATCAATCCCTCTCCTTGGGCATCATCTTCTTTTTCTATGACCCTTTAAGTTTACCAACCATAATGTTCTTCTCCATGGACTAATCTTTCCTGATACACATCCTCAGTACATGCTGTCCTTGTTTCTTCGGAGCATTCTGGCTGTACTTCCAAGACAGATTTGTCTATTCTTTGGGCAGTCCATGATATTTTCAGTATTTTGGCTAACACCATAATTCAAATACTTAAACTCTTCTTCAGTCTTTCTTGTTCATTTTCCACCTTAAGTTCATGTGAGGTGCTTGAAAGTGCCATGGCAGGGTCAGGCAAACCTTTGTCCTCAAAGTGGTATCCTTGCTCTGGAACACTTTAAAGAGGTCTTTTGCAGAAGATTTGGAATAACTATTGGTTCCATGAGCATTGATTGTGGACCCAAGTAAAATAAAATCTTCAACAACTTCAATCTTTTCTCCATTGATCACAGTGCTGCTATTGAACCCATTGTAAGGATCTTTGTTTGCTTCACATTGAACTATAATCCGTTCTGAAGGCTGTATTCTTTCATCTTCATCAGTAAGAGTTTCAAGTCCTCTTCATTTTCAACAAGCAAAGCAGTGTCATTTGCATATTGCACATTATTAATGCATCTTCCTCTCCTTAGAGTCTAACATCTTGGAATATCTGCTCAGCATACAGATTTAATAAGGATGATGAATGGATATAAACTTGACACACACCTTTCCTGATTTTAAAGCCATATAGTATCCCCTTCTTTTGTTCAAAGCAATCATGGAAAATAAAAGTCTGAATGCAAGTGTGTCTGTATAGAATTATATAGAGATGTATACAGATACGAGATTATTCACACGGAAGCGACACTGATGGTAGGTCAAAGAAGGGAACGGGTACAGGAGCTCAGTTTGATGAAGGAGAGGAAAAGCGTTTTAACTATAGAAAGAGGATGTGATTACCGTTATGAACTATAGAGTATGTATATATTTGAAATTAAATAATTAACTTTAAAAATAATGCAAAGAGACAAATTTAATCTGAACTAGTCAGGGAAGCTTTTTGATTGGGAAAAGTCTTGCAGGAAAAATTGATTTATTCTTTTAGCAATTCTTGTTACTTTCAATATTCTTCACCAGCCCCATAATTAAAATGCAGGGTCTTTCTTATTCAAAGTCCAACTTTCACATGCAAACGAGGAATTGAAAAATACCATGGCTTGGGTCAGGCACACCTTAGTCCTTAAAATAACATCTTTGCTTTTCAACCCTTTAAAGACACCTTGTGCTATAGATTAGCCCAATGCAATGTGCCATTTGATCTCTTGACTGCTGCTACCATGAGCATTGATTGTTGATCCAAGCAAGACAACATCTTTTTTTTTTAACATTTTATTAGGGGCTCATATAACTCTTATCACAATCCATACATAAACATACATCAATTGTATAAAGCACATCTGTACATTCTTTGCCCTAATCATTTTCTTTTTTTTTCTCTTTTCTTTTTTTACATTTTATTAGGGGCTCATACTGCTCTTATCACAATCCATACATATACACACATCAATTGTATAAAGCACATTCCCTGCCCCAATCATTCTCATAGCATTTGCTCTCCACTTAAGCCCTTTGCATCTGGTCCTCTTTTTTTTTTTTTTTTTCCCTCCCTCCCGCAAGACAACATCTTGACTCTTTTCTCCATTTACCATGATGTTACTTACTGGTCCAATTGTACAGTGAGTTATAATCCATACTGAAGGCTACAATCCTTGCTCTTCATCATCCAGTACTGCAAGCCCTCGTTTTTTAGCAGGCAAAGATGTGTCATCTGCAAAGTGCAGGCTGTTAATAATAAGCCTTCTTCGTCTAATCGAGCTTCTCTGATGGTTTGCCCAGTGTACAGGTTGACTAAGTGTGGTGAGAGGATGCAACCCAGATGCACACTGTTCCTGATTTTAAATTGTGTGGTATTTCCTTATTCTGTTTGCATAACTGCCTATTGATCCATGTACAGGTTTGTGGGATACAAAAGGCTTTTTCCCCAGGTTGTCTTCCCCAAATATATGCCAAATCTAAGACACCGCTTGCTACACATGATAAACGACTGTACACTTGGAGGTCAACACAAGCCACTTAGAGGTTATTCTCCCTAAGAGTTATCAGAGCATGTAGAGCAATCAGACTGTATAGTCTGTCCCACCCTAAGTAGGGCCCACTCCTTTGTGATAAGGGTAGTGGAGTATTTCCTTGAAGGAGAGCCCAGAGGCAAGGTCGAGCCCACTCAAGGATGACCAAGGTTAGGCTGCCATCTTGAGTCTAGGGCCTTCCCATCTTGTCGCATGTGTACAACCTGTGTCCCTCCCTGTCCTATTACATGTACGTCCCTAGCTCATCCCCTTCCTGTGATGCATATGCCTATTGTACAGCCCCTTCCTGTGATGGATATGGTTACCTGGTATGGGGGTAGGGAGCTTGCACACCCTTAAGTAAATATAGGCCTTGGTCAGAAATAAAGAGGAGACGCTCTCTCTCACTCCTCCTCCTCCTCCTGCTCAGACATGGCTGCTGAGATCATGGCCTTTATGCTCACCTTGAGATGAGCATGCTACCGTAAAATGTGTCTGACTCCTTTATTTCACTCTCCTACTTTCCATGACTTTACTCTGATCTTTATATATTATAACCGTACAATTGCTTCTACGGACCCCCATGGATGTTAGAGACTAGTCTATTTTAACACAGGTTGATCGATGTACAGGTTCCACTGGAGCACCTTGTAGTGTTCTGGGATTCCTGTTATTCTCAAGGCTATCCATACTCGTTAAGATCAGCACAATCGCCCTCTCTCCGTTTCTCTGCCACCCCGAGTGCGGTGGAGCTCTGACTTCACCATGTCGTCTCATAAGACTTTCAGGATCAAGAGATTCCTGGCCAAGAAACAGAAGCAGAATCGGCCCATTCCCCAATGGATTCGAATGAAAACCGGTAATAAAATCAGGTACAACTCCAAGAGAAGACATTGGAGAAGAACCAAGCTGGGGCTGTAAGGAGCCCCCTGAAGGGTGGCACGCATGGCTGCATTTTCCCAGGCTCAAATTTTGTCCCCATCTGATGACTTGAACTTCTATTGGCAAATAATCTGGTTTATTCCTTGGTTTTTTGCTTCCTAATCAAGTTTAACAGTAAATGATGTAAGGCTGTTGGTGTGGAAAAAAAAAAAAAGATCAGCACAATCAAATGTCTTAGCATAGTCAGTGAAACACAAGCAAGCACTTTTCTCTGCTTTCAGTCAAGATCCATCTGATAGCAGCAATGATATCCCATGTCCACGTCCCCTTCTGAGTCCAGCATGAACTTCTAGCAGCCCGTTAATACACTGCTGCAGTTGTTGTTGGATGATCTTCAGAAAACGTTTCCTTGCATGTCGCATCAATGATACGGCTCTATAATTTGAACATTCTCTCGGGTCACCTTTCTCTGGAATGGGCACAGATGCAGATCTCCTCCAGTCAGTTGGACAAGTAGCTGCCTTCCAAATTTCCTGGCATAGAAGAGTGAGTGCTTCCAGTGTCTCATGAGCCTGTCGATACATTTCCATTGATATTCTATCAATTCTTGGAGCTTTGTTTTTAGCTGATGCCTTCAGTGCAGCTTACACTTCTTCCTTCAGTGCCATTGGTTATTAATCTTATTCTGCCTTTTGAAATGACTGAAAGCTGACTAGTTCTTTTTGGTACAGTGACTCTGTGTTCTTTCCATTTTCTTGAAAACTTACTGCATCATTGGATATTTTGCCTAGAGAATCTTTCTAGATTGCAATTCAAGGCTTGAATTTTTTCTTAAGTGCTTTCAGCTTAAAATAATGCTGGGCGTATTCTTTCTTTTTGATGGTCTCACTCTAGGGCTGTGCACATTTCATTATACTATTTTCACTTTGTCTTCTCTGTCTTTTGAAATTTTTTTAGCTCCTTCACTTCATCATTTCTTCCATATGCCTTGGTTACTCTACAATTAAGAGCAAGGTTCAGAGTCTCTTCTGACATCCACTTTGATCTTTCTTTCCTGTCTTTTTAATGACCTTTTGCTTTCTTCTTGTATGATGTTCTTGAAGTCCTTCCTGAAAGGTTGGAGACGGAGGCATAGAACAGAGATAGAATTTAGCCAGGAATGTGAAGTTGAGAAAGATTTTATTGAGGCAGGGAAAGGGACGGGGGCATCTTGAGCATCAGGACGGGTTCCAAGACCCAACTAGTTAGGTCAGGGAAGTCGCACCTGGCAGCGAGGCAATGGGACTTATATAGCATATGAGCTTAAAGGCATATGGGCCAGTAAGGAGAAGGGAGGTTCTTTGTGCTGCGGTTGCAAGTTTTGGGCCAGGTGATGTTTTGTTAGTAAGTCACGTTGTTCCCAGGAAACAATGCTAGAGAGAGGTGAGCTGTGTTCTGTCCGAGGAGGTAAGCTCTGAAATGCTGAAGGCAGGTGCTTTGAAGTTCAGCCAGGTCATTTGTCTTCTTGAGACACTGGTACAAGGGGCTGCCTTGGTCCGGACCTGGCCCAAACACTTCCACAGCCATCCAACAGCAATGTTTAATATAGCAAATCTATTCTTGAAATTCAGGTAGGATAGACTCAAGGTTATACTTTGTTTCCAACTCTTGCATTTCAACCACCAAGAATGATCAATGCTGCTTTTGTGTTTTTAAGATCATTTTATTGGGGGCTCTTTTTCATACAGCAATGCTTCATGAATATCTTTTCCTATTTATATACAGAGATAATACTTCTAGGGTACCGAGGGATCTTACCAATGCTAAAAGTTAAGAGAGAATCAAGTAAGTCAGTGATGTTCTTTTTGTTTTACATATTAGACTTCCTCCTAAGAATTTACTTGCCAGAGTTTCACTGGCCAAAATTAATTGACCAAATGCGTTATTCCTCCTACCTTGTGCTGTTCCCATTTTTAAAAGTTAGGTCATTAGGATGATATTTTAAGTTTCAAAAAGTAATTGAAACATACATTTGAATGTTTGTGGCATCTAAAAATATTTGAAGATAAACTCCAAATTTCCGTCAGTATAACATTGAATGACTAAATCGTGCTGTGGACATATAGTGATATACCACACAGTGAATTTGAATGAGCTATGATTGTAACTCCTCAACACTGAACAAGCTCAAGATCATAGTGAGGAAAGTCACCAGAAAAAGTATGTAATACAATTTTATTACATAAAAAAGTTCAAAATCGGGTATTTCATGGGAAATAGAATGGTCATTTTCCATGAATATATTGAAGCCCTGTTCCATTTGTAGCATTGTTTTTATAAAAGCACAGAGTTAATTCAGATGAGATTCTACAGAGAAGTCACCTTTGGAGGTTGGAATTCAAGGAAATGACAAATGTACATGTGGATAAACCTCGCACTGAATTATATTTAGTTTGATTCTTTAAACTGCAGATAGATTCAGGCATTGTTAAATGTGTGATATAGTCCACATTACAGGATATTTTTTTTAAAGGTCACTTAGGGTCAAGGATGATTGGCTTTTACTTTTCTCAGTTTAATTGTCTGCGTATAATACAATACAACATTAATAAGGAATATAGTCTGAAAACTGTTGTAGACAATGTAAAGGAACATTACCTCCATCTGTAAATATGAAAAAATGTTCATAAAATTATTGCTGTATGAAAAAAAAAGTTTCAGAACAAGAGTCGTTTATTTGTAAAGAAAATTTTAGAGAATAGAAATAGACAAGAATACAGACCCTCCCAGTAACTCTACCATTTTTAACATGTTGGTATGTCATTTCTCTCTTTGGTGTTTTTCCAATTTTTGCATATTTGTTTTTAATGTTTTTGGAAAAATGACAGTATCGTACAATGGTACTGTTTTGCAATGTGCACATTATAAGGCTTTCAAAAGTGAATTTTATCTTAAGCAACTCTCTCCATGTTCCAGGCTCTTAGTGCTTCTCCTGTTCAAGGCTTTTCACGTTTTTCAGAGAAGCAGTAGAGTGTAGTGGTTGAACTCTGTTCTACTTTCTGAGGTCAGGACGCTAAGAGCATCTTAGCTGGCTGGTTCTGATCCAGGAGTTGGAGCTGTCAAATCTTAAGAATCATATGCCTTATTGCTTATATTTTGGATGCAGAAAGGAAAAGTCACTTATAGAGTGAAGTAATCTCAATTACTATGGCCAATTGTTAAACTTTTAAATTTCTATTCTTACCAAGGCCAAAATAGAATGTGACTATCAGGATTATGATTATTTTAATTGGAAAGTTAAATAAGTAAAATTTGTAAGTATTAAATTCATAATGGCCTTATTTGTAATTTATGAAAATGTGGAATACATTTATTAAATATACTTCCCCCAGAAACAAAAAGGTTAGTTTTGCTGATGGCTTATGTTGAATCTATTCCATGGAGATGTATTTATGGAGAACATTAGGTGGCAGGAATTATTTTTTGAAAGGTTTAAATACCAAAGGCAGTCTAGAGAAATAATAAATTGATAAAGTATTCACTTTTCCGGGTGCATAAGCAATGTGGTGAAGAAAGCTGATGGTGCTCGGCTATCAAAAGATATAGCATCTGGGGTCTTAAAGACTTGAAGGTAAACAAGAGGCTATCTAGCTCAGAAGCAACAAAGCCCACATGAAAGAAGCACACCAGCCTGTGCAATCACAAGGTGTCGAAGAGGTCAGGGGTCAGAGGATGTACACTGGTACAGATAGGAACTGGAAACAGGGAATCCAGGGCGGATGATCCCTTCAGGATCAGTGGTGAGAATGGCGATACTGGGAGAGTGGGATGGAAAGGGGGAACCAATTACAAGGATCTACATATAACCTCCTCCCTGGGGGATGGACAACAGAGAAGTGGGTGAAGGGAGACGTCGGACAGTGTAAGATATGACAATAATAATTTATAAATTATCAAAGGTTCATGAGGGAGGGGAGAGCGGGGAGGGAGGGGCAAAAAATGAGCTGATGCCAGGGGCTTAGGTGGAGAGCAAATGTTTTGAGAATAGTGAGGGCAATGAATGTACAAATGTGCTTTACACAATTGATGTATGTGTGGATTGTGATAAGAGTTGTATGAGCCCCTAATAAAATGATTTTTTTTAAGTATTCACTTTTCTAATTTGCCCTGTAACATTTTTTTGATAACATTCTTACACCTTCTATTTTTAATACATCTGTTTCTTAAGTAAGCAACTTAATTATTTTTTCACATTTTTTTCTGATTTAGCGTTCAGAATAATTGATATTTTACTGTATCTGGTAGTGTATTACGTGTTTTGAAAACTCATGACTTTTAATTTGAATATTCTTGTGATTTCATATGCTATATTCTTAAAGCAGTAAAATTCTAATGTGTTTCATAAAAATGTTTTTTAAATCACATACTCTATTTAGTTCAATCCTCATGACAGCCCCAAGAGGTAGATGCTTAAGGTTGTTGAGTAGAAAGATGCTCGTCACCGTGAGCATCGAGGTAGAGAATAGAGGGTCAGCGAGAAACAGGGGGACCTCAACAAGATGGACTGGCATAGTGGCTGCAACAGTGGGCTCAAGCGTGACAGCGATTGTGCAAATGGCACAAGACCAGGCAGTGCTTCATTCTGTTGTGCACAGAGTCTGGATGGGTGTGGCATCTAACCACAGAGCATGGCAGATCCTATTTGTAAGGTATTATTACACCAAGGAATTCAAATGGAAGGTTTTATTCTAGCTCTGGAAATTGGAGAATACTTTCTGGCCTTTAGCTCTATTGTTAAAAAATATAGATCATTTAACAATATTTTCAAATGCTTACCATATTCCAGTTATTATCCTAGGCTCTGGGAGTATAGTATTGAATGGGCAGGCAAAAATCTCTACCCTCAAGAAGCCTATATTATCTTAGAGAGGTTATTCTGAGAGACGGTGCCCCTTTTTCCTACCATTTATATGGAAACTTGAGGGCAGCTTTGATTTAATGATATCCAGTAATATTTGACTAAATGTGTAAAAGAATGAACCAAAGAGCTGGAAGAGACCTGAAGGGGTCGTGAGCCTTGTTTTCATGCAGGATCACATTCAGCTGTTATTTTCCCAAAAATGAATGTTTGCACTGCTTTGGAATTGAAATTTGAAACCTGGTTTCTATCCTAGAAGCTCTGAGGAGATTCAGTATTAATTGAGCTGAACTTAAGTTTCATTAGCTAATAATGAACAAC
The DNA here is from genome assembly GCF_050624435.1 of Tenrec ecaudatus. Lineage (NCBI taxonomy): Eukaryota > Metazoa > Chordata > Mammalia > Afrosoricida > Tenrecidae > Tenrec > Tenrec ecaudatus. The sequence continues at coordinate 10,856,024 of NC_134535.1, forward strand.
TTTCCTTTTGGGGCACGTTAGAAATGCAAAGCATCATTGTTATTTTTCATTTCTAGGAGAGGTGACTCCAGGACTCTCCCAGGTGGAATATGCGCTTCGCAGACACAAACTAATGTGCCTGATCCAAAAGGAAGCACAAGGAGAGAACGGAACAGACCAGACAGTGGTGCTGCTGTCCAACCCCACCTACTACATGAGCAACGACATCCCCTACACTTTCCACCAAGACAACAATTTTCTGTATCTGTGTGGATTCCGAGAACCCGATAGCATTCTGGTTCTCCAAAGCCTCCCAGGAAAGCAGTTACCATCACACAAGGCCATACTCTTTGTGCCTCGGAGAGATCCCAGTCGGGAACTTTGGGATGGTCCACGGTCTGGCACCGATGGAGCCGTAGCTCTAACTGGAGTGGACGAAGCCTATTTGCTAGAGGAATTTCAGCATCTAATACCGAAACTCAAAGGTAAAAAATGGGAGGGGAAATCCAATCAGGCCAGATAGGGATTAAAACCCACTTTACCTTCCTGTCAAGTTTAGACCAAGTTCTCAGTTTCCTAAAATGATGATTATAACAGCGTTTCCCTGGCCACCATGAAAAGGACATACGTCTTCTCAAAAGACTCAGCTACTTTAATTCATTTGTTAGGTCTTCACGCAATTATTCATTCAGAGAGACTGTTACATGACTGTCCTAATTTGAAATCTGAGAGAATTTTTTTAAGTAGAGGATGAGTATGGGCCACCCTTCAAGGATACTGACCAGTTTGTTACCAAGGTTAATGACCTCTCCTTGTCAGAGGACCACTGCTCCTTTCTCAACTCATCCAGCATTCTCCAGCTCTGCCAAATTTAGTTTGAAGTGATTTCTGGGTGATTAAGAATTAAATAAAATGCTTCCCAAACCTGAGCATTTAGCTTTTAGTTTAGAATGTGATGCTGATTCTGAAGAAAGTCCCTGGGTAGGGCTCCCAGAATATTCCTACTTGTAGTTTCACCAGAATCAATGTGGCCGTGATGCACCTGAGTGGGTGCGTGCTTATTTGTTTGGTTCGTGGTTAATTGGGGAAACCTAAAAGCAGTACGTACTTCTCAAACTTGACTATGCACATGAAGTGCTTGAGAAATCTGCTCGGATTTCCCTCCAGTGGGTGTCGACGGGGCCTGAGATTGTGCATTTTGAATAAACTCCCTGGTGATGATGAGCTGGATTTCTTGAATGAGTTGCTAGCTGTCATGTGTAACAGCCTAAATTTCATTAATTCAGGATGGTTAAAATCTCATTTAAAATCATTTTCTCAGAAGCCTTCCTCACCCATCATCTTTAAGGTTAGTAATTTACCACTTGAAAGCAGTAGACAAAAGAAAAGAATAATGAAATCAGAGTTATCTAAAAGTTTTTGGAAATTGGGCTATGATTTCACACACAAAGAATACGTAGTAGAGATGTATTTTTTATTTTACTTTTTAAAGATTACTGTCATTAAATTTATATCCATTTAGATGTAAGATCAGTATTTTCCATGTAATGTGCCCATGAAAGCATCTTTACTTTTAAATGAACACGGTATCACTAATGGATATCCAATAAAATTTTTCAGGGATTTTTTTTTCCCCTTTACTGTTATCAAAATTTTGCAACCTGGGAAACTCAAACAGGGCAGCCCACTCTGTCCGATTCGGTGACGGGGGAGTCAACAGCAGCTCAGTGGCAGTGAGTTTGAGGTGTTTTGTTTGTTTTTTAGTCTTAGAAGTTTACACCCTCCCACTTAGATGGCTTGGACTGCTACGTGTGGCCTGCCATCAGAAAAAAAGAAAAGGGCCTGAGCACCGAGTAGAAATCTCTCCCCATCAGCCTTATGATCAGATATCTCAGGCAATAGGGACCACTTCATAGAACCCCTAAATATAAATGTGTACCCCCCAATTGTTCACAATGAGAACTGGTAGTAGGTGGAATGGGAAAGCTGGGTATGACATTTGCACATATTATCAACTCCACAGTTTTAGAGTAATGAATAATTGCTCTGAAATAAGGAATAGACAGACTTCTTTTTCTAGTGCTGAGATTTGGGTTTTTTTAAATGGATGAATGCAGAACTTTAACTGTAAGGTCATAATTTGGAAGTAGTTATCGTTTTTGACTCCGTTATTCTGTAGTGCCTGTAGAACGGTAGTGCTGGTGGAGATGAGTTATCATTGTTCTTTAACAGTTCATAAATAAAATGATGCTTAGATAGAGCTGCCTCAGACTGTGTCCTTTAGTCTCATCCTTACAAAGAACACTGGAATTTTGAGGCGGGAAAGCTGGTATTCAGCCCAGAATATCTTGCCCTTCTAGGGGAGTGGCCAGTGATCAAACTCTTCGGTTACTTTAGTGAAAAAGTTTGTGTTCAGCCCTCAGAGTTGCACACCACAGATCTTACCATGACTTACACAAATGGGTCTTTCTTGTCACTGCTGTTAGTTTTGTCATCACTTTATTTTTGGCTTCTCATTTTAAGCTGAGACAAATACAGTTTGGTATGACTGGATGAAGCCCCCTCACGCACAGCTTCACTCTGCATACATGCAGCCTGTGGCTGAAGCCAAAGCCAGGAGCAAGAACAAAGTCCAGGCTGTCCAGCAGCTGGTGCAGCGCCTGCGGCTGATCAAGTCTTCTGCGGAAATTGAGCAAATGCAGAATGCTGGGAAGCTGACATCACAGGTAGAGTTCCTATTGAAATTGTCTTATTTTCACCCCAAACTCATAGCAGTCAAACTCTTTAGGGGGTTATGCACCTAATTCAGGAATCTGAATCTCCTCACAGAGAGATGGACCCCTAACTGTTGCTTAAAATGTGTCAGGACCATGCCTTGCTCATGTTAGTGAGCCAGGAGATTGTCCAGCATTTCAAAAGGCCTTTAAAACCCCAAACGGTACATCTTTTGATAGCTGGGCACCATCAGCTTTCTTCACCACGTTTGCATATGTACCCACTTTATCTTCAGTGATTATGTCGGGAAGGTGAGCATCATGGAATGCCAGTTTAATAAAACAAAGTGATCTTACATTGAGGGAGTACTTGAGTGGAGGCACAATGCCCTCTGCTACCTTAACACTAAACCTATAAATATATGCACATAGATCTATTTCCCCATCCTCATATAGAAATATATTTACATATGCACATGTCTGTATTTAGACGTCTATAAATGCCCTTTGCCTCCTAGTTCTTTCCTCTATTTCCTTTTACTTTCCTCTTGCCCCACTATCATGTTCAGCCTTCATTTGGGTTTCACTAATTTCTCTCGGTTGCAGTACCCTTGATCAAGCCCTAATAGGCCTCTTACACCTTCCTCGTAGGGCTCTTTCTTTTTGGGCAAAGTCCGCAGCTGCATCTTTGAAAGTCACCGACTCCAGTTGGCTACATTGTCAGTAGCTCAGCAGTCTGCCCCTAAGTTTCATTCACAGAGAGTCTAAGTCATCAGTTCCCAAACTTGTCCTACTGTCCCCTTTTCAGAAACCCCTGGCAATTAATATCTTTTAAATGTAGCCTGTAATCCAAGATAAAGTCTGTGCATCTGCTTCTGCAGCTCTCTTGGATTGTTCCAGATTCCCCCAGGGAGTGTTTTCACCCTCCTTGGGAAACAATGGTCTAAGCCAGGGGTCCTCAAACTACAGCCTGCAGGCCACATGCGGCCCGCCAAGGACATTTATCCAGCCCGCCGGGTGTTTTTGCCCCATTTGTTTTTTTACTTCAAAATAAGATATGTGCAGTGGGCATAGACATTTGTTCATAGTTTTTTGGTTTTTTTAAAAAACTATAGTCTGGCCCTCCAACAGGTCTGAGGGACAGTGAACTGGCCCCCTATTTAAAAAGTTTGAGGACCCCTGGTCTAAGCAAGGCAGATTCCAAATAGATGGAAGAGCTCATGAAGTCAAGCCTTTACTGAGTTTACTGTATCTCTATCTAGAAAGAACACTTTTGTTGGTAGATTATCTTTCTGTGCAATTGGCAACTCCTTAGTTCTGCCCTCTGAGGACTGTCGCTCAAGGCATCGTCTTCCTGGTGGCCTGCAGTGCGGATCAACGAGTCAGTGACGGGGGTTGTGAGAACGGTTGCACGGGTCGAACCATGCAGTTAGTGTCACTCAGCTGTACATGTAGAGACACTGAAGTGCTATATGTTTTGCTGTGTAAATGTTTAACAACAAAATAAAATTTAAAGAGTATAAAAACTCTTAGGAAAAAAAGGGACAAATCTTTGGGACCTCAGATTTGGCCATGTATTCTTAGATATACCAAAAGCACAAGCAACAAAGCGGGGGGAATAGATAAACGGGATCTTTAAAAAATGAAAACTTTTGTGCATCAAAGAAAACGATTGAGTTTTCATTACAAAGTAGAGAAATATGTGGAAGTCATATATACGATAAGGATTTAACCTCCCTGGAACTCTAATTATGTCAGTAATTTTGTACCCAAAGCAATACATTGTTTTGCATAAAATGTGTTGTTTTATATTGTAGATCTGTAATTCTTAAGAAATTACTCATTTTAACCTCTCTAGTAAATATTCTAGGTATGATAAACTTTAATACAAAATTCTGCAAGTAGTTCTAAGTCACTGTTGCTGTCATTTATCTGGTCTAAAACTCATTTTGTGCTAAAGTGACACTTTTTTTGATGCCATGGACAAAAATTTCCAGTAAAAAATATTCCCAAATGACAATAAAAGGGCAGGCAGGGCACTGGAGAGTGATCTAGGGACAAATCTGAGATTTATTTTGATAGTGTAATCCTCACAGTTTACGCTGTATCACTGTATGTGTGTGTCTCTTTTAGACTTGCAGTTTTGAATTTCCCGCCCAGTTCCCCCCCCATACAGCGACACTGACACTGCATACAGAGAACGGAACAGAACGAGGAAGTCAGATCCCTCTGCGATCACAGCATAGGACACCGCTGGACCGGGCAGCAGAGAAGGGACTTCTCTGCAGTGTAATCTCGAGTGTGGCTCAGGGTTACCGCTTCTGACAGTTAACATTTACCCCAAGCCACACTCGAGATTATCACCAGGGAGGTTAATATCCAGACTATACTAAGAACTACAATTCAACTCAATCAAAATAACGGACAAGAAACTTGAATAGACATTTCTCCAAGAAAGATAAAACAAATGGCCAACAAGAACATGACAGGTTGCTCAGCATCATTAGTCATTAAAGCAAAGCCAAACCCAGTGTCATTGAGTCAGTCCAACTCACAGTCACCCTACAGATTTCCAAGGCTGTGAATCTTGACAACCTCATCTTTCAGGTGGGGTTGCACTGCCCGCCAGTGCTAGTCCAGTGCTTCCCTGGTAGCACAGTGCCAGCAGGGTGCCCTCCATTAGTCATTAGCTAAGCACAAATATGAATCCCATTAAGCACCACTTCACGGCCTCTAGGCTAATTACGGAAGGATCGGTGGTTGGAGGTGGAATTCCTGTGCACTTTTAAAATTTGTTTTTGTGTAGGAGAGTCAGGTTTGATCCTAGCCAACATATCTCACACACAGCTACCACTTGTCTGCCCATGGAGGTTTGCATTTGGCTGTGTTTCTGCCCAGGTTTCAGCAAAGTTTCCAGATTAAGACAGACTAAGAAGAAAGGACTGGTGATGAGCTTTTGAAAATAACCCAAAGGAGGCCCTACGGATCATCTCCAGTCTGTGTCCAGTCGTGGGGAATGACACAACCTGAGAGCATTTCATTTCTGTTGTATAAAAGCTTGCCATGAGGCTGACTCAGTGGCAGCTAGCAGTAACAACAGATGCTGTTACCCATCAACCCCCCATCCCCAAAACAAAACAAGTATTGGCTGGGATGTGGAGAAGTTGGGACGCTCGTCCATTGCTGGTGGGAATGTAAAATGGGGCAGCTACTGTGGAAAATAATTTAATGGTTCCTACAGAGTTATTATACCCTTTGTCATCACATCAGTTTCAACTTCGAGCCGTACTGTAGGACAAACAGACTGCCGTGTAGCGTTCCCAGGGCTGCAGGTCTTCGTGGAAGCAGACTGCCACATTTCTTCACAGAGTGGCTGAGGGTTCTGAACTGCTGCCTTTGCAGTTAACAGTCAAGCATTTAACCAATGCACCACAAAGTTATAGCCCACAGTTTAACTCCTAGGTATATGCCCACACAATTTGAAAGCAAATCCTCAAACAAATCTTTTTACACAGATGTTCCCAGCAACATTGTTCACAGTGGCAGTGTGAACGTAATTCAGATGTCCATCAACAGATGAATGGGTAAACAAACTGTGGTTAATTTGTAGAATGAAATCTTATCTGGTCATAATAAGGAACAAAATAGTGGTACGTAATATGATGTGGGTGAAGCACAAAAATAGGCAAAGCAAAAGGATCCAGACAGAAGGTCCTGTGCTTTGTGGTATAATTTGGCTGAAAGTAGAACACCACAAAGACTCTTCCATGTGTTTTGTTGACTGTGTATTTGACTATGTGCCATAAAAGATGCTAACTATGTGAACAATGGGACTCTCCACTGTGCTCATGGTGGGACCTGTACATAGGCCAAGCAGAACAAGAGGATACTGCGTGGTTTAAATAGGGAAGATACGTGTCAGATTGTATCCTTTCACCATTCTTACAGTGTATACTCAGCTACTAACCAAGAGACTGGGTTGTATAAAGCACATGACACCAGGATTGAAGGAAAACTCATTGACGACCTGTGATACGCAGATGACATAACAAGCTCCCATAAGGAGCACGGCCTTGGAAACCCTGTGGAGCAATCTACTCTGCCCTGTAGGCTCTCTGAGTTAGAGACAACTCCGTGGCAACAGCTTGCATATAGCCCACTGCTTCTCAACTGAAGTGACTGTTCCCCAGAAGACTTGGCAACCTCTGACTGTCCTGACGCGGGAGTGCTCCTGATATCCCTTATTGCACAGAACAGTCCCCCACTACCTGTAATTATGGGGCCCCAACATGTCAGCAGGGCTGAGGTTGAGAAGCCCTCCTATAGGACAAGCATTCCAAGGCTGCAGAAAAATTATACGCCTTGACACATGTGTTTTCTCATACAGCTTGCTTTAGCATTCAGTGTATGCTTTGAATGGCAAGGTTAGTTGTCCTTCTATTAAATCTGTTATGAATCATCTATTCCTGAAAGCTTGTTTCCTGGCCCACTAAGTCACAACTGAGATAAACAATTGGAGGGAACCATCTTTTTCAGTTGAGTCCCAGAATTTTGAATGTCTGTTCAAGCAACACAGTAAATGAGATCAGTCTTTTCATCTTGCTTTCCAGGCTTTTATAGAGACCATGTGTACCAGGAAGGCCCCCGTGGAGGAAGCCTTTCTGTATGCCAAGGTGAGTTGCCCTGTTGGGAACGGTGAAATCATTACATTGGTTGGCAGATGGCATCATGGAAGTGACCAGGAGGTCAGTGGAGGACTTCGATCTTAAAGGCCTCTGGTGATCCTTTGCTGAGTCTTTAGTAGGTGAGCTCTCACAATTAGATGGAGAAAATTGCACAGTAGAATGTGAAGACAGAGACCACACAAAGGTGAGGCCAGAGGAATAATGTCTGGGTGAAGGAAGAGCGTCTGAGGCGATGCCAGAGAGTGGTAGGCTCCTGTGAGCCTCCAGCTCTGTCCTCCGATGTCCTGACAGTAGTGAGAGGAGCCATTTCACTTGTTTCAGTGCACTTACGGAAAGTCCTCTGAAAGATGGGCGCTAGTGCCGCGTTGTTAGGCAAATAATCAGCATTATATACATTGTTCATATTTTCCTAAGTGATGCTGACCTTGGCTTCTTTCTTTTTGTCCATTCAGTAGATTCAATATTAAGTCTCTGTCTTGACACCCATTGGCAGAGATTCGCTTCACCAGCCTCCCCTTGAGTTTCTAAACCAGTTCCTCCCCCAGATGGACGTTTTCCCACCCTGACATCATTTTCCCTAATTCAGGAAGAAATCATTTCTTCTACCTAGGAAATGGCGCTCACCTGGGCAACTGCCCAGCGAGCCATAGGCATTTACACTAGAGGTTTCTGGACGGGTTAGGACTGGGGAGTACAAAGCAAAAAGACCAGGCTTACTGGTATGGTGGAGATGATGGAATCCCTGAGGCTCTGCTCCTCAGTCACTCTTCAGGTCTGGAAGTGCACTTATCGCCATGGCCTAACTCAGTAGACAAGCCTGTAGGGCGAATAGTAACACCAGGAGCTGCGCTAACCTCGGAGCAGTGTCCACCATACACGATGAAAAGGGGCAATGGTTGCCCAGAGAGAAAGCTCTGAAGGCAGGAAAGGAGGGGCAAAGTCTAAAGACTTATGTATAAAACAGTGAGCCTATGTGATTGTATCTTTGTACTCAGCCCTGCTTACAGTCTCAGGGTCCTCTTTGGACCCTTAGCAATCACAGGGAATTGAGAGAGCCCTCAGAAGAGACTCAGTAATGGGATTGAATAATAAGACTGGTGAGAGAGAATAGTACTGAGCATAAACTAAGCATGTCTAACTGCCATCCAGTCGATAGAAGACAGGGTGGAACTGCCCTTGTAAGTTTCCAAGACTGTGACTGTTTACAGGAGTAAGAAAGCCCTGCCTTTCTCTCAGTTAAGCATGTGGACGAGAATAAAAGAAATGCCCTGAGAGTTCAGCATAAAAAGTGTGTCCGAGCATGATGGATGTGGGCTGTTGACAAGAGCCTGGCTTGGGCCAACCCTTCAGAAAGCCTTCTGTCATGTCTTGTTGTCTTTTACAGTTTGAATTTGAATGCCGGGCACGTGGCGCAGACATCTTGGCCTACCCCCCTGTGGTTGCTGGTGGCAATCGGTCAAACACTTTGCACTATGTGAATAATAATCAGCTCATCAAGGTACAAAGAATGCCCTCGCCTGTTGCTTTGCTTCCTCTGGGGCCCGGTGCACCTCGTGCTCTCCCAGCCTTCAGCTTTCACACGTTAACTGCATGTGCGCAGACGTTGTCCACAGGATGCATCCTCTCACTGGATCCTTGCATTAGCGCTCCGAGATAGGAGCAGTTATTAGCATGCCTAGAAGTCAAACCCACTCCGACCAGCTGATTCTGACGCATAGTGACTCTATAGGACAGAGTAGAATTGTCCCCTTTGATTTTCTGAGGCTGTAAATTTTTTTATTTCTTTATTTTTAATAAATCATTTTATTGGGGCTCATACAACTCTTATCACAATCCATACATACATCAATTGAGTAAAGCACCCTTATTATACATTCGTTGCCCTCATCATTCTCAAAATTGGCCTTCCCTTGGGTTCCTGGAATCAGCTCATTTTCCTTTTTTCCCTCCCCCTCTCTCCCCGCTCCCCCCTCCCTCATGAACCCTTAATAATTTATAAATTATTATTTTTCTTATCTTACACTGCCCGGTGTCTCCCTTCACCCACTTTCCTGTTGCCCATCCCCCAGAGAGGAGGTTTATGTAGATCCCCTAGATCAGTTCCCCCTTTCTACACCTCCTTCCCTCCCGGTGTTGCCACTCTCACCGTTGGTCCTGAGGGGTTCATCTGTCCTAGAATCCCTGTGTTCCAGATCCCAACTGTACCGCTGTGCATCCTCTGGTCTAATCAGGTTTACAAGGTAGAATTGGGATCATGATAATTGGGGTGGGGGGGAGACTGTAAATTTTTATGGTAGTGGAAAGCCTCATTTTTCTCCCATGGAGCAGCTGGTGAGTTTGAACTGCTGACCATACAGTTAACAGCACACCATATAACCCATTATGTTACCAAGGATCCCGTTAGTAGATGAAAGTAAACCTAAAAAAGCAAGCTGCTCATTTGTTAGTCAGGGTCAAGTATTCTACTCAATGGATTTTGTTCGTTTCAGAATACACCAATCTCTATGGACTTGGGCGGACAGTGTGTATGATTACATTGGGAATAAAAAGATAAATCAGATAACTGGGCATTGCTGTTGATTGGATGGGAAGAGGGATAGGAATGTGGTTACATGGGTGTGTGCATTCAATACAACTGTTCTAATGCTACAAACAGGCAGTCCCCAAGTTACAACATCTGCCTTACAAACACCTCTTACTCGCCCTTTAATGTAGGGTTTCTTATTAGTTCTTCAATACCAACAAATTAAAGCAGGAACAAGCCCGAATTGATACAATTTGGGGTATTAGGAAAAAGTGACAGGGTTCAAGTCCTGGAACCAAGAGACTTGGAAGAGGCTGGGTAGATGGGAAAGATTAGTGGCAGGCTGTGCAGAGCTACACACACGCACAGGGTCCCCGCTCTGGTGGCGCTGTCGAGAAAGTGTTGGACCATTAACCACCCGGTCTCAGTGGTTCAAACCCATCGGCTGCTGTCAGGAAGGAAGGTGATGTTGTCTGCGCCCATAAAGATGAATAGTCCTGGAAGCCCTGTGTAGGGTCAATAGACTCAACGGCAATGGAGTATTTTTGCCGTTAGGTAAATTTGTTCTCACTTGGAAATCCTCTAGCCAATTCCTACTTAGAACAAATTCTTCATCACAGTCACCTTCACTCGCTACATGTACTGCTTCTAAATCCTCGCAGAGGCCTGAGCCTTTGTGAGCACTCACTAAGAACTCCCTGACCTACAGACTCTTCCAACCACAAGGTAGGAAGAGATCTCATGTGTCACTCGGGCTGCTGCACTTAAAGATCTATGCGCTTCACTGAATGTAAGGTATACCTTCAAACAGTACTGGCTTAAAACAAATCTCACCAGAGGTTTGTTGGTGTTTTATCTTTTACAGCCAACTTTTGGTATCGTTGAGCCTTTTTGTTTTATCTTTGATTTTTGTCTCATTGCTTTGTGCCCTTTATTATTTTTAGACTTCTTGTGTTTATTTGTTGCTCTTTCTCTAGCATACTTAAGTCATCAGCTTCCGTTTGCTCTTCTTTTCTAAGTATCGAAAGACTTTCATTATAGTCCTTGCGTGTTGTTGTTGTGAAATGTTTGCGTATTAAGAATAGCACAATGTACAGTTAAACAATATAAAAACCCAAGTATTCACCGTCAAGGTGAATTCCACTTAACCATAGTGACCCCTGGATATTTCCAGTCATGTCACCCTTTCTGCCTTCCAGAGAATACATTGATCATAACTTTTGTTGTAATCATTGTTTTTGCCTTTGTTGTTTTAATGGTTTGACCACTAATGTGTCTACTCCTGAGTAATATATTATTCAATCTGGAATAACAGAAATAAAAACAAACCCAACTTTGTAGGGAGAGAGCAGTATTGCTGTGAGGAGAAAGTGGCCCAACAGAAAATAAGTTGAAAACTTAGAGTTTGTATATAATCAGCTTCAGCTCTATGAGAGCTTACAATAGCCACTTCTGGGAAAGTCAGTGTACAGCATCATCAATAAACTCTGAGAAGCACAGGCTAGTACATCCAGAACGGTTCCAGGACCTTGGCTTCTGGTGGATACTCGGAGAGGACAGCATGGCATGCCTTGTGTTGTCTGCCTGTGTACTTACCACTTAAGAATAGGTCAAAGCGCCCCACTGTTGCCTCTTACATTCTTCATGTGGCCTTTTGGGGATCACCTTACTTTTGCATTAAGAGCATCTTTTAAATGTGTTTGATACGAATGATGTATGGATTGTTATAAGAGCTGTAAGAGCCCTCAATAAAATGATTTATTAATTTTCTTTTTAAAACGCTTCCTTTAGATCAGGGATATCAAACTGGCAGCCCCGAGGTAATTTTTTTGTGGCCCACGATGTGCTGAAATAAAATGTAATGAGGGAATTGTGTGTACGGTATTGCCTCAATCTGCCCTAAGCGCTATTTTCTTGATAACAACTTTTTTTCTATTATCATTTTATTTCACAGTATCGTGGGCCACAAAAAATTATCTTGGGGCGGCATGTGGCCCGCAGGCCACCAGTTTGATACTTCTGCTTTAGATCAGAGGAGCTCTAGTGGTGCAGTGGTTACACTTGGGCTACTGGCCACAGGGTCAGCAATTTGAAACCACCATCTGCTTTGTGGAGAAAGAAGGGGCTTCTTTTTCTACAGAATTCTAGTCTGGGAAATCCACAGGGGCACTTCTGCCCTGACCTATAGGGTCACTGATTCAGAATTGGCTCCCTGGCTTTGAGTTTGGCTTGGGTTTGAGTTAGATCCTAGATTCCCACACTTATTTGGCCTACTGCTCCTTCTCCAGAAAAAATACTCAGCATACCTCAATGCACCCCACCACACACCAGCCAACGAAAAACGTGTATATATTGTATTGAACAACTATTATCTTATAAAACTGCTGTATTATGTATAAACCCCATGATTCAGGATTTTTTGCAGTTCCCTGGATTGTTCTAGTGCCCCAGGGATCACCCACTCTGGGAAACGCGGCTTTTGAAGGAAGTCTGTGGCTAATAAACTGCTTCCTTTTTTTTCCCTTCTCCTTACTGCTTCCATTTTTTTTAGCTGAGAATATATTTTATTCTCTTTCTGCCAAAACAAAAGCAAAAGTTACCCTGTGCTGTCAGTTATTTTCACTGATAGAGTTGAGTGTTTTACTCCTGTTCTCTTGCTTTCAGTGTTGTTGATTTTCAAAACAAGAAGAAAATATTAATTACCCTTGGCAGGAAATCTTTTTTTCTCTTGACTGCTTGTAAGATTAATGATCTATCTTATCTTTAGAAAGGTGTTAGACTTCCTCATTGGTAACTTCTCTTTCATAGTTAGCTTCACTTTGCCTCTTCCTGTCACACTCTAGGTGCTTTGGTAGATCTGTGTTCTAGGAAAAGCTCTGGCCTCAGCATTCTGGCTCCCAACTCCCTCTGTTATGTTCTGTCCTGCTGACTTGTCACTACTTTCCGCTCTAGGTTAAGTTCTTGAGTTGTCTGTTTTCAAGAGACCCTGTCGCATCTTTTAAGGGCATAAACTCGGCATTTCAATATAACGTGACAAGTAGAAAGATAGACCCCAAGTTTCTTCTTTTCTCGCTTGTATTATGACAGAGGAGCCGAGAGAAAGTGATACTCCAAAATTAAATAGTACAAGTAATTGTGTTTGAATTGGGCTCCCAGATTCAAGATTGTGTAGATTTATATGATTATTAATGATACTGAGAACATTTAGGATATGTTCATGTAATTTATAGGCCCTCTGGTAGCAATGGTTCAAAAGCACTAGCCACTCTCTGAAAAATGAGGCCGCCTACTTCCGTAAAGATTACAACCTTAGAAACTATTGGTATGATTTTATTCTGTTTTGCAAAGATCCCTACGAGTTGAAATTGACTCAACAGCAATGGCGTGTAGTTTTGTGTGTGGTGGTTCAAACTCAGGCAACCTTGCTGTACAGCTCCTGCACCTGTCCTGTCTGTAGGACTACCTTCTTTGAGCCAGTGTGGATTCCTTAGGTGAGGTTAGGTGCTGTTTCTTGTGAGCAGAAATAAGAAATCAGTCTCCTTGAAATCAGCTTTGTAAAATGTGAAAGCCACAAGGCATTTAGTTGAGAAGGAAGAACAGCTTAAGAATCGTGAGGTCGCCCACTTGACCCATCTTCCTTTTGTTCCAGGATGGGGAGACAGTGCTTCTGGATGGTGGTTGTGAGTCTGCCTGCTACGTGAGTGACATCACCCGAACCTGGCCTGTCAATGGCAGGTAGGGCTTCGACAGAGTAACTTGTCCCATTGGTGTTTAGGAATGTGGGTTGAATATGAAGATAGATATATTGTTATATAGGTATATGTATAACTAAAGCAATATTCAGGCTCCTTTTGTTTAGGTTAGCTACCTTTGCAAAGTTTTTGATTATTTTTCCAAGACTGTTTTGCTTAGTATATCACAGGTGTAGGCACCTTGGAACACCCACTTGGTACACAGACACACTTTTTTATCTGATGATTTTGAAGTTTATTTTTCTCTGAATTCAAGAGTAATATTTGGGTTATGATAAATTGGTTGTTGGATTAACCCTTCACAGAGAATACTTATAAAATCTGGGCAAGACATTAAAAGCAACTATCTGAAGGTACCCAAACTGGCCAAGTCTGTCCTTTCAAGAACTCTAGTGAGTTAAATGTAAATGGTTAGGCCCTTTGTCCAAGGGCACTCCCTGATCCACAGAGCCAAAGCAAGCCACAGTGTTCTCGGCTATAGGCACTTGATGTCAGAAGCAAATAGAGTAGCAGACTGAAGAGACCCAGAGAAAGAAAGTGTGAGCCATTACTCTCCTGAATAATGAACTATTTAAACTTAAGTTCATCAGAATTGTATTATAGTTAAGATTTTGTTCTTCAGTTTTACAGGCCACATTTCAAATCCTCAGCATCACATTGTGACTATTAGATACTGCTCTGTCTCCCACAGTATTAAACATCTCTCTTCATATGATCAGGTTTAATAATTCATTGCAATAACCACACAGAATTCACAGGTGAAGCTTGTGATGATGGAGTTTATTGTGGAAGTTGACAGGTGAGAACTGCTCGGGACACAGTTGCTCATTCAGCACAGTGTGTTGTCTGCCATGCCATAAACTGGCCTCTCTCTGGCCCTCAACCTCTTGGCCTGGCCTGTGCCCTACCCAGGCAATGTGACAAAGCTCTTTGAGGGCTAGCTATTAAATACCCAAAAGGCATGCCACCCCAAGACTCTCAGCCCCGTGTCGAGGGTCAGCAAACTGAGCTTCACTTGACTCTTTCTCATGCTTTGGCTCTTGGTTCTGCTGCCGCTCCTCCGCTCCTCCTCTGGTGTCAGTGCTGTCTCTGGATCAGGGAAATTCAATGTGCAAGGATTTCCGTGTCTAAAAGCCGAGTTCCACTTTTGACTCTTGCTAGTAGTGAGATCCCCTCTCCTGTGCCTGAAATGGCTGATTTTATCTTCAGCACAGTTATCCCTGTTAGCAGTCACTCATAGCTGCTGCATCTGATCCAGTGGTTCTCAACCTGTGGGTCGTAACCCCTTTGGAGGTTGAACGACCCTTTTACAAGAGTCACCCGATCCATAACAGCAGCAAAATTACAGTGATGAAGTAGCAACAAAAATACTGTTATGGCTGGGGAGTCACCACAACATGAGGAACTGTATTAAAGGGTTGTGGTCTGAAGAAGGTTGAGAGCCACTGAATTCTAATCCAATTAGTATCTTACCTCATCGTCTTACCTAGGTCTATCAGGAAAGCAAAGATTATTGGTGGGAGTAACAAAGGCTTTGATAGTTGGAAGAACCATATTAAATAATTCACTATATTAGACAACATAGATATAGAACATTTCCATCCTCACAGAAAGGTTTAGTGGACTGTCCTGTACTAGGGAATGAGTGTGAGACCACCAAAATGATTAGCAATACACTGATCTAAGAAATAATGATAAACATAGTTAGTAGTAGAACAGAGACTAGATGAAACTAGGAGAGGAGAGTGGTATATTTTGGTACTAGCATTCTAGTTCATACAGGCACATGTTTATGCAGACAAAATGCACCAAGCATGTCTCAGAGATCAGTGGACGGCAGCAGACACGTTCTCTCAGTAATACACTTGTTTTCATCTCATTGGGTTGCCTTCCAAAACAAGAATGCATGTTTGTGCCACAGAAAAAAATCATTTGAAGGTCAATGCAAATGTCAAATTTTATACAAAACTCAAATGCCATTTTTTCAAGTCATTGAAGCTTTGCTATAAGTTATCGTAATACTGCCCCACATGAAAACAAGAGTTCTAAAGACGATTCAAAAGACCTCCAAGGTGAGCCAAGAGAGGTAAGACTGTTGAATGAAGACACTGTGGCTAAAGTCCAGAAACTGGTGGAAGATGACCAGAGAATTCCCATTGACGCAGCAGTTACTGAAATTGGGACCTCACATGGTTTGACATGTCAAAATTTAAAGAAGCATCTTAGCCTCTTTCAAAGCAAGCAATCGGCTCAGTTGGTACCCAAAGTGTCACCTGAGGATCAGCTAGCTCAAAGAACAGAGCTTTCCATCTGTCTTTTAAGCAAGATTCAAGCGAAGGAAGATGATTTTATGAAGTAAATCATAACTGAAGACTCGTCTTGGATTTACCCATACGATTCAGACCAGGCTGTAATCAAGACAGTGGTTTCCGAGGGTTTCCACTAAGCCAGTTAAATTCAAGACAGAGATGTTATGGTTATGGTGACTATATTCTGGGGTTTCCAAGGGATAGTCTTGATAGATACTTTAGTTAAAGGATGATCATGAGGACTTATTATGATGAAGTTTTAAGATAATTAAAAACTGCACTGGTGAGAAAAAGGAAAGGGATTTTTTTTTTCATCATGCAAGAATTTCGTTGGGAAACCAAAGGAATATGAGTTGACTCCCTCAAGATATCTAAAACTGGCATTTTGTTGTAGTGTGAGTCAAAACACAGACTCACTTAAAGAAGGATTAGGGAGATGAAAGCGCCACTTTCAGAAATGTACAGACCTAGATGGGGGAATGTATTGAGAAATATTAGTTTCATATTGTAAGATTTTCATTTAATAAAGGTTTCTGTGCTTTTATTGCAATGGGGGTGTTTTTTTATCCTGATCTGTAATGGCTATATGATCTAATATTGTAGAACAGTGTAACTATTTTTAAAATGTGGAACAATAAGAGCATTATTTAAGAGTAGTCTTCCATTATTTGTCCCCTTTGGAGGGGGTTCTAGGTTGATCCTTAGGATCGATTCCCCTTTCTCCCCCCACCCTCCCCTAATCCTCCTGGTATCTCTACTCTCCTTGGCCCTGAGGGGTTTATCCTGGATTCCTTGTGTTATGGGCTCTTACCTGTAGCAGTGTGCATGTTCTGGTTTATTCCAATCTGTAAGGTAGAATTGAGGTCATGATAGTGGGGTGAAGGAAACACCAAAGAACTAGAGGAAAGTTGTATGTTTCATCCGTGCTATACAGCACCCTGACTGGTTCATCTCTTCCTTGTGAGCCCTCTGTGAGGGGATGTCCAGTTGTCTACAGATGGGTTTTGGGTCTCCACCCTGCACTCCCCCTCATTCACATTGATACGATTTTTTGTTCTGCGTCTTTCATGCCTGCTACCTGATCCCTTCGACACCTCATGATCACACAGGCTGGTGTTTGTTTTTTTTTCCCATGTAGGCTTTGTTGCTTCTCAGCTGGATGGCCACTTATTTACCTTTAAGACCGCAGGCGCTATATCTTTTGATAGCCGGGCACCATCAGCTTTCTTCACCATATTTGAATATGCACCCATTTTGTCTTCAGCGATTATGTCGGGAAGGTGGGAGAGGGGTGATGGAGGACGATAAAAGATAGGGAAAAAATAATCTATAACTTATCAAGGGTTTGTGAGGGAGGGAGGGTGGCTGCGGGGGGAGGTTGGAGAAATGGGGAGCTGATATCAGGGGCTCAAGTGTGCTTTGAAAATTATGATGGTGGCATATGTGCAAATGTGCTTGATACATTGGATGAATTTATGGGTTGTGATAAGAACCCCTAATTAAAAAATTGGGTATTTTAAAAATAATTTTATTGGGGCTCGTACAACTCTTATCACAATTTATCCATCCATCCTTTGTGTCAAGCACATTTGTACATTTGTTGCCATCATCATTCTCAAAACATTTGTTTTCTACTTGAGTCCTTGATAATAGCTCCTCATTTTCCCCTTCCCTCCCCACACCCCTCCTTCATGAACCCTTGATAATTTATAAATTTTTATTGTCACATTTTACAGTGTCCAACGTCTCCCTTCACCCACTTTTCTGTTGTCCGTCCCTAGGGAGAAAGTTTTATGTATATCCTTATAATCGGTTCCCTAAAATTATTTGAAAAAAAAAAGAATAGTCTTAAATGTTTTCAGTAATCATATTATTTGTAGTATTTGTATTGTTGTTCTGAGACTGTGTGATCCTGGCTAACACATGTCAGTAATTGTGAGATATTTTAATTCCATCATCACCATGTCCTTGAGAATTGGGATTCTCAGTATGGAAGAAAAAAATGGAGATTAGTTAAAAGCTCTGTGTCCTCAAATTTGAAATGGAAGTATCAACATGAGATCTTGGAACTTTTTCTCTTTGTATGTACAATATATATTTTATGTGAATTAGTACAGTATTAACTCTTACAGATCAGGATAAATTAAAATTTCATATTATGATCTCAAAAAATAATTAAAAATCGTGAAAGCAAGTATAGCTAAAAAATATCAATAGGTGGATTAAAATCAAATACTAAAAGGTATTTTATTAACTCAAAAGGAGAGGAAAGAAGCAAAAACAAACAGAAAAAGGGAAGACAAAACAAAACTAAATATGTGTGAGGTATAGCCAAATCAGAAACGTATAGCCATAAGTGCTTATATTAGAAAAGAACAAAGAAAATCTATATAGTTTAACTTTAAGAAACTATTAAAAATACGAGCAAATTAACCCAAAATAAGTACAAAGAAATAAGACTAGAAATTAATGAAATAGGAAAAAGGGCCAAAGTAGTTACAATTGACAAAGCCTCAAAGGTTAATAAAATTAACAAACTCTCTAGCAAAACAAAAAAAGGAAAAGAAATAATTATCAGGAAATAAAGATAGGATATCAGTACAAATCCTACAGTTATAAAAAAACACAGTAAGATAATATTATGAATAACTCACTCACTGCCATCGAATTGATGTCAACTCATAACGACCCTGTCTTTCTCCTGCAGAGTGGCTAGTGTTTTCGAATTGTTGACCTTGTGGTTAGCAGCTCAAGGCGTAATTACTAGGCCACCAAGACTCCTGTAAGTCAGTAAATGATGATGTAAATCATGCGATGGTTATGGTTCTGTGTCAACTTGGCTGGGCCAGGATTCTCTGTGATTTGGTAGTAAGACCTAGTAATCTTCCTGTGATAAGGTCTCTCTAAGTGTGTGGTCTATTTCCAATTTAAGTGAATGCTGTGGAAAAGCTTGCTTCTTGCTGGGTCTGGATCCAATATTTGGCTCATTGAGTTTCAGTTCTTTGAACATGAGCCAATGGCCTGCTATCTTAACCTGCCGACCTTGGATTCATTTGCCTCTGCAGCCTCAAGCCAGTTGTCTTCCTGTGGATCTTGGGTCTATCATCCCCCACAACTATTGGGGTCAGAAGAAGCCACCAACCTAACACTTGACCAATGGACTTGGAACTTGACTACTACAACTGTGTGAGCCATTTTCTTGATGTAAACCTCTGTATAGAGATAAATATCAGCTTCATTAGTTTTGCTTCTCTAGAGCCCAGCTTAACACAAATGGAATGAACAAATTTCTTGATGTACTTATTTCCAATGATTGTGGTACTAGATGACCAAGCAAGGGCACTAGGTGAGCAAAAGAAACAATAGACATAAAAATTGTGGAATGTATATATGGATTGTGTTAAGAGTATATTAGCCCCCAATAAAATGATTTTTTTAATTGTGGAAAGAATAGGAATTAAAAATACACCTATTAAAAGAAGAAATGGTTGTTTACATATAAAATTCTGGGGAATCATAAAAAATGAGTTAATGCTTCAGTAAGAGCTCAGCATACAGGGCCCATATGCAAATATCTGTTGATATACACTAGCAAAAACAAATTGGGATATGCAATTTGTAATATTTCATTTAAAGTATCAAAAGGCATAAAATACTCAGTAATAAATTTAATAAAATGTGTAAAAATGTCTACATTGAAAACTAAAATACTAAAATTAAAAAGAGCTAAATAAATGAGGAAAGTGTTTACATTCATGAATTGGGAGAATGCATGTTAACATCATGCCCTTCTTTAGGTTCAGATGGTCATACCATGATTCCAACAAGTTTTGTTTCTAGTAAAAATTTAAAGTTGATTAAAAAATAATATGGAAATACAGAGGACCCAGGACAACCAAACAATCCTGGAAAGAACATAAACAAAGGCTTGAAGTAGCCTTCAAGGCTCCCTGTAAAACTACAGTCTTCAAATCAGTGTGCCATATCCCTTAAGAACAGATCAATTGGAAAAGAAAAGATAAGTCAATTAATGGAATGGAATGTAGAATCCAGAAACAGATGCACTTACATAGCCAATTGGTTTTAGAGCTCTTGTGGAAAGAAAGCGCTTTCCAGGAATGATAGCAGCTTCCTGTATGGGAAAAAGGATGAATCTCAGTCCCTACTCTTCCTCCTCGGGCGTATATAAAGATTAATTTGAGATAGCTAAACATGAAAGCTCTGAGATTAGTATCACTACTTGACTGCGGGCAGTGATTTCTTAGGGCCTCAGAGAAACACTGGACTTTCTACTCCTGTAAACAGTTAGTTTCGGAATCTCACAGGGTTTCGCTCTGAATCAGCATGAGCTTCATGGCAGTGAGTTTGACTTGGTTTGGGAGTAGAGAACAATGATCATAAAGAGCAAAACCAAAGCTGATCCTCGCTTGTTAGGTGCCATCTGGTTGGTACAACAACAAAAACTACTCAGTCCTGCGCCATCCTCACAATTGTTACAGTTGAGCCCATTGTGTAACCACTGTGTCAGACCTCTTATCCAGGGACTTCCTCTCTTTTCCTGTCCCTTTACTTTACCAAGCATGATGTCCTTCTCCAGGGACTGGTCTCTCCTGACAACGTAGTCAAAGTAAGTGAGACAAAGCCTCGTTGTTCTTGCGTCTAAGAAGCGTTTCCAAGAGATTTGTTTGTTTTCTTGTCAGTCCATGGTACTTTTCAATATTCTTTTTCAGGACCACAAATCAAACGCATTGATTCTTCAGTTTTCCCATTCAATATCCAACTTTTACATCCATATGAGGCCATTGAAATAGCATGGCTTGAGTGAGGCACGCTTAAGTCCTCAAAGTGACCTTTGTACTTTCCAACATTTTAAAGAGGTCTAGTGCATCAGATTTACCCAATACAGTATGACATTTGATCTCCTGACTGCTGCTTCCTTGAGCATTGAACAAGATGAAATCATTGATAACTTCATCTTTTTTTCATTTATCATAATGTTACCCATTGGTTCAATTGTGAGGATTTGGGTCTTCCTTACATTAGGTTATAATCCATGCTGCAGGCTTTAGTCTTTGATCTTTATCAGCAAGTGTTTCAAGTCCTCCTCACTTTCAGCAAGGCTAGGTCCTCTGCTTATCACAGGTTGCTAATAAGAAGTCTTCCTCCAGCCTGATATTATTCCAGCTTCTCTGATTATTTGCTCAGCATACAGATTGAACAAGTGTGGTGAGCGGATTTGTCCCTGGTGCGCACCTTTCCTGACTTGAAACCATGCAGTGTTCCCTTGTTCTAGTCTCACAACTGCCTCTTGATCCAAGTACAGGTTCCACATGAGCGCAGTGGAGTGTTTTTGAATTCCCATTCTTCTCAAGGTTGTCCATTGTTTATTGGTATCCACACAGTCAATCGATGCCTTTACATAGTCAATGTGTACTTGCATAAAGCACAAGTAAACGTCTTTCTGGTATTCTCTGCTCTGAGCCGTGATCCATCTGACATCAGCAATGTTTCATGTCCTCTTCTGAATCCTGCCGGAATCTCCGGTAGCACTCTGTCAATGTACTGCAGCTGTTGTCGGATGGTCTTCAGCAAGATTTCACTTGTTTTGTGCTATGAATGATATTATTCTAAAATTTGCACACTCTGGGTCACTCTCCTTTGATAAAACTTTGTTTCTCAATCATTTTGGGGGCTCTTACAGCCCTTATCACAGTCCATACATCCATCCATTGTGTCAAGGATATTTGTACATATGTTGCCATCATCATTTTCGAAATATTTCTTTCTACTTGAGCCCTTGGTATCAGCTCACTTTCCTCCCCAACCCTCCCTCATGAACCCTTGATAATTTATAAATTATTTTTTCATGTCTTTTATCAACCACTGTCTCCCTTCACCCATTTTTCTGTTGTCCATCCCCCTGGTAGGGGATTGGGTTACCTTTCTTTGGAATCAATACAAATATGGTTCTCTTCCAGTCATTTGGCCAAGTGACTGTCTTCCAACTTTCCTGGCATAGACAAATTAGTGCTTCTAGTACTTCACCAGCTTGTTGGAATATTTCAGTTGGCATTCCATAATTTCTTATAGCCTTGTTTTTGGCTAATACTTTCAAAGTGTTTAGAAGGCCCACCAATTAGAGTGGGGGCTTATGGAGGTCAAGTTATCAATGGAGTTTTAGCTCAGGTGCACTTCACTGTGGGTCCAGTGGGTCCCCGGACCCATCCTGTGGTTATTTCCCCAGTTCTAGAATGCATCATTGGAATAGACATACTTAGTAACTGGCAGAATCCCCATATTGGATCCCTAAAATGTGGAATAAGGGCTATCATGGTAGGAAAAGCCAAGTGGACACCATTAGAACTGCCATTACCTAGGAAAATAGTAAACTAAAAGCAGTACCGCATTCCTGGAGGGATTTCAGAGATCAGTGCCACCATCAAAGACTTGAAAGATACAGGGGTGGTGATTGCTACTACACCCCCATTTAACTCACCTATTTAGCCTGTAAAGAAGACACATGGATCCTGGAGAATGACAGTGGATTGTCGTAAGCTTAACCAGGTGGTGACTCCAATTGCAGCTGCTGTTCCAGATATGATTACATTGCTTGAGAAAATTAATACTTCTGGTACTTGGTATGCAGATATTGATCTGGCCAATGCCTTCTTCTCAATACTAGTCTCAAAGGACCACCAGAAGCAGGTTGCCTTCACCTGGCAGGGGCAACAATATACTTTCACAACTCTCCCCCAGGGGCACATCAATTCTTCTGCCCTGTGCCATAATTTAGTCCAAATGAACCTTGACCACCTGTCTATTCCACAAAATGTGACACTGGTCCATTATATTGATGACATTATGTTGATTGGATCCACTAAGGAGGATGTATCAAAGACTCTAGATTCATTGGTACAATACCTGCATACAAGAGGTTAGGAAATTAACCCAACAAAGACTCAGGTACCCTCCACATCAGTAAAATTCCTAGGGGTCCAGGGGTGGGGGGCATGTCGAGATATTCTTACTAAAGTGAAGGATAAGCTATTGCATTTGGCACCGCCAATGACTAAAAAGGAGGCACAACGCCTAGTGGGCCTCACTTGGTGTTCTACTATGACCTATTTATCAAGTGACACGAAAGCCTCCAATTTTGAGTGGGGTCCAGAACAAGAAGAGGCTCTTCCAACAGGTTCAGGCTGCTGTGCAGTCTGCTTTGCCACTGGGACCATTATGATCCAGCGACCCAATGGTGCTAGAGGTGTCAGTTGTAGATAAAGATGCAGTGTGGAGTCTTCGGAAGTCCCCTATTGGTGAATCACAGCGTACACCGTTGGGATTTTGGAGTGAAGTCCTGCCTTCCTCTGCAGACAACTACTCCCCCTTTGAAAAACAGCTGTTGGCCTGTTACTGTGCCTTGGTAGAGACTGAACCCTCACCATGGGCCACCAAGTCACCATGAGGCCTGAATTACCTATCATGATCTGGATTTTGCCTGATCCACGGATTCCTAAAGTTGGACATGCGCAGCAACACTCCATTGTTAAATGGAAGTGGTATATACGAGATCAGGCCAGAGCAGGACCTGAAGGGACAAGTAAGCTGCATGAAGAAGTGACCCAAATGCCAACAGTCTCCGCTCCTGTCACATTGCCTTCTTTCTCCCAGTCTGCACCTATGGCCTCCTGGGGAGTTCCTTATCATACTTTAAGTGAAGACCAAAAAAAGCCATGCTTGGTTTACGGATGGCTCTGCACGATATGCAGGTGCCACTCATAAGTGGACAGCAGCAGCCCCTTTCTGGGATCTCCCTAAAGGACAGTGGTGAAGGGAAATCTTCCCAATGGACAGAACTTCGAGCAGTGCACCTGGCCATTCAGTTTGCATATTTTAAAAAGTGGCCAGATGTGAGACTGTATACTGATTCATGGGCTGTAGCTAATGGCTTGGCTGGATGGTCAGGGAATTGGAAGGACCATGATTGGAAAATTGGTGACAAGGTGTGGGGAAGAGGTATGTGGATAGACCTCTCTGAATGGGCCAAGAAAGTAAATTGTATCTCATGTGAACACTCACCAACGAGCCAGCTTTTCCACACTGGTGTGCCGCTCCATCATTTCCTAAGTCAACACTCATCAGTAGGTTTGGGATTCATAGCAGCATCTCACAGAACTCACAAACCATACTTAAAGTGAGTCATTAGGGACGTAATCACCCAGGACCTGGATCAACTTGGAAGTGATAGGAACCACCAGGATGGAATTCCTTGATCTTCTCAGCATTTGCCCTGGGCTCTGCTGTGAGCCTTGTGCAGGTGTTGCAGCTCTTAGCTCTGTGGATCAGCAAGGCCTACCATTGCCTTCTGATATGGGACTCCACCTCACACTGCTGTCGTTCTTCCTGGTGCTGTACTGCCGTCTCATACTGTTGTCTGTATTAAAACTCCTCTCTCTCCATGGCTCACCTTCAACCAAGTGATATGCAAAATGGACCAGTTCTCTCTCAGAGTTCTTCTAGTTCACTGCCCCACAAGTGTTCTATGAGCCTTATTCACATTAGCAGCAAGCTAGCCAGTCCCTTTGGTGAGTCACAAACACCTCGTTTGCATATCTCACCCAAGACTGTGGCTCAAACAAAAACCAAACTCCCTGCCATCTAGTCAATTCCAACCCAATTGGACAGAGTAGAATTGTCCCCCTTGGATTTTTAAGGCTGTAAAAAAATTTTTTTAAACATTTTATTAGGGACTCATACAACTCATCACGATCCATACATACATCAATTGTATAAAGCACATCTTACATTCTTTGCCCAAATCATTTTCAAAGCATTTGCTCTCCACTTAAACCCTTTGCTTCAAGTCCTCTTTTATCCCCTCTCTCCGTGCTACCCCCTCCCTCATGAGCCCTTGATAATTTATAGATTATTATTTTGTCATATCTTGCCCTGTCCGGCATCTCCCTTCACCCCCTTTTCTATTGTCGGCCCCCCAGGGAGGAGGTCACATGTAGATCCTTGTAATCATTCCCCCTTTCCAACCCACTCACCTTCTACCCTCCCAGTATCGCCCCTCACACCCTGGTTCTGAAGGGATCATCCGCCCTGGATTCCCTGTGCCTCCAGCTCCCATCTGCACCAATGTACATCCTCTGGTCTAATCAGACTTGCAAGGTAGAATTCGGATCATGATAGTTGGGGGTAAGGAAGCATTTAGGAACAGGAGGAAAGCTGTATTCTTCATTGGTGCTACATTGCACCCTGACTGACTCATCTCCTCCCCTAGACCCCTCTGCGAGGGGATCTCTAGCGGCCGACAAATGGGCTTTGGGTCTCCACTCTGCACTTCCCCCTTCACTATGGTAAGATTTTTTTTTCCTGATGATGCCTTATACCTGATCCCTTCGACACCTCGTGATCGCACAGGCTGGTGTGCCTCTTCCATGTGGGCTTTGTTGCTTCTGAGCTAGATGGCCACTTGTTTACTTCAAGCCTTTAAGACGCCAGACACTATCTTTTTTGATAGCCGGGCACCATCAGCTTTCTTCACCACATTTGCTTATGCACCCGTTTGCCCTTGGCGATCGTATCATGGAGGTGTGCATCCAATGATATGATTTTTTTGTTCTTTGATGCCTGATAACTGATCCCTTCGGAACCACGTGATCACACAGGCTGGTGTGTTCTTCCATGTCGGCTTTGTTGCTTCTGAGCTAGATGGCCGCTTGTTTATCTTCCAGCCTTTAAGACCCCAGACACTATCTCTTTTGATAGCCGGGCACCATCAGCTTTCTTCACCACATTTGCTTGTTCACCCGCTTTGGCTTCAGCGGTTGTGTCGGGAGGGTGAGCATCATAGAATGCCGATTTAATAGAAGAAAATATTCATGCATTGAGGGAATGCTTGAGTAGTGGCCCAAGGTCCTTCCGCCACCTTAATACTAAACCTATAAATATAGGCACATAGATATATTTGCTTATGTACATGTCTTTGTCTAGACCTCTATAAATGCCCTTTGCCTCCTACCTCTTTCCTCTATTTCCCTTGACTTTCCTCCTGTCCCACTATCATGCTTCGTCCCCACCTGGGTTACAGGTATACCTCTTCGTTACCTTACCCTTGATCATTCCCTACCAGGCCTGCAACTCCCTCCTCACTACCAATTTGGATCCCTTGTTTTTCCCTTGTCCCTGGGTTTGTTAACACCACTTCCTTGCCCCCCACCTCCCCCTATCCCATGTCCCCCCCCACAACTGTTGGTCCCGTTGTTTTTCCTCCAGATAGTTCATCCAGCCTATCATATTTAGATAGACCTGTGAGGCTATAAATTTTTATGGGAGCAGAAAACCTCATCTTTTTTCTTTAGAGTGGCTAATGGGTTTGAACTGCTGATCTTGGAGTAAGCAGCCCAACCTCTAACCTACACCACAGCTTGTAAGACTGTGACTCACTCACTATGTTCATGTCGATACTGACTCATAGCAACCCTATAGGACAGAGCAGAACTGCCCCATGTGTGTCAGAGACTGTTTACTGTGACTAGATAGGCCATGTTAACCCATTAACTATATCACAGTCAGTAACTCACATAGACATTATACTCAGTGAAGAAAGCCAGACATGAAAAGTGCATACTATATGAGTATTACCACAAAGCAAACTCACGCTGATGCTGACTATATAGGACAGGCTAGAATTATCACTGTGAGGTTCTGAGACTGTAACTATTAACGGGAGTAGAAAGCCATGTCTTTCTCCTTAGGTGCGACTGGTGGTTTTGAACTGCTGACCTAGAGGTTAGCAACCCAACACATAACCACTACACCATCACAGCTCCCATTTGAGTTTAATTCTGTTTTTAATTCCTGTGATGGGCAAAACTATTCATCTAAGGTAAAAATAACCAAAAGACAGTTTGCTTCTGAGAGGGAAAGAATTGACTGAAAACATATATGAGGAAACTCTGAGGAGATGGAAATATTCTGGATCATTATTTGACTATGGATTCTAAGGTGCATCCATTTGTCCAAACAGTGTGATTCAGAGGAATTTGAGTATTAAAATAATTATAATTGTTTAATAATAGAGTGTTGTGGCTACTGATGCAAACATAACCATGCTGACCGTGTGTGCTTGGAAGGTGGGCATGGTCATTGACTGCCTTTGAGCATCACAGTGTCATCTTAGGAGACGTTTAACTTGTCGAATCCTTGACAATTTTTTAAATATTACAGTGAACATTTTTATACATGTGTAAACTTTTTGAACTTTAAATATTTTTACGATGGATTCTTAGAAGCTCTGAGTATATGAACATTTCAAAACCTTTTGACTTAATTGGCTTATACTAACTTGTACTCCCATCAATGGAGTCTGAGAATACCTATCAGAAACCATTATAAGTCACTTTTTCCCCTTCTTTCCCTCCCCCCACCGCGTATAATATTATTATTCTAACACCACATAGGTTGCTGTAAGATTCTAGCAGCCAAGGCATTGACCCGTTGAGTCTTCCTATCAGCAATGGACCCTGAAGCTTTGGTTTTCATTCTGGTTGTCTTTATTGGTGGCCTGTACAGGTTGTCTGTCAATTCAGAGAGGTTCGAGTTGATGAGGAGCCATACTTGGGATCAGCTGGGCTTTTCATTTTGTTTTCGCACACCCTATCATTACGAGGTGCCCTACATACAAAGTTGTAACCAGTTTGCAGATGTTATCATTCTCAGGTGCTTACTCACAGATTGCAGATTACAGTTATGAAGACACTGATAATAAAAGGCAATGATAAAAACTAAAGCTGAGGAGGATATTTTACTGACATCAGAACTGACCAAAGTCATTGGATCAGAAAATCAGGACTCTATTACCGGAGAAAGGGTCATCCGTGGGCCTGGTCGGGGTCGTTGACTTCTTTGGTGGCTGGGTGTGTCTTGTAACCTGCTGACCCACTGAAGGAGACACTCTTACTGCCCTTGAACACCCAGGGCATGGTTAAGGGCTTATTGATAATGATAAATAGGTGCTTGTTAATTATCAACATTATCATCATCTTGGGGGTTTTGCTAATCACACTTAGAAGCAAACGTCCTCCAATGTCAGATTATTCTGAATTCTGGTTCTTTGGTTTCCCCAGGTTCACAGCACCTCAGGCAGAACTCTACGAAGCTGTTCTAGAGATCCAGAGAGCTTGTCTGACCCTCTGCTCCCCTGGCTCAAGCTTGGAGAACATCTACAGTCTGATGCTGACACTGACAGGACAGAAACTTAAAGAACTGGGGGTCACAAGGAGCAGCATGGGAACTGATGCCTTCAAGGTACTTCACTTCTTTTGACCCATTTTCAGCATCACCTGATGACATCCTCCTTGGGGTCTACCCTCTACAAAGCTCACAAGGCTTAAAACACGTCCGGCTGGCTCTCCATCGCACAGAGACTGATATTCAGAGCTCACTCAGGAGGGGCATGGCTTTCACGATTTACATCTCATTGATTCCAATTCCCGGCATCTCCATGTGGTCAGTACAGTCAGTCACCAGATTATGAACAAGTTATCTCCTACGTCTGTCTTCAAATCACATTTATTCATAAGTTATAACACTTACTATATAGAAAGTATACCTTTATAGGCATCAAAATAAATACGTCACCTTCATATGCTCATCATAATGAGCTGGTGCATGTCCGAAAGTAGCACCCTGTGTTATTCTCAAACACTATACGTACCACACAGTTTTTACTAGAGTGGGTTTGGAGGCTTTCACAGCCCAGGGACCACCTGGGTACCACTCTGCTCCATGGGGTTCTCAGTGGCTTCAAGGTGGCTGGATGCAGGCCTCCAACCTTTCAGTTAGGCAGCCAAGTGCGCTAACATGTACCCCGCAGGGGGACTCCAAAGTCAAGCCTTCCTGGATTAAAACAAAGGCTGTCAGTACTCCTTTCCCCCAGAAGATGGCAGCACATTCTGGTTCACGGCTTAAAGCATAACTAACTAGCTCAGAAGTCAGAAAACATAAAATGAAGTCTGGTGCAGACAGGGTGGACAGACACACAAGAGGAGGCGAGGTTCCCTTACGCCTTTCTGTGGTGGTTCTGACCAGGGAGAGGCTTGCCTGTTGTGCCAGGGTGGTTGCTGGAACTCTGCCTTCAGAGCACATCTTCACTCGAAGTTTGCACTCACATTGTCAGTGGTGCTCAGTGAAAATGGAGAGCCTCGCCTGTAAGGAAGGGTGCTGGGTGCTGAAGCCATGCAGACCATGGGGTAGCTCCCCTCCAAGTAGGGCCTCTCTGTCAATCGAAAAGAAGCTGTAACTCTCCTCCTGCCGAGGCTGACACATCTGACAGAAACTCCCGTGCTGGTAGATGCCCAGTATCATATCTCCTGTCCATTCCGCACCCAGCTGTGAGACACTTCTGGTCTCCAGTGCAGGCTTCCTCAGAGGGGTGTGAACACTGCAAAGGGCACAACTCTACTAGAGTCGCCCACCCCCTCTCCCAAAGAAAAGAGAGCTTCTCAGCTGCCTTGACTGTAATGGAGGTTGCCCCAGTAAGCCCGTGGATACAGTAACCAGTGGGTGGAAGCACAGGTTGATTCGAATGCCATGACAGAGTCACATCCCAGAGATGGCAGTTTACCGGTGTCTGAAGCATTCATCCAAGGAGTTAAACCTAAAGGGCAGAAAGGGGGGTGTGGGGGGAGGTGTTGGTATGGGTCCCACTGGCTTAGGCATGCCCAGCGGTCACTGGTTTAGTAACTGGCAATTGTTCTTTCCAGGCCGCACGAAAATACTGCCCTCACCACGTTGGCCATTACCTTGGGATGGATGTCCACGACACGCCAGACATGCCCCGCTCCCTGCCCCTGCAGCCTGGCATGGTCATCACAGTCGAGCCCGGTAAGTGAAGCACTGGCAGCCTGTGACCCCGGTGACTCAGAATAGTGGTGGGAGCCAGAAAGGCAGATGTGGAAACAGGAAAAGGAGCCTCATCAGTGTAGTAGGGAGCCTCGCTTAGTTTAGATTTGTTTCTAGCTTTCTCATTTAACATCACACAATTTGTTTAATTTGACTTCTCCTATCAACAACAGATGGGGAGTCCTTTCTATAAGTAGATATTAAGAAAGAAATCTTTTTTTAAGCCTGCCTCTGCCAGGACCAATTTGTGTACAACTCTCCCACTTAATAGTGGCCCGGGCTCTGCAAGCTTTCATTGCAGGGAGATAACTCAGGCCGTCCCTGGTCCTGGGCGACACCGCTGCAGGCTGCGCAGAGCCGCCCCACGCTACCCCACTGCTTGATGGCTGGTGCCTTTCTCACACCAGCCTCGCAGAGTGCTGGGGCCTGGGCAGGATTCTGAAGGGGAGTGGCGGCCTCCATGGAGTGTGAAGATTGATGTTACAGAACTTGCTTTTAAACACGGAGGCTGTTTCTGTCATGAACGTGGATCTCAAATGTGGGCTCCAGTGTTGTAGTCTCTGAGTTCTTGATACGGGGGTGTCTTTCTTGTCCCCCTGGAGCCAAGTCACACGGGCGTTGCTCTCTGTGGTCTGCGCAGCTCATCGGGTCTAGAAGGTACATGGGTGTTTCCGTAGGCTTTGACCAAAACCTTCCTTTGCTGGTCCTTGGGTCACAGAGCAGCATCGATGAGTGTAGACAGGGAAGCATACCGTTGGTTTCATAGGAAAAGACCGCGTGATGAGAGAGGCGACCTTGGACTCAGGTTTATCCACATGTTCGCTGCAGGGTCCCTATTTCCTCACATTCTGGTAGGCTGATCATCTCTGATGAAGTGTGTAATGTGTATATCTGTAATTTTACAACCTGCCCTTTATCCAGAGGGGACCACTTACTGGACAGGAACGATACCTCAAACCACCGTGCTCTTGGTGAACAGCCCAACGTGTGCAGTGCATAAATTTATGTCAACATTGTATGTCAGCTAAATGCGGTGGCCTGCTTTGAGCCACTAGCATGTGACAGAATCCGGATCCACGTTGTCATAGTTGTGTGGTGCCTGCAGTCCAGCACCTGCAGTAATTACAATAACACCGACATGGTAGTCAGCATCATTGACCATTACGTGCCTCCGTGGATCCTCACAGCTGGCTGAGTAGATCCCATTCATATGCCACGCTTACGGATGAAGGAGGAGGCCTTTGGAGTAACGGGCTACACGTTGGGCTGCTGACCACAAAACCAGTGGTTTGAATCTATGCATCGCCGCCCAGGAGAAAGGTGAGACCGTCGCTCCTGTGAAGCCTTGAAACCCTAGGGAGCAGTCCTACTCTGTCTGCAGAGCCCCTGCAAGTCTCGGTTGTCTCGGTGGTGACTGGTTTGGTGTGGAACAGGGACATGGAGGGTTAACGTCTTTTTCTCTGTTTCCCAGGCATTTACATTCCGGAGGACGACAGAGATGCCCCTGAGAGGTTTCGTGGTCTTGGGGTACGGATTGAGGATGATGTGGTGGTGACTGAGGACTCACCTCTCATCCTGTCTGCAGACTGTCCCAAAGAGATGAGCGACATCGAACAGATATGCAGCAGGACCTCCTGATCTTTGTCACAGCCCTCATGCAGCTCAGGTTCCCCCAGAGGGGACCCGCCCGCGCCCAGGCCTGTGTGCTTCCTGCGTGTCGCTGTGTGCGCTGGTACATGCCTCTCACATGGGGATGCAGCAGCTGTATGAGTACATGCAGTTATCATGTATGTGGGGTTTTTATGTTACAATTTCTAAGTAAGGGAATCTGGAAAACGGAATTTTTTACCCACGTGTTTGCTACTGCAGCTTTAGAATACCATTCCTTCTGGAAAAGTTAGGCCTGGGCAAGTTTCGTTTTTAAATGCATAGAAAGATCTGAATTGCATGTACAAATAGAAAAATTCTCTTTTCTTCAAGTCCCTCCCTCTGTCCATTTTGGCTGAGGTCCACCCAGCAGAAGATCGTGGTGGGATGCTTGTTCTCTGAGCCAGTCGGCAGGGTCTTTGCCGGCACTAAAAGCCACCATCAGTGACTGTGGACGGCCTGTCTAAGCCTTTCATCCCCCTGTCCTACCTCGTCCAGAACCTGCCAGTCTGCCGGAGCCTCTGCAGACCTCCTGAGCACAGCTGCCCTGCACCCCTGCCCTCAGCCCCAGTGCACATTTTAGCAACACTAGCCATGTGGTAACGAGCCCTGGTGGCATAGAAACTGGCTGCCAACGACAAGGTCAGTAGTTCAAAACCACCAACTGCTCCAAGGGAGAAAGACAATGCTTTCTACTCCTGTAAAGAGTTACAGTGTCGAAAACTCATAGGGGCAGTTCTACCCTGCCCTATAACATCACTGTGAGTCAAAACTGACTAGCGGGCAGTGAGTTTGGTTTTTTAAGAGCCATCGGGTTACCCAGAGCCTGGAAAGTATTAATGGATTCTGTTCAGAAAGGAAGGGGAGAGAAGGAAATGTATTTACTGTGCCCACTGCAGCTCCAGACTCCCACCTCTCTGTCCTCCTTGACTTACAGATGCACCCCTTTCAGAAATCTATTCTTTTGTGGGTTCTTAACACCCTGTCCCTCTGTGAGCACATGAGACACTGCCCTGCCTAGGGAAGCTCCACCCCTAACCCTAGTAAAGTTGGAGGAGTGGCTCCCAGTTTTCAGAGGCATACTCCTGAAATAATTTAGTGAGCAGACTGGGAATCCCCCCAGTACCTGGAAGTGTCTTGTGAACCTCACTTTCCCCTGGAGGTGGCACTGGCTGGGCAGGGAGTCAGAGTCCACTAAACCTGCCATTGGGTACAATATATAGCTGGACCGCTGCAGATGATTCACTCAGGGGCTCCCTTCAGAGAGGGGAGTCTTCAGCACCAGTGTGACCACCTCTCTAAACCGGGACGAGAGCCCAAGATCATAAAACCTGGTGAAGAATAGAGTAAGGGTTTTCCTTCTCTGTTTTATGTTATTTATATTAGACAAGCATTCTCTGCAGGACTACAAGTTTGTTGGATCAGGAAAATTCAAGGTAGTTTCCAAAAGCAGACACTCAAGTATCTTAAAGTGATACTGTCATCCTGACAGCGCTCTTCCACAAGGCCTGACTTCCGTAACCTTATCTCAGCAGCTGCAGGAACGGATGCTCCCTAGCTGGCCCTCTCAGCGCCTGCCTTCCCTCCCCACCGCCCTCCAACTCCTCAGGCCTCTCCACCTTTCCAGGAAGAGACAGGGAAGTAGATCCACAACTCTGCCTCTTCACTCTTGACCCCTCACTCCCTGGGTTCTGTGGCCCCTTGAGTTGTGTTTCTTTTCTTCATTTCCGATCCCTGGACTAAAGAATGCCCTTTTCATTCTGTAATTCATTTTTTGTGATCTTCAACGTTCTGGCTGAAAACCTAGGTGACTTTCATGTCTAGCCGCCTACTTGGACAAGAAATGGACTTCTTCTGGTGAGGGATTCCATCCTACTTGTCCTGATGGATACGGCCTATAGTGGTTGGAATGTTACCGTGGAGCAGCGATGGGAGCTTTTGAATTCCAGGCTAACCAAGGCACCTGAGCATTGCAATCAGACTGTCGGGACCATCCAGAGATAACAGAATGAGCTCCCCACAGCAGTGTCCTGGGCGCTGTGGGATGCGTTTGGGATTTGCAGGACCGATAGATAGTCTGCAGGGATCTCCTAGCCACCCCGCAGCCGTACCAGGCTGAGAATGATATATACTCCACATGTACAAAGGAGACGCCCAAAAGGTCATGGGAAAATGGAATGAAAAGTTCATGGACTTTTTCTCCCCACTCTTGGAAGCTCCCTAGACACCTCCCTCTCCTTGATGTAAACCTTCATTTTTCTAAAAAGCCTACGAGTGTTACCTCTGAAGTGTTTCCCTCTGAGTTAAAATTGAAGCGACAATGCAGTCGGGTCAGGACCAGTCCTGGGACAGCAGGACTGGGTGGCCTCGGCGGCATGTCTCTCTGTATTTGCTTCATGAATTGTTTCCACTGACAAGGAGATTGCTGCGACGGTGTCTTGGATTGACAGCACAACCAGAGCCATAGTGAGGGCAGGGCCCTCCTCTTCCCAGAGTGACTGTCCAAGTCTGGCAGGTGCTTGCGACTGTGTGTCCTCTCTCAGAACAGGACATTCCCATGCACTTTCACAGGCTCAGAAGGAACCATCCGAGCCATCGACATTCCTTCCCGATGTGCAACTCCGAGCCAGGACACAATCCCCGGGGCAAGATGCGGGGATAGCACTGCAGTAGGAACACTGAGCTCTTCCAATACCACAGAGCTCAAGCCGCAGACACATGAGCGCTGCTCCCTCTGCCCAGCCATGGCAGGCCACAAACAGCACAACCCAGCGTGGCCTTGAGTCTCCCTGCAGAAAACCACTCCCAGGAACAGCGTGGGAATTGCAGTTAAGCCTTCCCTGCCATCCCTCAACTAAGGGCATGGCGATGTATAACGGGTGTGTGTGTGTGCGCGCGCACGCGCACTAGAAGCTAGGTGAGGTGGCTCAGAAAGGGCCCTGCCTGGATAGGTCTTTTCGGGATGCTGCCCCTGGATGGGTGAGAGGGAAGATACGCCTTTATCCCTAACTTCAGAGCAGAAGGCCACTGTCAGAAATCACCCCGTTCTCCTGTGCAGCAGCGTCTCTGTGAACTTTGGGATTGTGGAACTCAAGGTGCTTGGGCTGTGCTTCACAAAGATCTTAGGAGATGCACCCTCTGTTAGCTCCTGCACGAGCTGGCAAACATTTGCACACGCTTTGTATGAGTTGTGCAATTTTTGGACAAAACGCTGTTACTTTTTCAGACCCTACCCACTGAGAATAGATGTTTTTCCTCAACCAGGGAAAGCATTTGTTACTGTCATTTTGAAATTAAACTGTAAAAACCATATAGAAGCATGTGGTGTGTGTTTCTTTAGAGTCTAGAGATTACAGGCTTAAATGTTCCAGCAATTTTTATCAGTTCTGCAGTGGGGCGGGGAGGTGGGCAACCAAAAAGGCTGGGTAAGCCCATCCTGTTCACAGGTCAACTCTACAAAGCAGTTACCCAAAGGTTGCCTGTGCCGCTCGGGACTAAAGCAAAAGCAAGCCACGAGAATCTTATTAAGGCTGAGATTTGTGGAGCAGTAGGATGAATTGCAAAATTATGCGAGTAGATCATTCCCTGCCAGGGATCCTCTGTAGAGTCCAAGGAGTTCTGAAAAGCTTGTTTCCTACATGAGGCACACATCAAAAGACGCTTTTGTCTTCATGCACTGCTGGTGGGCTCGTAAACATGTAAAACCGCCAGGGAAAGCTCGCTGGTGCCACCTAAAACAACTGGGACTCAGGCGCCCATATGGCCCAGCAATGCCTCTGCTGGGCACATGCCTCAGGGAACGCACTGAGCCAGAACTCGCCCGTTCTCATTGCAACACAGTTCACAATGGTAAGAATCAGGAAACAGCCCAAATGCCCATCCGTAGAAGAATGGATAAAGAAACTGGTGCATACACACTGTAGGGTTGTATGCGTCTCTAGACCCCAGCATTGAAACCATGAAGCATCTCAGGACATGGATGGACCTGGAAGCCGTTATGCTGTAAGGCTAACCACCAAGACAAAAGCAGGCTTCTGTCTCGGGTCAGCTAGTCTCATCCGGTCTCCTAAGTGGTGAGGTAGGGTGCCTGCGTGGTGCTCATGAACCACATATCACCACCTTAGCTGTACATCCTAGAAACCTCTGTGACAAGGGGAGGCTTCACCTCAACTTATATAACATTGTTCTGCAATCACCCCAAATCATCAGACGCTCCCATAAGAATGATTAGTGACATGGAAGGGACAAGCCAGCCAGGCTGCAGTATAGCACTGACAACACAACATTCCTCGTTTTGTAATACTTCCTCCTCACTATCATGACCCCAGTTCTACCTTACAAATCCGGCTAGACCAGAGCATGTACACTGGTACAGATAAGAACTCTTGACAGAGGGAATCCAGGACAGAAAAACCCCTCAGGACCAATAATGGGAGTAGCTATACTGTGAAAGGGTAGAGGGAAGAAGGAATCAATTGTAATAATCGACATATA
The DNA here is from genome assembly GCF_050624435.1 of Tenrec ecaudatus. Taxonomy (NCBI): domain Eukaryota; kingdom Metazoa; phylum Chordata; class Mammalia; order Afrosoricida; family Tenrecidae; genus Tenrec; species Tenrec ecaudatus. The sequence continues at coordinate 10,892,036 of NC_134535.1, forward strand.
ACCACCACCCCGAGGGGGACGGACAATAGAAACATGGGTGAAGGGAGACAGCGGAAGGTGTAAGATATGAAAATTATAATGTATCAAGGGTTCACAAGGGCAGGAGGGTGGGGGAGGCAGGGGAAAAAGAACTGATACCAAGAACTCAAGTAGAAGAAAATGTTTTGAAAATGATGATGGCAACATATGTACAAATGGCTTGATACAACTGATGTATGAATTGTGATAAGAGGGATAAAGGCCCCCAGTAAAGTTATAGAAATGAATGGTTAGTGAGCCTTGCTGGAGTTCAGGAGGTGCAGCGGACGCTTTTCTCGGAGAAGGGGATTATTCTTGTGTTGGGTAAACTGGGTGGGGGAACCTGCCATTGGGAAAAATAGCACTAGAGGATGGCTGTTACAATCAGACACTGATTGTCAATGTAGGGTCTAGAAGTCTGAACTTGTGGGCAGGCTCTAAGGGAAGGTTTCCTCTTTCTGTGGACTCTGGAAGAAAAGCCTTCTGTCCACATCTGTGGGCCCACTGTTCCTTAGAGCTCTCTCTGTGTCTTGGCCTTGATCCTGCCCCGGGTCTAGGGAGTTCTAAGTGCAGGGACACTAGGTCCAAAGGAATTCCTCCACTTCTGGCTTTCCTTTGTTGGTGTATTGAGATTCCTCTGACCTCTGCTCAACCCGTGGACAGCAAAAGAACAAACATCTGTCTTAGAAGAAGTACAACCATAATGCTTCTTAAAGGCAAGGGTGGTGATACTTCTCACGTACTTGGGACATGTTGTCAGGAGAGACCAGTCCCCAGAGGACATCATGCTTGGTAAAGCAGAGGGGCAGCAAAAAACAGGAAGGCCTTTGACAAGATGGATTGACACAGTTGTTAAAATAATGAACTCAAGCATGACAACTGTGAGGATGGCGAAGGACCAGGCAGTGTTTCACTCTTGTATGTAGGGTGGCTATGAGTTGGAACTAACTGTACAGCACCTAACAACAATATCTCAAAAGAGGCCAAGTCAAGATACAGCCTAGTTCTGTAGACTGTATCCTGTCTCACTAACATAATAAGTCCGATACTGGTCCATAAGTCCCTCTTCAGACTCATGCAATGATGCAGAATGCAGGCATATCACCGGCCAGTGGGTGCAAAGTCTTATGGATCTAATGGCAGGGCACATATCTCAAGGGCTCTGGCAGTAGCCAGGGTCTGCCAGCAGGAAGGTGAAGGCAGAGAGGACGAGAGGTTCCCAGGACCCTTCTTATGAGAAGGCCACGCCCATAAGGAGACACTGTCAGATACCTGATTGACAGGTTGAAGACCAGCCCTACACTTTTATATCTCTTCAAGTTGACATGAAGGATAGAACCTGAAATGTTCTTTTTGATGAGGAACGTAAGACTATTCTTCCAGTTCTCATTCCTGGCAGAGTAGACCATATGTTTTGGCTGATTCAAAATTGCCATGCCTGGCCCTTTCTGCTCACTAATACCTAGGAGATTGATCTTTATTCAGTACGTTTCATTTTTGACAGCTTATACAAGTAGGTGGCAAAAATCTTAAAACCATTTTAATGATAATTCAATAGTTTAGTTGAATTTGTTAATGTTGTTATTAGGTGCCATCGAATCAGTTCCAACCCATAGTGACACAACACTATGCACAACACAGCGAAACTGCCCAGTCCCGTACTGTCCTCCCAATTGTTCCCGTGCCTGAGCCCATTGTGGCAGACACAGAATCAATCCATCTCCTCTAGGGCCCTTCCTCTTTTTCTCTGCCTCTACCAAACATGATGACCCTCTCCAGGCACTGGCCACTCCTGATAACCTTTCTGAAGTATGTAAGACGATGTTTCACCATCCTTGCCTCTAAGGAGCACTGTGGCCACACTTTCTCCAAGACGGATCGGTTTGGTCTTTTGGCAATCCTTGGGTAAGCAGGGGTCAGAGGGACCTTAGTACACCAAAAAATGAGAGCCAGGAACAATTAATGGTCTTTTCTACAGTCAGCCTCTGGCCTGGTTTTAGCTGCTGCTAATTGAGCTGCATCATCTGAAGAAGTCCATGTGTGTAGCTGCCTTTTGTGTCGTTGAAAAAGGCATTTGCTACAATGTTTTGCAAAGTTCTATCGTATGATCTTCAGGTTTGTTCCTATCACCCAAGTCCGCATTTTCCAACTACTTGCCTTCCTCCGTTTCTAACTTTTGCATTCCGATCACCGATAATTATCATTACATCTTGATTGCACATTTGATCAATTTCCATCTGAAGTTGTTGATAGACTTCTTCATCACTGGCTTTTGTGGTTGGTGTGCAGATTTGAACTATAGCTGTATTGGTTGTATTTCCTTGAAGGCAGATAGATATAATGCTAACACAGACGGCATTGTGCTCTATGATTCACTCTCGATGTCCTTTCTGACAATGAATGCCACACCGTTTCCTCTTGAGTGTGTTCTTCCCCGTATAGTAAATCATGATTTTTGTCTTAAAATGGCCAATACCCGTCCACTTCAGGTAACGAAGGCATAGGGTGTTGATCTTTATGTATTCCATTTGATTTTTAACCACTTCCAATTTTCCTAGATTCACACTTCTCGCATTCCAAATTCTGATCATTAGCAGGATTTTGCACTATTTGTCCTTACATCCCAACAGCAAATGGAGATCCCGAAGGGCTCTACCCACAGGCTTTCCTTGACTCACCCCATCACCTTGGTCGACTCCACTCTGAGATAACAACGCCTCCCCACTCACATTTTGAGTTTCCATCCTCTGGCACGACCTCCAACAGTGTTGTGCATCCACTCATGAGGCCCTCGGTATCTGACAGTATTTTGAAGCTGTGCCTACGGTTTTCAGTGGCTCCTTCCTCTGAAGTGGGGAGCTGAGTCCTCTGTCCTTGTCTGTTCCTGGTCTGGGAGCTCCGCTCAAACCTGTTTACTGTGAGTGACCCTGCTGGCATTCGAAATACCAGAAACAGATTAGAGCATCCTTTCAACACGCAAACCACTTTGGGAAGGAAACTGACAGCTTGTTGACGGATGAGCAAGATGTGGTTTGTCCACCTCTTCACAGAATGTTATTTGGCCATCGAAAGGAATGTCAGATGCAGAAGGATAGATATTGTATGATCCTACCGATAAGAAATATCTAGGCAAATACATACAGACAAAAACTCATTAGTGGTTCCCAGGGACTTCTGGAAGAAGAGAGCCAGAATTACTGCTGTAGCGGTCCTGAGAAACTCATGGGAGCTGGGAGTGATGATGGTCACACGAGGTGTGGAAATAATGAAAGTCCCTGAATTGTACATTTAAAGATGGTGACAATAGGGGAAAATCATGATATATCCTACAACAATAAAAAACTTAAAATGATCAGTAATTTAAACATGCCTAATTGAAATTCAATTTAAATATTCTGATAACCCTTCCACTGACAGACATGGTGTGAATAAATTTCTAATCCGGTTGAAATCTTTTATATCAAGTAGTTTAAATCATGAAGCTATCGTTTGTAGATGTACCTGTATTTGCTAGAAGAGTCGGCATCCTGCAGGTAGCTGACACCAGGCAGAAGACTGCAATGCGTGTCAGCAGGGAGCGAGGCTCTCTAGCTCAGGATTGCAGCCCTCACAGCACCGTGGCCAGCAGCACCTGACTTATCTGGACACTAACTCTTCCAGCTTCCAACTCCATGGCTTCCTGTCTATGCTGAGCACCAGAGAGAGTACTTACAGCGGCCAGGGCTCCTCCTTAGGACAAGTAGCAGAGAAAGGGCTTCTGGCTGCTCCAAATGCCACCTTGAGGATGGGGTGGGGTGGGGGAGAGTTAGCTCCCAGCGCATCGATGTCAAGGCACACCACTGAGGGTATTTAAGATCATAAAATCTAGAATGACACTGACTAGTGCTTACCCTGGATGAAAAAAAAAAAAAGGGTGGAACTATGGACACATGGACCCAAATTTCTACCAACGTTTAAAACCCAGAAGTTCTGGGTCATTCCCAGGAAGTACTGTATTTTCCTAGGAAACAAAGGAGATTAGAAGGCCTTCAATAAAAAGCAAACAAAAAAACTTTATGAAACATATTCATCTTGAAAAGGTTATTGCATGTCATTGTTTGTTGACTGTATTCTCTGCACATTGCAGAGATAAAATCTAAACTACAGCACCCCCTGCACTGGCTTGGACTCTATGTTATACTTGGGCAAGTGCTTTTGAACAGGGATCACTACACAGAGGAAATGCGCAGAGGAAGTGGTACTTGAAGTTGCGTAAAGTAATTATAACAGGCACAGAGCCTGCTTGCAGATGCTTGGAAGCGACTGTTCCTGCTTGAAATGTTTACTCATTCATGAAATACCAAGTGTGTGTTTGCACAAAGTTCAAGAAGCAAAAAACCTAAATTAGACACATTCCCCACTTCACTCTTCCTTTTCTAAGGTCTGCAAACTGCAAGGTCGGTGGTTCAAACACATGACAGGAGGGGCCCTCTTCTCCCACAGGGATTTACAGCCTCAGAAGACCTCTCTACAGGCTTGCAATGAGCTGGCTTCCACTCAAAGGCAATGTACTGTATACTGCCCACTTCAACTGTCTTTAACCCTCCTCTTCCTCTTGTGCACAAGCTACTAGTCAATGGTTTGTAGTACGGTAAAACCCAAAATCAAACCCATTGCTCTGGAGTTGATGCAACCCAGAGTGACCCTAGACAGCCAAGCAGAACGTCCCCATGGGGTTTCCTAGGCTATGGTCATCAAGGGAGCGGACTGCTACATCTTTCTCCTTGGAGCAGCTGATAGACTTAAACTGCCAACGTTTCAGTTAGCAGCTGAAAGCTGGAACCTGTGAAAGCTGGAACCTGTGGAAGGTGGAAACCTGAGAAGACAACTCAAATATTTTTCATCAAAATGAACACCAGAAGAGTGGTAGGACTCCTCCCAGTGAAAGGCCCAGAAAAACAAGGCAATTCAGTCACATTCTGGCTCTCAGCATGTCCACTGCATTTAAATAAATTGAGAATGAATAAGATGCTAAATCAGTGTCCACAAATAACAGGAATTTGTAATAGCCAAGCCATAGCTGAAGTATCATGTGCACTTCCAGGTGCCTCTATGCCTAGGTGAGGGTTACTAAGAAATGACGTCATTTACAAAATAGTTGAAAGAGCGGAGGCTATTTCGGGCAGAGAGGACAGGTGTATGATGGGTGGCCCCAGCTAATTCAAAGGCTGTCATGTGCAACATTGCCTTTGATGTGGCCTCACGGGGCAGAACCAGGACTAGCACTTGTAAATCGTCAGAATGTTGTAGCTCACCTTCACAGGTGAGTCTAAAAAGATGGCGTGGTCTAGCTAAGGTCACAGCCGTGTAGCACAGTCAGGTCTACCTGCAGGCTTCTGAGCTCCCATAGTGGGATGCTTTATGTCACAGTTTGCTAATCCCTAAAGCTTATTCCAAACCAGCCCCAGACGCGCTGTTCAAAATTCCAAGCCCTTGGTGCCCTCAAAGTTAGGTAACCGTGGCCTCCTCCATTTTCAGTGAAAATAGCAAGGTTTTTAGAAGTGGACACACTTCACGCCCTCCATGGTCAGCAGGCCCATTTTCTTTCCTTTTGGTTCAGTAGCTGAGTCAACTATGAGTCAGCGGGGTCAGTATGAGTCAGACTCTGGGCCCAACTCCTGACTTTCTCATGGGTGACGGCCTCCTCAGTAGGGCTCCTCCTCCCTGTCCCTGCAACCATTTCCTGAAACCAGGCCTCTCGAAGCCAGAGGATGGATGGGTTCTTAGATAGATGTCGCCGAACCACTTTCGTGTCCACTCCCTGGAAGTGGTTAAAGGTCTGGCTGCTAACTGAAAGGTCGGCACTTTGAACCCACCCGTCACACCACAGGAGAGAGGTGCTAGGAAAGATTGCAGGCTTGAAACCCATTTGGGGGCAGGTCTTTATGGATCGATAGCTGCGGTTCTCAACCTGTGGATCACGACCCCTTTGGGGATCGAACGACCCTTTCACAGGGGTCACCTGATTCATCACAGTAGCCAAATTACAGTGATAGAGTAGCAATGAAAATCATTTTATCACTGGGGGATCCCCACAACATGAGGAACTGTATTAAGGGGTTGCGGCAGGAGGAAGGTTGAGAACCACTGATCTAGAAGAAGGATTACTATGGGTGGGCATTGACTAGCTGGCACTGGGTTTATGTCACATTGGAGAAACCAACGGATTTCCCAAACCTGTGCTGCTATTAGGAAGCCACGCAGGGCAGGCAGTGCAACGCCTTCATTATCGTGATACTTAATCCCCGAAAGCTTACACAGTAGAAGTCCCATGAAAAAAAATAGAAGCTACTCTATTTAAAACTTTTTTTTAATTCAGGAATTGTTTTCACAGGTGCTGAAACCATATGAGATGGAGACAGCATCCAAAGATGAACATCTAGCAGCCCCACCCTGGTGACACAAGAAAGAAACAGTTACTCGAGCTGGACCACAGAGGCCTTGCCTGCTGCCAGGAGCTGGTGTCACAAGGGAGACCTAGCAGTTCCGAGGGATGCCACTTGAAATGAAAAGGAAAGGAAAGAAGCACCCTCACGCCTCCCTTTCTGCCATCCTTGCCTTTCCCACAGCACCTGCCCCTGGCGAGCCAGCAGCCACCGACATTGACTTGTAGGCTAGTCGCCTCGACACCGAGCAGAATAGAGGGAAGGTGAGGAATAGATCAGGATGCAAAAGATTTCCAAAAGTGTGCAAAGAATAAAGTATCTTATTTAGCCCTTGCTCCAACAAAATCACAGGTCTTTTGTGTATGTGTACAAGACCAAAGTATGAATCGGAAGATAGTGTCTTAGGACTTCACAAGGCGTTACACCACTGGGGGAGTCTCTGGCAGAGCAAGTAGGTCACCTGTCACCTGCCAGTAGGAAAGACAGGAGGTTTGAATCCGCCCACGGGCACCTTGAAAGAAAAACCTGGCAATCTGTTTCTGAAAAATCAGCCATTGAAAACCCCATGGAAGAAAGAGGCTCAGGAACAGGACAAAGAAATGGAATGCGTGGCCATGGGCCTCCATGCATGACTGCCTCCTTTGCCAGGAGATGGGAAACAAACCCCCCAAACTTGGTGGCTGGCTGTGCCTACCAACTGTCCTGCAGGGGTCCACGTTACAAGGTCTTGGAGAGAGTTGGGGAAACGCAGAACTGAACTCGAAATCACAAAAGACAAGGCGCACTGGGTCGGCTAGACACTGGTGGAACTCCTTAGACTATGCATAGCCCTTAGTCATCCTTCGAGTCTGCAGCGGAACAGACACTGTGGCTCAAGTTATAGCCAAACAGGAAGCACGTCTATAGGGGAAACAATCCCACTAGTGAGATGTGCACATCTGCGAGCCATCAGCCATTTGATATCGACCCAAGGACAAAGCTCAGCAGGGTTGGAAAAAAAGCAGGAATGGAAACGGCACCGGGAGGAAGTGCGACAAGTGATGTTACATTGAGGACATTGCTATCAACGAGATGAAACAAAATGTATAAATTGCTGAGTGCAAAACTGATGGTCTGTTCTGTAAACCTTCATCTACTTCACACTCTAAAAAAGTTTTTTAAAAACAAACCTATGAAATCTTTAAACTTTAACCAATAACATCCTCTAGAGCAGGCATCTTCAAACTATGGCCCGCGGGCCACATGCAGCCCACCAAGGACATTTATCCAACCTGCCGGGTGTTTTTGCCCCGTTTGTTTTTTTACTTCAAAATAAGATATGTGAAGTGTACATAGGAATTTGTTCATAGTTTAAAAAAAACAACAACTATAGTCCGGCCCTCCAATGGGTCTGAGGGACAGTGAACTGGCCCCTGTTTAAAAAGTTTGAGGACCCCTGGTCTAGAGTGTTCCCCTTTTTCATTAAAGCAGTCTTTAAAACTTTGTGTTGTGAATGAGGTGAAGGTTTACAGAGAAGATCCTAATTCTACTTTTTTTAATGGTCTTTTTATTTATTTATTTATTTAAAATCATTTTATTGGGGCTCATACAACTCATCACAATCCATACATCCATCCATTGTGTCAAGCACATTTAGACATTTGTTGCCATCATCATTCTCAAAACATTTTCTTTCTGCTTGAGTCCTTGGTATCAGCTTCTCATCTTTTCCCCTCCCTCCCCGCACCCCCCTCCCTTATGAACCCTTGATAATTTAAAAATTATTATTATTTTGTCATATCTTACCCACTCCCTTCACCCACTTTTCTGTTATCCATTCCCCAGGGAAGGGATTATATGTAGATCCTTGTAATCGGTTCCCTCTAATTTTACTTTTCAACAATTGATACACATTCAAATTCAATTCATCCATTGCAGTCCCCTCATTGTCCCATCCCTGATCCCACTTCCTCCCTGTGTTCCCTGTTTTCCATTCCACCTCTCTTCCTAACCCTCTGAACATCCTTGAGTCCATGCCGACTTTGAGCTTAAATGGTTGATGATTCTAGTGGAAGTGAGTTCAGGTACAGACATGAAGGGTAAGGGTCCCACCAATCCCTAGCTGAACAAGAAGCCTGGCCTCTTTTATCCTCTAAGGTATTTTAAAAACCTAACTGTAATTTAGCTTAGCTAATAAAGGAGGCCTTGAGCATTATGCTCCTTTGATAACTATCTTCATGAGATCAAAGGGACAAACGTAACTCCAGATGTTAGACAGGAACCTTAGGGGCATCGGGCTGATGTTAAGAGGGAGGAGCAGCTCAGAAAAGGAGCTGGGAAGGGTTCTACCACTCAAAGACGATCATCACTGTTCCTGAGTCGAACATATGGAAGTGGTATATTTTCTACTGCGTATAGTCTCACCAACAGAACATAAATAAAATTACTTTAAAAAATGAAAGCCTAGTGGAATTTGGGTCTACTCTGACATACATGGGGTGACCATAAGTTGAAATCGACTCACTGGGGAGTCATACGTATCCCGTTTTAATCAAAACTTCTAAAAATGAAAAGCTTTTTCGCCATTTTCTTTCTATGACATGGATGTAACACCTTGTGTTAACTGTGAAAAGGCCATCAACCAAACCAAACTCACTGTCTGGAGTTGAGTACGACCCTGTAAGATGAGAAGTTCTCTATTGGGTTTCTGGGGCTGTAACTCTTTTTAAAAATCATTTTATTGGGGACTCATACAACTCTTATCACAATCCATACATACATCAATTGTGTAAAGCACATTTGTACATTCATTGCCCTCATCGTTCTCAAAACATTTGCTCTCCACTTAAGACCCTGGCATTAGCTCTTCATTTTCCCCCTCCCTCCCCACTCCCCCTCCCTCATGAACCCTAGATAATTTATAAATGATTATTTTGTCATATCTTGCCCTGTCCGACATCTCCCTTTACCCACTTTCCTGTTGTCCGTCCCCCGGGGAGGAGGTCACATGTAGATCCTTGTAATCGGTCTCCCCTTTCCACCCCACCATACCTCCACGGAGCTGTAAGTTTTTATGAGAAGAGATGGCCTCGCTGTTCTCCCATGGAGCAACCGGGGAGTTCAAGCGGCCCAGCACTTAATCCGCTGTGCCACCAGGGCTCCTTCAAAAGGTCAAACTGAATGATCATAAAATAATCAGTGCTCAATTGAGTTCCTCCTCAGGTCTGTCTGTTCATTCTGGAATTCTTTGGAATCTTAGCTCTGATTCAGGACCTTGGCAACCAATTGACCATATTTCTCTAAATCATTTGTGGACAATCAAGACACTTCCTGTTAGCCTGATCTAAAACTCGAGACTTCTGAGGGACTTCAGTTGCTTCTTGTGTGTGAACAGATAGGGTCTGTGATACACGTCACCCAATGGAAAGTGACAAAATGGTTTGGGAGGCCATATCTGTCTGCTAACTAGAAGGAGAATCCATCTCCACTCTATTTTGCCACAAAAGTGAGGTCAGACATGCCTCCACCCTCCACCTTTAACTATAGGTTATATCTAGACCCTATCGCGGCTTCCCACAACATTCTACTTTTCTACTGGGCTCACTGCAATGGCCAGGCAGAATGCACAGACAAGACTCACCATTAGGGGGCATTATTCGGGATGTCAACAGATTACCACAGTCTGATGAGTTAACAGAAAGGATATATATAGTCTTTGGTCCACACCAATGCCTCTCCTTAGCCAGTAGCCAAGTCTCTCTCTGGTCCTCAGCTTCTCAGGCTTCTGCCTCAGTGGGCCAGGAAGACCACTTGCTGCTGCACCTCATGATCTCCGGTCTCAGGAATGCTGCTCTGTCTCAGTGTGGCTACTTTGCCCTGTCCCATGGATTCTGTGCTGCCGCCGCTGGGGCCTCTGGTCTCAGCCTCCACCATTTTAGGCAGCGATCTTAATGTGCTCTGCTGGTGGTGATTCTTCGCTGATGGGCCTGAGATTCTCTCTGTTCCTATTTCTGAAATGCTCCTTGGACATGGGGGAGTGGCAACAGAAACCAATCCCCTCTGTTGGTGTTTCACACATCCTTTTTACATGGTCCCACCTAATTGTTTAGTGGGAGTTACAAAGACATGGATAGACAAGCCATTATCAGAAATTTCACTTCACTACAGAAAGCAATTAATTTCATGTTGACTTTGGAATTTTCAAAGAGTGACATCACTGTATGTCCAGATTCTATTCTAGAAAAGCTCTTAAACTCTTCATAAACATTTTCAACACATTATTGTGAGCACCTTATCTATAAGGAATGCTAGTTGCATGGTGGTTACCGGCCTGGCTGTTAACAGGAAGGTCAGTGGTTCAAACCTACCATATGTTCCATGGGACACAGGTGTGGCAGTCTGCATCCATAAAGATGGTAACCTTGGAGCCCCAGGGCGTAATTCTACTCTGTCTTTTAGCGTCATCATGCATGAGTCGGAATCAATATTAAGGGGCTGGCTTTCCCCCCCTAGGTCTACTTGTAAGCACTTAGAATGACCTAATCATCTTAATTTAAAACTATTGTTTCTAGAATTGAAGAATATGGTGATATTCTTAGCACTGTTTTAAAGACAACTGCCTGTGTGTACCCTTGGCCAGAGTGAGTTAGGGTTTTAACAGGGCAGAAGAGTCAAATAGCCACCATGGATCAACATAGAATGCATGTTTGTGTGTATGTATATATGTACACATGTATATAGATACAGATCTATATGTGTATATAGGAGTACACTATAAACAAAATATGTGTATATGTGTGTATCTATTTTAATGGGGTTCGGTATTCTCAGAGGCGGCTCAGATGTGTGACTCTAGGCAGTTAAAACTCGGTCGAGGTGAACTATGGGAGGGGATGCAAATAGCGTGCTTAACTGCTAGCCACACCCTATGGGGCAATTCTCCTCTGTCACATGGGTAGCTATGAGCCGGAATCTATGCGCCTAAAAACAACAGGTTTTTATCTGATGGAAATATTCTATCTGTCGGATAAATGCCCAACTGCCTGGCTTTGCCCAAGTAGGGCCATGCCAGTTTCCCTCCCTACCTGCAGTGTATGAATGGTCCAGCTTCCCCACCTCCTTGCTGGGATTTGGTGTTGGTGTGATTTTTATTTTCATTTTAGCCATTCTGAGAAGTGTAGAGTAATGGGCGGTTCCTGGTTTTCATCTGCATTTCACTTGTGACTAATGATCGCTGACATCTTTCTTGGGCTCTTGTTTGCCACGTCTCTCCTCTCTGATTTAAATAACTCCTTAGATTTTTTGCCCATTTCTTAATGGAGTGATTTGGCTTTGACTGCTGATTTTTACGAGTTTTCTATATATTCTAAGGAGCTCTGGTGTCACGTTGGGTTATGCGCTGGACTGCTAACCCACAAAGTCAGTGGTTCAAATCCACTCGCCCATCTGAGGGAGAAAAATGAGGCATTCTGCTTCCATGAAGATCTACAGCCTCAGAAACCTCCAGGGGAAGTACTCAGGAGTAGTTCTGCCCTTCGTGGCGGATGCTAGTGCTTCGCCCTGTGGTTCATAAGGTTGCTGTGAGTTGGAATGAACTCAATGGCAGTGAATTTATAGAGTCTAGACAAGCAGTTATTTTTGGATCCGAAGTTTGGGTCTATATAGCTTGACTGGGAAGCGTGTTATATCTGAATACCAATTTGAGAAGTGTTATGAATCGAATTATGAATCGTGTCCCCTCCAAAAATATTGTGGCCTTATTAGGGTCGGTTTCTTCTTAAGTCAACCGATTTGGAGAACTGATTAAACAAGCAGTAAGAAAGTGCAGGAGGAACCCTGGTGAGATGGCGGTACCACAAGGTTAGCAGTTTGAAAGTACCAGTAGCTCCACAGGAGAAAGATGCAGCTTTCTACTCCTGTAAAGATTCCGGCCTGGAAATCCATCGAGGCAGTTCTACTCTGCCCTGGAAGGTCCCTATGAGTCACAGTCGACTTGAGGACAGTGAGTTTCTTGGGAAGAAACCACAGTGGTAGTGTGGTTTGGCGCCTTCAGTCTCTAAGGAAGCAAGGAAGCAGCTGGAAAGAAACAAGGGGACCTTTCCCCAAAGTCAGCCGAGAGAGGCGGCTTGCTTCCAGAGCTGGTGCCCAGAACCCAGCCCTCCAGCCTCCTACATAGCGAGGAAATGAATTTGTTAAGTCACCCCCTCGTGTATTTTTGTTATAGCACCACTCAATAAATAGGACAGGGAGAATCGACATTCCCCCTCCGTGTATGCACACCGTGTGGTTTTCCTCTCAACACACATAGATCTTTACTTATTTAATTAAAAGTTTATTCTTTCATCGGCATTGTATAGTTTTCAGCATGCAAGTCCTGTTTTCCATCTTACGAGCTCTATGCCTAAGTATTTTCGCCCGTGTGAGTGTACACGGTATGCGAATCTCCACCTTTTCAGTGCCCCCATATTCATTCTCACTGCCATCCAGTTGCTTCCGACTCATAGTGACTCCATAGGGAGGGAAGAGTGTCCCTGTGGTTTGCCAGGACTGCAGCGCTTTCCAGGAGCAGAAAACCGTGTCCTTCTCCCATGAACTGATTGGTGCTTTCTGAATGCTGACCTTGTGGTTAGCAGCCCAGCAGCTAGTCCACCACCACCAGGCCTCCTACGTACTCATTGGTAGTATGTAAAACTGCAATTTATTTTGATATGTTCGTCTGGTATCTGGCAGTCTTAATGAACTCAGTGATTCTAGGAGGTTTTAAGAAAATAGATTCCTTGAGGTTTTCTGTATATAAACAATTATGTTACCTAAAAGTGGGACAGTTTTCTTTATTTTTTTTTAATCTTTGTGTCTTTTCCTTCCTTACTGCACTGGCAACAAAACCTTGCCCTATACTGATGAGCAGGAGACAGCCTTGCCTTGTCTCCAGTTCTACTATTTCACCGTTAAATATAATGTCAGCTGACCATGTTCTTATCAAGCGGAGGAAGCTCCCTGTCATCACAGATTCTGAGTTTGGTTTTTAATCATGAACGTGTATTGAATTGTGTCAAATGTTTTTCGCTGCATCTATTGATAAACCCGTCTAATTTTTCTTCTTGAATCTGTTAATATTGTGAATTATGTTGATTAATTTTCAGATATTGAACCAGCCTTGCTTACCTGGGATAAAGCCGCACTTGGTTGTGGTGTATAATTCTTCTCGTCCATTGCTATTTGCTACGATTGTCTTAATGTTTGCAGCTATATTCATGAGGGTCTGGTATTGCAATTAGGGGGAAATGAATTAGGAAATTACCTTCTACAAGTATTTATCTGGAAAAGATTATGTAGAATTAGTGTTCATTCTCCTTTACCATGTGATAGAATTCCTCACCTGGGCCTGGGGAGTTTTTAAATTATGAATTCAATAACCTTCAGGGCTGTATCTGGTGCTGTGGAGTTAATTCCGCCTTCGTTGTGAGTGACCCTCATAAAACTGACTCAGCAGAATGCCCCCACCCCCACCCCCAAGCAGACCTCCCACATCCTTCTCCTGCGGAGCACTGAGCACTAACACACTGTGCTACCAGGCTCCTTTCATAGTTGTGGAAATCTCACTGCCATCGGGATCCTATGGGACAGGAGAACTGCCCCTGTGGGTTTCCGAGGCTGTCAATCTTTATGGGAGCGGCAAGCCTCGTCTTTCTCCCCTCAAGAGTCCCTTGTGGGTTTGAACTGCTGACTTTGTGGTTAGCGGCCCAACACTATGCAACCAGGGCACCTTGGAGAGTGGAGCAGATTCTTTGGAACAAAGCAGTCCTTTTTGCCTACGTTGATCAACTTTATGTGCAGAGTGTTTTGTGTACTCCTTTATGATCGGTGGCTGTCTGCAGGGAGGGTGGCATCATTCCATGTCATTCCTGAGGTTTGCCCTTTGTGTTTCTCTTGCTCTCTCTCAGTCTTGCTGGAAGCTGGTCGATGTTGATCCTTTCAAAGAGCCAGCTCGTTTCGGTGACTGCCTTGACTGTTTCTCTGTTTCAGTTGCACACATTTCTACTTCTTACCATCATGTCTTTCCTTCACTGAAACGCAAACACAAAGCCCTCTGTCACCTACTCAGTTCTGAATCACAGCGACGCTAGAAAACAGAATAGAATCGCCCCTTTGGGTTTCCAAGGCTATAAAACGTCATCGGAGCAGGAAGCCTCATTTTTCTCTCTCAGAGCAGTCGGTGGGTTTGAACTACTGACTTGACTGTTCGCAGTCCAATTTGTAGTCCGCTACACTGCCAGGGCTCCTACTTTCTCCTTGCTTTGGGTTTATTTTGTTTCTTCTCTTTTTCAGATCTTGAGGGTGTGAACTTATATTACAGATTTGAGACTAAAATAATTTTTAATCTCAGTCTTGTTTTAGCAATTTCCCTCAAATTTGATATACTGTATTTTCATTTTCACTCACTTCGATGTGCTTTTGTTTTATTTCTCTTGAGACTTCGTCTTTGACCCAAGGATGATTTACAAGTGTGCTGCTTAGATTCCAAGTGTTCGGAGAATTTCCCGTTATATTTTTATTGTTGATTTCTAGTTCAATTCTGTTGTGGCTGGAGACCTCACCCTGTGTGGTTTCAGTTCATCTAAATTTGTCGAGATTTGTTTTATGAGTTTTTTTTTTTTCAGGATATGACCTATCATGGCGTATGGTCCATGACGCTTAAACAAGAATGTCTATTCTGTTTTGGGCTGGAGTGTTCTACAAATGTCAATAAGATGCTGCTGGTCAGTGGTGTTAATGAGCTCTGGGCTATCTGCTTGCTGATTGTCTAATTCTGTTATAAATTGTTAAGCAAAAGGTGTGGCAGTTTCCACTATAATTGTGGTTTTGTCTATGTTTACTTTTGTGTAGATTGGTTTTGATTTTACATATTTTGCAGCTCTGTTGTTTGATGTCTGTAGTGTCTTCTTAGTGAATTGATTACTTTAGCATCGTCTCTGGCAATATTCTTTGCTCTGGAGTCTACATTATCTGATACTACGGTTTTCCATTGATTAATGTTTGCATAATATCTTTTCCCAGCATTTTACTTGCCACCTGCCTAGATCATAATATTTGAAGCAAGACTCTTGTGGACAGCCTACATTTGGGTCATGTTTTGTAATTCATGTTGCTAATTCCTTTTAATTGGGTTATTTAAACTTTCTATTTAGTGTGATGATTGATATGTTAAGGCCTAAATCTCATTTTATTTTTTATTTATTTGCCCTCTTTGTTTTTTTGTTTCTGGCTTTTCTTTTTTTTCCCTTCTTTCTGGGGTTATTTGAACATTCTTTAGTGACCTATTTTGATTTCTCTATAGTTTTTTAAAATAACATTTTGCTGTGTGTGAGGCGAAAGTTTACACAGCAAGTTCCCACTTAGCAATTTTTATACATAGTAGTGCACGAGATTGGCCCATCGTCTGCCACGTGGCAGCATCCTGATTATTTTCATTGTTTGTTCTGCTTCTTTCCATCTAGCTTCCCTGCCCCTCCTCCCCTTCTCCTGTCCGCGGCTTCGGGGCAAACATTGCTCAGATGATTAGGTAGGGGAGCACGTACTCGTGGGTGAGGTTATTTATTTTATAAGCCAATCTATTATTTGTCTGAAAGATGACCACTGAGACTACCTTCAGTTCCAAGCTCAAAGGTACCTTGGGAGTCCTGTCTCCTGTCTGCAGTCCCTTTCACGAATCAGACTCCAAGATCGGATGCGTCCTCTCCAGATTATTCCCGGAAGACTCAGTTCTCAGCTGTATTTTGCGAAGCGAAGTCGCCGACCGCCCAAATCCGTCCCGTTGTGGCCTTTCGACCACCGGCGCGCGCGGTCACGCAGGGCAAGGCCCGGCCCCTGCACCTGGGCATCACCGCGGGCAAGGCTGGCAGGTGCGCGTGGGCAGGGCCGGCAGGTGATGGCCATCACCCAGAACGTCAGCGGGCAGCGCGGCACCAAGAACCTTCTGGAAACCCACGGGAGTGTATGTGAGACTCAGTGTGCCTCCGGTGGAAACGTGGCAGAGGAGGACAAGAGTCTGATTTGTCCAGCTTTCTGGGGTAAGGGTGCTGCTGCCGAACCTGAAACTGAAGGTGCCAGTCCATACACTTCCCGCTGGCCCCGGGCCGATTCAGGTTTCATGGGGAACAATGCTTCCCGGAGCCCTTGCCCCTCCTGGCACAGAAGCGCTTTTCCAGTGGTCCCGGGGAGGGAAGGACATGGAGCCTCTACCTGCTGGGCCCGAACAGAGGAGAGAGGATCCTGTGGATGGTGAACGAAATATGAGAAGATCTCAAACGGTCCCGTGATCCCGTAGCTGGAACCCAACTTGGTGACAAGTGACAGAGGCTCAGATCAGCAGGAGTGCTCAGGAGTCAGCGGCCTGAGCTTATCCGCTCTGAACTCCAATGCAGGATACCTCGGAAGCTAGGCTGCTTCCTGGGAGTGAGGGTTGGTAAATACAAGGTGGGTACCAAACCCGGAATCCACCCCCACTCGAAGCTATGTATTTTAAAATGGTTTTATCAAATACATTTTAATAAGGATAAATGATGTCAGAAAGGCACGTCATTGAGACTTAAAAGAAAAAACATATTATTGGGGGCTCGAACGGCTCTTATCCAGGAGTAGAAAGCCTCATATTTCTCTTGAGGAGCAGGTGGGGGTTTCAAACTGCTGACCTTGTGGTTAGCAGCCCAACTTGTAACCACTGTACCACTGCACCAAGCCGAACGGCTCTTATCACAATCCATCCATCCATCCATTGTGTCAAGCACATTTGTACATATGTTGCCATCATCATTCTTAAAACATGTTCTCTTAAATTTAGATGCGTGAGATTCGGACACTTTTCTGCCAATACTTCCAAGCCCCTGAGATTCTGTTATCACTTGGTTCGAGCTTCTTAAGTTTGTTTAGCTTTGGTAAGTTTGCGACTGAGGTGAGGCCGACGTTGATTGTACTTAAGAACTCCAGTTCTTCAGATTCATCTGTGAGGCCTTCGATTTTGCCTTAGATCGACGACAGTTGTCCAGGACAAGCTCTTTCACTCGGTGAAGTTTAGAGAGCCCGTTCGACCCGCTTTCGGTCTAGCTCCCAGTTGGTCGGTGCTGGTAGCGGGGCTCGGCGCAGCAAAATTAAGGACCTCGCACAATAGAGCCACTGAAGAAGTTAGAAACCTGAAGAGCTTAGACCTTTTCAATTGTGAGGTCACCAACCCGAACGACTACCGAGAAAACGTGTTCCGCTCCTCCCGCAGCTCACGTACCTGGACCGCTATGACCGAGATGACAAGGAGGCCTCCGACTCGGACGCCGAGGGCTACCTGGAGGGCCTGGATGATGAGGAGGAGGAGGATGAGGAAGAATATGACGAAGATGCTCAGCTAGTGGAAGACGAGGAGGACGGGGAGGAGGAGGGGGAAGGTGAAGAGGAGGATGTGAGTGGAGAGGAGGAGGAGGAGGAGGAAGGGTATAATGACGGGGAAGTCGATGACGATGAAGATGAAGACGATCTCAGCGAAGAGGAAAGGGGTCAGAAGCAGAAACGAGAGCCCGAAGACGAGGGGGAAGAAGATGACTAAGTGGAATAACCTATTTTGGAGAAGAAGAAAAGATTCCTATTGTGATTTGAGTGTTTTTACCCCTTCCCCCCTACCCCAAAACTTATTTTTTTTCTGATTGTAACGTTGCTGTGGAAACGAGAGGGGAGACGTGTACTGGGGGCTGCGGGGGGAGGGCGGGCGGGAGGGGGTGGAATAAAATAATATTTTTACTGCCAAAAAAAAAAAATTTTCTCTCTACTGGAGCCCTTGGCATCCACTCGTTTTCCCCCTCCCTCCGCACTCTCCCTCCCTCACAAATCCTTGGTAATTTATAAATTATTATTTTTTCATGTCTTACACTGACCAATGTCTCTCTTCACCCACTTTTCTGTTGTCCTGCTCCCTGCGAGGGGATTATATATAGATCATTGTGATCAATTTCCCCGTTGTCCCCTCACCTTCCCCTTCCCCTCCAGGTATCACTACCCTCATTATTGGTCCTGAGGGGTTTATCTGTGCTGGATTTCCTGTGTTTCCAGCTCTTATCTGTATCCGTGTACATGCTCTGGTCTAGCCATATTTGTAAGTAGAATTGGGGTCATGGTGGGTGGGGGATGGGGGAGGAATCATTAAAGAACTAGAGGAAAGTTGCATGTTTCATTGGTGCTATACTGCACCCTGACTGGCTGGTCTCTTCCTTGTGGCCCTTCTGTAAGGGATGTCCAATTGTCTACAGAAGGGCTTTGGATCGCCACTCTGCACACCACAGTCACATTGATGTGATTTTTTGTTCTGGGTCTTTGATGCCTACTACCTAATTCCATAGACACCTCATGATCACACAGGCTAGTGTGCTTCTTCTGTATTTAAAATTTTTTAACAAAACAACTGTATCACCTTCAAAGCACACTCCATAACACTTAATACATTTGTCAAAACTCCGATTCCATTTTTGGAAACATTTTTCAAACTCATCCGCTGGGGTGGCTGACAGTACCTCCTTTGTTTCTTCATCTCTTCTGTGTCATCAAATCTCTGTCCTTCCTTTCATGTCCCTCTTTATTCCCAGGAACAAAAAGAAGTCACATGGAGGGAGGTCAGGTGAGTAAGGAGCCTGGGGTAAGAGAGGCATGTGGTTTTTCCCCAAAACAGGCTCACTGAGATGGCTGTGTGAGCAGGTGCATTGTCGTGGTGGGAACACCAGTCCCCCATCTGCCACAAATCAGGCCCTTTTTTTGGTCACACACTGTTAGGCAATCTTTTTAGAACTTCTAAACACAGGCTTGATACAGTCTCACCTGGTGCAATGCACTATCCCCCTCACATCAAAAAAAAACAAATAAGCATCTTCTTGATCTTTGATTTCACTTGACAAGCTTTTTTTGGGTGAGGTGATAATGACGTCATCCACTGGCTTGATTGATGTTTTCTTTCAGTGTCGTAAGAATAGCACATGCAAAAATAAATTAAAAATTTTAATTTAAAAAAAGAATGGCACCATGCATAAGAAAATGTGGTGAAGAAAACTAATGGTGTCTGGCTATCAAAAGATATAGCATCTGGGCTCTTAAATGCTTGAAGATAGACAAGCGGCCATCTAGCTGAGAAGCAACAAAGCCCACAGGGAAGAAGCACACCAGCCTGTGTGATCATGAAGTGTCCACAGGATCAGGTATCAGGCATCAAAAAACAAAAAAATCATAACATTGTGAATGAAGGCGAGTGTGGAGTGGAGACCCAAAGCCCATCTGTAGGCAACTGCACATCCCCTCACAGAAGGGTCCAAGGGAGGAGAAGAGGCTGTCAGAGTGCAGTGTAGCATCAATGAAATATACAACTTTCCTCTAGTTCTTTAACGCTTCCTCCCCCCCAACTATCATGATCCCAGTTCTATCTTACAAATATGGCTAGATCAGAGGATGTACACTGGTATGGATAAGAGCTGAAACACAGGGAATCCAGGACAGATAAACCCCAGCCCAACAATGAGAGTAGTGATCCCAGGAAGGTAAGGGGAGAAAGAGGGAACCAATCACAATGATGGACACAAAACCACCACCCCGCTCCCAAGGGAACGAACAACAGAAGCCATGAAGGGAAGGGAGACAGCAGTCAGTGTAAGATATGAAGATAATAATTTATAATTTATCAATGGGGTGGGAAGGGAAAAAAGGAGCTGATACCAAAGGCTCAAGTAGAAAGAAAATGTTTTGAGAATAATGATGGCAACATATGTACAAATGTGCTTAACACAATGGATGGATGGATGGATGGATTGTGATAAGAATTGTACAAGCTCCCAATAAAATGATTTTTTTAATTTAGAAAATAATGATAGCAACATATGTACAAAATGCTTGACACAATTGATATATGGATTGTTATAAGATCTGTAAGAGTAAAAAAAAAAAAAGATCTGTAAGAGCCCCCCAAATGATCTTTTAATAATTTTAAAAAACCACTTAATCTCAAATATATATTTTTCCCTTGGGTGTGTTTGCTATTTGGACAAAGAAAAAAGCATGGTGGGATGTAAATACTGGTACTATTTAATCAATTTTGCCCAAGTTTTGGTGGAAAATAAAAATCATTCGATGAGGAAAAAAGTATCTTATGGTTATAGTCTTGAGAATTCCGTGAGCCTCTTGGTCCAGTAAATCTGTGTGTTTTTTGTTAGTTTGGTTTTTGTCTTTAAGAAATTTGAGTTTTGTTTTACAGTTTTCTCCCATTCTACCCAGGACCTTCTATTGTGTCTTCAGTCAGTAGCATAGCTCAGTCCTATCCAGTTCTTCTGGTCTCAAGCTAGTTTGTAGTGCTTTTATTATTTATTTATAATATAGATATGTAATATAAATAAGTGTATTTATTATTATTGGTATAACTTTTTTCATTGGTTGCTTTAACTTATGCTTAACTTAGAACAGTCTACTGTTTGAGTGACATATAGAACCTTACCATCCTGTGTATCCCTTCACCATCCCCAATTTAATAATAAAAGTGTTGCAAATATTTCCTCTCTATATATTTAGAACTACAACCGACAGTGCCTTGAATTTTGCTTCAGCTGGTCTACCTAATTTAGAAAACTCAAGAGGTAAAGGAAAGACTAATGTATTCACTCATATTTTAATTTACCATGTTGTTTCTTCCTCCTCGATGTTCCAAGTTTCCTTATTTGTCATTTCCTTTCAGTTAAGAGAACTTCCTTTAGCTTTTTTTTTTTTTTTTTTTTGCGATGGAGGGGGGTGTCTTAGGTAAGATGGCAGCAAATTTTCTTTTATCTGAGAATGGCGTGATTTCCCTTTTATTTTTTTTTGGAGCTCCTGAGATACTGACTATTGGTGACCTACCCTACTGTTTGCTGCTTGTGGGCAGACTCTGCTTGCCTTGCCTGAGAGAGGACTCTGCTGTCTGCTTCCTTGACCTTGGACTCAGCAGCCCATGAAGACTTCAAGTATATTAACTGTTCCACAGAAATGAGTTGAACTGAACCCCCTGTAATGCTGTATGGACTAATTAGCTAAGTATATACATAAAATCACAAGTGTCCTGGTTTTGTTTCTCTAGAGAACCCTGCCTAACCCAGGGGCTCTTACAACTCTT
Organism: Tenrec ecaudatus; assembly: GCF_050624435.1. Lineage (NCBI taxonomy): Eukaryota > Metazoa > Chordata > Mammalia > Afrosoricida > Tenrecidae > Tenrec > Tenrec ecaudatus. The sequence goes on from NC_134535.1 coordinate 10,913,615, forward strand.
ATAACAATCCAAACATCAATTGTATCAGCACATTTGTACATATGTTCCCGTCATTTTCAAAATATTTTCCTTCTACTTGAGCCCTTGGTATCAGCTCCTCTTTTTTCCCCTCCATCCCCCATGCTCATTTTTAAATTGGGTTATTTGTGTTTCTCTTATTAAGGTGTTGTAGTTTTCTATAGAATTTTGAACTTAGTCCCTTTGACTGATATATCTATCACTGCTACCTTTTATTCTTGAAGAATCTTTTCACTTGGTATCAAATTCTATATTGATCTTTTTTGCCCCTTCAAACACTTGAAAAATATTTTTTTATTTTATTTATTTTTAAAACATTTTATTAGGGGCTCATACAACTCTTATCACAGTCCATACATATACATACATCAATTGTATAAAGCACATCTGTACATTCTTTTCCCTAATCATTTTTTTTCTCTCCTTTTTTCTTTTTTTACATTTTATGAGCCCCTAATAAATTGTTAAAAAGAAAAAAGGAAACAGAGGAACAATCTAGGAAGCAAAGCTATGGATAGAGGTATAAGTATAGGTGTGTACATCTATAAATATATTAATTCATAAAAATAGCAGTATTGTCCTGTGCACATGTATTTATATGGCAAAACATTGAGGTAGTGAATGGCCTTCCGGTCTCTTCTCATACCCTCCCTCAATGCAAAAAGACTTTGTTCTAATAAACGCATTCTGTGATGCTTACCTTCCTGACATGATTGCTAAAGACAAAATGGGTGCACGAGCAACTGTGGTGAAGAAAGCAATGGTGCCTGGCTATCAGAAGAAATAGCGTCTGAGGTCTTAAAGGCTTGAAGGTAAAAAGTGGCCATCTAGCAGAGAAGCAACAAAGCCCACATGGAAGAAGCACACCAGCCTGTGCGATCACGAAGTGCTGTTGGGACTGAGTAATAGGCATCGGAAGACCCATAACAAACAAAACCATATTGTTGAGAACAAAGAGGGTTGGAGCTGAGACCCAAAGCCCATCTGTAGACAATGGTACCTCCCTTCACAGAGGGGTCACAGGGAAGGGATGAGTTAATCAGGCCTCAGTAAAGCACCGATGAAACACACAATATTCCTCTGGTTCCTTGAGGCTTCCTCACCCCCCACTACCATGACCCCTGTATTGCCTTTCACTGCGGGTTATACTGGAGCATGTGCACAGGTACATATAAGAGATAAGACCTCAGGACACATGGAATCCAGGAACAGGTATGGGAACAGAAGGGTAGGGTGAAGGTGTGAGAGGAGGGGAGGAAGGAAAAACCAATCACAATGATCAACACATAAACTCACCCCCAGGGGGCAAACAACAGAAATCATGGGTGAAAGGAGACAACTGTCGGTGTAAAATATGAAAATAATAATAATTTATAAATTGTCAAGGAGTCATGAGGGTGGGAGTGGGGAGGGGAAAAAGAGGAGCTGATCCCAAGGGCTCAATAGAAAGTAAATGTCTAGAAAAGAATGATGGCAACATATTTACAGATATGCTTGATACAATTGATGTATGGATTGTTGTAAGAGCCCCCAATAAAATGGTCTTTTAAGACAAAAATTTTTTTAAATTACCATACCAGTGGCAAATGTTTAACAACTGCTTCTGGGATAGAGGTGGGGTACTGGGAGGGAGGAAGAGAAGGAACGCTGATTTGTAGTGTGGCATGGTATAAATATTCCTCATGCTAGTCAGGTTCAGGCGATCAACATGACCCTGCTGAATATGGAGTTGGACTAAGATGCTAGTAACTGTCTCTTAAACACAGCTGCAGCCTCATGTTATTCACTTTTGTTCTCTTTATATGCTTGCCAATGCATACATCTGTCTCCCTGCATGCTCCAGCCTCCAACCAGCTCTTTCCATACCTTGTCCTCAATACCTGTGACATCACTTTCCTCAACCATCCGTAGTATTGTGTGTATCCAAGCTGACTCACAAGAGCAAAGGTGAAGTCACAAAACAGAATGTCTCCAAACGGTGCAATGAAAAACTAATTTGCTCAGTAAACACTCAAGCCACAAGGAAAGGTTCTTTTTTTTTTCTTTTTAAAGTGAATGTTACATTTTGCAAAAAAATTTCAGTTGATTGCTACATTCTTCAAATCTGAGTTTTTCTTTTCTTCTTTAAGAAAACAAAAAGCCCCTGTTTTTCAAACATTGACCAGCGTACCAGGTACCTGGTGAATGCTTGAGAACTAATTTTACAAGCTGGAGGTCCGAGCCCATCCAGGAGCACCACACTAGAAAGGCCCGAGTGATCCGTTTCTGTAAAGATTGCTGCTGTTGTCGGTTCTGACCCATCGTGACCTTATGCACAGCAGAACGGAATACTGCCCTGTCCTGCACTACGCTCAGTCATTCCTCTGTGTGGGCCCGTGTCACAGCCACTGTGTCCATCCATCTCCTGAGGCCCTTCCTCTTTGTCGCTGCCCTTCTACCTTAGCAGCACAATGCCCTTCTCCAGGGACTGGTCTCTGCCGACGACAGGTCCAAAGCATGTAAGGTGAAGTCTCTCCGCCCTGGCCTCCAAGGAGCACTCTAGTTATGCTTCTTCGAGTCGGATCCTCTTGTCCTTTGAGCAGTCCATGGCACTTTCAATATTCTCCAGCACCACAATTCAAATACACCGATGTTCCTTCGGTCTTTCTTATTTAATGCCCAACTTACCTGCATATGAGGCGCCTGAACATACCATGGCTTGAGTCAGGCACATCTTGATCTTCAAAGTAACATTTGCTCTTCAGTACTCTAAAGAGGTCTTGTGCAGCAGATTGACCTAATGCAACAAACGTGTCTTTGGATCTCTTGACTGCTTCGCCCATGAGCATCGATTGTGGAGATGAGCACAACAGAATCCTTAACAACTTTCCTCTTTTCTCCATTTATCAGATCGTTACCTATTGGACCAGTGAGTCTGAATGCATTTAAGGGAAACTACTAGATTCCATGTCGCTTTGCCTGATTTCTCCTTCAATCTCAAGCCATACACTCCTCAAAAGCACTTAAACTCACTACCCCTCTGGAATTTCCAAGACTAGTAGGAAGTAGTAGTAGAAGTAGAAAACATCTCTCTCCCTTGTAGTGTTTGGTGGTCTTGAACTGCTGACCTTTCAATTAGCAGCCCAATGTTTAACCCCTATGCCATCAGGGCTCCTTGGGCTGGTTAAATTCCCTTGTTTCTGTTTCAACTCAGGAGAAAAACATGACCTTCTATTCCCATAAAGAGTTACAGTCTTGAAATTTTGAATTTTGTGACATGTGGATTAAGTGCCAATAAAACTGTTATAAACGAAAAACAGAGTTACTGCCTGGAAAACTCACAGGGACAGTTCTACCCTATCACACAAAGTCACTAAGAGTCAGCACAGACCCAAAGGCAGTGTCATGTTCTCCTTTCTTTTTTGCTGCTTTAAAGCACCCTGTAGATTCCCTTTCCTAAAATGTATTGGAATTAAGATGACCTGATTGTTACTGTAATCTACATATTTAGTGGTGACAGAGGTCTTTTGCAAGTGAATACTTAAAATGTCAGATGCCTTTTCACCCAGGGCAGCACCGCGTAGTTGACACAGCAGGTGCTGTAGACATTTAGACATGTTTGTGGAATGAATGGATAGATGAGAGGAATGCAACTAACATAAGGGTACAGCCTCCTTCCTGCTCCATAAATGGTGAGATTGGCAGAAAGGCAGGAGTTTGTACAGACTTAGGAGAGTGTCCTTGGTTTGTGCTGCAGAATCTAGTGGGGACCAGACATCCCGCTTTTGGTGGGACAGTCCCGATTTTTAACAATTCATCCTGTGTCCCGCGGCGTTTTAAAAAAGTCTCGATTTTTGGAAGGAATGCACGACAAGCTAGGGTATACGGTTTTCAGCTGTCATGTGGCTATTTCGCCAGGTTATGAGTTTTATCAATGGTGTCCCGCTTTACCAATGTAAACTCTGGTCACCAGCAGGCATATTTCTTCTTCTTTTTAAATCATTTTATTGGGGGCTCTTACAGCTCTTACCACAATCCATCCATCCATTCATTGTGTAAAGCACCTTTGGACATTTGTTGCCATCATCATTTTCAAAACTTTTTCTTTCTACTTGAGCCCTTGCTATTGGCTCATTTTTCCCCTCCCTCCCACCCTCACGAAACACTGATAATTTATAAATTGTTATTATTTCTTCATGTCTTTCACTGATTGATGTCTCCCTTCACCCACTTTTCTGTTGTCCATTCTCCAGGGGGGCAGGTTATATGTAGATTATTGTGATCGATTCCCTCTTTCTCCCTACACCTTCCCCTTCCTCTCCTGATATCACTACTCTCAATATCGGTCCTGAGGGGTTTATCTCTCCTGGATTCCTTGTGTTGTGGGCACTTATCTGTACCAGTGTACATGCTCTGGTCTAGCTGGATTTGTAAGGTAGAATTGGGGTCATGCTAGTGGGGAGAAGGAAGCATTAAACAACTAGAGGAAAGTTATTATGTTTCATCAGTGCTATACTGCACCCTGACTGGCTCGTCTCCTCCCTGTGACCCTTCTGTAAGGGAATGTCCAATTGTCTACAGAAGGACTTTGGATCTCCACTCTGCACTCCCTCTCATTTACATCTCTATGATTTTTTGTTCTGGCTCTTTGATGCCTGCTACCTGATCCCTTCAACACCTCATGATCACACAGGCTGGTGTGGTTCTTCCATGTGGACTTCATTGCTTCTCAGCTAGATGGCTCCTTGTTTGTCTTCAAGCCTTGAAGACCCAACACTATATCTTTTGATAGCCGGGCACCATCAGATTTCTTCACCACATTTGCTGTTCATGCATTTTGTCTTCGACAATCATGTTGGGAAGGTGAGCATCGTGGAATGCCAGGTTATTAGAACAAAGTGTTCTTGTGTTGAGGGAGTACTTGAGTAGAGGCCCAATGTCCCTCTGATATCTTGATACTTAACATATAAATAAATGTACATAGAATTAGTTCCCTATCATTATATATAAATATATTTACATAGAACATGCCTGTATTTAGACCTCTATAAATGCCCTTTGCCTCCTAGTTCTTTTCTCTATTTCCTTTTACTTTCCTCTTGTCCCACTATCATGTTCAGCCTTCATTTGAGTTTCAGTTCATTCTTCTCAGTTACATTGCCCTTGATCACGCCCTACCAGCCATCCTACACCCTCCTCACCATCAATTTTAGATCACTTGTTGTTCCCTTGTCCCTGAGTTTGTTAATATCACTTCCTTTCCCTGCCTCCCATCTCCCATGTCCCCCCAGAGCCATCAGTCCAGCTGTCTTCTCCTCTGGATTGCTTATCCCATCTAGCTTATCTATATAGATGTGCAGAAACAATAATAAGCACAAAAACAAGGCAGAGCAAAAGAAAACTAAAAAACCAAACAACGACATTACAAACAAGAGAAAAACCTATACATAGTTGTAGGTCTGTTTGTAGGCCTTCAGCAGTGTTTTCGGATTGAGTCTGATGGAGTGCCATGCCCTGGCCCCAAAGTCTATTTTTGGTATTCCCTGGTGACTTCATTGCTTTGCTCCCCTTGAGCAGGCATATTTCTAAAGGAGTGATTGGGACATGATTTCATAACTAATTGGAACTGCCCCTCAGCAGTTTCCTCACTGTAGTTCTACACCAAGCAAGGGCGAAGGAGAAGCCTCAGCAGTTGCCTAGGAATCCATTTCCATTTATGACAGCCCCATGTGTGTTGAGGTAGAACTTGGTTTCATAGAATTTTCAGTGGCTCCTGTGATGTTCAACTTTCCAATACAATCGCTGAAGACAAAATTGGCACATAAGCAAATGTGGTGATGAAATTGGATGGTGCCTGGTTATTACAAGATTTAGCATCTGGGATATTAAAGGCTTGAAGTTAAACAAGCGGCCATCTAGCAGGGAAGCAACAAAGCCCACATGGGAGAAGCACACCAGCCTGTGTGATCACGAGGTGTCAACAAAATCAGGTATCAGGCATCAGAAGACCCAAAACAATAATATTGATGTAAATGATAGGGGTTGGACCCAAAGCCCATCTGTAGACAATTGGACTTCCTCTCACAGAAGGGTCACAAGGAAGTGAAGAGTCAGCCAGGGTGAAAGTATAGCACCGACAAAACACAATATCCCTCTAGTTCTTTAGTGCTTCCTCCCATCACTATCATGACACCAGTTCTACCTTACAAATCTGGCTAGACCGGAGCATGGACACTGGTACAGACAGAGCTCTCAACACAGGGAATCCAGGACAGACAAACCCCTCAGGAACAGTAATGGGAGTAGTGATACCAGGAAGATAGGGGGAAGGTGGGGTGCGAGGGGGGAGAAAGGGTGAACCGAATGATCAAAGTATAACACACACACACACACACACACCCCAACCCCAAGGGAGAGGAACAACAAATATGGGTGAAGGGAGACAGCAGATGGTGTAAAATATGAAAGTAAAAATAATTGATAAATTATCGAGGGTTCACAAGGGTGGAAGGGTCGGGGAGGGACGAGAACAAAGAGGAGCTGATATCAAGGGCTCAAGTAGAAAGAACACGTTTTGACATGCTGATAGCAACATATGTACAGATATACTTGATACAATTGATGTATGGATTGTTATAAGAGCTATAAGAGTCCCCAATAAAATGATTTATCAAAATTTAAAATAAATTATGGTGCTGGTGAAGAATATAGACTATACTATAGACTGCTAAAGAACTAACAAATCTCTCTGGAAGAGGTACAGCCAGAATGCTCCTTAGAAACGAGGATGCCAAAACTTCACCTCACATACTTTGGACATATTATCTGTACAGATCAATCCCCAGAGAAGAACATCATGCTTGATCAACTAGAGGATTGCCAAAAATACCCAAAAAAAATCCAAAACAAAAAACAACCAATGATTGTGAGGATGGCGCAGGACCGGGCAGTGTTTCACTGTTCAATTAGACATAGGATTACTTTGAATCAGAGTTGAATTGACAGCATTGGATTTAACAGCAGCACACTGCACAGGTTCTGTGGGCTACTCTGTAGAGCGGGCGGTAAGGCTAGAAACAAGACTCTCAAAAGAACTCATTGCTGTTGAGTCAATTCTGACTCATAGTGGCCCTTTAGGATAAGCTAGGATTGTCCCTATAGGTTTTCAAGATTGTACCTCTATCTGAGTAGGATGGAGAGACATCATCCTACATACTTTGGACATGTTGTCAGGAGAAACCAGTCCCTGGAGGACAGGATGTTTGGTAGAGTAGAGGGGTAGCAAAGGAGAGGAAGGACCTTAGAGAGATGGATTGACACAGTGGTGGCAAAACAGGCTCAGGCATAGGAATGATTTGAGGATGGCATGGGACTGGGCAGTGTTTGTTTTGCTTGTACATAAGGTCAGTAGGGGCTGGAACTGACTCCATGGCGCTTAACAACAATGGGAGTCGAAAGCCTTGTCTTTCTCCTCGGGGAGGGTCTGGTGGTTTCAAACTCCTGACCTTGAGATTTTAAAACTTGAGATTTCAAACTCTGGACCTCACTGCCTTTGAATTAATTCTGACTCAGTGACCCTATAAGACAGACCAGAACTCCCTTTTTAGGTTTCGGAGACTGTAAATCTTGAAAGGAGGAAAAAGCCTCACCTTTCTCCCATGGAAACAGCTGGTAGTTTCAAACTGCTAACCTATTTATGGGGGAAACTGCAGGTGAAGCAGGACTGGGGGCACGTTGAGCTGGAGATTTCTAGACTTCAAAGCGAGTTATTAAGGGAACTGCCAGGTAGAGAAGTATATGGGCTGAAGATGTAAATTTGGTAACTGTATATCGATGTTACATTAAAGCTATGGAAAGAAATAGCCTAAGGAAGTGTAGGTGGAGAGCATAAGAACCCAGGGTCCCCTTGCCCCCCTCAAAAAAAACAACCAACAAAAAACCTAGCTCAATTTCTAACAATGGAGACAGATGGTATGGCCTGTGAGGTAGGAAGAAAAAGAAGAGAGTAGGGAGTTCTGGGGCAGGAACCCTGTGGGTGGAGTGGATACAAGTTGGGCTGCTAACCAAGAACCCAGCTGTTCTAAGCCACCAGCTGCTTGGAGGGAGAAAAATGAGATTTATTACTTCTGTAAAAATTTATAGTATTAGAAACCCCAAGGGGGCAGTTCCATTATGGCCTATAGGGGCGGGATGAGTCAGTATACACTCAATGGCAGTTAAGCTTGTTTTTTATTTTTTCAGATGGAGTTCTGGAAGCCAGCCCTGCCCTCTGTTTATCAACCAAGTCAAGACCATTTCTGCCACAGGACCTTTGTACTTACTCTTCTGCAAGTTTGAAGGATCTTATCCTGGAGACTTCAGCTACATGTCACCTTCTCATAGAGGCCCTTCCTTTTCATTTATCACTGCCTCATCTTCCCTTCAATGTCAAGGCCTTGTTTTGTTTTCCTCATAGCACACTACCTGAAGTTATCAGAAGTACTGACTTGTTGACTTGTGGATTTTTCCTGCCTAAGAAGGGGTCTTGTCTGACTCTATCAGCACTGTCCTTTTGGCTTTCATAGAACCAGATAGTCGATAAAGGAGTTCTGGTGTGACAATCAGCTGCTATTTAAAAGGTCAAGAGTTTGAACTTACCAGTAGTTTCAAGGGGCAAAAAAGACCTACTGGTCTGCTCAAAGTTTACAGCCTAGGAAACCTGGAGGGCAGAGTTCTACACTGTTCTATGTGGTATTTGTGAGTCAGAATCAACTATAATGCACATAACAACATATAGTAGGGACTCAATAGCTTAATAATTGATAAATAATAAGCCCTCAGTAATTTCATGTACTGTAAAATCCCACTAACATTCATCCAACTCATAGCAAGCTAATAGGACAGAGAACTGTTCCATAGGATTTCCAAGGGTGTATGACTCTTAAAGGAAGCAGACAGTCTCATCATTCTTAAACTAGCAGATGGACTTGAAACGCTGGACTTTTTGAATGGCAGGTCAATGCTTAGTCCACCTTGCCACCAGAGTTTTGACTCTAAACTACACAAATTGACCCATTGCCACTGAGTCAATCCCTACTCCTAGGTGTCTGAGGCTAAATCCTTCTGGGGGCTGACAGCCTCATCTTTCTTCTGAGGAGCTGCTGGTGGGTTTGAACCACTGACCTTGTGGTTTGCAGTTACATGCTTACCCAAGTGTCACCAGGGCTCACTTAAATTTACCACAGGTTTCTAAAATTCCACTAGGAATCTGTAGGTACGTTTAAGTCAGGTAACAGAAACTGTAACATGGAAGCACGAACAAAACGGGCTAAGAAACACTGGCGCCATCCTCTCCTGCATTATGGGCCCCCTGCCTCCGAATCTGGCTCGATCTGGGATTGTGTGCACGCCCGGATTGTTGTTCCTGTTTATGACTAAGACAAGGAAACAAAACGCGGCTCTTCCGGTTTAGCAATGGAGTCAACAACACACTCCACTGCCGTCCAAGTTTGTAGGAAAGAATGCGAGGCTTCAGCTAAACCGAGACCTAAGAGTGTTTTAGCTGAGTCACTGCGCCGCTGCGAGGCTGGAGTTGTCAAAGGGGGCCTGGTGGGGCAATGGGAGGTGACACAGGTGTTCCAGCGGGGCGGGAGTGACCAGGTGAGAAATGGCAGTCGGTTCCACGAAAATTCAGCAGCACAGTGATTGCGAGAAGGGAGAGGATGACAGTTGCAGGAGGAGCGAAGGCAGGTCTGAGGAAGGACGGACGCGCGGTCGGATGTCTCCCGGGTGGGCAGTGAGGGCGCGAGTCCACGCAGAAAGGCCATTCTAGGGCTGACAGGTCCTCTCGGAGGACTGGGACTGGGGCTGGCATGGCCCCTCCATTTTTGGCGGGCAGGTGACGGCAGGACTGGAAGACAGATGCCTGCTTAGATGTTGGCCTTGGGGGAGGTTCCGGGACCTCCTCTCTCCCCGCTTCCCATCCCGAGCGTTTCCCCGAAAGAAAACCAGGAAACGGAAAGGTTTCGGGCATCCCAGGGAGGCTGCACTCCGGGCCTGGCTGGGATGCGGAAGGCCAGCCCGGGGTCTCGGGACTGGGCGGCCGCCCGATCCTCGCCCCAGTCCAGGTAGAACGCGGCGGGATCCGCAAGCTGGACAGGCGGGGCCCGAACGCCAGACCCGGGCGGAGGAAGCAGCCGCCGCCCCAGCAGGGGAGCGGGGCCGGGGGCTTCCTGGGGGGGGGGGCGAGGGCCAGGCTCCGGGCGTCCGCCGGCTCCCGCACGTCGGCGCGGCCCCGCCCGGCCCCGCCCCGGCCCCCGCCGCGGGAGGGGGAACCGCACTAGCACCTTTAAGGGGCGTGGCCACGTGCTGCCGCCCCTCGCGCGCCACTGAGGAGGAGGGAGGGGGGGGAGCGAGGCGTGCGCTTGTGCGCAGGCGCAGTAGCCAGACGGCGGACCGTGTGTTTCCAAAATGGCGGCAGCGATGGATGTGGATACCCCGAGCGGCACCAACAGCGGCGCGGGCAAGAAGCGCTTTGAAGTGAAAAAGGTCGGGTCTCGCCAGAGCCTTCCTCAGAGAAGCTAGAGAGGCGCCGATCTGGCTGGCAGGCCCGAGGGTGAACGAGGCGCGGAGGAAAGGGCTTCATTTCAGGGCGTTCCTGGGACCGGGTTCACGAAAGGAAGCTGTGGGGTGGGTCTTAGGCTTGATCGGCGTGATGGCGGTCCAATGGCGGCGGCGGCACTGGGTGCGCTGTCGCGCCGTCGCGCCAATCACGGAGGCGTTTATTGACGTAGGCGGGGCTGCGGCAGGGATGCGGGCGCCGAGTGCCCGAGCTGTCATTGGAGTGGTTGAGGGGTGGAGGAAGGAGAGGGTGGAGAAGGTGGGGTGGGTGGGTGGATGGGGTGGAGGAGGGGCTGCGGTGGGTGGAGGATGGGTCAGTGCGGCGGAAGCTGGGAACCTGAGGTCCTACCGCAGTGGAGGCCGCTGAGGAGCCGGGCTGGAGCGCCCCTCGCCCCGCCCCCCGGGAACCGGGGGTCCCGGGTCTCGCTCTCCCGAGCCCCTGACTGGTGCTCGCGCTTGGAGGCCGCTCTTAACCCTTTCTGTAACCTCGATCCTGCCGAGTCACCAGTGTCTCAGTCTACAGCTTGGTTCTGATGAGGCTTCTGTTGGCTTGTCACATAGCCATCCCAGTCCTGTGGTTCTCCGTCACGACCACCCCTTCCCCCCCCCAAAATACCCCAAAACAGTAGAGTTCATTAAAATATGAACTCGAACCTTGTGGGGCGTTAGGGCGGGTTGGATGCCAGCAGAGAATGACCTGGTAAAGTGAAAGTGTGAAAGCAGGAATGTAGAAGGAGTCTTGTCTGCACGAAATGCCTTTTCGTGGCATTCTCCCGCAGAAGACAAGATGAATCTTTTCAAAATGCGAATTCCGACACAGGAAGATGTTATTCCTGGAGGAGCTGGCAGAACACTGACAATATCGCCCCCCCCCCCCAGCTTTTTGGCGGCTCATTGTGGGCACTGCGTGCTCAATTACAGCCAGCAGCCATATTGAAGAATAATAGAAGTCGGTTTTTCCCCCCAAGTTGAAGGTGTGGGATGAAAAGTGTTGAAGTTACTAGACATGGAGAATTGGGTTAGAAAGAGAAGTGGGGGAGCACCAAATTTATGGATGAAAACGGGAGCTTGTATTTAACAGCTGCAGAAACAAGCTTGAAGTATCACTTTTCGATAAACTCCATCACTGAAATGTAGAGGTCTGAGCATGTAAACGCGTAGACCAGCCGTTAATTTATTTGATGATAGGAACTAAACAAAATACTAGTAGCTTCTAGAGTTTGTAATGGAATGATACTGTAGGATTTGAGAGTGATGACCTTGTTCTGTGTACCGATTGACACAGTGGGTAATTAGTTATCCAGCTTATCTCATGATTACCCATTCTATCTATGATCCAGTCATCATCGTAGTTCATCCTGTTCTGAAGATTTACCTCCCCCAAGCAAGCTTCCAAAGCCTCCTGCCTTGAACAGATAATTATTTATGCAGATGGGGAGTTCTTCTGCAACTGCCTGGGGAACCTCACAGTACTGCAAGTTTGTGCTTATTAAAGCCTAAACAGGCACTTCCAAACGGATTCCTGATTTGTTTACTGATAAGGCTGATTTAAATTACTTTAAGTGGTAAGGGGGGTTAAAAAATGACATTAATTTCTGTGTGCATGCATCAGACATCTTGAGATGGAGAGAACATACCCATAGCCTATTGTTCCAAGATACAGTAACTCAGAGTAATATCGAAAGACTGTTCTTTGATTGTTCTTGTGGACAGAGATGGAAACTATTGCTGCAGTATGAAATCCGTGTGTGTGTGTGTGTGTGTGTGTGTGTGTAAGTGTAAGAGCGTGAGCGCGCATGCCTTACTTTACATGGAGAATGCATTGTTCCCCCTTTTTGTCTTTGCAGTGGAATGCAGTAGCCCTCTGGGCTTGGGATATTGTGGTTGATAACTGTGCCATCTGCAGGAACCACATTATGGATCTCTGTAAGTAATTGCAGGGGGATGGGAGGGAGTTGAGAAGGTTACAGAGATTGTGGCTATTCTGATGTGACCAATTTTCTTCTTGGAAAAGAAAGCATAGTCAGTGTGCCTGGGGTCCTTTGCACCTGTCTGTTGGCGTCTTTAAAAGAGAGGAGGTTTTTACCTTGTCTTGGGAGCGTACACGGCTCTCAAAATGAATCTGCTCATTGTAGAGATGGTACAGCCATAGTTAGACTGAATCATGGACACCCGGGCACTGATGATTCTTCCTCTTTATGTTTCCCATGCCCTCTCCAGACAGGGGCAGAAAGAGTGGAAGGAAGAAGCTAAACATAGGGCAAATAGATCTCATTAGAGCTAGTTTTTAAGGTTTATAAAGAAAAGCTAAGAAGTAAGGATTTTTATTTTTTTTTTACTTTTGCCCCAAACATTGTGAAGAGGTTATCATCTTCTGAGGAGGCAATTGCAGTAAAGAAATTTTATTTCCATCCCCACATGTTCCATTACACGTGGTTGTGAATACACAGCGACTCTAATTCTAGCTGTTGACAGGCAAGAAGGTTGGTCACACCAACAAGAGTTGAAGTTAACTTTTTTTATCCAGGTATTAAAATGATTTGTTATTGAGATCAGAAATGGAACAAAGAAGTGTTTCCTTAAGTTTCTAGAATTGAAATGATCGGCACTTCTTTTTTTAAATCACTTACTGCCTCTCCAGTTTCTTGAACCATTTCCCCACTCACTCTGGTCCTTTCTTTGTCCTCCCCTCCATTCTTGAAGTGCCAGGCTTTTTATTAGAACTCTCTGTGCCTGGAGGGCGCCCATCCCAGGCTTCCCCTCTAACATAACCCTTGCTGTGCAGTGGCACTGGGCCACAAATGGGCTCACATGTAGGATTTTAGATTTTCTACTACTCACATTCAAGTCAAATGAAACTACTGAATGATTGAGAAGAAAGAATCGGTACATGTGAATTATGGTGCTGACAAAGAGTCTTGAAAGTGCCACGGGCCGCCCAGAGAACAGACCGATCTGTCTTGGAAGAAGTGCAACCAGAATGCTCCTTAGAAGCGATAATGGTGGGACTGATTCTCACGTACTTGAATGTGTGATCAGGAAGGACCCAAGTCAAAAGCCAAGCAGTTGATACTGACTCATAGCAACTCTATAAGGCAAGGGCGAATTGCCCCTGTGGGTTTCTGGGACTGTAACTCTGGGCGGAGAAAGCCTAGTCTTCCTCCCTCAGGAGGGAATAATCCCTGGAAAAGTACAAAAAGGGGAAGACAGGTGAGGAGATGGATTGACACGAGCTGCAACCACAGGCTTAAACAGAAGTGTGAAGATGGCGTAGGACTGAGCGGTGTTTCGTTTCGTTGCACAGGGTTTCTTTGACAGCGCTTAACAGCAACATAGATCTTTTTTTTTTTTAAATCATTTTATGGGGGCTCATACAACTCTTATCACAATCCATACATACATCAATTGTGTAAAGCGCATTTGTACATTCGTTGCCCTCATCCTCAAAACATTTGCTCTCCACTTGGGCTCTTGGAATCAGTTCCTCAGTTTTCATTTTTTCCCTCCCTCCCCGCTCCCCTGATAGATCTTTTATTTAACCCATTATACTGAAAGAGAAAACCCAAACCCACTGCCATCCCACTGATGCTGACTCATAGTGACCCCCAGAGGACAGAGTTGATCTGCTACATCTTGTGTGGAGCAGCTGGTGGTTTCAATCCGCCAACCTTTTGATTAGCAACTAAAGTGCTTTCTTTAACCTCAGTACCTACCAGTAACCACTATAGTCAAACTGTTTTCAACATGTAATGTAAAAAAATGATGAGCTAGATTGTATCCTTTTTGTATTTTCTTTTTTTAATATGGTCTTAAGTCTTTGGAATTCCAGTGTCTTTTACTCATTGAGCGTTTCTAGTCCAGCCACAGTTCCCATGTGGCTGATAGTTACACTGTTGGATAGCGCAGGACTCATCCAGGCATCTTCACCCTGAGCTTGATCAGAAATCGCGGCAGTACCTACGTACACACGAACGCAGGCTGTGCCAGTTCTGAATATCCCAGGGTGCCTTAGCAGCAATTAATTAATTTAATTGGTTCTCTGTATCACGTCCATTTGTTTGCTGCTCTGTTTCCATCATGTAGCATAGCATTCCATATGTAACAGGCTCTCGATGAGTGCTTTTAAAATAAATACTAGTAACAACCCCAGAGAGAATGCGAGTCTAAGAATATTTCAGCTTGGGAAGCACAAAACAGTAATCTGAGCTGGAAAACAATCCCAGCCTGTGCTGGTAGCTTGTGGCCCCTGGTTTTTCTGGTGGGTGTGATCATGTTGACTTCACATTGCTTCAAAGCAGATCAGCAGCCACCGTGACATTGCATATAGCTCAAAAGTGCCCATCTCTAGAAAACAGGCACACAGTTGTTAATGTGTTTGGGTGGGGTCTTTGATTACAGGCTTGCCCATTCCTGGGCCCTACATTTTCACAAGAAGTTGTACCTGGAGAAATTTTTACTTTTCTTGATGTTCTCTGAAAATAACTAGAGGATTTTTGGAACTTTGATTCTTTATTAGTTTATTTACCCTCGATCTTGTCAGGGTGTGCCTCTGGATGCTGAGGAATGCTTCTTTTGGAGGACCATGAAAGACAAACTCAGGAAAACCAAACTCACTGCCATTGCTTGATGCTGACTCATTGTGGCCCTGTAAGACAGGGCAGAACTGCCCCTGTGGGTTTCTGAGACTGTAAACCCTTTGGGGAGTACAAAACTTCATCTTTCTTCCAAGGAGCAACTGGTGGTTTTGAACTGCTGACCTTAAGGATTACACCTCAACTTGTACTCCACTATACCAGGGCTCCTTGCCAGAGAAACAGGCCACCACAACCTGTCTTCCATAAAGCTAAATCCTTGAGGTGAGGTAGCGGTGGAAGCCTTCACTTAGGTACCTGTTGAACAGCATGGCAAGCTTGAAATGGCAGATGAAGTAGCAGAGCATTGAACTCTAACCAAAAATGATGAAAGTTACCTTTTTAAGCCACCTCTTTTAATTCATTCAGTGAATATATGCTAATCCTCTTGCTAGGCACTAGGATAAGACGATCACTGAGACCCAGTTTTTCCTGTAAGCAATGTACTTCTTTATTATAGACACTAAGGAGAAGCCTTGTTACTACCTGTCTTACAAAAATCAATGGGTGGTCATTTTTGTGATGAGGCCATTTTTCCAGATTAAAAGAACACCTTGATTCAGCAATGGCTATTTGCTAATAAACTCTAAACTCTTCTGTTAAATGAGTACCTGAAAATAACCAATCATTTAACTCGTTTTCAATGCATAAAAATGGCTGTGACTTTGTCCACAGAGCAGTGGTGGCCCAGAGGTTAAGTGCTCAGCTACGAACCAGGAAGTGGGTGGTTTGAACCTACCAGCCACTGCGGGGAAAAGGGCATGGCAATCCGCTTCCACAGAGATTTACCGCCTTGGAGACACGACCGGAAAGTTCTGCTCTGCCCTAGAGGCAGCTATGAGTCAGAATTGACTTGACAGCACTGGTTTTGGTTTTTTGATGGGCTGTGCCATAGTCAGACTCGCCTAAAACGACTCTCGATGGAAAGACTACTTTGGAGTCTGTATTGATACTGTGTGTCCTGTCGGAGCCTGGTATTGGTTTCGCCTTGCCTTTTTTCCTGGTTGTTTTCAAGAGTTATTGGGAGTCACAATCTGCCAGGTGTCATTTTTATTACCTTTAGGAATTTCATTCCAGATTAATAGGGCATTCGTTTCTCCCTAAAACCACACATCCTTCAATATTTTTGAGTATGAAATAATCTGACCATTTCCAAGTTGTCACCACCACTGCCTTCTCAGTCCTTTGACCTACAAGAAGTAGGTTTCCTGCTTTGCAGGGGTCTGAGAGAAACCTGTTACACACGACTTCAGTGTGCCCCAGGGTGACAGTGAGCAATTATTCCCCCATTTAACGTGGCTCAACTTCATACTCAACTTTCAGCACCTTTAATCTATTAGCACGTTTTACACTCGTATTGAATCACACTTCATGGCATATCCCTTCTCTGGCATCCTAGATTGCACCCCTCTCCTGTGTATTTTATTCCTTAATTAGGATTTTTTCTTTTTTAAAAATTAGGACTTTTTTCAGTGAGGAATAAATGTATATGATAGGACTTCAAAAAGTCAGTGGGAGAAATTCCGTTGTTTTTTAATCCCATGAACCACAAGCTTTTTGAACTCCCCGTATACCTGGCCCTCATGTTCTCTGTGGAGATGCTTTCTGTGCCTTGTTGAGCTCATACTGCACCGACACAGGAAGACAGAGTCCCTCTGCAGGAACTTTGAGGCAGGTGGGCCAGAGGTCAAGTGTGTAAAGATACTCTTAATGTATTTGGTAAATGCTGTGGTAAATAACAAGTTTTGGTAGACACACAGGCTAAATGGTTACTAAGGAGGAGAGTGGACATATACTCACAGATATATGTAAGTTTGAAAGCATACATGTTTGACAGAGGATATTTGTATATGTGTATTATTCCCGTTGCTACAAATACATCCATGAATGTGGTGGAGCAGTCGGGGAACGTTTGGAAAACATTTTAGACATAAGCTGGATTAGAGCCCCAGGACCCATAGTCCTCGGGGACACCAAAGTCACTTGGCATAACGCAGTTCACAAAGGCAGTGTTCTACATGCTTCTTGGGTGAAGGGACTGGGGTTGAAAAGCTTGTGAGCAGCCATCGAAGGTGCAAGTATTGTTCTTTCCCTGTCGAGACAAGAATAATGAAACTTAGAGACACGTGGAAACAATTAGTATTGTTACGCTGAGCCTAGGAGAACTAGGTAGTGCCCAGCTGCTACTACCACAAATGTTCTGAAAGGGCTCACATTAGAAGGCCCTGGATAGAGTAGGGGGAAAATATGGAATAGAACTCAAAATCATAAGAGATCAGACTTAGTGGTTGGATAGAGACTGGTGGAACCTGAGACAATAGCCCACCCTTCAGAATTGGAACTAAATTCACCCTCAGCCAAATAGAGGAAAGAACTAAGAGGCAAAGGACATTTGCAGAAGTCTAAATATAGGCATGTGCATATGTAAATAGATATATAATAAGGAAATCTATGTACGTATATGTTAAGTATTAAGGTAGCAGACAGACATTGGGCCTCTACTCAACTACTCCCTCGATGCATTCTGTGATGCTCACCTTCCCTACATGTTCGCTGAAGACAAAATGGGTGCATAAGCAAATGTAGTAAAGAAGGATGATGGTGCCTGACTATCAAGGGATATAGCGTCTGGGTCTTAAAGGCTTGAGGATAAACAACTAGCCATCTAGCTGAGAAGCAACAAAGCAAAGCCCACATGGAAGAAGCACACCAGCCTGTGTGATCATGAGGTCGATGGGATCAGATAGCAGGCATCAAAGACCCAGAACAAAAAATATCAATGTGAATGGGGGGAGCGCAAAGTATAGACCCAAAGCCCACCTGTTGACGATTGGACACCGCCTTACAGAGGGGCCATAAGAAAGAGATGAGCCAGTGAGGGTGCAGTATAGCAGTAACCAAACATACAACTTTCCTCTAGTTCTTTAATGCTTCCTTCTTGCCCCTCCCCCACTATTATGCTCCCAATTCTACCATACAGATCTGGCTAGACCAGAGCATGAACACTGTTACAAATAAGAGCTCGCAACACAGGGGATCCAGGACAGATAACCCCTCAGGACTAATAATGAGAGTAGTGATAATGAGGGAAGGGGGAGGTAGGAGGAGAAACGGGGAACCGATCACAGTGACCTACATATAACCCCCTCCTAGGGGGAAGGACAACAGAAAAGTGGATGAAGGGAGACAAGTCATGTCAGTGTAAGGCATGATAAAATAATAATTTATAAATTATCAAGAGCTCAGGGAGGGGAGGAGGGAAGAAATGAGCTGATAGATACCAAGTGCTCAAGTAGAAAAAATGCTTTAAAAATGATGGCAGCATGTGTACATTTGTTCTTGACATGATGGATGGATGTATGGATTGTGATAAGAGATGTACAAGCCCCCAATAAAATGACTTTATGTATATGTGTATATATGAGTGTGTGTGTATATATATGTATATATATACACTCAGCTAAACAGTGTTGATAAGGTATGCACACCTTAGAATAAGCCAACTATTTGAGATCAAAAGGGCAACATTTACCTGAGGACAAATATTCAGAAAGGCTGGGAAAGAAGAAAGACTGGAAATAGGAAACACAGGGAGAAAGCGGGATAAATAGTGGTACAAAATGTGTGTGTGTGTGTGTGTGTGTGTGTGTGGTGTGTTCACGATTAAAGGAGAGAAAGTAGGCTTAGTCCACTTGAGAGTGTGACAGTTCACCCAGGAAATAGGGATTTGAGTTGAATCTTGAAGAATACGGAGGGATTTACGGGGACGGAAGGAGGAAGAGGGAAACGGTTCCAGATGTGTGCTATTAGCAGTGTGGAGGAAGGAAAGCCTTCCATCCTGAAGCAGACTTGAAGCAGCCTTCACATTCATAGTGCCTAGTCCACAAGCTATCAAGGAAGATAGAAATAAAATCCAAACATGATAATATATCTTAAAGCAGTTTTATTTTGCTACTTTAATAAAAAGTATGGCTCTTATTTAGCAAATTGTCTAATACAGAGTTCCCATCAGAGTTGGAAGATTTAAAGTGCTCTGTCTCTCCTTTGATTATAGTAGTGCATTCACAGCCCCAAGAAATTGTGGGAAATGCTGGGTAGA
Source organism: Tenrec ecaudatus (assembly GCF_050624435.1). Taxonomy (NCBI): domain Eukaryota; kingdom Metazoa; phylum Chordata; class Mammalia; order Afrosoricida; family Tenrecidae; genus Tenrec; species Tenrec ecaudatus. The sequence continues at coordinate 10,932,941 of NC_134535.1, forward strand.
CCGTAGGCCTTCTGTCTTACTAGAAGGCAAACCCCCCAAAAGGTCTGTGATTTCAAATCCTTATTTTTAGGTGAAAGAAAAATCTCAAGACTCCCCAATGTGCACATTAATATCTCATTATCTTCCTGCACTGTTACTGTTTTTCACTGGTGGTTTGAAGTGATTGTTTCCCATTAAACAGCCTTTCCAGAAGGTTTTTTTCCCTCCCCCTTCAAAAGGGAGACCACTTAGCACTGAGAGCTTGACCTCTGAACCGCTATCCCCAGTAGGACTTCACTCACGGACTTTGATTCCCTTCCCTTTGTCTGCTAGAAATGGGTACATTTACAGTAAAGCCAGGGGGCCAGTCCCTGGAGAAGCACAGCATGCTTGCTAAACTAGAGGTACCAAAAGAGGAAGGCCCTCAAAGGAGCTGGATCGACACAGTGGCTGCAGCCAAGGTCTCAAGCATGGGAACAATGATGAGGCTGGTGCAGGAGCAGCAGTGTTTCCTTCTGTCGTGTGTAAGGTTGCTGTGGGTCAGAACCGACTCAGGGACACCTAAAGCACCAACAGTAGTAATTTGCTCTGCACACCAGAGAATCCCTTGAGGACAATTTTTGTTAAGGTTCTCTTTAGGTGGGCTCTGAGTGACCATAGGGCACAGCATAACAAGACACTGCCCAGCCCTGTGCCATCCCGACAACCGTTTTATTTTGTGCAACCCATTGTTGCAGCCACTGTGCCAATCCCATCTTGTTGGCATGTCTTTTTTCCTTACCTACTTTACCAAGCGTTCTGTCCTTTTCCAGGGCTGGTGTCTCCTGAGAACATGCCCAAAGCATGTGGCAGCAAATTTCACTGCCTTCTGAGGAGCATTCTGCCTGTCCTTCCTCTGAGAAAGATTGGTTGGTTCTTCTGGAAGTCCATGGCACTTTGGATATTCTTCATTACTATCATTCAAAGTAGCAATTCTTCTGCTGTCTTCCTTATTCATGTAGATGAAGTGATTGAAAATTTTGTCTAGGGTCAGGCACACCTCAGTCCTCAAAGGGATGTCTTGGCTCTTTAACACTTTAAAAAGGTTCAGTGTGGCATATTTCCCCAGTGCAATATGTCCTTTGATTTCTTTTCTGCTTCCATGAGCATTAATTATGGATGTGAGAAGAATGAAATCCTTGACAACCTAAATATTTTTCTATTTATCATGATGTTATTTATTGGCTCTTTGTGAGAATTTTTGTTACTTTCAATAATAACCCATACAGAAGACTGTATAGTTGTTGACCTTCATCAGCAAGGGCTTCAAGTCCAATTCACTTTTCAACAAGCAAGATGACGTCAGCTGCTTTTCTCAGGAGCCTTTGATCCTGATGCTACATTGTGGTCATGCAGTCCAGCACACAGACTGACAGATTGAGTGTGTATAGTGAAGGCATATAATCCTGACACACAACCTTTCCTGGTTTTAAACACGCAGTATTGCCTGTCGGGTCCAATGACGACCTCTTGGTTCATGTATAGGTTCTCCAGGAGCACACTTAGTATTCTGGAATTTCCATTCTTTGTAATTTCACTCATAGTTTGTCATGATCCACATAGTCTGATGCCTTAGGATAGGCAATAAAGCACAAGTAAAGGTCTGGTATTCTCTGCTTTCAGCCAAGTTCCATCTGACCCTGTGACATCCCTTCTCAATCTGGCTTGAATTTTTGGGAGCTCCCTTTTGATAAACTGCTGCAATCATCTCTAAGATTATCTTCAGCAAAATTTTATTTGCATGTGATATTGCAATATTGTTTAATTTTCACATTCTGCTGGATCACCTTTCTTAGTAGTGGGCACTAGTAGGAGTCTCTTTCAGTCAGTTTGCTGGCTAATAGCTGTCTTCCAAGTTTCAAGCCGCAGACCAGGGAGCGCTTCTAGCTTTGCACCAGCTTGGGGGAAGCATTTCAATTGGTTCCTGAGCCTGGCGTTTCACTAGTGCCTTCAGTGCAGCTTAGACGTCTTCCTTCAGTGCCACAGGCTCTTGCCATATGCTACCTCAATATGGCTCAATGTTAAACCAAGTGTTTTTGTTGTTCAGCGACTGTATTCCTCCCATCTTCTTTGGCTGCTTCCTGTATCATTTAACATTTTGCCCATTGAATCCTTTAACATGGCAACTCGAGGCTTGAATCCTTTTTTGGTGATTCTTTCAGTTTGACATGTGCTGAATGTGCGCTTCCTTTTTGGAATTCTAACTCCAGGCCTTTGCCCGATTCATTATAATGCTTTACTTTTTCAGGACAGTTAGCACCATTGTGGGGAACCAGCCCTAAGCTTGGTAGTTGCTTTGATTAGCAATATTATAAAGATTTTTGAGCTTTGCTGCCTTTCAAAAAGCTCCAAACTCACTGACCTCAAGTCTATTCTGACTCATGGCAACGCAGTAGAATTGAGTAGAACTGCCCTGTGAGTTTCAGAGGCTATAGATGCTTACGGGAGCAGAAAGCTGCTGCTTTCTCCCGAGGAGTGACTGGTAGGTTTGAACAACTGACCTTGGGGTTAGCAGCCCAATGTGTAACCCACTATGCCTTTAGACACATCACCCTCCCTAGTTTGTCTCAGGCCTCTTCATCCCTATTGTTTGGCACCTGTCCCCCCCTGTAGGGGTGGGGCCTTCTCACCCAGGTAGGCCTTCATATGGGAATGCCTGGGGTATAAGGCCTCAACAGGAAGAAGCATTCAGAAAAAAGAGGGAAAAGATGCTAGTTCTGATAAAAATATGAATTATGAAGTGGCTCTCAGAATTGACTAAATGTACCAAATTGGGAGGAATGACTTCCACTTTAACAAGTGAGGCTATGTGGACTTTTCCCTCATGTTAGTGTCTTTTAGCAGGAATAGGAGATTCATTGCTGAAAAGCGTACTGTTAACACCCAGAACTGCCTTCTCTATTCTTCCTTCACCCTTTCCCACATTCATTAAGGAAGCAATTATGATTAATTAACCACTTGCCAGTTTTTTCAACTCGGCTCCCTTTCCCTGTCATGTAATTGTACAGTTATCGGTTGTAGATTGAAAAGTGGCTGCTCCTGAGGTCAAGTAACCGTGTTGTTCTTGTTCCCACAGGCATAGAATGTCAAGCTAACCAGGCATCTGCCACGTCGGAAGAGTGTACCGTTGCCTGGGGAGTCTGTAACGTAAGGAAACACCTTTACCTGTCAGCATGGCTTGTAAACCTATTCTTTTCCTGCTTTGCCAGTCTTAAAATACTTAGGAAAACATTGACGGTCTCTCAAAAGGTGTACAAGTGGTAAAAAAAAAAAAGAGAGAGAGAGATTTTCAATCATTGTACAATTCACCTGTTAGAGCATGAGCATTGCTAGTTACTACAAGATGGCGGCACAGTGTGTTCATTACAAAGTGGCCCACAGGCTGCTGTGGAGTCGTTAGAATAGTCTGGCGGGAACCTTCTTTGTGGTTCTCTTTTTCGTCCAGGTGTTTTGCAGAACTACGTTTGATGAATAAATTGAGTGTTCAAAGTGTGTGTGTTAGAAATGCGGTATTGTAATAAAATTAGGTGTGTGTGTGTTTGTGTGTGTGTGTGTATGTGTGTATTAACATGACTCATGCCAGAAATATTTCTTGCAGTATCTTTGGAATAGGCATATGGCCTCTCAGGGTGGTGACAGTTAGGAGGATAACACGACAGGGAAGATGTAATTTCTAATATGTTTCAAATCTGGCCTCATCTCTGTAGAGTCCTGGTCACATGACTGAGGATCGCCCTGTTCTCCTGAGACCCTGGAGTCAGGACCCTCTTCCTAGCCCTTTCTCTTTCTCTGTTACGCACTAAGCAGCTTTAGGAAGAGTATTCCACAAAGTTTTAAACATTCTTAAGCCTGAGCTCCCTCCTGGAAAATGGGATTACTAGTAGACCACAGAGTTGTGAACAGGATGAAATGATTTACAGTGTGGAAAATGAGTAGAACAGTGCCTGACACATAGAAGGTGCAAACCAGAAACAAAACCAAATTCACTTCCGTCAAGTCAGTTCTGATTCAGAGACCTTATAAGACAAGGTAGAATTGCCCCTGTCTCTTTCTTAGACTGTAATTCTTTATGGGATTAAAAAGCCTCATCTTTCTTCTGCTGAGTGGCTGGTGGTCTCAAACGGTTGGCCTTGCTGCTAGCAACCCAGTACGTAATCACTACACCCCTAAGGCTTCTGTATCCTGCCTAGTCTAACTACATTTCCTTTTAGAGATGGAGGAAATGCTAGTCTGCATACGTGTTCATCAAGTAAATACAAAGAAATAGAATCATGTATCCCATTAACGACTATCTGGTCAACAACTGAAGACATATATGCCTGTGGTCCCATACTATTTTAAAACTCGCTGCCATCGAATCGATTCCTCCTTATAGCAGTGCTATAGGATTGGACAGGGTAGAATCGTCCCCTTTGGCTGTCCTGGTGAGGTATTGGGTCATGAGTTGGACTAATCACAAGGTCAACAGATTGGAACTGCTAGCCATTCTTGGGGAAAAGATGGAATTTTCTACTTTCATAAAGATGGATATTCTCAGAAACCCATAAGACAATACTAGTCTGTCCAATAGGACCACTATGCGTACATGAGAGTAATTCCAATCAGAGAATAGCACATAGCAAATGTAGCCTCAAAAACAAGGAAAATGTTCTCCAAGCTGCAAATGGATCCTCTCTATGCACAAGGGACTGGTATTAGATGTGGAGAAATTGCTAATGCTATGAATTGAGCCCCAAACACAAAAGCGAATCCTCAAGATAGTTACAATCAGTGCTGAGGCAAGAAACCTGTTGTAGATGCTTAAAGCAGCAGCACGACTCGCCTGTGATAGGAGTTTAGTGCTAGCTCTGAGTGGGTTAAGCGTGTCAGACGTTCTTCACTGCACAATGTGAAAATGACTGGTGAGTCCCCGACTGCTATTGGGAAGGCAGCAGCAGAATTGGTTGAGACTTTGGCTGTTTGCACAGCGTCCAGTGACATAAAGTTTTATTTCTCAGAACATACAGTGGGCGGTGTTACGCGGTGCATGGCTGGACCACCCTTGAGGTGGTGGTTACTGAATAGAGGGTAGAGATCATGCCTTTCCCCTCAGCCCAGGGCTCTCTCGTGCACTCTACTTCAGCCTGTGTTCATAGGCAGTTTCACAGTAGCCTGTATTGTCCAGGGGACAGCTGTTGTCATTTATGGGGATAAAGAGAATATTTGGGGCCCTTTGCAGTCCCTGTCATTCAGGCCTGTACCAAGAAGTATGGTTCCTCGGTGGCAGGTGTAAAAGAGAGTGGACGTCTCCTTAAATTAGACTGAGGAGAGACAAGCCCAGCTACCACGGAGAGCCTGCCGTACAAGAGAGCCAGCCCGGTGTGACCAGGCCTGGGGTTTGCACCTGGGGGCCAGCTCTGAGTCTTCTACTTATTCAGTGCAGTGAATTAGGCAAGCCCCTTAACTCTGGGTTTGCATTCCCTGTCTGTAAGAGGAAGATAGCATCTGTCATGCTTGCCTGGCAGGGTTGCTGTGAGCCTCTGATGAGATAATACACGCACGCTAACATCTTCTGAAACTGGAGCGTGCTGCTCGGTGTACACTGAGGCTGCCAGATAACCCTGGCACTGTATTTCAGAGGATTGGCAGGAAGAAAGTTGTGATCAGGAAGTGTTTAGGGACCCTGCCACCCCCTGCCTTGCAGTCTCAGTGACAGCCTTGCTTTTCTGCCAGCATGTACTGTGTCCGGCCGGGGCAGGGGTGTGGTGTCCGAGGACCTGGGGTGGGAGGTGGAGGAGGAGGTCTGGAGTGCCCTTCCGTGAGCAAGTCCTCACCTTCCTGCCAGGTGAAGTCGTATGAGGATCAGCAGGAAAGAAATCTTCTCAAAGGGTGTCACTCTGGGGTGATCCAAGAGGCTTCCAAATGTTCGTGGAAAAACATCCCTTCATCTTTCAAGTGTATTTTCCCACAGCCTTTTTAAAGCCCCCTTGTGTGTGTCGTTGACCAGGCACATGGTCATAGTTTTGGGTCCTGCTCGTAATTACAGAACTGTGTTTTAATTTTAACAAGACACCAGTCCACACTCTTGGGTCGTTAAGCCCCATGTGTGTTGTGGGAGGCAGGCTGACTAAATTTCAAGGCTGTAATAAAGCCAGGACAGCAGGAGCTGATGCTGTTGAGTTGAGGTGTCACCCTGTGGTCCCCACACCCAGCTAGTGACAGGGCATGAGAGGGAACCTTGTCCCCTCACCCCTCTCCAAGTCTGGAATTCGCCGCCAGCTTCCTGTCAGGCTCTAGTATTTTCAGTGGTCCTGCCTTTTTGCTTCCTGTCTAGATCATGGAGTAAACCCCGTGGTGCCCTTTCAGCTGCCTGTGTGGTTTGTCTTCATGAAACATCTGCCACCCCAGTATATTGCCCCATTCATTTTTCCCGCCCATGCGAGACTTGGTGACCTGAGAGGTCTTGCAATACCACAGAAGCCCCCGTGGCATGGGGAGTGGCGCCTGGAGCTGCTAACTGCAAGGCCAGCGATGCTTAACCCTCTTGGGAGTCGGAGGGAGGAAGACGGAGCCTCTGCTCTTGCAAAGATTTGCAGCCTCAGGAACCCACAGGGTGCAGTTCTGCCCTGCTGTTCTTTTTACTCGGAATCAGCTCGATGACAATAGGCGGTGGATACCCGTGTGTCTGTGAGCAAGGTTCCGTGGAGCAGAGCTGGGCTGTGTGAGGGGGGTTGAGGACTGGCTGGTCTCTGATGTGGGTGAGGAGTGACAATCACAGTATAGCTAGGGCTAAGGAGAAGGTACTCCCAGGGCACCCATTCTCTGAGGGGCAGAGACAAGGACCAAGAGTAGGGACACTAACAATCTTCTTGTGACAGTTGCTGCTGCTGTTAGGTGCTGTCAACCACACTGGTCCTGTGCCGTCCTCAAGGTGGTTCTGTTAGAGCCACTTCTGAAGGGCACTCCTTTCCCAGGGCCAGGAGAAGGAGCCACCTTAGAGACCGAACAGGACCACAAGCCGTATCCCCAGTTTCAAGAGGCGAGAGCTCATTGCTAGCACATCCCCCTGTGCTTCTAAGGGACATCTGCCTGTAGTAGTAATGACCTGCTGACAAACATTCCATAGAAATAGGCTCTAGCCTGCACGAGGTGCCATGGTCAGCGTTGAACTGCCTGGCCCTTATTGTTGGAGGTTGCCTTTGGTTTGCCGCAGCTGTGCTCAGTGGGCAGTGGGGTGGAGGTAGGGGCTGGGGGGGGGTGTGGCAGCCAATAGCTGGGCTCCACCGAGTTATTTGTAACGAAATGCCTCTTCTCTTTCAGCATGCTTTTCATTTCCACTGCATCTCTCGCTGGCTCAAAACACGGCAGGTGTGTCCATTGGACAACAGAGAGTGGGAATTCCAAAAGTAAGTGTTGCTGGCGGTCTGGCCGTTTCGCAGGTGGGACTGTGCTCACTGTCCATCTCTGGCTGACTGCAAGCTGGAGGGTGTGGAGTCTTGGGAGGTGACGACATGGAGCGTGCCGAGTTGGTTTGGGTTCTGTTTGAATGTGTGTTTCATGTTGTTTTTGTAAACTTGGTTTTGGTTAATTAAACAGTATCAGTCCAGGGTTTCCCAGTCTGCAAAAGTGGGGACGGTGGGTCTCTGCAGACTTCTGAGTCCGCAATCACACCCCTCGGAAAATGCTGTGCTGGGCTTAGAATTCTAGCCTCCTGTCGTGGTGAAGGGTTTATCTCATGCTGATTCATTCTTCCAGCCTGATTAATTCTGAGGTTGCATTTATGGATATATTTTGAAATTACCGTGTGAATAAAATATGACATGGTAAGCTTCTTCCAATTGAAGTGACAGGAAGAATACACTGGAAACAGTGTCCTCCCTCCATCCTCAAGGGCAGCCACAGCTCTCAGGAGCCTGTCTGGCCATCCCTGAGCATCTACGTGCATTCGTCCCTTAGTGACCTAACTCTGAACACCGGCTGCACGGACTCGCCTGGCTTTTTGCTACAGTACATTTTGGCGATTGTTTTAATAGCCACCTTCTTTCTAGTGGATTTGTGTATTTTTCTGTGCCCACATAAGTGTGACTTATGCTGCCGTTGGTGGACTTGGGACTCCTTGTTTGGGGTGCCCATCCTTATCCTTGGGACACCTTGTTTGGGGCGCCCATCCTTATCCACCAGTGAGTGAGTGTGTCTGTAGCAGCCATTTCCAAAAGGGGAATTTCTGATTAAAAGAAGCATGCGCTTTTTTATTTTTAATAAGTATTGTCCGATTTTTCTCCCCAAGGATATGGACTAATTTATACTCCCTCCAATCAGTTAAACAGAATGTCTGCTCTTTCCATAGCTTGCCAGTCCTCGAGAATCAAACCCACCATCTGGGCCAACCTGACAGTGAAATTTAGCCTTTTATTGTTTCAGTTTGCAGTTTCTGAAATTTGAGGGTGTTGCTTAACTTCTATGTTTCATGCCTCACATTTTTCTCTTGGATTGTTCTTGATTGCATATTTATGGAACAACATGTTTTTATTTACAGTTGAGTATTAACAGGATATTCTGAGGTTTAAAGAAAAAATAATTAGGTCATTTAAAAGTGTTTGGAAATCCTTAATTGGTACTATTTTACTTTTAGACTCTATTGTTTATTTTGATGAAGAATTTTGGAAGTCTTTCCATGTACATGCTCATTTTTAAAGAAATCTACCAGATACTCGGTGTCTAACTCATGCTTTCTCCATTCAGTCACATGAGGTGGCGGGAAGTGTAAAATGTCTGAGCAGCCCTGCACTGTTACAGGGAGCTGACATCCTGAGTGAAGCCAGGAGGGGACAGGAGCACTGGTCCAGGCAGATGCCCATTTCCAGGTTCTGAGAGGCCTTTATAATAGGCTCTGCCCTAGAGCAGACTCAAGGGCCCATTTTTGATCCAAACTGTCTCCTGCACGCCACAGCCCTGGCCCAGGGCTCAAAGCTAAGAACGAGGGAGGGTGACAGGTGCTTCTGAGCCCTCCACTCGATGCTGCCCTCACTGTCCTCGGTAGTGCAGTGCGCAAGCAAAGTCACAAGCAACACATGAGCGTGTGTGTTCATCTGACCAACCACTTTGAGCACTGTGGTTTCTTCCTTCTGAAAAGTACCAGGGGGATGTGCTGTGTGCCACAGTCGTCCCCAGGAGGGTGAGTGCAGTGGGACACCAGGGCTGTAGGGTGGAAGAGGTGAGCTTTCCCCACAGAGTTCTCTCAAGACAACTCTTGCTACCCTTGGAGAATGAACAGATAGATGCCTTGTTGCAGTGGGAAGACTCCTGGTGCACATTTTTGGCCTTTTGCTCACTGATGCAGTTTTCAATAGTCATAATAATAAGCCCCATGACTGTCCTGTGTCCTTTTTTTTTTTTTTTTTTTTTTGACTGTCCTGTGTCCTTTGAGAAAAACTTTTAAGGTCGCCTATTCTAAAAAATAGACCCCATACATAGCCTTCTGAACCAACCTCTCTTCCTTAAAGTTAACTGGCCTCACAGATCCCCTGACTGAGAGAACTTGACCGCAGCCGTCCACTGATGTCAGAGGCACATTTAAGCATCCTTTGTTTGGAATCAAGCCGTACATGTCTGCACTAGAACCCCAGTTGAATTGTTCGTTATGGGAACAGAAAGCCTCATCTTTCTTCCAGTGGGTTCAACCTGCTGAACTTGAGATTAACAGCGGAATATGAAACTCCACCATCAGGTTAAATGGGGAGGAGGGAGAGTTGAGGGGAATCCAGCAAATGGGCTGACCAGAGTTCTAATCTGGTCTCTGCATGTACTTGTGGTCATGTACATGGCTTTGTTTTGGTTTTATTTTCCCAAAGTTCTGTCTACCCTTGCTCAGATGTTTGAGCAAATGTAATCTGAAACAGGAAACGATCATGGAGTTAATCAAATCATTTCCTTTGTCTTCCAGGTATGGGCATTAGAAAAAATGAATTCTTCTATCAAGCTTAAATGTTTGGTTATTCATTTGCTGCCTCGCCCTCCTGTTACTTAATTATAATTAGATAGAACCATGTCTTCGCTGCCTTGTCTTCAGTTTGTCGTGCTCATGCAACCATATCGTGTTCTGTGTCAAATAAAATTCCAGTTGGATTCAGAAATGGATGCTGTCTCCTGTGTATGTGAAAATTGGACCAGAAATCCAGGTCCCCTCTGCAGAGGCTGGACAAACCGCGCTTGCAAGGGATGCATCTCCCCAATGCTTGGGCCCGGGTTCGGGGAGTCCAGGCAAGGGACTAGGTGGCCCCACTGGTGCCTGGGACGGGCAGCCAGCACTGTCTTTCCTCGTAGGGCCAGAAGAATGGGGGTTCAGGGTCCTGAAACCTGTCTAGAGTGGGGTCTAGCCTGGACACTGAAACTTGTCTCCTCACTGCTCTCAGCTCATCTGTGGAATGGGCTCAAAAGGACAGCGTTACATTACAGTGTGACCACCTCACAGGCTTTACAAAGCAGCTCTGTCCAGTGCCGCCTGCCTACAGTTGGGGGGTAGGGTGTGTAGAACAGTTTGTTTTCCCTGCTTTGTTTTGAAGAAGCAGCTTATAAAGTCTCAATACTTAATCTTGGCCAGCAAAAGAATAACTTGTAAACTCGAATTGAAAAATAGCATCACTGGAAATAGAATGAACTAGAGTTTGAGTTTCCTCCCCATCCCTGCCCTCCCAACCTCAGTTTGTTCCAAATGTCTGAGCATGGGCAGAAATGCTCAGCCCAGTAAGTGAAAGACTGTAATTGGGAAGCAGCAGCGTCTAAGGCAGTGGTCTGAAGACTCCCGGGGGCACCTGAACCCCATTTACGAGGTCACAGAGTTCTCTTTTTCCAAGGACCTGTTCATGTGAGACCAGATTTTATCTGCATCCACCAAAACGGCACCTCACAGCAGATTGAAGGCAGAAGCCGACAGGAGGTCCCAGCTGCCTTGGATTTGCAGAAAGTAAAGCAACACAATGCTTGTAATTTTGTTTTATTGAGGGAAAAAACCAAAACACCACCACCACCCTATTTTTCAGAAGATATGTATGACAACTCAAAAATGCCGAGGTCCTTGCCTGTTGAAGCTCATCAAGGGGTCCTGAGAAGAAGTCTGGGAGCCTCTCAGTAGTTCAGTACTCTGGGCTCACACTTGGCTTTCCACTTAGCTAGCAGACCAGCGCCTTGGGGCAGATGGCGACGGCGGCTCCTGTTGCTGTTGCACCATTTTAGGACTCCCGGCCTCGGCTCACAAGCGGTCACGCCGGGCTGGGATACTTTCAGGAAGGCAGGCCACCTTTCTTTTCCCGTAAGATGACATATTGCTGTCTTGGTAGCAGAGTTCCGTTGGGTGTTACTCAGGACTTGGTTGTGGAGTAGAGAAATCCAGCTAGCTTCCGCTTAGGCAAAAAGGGCATCACCGGAGCGCCACTGGGCTGATCACATCCTCCTGCTGTGAGTCAGAATCACCTTGATGGCAATGAGTGCTTCTCTAAGTTGAACCTGCCCCCTCCCTTCCATCCTCTGCCGCTGATGGAGCCCAGACTTCAATTCTCAAAACGAGAGCCACCCCTCCAACAGGGGCCCCTGTCATCAGTCTCTTTGCTGGACCCACTTCCACAATGCTGCCCAAATGAGTCATTTGGCTTGCGCCACTTCCAAAGTTTTTAAATGGAATTCCCCATCTGGATAGGAGCAGTGTTCGTATCCCATCATAGACCGAAGACCGCCTTTTCCAGCCTTCCTTGCAGCTGGTCGGTTACCTCCATTAATCAGACACACCTCTTTCCATCATGGCTGTGAGAGGCACTAAGTCCCCGTGCAGGTGGCCAAACGTGACATTTCCATGTTTCACAGCATCAACAGACAATGCCTTCCTGGACTAGTTTTGTGGCATGGTTTTGGCCCTGGCCCAAGATGCTGTTTTCTGAGCCTGTTCCTATGCCACTGTGAACTCTCAGCATCTGCTTAGCGCCCAGTTCATTGTGGAAATGGACTAGGTGTTCTGTTCTTCATTCTTGCCTTTATTCTCACCGGTTGCTGCCAAGGGGTTCACACCCTTTCCTTATCCAGTCTCAAAACATCCTAAAATGCTCGGGGTGGTGCAAATCGTTTTTGTTAACTACTTACTGGAAGGCTGGGGAATGGAACACATCCAGTAGTGCCGTGGAAGAAAGGCCTGGCGAGCTGCTTCCATAAAGATAACAGCCAAGAACATCCTATGTAATGCTCCTACGCTGTACCACCTGCGTTCGCCACAGCTCAGACCCAACTCCGTGGGCAAGGACTTTGCTTTTGTCTTTGATATCTTCCCACTCATCTCCAGAGTCCTTGACCCATCTTTTGTGTTTCCTGCTAATGTTCTGTATTATGATCATGACTTTTCAAATCCTAAGTCTCCAAAGAGTTGAATGTCTAGTTTCATTGTTTGCTTCAGATACCCTTTTTTTTTTTTTTTCCCTGTTTGGGTTGATTTTTGGTCTACTCTTGTGCTGTCTTCTTTGTGAGCCTTCTGCCCCAGCTCAGCTCACTCTGCCCAGTCTTCTAAGCAGGGACTCACATGGCCCATAACTTTACTCCGTGTCTTAGTGAGCTAGTGCAGCTGTAACACAAAGTCCACAAGTGGCTGGCTTTAACAAACATTTATGCTCACAGTTTAGGAAGCCAGAAGTTCAAACTCGGTGCCAGCACCAGGGGAAAGCTTTCTTTCTCTGCTGGCTCTTGGGGAAGGCCCTTAACTCACGTCAGCCTGGTGGTTCTTGGTGATGGTCATATGTCTTGCCATCAAGTTTTGCCATGGTCTGGGACAGTGGTTCTCACCCTTCCTAATGACATGACCCTTTAATATAGTTCCTCATGTTGTGGTGACCCCCAACCATAAAATTATTTTCGTTGCTACTTCGTAACTGTCATTTTGCTACTGTTATGAATCGTCATGTAAATATATGATATGCAGGATGATGTATTAGGTGACCCCTGTGAAAGGGTCATTCAACCCCCAAAGTTTTAGAACCGGTGGTCTAGGAGGTTCTCAACACAGGGACTTCTGCTCTCAGCTCCTCTTCCTTGCTGGCACCGAGGTCTCCCTCTAGCTTCTCCCGTTAACTCTTGTTAGAGAAAAGATGATGCAGGCCATCCATGCCTCAGAAATCCCCCTGCGAGGGTTGTGGCCTGCTTAAGGTTGTGGCCTACCACCCTAATCCTCTAACAACTGGCTGATCACATCAGATTTCATCTGGCAGGGAAGGAGCGGGGTGATGACATCATGACCAAACCCTTGAGACTCCTGCCCGGTGTAGTTGACACCAGACTTCTCAGTACAGACCCAGGCCCCTGTCTCCCTTAGGGTCTCCGTCAAGGAGACTGCTTCATGGAGGTTACCTGCTGCCCTTGAACTTGATGAAGTCTTCCCCCAAGTGAGGGGCTATTTCTTACTGGCTAATCTTGGCTTTGATGAGATCTGAAAGCATGATCACTTTCCCCAAAGAATTCCACTTTTCCCACGTAACCAGTTTTTTCTTATTAGAATAAGCAACTTCAATTTAGCAGAATCTCTCTCGCTCTCTCTTTTGTACTAATATATCTACATGTGTCATTCTTTGACATGAAACCCTTCGATACATGAAAACGCACCGGTTGATTCTGAATCACAGTATCCTCTAGGACAGGGTGGCACTGCTCCATAGGGTGGGTTTCCCAGGATGCGCAGCTTTCCAGAAGTAGACTTCCTCCTCTTTCCCCCACCAAGTGGCCAATGGGCCAAACATCTGACTTTTTGATGATCAGCCCTATGCGCCACCAAACCCAAACGGAGCTCACTGTCATCCAGTCAGTTCTGACTCACAGCCACCAAGGCTCCTTAGTGTGCAAGAACAGAACCTACCACACACACATGTCCTGAGAAGTAGACGTGCTATTTCTACAAGGTAACTGCTTCCCGCTAACTAGCTTCTCGTTGGCTTAAAGACTTCACCATCCAACCAAGCAGGCTAAAACATTCAAGTCATCCATCCTCAAAACCACCTTCTCAGTCGTCCCCAGTACCTCTGTGGTCACCATGCCCATCCATTCCACATCACTTCAACCCGCCTTCTCTTTACCCCAACTGTTTAGGCGTGGATCTTCACCCTGATTATTAAAATGAGCTGTGACTCCCACCTGCCCTAATGATGGGAAGTATCAAAAAGGTACAGAAAACCCAACTCTAGTACCTGGAGGTTCCACCTGATCCACAAAGTGTTCTGAGAGTCTTTCACAGTTGCCATTGAGCCCACTACAACTCACGGTGTTCTCCACGGGTGTCCGGATAAAACTGCTCCATGGAGGTTTCAACAACCGGCTTGTGAACAGACCACCTGAGGCACCTCTTCAATCTTTCTGTCAACAGCCGAGTTGTTAACACCACGAGGAACTCCTGGTTGCTGAATTCCTTTGAGGCAATTTTGACGTGCAGTGACTCCACAGAGACAGCGTGAAACTGCCTCATCAGGTTACATTGGCTATATTCTCTATAAGAACAGACCTCCAGATTCTTCCACAGCATGGCTAAGGTGGGTTTGAACTGCCAATCTTTTGGTTAGCAACTGAACACTTAACCATCATCCATCCAAGCTCTCAGAATTAAAAAAAAAAAATCTTTTTCTTTTTAACAGCTCTATCGGCACATTATCCACATTTCATACAACTCAATCACTCAGGCATACCAAGACTTGTACCTCTTTACCACTATTTGAGAACATTTTCCCTCCCACTCAGTTATTCATGTAATTTTTTCTATTATGGCAAAACTATGCACACAACAAAACATTCTCCAACAACTTCTATATGTGTAATTCAGTTAATTCAGGGCCATTGATCACGCTCCTTGGGTTGTACCCCCATATTGTTATCCCTCTCCAAATTGTTCCACCACCCTGAACGTGAACTCCATGCCCCCTCAGCACAACCTCTTCCTCTCACCCATGAAGCCCATAGGTCAAGTTTGGGTTATTTTTTTTCAAATAGTTTTCTTGATATAAAAGTCATATAACCTACAATTCTGTAGTTAAACCACTTCTAAAAAGAGTTGTCTAGGGAGCGGGGAGGAAGGGAGGAAATGAGGAACCGATATTAAGGGCTCAAATAGAAAGCAAATGTTTTGAGAATGATGATGGCAACAAATGTACAAATGTGCTTGACACAATGGATGAATGTATGGACTATGATAAGAATTATATGAGCCCCCAATAAAATTATTTAAAAAAAGAGTTGTCTATACATTATTCCAATCACCTCTAGTGCTCCCTCACCCTCCCGCACCCACTGATTGCTCCTCATTCCCCTCTGTTTCCCCCTTTCCCAATAAACCACCGCTTCAGTTACTGTCTTCTGTGCTTCCTAAACTGGGAGACCTAGCAGAAACAATAAAAACCAAAATGAAGCAGAAAGAAGAAAACAACAACAACAATATAAAGATAAAAATTAAGAAAGGGAAAACCACCAACAATATTTAAAAAGCAAAAGAAGAAATTTCTGTCTTGGAACAATTAGGGACTATTTGAGCCTAGAGCAAATTCAGGTTGGATGAAGAGAAGGGTCAACTGACCAAGTGTCATATTAGACCTTGGTTTGATCCGCCATCATCAAGTTTTCACTCATCTCTGATGGGAAAGCTGTTCGAGTCCCTCACCTGTGACTAGAGGGGATCTGCCAGAGGCTCAGTCTGGCCAGACAGTCTGCAGGTGAGTGCGGGTTCCAGAGCCGCCCTACCCCTTGTCTTCTCAGGAGTCACTACAAAGCACCCGTTCATCCAATGCTCGGGGCTGTGGCAGAGACCACGGAAGAAGGAAGGTTACACCCGCCAGCTAGGTGTATTCCATTAGGTTTAAGCCCAGTGGATTTTAGAACATCTTTAAAAAAAATCATTTTATTGGGGGCTCGTACAACGAAGAACATCTTTAAAAAGGACAATTGCCTAAAAGGCAGAAATATCCAGAAACCATCTAAACTTCTAACACTCATCAGTGGAACAACTAAATGATGGGACTTCAGGAAGGGGGAACCTCTTCAATAAATGCGAAAACTGATGAGAAAAGACGCAGAAAAGACTATTCTCCGATGCCGAAGGGAAATAGATCCTGGGCACAGTAATCGCAGCCATGTAAAAACACACAGCCGGCAGAAATAACAGCAGTTCCTGTGCGCTGCCTGTCGGGTCCCGTCTGACGCATAGCAACAGCAGGGACCACGGAGGGCAGTGCCACCAGCCCCGCGCCATCTTCACAATTGTGCGTATGTTTGAGACCGCTGTGCGGCCCTGTGCCAATCCACCTTCTTGAGGGCCTTCCTCCTTTTCGCTGCCCCCCTGCTTTACCAAGCAGGATGCCTTTTTCCAGGGACGGGCCTCTCCTGATAACATGTACCATGTATGTGAGATGAAATCTCACCATCCTTGCTTTTAAGGAACATGCTGGCTGTACTTCTAAGACGGCTCTGTGTGTGCTTTTGGCAGTCCGTGGTACTTTCAATGTTCTTTGCTAGCAACATAACTCACGTGTTGATTCTTCTTCGGCCTTCCTTGTTCAGTGTCCAACTTTCACACGCATGTGAGGCGATTGAAAACACCACGGTTTGGGTCAGACGCTCCTTAGTTTGTCACACGTGGTATTTTAAATACCCGTATGGTCACCCACAATGAACAGCTTTCAGTAGAGCTTCCAGACTGCGAAGTGGGAATAATTAGCCACTGGAAACCATACGGACAGCAGCACGGAACATTGTCAGCTACCAGACACCTCACGAACAGCCATAGAACTTACAGTTAAGGAGATTGGATTGTGGGCCCTTGGTGATCATGGTGCTTTGACACTTCCCGTATTTTCTCTTACCTTGAAGGCAGTGGGTGACAGTGGGAGCCCAAGATTCGTTTGTGGAACTACCTAGAAAATGAGCTCCGGCGACCGCCCCCTCTCTGAAAGGGAGGGATGGGAGGACAGTGGTCACTGCGCAGAGTGCTTGGGAGGGAGGAGTGTAGAAGACCAAATGCGTAACTCTGACCTCGACAGTTAAAGCCTGTCACTAGGCCCCCTGTGATGCAGGCTGCACCTGATCTGGTTTCCAAAATGTTCTGCATTTTTGGTTTGTTATTAGGGTGTCTTTTAGAGGTGTTATGTAATTGGAAGTCACCCTCTTGAAGTGTTACATGTTTTTCCGTTCTCCGGTATATGAAAGCCAGGATCAATGAGCCTATAGGGACAGCAGGCAGAATAAGGGTTTTGGGGGCAGGGGGTGTACAGTGGTGGTGGGATGATGTCAACGAGTCCAGGCAGAGGAGGATGGCTGGAAACTGACAGTGGTAGCAATTGTACAATTTTACTTGACGCGATTGAACGATGGAATTATATGATATATGTATGTATTAAATACCAATTACTAATAAATTTAAAAAATAATAAAACTGCAAAATAACAGCAGCCACAAATAAACAAATGACAAAAGATTAAAATAAAACCAAGGAACATCCTAATCTCACTGAGGAGTGAAGCTGTCTCGAGTCTCCCGCAGGGTCCCCTTACCAGAATGAGTGACTCACCTGTGGGGCTTGTCCTCAGAACAGACCACTTTCCTACTGTTCGCCCTAATGCAGTCTCATCCGAGCTCCCAGCCACCCCTTCTGTCAGGTCCTTGTGTTGGAACACGTCCTCTGAGACGCCCCTCCACCCCGCCCCCCTTCCAGCTCCTCTTAGGTACACCTCAGACTGTAGTTCGCATCTGCCCCCAACCTGTTTGTTAAGAGAGATGCAGAGCTGTAAGGCTCTGTCCGGAGCTTTCTCTCTTCTTGCACTGCTGGAATTTCCAAGCACCTGACTTTCTTATTTTTCTTCACTTTTATTTAATTTCTCAATTTAAATAGTTTAATCATTTTATTTGGGGTTCGTACAACTCTCATGACCATCCATCCATTGTGTCAAGTACATTTGTACATTTGTTGCCATCATCATTTTCAAAACATTTGCTTTCTACTTGAGCTCATGGGATCAGCCCCTCATTTTTTCCCTCCCTACCCACTCTCCCCTCCCCCAAGAACCCTTGATAATTGATAAATTATTATTTTGTCATATCTTGCCCTGTCCGACGTCTCCCTTCACCCACTTTTCTGTTGTCTGTCCCCACGGGAGGAGGTCACATGTAGATCCTTGTGATTGGTTCCCACACTTGACTTTCTGTTGTGCTTCACTTCATATCGCTCCGAAGAGATTGCAATTTATTAATATTTTTACAAATTGAACGTCCGGGGCGCCCAGGTGGTGTCGGGGTTCCGCTTTGGGCTGCGATCCTCGTGGTTGGCAAGCCGAACCCCCCGGAGAAAGACGGGCCTTTCTGCTTCCTGGAACAATCAGTCTCGGGAACCCACCTGCGTTGGCTGCCGTCAGCATGACTCGATGGCAGTGAGTTTGTTCTGAGGGAGGCGGCCCTGTCGGCACCAGTTCCCTAATGGCAGGTGCTCACTTTGTGTGGCGGTGTCACATTTTGGTAATTCTTATGCTATCTCAAATGTCTTCACACTAAGGAGACTACAGTTCAGTGTCAATGCCTCTCGTATGTGCCCTGGGAAACCCAAACATTCCTGTGACTTGTTTAGGGTGACAGCTGCTTTACTGTGGTTCTCTGGAACTGAACCCACAAAATCTCTGAGGTCGACTCATAGCTAGCCACTGACCTCCGGTGGTTCCCACGTTATCTGGTTATCTCTGCCCCTCTCCAAGAGATCCCTCCTTAAAAGGGTCTCGATCCTCATCGCTTCCCTAGGCGAGGGTCAGATGAGCTTCCATGGAAAGGCGCGGCTCTGCTACTGACTCCGGCGGTGATGCCAACCACGTGTCTGAAGGTGGGTTCCTTATCTGTAAAACAGAGATAAGCAAAAAGGGGGTGCACCGAGGGACCACCCTGAAAACTGGGAAATTGTGTTGATTGCTGAAATTCACATGGAAAAGGCCAGAGCTGGATTTCTGACAGACTGACAGAGAAAACTGGGCCCCTGACAGCCAAAGGAGATGGTCGAGACAGTGGGTGCTCATATTGCCAAATAACGAGCACCTGCATTTCTAGGGGATTAGTCTTGGGGAACCCCAAACTGGAGCTGCAAAGAGGAAAAAGCGGGCCTGCTTACCCAGCTCTCTATGGAGTGGGCAGCCTGGCTTCTAGACGGACGATAAAACTTGGTCCAAGGAATCTCAGCTTGATAGATTTGCATCCTCTAACAAATGTTTTAAAAAAAAAAGGTAAGTTACATGTAGCTTCTCTGCAGTGTTGAGATTTCTCGGACCTTCCCTGGTGCTACAGAAAATGGAAACTTTACCCCCAGACCAACTTGTCCTAACGGAAACTGGCCCCTGCCTTCCTCTTTGATCTTGTCTAAGAATGCCACTTCCTTCTGTGTTCACAGAGCCACTCCTGCCCCATGGCCATAGCCTGGAGCTCCCCCTACCTACTCCACATCAAGGATCCGAACTCACCTCCATGTCACCGCCCCAAAGAGAAACTTGCCTGCCCGTGGGTCAGAAATGGCCCTCAGTTCACTTTTTCTTGTTGCCGACTGCACAGAGCTTATGTAAGCTACATAATCTTAGTCACTTGCATGATTACGTGTTACAGAGGCAGAACCTCGCCTGTCCTGTTCCCCTGTGTCCCCAGCACCTACCCCACATGGTACCTTCATGAGTCAGGGTTGAATAAATAAAGGGAAGAATCCACAGGTACAAAGCCATGAGTCACACACACATCGACTTTCTGATAAAGCTCTGCCTTTCCACTGAGAAGGAGTAGTGAACTTCAAGAGATAAGGAGGTTTGGTTTGGCTCTGAATCCTGTCACAGTTATAGTTCCACTTTCAAATGACTTAGGCTATAGTCTTTCTTTTTTTAACATAACGTCTGAGGGTTCAGTAATTACTATTATTGTTATTACATCATCTACTATCTTCATTGCTTGTGAGTGATGCACTACTGGCCAGAGATAGGTGCTGTGACATCCCCTTAATCTTCGCGCCAACAGAACCTGTGAGAGAACCCTATTGCAGATGAAGAAACTGAGGTTCTGAGAGCCCAACTGATTTGTATAAGTACCAAACCAAACGGACGCATATACACTGACTCATATGACCCTATAGGACAGAGTAGACCTGCCCCTGTGAATGTCCAGCCTGTAACTCTCTACAGAAGTAGAAAGCCGCGTGTTTCGCCCACGGAGCAGCTGGTGCTGTCAAACTGCTGGCTCTTTCTTTGGTTGGTGGCCCAACTTGGAACCACTGTAACACCAGGGCTCCTTTGTGGTGGTGGTTGTTGGAAATTACTGAGTCAGAATTCGAATCAGAATCTGCCTGACTCCAAAGTTTGGGGGCTTACCCCTAGGCCCACAATTGACTGGAAATGTTCTCACCCACCCATGGAATGGACTGCCCTCTCTTGGTCCTTGGTGATTGCCTACATTCCTTAGTGTGATGGAATCACAACGACCACAACAGTTGGCTTTAACAAATGTGATTTCTCAAGGTTCTAGAGACTGACAGTCAAAACCGGTGTCTTGGCCATGGCGGTTCCTTTTTCAGACTGTAGCCCCGCGTTGCCTGGGCCCTTTGTTTGTAGACAATCCACAAGAGCCATTGGTTGTCTCCTGTGTGTGGACATATTTGTTCCCAATCTGCCCCTTTTGTAATCAGAAGTGATTGACTTCAGAGTTCACCCAAGTCAAGCATGACCTAATGAGCAGAATTACATCCACTGGCGGGTCGCTGTTGTGTTAGGACGTCATTTGGACAGTCCCAACTTATAGTTTTGTGTATCAGAGAACAAAAAGCTGTCCAGCCCAGTGTTAGCCTCACAATCATTGTCACGAATGAGCCTGTTAGTACTGTGTCAATGAGAGTCCTCTTGTTCGCCGACCCTCCGCTTCCCCAAACATGATGTATTTCTCCTGGGGATTGATCCCTCCTGATCACCTGTCCGAAGGAAATGAGATGAATCCTCGCCATCCTCACTTCTAAGGAGCATCCTGGCTGTCCCTGCAGACCTCGGGGCCAGGGTCGCAACACACATATTTAGGCAGACACCATGAATGTGTAACAGTGATGGCGAGCTTATCTTATCTTATCTTATCCTCATCCTGGGGCCTCTCTATCCTTCAGTTCCCTGATCCAAGAGCAGGAAGCTTATTTATTGTAAACTGGCGCCAGATAATCCTCTTTCAACTCCTTTCTTTCCCAAGACCACAAAAGGAGTAAGACCCCACCATTGGATTTAGCTTTTTTTCTCCTCCAAAATTCCACTGCTCAATATATTGAAGGTCAGGATGAATGGAGTGCACAAGTCAATAATAATAAGGCTCTTCATTAAGTTTGGTGGGTGGGAGGAGCAACGATGTTCCCTGATTAATAAGGAGGCTTGGCATTTATATAGCTCCTGACTATTTACAAAGAGCTTTCACTCCATTATCTCATGTTATCCTCAGACTCTTTCTGAGGAGCCCTGGGTCCACCAGGGAGTCCTCTAACAGGTCAGTTATCTCCTGGGGTCAGGTACCAGCCTGGCTCATTGAGTGGCAGAATCAGACCTCTCCAAGACCTTTGTTTTGTTTTTGCTGTTTGTTTGTTTAATACTGAAAAAAAATTAAGCAGTTTATTGAAATGTATTTTATTTAACAATCTAAGGAGGGATTAGCAAACTCAAGGCTTCAGGAATTGATGGAATACCAACTGAAATGTTTCCACCAGCTAATGACACACTGGAAGCACTCACTGGTCTATGCCAAGACATGTGGACGGCAGCTACCTGTCAAATGTTTGGGAGAAATCCATGTTTGTGCTCATTCCAAAGAAAGGTGACTCAACAGAATGTGGAAGTGATTAAAGGATAGCTTTACTATCACAGGCAAGTAAAATTTTGCTGAAGATCATTCAGCAATCTAAAGGGTTCAGCAGTAACACTACCGTTCTCAGACATAACCAGTGTCTCTAACCTCTTCTCCACCCCTCCCCGCAGTGTAATGTGACAGAAAATCGCCCCCCCCCGCCTTCACCATTCTGCTGGTGCCTTAGACAATAGGGGGAAGCGCAGGTTACTTTTAGACATAATAATTTATTTCTGTCCCAAACATTTATCAACATGGGATTCCTTTGTTTTCTCTCTCTCTTTCTTCACCTCTTGTGAGGCCACACGTCCTTCTGTCTCTTCTTCTCATGTTAGTCTGGGTACTTTAGAGAAACAAATCCACAGAAACTCATGTATAAGAGAGAGTTTTATATAAAGGGGAAGTGCTCATCAAGAAAACATCCCAACCCAGTGCCGCCCAAGCCCAACATTAACCCATACGTCCAACACCAATCCACAAAGCCCTCCTCCATCTCACAAAACAGACGCAATGATGCCGACTGCAGGAGGAAAGCCGAGTCAGTGAACGTGTAAACATCTCGGTGCTGCAGGAGTCTCCACACGGCTGCTCCAGCACCCAGGGCTGCATTGGGGTAGGTCCATGAGGCTTCTCCTCAGGGATGTCTTGCAGGAAGTGAGCTTTGCCAGCTGAAGCAGGGAACTGGCTAAGGCAGCTGCACCCTGGTTGACCATCAAAAAGCAAGAGACCCGAGAACATGAAAGGCGAGGCTCATGGAGCCATTTATCCCTCTGCCCTTCAATTAACCCCACATTTATCGGCCAGATTGGCACAATACATGAGCTACCTCAATCCACCCCTTGCCAACTTGGCACCTGTGCATAATTCTTTAGCTTCATTATTGCAATTAAATAACACCTACACCTTAATCCTATAATCCTGTGAATATGTTCCCCCACCTATGAAAGTTTGTAAGCCAACCACTCCATGCCTTTATTTCCCCCACCCTGCCCCCCCAATTTTGAGTATCCAATTTATATACTGCCCACTTACATCAACCCAGTGCTCTGAGGATACAATCATATTTTGGAGCATGAAGAATCTTCATTCTAGTTGAACCTTGTGAAGTCTGCATCCATAAGCCAAGTCAAATCCAGACAGGCCATCCATGAAGTCAGCAACAATAAGCACCAGTTCACAGGCTCAAAAATCTCCATCTGGTCAGGTTCTGGTCTACTCAATGTGAGCTGCCTCACTCAGCCTCCACAGGGTGCCTATTGGTCACCTTGCCTTTAGACCATGGGCTCTCACCAATACTCAACAAGCCTAGCCCCTTCGTGCTAGATCATGAACTTTAGATCAGTCAACCCGCTCTCATCTTCTCTTTTTCCTGTAAACCAAGTCCACAGGTGTCAGTGGCCAAACTCAACCTGTCTCTTTATTGCTGCATTTCTCCAACTTCCACTCAACAAGTAGATCCAGGTGGTCACCTTGCAAGCATTGCAGCCTGCTCTCAGGTTCCCTTTAACATTCAGTCCCAGAGAGGAGTTTTCTTCATGGTTCCAGATTTTTTCCAGCTTCTGATAAAGACCATTGGTTCCTGAGTACCCCAAAGCACTGGGTGGGGCATAGCTTTCTTTGCAGGCATGTCCTAAACCCATCTAAAGATCAAATTTTAATGACTCAAAGCAAGTGGGTTACAAAGTTCTATTTTCATACTTCCCATATTTTCCCCAGAAACCAACCGAGTAAACAGTGTGGCTTTATCTGACCTCTGGCTAGACAGAGAAGAAAAGCAACCACGAGGGAGAGGTCAAACAAACATCTACTCCCCATCTTATGATTTGTTTTTCCAGTACCCCACTCCCAAGGTACCATACTGTGTTAGACTGGGTCCTTTAGAGAAACAAATCCACAGAAACTCATGGATAAGAGACACTTTCATATAAAGGGTAAGAGCTCATTAAGAAAACATCCCAACCCAGTACATTTCTAGGGGTCCAGTGGTGTGGGCATGTCGAGATATTCCTACTAAAGTGAAGAATAAGCCATTACATTTTCCATCCCCTTCCCCCCCCCGCCCCCCACCAAGGACTAAAAGGAGGCATAACGCCTAGTGGGCCTCTTCAGATTTTGGAGGCAACATATCCATCAATTGGGTGTTCTACTTCGACCTATTTATCAAGCCTCCAAATTTGAGTGGGGCCCAGAACAAGAAAAGGCTCTTCAACAGGTTCAGACTGCTGTGCAAGCTGCTTTGCCACTGGGACCATATGATCCAGCTGACCCAATGGTGCCTAGAGGTGTCAGTTGTAGATAAAAATGTAGTGTGCAGTCTTTGGGAGACCGCTTTTGGTGAATCACAGCGTAGACCATTGGGGTTTTGGAGTAAAGCCCTGCCATCCTCTTCAGACAACTTCCCCTTTGAAAAACAGCTGTTGGCCTGTTACTGGGTCTTGGGAGAAACTGAACGCCTCACCATGGGCCACCAAGTCACCATGAGGCCGAAACTACCTATCATTAATGAGGTATTGTCTGACCCACGGGATCATAAAGTTGGACGTGCGCAGCAATACTCCATGGTTAAATGGAAGTGGTATATACGAGATTGGTCAAAGCAGGACCTGAAGGGACAAGTAAGCTGCATGAAGAAGTGACCCACATGCCCACTGTCTCCACTCCTGTCACAGTGCCTTCTTTCTCCCAGTCTGCACCTAGGGCCTCCTGGGGATTTCCTTACCATACTTTAAGTGAAGACAAAAAGTTATGCTTGGTTTACGGATGGCTCTGCACGATATGCAGGTGCCACTCATAAGTGGACAACAGCAGCACTACAGCCCTTTCTGGGATCTCCCTAAAGGACATTGGTGAAGGGAAAGCCTCCCAATGGGCAGAACTTCGAGCAGTGCACATGGCCGTTCAGTTTGCATATAAGGAAAAATGGCCAGATGTGAGACTGTATCTGATTCATGGGCTGTGGCTAATGGCTTGGCTGGATGGTCAGGGAATTGGAAGGACCATGATTGGAAAATTGGTGACAAGGAGGTGTGGGGAAGAGGTATGTGGATAGACCTCTCTGAATGGGCCAAGAAAATAAAGGTAATTGTATCTCATGTGAGCTCTCACCAAAGGATTACCTCTTCAGAGGAGGACTTTAATAACCAAGTGGATAAGATGACACGCGCTGTGGAGACTGGTCCTCCTCTTTCCTCTGCCACTCCTGTTATCGCCCAATGGGCACATGAACAAAGTGGACATGGTGGCAGGGATGGAGGTTATGCATGGGCATAGCAACATGGACTTCCACTCACCAAGGCTGACTTGGCCACTACCACTGCTGAGTGCCCCATCTGCCAGCAACAGAAACCAACATTAAGTCCAACATATGGGACCATTCCTCAGGGAGATCAACCAGCAACTTGGTGGCAGGTTGATTACATAGGACCACTCCCATCATGGAGTGGACAGTGGTTTGTTCTTACTGAAATAGACACCTACTCTGGATATGGATTTGCCTTCCCTGCACATGATGTTTCTGCCAAAACTACTATTCATGGATTTACAGAATGCCTCATCCACCGGCATGGCATCCCACATAGCATTGCTTCAGATCAAGGAACTCACTTCACAGCAAATGCAGTGCGGCAATGGGCCCTTTCCCATGGAATCCACTGGTCATATCATGTTCCTCGTCATCCTGAAGCTGCTGGCTTGATAGAACGATGGAATGGGCTCCTAAAGACACAATTAGAGTGCCAACTAGGTGGCAACAACTTGCGGGGCTGGGGTAATGTTCTCCAGGAACCTGTATTATATGGTGCTGTGTCTCCAATAGCCAGAATTCATGGGTCCAGAAACCAAGGGGTGGATTGAAGTAGTTATTTTATTGTGCCAGCCTGGCCTATAAACACATGTGGGATTAACTGAAGAGTGGAGAGATAAATGGCTCGGCGAGCCTCGCCTCTCTTGTCTCTTGCTCTTTGAACATCGGACCAGTGTGTGGCTGCCTTGCTTTTTCTGTGCCTCAATTTGCAAGCTACACTACCTGTGGGACACCTAACCCGTGGACTGTGTTACTGTAATTTGATGTTCCTTCAAGACCTGCTTCGCCACATTATTGGAATTTATATCTCTTGAGCTAGGGACTGCCAGACCCTGTCATCTGGCTGACTGTTGGTGACCTGCTTTGCTGTTTGCTGCCTGTGCCCAGACAGCCTGAATTGCTCTACAGAAGACTACCTGGCGTCCCTCAAGAGTTGAAGGACTGCCAGCGTCTCACAACTGTCTCATGGGAGTGAGTTTCGCTGAGCCATTTGTACTGCTTTATAATTTAATTATCTTTTAATTTTTTATGTTATATACCTATCTGTTTAAATATATGCAAAATTATTAGCATTCTGGTATTGTTTCTCTAGAGAACCCTGTCTAACACATTTCTCTAGCTCTGCCTTTCTCCCTTTCAGCCATTCTCTCTTTATTCTGTCTTCCAATCTCCCCCACCCTGCCCCCTTCACTCTCATTCCATTCTAAACACCCGGGCAGGGAACTCTAATAAAACCTTTAATTGAAACCCATGCTCTGGCTCCGCTTTCCTTTTATTCCCATTCTAACACTTACATTGCAGCAGGACATTGATGGCGGCGAGCGTCCAGAAACTCAAGCTGGATCCAGAAGACGATGTGACACGAGGAACACAAATGTGCAATCCGTGTCACAGACTCAGGACAGTGACTTTCCAGTGAAGAGGAAGGTGGGTGCCCCAAGCCAAGCCTGCTCAAGAGACACGAACACCATGGAGGCCTAGAGGACCTCCCTGTCTTTTTTAGAAGTGTTTTAGGGTACTGAAGAGACCCCAAATTCTAAGCATAATTTGAGGAAAACATTCAGTAAACTTTAGACAGGACAAAGACTGCAGTGACAAAGGAACCTCATCCGGATGGGGGCACCGTTAGCACAAGGCCATCATGGCACCCGAGGGTCTGTGAGAAGCAGAACGTTAAAAAGGACATGGGGAAGGCAAAGGCAACGACCCTGAAGACACGACTGACAGTAGATAAATACATGCCAGTTACAGACGGGACAATAGAAGTGGGCATGGAAGCATGCATGACGTTAGGAGAGTTTATAACATTGGTCGAGGGCTGTCGACCAAGGCAGTCCAAGCATGACTGTTATGGCATGAGCCCTGGCTCTGTGACACCCCCACCCCCACCTCAGGTCCACCCCCAGGAAGGTGCTGTCCCTCCAGGACATACCCGAGCAAGCACCTAGGGGGGTGGCAACCGTTGTCCAAGGCACATGCCTGAGGGCAAGGCTGTTCTCACCCCTAGCTACTAGTCAGAAGGGATTCAGTGCAGGCTTCACCCACATGAGGATTGGGGTTTTCACTCTCATCCAAAGTCTTCTATAAATCAGGTGCCCAGAATGTAAGCTCTAATTCAGAAGTGACACCATGTTCCACAAGAGAGATCGACACCATGGCCGCTCGGATGGCTTCAAGCATAAGAACAATCGTGATACACCAGCCTGTGTGATCACGAGGTGTCGAAGCGATCAGGTATCAGGCATCAAATAACAAAAATCAAAACATTGTGAATGAGGGGGAGTGTAGAATGGAGACCCAAAGCCCATCTGTAGGCAACTGGACACCCCCTTATAGAAGGGTCGCGGGGAGAGGAGATGAGCCAGTCAGGGTGCAGTGTAGCAAGGATGAAATATACAACTTTCCTCTAGTTTCTAAATGCTTCATCCTCCCCTCACTATCATGATCCCAATTCTACCTTACAAATCCGGCTAGACCAGAGGATGTACACTGGTACAGATAGGAACTGGAAACACAGGGGATCCAGGACAGATGATCCCTTCAGGACCAGCAGTGAGAGTGGCGATACTGGGAGGGTCTAGGGAGGGTGGAGTAGAAAGGGGGAACTGATTACAGGGATGTACATATAACCTCCTATCTGGGGGACAGGCAACAGAAAAGTGGGTAAAAGTAGACGTCAGCCAGGGGTCCTCAAACTACGGCCCGTGGGCCACGTGCGGCCCACCGAGGATATTTATCCAGGCCACTAGGTGTTTTTGCCCCATTTTGTTTCTTATTTCAAAATAAGATATGTGCAGTGTGCATAGAAATTTGTACACAGTTTTTTTTTAAAACTATAGTCCGGCCCTCCAACGGGTCTGAGGGACAGTGAACTGGCCCCCTGTTTAAAAAGTTTGAAGAACCCTGGATATGATAAAATAATAATAATTTATCATTTATCAAGTGCTCATGAGGGAGGGGGGAAAATGAGGAGCCGATCCCAAGGGCTCAAGTGGAAAGCAAATGTTTTGAGAATGATGATGGCAACATGTGTACAAATGTGCTTGACACCATAGATGGATGTATGGATTGTGATAAGCGTTGCACGAACCCCCAATAAAATTATTTAAAATAAAAATAAGAACAACAGTGAGGATGGCACAGGACCAGACAGTGTTCCTTTCTGTTGCCCGCGGGTCGCTGAGTTGAAATCGACTTGACAGCACCTAACAACCACCACCATAGAAGCGAGGGTGAGCAAACCTCACCTCCTGCGCCTTGAACATATGACGATGAGAGAATCGGCCTGGGAAAGGACATCATTCCGAGGAAAGACGGTCGGAGAAGAAGAGGAAGCCCTCCCACGAGACGGGCTGACACCCAGCTGTGGGCGAGGAGGGTGCAGGGCAGGCAGCTTTCCCTTCTGCTGGGCCGCAGGTCGCGGTGGGCAGGCGCCAGCTCAGCACCACCTTCTGTTGAGCAATGTGAAGATTCTTCTTGTCTTACCCAAGACCTGACACCAACCCAAAGAGGAAATATTTCCCAAAAAGCTTTCTTTGTTTTTGCTCCCCCTCCTAGATTCTCCCCCTTTTCATTCATGGCCCTGGGTAGGATTCCAATGGCCATGGCCGGGGCGGCACAAAAAAACAGCAAACTCCCTGTCGACATTCTGCCTTTGACTTTCGAAACCCGCTCCTGTGGCCTTATCAGATAAAATAACTCTCGTTCAGGTTCCTATTTATTCAACAAATAAGTGATTCAGCACCTCTCGTGGCTGAGCCGGGAGCAGATGTCAGGACGTAAGGACAGACATGCCCTTCCTAGAAGGCATTCTGGTGGAGAGAGGGGTGCCAATCACGAAGTACGTTAATATAAATTTGACAGACAGGATGGATTTTAATGAAGGAAATCGAGAGGGATGATCTAAAAAGAGAGAAGTTATGGTAGGGAGGGTGGTCAGGGGGTGCCTTTCTGAGATGGCCCTGGAGCGGAGCCCAAAGTTGAAAGGAAGGGATAGAACTCCAAGCAAAGATCCTCAAGGAGGGGACCCCCTTAACTGTTTGAGAGAGCCAGGAAGCCAGTGAGGCTGGGGTGGAACAAAAGGCAGAATGGGGGACTTGGGCTTGGGGTTGCCTAACCTACCTCTCAGAGGTCAGCCTAACTATTAGGCCTGGCAATCATGCAGTTGGGATTTCTTTTTAAAAATTATTTTATTGGGGGCTCGTATAACTCTTCTCACAATCCATCCATCCATTGTGTCAAGCATATTTGTACATTTGTTGCCATCATCGTTCTCAAAACATTTGCTTTCTACTTGGGTATCAGCTCCTCATTTTCCCCCTCCCTCCTTCTCTCACCCTGATAGTTTATAACTTATTATTATTTTTTCATGTCTAACACTGACCGATGTCTCCCTTCACCCACTTGTCTTTTGTCCACATGCAGTTGGAATTTCTAAGAGGAAGAAATGCTGCTCAGTCCTGCACCATTCTTGCAATGGTTCTTGTTGACCCCATTGCTGCCGCCACTGTGCCAATCCATCGTGTTGAGAGTCTTCGGCTAGCCCTCCTGAGAGCATGTCCGTGAAAAGAAGTCTGGCCTTCCTGGCTTCTAAGGAAATGTCTGGCTGTGCTTCCTCCGAGACAGATTTGTTTGTTCTTCTGGGAGTCTGGGGTCTGAGCCATCCTCTCCCCAAGTCTTCCTTATTCAGTGTCCAGCTTTCACCTGCCTCTGAAGGCGTCCTGGTGGCCTAGTGGGTTAAGCAGTGAGCTGTTCACCACAAGGTCAGGGGTTTGGAACCACCAGCTGGTCCATGGGAGAAAGATGTGGCTCCAGTCAAGACTGAATGTCTTGAACTCCAAAGGGGCAGTTCTACTCTGTCCTCTTGGGTCACCGTGAGTCAGAGTCAACTTGATGACAGTGAGTTTTTGAGTCACTTGCATATGAGATGATTTGAATATCATGGCTTGGGTCAGACACACTTTAGTCTTTAAAGTAACATGTTTGATCTTTGACACGTTTTTTTAAAAAAAACTCTTGTGCAGCAGATGTGCCCGATGCAGGATGACCTTTGATTTCTTGACTGCCCCTTCTGTGAGCATTGATTGTGGATCCAAAGAAAAGGATATTTATGACAACTTCCATCTATTGCTTATCGGCTCAACCCGAAGCCTTTTGTTTTCTTTATGTTAAGGTGTAATCCATGCTGAAGGCTGACGTCTTGGATCTTCATCAGCTTCAAGACCCCTCCCCTTTCAGTAAGCAAGGTTGTGTCATTTGCATTTTGCGGATTGTTTATGAGACTTTCTCTGATCCTGATGCCACATTCTTCTTTAAATAGTCTAGTTTCTTGGGTTATTTGCTTTGTGTACCTAGTAATTGAATAAGTATGATAAAAGGCTTTAACTCTGACATACACCCTTCATTTTAAACCTTACGCTGTTTCAAGGACTGACTCTCGGCTCCTGTGCAGGTTTCACGTGAGCCTGATTAAGTGTTCTGGAATTCCTGTTCTTCCCACGGTTATCCACAATTTGCTATGATCCGCACAGATAGATGCCTTTGCGTGGTCAATAAAGCACCGATAAACATATCCGTGCTATCCCTCCGTGTTCTCGAAGATTCATCTGACATCACTAATGATACCCTTAGTTCCATGTTCTCTTCTGAGCCTGGTTTGAATTTCTGTCAGTTCCCTGTCGATGTACAGTTGCAGCCAATTTAAAATGGTCTTCCACAAAATTTACTGTAATTTTTTTTTACTGGTGTGTGATATTCATGATATTGTTTGATATTGTCCTCATTCTTAGGACCACTTCTATCATGAATGGGCGCAGACTGGGGGCCAGGCTCCAAATTGCTTAGCAGAGACAGGAGTTCTTCCAGTTCTGCATCAGTTGGTTGACACCTTTCAAAGGGTTTTCCATCAATCCCCGGAGCCTTGTTTTTCTCCAGTGCCTTTCGTCTTCAACCATCAGTTCGTAAGCATAGGCTGCCTCTTGAAACGGTTGCGCATCTACCCACTCTTTTTGGGACAGTGAGTCTGTATACTCATTTCATCTTCTTTCGATGTTCCCGGCAGCTTTCAATCGGTTGGCCTTCCATGTTGCAACCCGAGAACCGAATGTTTCTTCAGTTTGCAACACACTGACTGTGCTGCCCCTTGTTAGTTTTCTGACCCAAGATCTCGGCACATTTCACGCTGACACGTGGCCTCCTCCAGTTGCCCTTGGGAATCTTCTGTTGAGTTCTTTGACTTCATTGTGTCCCCATTCGCTTTAACTACTTACCCTCAGGAACACGTTCCAGAGCCTCCCTTGGGTCGCTCCTTTACGTCTTTTAAATGACCTTTTGCTTTCTTCATAGATGATGTCCTTGATGTCACCTCACAACTTGGCTGGCATTGTCAATAGTACGCAAGACATCAAGTCTGTTCTTGGAATGGTCTCCAGATTCAAGTGGAGCAAACTCAAGGTTGTACTTTGACTCTCGTAGGCTTGTTTTCATTTTCTTTGGCTTCAATTTGAACTTGCAGGTGAGCAGCTGATGATCTGTTCCATAGTCAGGCTCTGGGCTTGCCCTGGCGGATGATACAGAGTTTCTCCACTGTCCTGCTGTAGTTGGTTGGATTTCTGCCTTCCATCCGGAGAGGTTCATGTGTAGAATCTCCATGTATGTTGTTGGAAAACTATTTGCAGTGACTAAGTCACTGGTCTTGCAAAATTCCCTCACTAGATCGAAGGTGTCTTTTCTATGACCAACGCTCCTATTTTCCAACTGGTGTTCCTTCTTTTAAGGAGCCCTGGTGGTGCTATGGGTTAAGCATTGGACTATTGGCAAGATCAGCAGTTCAAACCCACTGGTGTATCTTTGAATGACAGATGAAGCTATCCATGTCAAAACCTGTAATAATAATTGAACAGGCTAAAAGAAAAAGAAAACAAACAAACAAACAAAAAATAATTGAACAGGCAAAAGCTGTGTGATAGATACACAAGGGGGCTTCAAAAAGTTTGTGGGAAACGTCCATGATTTTCAAATTGACTTGCAGTCATCGCTGGGCTATTTCTTGCTGATTTGTTTGTTTGCTCTTCCAGCTACATGACCTTCCTGAAACCTTGCAGGGCTGAGAGGTGCGTGGTAAAGTTGGCGAGGGTGGATTCTGCTTCGTTCTCAAAGGTCTCCAGGTCAGGGTCAAGCTGCTTGGTGATCGTGGGAGAGCCTAAGTCAGGTTGGCCCTTGCTTTGAGCTGAAGAGGTGCGAGGAGGCTCGGGCAGAAAACACATCTGGGAGCGCCGGCTACGAAGTGTTCCGGCTGCGGTTCCTCTCTGATGGAGACTATAAATCTTTATCTTTTAAAATCATTTTATTAGGGGCTCATACAACTCTTATCACAATCCATACATACATCCGTTGTAAAAAGCACATTTGTACATTCGTTACCCTCATCGTTCTCAAAAGGAAACTACAAATCTTTATGAGAGCACAAAGCTTCATCTTTCTCCCTCGGAAGAGCTGGGGGGTTCCTGGCCCCTACACTACCAGGCTTCCAGAGTTGGAGAGGGAGGACCAGACAAGCTGGTGTTTGGGCAGAGACTAAGCATAAGAGAGATGAGGCATGATCAGGCTAAGGATCATTGCTGGATCATTGAGGGTCACAGTCCTGGGCAGCTCTCACAATGGTCCTCGTGGGTGGCACAAGGGCCAAGCCAATAGGACCTACAGCTCGGAGGCTTCGCAGCCCAATGAAGCAGGTGTCTCGCTCTAGATAAATGCTGTTCAAGATAAATCGAAGGTAAAACATACAAAGTGGCTTCAAAAAGTTTGTGGAAGGAATAAAAATTTAATGGTGTTTTCCCACCGACTTTTGGAAGCTCCCTCGTGTATCATCACATTGTTTGTCTTCTCTAGTCATTGGTGGCTGCTGTTTAACAAAATCCCGCCAAACGGGTGGCTTTTAGGAACAGAAGTTTATTTTCCGGAGGCCAGAGGTTCAAATCAGGGTCCCTAGCATGTTGAATCTGAGGGCTCTGAGAGAAATTGTCCCATGCCTCCTCTCCCGGCTTCTGGGGTCTCCCACAATCCTTGGAGTTCATGACTTGCAGGTGGGTCTGCCTCCTTGGCCTCCTGTCCATCTTTCCTTTGTCTGTCTGACTGTCTCATGTGTCATCTCCTCTTTTACTAGGACATCAGTCACATACAAGCAGAATCAGGACCCACTCTATTCCAGTATGACCTCACGGTAACTGATGACACCTTCAAAGGCTCTTTTCCAAAAAGAGCCACATTCGCCGGCCCTGGTGTCGTGCTTATGAACCGGACTTCGAACCAAATGGTCAGCAATTTGAAACCATCCGCTGTCCCACCGGGAGAACGACGACGCTTTCTATTCCTGTAAAGAGTTACTTTCTCAGAAGCCCACGGGGAGGTCTGTCGGGCACTGTAGGTCACTGTGAGTCAGGACTGACTTGGTGGCAGGGAGTTGGGTATGTTTGAAGGATTAGAACTTTACCTTTTTTTTATTTTGCAGAGTGTGGGGGCTGGGGAGGGGTGGAAGAAGTGGGGGCTGGGCGGACAACCCACTTCCATTCCTAACAACTGGGTTTAAGTGTTATCACAATATGGTTTTAATTTAAATGAAGTTGAGCATCTTTCAGTATGCTTAAAAGCCTTTTTTTAATTTCCGTTTTCTGTGAGCTCTTTGGTCCGTAGCCCATGACCATTTTCTATAGGACTTTCAGCCTCTCGCACTTGATTTATAGGCATTCTTCTTATGCGATGGAAATGTGCTTATCATATGTGTTGGAAATATTATTGTTTGGTTTTTTGGTTGTCTTTTTGGCTTTTTTTCTCCATGGAAAATTTAAAAATTTTTATGTGGTCAAAGTTGATGACTTCTGAGGCTTGAGTCATGCTTACACAAGCCCATCCTCTGCAAGATTGGATTTTTAAAAATCTGGTACTTTTATGGTTTTATAGTTTAGATTTATATCTTTGAGTCTTTGAAGCTTAGTATAAGTAATGCTGGAAGGATGAATGCATTTGTTTCCAGATGGCTACTCAATATCCCCAGAATGATTTATTTCACAATCCATTGTTTCCTGTGTATATTTCAGTCTGTTTCTAGATTTTCTATTCCATTCTATTGATTGGTCTGTCTCCTCCCATTCCCAAAGAGGAGGATCTTACTGACAATCGTTTCGATATCTAGATGGGCTAACTCACCCCTGTTCCTTATTCTTTTCCAAATTCTCTTAACTCTTCTTTTACATAGAAACTTGAAAAATCCACTTTTCGGTTCTTTTTAGGGAGCTTGCAATTCATGTGTAAATTAATTGGGAGGGAATGAACACCTTTATAATATTGAGAGTCTCTAGCTAAGAACCTGATGGACAGAGTAGTTAAAATGCCCAGCTGTTAAGGAAAAGGTCGCCAGGTGAAACTTTGACCTTTCTCTGTGGGAGAAAGACAGGGAGGGCCACGTTCATAACGATTACAGTCTTGGAAACCCCACGGGGCCATTCTACTTTGTTCTGTGGAGTCGCTGTGAATTGGGATGGACTTGAAGGCCATGCGTTTCTTTAAGGACAACTATGTCTAGTATGTCATTCACCCCCCCCCCCCCACACACACACACGCACACACACGCACACTCCTACCAGCCTGAATCGATTCTTCTTCTGTACCTTCTCTGGGCTTCTTTATGCCAATGCAATTAAGTCCTGGTATAGTCTGTATTTTATTTCACTCTTTACACAAGCTTAAGACAGGGCTTTCTGCTCCATAAAGGCTCACAGTCTTGGAAATCCACGGGGCAGTTCTACCCTGCCCTGTAGGGTGACTATGAGCCTGGAATTGGCAGTGAGGGGTTGTTGGTTTTCTTGAAACACAGTTAGATACTGCACAACCCGTGCTGCCCCTGCTTCTTTTCACTAAGCAAGAAACTCATTTCACTTCACTGTGCTTGTTTGGGGTCCAAACCATTTCAATCCACAGGGACCCCACGAGGCAGGATTGAACTGCCCCATAGGGTATCCTAGGCTGGCATCCCATTTTCTGGGCTTTCCACTCAACCATTCACACAGATCCTGTTTGGTGGCACTGACTGCGGTCTCCACAATGGAACCGCCTTCTCCCCACTTTCTCCCTGCTTTTCCCATTCCATTCATCCTTCATTTGTATCCTTTCCAGCCTCAGAGCGTTCTCCCTGGGCAAATGCTGTCCTTAGGAGCTAAGGTAGATCATTCTTCCTGCTGTTAGAATTCACCTGACAGGTCTGTCAATCATTGGGCTAAACAGTGAGCCACAGAGTTGAGTTCAGTTCCGGGTAGGCTGTGATTTTGGGGGGCTGTGCTCCTGCAGCACCATAGGGTGGATTCAAACCGACCACCTTGGGGTCTGCAGGGCATGCTTCCTGGGTGTGCTGCCCTGGCTCCTTTAGCTCCCCTTGTTTTGTGTAGCAGCAGAATATTCCCTGGGCAGACGCACCAACCTCCTTCCTCTGCTCCCTCGTAGAGGAAGACTTAACGCTTCTTGTCGTTTGCGGTTACAGACCATGCTGTGCTAGTCTTGTACCTGACTTGTTTGTGTGTACCCCCAAAATAAATACATCCAACAAACCTTTTGCCATTAAGACAACTCCAACTCAGGACAACCCCTGATGCGTCAGTGTAGAACCGTCTCCGCAAGCTTTTCCATGGCTAAGTTTCTGAAAGTTGGTCACCAGACCAAGGTGCTTCTGCGTGAAGTCCGGGTTTAGCATCGATCTCTTTACCTCTTTGCACCACCCAGGGACCCCACACCAGACTTAATCCTAGCGCAGGGACTGTGTGTGGGTTCCCTTTCCCCAAAATTCGCTTGGTTCTCTCCGTCTCCTTTTACTTCTCCAGGAGGCCCATCCTGAAACCCCCAGCCTCCTTCTTCCTAAGCTCCATTCCTAATTTATCATGTACATATAGTACACATATCGTACTCAGTCACTACCCTTGAGTCGATGCCAGCTCATAGCGACCTATATGATAGGACACAACATACGTGCCCTGTGACTTTCTTTTTTGCTTTTTCCTGTGAGTTTCTAAGACTACAGCTCTGGACGGGAGTAGATAGCCCTTTCTCCTGCAGAGGGGCTGGTGGTTTCAAACGGCCAACTTTGGGGTTATCAGCCCAAAGTGTAATAACCCTAGGCCACAGATTACACACATCTGAGGGAGTACCCCACTCCAAAGGGGAAAAAAAACCCAGGAACAAGCTCCACTGGGTAGAGCTTTCATAGTATGCATTTTCCCAGCCAGGTGAGCGTCGAACAACTCCATCTGAGTTAGTGCACCCAGTGACATTGCCTAGGAAGGGTCTTTCTGGTCAGTGAATTTTTTCCGTAAAAGCAGTTTCATTCAAACCTCATGTTTTCGGATGGCTGATTTAAGAGAACAGTGTGAGGCTGTGAAATTTTGTTTCCTGCTCGGGAAAAATGCCACAGAAACTGCTGTGATGTTGAACACAGCTTACAAGAACAGCGCTGTGGGAAAAGGTCAAGTGTCTGAGTGGTTTTCTCATTTCAACAAGGGTGAAATGTCAACTGATGACAAACCTTGTTCTGGATATCTGTCAACTTCCCGAACTGACAAAAATGGCTTAATCCATGTGTGTGCTCTGGACTTCCTCCGTCTTCCATATCCTTCTGCAAACCTGAGCTTAAATTCTGAGCGCTTGGTTCACAGAAGGCTATGGATGGATGACAGTGAAAGCCCAAAACCCATTTACAGAGCCCCCCCCCCCCCCCCGCCACACATACCATAGATGAAATTTCCATTGACTTCCCTAGGTTCATTGACCAATAATATGAATAGTCTTACCCCTGGACCATGTGCCTCGAATGTGGATCACTGCAGATCGAGTTAGTAAAATTTCACATCTTACCATTGCTTTTCCTTTGAATCCATTTCCAACTTTGAATCACATTCAAGTTTTTATTACTTTCTGCCATCTGTTGGATTGAGATTCTTCTAAGCTTTGTTCTGGGTAGTCGCTGGGTTTTTCTTGTTGTTGTTTTTGTTTGTTTGTTTTGTTTTTTAACTTGAAAGATTTTCTTTATATGAAACTCAAGATAGGTAAATCCATAGAAACATTAGTTGAATTAATAGTTTCTTAGGGCTATGCCAGGGGAGCTTGGGGGTGGTGGCGGCAAGAAACGGGGAGTTAATAAGAATGGATATAAAAATGATGAAAATGCTCCAAATTGATGAATGCCTAACCCTCTATGATGTGTGAATTATATGTTAATAAAACTCTTAAAAACCAGCCAATGGGCTTTATCCCGGGACTCCTAGGTCTTGGCTTCTGCACGCCTCGCAGGGCCTGCCGGCGCCTCCCAGAGCCTCCTCCAGCCACCCCTGCTGCTGCCGAGGGAGCGGCCCGGTGGGCAGGCAGCCCCGGCTAGAGCGTCCCTCGGCCGAGTTTGCGCGGCCAGTCAGCGGGCGGAGCGCATGCTGCTTGGCGCCGCGGGCTAGTGCCGCCGCCTGCCCCCGGGAGCAGTGATGTTGGGCAACTCCGCGCCGGGGCCTGCGGCCCACGAGGCGGGCTCGGCGCTGCTTGCGCTCCAAGAAGACCAGGAGAACATCAACCCGGAGGAAGCAGCGCCCTCCCAGCAGCCCCGGACTCGGGCCGCGCTGGCGGTCCTGAAGGCAGGCAGCTCACGGGGCCCAGCGCCGCAGCACAAGCCCAAGACCCGACGGGTTGCACCTCTTAAGGATATTTCTGTAAATGAGGAGCTAGTCACTGTTCCTCCGTGGAAAGCAAACAGTAAACAGCCTGCATTCACCATTCACGTGGATGAAGCAGAAGAGAAGACACAAGAGAGACCAGCTGAATCTGAAAAAACAAAGCGTGAAGATGCCTTGGCGTTTAATTCAGCTATCAATCTACCTGCCCCACGAAAACCACTGGTATCTCTTGATTATCCAATGGATGGCAGTTTTGGTATCATGGTGTTTCTCTCCTCAATCCACCAGAGACACTAAATGTGTAAAAGTGCAAACTACCTTTGCTTTCTACAATGTAAATCCTTAGAAGTATATGGTGTACAGTTTTTATCATAGGTTTTAAATTCATAATCATTTCTGAATACAGACATTATGGTCAGTTACAAATTATGTTATCTTAGTTTTAAATGGTTTTAATCTGTATCTTTTGTATGTGTAACTGTCTTGGTTATTTGGCTAATTTTTAATGGTATTAAAGTATTAACAATACCACCTATCAGGATAAGAATAAATTGATTTGGAAAATGAAACAAACAAACAAACAAACAAAAACCAGCCAATGAAAACCCCATGGCAGACAGTTCTACTGACAGCCCTGGGCTCACCTAATGCTCGGTTATTATGACCAGTATTTTCTAATGACCTCCTACAGGACAATGTCTTCAGGAGGCCTTGGGTTTTAGAATGCCAGTCTGGGGGGAAGGGGAGAGTGGGGTTTTTTGGGTAATCACCACGGGCCACTTTACTCCGTAGCTCTTTGCTGTTGTGTTCACCCTCGCCAGTTTGAATAGAAAGCTCTGACCAGTTCAGCAAGCCTGAACTGCCTGCAGCTATGGTTTCTAAAAGTTCTAAGTTGCCATGGCAATAAATGAGAACCCAGAGTCTGCCCTCACTTGGCACAGACTGGATGGGTGTGCAGTAGTGTGGACAGAGCACGGCCACTCATGCATTGTCTCATTCCATGACTGTGATTGTTGAACACTCCTGGGTGCCTGGCCTTGGGAATCCACGTCAACATAGCAGGTAAAGTTGCTGTAGGAATTCGGTTCCAGAGGCAAGGTGGGTGCTCTTTTGGGGGCAGGCGCAAGTTATGTTTTCACGATAGGACAGTCTGCGAGGTGTACAAGAGCTAGATGAAAGTGTTGGAAGTACTGTCAGTATTTGAAATATTTCCCTTCTAGCCCTGCCTCTTCATAGCTGTGTGGTGGCCATCTGGTCACCAAGACCCTCTGGATCTCGTCGGCAGAGTGGCAGGGAGGACCAGTACTTCCAGGTTTGTTCTGGTTGGGAGGAAAAGAGCCCGGGTGGCGCTTTGGGTTAAGTGCTGGGCTGTTAGCCACAAGGTGGATGGTTTCAACCCACCAGCCGGTCTGTGGGAGAAAGATGAGGCTGTCTGCTCCCATAAAGCTCTACAGCAGTGGTTCTCCACCTTCCTCACGCCGCGACCCTTTCATACAGATCCTCCTGTGGTGATGACCCCCAACCATAAAATTATTTTCATTGCTACTTCATCACTGTCATTTTGCTACTGTGATGAATCGGGCAACCCCTGTGAAAGTGTCGTTCGACCTCCAAAGGGGTCGAGACCCACAGGTTGAGAACCACTGCTCTAGCGTGTCGGAAACCCCAGATAGAGTCGCGGTGGAACGGAGTTGACTCGCAGGCAGTGGGTTTGGGCGTGGTACTCGTCTGTCCTGCTTTTCAGGGTGCTTGAGAGAGTGTCCAGGCGGCTCCAGGACAAACAGCCAGCAGGGCTTCTTGGACAAACCGTAGGTGCTACATAAATGTTGGTTTCTTTCCTCCTGATCCCAGCTCAGCCATTGACTGGCCGTGCGAGTTGGGAGAAGATCCTCATCTTCTCGGAGCTTCCTTTTGGCGGCCACGGGCCCGCAACAATTTGATCTGCCACGCTGCTTTGCGGAATTGGCTCAGTGCTCTTTTCTTCAGACCCAGCACACCCCTGTGCTCTCTGCCCACAGCACCCCCAGCCCCAGTTTGTCCAGGGCTGGCCTGATGTCAGGATGGGACTCGCACACTGATCTTACCTGCTTGCCTGGTTTGGGGCTTGGGAAATCACAGAGGCCTGAAGCTGGCCTTTCAGGAACACGTCCCCTGACTTTTCTGGGCGATGACTCTTTAACCTGTGGGTGTGCGTGCCATCCACTAGCCACATGCCCCAGCAGGAGCCATGGCGCAAGTCTGGGTACCAGGGAGGCTGGCAGATGCTCAGCCCTGTTTTCATTCCACTTGGCTGGGAGGGTTGACCCTGCCCCATCTTCCTTAACGCCCAGGGTGAGGAGCCAAGTTGAGCATGGAGGGAGAATGACAAGGTCATGCTTTTGTGTCATCTGAGAGTTATGTTGACCCCATCTATCAGTCTATAGGAGCCCTGGTGGCATAGTGGTTACGAGTTGGGCTGCTAACCGAAAGGTCAGCGGTTCAAAACCATCAGGCGCTCCTCGGGAGCAACACGTGGCTAAGAGTTACAGTCTCCCACAGACACCGGTAAGGGCAGATTTACCCTGGGTCACTATGGGGCCAAGGCAGTGACTGAGTGAGAGAGGAGCCCGGGGGTGTGAAATATTGTGAGCGTGGCCCGTATGTGTCGCAGAGACATCCGAGCACATGTGCTTGGACAAATGGTGCTTGATGCAGGCCGGCCACATTCATGAACGCTCCCATTCATGAAAAACAAAGTATCCACAAATGGCAAGACGGAGAAGTGCCAAAAAAAGAGAAAAAAGAAGAAACCAGAACAACAAAACAAGGCCTGTAGAAGTTATCACAACAGTTCCTTTCACCCCCATCTCTTAAACCCAGCTGCCCACTAGCTGCTGTGTGGACGGGTCACCCATCTAGATGTGCAGACATCCAGAAGGAAGCTCTGGGAACACAACCGATGGCACATGGGACACTTGACCGCAGACTCTCAAGCAGGAAGCTCATCTGCGCTGTAAACCTTCGCCGAAAGCCCGAGTTGAAAAATGAAATAAGATGATAGATAACAAAGCAACACTAACAGTCACGCCTGATCTTCCACTCAGCACTGTTTCCCTGCCAGTCCTCGCCCACCTCAATGCCCACCTCGGTGTGTGGTGAAGCACGCCTGCCTGCCTGCCTCTCCTCCTCCCTCCCTTACTTCCCTTTCCCTCCTTCAAAACACTCCAGGCACCTTTAACTCCTCTTCTCTCACCCTGCACATCCAATCCCTCCCCAAGTCCAAATATTTCCAGAAAACATATCCCTTCAAAATAGATCCAGCATTGCGGCATTTCTCCCAACACTGTTGTCCCTCCAAAATTCACTTATAAGTCCGATCTAAAACATTCACCCACTCATCCCTTCAGCACATCTCCCCAAAGCCCCCTGCCACCACCATCCCAAATATCAGCTCTGGACTGGATGCCTGGGCCTACGGGTACATCCGCCACGGGCCCGACCCTGGAGGAGTCAGGTCTGGGTCCTGGACCACAAAGGTCCCCGTGGACTTTGTCAACTAACCAAGGGCTTTCCTTCCCCAGCAACAAATCAACCAGAGTCCATTTCAAGCAGAATTCCTCGTTTCTAGAAGAAACAAAACAGCTTCCCAAGTTTTGAGCCTACCCTCCCCAGAAAGGCGGAGAGACTGAGAGAGGCCTAGTGGCCTCTGCCTGCATTGTCCTGCACCTGCCAGGTAAACAAGCCCGCAGGCAGGAGGCCCTGAGTGTGGGCACAGGCTCAGGGTAAACCACACCCAGTGAGGCAGGAAGATTAAGAGGAAGAGCAGGGCTAGGAGAGGCTGCCCGGTCTGGAGCAACTGCGGTTGCCTCAATGCCAGCCCAAGACACCCCCCTGCGCTTCCTCTTCTTTTTCTCAGCGGCAGGGTTATGCCAACTGAGCATAACCTCGTATTGTGGGACACCGGGGCACTGTTGGCGCCCCTGCCTCCCAGTGGCCGCCCAGCTGCATCTAACCTCCCTCAGGCCTCGCTCCCGTGTCTTTGCCACCTTGACTCACGGACAGGAGAGTTTCACTTTTTAATATCGCACGGAGGAGTTGGCATTGGGTTTGGGTCTGTCTGGTGGTCAAGTATGTATCGATTGAGTTGCGGTTTTCAACCTGTGGGTCATGACCCCTTTGGGGGCCGAACGACCCTTTCACAGAGGTCGCCCGATTCATCACAGTAGCAAAATGACAGTGATGAAGGAGCAATGAAAATAATTTTAGGGTTGGGGGCCACTACCACATGAGGACCTGTATGACAGGGCCACAACATTAGGAAGGTGGAGAACTACAGATCTAGAGGAACCGATTTGCTAAGCATTTTGTTCAAAGGGAAGAACCCCTGGTGCTACAACAGTTTAGCGTTCTCTGGCTTCAAACCCACTCGGCAGCTCTGAAGGAGAGAGGTCAGCCATCCTCAAGATCACAGCACCGGAAAACTCCACGGGGCAGGTCTGCTTTGTCACCTGGGGTCACTAGGGAGTCAGGATCGATGG
Organism: Tenrec ecaudatus; assembly: GCF_050624435.1. Taxonomy (NCBI): domain Eukaryota; kingdom Metazoa; phylum Chordata; class Mammalia; order Afrosoricida; family Tenrecidae; genus Tenrec; species Tenrec ecaudatus. The sequence continues at coordinate 10,975,336 of NC_134535.1, forward strand.
CACCCAACAAGAACATTGCTAGGTGGTTGTTCAATGCCACCAGGTAGGTTCCAATTCACAGCGATCCCATGAGCAACAGAACCAAACGCTGCCCGGCGTTGCTCCCCCGACAGCCATCGTGATGCTCGAGCCCCTGTGTCTGCGGTCTACTGGAGGCCTTCCTCTTTCCTGCTGACCCGCCGCTTTCCCAGCAGGATGTCCTTATCCAGGGCTAGTCTCTCCTGACGACACCTCCAAAGCACGTGAGAGGAAGCCTCTCCATCCTGGCTTCTCAGGAGCACCCTGGCTGTACTCCTTCGAAGACAAATGTGTGTGTTCTTTGGGCAGCCCCTGGTCCTTTCAATATTCACCAGCACCACACTGCCAATGTGTCCATAGTTCTGTGGCTTCCTTAGTCATGATCCCACTTTCTTTCCTTTTTAAAAAAATTCATTTTATTGGGGGCTCGTACAACTCTTATCACAATCCACACATCCATTGCGTCAAGCACATTTGTACATTTGTTGCCATCATCATTCTCAAAACATTTGCCTTCCGCTTGAGCCCTTGGTATCAGCTCCTCATTTCTCCCTCCCTCCCCCTCCCCACTCCCTCATGAACCCTTGATAATTTTTTTATCATTTTATTGGGGCCTCATACAATTCTTATCACAATCCATACATACATCCATTGTGTTAAAAACATAAGTACATTTGTTGCCATCATCATTCTCAAAACATTTGCTTTCCACCTGAGCCCTTAATATCTGCTGCTCATTTCCCCCCTCCTTCCCCACTCCCCCCTACCTCATGAACCCTTCATCATTCATAAATTATTATTATTTTGTAATATGTTACACTGTCCAACGTCTCCCCCTGCTTTCTTCTCTGCTGTCCACCCCCCAGGGAGGAGGCTATACGTAGATTCTTGTAATCAGCTCCCCCTTTCTACCCCACATTCTCTCCACCCTCCAGGCATCACCACTCTCACCACTGGTCCTGAAGGAGTCATCTGTCCTGGATTCCCTGTGTTTCCAGTTCCTGTTTGTACCAATGTACATCCTCTGGTCTAGCCAGATTTGTAAGGTAGAATTTGGATCCTGATAGTGGGGGGTAGGAAGCATTTAAGAACTAGAGGAAAGTTATATGTTTCATCATTGCTCCCCTGCACCCTGACTGGTTCATCTCCCCACAACCCTTCAGTAAGGGGTGTCTGTCTGGTTGGCTACTGAACCCTCGATAATTTATAAATCATTATTACCTTTCCATATCTGCCACTGTCCAACGTCTCCCCCCACCCACCTTTCTGCTGTCCATCCCCCAGGGAGGAGGCCACACGTAGATCCCTGTAATCTGTTCCCCCTTTCCACCCCACCCTCCGGATCCAACTTTCACATGGCAGTTGAGGTGATTGCAAATACCGTGGCCTGAGCCGGGCGCACCTTAGTCCTCAAAGTGAAATTCTTGCTTCTCGGCACTTTAAAGAGGTCCTGGGCAGCAGATGCACCCAGCGCGGTGCAGCCATCGAGCTCTTGACGGCAACTTCCATGCTCCTTGATTGTGGATCCAAGCAAGATGCATTCCTTGACAACTTCAGTCTTTTCTCCCTTTATCATGATGTTCCCTCCTGGGCCAGGGGGGAGGATTCTTGTGTTCTTTTCACTGAGTTGTAATCCAGACGGAAGGCCGTTGGTCCTTGTGGCAGTCACCTAATCTGATGTCAATTTAAGGATGAGGAGTGTAGCGGTGGAGTCTAGGCTGCCAATCTGGAGATAGCCAATGAGACTCCTGTGTGGGCCTGGCCTTCTCCTGAGGACTCTGGGAAATCTGGTACTTCCTCCTTGGAGGCAGAAGACACCTCTCTCTGCTACTCCCTAGGAGACATTGCAGAAAACAAGCCATGTGGACGCAACCACAATGCTGGAGAAGCCACAGAGAGACCCCTGCCAGCGCTGAGATATCTCGAATGACACTGGATCCGAAGACTTTCTGCCCACTGGCCCGTGATCTTCTGCATTCGACATCACTGCATGTGTTTCTAGAGTCTGAAGAGGACTCTATAGATTGATATTGGAAATATGGGCTAATATCGGACTTACGGACTTGATCTGGACTAGGCTGGGATATTTTCTCCATGTTCAGTTGCTCTTGTATATGAATCTCTTTCTCATACACATATGTGTGTCCATGGATTTGTTTCTCTAGTCCGCCCAGACGAATACAGTCCTTGAACTTCACAGCAACTGGTTCAAATCCTCCTCACTGTCAGCGAGCAAGGTGGGGTCATCTGCATATTAAAGGTTGTTAATAAGTCTTCCTCTGATTCTTTAAAAAACTGTTTTATTGGCATTTAATCCACATAGCACATAATTCAATAGTTCATTCATAGCAAGAAGAGTTGTACAACCATTACCACAATCAATTTTTGATCATTTTTTTCCCCAATGGCTAAATCACTTTTAAAACGAGTTGTGTAATCATCATCCGTTCTAGAGAGTGCGCCCTCCCCCGTCACACATACATTGTTTGTGCCCCCAACCCCTTCACCCTCCCTATATGCCACTCCCCACCCTACGTCCCCTATAAATCTTTGCATCAACCTTATCTCTATGCTGTCATTCCTTCCATGCTTCACAAACTGGAAAACCCAAAAGAAACAGTAAAAAGGGCGGGCAGGGAGGAGAAAAAATGAGGAGCTGATACCAAGGGCTTAAGTGGACAGCAAATGTTTTGAGAATGATGAGGGCAATAAGTGTACAAATGTGCTTGACACAATGGATGTATGTATGGATTGTGATAAGAGTTGTACGAGCCCCCAATAAAATGATTTTAAAAAGAAGAAAAAAGCAGTAAAAAAGTGGTAAGGGTAAAATAATAACAATACAGAGATTAAAAATACAAACAGTGGATAAGAAATAAAAGACCAACATGACATAGATATTTAAAAGGCCAGGGGAAGCAATTTTTGTCACGGAACAAGCAAGAAATACTTGCACCTAGAAGACTCTCATGGGGCTCTGCCAGCAGCTTCATCTGACTTGTTACCCTGCACATGGATTTTGATCTCCCACTGTCGTCCACAGCCTTCTATAAATTGAGTGTTTGCAATTTACGCTCTGATTCTTTTCCCTTTGTCATGTCTGAATTTTGTTATTGTCGTCTTTGGATCACACAAGCTGGTGTGCTTCTTCCATGTGGACTTGGTTGACTCCTCGATTAGATGGCTGCTGGCTTGAATACAAGCCTTTTAAGACCCCAGCCACTATTCCAAATCGATAGCCGGACACCATCTGCTTTCTTCGCCACATTTTGCTACAGCACGCTTGTCTTTTTTATCCCCCTCCCCACCCCCACAGGCTGTAAATCTTCCTACTTTCTTTCCATTTTATTGGCTCCCTTCACCACACTTTGCTGTAGCGCCCTTATCTTCAGTGATCATGTCATGAAGGTGAGTATCAAGCAGGGCCACGTTATCAGAACCAACTGCTCTTGGACTGGGGCTAGAGTTCAGTGGGGGCCCAGAATCCATCTGCTTGTCCCTGAGATATGCATGACTCCAGTTTATGTTGGCGGTTGTAGAATGACAAATTCAATACCCCATAAGAGCCACTACCCCAACAACAGCCACAAACCAACCAGTAGAAATCAAGAGACAAAGCAAACTAAAGGCAGGGAACCAAAACCCCATCAAAACAGAAAAGCAAACCATTGCCAATCACCCCCTTGGGATATAAGGTGCCCCTCTTGATATAAGGTGCCTTCCTCCAGTTCGGATACCTCATTTCCCCCATATAATCCAGCTCTTTAGTTCTGTCGTTCATCTCCAAAAGAGTCTTATGCTGGGTCATATGAAGATCAAGGAAAACGGAAAGGGGCGGAGAGAAGGAGGAAGACCCTTGATAAGACGGACGGACACAGTGGCTGCAACAATGGGCTCACGCATAAGAACAATCGTGAGGGGCGGTGCAGGACCAGGCAGGGTTTGTTTTGTTGTACAAAGAAGGCTCGGTATGAGCCGGAACTAGCTCACTGGCACCTAACACCACCATCACCACGGCCACCACCGTCACCACGGCCACCACCATCACCACGGCCACCACCGTCACCACCACCACCATCACCACGGCCACCACCGTCACCACGGCCACCACCATCACCACGGCCACCACCGTCACCACGGCCACCACCGTCACCACGGCCACCACCGTCACCACGGCCACCACCATCACCACGGCCATCACCATCACCACCACCAACAAGATGGCATTTCAGTTCCAATTGAGAGAACACTGTGCCGCTTTAAAGTCCCACCAGCAGTGCAGGGAGGTTCTAAAATCTCCCCAGACCTCCGTCCAGCATGTATTGTCTTATTGTTGTTTGATTTCTTGACTCTTACTTCGGTGAGCAACAACAGTGGGGCCAAGTAAATGGAAAGCCTTCCCAGCTTCAGTCTTTTAACTTTGGTCCAGTCCTGTTCACTGAACTATAGACTTTATTTTGCTTTCACCACTGACTCACAGTGACCCTGTGCCGCTCGGCCTACGCCACACTCACAATTGGCGTCAGGCTGGGCCCGTTGTTGTGGCCACTGCGCCCGTCCATCCCACGGAGGGGCTTCCTCTTTCCCGCTGCCCTCTGCTTTACCAAGCATGAGGGCCTTCTTCAAGGACCGGTCTCTCTGACAACATGCTCAAAGTACAGGAGATGGAATCTTGCCATCTTTGCTTATAAGGAGCGAGAGTGTATTTCCACCACCACAGATTTGTGGGTTGTTCTGCCAGTCCACGGTCCTTTCAGCATTCTTCATCAGCACCACGATTCAAATGACATCAATTCTTCTTTGAGCGTCCTTAGTCATTGTTCAGCTTTCGCGGGCATATGAGGTGATTAAACATACCACGGGTCAGTACCTTAGCCCTCAAAGTGACGTCCTTGCTTCCTAACACTCTAAATAGGTCTTATGAAACCGATTTACCTAGTGCAATACGGCGTTTGATTTCTTAACTGGTGTTCCTTTTTAAAAAAAAACACGTTTTATTGGTACTTTATCCACATATCATACAATTCAATAGTTCAGTCATATCAATCACCACAATCAATTTTAGAGCTTTTTCTTCTTCCTTGTACTTATTGTTATTTGTCATTCTTTTTTAATTGTGGCAAAAATATACACAACAAAACATTCAACAACTTCTACATGTATGATTCAGTGCCACTGATTATTCTTTGTGTTGTACAGCCTTTATTGATCTCTTTTCAAATGACTCCACCACCATTACCATAATCTCAATGCCCCCTAAGCAAAAACTCTTCCTCCTTCACCCATAGTAACTATTGGCTAAATTTAGTTTGTTTCTTTCTTTTTTTTAAGTAGTTTTCTTGATATACTATTCACATATCATACACTTCCAAAGTTAAATTAACTGATGTTTCTATGAACATTGTGGATCCCAATGAAATGAAACCCTTAGCAATTTTAATCTTTTCTCTGTTTACCATGATGTTGTCTATCGGTCCATGTCTCCCTGGTCTCCTTCCAACCTGGACAGGTCTCCAGAAGCCTCCTTTGTACTCCGTGACCTTCTTACTCAGGATCCGCCGCACACACTCAGCAGTGGTAGCCCAGCGTGCCGCTGAAGGGTCTCAGCCCTGGGAACGGGGCAGCGAGAGCTGGTCAGGCTTTCCCTCCGACTTGCGCTTGTCTGACGTTTTCTCATGATTCATTTGAGGTTACTCCTTTTGCAGAAGGAAAATACAGAAGTGATCCTCTCTTGGAAATGCACTGGGGGTACATGATGCTGATGTAGCTTATTCTATCTTTTTCTTTTATTCTCCCTGAAGGGAGTGCACCATTTCTGGAGGTCCTGCAATACCAGGTCGGTGCATGGAGAGGATGGAGGAAGCTCCTATTCCATCTCCCTGCTCCAAAAATCCATTTACTATATTGTCCTCGGATAGAGGACATATCAGATATTAGATTGATAAGAACAGATACTACACTTGATCTTAGCCAAAAGACCGAGAAGCGATGTAGCTTATTCTTAATGATCTTAACACTCAATTACTTGGTGTCTGCCAGGATTCTTCTCTGCCAAATGTTTATTTTCCCTTTGGAGTAAAGAACTATCTTGGGGGAGATATTTTAGATTAAGCTAATATTCTGCTTCTCCCTTTGCCCACTCAATTTAGTATTCATCAGTGGATCTTGTCCTCAACAATTATTATCACATTTTCTAATGATGATTTTTTATTTCCCTCATTTCTTCGGCATTGATTAGCAAGATGCAACTATAAGAAAGGGTATCCTTTCCCTCTCCCATGTATGCGTGTGTTTATTTATTCAGTGTGCCACTATGGACTCATGGAGATTTACTCTCTTCTATGGGTCATAACCCAGTCCTATTGCTAATCTAACAGGCTCCTGTCTTTTTTTTAAAGTTGTCGTAAATACAAGTGACAAAACATTTGTCATCACCACAATTGTCACCTGCGCAGTTCCCCAAACCAACCCAAACCAACAGCCATGAGTCAATTCTTTCTCCATGGCTTGTCAGTTAAGGCCTAACTGAAAGTTACCCCCACATGGTGTACCCAAACACAATGTAATCAACTCCATACTGGACTATGATGGGAGGAGCCAAGCCGTTGTGGGAGGATGGGGTAGATGCAATTCAATAGTTCAGTCATATCAAGAAGGGTTGTGCAATCATTACCACAATCGATTTTAGAGCTTTCTCTTCCTTGTACTTATTGTTATTCGTGTAATTATTTTTTTAATTGTGGCAAAGATATACACAGCAAAACAGTCTCCAATTCAACAACGTCTACTCAGTTCAGTCCTGATGCAATTGAAAGAAGGTTTACAGTCTAATTCCTATGAAAGGGGACACTGAGGGACAGCTCACCTACTTCTTGCTGAGTCTCGTTCCTCAGTCTGGCTAGTTGACCTCCAGTTCTTTGGACTTGAGCAGACAGCCTGCCAATCCTGGGAGCCATGATCAACCTGCCATCAGACCCACCAATTTTGAATTTATGTGCTTCTCCAGTTACAGGTGTGACCTGCCTCTGCAGCGTATGGTGTTCCTGCTGAGCTTGAATTCATCAGCCCCCAAAGGTATGAGAGTCAGAAGATACCTCCTGCTTGGCATCTGACTCACAGTCTTGAAACTGACTTGACTTACCCTTTTCTACCATTGTGTGGGTTATTTCCTTAATATAAATTTATCTCTAGAGAGAGATTTCTCTAGATAACCCAGCCTAACACTTTTTTTCTCTAAGTCAGATCTAGTCTTTCCTGAGGCTACAGCCCTACTAAAACTGCCCACTTCACTCAGAATAAAAAATAAAGCCCTCCCATGGTTTCAGGATCCATACACCCTGGAGCCCCTCTTCCCTGTCTGCCTCCGCTGCTCTCTTCCCCTCCTGCACGCACCAGGCATGGGTCTTTGCTCTGCCAGGAACCTTCTCCTCCTAGATGTTTACATGACTCCCCAGTCATCCTCTTTCTTCAGGCCTTCTCGGGGAAACGGCACTCTCTTCCGAGAGAGCATCCCTGACCGTCCTGACGCAAACCACAATCTCTCCTGCCCACATTCCTCCATTGTCCTACGTGTTCCCCTCAGCGTTCACTTTCTGCTTCTTCCAGTGGCATCTGAATTCCAAGAGGGCCGGCTCTTCGTCACCTAGAACCGTGCCTGGGACATTGTGGGTGACAGAGGTCTGGCTCTCTACTACCACAAAGGTTCTAGATGTTTGGAAAGGAGCAAGCACACTACACAGCAGTGTGCAAACCAAAGTCAGTACATGCGTTCTGCACAGTGAGTTACACATTGCGCTGCTAACTGCAGTCAGTACTCTGGAACTACCAGGCACCCTGGGAAGAGAAAGAGGAGGCTTTCTGCTCCCGTGGACTTACAGCCTCAGAAACTCACAGGGACAGCGCTCTAGGAGTTAGAATTGACTTGATGGCCGTTGAGTGTGGCTGTGTATTTATTTATTTACGGTTTTCGCCGAGGAGGGAGCCTCTAGGACAGTGGTTCTCAACCTTCCCAATGCTGCGACTCTTTTATACAGTTCCTCATGTGGTGGTGACCCCCCAACCATAAAATTATTTTTGTTGCTACTTCATAATGTCATTTTGCTACTGTGACGAACCTTCATGTAAATATCTGATATGCAGGATGTATTTTCATTGTTGCAAACTGAACATCATTAAAACATAGTGATTAAAAAAAAAAACCAGTGATTCAGCACAAAAACAATATGTAGGGGCAATGAATGTACAAATGTGCTTTACACAATTGATATATGTATGGATTGTGATAAGAGTTGGATAAGCCCCTAATAAAATGATTTTAGAAAAACAAGTGCCTAGGGAAAACAAAGAATTGTAGAAGTCCCCAATAAAATGATTAAAATAATAATAATTTTTTAAAAGTGTTAAAAAAACAATATGTAGTTATATACTGTGAAATATTTCTAATTACAAATAAATGAAAATTTGTCTTGAAGCATGGTGTAGCATGGGTAGCAGCCTTAATATTACAACGGCAAACTGCATTGCTACATTTGCGATGTAAAATGTGTAAAAAGCCAACATCAGTGTGAAGGTTGAGATAGCTTCTTTCTCACTAGATGGGCACATCTGCGTGTGGGCAGACCCATCTGGAGACAGAGGAGCGGTGTCTCGGTTCCTAAGACCACTGGAAATATGTGTTTTTTGATGGTCTTAGGCGACCCCTGTGAAAGGGTTGTTTGACCCCCAAAGGGGTCGTAACCTACAGGCTGAGAACCGCTGCTCTAGTCCAATAGCTAAAATGATCTGTTGCATATAGGGCTCCTAGACGTTGAACCACCAGCACCATGAGAGAGGGAGTTCTACTCTGCCCTCTAGGGTCGCTATGAGTTAGAATTCATGGTCATGGTTATGAACTGGAATCAACTGGCTGGACGGTAGCGGGTTTTGTGTTTGATTCAGTGCTTTCGTGATGTTTAAGCTCTACTATGTTTTATGTGACTCTTCAGTTTACGGGGCAAACAAAACCAAACAACCCCTACGGTACAACTTGCCAAGTGTGGAGGGGATCGGGCACCCTGGAACAGAATGGAGAGAAGAATACAGGAAGCCCGGATGAGCTCTCCAATTCTTTCAGTATCCGAGAAAACTTTCTGTGTGATGAAGCTGTCCTTTCTCCCGGCCTGTTGTTGAGCTGATTCTAGCTCATAGTAACCTCAGAGGACAGCGAGACCCTAAGGCTTCCAAGGCTGTAATCTGTAGGGGAGCAGACCACCAGGTCTCTTCTCCCAGGGAGAGGATGAGGCGGTCCATTTCCATAAAGATCTACGGTCTTGGAAACTCTGTAGAGGGTCACTATGAGTCGGAGTTGACTCAATGGCCGTGGATTTGGGACACGACTTTGAGTAAATGGATTGCTTTGTGTGTTCTTTTCCTCAAGTGTTTTTTTTTAAACATTTTATTGTGGTTTGGGAAAAGTTGATGAACTTCCCCTTCAACAGGGTATGTGCCTTTGGCTTTGCGACATTAGTTGCAGTCCCCTCACTCTTTCCCACCTGCACCTGCCGTCCTTCTGTGCTGCCCATTCTTGCTTTGTGAGCTTCTTTCCTGGGCACACGCTGCCCTTTTGGCCCTGTAATGTTGCCTGTTCTAAAGACTGAATTCCTTGGGGGTATTACTGTTCGCTTTATAGGCTTGTCTGTTGTTTGGCTGAATCTGCTGGAGAGAGTTCACTTCCAGGCTTGGAGAGCATCGAAAGGGCCACAGACTCGGGGATTCCAAGACACGGGTCTCGGTCAGATCAGTAAGCTTGGTCTTTTTCTTAGGATTTTAAGGGGTTTTCCCCACATGCAGCCTCCCACGCTGTGTTGTGACCCCAGTTAAAGTGGTTAGTGTGGCTACCGGGGCACCATCTAGTTCTTTCGGTCTCCGTGAGTGGAGGCTGTGTCCGATGTGGGCCACTGGTCCTTTGGACTCATGCTTCCTCCAGTCTTTGGTTTTCTTCCCTCTTCTTTGGTCCAGATGGGAAGAGACCAGTTGTATCTCAGATCGCTGCGGGAACGATTTAAGACCCGAGGCACTACTCGCCAGAGAAGGATGTAGAACACCACCTTTATGGACTAGAATATGCCCTAGATGCGCCCCTCAGCTATGGTCCCAAGAGCAAATGAATTCTCCGAGAGGAAAAACCCAACCAGTCGCCCTTGAGTGGACCCCAACCCACAGCGGCCGTGTGTGACTGCACGCGCTTAGAGGGTCACTGCGTCCCATAGGGCTTCCTAGGGATGACTTTTAGAAGTAGATTGCCCAGGTTTCTTCTGAAGTGCCTCTTGGGGGGTCTGAAACACAACCTCTACGGTCAGTAGCCAGTGCGTAGCTGCTTGGGCTACCCAGGGACTCCCTTTAATACAGTTCCTCATGTTGTGGGGACCCCCCAACTACAAACTTACATTTGTTGCTACTTCATCACTGTACTTTTGCTACTGTTATGAATCAGAGACCTCTGTGAGAGGATCTTTCAACCCCCCAAAGGGGTTGCGACCCACAGATTGAGAACCGCTGCTGTAGAAAGACCAGTGGAGGAGGTAACCCCTGGTCCAGGCATTAACTAAAGTCAATCTGTGCTGGGTGGTGGTGGTGGTAGGTGGGTGAGTGGGTATAGAAACTAGTCCAGGTGAGAGAGAATTTGCAGAGGGAGAATTTCCATGTTTGTGTCTCATGAAAGAAAAGAAAAAGCCCTATGGCCTGTCCCCGTTATATTTCTCCCAGTGGGGTCACTCACCCGAGGGCAGGGTCACTGGAGCGGCTGCTTTGTGAGTAGGATAGCGATTGCCCTGCGGAGTGCGGTTCTGATCACTGGGCCTTTCAGGGCGGTGCTCCAATCAGAGGGCAACAGGAGCTTGGGCCTGGTCTGGAGGGGCAAGTCCGGGGGGGTCCTGCCACCTCACTTTCGCCAGCCCCACTCATTTCCCTGGAACCCCAGGGGGTGCAGCCCCTTTGAGAATGGAGAACCTGCCCGGCCGGTGTTGTGGACAGGTGGGGCAGATATCCCTGTCTGCAAAATCGCAGTTGCCAGCGCACTCTGTTGCCATAGCAACCGTCTCTTTTGCAGGTTCCCTCCGACTTGGTTTCTAACCCAGGCTGGAAGGGGAGGAAAGCCATTTTACCCCTCGTCCCTGAAGGCTGTTGATGAAGAACAGGGCCTGCCTTTTCCCCCTATGGTGTAACTGCAGTGAGTTCATATCCCAGTTTGGTTGGATACTTGAGAAGCTTTCTGACATCACAGTCTATCTGAACTCTAAAATGATGATGGATGGAGTGAGGTTACAGGTGGAAAGCACTTAGCTCATGCCTTGCATGGGAAACACGTTCGTTCAGTCACCTGCCTGCCCCAGCCCCATCCCAAGTGGAAACCCTGTGCACAAGGTGATCTGAACATTCCAATGAAATCCAGTCAGCCCCACAGCAACACAAAGGCCTCCCAAGACAGGCAGGGGTGGCTACACACTAGCTGCCTTGCCTGGGAACTAGACCCCGGTCTTCCACATGGAAGGCCAGAATCCTACCACTGAACCACCGTTGCCGCCCTCACGGTAAATGCTCATTAATGTCTTCTGTCTCCTGTGCAAGGCCAACCCAGAGGTGTCCTCACACAACAAACCCATGGTGAATTATGGGATGAAAAGGTTTTGGGGGATAATCAAACAAACAGTCTAAGTGAGAGAGACGAGATGGTCTTTTTACATAGCACCCACCCTGCTGGTGGCATAGCATCCACCCTAGACCTGCCATCAGCCTTCTCTGGTGATGCTGGTGGGGGTCATGTCACTGGATTTACATTATTCTATTTGCTGGAGGTGGATCATGGGAACAATGGAGCCCTAATGGACAAATGTATCTAATCAGCAGCTCCCCAATTCCTTGCACCTTCCATTCATTCAGACAGACATGCTGTGCTGGATGTGAGGGAGTCTGGGCAGTAAGATATCATGTCCTTGAGCCAGCTGGCCCTGCAGAGAAGCCAGAAGACCAAGCAGGCTCCTGTGATCTCATCTGCAGCCAGGGCTCCCTGGGTGGCATAGTAGATTGCAAGTTAGGCCACTAACCACCAGTCTAGCAGTTCAAACCCATCAGCTGCTCTGAGGGAGAAAGATGAGGCTCTCTGCTCCAGTAAAGATGTACAGCTTGGAAAACCCAAAGGGCCAGTTCCACTGCCCTCTACAGACTCAGTGGCAGTGAGTTGGGAGTTTGGGAGGACCATGCAGGTCAGGACAGCAATGTGGGGCTCTGCTGGAGGCAGGTGCGGGCAGTGGGCATCCCAGGTAGAGGTCACAGCTAGAGTGAGGCAAGGAAATGAGAACCATTTGGTGGTGTTTCAAAAATTTTGAATGTGACTTTGTTTTGATGCATAATTTTTTTTCATTTTAAATCATTTTATTGGGAGCTCTTATAGATATCACAACATTCCATAGTTCAATCGCATCAAGCAATGTTGTCCAGTTGCTACCACTGTCAGTTTCAAAACATTTTATTTCTTCTTGAACCCCTTGATATCAGCTCCCTTCCCCCCACCCTCCCCTTGATGTATCTTAATGCTAGTGACAGGATTCCTGGTGGTGCAGTGGGTCCGCTGTGGGTTGCCAACCACAAGATCGGTGTATTAGTCCAGGCTGACTGAGAAACAAATTCATAGAGACTAATAGGTGAATAATAAAGAAGTTTATATATAGGAGCCGTTAAATAGTTAAATATTGAGGAAACATCCCAACCCAGTCCAGTCCAAACCCATAAGTCTGATATTAGCCCATATGTCTGATACCAATCTATAAAGTTCTCTTCAGACTCACGAAACACATGCAATGACACTGAATTCAGGATGATCACAGGCCAGTGGGTAGAAAGTCTTTGGATCCAGGGGCATTGCAAGCATCTCAGTGCTGGCAGGGGTCTCCACGTGGCTCCTCCAGTTCCCAGGGCACGGGATCTCTCGGTGTAGTGCCATGTGTCTTGTCAGTACAGGGTCTCTCAGGGAGCAAGCAGAGTCTGTCTCCTGCCTCCAAGGAGGAAATGCAGAAATTCCCAGAATCCTTAGGGGAAGGCCATGCCCACACAGAGGCCTCATTAGCTATATTCTGACAGCCTAGACTCCATCCCTACACTCTTTTTAAAAATTCATTTTATTGGGGGCTTGTACAACTCTCATCACAACCCATACATCCATCCACTGTGTCAAGCACATTTGTACATTTGTTGCCATCATCATTCTCAAAACACTCTTAATCCTCAAATTGACACCAGATTATGTAACTACCACAATCAGCAATTTTAAACAACTAGTCACTCTGATGCAGAAAGACGAGGCTTTCTACTCCCGTAAAGAGTGATAGTCGACGCCTGCCTCTCTCCCCCCCACCCCCACCCCCGCCCAGAAGAATTTATTTCAGAGGACAGCACTGAATCTGCAGCTCAGGGAGAGGGGCATGTCTGATCAGAGCACATAGGAGCAAATGAAAGGGGAGGAAGAGAGAGTGGAGCACTGAAAGGAACTACTGAAATCCAAATGAAGGCTGAACATGATAGTGGGACAAGAGGAAAATCAAAGGAAATAGAGGAGAGAGTTAGGAGACAAAGGGCATTTATAGAGGTCTAAATAAAAGCATGTACATATGTAAATATATTTATATATATGAGGATGTGGAAATAGATCTATGTGCATATATGTATAGGTTTAGTATTAAGGTAGCAGATGGACATTGGGTCTCCACTCAAGCACTCCCTCAATGCAAGAATACTTTGTTCTATTAAACTGACATTCCACGATGCTCACCTTCCCAACACAATCGCTGAAGAAAAAGCAGGTGCATAAGCAAATATGGTGAAGAAAGCTGATGGTGCCTGGCTATCAAAAGATATAGTATCCAGGGTCTTAAAGGCTTGAAGGTAAACAAGTGGCCATCTAGCTCATAAGCAACAAAGCCCACATGGAAGAAGCACACCAGCCTGTACAATCACGAGGTGTCAAAGGGATCAGGTATCAGGCATCATCAGAACAAAAAATCATATCATTGTGAATGAGGGGGAGTGTGGAATGGAGACCCAAAACCCATCTGTAGGCAACTGGACATCCCTTTACGGAAGGGTTGTGGGGAGGAGACAAGCCAGTCAGGGTGCAGTGTAGCAAAGATGAAACATACAACTTTCCTCTAGTTCCTAAATGCTTCCTTCCCACCCACTACCCACCCCACTATCATGATCCCAATTCTACCGTACAAATCTGGCTACACCAGAGGATGTACACTGGTACAGATAGGAACTGGAAACACAGGTAATCCAGGGAAGATGATCCCTTCAGGACCAGCAGTGAGAGTGGAGATAGCGGGAGGGTGAAGGAGGGGTGGGGTGGAAAGGAGGAACCAATTACAGGGGATCTACATATAACCTCCTCCGTGGAGCATGGACAACAGAAAAGTGGGTGAAGGCAGATGTCGGACAGTGTAAAATAAGACAAAATAATAATTTATAAATTATCAGGGGTTCATGAGGGAAGGGGGAGCGGGGAGGGAGGGTAAAATGAGGAGCTGATGCCAGGGCCTTAGGTGGAGAGCAAATGTTTTGAGAATGATGAGGGCAATGAATGTACAAATGTGCTTTACACAATGGATGTATGTATGGATTATGATAAAAGTTGTATGAGCCCCTAATAAAATGATTGGGGAAAAAATAGAGTGATAGTCTTAGAAACCCACAGGGGAAGTTCTACCCTGTCCTATCGGGTCACCTTGAGTTGAACTTAACTCGATGGCAGTGCGTTTAAATGCCAATGACAGGGCATGGCCAGAGAAAAGGTTAAATATAATCCAGGGATTTATAAAGTTTCTGGAGTGTACACTTTTTTCAAAGGAAGAGTTTTTAGGTGGAAAGAGATCTGATGCGATTTGATTTTTCTTTCTTTTAAAGGAAATACAGGTTGTGGTACTCAGGTATTTATGGCAACTAGAAGACAGTCCTGACTAAAAGGGTGGAGTTTGACCTGTCAATCAAGTGGTAGCTTGACACAACTCCTTGGGGGTGTGGCCATTTGTATAAGAGCCAAATCCAACAGACATTCCCCTCTGCCACTCTGCCTTCTTCCTCACTGGGACCTCACTGGGACTCTGCTGCCCCAGGCGGCCCATCTGGACAGCCCAACCCTTAGAGCTGTCACTCCCCTGCCGTGCTTCCACTGACCTGGGATCCACCAGTTTCTGCCCTCAGGGGTCCTGCTTCACCTTTCCACGTCAGCAGCCTACAGCTCTGTGAGTCTGAAGCAGGTCCTGGCTAGTTCTGGATCTATGCACTGGAGTCCAACTGGGCTCGGGCACCTTCTGGATGCACAGTTGCTTTCTGATAAAAGGTTCTTTCTTGTACATAGATCAGTGTCGCCGGTTTGTTTCTCGAGACAACCCAGCCTAACACACAGGCTAACTACCATCGGATAAGTTGCAGATAGGAACCTTGTGATCTATAGGGCTTTCAGTGACTGATAGTCAGCAATTAGTTACCAGGCCCTCCTTCGTAGTCCATCCTAATCTGGACCTCTGCCAGAGCCTGTTCAGCGTCCTAACAACACACACGCCTCCACTGACAGATGGTCACTGCCTGGCAGGAGAATTGGCCAGGAATGGAACCCTGCTTTCCTGCGTGGAGGCAAGAATTCTTCCGCTGAGCCACCACTGCCCCCAGAGATGCCCAGGGAATGGATTAAAAAGGGAGGGCTGGCGATGGGGGAGCTATGCCTCAGGCTGGAGGGGTGGGGTGGGGGAGGGTCTGGGCTCTGCCTTGAGACCTGTGTGGATCTGAGGAGCCCTTAGGGAGTACAGTCCGTAGGACCTGGAGCCCACTGAGTTCCTACTTTCTGCAAACCTCCAGACCCCAGACTCTGATCCCACAGCCCCGGAGGGAAAGTCTCTGGGTTGCTAAGCTCTTCCACTGCCATTAGGATGCTCTGGTGGAGCAGAAGGTTATACCTTGGGCTGCAGCCCACAAGGACAACAGTTTGAATCCACCAGCAGTATCTTTCCCATAAAGATTTACAACCTTGGAAATTACAGCCACAAGAGACAGTTCTACTCTGTCTTACAGGGTTGCTATGAGTTAGAAACAACTCAATGGCAGTGAGTTTGGCTTTCGATTTTCTGCTGCTACTGGGAGAGTGCGTGTCTTTGCAGGGTAGGGTGGGAAGCCCATGGTCTCTGATGTCCATCTTGTGCAGGGATCAGCCTTTGCTTATCTTCCTAAGTGGTAAGCTGTTCTGCCCTCTTACTCTTTTGATCCCCCCAGAGTGCCTGGCAGAGTGTGAGCACTCAGTAGGTGGCACCTGGACCCCGTGGAGCGCGCAAGAGAATGATGAAGGACAGCATCATCCCACCTACAATCACGTCGTTGTTCACTCTGCACCTGAGGGACTGGCCCTGGGGCAGAGCAGCTAAACTGGAGTTTGGAATCTGATGTAGGCAGTCTTACACCCTGCCTCAGGACTTGGGAACCTTGGAGAGAATGGGATTCCCTCCCCGCTCTTCATAAGCCACAAGTCTTGAGAGAACAGGAGCGCCCAGTCTCCGTGGTGGTCAAGTCTGGCTTCCCAGAGTCAGAAGCTACGGTCGTCACGGTCATTTGGGAAGAGCCTGTGTTGACGCTAAAGGAACTTCTGAAAACTTATGCCAGGAAGTCAATGCTCCCCAATGCAGGGCAGTACTCCAAGACCCTGGTGGGGTAGGGGATCAGGTGCTGGGCGGCTAACTTCAAGGCCAGCCGCGCTGCAGAGAAAGATGGGACTTTCGACTCCCCTAGATAGACAGGGCTTCCAGAGACTGCTGTCTTAGGAGCACTTGGCCAGAAGGACGGAGTGCTGGCTCTTTAATTGGCTTTTCCAGGTCAGGGGCTGCAGCCCCGCGTCGGAAGCCTCCGAATATTTGATGGAGGAAGAGACCTGGGGGACGGGGTGGCCTCCGAAGGCTCCTTTCCCCAGGTCCATGCACGGATTTGCTCCCCAGCGCCCCCTCCGGTGGAGGCACCCACGCCCGATTGAAACGCCTCCTCCCGTTGTCCTCCTCCGAGAGGCGACTGGCTGAGATGGAAGTTGTGGGGCCCCTAAACCAGTGTCCTCGCCACACTGTCCCTGTGCGTCCCAGCCCTGCGTCGGGCTTGTGGATGACTCCGCCACCACCCGCCGTCCCCCATCCCCACCCCGCCGCACCCTCGGGGGTCTTTGGCTTTTCGCCCGGACCTGGGCTGGTGGACAGGGCGGGTGGGCTCCCACTCCGCGTCCTTGCCGCCTCCCCGGCTTGCCGGCCGCGGCCACACCTGGCTGCTGAGCGGGACGTGGCCGAGGGCGGCCGCGGCGTCGTGGTTGCAGACTCCCCGCGGGGACGCAGGCCGGTGCGGGGCGGCGCCCGGCACCCAGAGGACACCCGAGTCGGGGAGACCGCCGGCAGGCGCAGCCTGTGACACAAAGGGCGCGGAGGCGCAGGCGCCGGGGCTGTGACTCGGTCCTCACCGCCCGGGCGCGTCCAAACCCCGAACCCCCACCGGGTGTCCCCGACCCTCTGGCCCCTGCCCGGCGCTGTGATTCGGGCCCTGCGGCCCCGACCCATCCCAGAGTCGTGTCCCGGACCCGGGGGCCTGAGCTCGGCCCATCCCGGAACTGTGGCCCAGACCTTGCCGCCGCAGCTCCGCGCGCCCGAGCTGTGACTGTCCCCGCGGCCCCGGTTCAACCCGGAGCTGTGACTCGATCCCCGCAAGCCCGGGCTCAGCCGGCCCCTGGCACGGCGCCCCCAGCCCTGATTCAGCCCGAGTTGGGACTCGATCTCCGTAGCCCGGGCGCCGCCCAGCTTGGAGTTCCCCGGGAGAGCAGGGCCCCACTCCCGTCACGCTGCCCCGGCGGGAGCCCGGCGACCAGGGTGGACTTGCGCCACCGCCAGGGACTCGGGTGGGCACTGTCCCCCCAAGCCCCGCGCCCTGCAGTTCCAGTGCGCCCCGGCCGCGGTCCCTGCACGGCTGACCTGCACTGCCCAGGGACGCACTGGTCCGCGGCTGGGCCTCCGACTCGCTTCCTCCTAGTCTTTGGGACGCTATGCTCCAGCAGAAGGGGCAGCGATGCAAACCCAGGGCCCAATCCTGCCCCTGGGCAGTGGAACCCCGAAACAAGTCCCCACGGAGGCGCCGTGGACCCTGCAGACTGCGGTGCAGGCCAGCTGCAGGCCATCTGGAGGCTCGGTTTAGGAGCTAGGTCTGTGTTCTCACAGAAGAACCTGCAGATCCAAATAGACGAGGAAGAAAGGCCTGGCTATGGATTCCAAATAGTTCAATGACACCCTGTGGATCACAGAGTATTTCTTTTGAAGTGGATCAGGTTTGGTCAAGTGGTGAGCCATGGAAGGGGAGAGAATCCCCCAGGGAGATGGATTCACACAGTGGTCACAACAATGGATTTATTTGGTCATGAATGTGACGAAGATGGCACTGGATCCATGTTTCAGTGTGTCCCTCTAAGATAGTGGTTCTCCGCCTTCCTCATGCCGCGACTATTTCATACAGTTCCTCATGTGGTGGTGACTGCCAATCATAAAATTATTTTCATTGCTACTTCATCACTGTCATTTTGCTACTGTATAAATCATGTAAATATCTGGTATGCAGGATGTGTTTTCATTGTTACAAATTGAACATAATTAAAACACAGTGATTCATCACATAATAAGATATCACTATATATTGTGAAATATTTATTTCTAATGACAAATAAATGATTTCTTGTCTCGAAGCATGGTATAGCATGGGTAACAGTCTTCATACTGGGTACTCGTAGGTGGACATATCTGCATGTGAGCGGACCACCTGGAGATGGATAGAGGAGCAGTGTCTGGATTCCTAAGATCATCGGAAATATGTATTTTCCGCTGGTCTTAGGCGGCCCCTGTGAAAGGATCATTTGAACCCCAAAGAGGTATGGACCCACAGGTTGAGAACTGCTGCTCTAAGAGCTAAGGATTCAATCTCTAGTTAAATAGGACACAAGACTATTAGCACACCTAAAAATACAGTCATTCCATATTGCTAGCCCAAAAATGTCTTTTTTGATGTTTGCTTGTTATAATTATTAGGTCTCCTCAAGTTCCTTTTAATCTCAAACGTTTCCTTTTCTTCTTTAAAGAAACTTTGAAAACCCACCCATTTGTTGTTTTTGTTGGGAATACATGGTGGCACATACTCCTGTACAGCAAGTTGTGACATCTACAATTCAGCAATGTTGGTAACGTTCACGTTTGCTCTTTGAGCTCTGCCACCATCCTCACCCTTCATTTCCTAGTTGCTTCTCTGAGATTAACATAAACTTACTGCTCCCTAACTTGTAAGCTTTTTTTCTTTTCTTTTTCTTAAAGAAACCAGATCCATTCTTCTTCAGGATTTCCCACAGTCTGGGTTTTACTGATGGTTTCTGGAGGTGGTGTTATGAAATTCCTGTTGCATCACACAGGGTCTAGTCTTGTGTGTGTGATCCATCAGTGGGCTCCGGTGCGGTCCAATCTGATCTTTCCATTAGAAATTTCCCACCAACCTGTGATGGCGTCAGCATGACAGTCCTAATTTCCAGTGATTCTTGAGACCATGGCTCCCCAGGGGTTCGTAGTGAACACAGCAGGATCAGCATATGAAGCTCCCCGGACCCCAGATAACGTGGGAAATGAGGCAGCTTTTGCTTTGCGACTGATAGAAATAATTTCCAGGGGAACTTGATGTTCAATTTGGGACCTTTTCTGCAAGCATTTGACTGGCCAGGGACTTAAGTGATACTGATCTAATGATACCCAGCAGGGAGTGTTGCCAAGTGGATACATGGACCCCCTATGTGGTACTGGAAAACTTCCCTAGACAGCCTCCATTTCTGTGAACACAGGGTTTGGCCTAATAGCAAAAGAAATTCAATTCAGGTGAGCACTTCCTGTATCCAGCCTGATTTTCTTTGGTTTTTTTTTTTTGGCACTTCTTAGAACTTGGTTTTCTGGTTAGCAGTCAGGGTTCAGCTAAAAGATTGCCCACTGTTCTAGACCCTCAAATTGCAAAGCACTCTGTGATTGGCCACAATTTACAATGGAAACATTAACTCCCGTTTTGGATCTTCACACTTTCTCTGTGACCTTTAAGCCAATAATGTGGCTAAATGCTTTGACCAGGAAAAATGCTTACACAAGTCCAGGGAAATCATGGGTAGGGACAGCTTTGCCCTCTGGAAGAGTGTGTTTGAAAATAGGCTACAACTTCTAGGTGAAGAAGTAGGTTACAATTTCCAGGAGAGCCCATAAAGGGCAGTTTGGGTCTCAGGCTTATCTGAAAAGACTTCAGGAACTTGCCTGGGCTTGTCCTTAATGATTTTCTGCCCTTGAGTCAATTCAAGGGAAAAAAGATTGATGTCGTCAAGGATTTCTTTTCACTTGGATCCACAATTAATGTTCATGGAAACAGCAGTCAAGATATCAAATGATGTACTGCATTGGGCCAATCTGCTACACAAGACCTTACTGAAATATTAAAGGGAGGATTTACATCGATGAGTAAGGGGTGTCCATCGATGGACTCAAACATAAGAACAATCGTGAGGATGGCACAGGACCAGGGAGTGTTGCATTCTGTCGTACAGAGGGTCGCTGTGAGTCAGAACCAACAAGATGGTACCGAGCACCAAGAACAACACCAACATGTGCATGTGAAGCTGATGAATGAATCAGGAAGTCAGGGCAGGAATAAATGCATTTGAATTACGGTGTTGGTGAAGAATATTAAACATACCACAGCCTTCCAGAAGAAAAACCAGATTTGTCTCGAAAGCAGCCCAGCCAGAATGCTGCTCAGAAGGATGGCGAGACTGTCACATGCATTTTGGAAAATGATCGAGAGAGATCAAAGATCAATCCGTCGAAGAGGACATCGTGCTTGGTTACGTAAAGGGTCATGAAAAAGAAGACCACCAAGAAGGTCGATTAGCACAATGGCTGCAAGGCTGGGCGATAACACTTGTGAGGACAGGGCGTGGCCGAGCCGAGTGTCATTCTGTAGCACGCAGGGTCACTCTGAGGCAGAACTGACCAGATGGCACCTAACGACAGCAGTCACTCTGGAAGACAGTAGAACTGCTCCCTGGTGTTTCTGAAGGTGTGAATCTCGACTGGAATCCACAGGCACATCTTTGTTCCTCACATGAGCCTCATGCTGATATAGTTGAAGTTATAAATGGACTGCAAATGGACACAGAGGCTCCAACACTGGGCTCAAACAGAACCCCATTATAAGGATCGGGCAGGGTTGTGTGTTGTACCCTGGATTACTGTGAGCTGGGCAGGACTCTATGGCCCCCAAGGACCTAAGAACAAACAAACAAACAATCGTGAGTATGGTACCCATGACTCACTGCCACATGGCCATGGGTCAGACTCCACAACCAATTCGCTAACAGTTTGTCGTTCACAACGATGCGCATATCCCAACGTGGTCGTCTCTCCACTTTCGGAGCCCCTCTTTGGACAGTGATGACTTGATATGCCACCAACATGAACTGTAGGTGCTTTTGTTTGTCCTCTTGTCATGTCAGAGGAACTCTATGATGTGAGTCAACAGGCTCACTTCGGCCTGGCTACTGCACACACGCTGACAGTTTCCCTCTTCGCATTCCAGGGTCATTGTCTTAGTTTTGGTTTTGTCTTGTTTAAAAAACAAACAAAAAACAATGAAATGTGCTGCCATCAAGTTGATCCCGACTCAAAAGGACCTGATAGGGTGGAATAGAAATTCCCTTATGGGTTTGCAAGGCCGTAAATCTTTAGGGGGAGTAGAGAGTCTCATCTTTCCCCCCACCCAATGGCTGGTGGCTTCAAATTGCTCGGGGGCCAGCAGCCAAACACATAGCCCACTACCTCACCAGAGCTCCTATGTGTCTTGTTGAAGGCTTGATAAAAGGGTCTCTCTGTGATATATCTGAATCTGGGCTGCAGACTTTCTAAGTTTCTGTAGGGGATGAGCTGGGCTCCTGGGCTGCAGAATAACCTGGCAGTATTTGATAAGTACACAAAATGAAGATTACATACACACATACTCAAGAGTTCTTTTATTGCTTTTTAGAAAGCTTTATTGACATATTTTTCACGTACTTAGAAGGCTATTCAAGAGTTGCATAACCATCCTCACAATTTTAGAACATTTTCTTCATTCTTATACCCATTGTTATTAGCCCTTCATTACTCCCCCCCCAGACTTCCCTGTCATAACCCAAAGGACATATTAACATACTGTCCATAGATCTACTTGTCCTGGATTTCATTTTTTAAATTAATAATTAAAAAAATAAACATAGAAAAAACTCAATCCAAGTGAAGCAGGAAACAATAGAAATTAGAGCCATTTACAGATGGGCCAAAAGGGGGAAATTATAATATGTTAAAATCTAACCTCACTATATTTGCAGTAATCCACTTTCCAATGGCCTCTGTCTGAGGGCAAGACTGTTCACATCCCTGATCAATGGTCCAAGGGAACTCAGTGGAGCCTAATCTGAGTGGTGACTCTGCAAGTGAATTTTGGGCTTTCAAACCGAGTGCTCAGAATGTAAATTCTAATTCAATTCCCTCCTCTGATCTTGGATTTTAGTATTTACAATCCTTGAATCACACAGGATGGCGTGCTCCTTCTGTGTGGACTTAGCTGACACCTCACTTAGATGGCTGCTTGTTTTAAGACAAGCCTTTATGACCCCAGACACTGTTCTTTCTAATAGCCAGGCATCATCTGATTTCTTCACACTTTGCAATAGCGCCCATATCTTCAGTGATAGCTTCATGAGGTATGTCTGAAGAACTAATTTTTCTTAGATTTGGGCTAACCATTAAGTGCAAGCTCAAAAATCCATCCATATACCCAAAATTTATAAATATATAAGCCTGGTCCACTTTAAAGGCAGCATGTTCAGCTTGCTAAGAAATAATTTAGATGACCTTCACGGCACATTTGGTAATTCTATCATAGTATCATTAATCTAGTTTAAAGTACTATTACAAAAGGGAAATGTACATAAATAGGAAAGCTTTTTAAGCTAAAATACATGGGATGTTCACTTATGCAGATTAAAATTTTAAATAACGGAATATTGTTAAAGAAAGCAATAAAAGTTAGACACAAGGCAAAATTTCAATCACTCATTCACTAAGGCAAAACTATGTCTTCAGGAATAAGACATTTCACAAAATATCAGAGAAAGTATAAAAATAGCAAGTATATGGGAGTCTTAAGTTTCCAATTACTGGGTCCCCAAAATATTCTTGAATGACAATGATGAAGATAAATACTCCAGAGGGATATAACTAGGAGTAGTATGTTTCATGGTCAACATGTGTTACAGATTAAAATTTATCTCCCTCTTACCCCACATAATCGGTGTTTTACATATGAGCCCCTATTCCTGTGGTTATAGTCCCATTTGTGAATGACTATGTTCATGTAAGATATTAATATAAACTTTGTCGGAGCCTGTTGGTGTAGTGGGTTTTGCTTTGGGTTATGCCTAGGCCAGCAGTTCGAAACCTCTAGCCACTTCACTAGAGAAAGCGGAGACTTTCTACTCCCATAAAGAGTTACAGTCTCAGAAACCCACAGGGGCCGTTCTATTCAGTTCTACAGGGTAACTGTGAGTCAGGATCAACTCGATGGCAGTGAGTTAGGGTTTGGTTTTGTTTATTTTAGTGTCTTGAATATCTCTTTTGGGATATAAAAAGATCAGATTAAGCACAGAGCTCTCCAAGGAACGAAGAAGTAGGAAGTGAAGACTCACGGACCTTCCTCCTGTAGTAGGAAGAAAAGAGATCCCAAGTTGAAATACAAGACAGAGAGACCCAGGTATTAAATCTTATACAGGACAAAGAAACAAATCACCCAGATGGGAGAGGCCATCAGCACAAGGCCATCATGGTGTTCAAGGACTGGTCTCTCTTGACCACATGTCCAAAGTATGTGTGATGAAGTCACACCCTCCTTGCCTCTAAGCAGCACTCTGGCAGGGCTTCTTCCAAGAAAGATAGGTTTGTCCTTCTAGCAGTCTATGATACCTTCAGTAATCTTCTCCAGAACCACAATTCAAATGCATGGATTCTTCTTTGGTCTTCCTTAGACAATGTCCAACTTCCACATGCTTATGAGGAAACTACAAAGACCATGGCTTGGGTCAGGTGCACTGTAGTCCTCAAATGTACTCTGCTTGAGGGCAAAGCTTTGACATTGCCAATCAATGATCAGAAAGAAATTCAATGGAGGCTGAAACTATGCCATGAGTCAAAAATGGATTTAGGGTTCTGTGGCAGTTACATAATCTCCTGTCAACTTGCAAAGGGGTGGAGTCTAGCCTGTCAACCAGGTCACAGCTAGTAAGGCCTCTGTGTGGGCATGTCCTTCTCCTGAGGATTCTGGGAATTCCTATCTTCTTCCCTGAAGGTGGGACACACACACTCTCTCTGCTTTGTCTTCCTGCTGACAAGCCAAATGGAGCTACACTGATGTAGCCAGAACCCTGGAACTGGAGGAGCCACATGGAGACCCACACCAGCACTGAGATGCTTCCACCATGACTAGACCCACAAGACTTTCCACCCACCGGTCTGTGTTCTTCCTGCATTCAGCATCATTGCATGTGTTGCATGAGTCTAAAGAGGAATTTATGGACTAGTATTGACATTTGGGGTAATATTGGACTTGCAAACTTGATCTGGACTGGGCTGGGATGTTTTCTTAATGTACAATTGCTCTTTAACATAAAGTTCTCTCTTACACACATATGAGTGTCTCTGGATTTCTTTCTCTAGTCAACCAAGACTAACACAGGCTCCCACTGCAAACCTTAGCCTTCCACACACAGTGCTCAGAGTTGAAACCCTCATAGACAAAACCACATTCAATAACAAATACAACACAGTCTAGGCTTAGAGGTCACAAGGAATTAAGCCAAGTATAGGACTGGGGAATTGGAGAAGGAAATGAGGAGAGGAGGTGTGGGGTCGGATCTCTGAGAATGGGCAGAAGGATGTCTGTGTCCTGTGTGAATGTTTTCTGAAGCACTTACTGCAGAGGAGGTTCCCAGAGGTCAAAGTTAAGTGGACAAAAATAACAGTCTCTGACTGTCAGTTTCTTTCCCCAGCTACGACAGCA
This sequence comes from Tenrec ecaudatus, assembly GCF_050624435.1. Lineage (NCBI taxonomy): Eukaryota > Metazoa > Chordata > Mammalia > Afrosoricida > Tenrecidae > Tenrec > Tenrec ecaudatus. Next base: position 11,000,548 of record NC_134535.1, read on the forward strand.
TTTGCTTATGGCTCCATGTCGTGGGATTTGAGGCTCTAGCAAGGACTGACTTTCATAAGACTGACCAGCCTTTGGCCATTCCCACCTCTGGAACCCACCAACAGTAGAGACCAATGCTTACGCATCCAATATGCCACCATGCCCAGAGGGCAACCAGCTACCTAATCTTGTGTTGATTACCTTGGATTTCTTTTGTGGCAGTCACACAATCTGTCAACTTGTGAAGGGTTAGGGTCTATCCCGTCAATCAGGTTATAGCTAATGAGGTCTCTGTGTGGGTATGGTCTTCTCCCGAGGATTCTGGGAACTCCTGTCTTCCTCCCTGGAGGCAAACCACGTTCTTTCTGCGACACTGTCCTGTTGACAAGTTTCAAGGAGCCAAGCTGATAGATCCTAAGCACGAGCTGAAGGAGCTGTGTGGAGACCCGTGCCAGCACTGAGATGCTTCCATTGCCACTGGATCCACAAGACTTTCTACCCACTGGCCTGTATTCGGCATCATTGCATGTCTTCCTGAGTCTGAAGCTGACTGGTATTGGACATATGAGCTAATATGGGATTTATGGACTTGCTCTGGACAGGGCTGGGGTGTTTTCTCAATATACAATTTTTCTTTTATATAATACTCTTTCTTATATACATATGAGTGTCTCTGAATTTGTTTCTCTAGTCTACCTGGAGTAACACACCTTCCAACAACCATGTCAGCTGCACTCTCCTTATAATAGCCATGGTGTTGTGGAAGCCCTTCCACCTGTACTCCATCCATCCCACGCCACATGAGGGTTGCCACCACTATGCTCGTCCATACCCTTCTTCACATCGGTGACGGGGCCCTTGCTGCCAGCCCTCAGCTCCTATTCTGAGCCCTTGCTTCCTAGAAACACTCCAATGGCCTCCTGACTTAGGGTCTGTTCAATGCAGTTGAGAAATGATCCCAAGAAGCATCCTCAGTGCAGTGGGCAAGTGAACACAGAACAGGGAACGAAGCTGATGTCCAGGATGCGGTTCATACGCTTAAAACAACAATAACTCACTGCCTTTGAGTCAATTCCGACTCATGGGGAGCCTAGAGGACAAGGTAGAGCTGCTTCTTTGGGTTTGCAAGACTAGACATCTTCATGGGACTAGAAAGCCTCGTCTTTCTCCCTTGGAGCACCTGGTGGTCTTGAACATATACAGGACATGGTAATGAGCTGCCTCCCTCGGGGTGACTAGGACTCTGCCTCATGCTACCCTCTAGATTGGGCAGGGCACACCCCAGAATGGCCCCACCCCGGCAGAGAGTCACCACCAGCTGCCGTCATGTTGATTGCAACCCGTGTCAGAGTAGAGTGGGGTTCGTTAGGGTTTGTTTGATTTGTAACTTGAATTTTTTTAATAGAATACCTTTATTGTCATCACCTCGCTACCCGTGTAAAGTGTGGAATTCCATTGCTTTTGGTATACTGGTCTACACAGCCCTGTGCAAGCTGCACCACAGCCCGTCTTAAACCGTTTCCATCCCTCCAGAAAGAAACTCCACGTTTCTCCCCCACTCCCGCTCTGTGCAGCCACTAAGCTGCTGCGCCTCTATGGATGGGTCTCTTCGGGAGATTTCCTATCATTGGAATCCCATAATATCACCGGGTTTGCGATGGCTGATGTGCTGGCAGCAGCTCATCAGACCTGTCTTCGGAGGTACCTCTGAATGCCGTTCGGCGACAGCTGAGCACAGTGAACCATTTGCACAACCTGGAGATTGCTAGGAGTAAGAATGCTTGGATCTTTATTCACCTAGCTCCCACCTCCCACCATTTGAAGGCCATTCCTGGCACTTCTGTCTTACAGCTACCTTCCTGGCACTTCCTTTTGGGCCCCCATTCAGGCTGAGACTTCCTCAGGAAGTTACAGAGAGTCCTGCAGGCAGTCTTGGGTACAGGCCGCAGGCAGCCCTTGGGATGCTCAGAAACAGTGAGAGTTTTGAGGAGCTGACCGCTTCCGCCCAGCTCCTCGGGCTCCCCTGCCAGGCTGCTAGGTTCCATAAGCCATTGTGTCCCGAGCCCTAGAGGTGGCCGCTGCCTCCTCCTGCTGCTAGCTATGTGTTCCCTCAATGTCCAGTCCTCCAGCTGCGCTCTCATTAAGCAATCTCCTTCACGACTTTCTCTCCATTAACATAACTGGTGTGGTTTCTATTTTCCTGCCTGGAAAGGGATAAAGGAATCCATGAATGGAGAAACTAACCAGGATGACTGAAAAAGGAGAGTCACCTGTTAAAGGATTCGGGGACAGTAGGCTGGGTGAGGTCTTGCAGGGCCTTGAAACCATGTGGCACCTTTAAGGAATTAGTGGGAAGATATTGGAGGAGGGTGGGTTGGTCACGGCGGGGCCACCGTGGCTGTCTGGCCTTCCACTTTAGTCAGCAATGTCCTGCTGACAGGGCCTGTGCCACAGTGCGCCCTGCAGGGGGGTGAACTCTGCTCCCGTTGTCAGAGCCCAGGACTGTGGACGTTTTGTGGATCTCGATTTTGGCAAGCTTGGGGCTCCTCTGTGTTATTGACGTGGAACTTGTTGGTGGCCTCAGATACACTGTTAAATTCCATACCTCTAGGCCAATGAACCTGTGGATCGCGACTCCTTTGAGGGTCAAACGACCCTTTCACAGGGGTCGCCTAAGACCATTGGAAAACACATATTTCCAATCATCTTAGGAACTGAGACACCGCTCCTCTATTGTCTCTGGGCAGGTCTGCCCACATGCAGACATGCCCACCTGAGTACCTGGCATGAAGACTGCTACCCATGCTACACCGTGCTTCAAGACAAAATTTCACTGATTTGTCATTAGAAATAACTATTTCACAATATAGAATCACATCTTGTTTTTTGTGATGAATCACTATGCTTTCACTATGTTCAATTGGTCACAATGAAAATACGTCCCGCCTCTCAGATATTTACATGACGATTCATCACAGTAGCAAAATGACAGTGATGAAGTAGCAACGAACATAATTTTATGGTTGGGGGGTCACCACCACAGGAGGAACTGTATGAAAGGGTCGCGGCATGAAGAAGGTTGAGAGCCACTGCTCTAGGCCTTTGCATATGGAGTCCTGGTGTCACAGTGGATTATGCATTGGGCTGCTAACAACAAGGTGAGCAGTTCAAAACCACCAATTGCTCCACGGAGGGGAAATGAGTCTTTCTAATATCATAAAGAGTTACAGTCCCGGAAATTCACAAGAACAGTTCTACTAAAAAACAGACTAGCTCTACTCTTTCCTATAGGGTCACTATGAGGCAGTATTAGCTCAATGGCAGTGAGTTTGGTTTGGGTTTGTATGTGATGTTCCTTCCTTTGCCTGGACCCTTGTTCTGCCTGTTGCTGATAAACTCCTTCCTCAAGACCTAGCTGGACTCCCATAACCAAGACAAGGGCCCTCTTTGGAGCTTACATATGCACACCTACTTCTCTGATGACCTGTATTACAACTCATCATTTAATCTGGGTTTCACTGCCATGAATATGACCTACTTTGGGGCCTCATTCATCCCTCTAGCTTCATTCATTCATTCAACACATCTTTTTCTTTTTTTGTGTCTTTGAGAGCCTGCCTGTCCCAAGCGTGGGAGCAGCTCAGTCAATGTCTACTGAAGGGATGAATGAATGTGGTAGGAGGTTGCTATCCTATGGAAGTGGTGTTGCTAGGTTACAAGCTCCAGGGATGGTTTGAGAGGCGGAGGCGTGACTGCTGTTGTGCGAGATGAGAGTAAATGGCTACACATCTTCCTGCAGCAGCAGCAGAGCATCTTAGTGGGGGAAGCTCCACACTGCGGCACTGACAGCGTGGCAGGTGTGAGGTGGGGGCTTTCTAACAGCGCTTCTCATTGTGCAGTGGGAGAGTGTGGGGGGTGGGGTGGGGTGAGGACAGAAGGAGGGAGCTGGGAGGGTATCTTTTCCAGCACGCAAGAGTAGTTTGAAAAAAAAAATTTCCTTTGCCCGTCAAGTTGATGATCATGGAATTAAGCACTCGCTATCTAAGAGCGATGCGTTTGCTGAAGCGATGCCTAACCTGGAAGGCCGGAGATCTTGTGCTTTGCACCCACGCAGAGACACTTTGGAAGAAAGCCCGAGGATCCGCTCCGGAGACACCACTTGCGTCAGACTTGGTAACTGATTGTGCAGTTCCTCATTAGCATAGTGTTAAGTCCCTTCCCCTATCCCCTTGGAGATAAGAGTTCGATTCCTGACATGGAAGGCACACGCAAGCTGGTGGTTGAGTTGGGCTGCTAACCCTAAGGCCAGCTGTGACTTTCTGCCCCATAAAGATTGATGCCTTTGGAAACTCGAAAGGATAGTTCCACCCTCTCCGATAAGGACACTGTGAGTTTGAAGCAACGTAGCTGTAAAGTTTTGTTATTGTTGTTTTTCAGTGCTGCTCTCACAAAAATATTACATACAACTGGGTGACTTTTCCCAACAAATGTGTCTTCTCACCGTTGAGGAGGCCAGAAGTTGAATTTATGACTGGCTCTCAGGGAAGGGTTTCTTTCTCTGTCCTATCTGGGGACGGGTCCTTATTCCCCCACTTGGTGGGTTGGTGATCTTCGTGTGGTGTGGCATACACTGTCCCCATCTCTGCTCGTTCTTCTGTCTTCTCAAAGAAGATTGGCTTAAAACACACATGATGACTTTACATAGCAAAGAAAAACAGATTCCAAATGGGAGTAGGGGTTAGCAGTGACAACACACATATTTGGTGCGGGGCTGAGGAGTGGGGAGGGTTGGGGGAAGAGACACAATTCGGCCCATCAGATGAGCTCAAGCCAAGCATCCACACGCTCTGCTGCTAGGAAGGGCACTGAAATGGCGCTGAGGGAAGCTGATGGGAGACTGGCTGGTCATGTCCAGGACAGCAGCTACCACTCAGCACAAAGAGAAGTCCACCTGGAGGGATCATGGGCTCAGTGTTCCAAGAGCCTGTTTGTTCCGGGGAAGCCACAAGCCTAAGGTTTACTGTGTCATCTCCCCAGTTTTCTCAATGCTGGAAAGCAAAACAGAATGGTGCCAAACTAGGAGTTCTCAGGATGTGGCCTTTCCCCGGCCCAGGACGGCTCCTCCCTCCCCCTCCTCCTCCTCCTCAACTCCTACTTCTTCTCTGGTTCAAGCCTAGAGGAACCTTCCCTGGCAACATGTGGGTGGGAGGTCATAAGCCTGTTCTTTCCACAATGACTGGACCCCAGGTGTGTGCCAGGTACTGTGTCAGGTGCTGGGAAGGAGAGGGCGAAGCAGCCACACCTCCCTTAGCACAGCCCTTGCTTCACTGATTTACTGGTTTCCGTCTCCACATCTGGCTCTCCTTCCACACTGCAAGCATCTTGGAAGCTACAATGGGGTTGCCCCGATCTCTCCACTTGGCACATAAGGAAACAATCAATCTTCACAAATGCAAGCGTCAGTAAAGAAGCCTCGGAGAAATGAAAGGCAGTCTTGGGGACTTGGTGGGTAAACCAGGTAGGTAGAGCCCAGAAGGCAGAGCTAGGATCTTGATTCATTGGAAGGAGGAGGCCTCTCTAAGGATGAGAGGGGTAGCCAAAAGGGAGGTGGTGAGCTCACCATCCCCAGAAATATCTGACCAGAGACAAGCTGAGCAGCCACCAAGGATGCTGGGGAGTAGAAGTTGTGCTAGTTGAAGTCCAGTTCCCTCCAACTCCATGGTTTGTGTTTGTTAGTTAGTTTGTTTTTTTTTTTTCAGAGTGAGACTGAGTAAACAACCAGATTAGAACATAGAAGCAGTTGCGAGGTTGGGAGCATGGATCAGGCTTTCAGGCAAAACTAGGTGTGAATCCAGGCCCTGCCACTTAGCTGTGGCCAGACTCTTCATCTTCTCAGAGCCTGGGGTTCTTCCCCTGAGACACAGGCTAAACTGGAAGTGGAGAGCAGATCCTAAAGCCAGAGGGTCAGGGAAGGTGGCTTGTGGTCTAAACTATTCTTGATAATCCTTGGGGAAGATCCCTTGTCAGGGCTTGTCCTGCTCCACTGTTAGGGATAGAACTGTGTGTCCCATGAAAAGATGTGCTGGAATTGAAGCCCCTTTATCTATGAACATAATCTAATGGAATACACTGCAATCCCCTCCATTGTCCAGTGCAATAATGTCAATCCATTGAGGTCATACCAGAGTGAGGTCAGAGATATCGTGACTTGAGTGTACAAACAGAAGGCTGTTGCCACGTGAGGATCTCCATGAACGAAGAAATGCCCAGGGAACCCAAAAGGAATGAATTGATTTGGCAGAGAAGTGAGCAAATCAAGATCCGTTCTTTAAAGACGTCCCCTTGTGGCATTTGTGTCACGGCAGAGCTAGCGAACTAAGACATTCACAAGGAGTACAAAACCACCCGATTGCTCTCTCAGCTTAGGGAAATACCAGTACGTGAGCATCCCAAATTGGCCCTGCACATTCAAAGGCTAATACTTTACCCAAGAGTCTTAGCTTTTGCTACCCAAGGCCCTCTGGTGGGGCATCTCTCTTCCCATTCTAGGCCAGAAGCTCACTTCTCTCTCTCTCAATCTCTGTTTTGTATTTTCCAATCCTGTATATCAGGAGAGACCAGTCCCCGGGGAAGGATGGCAGGCTGGGTAAAGCAGAGGGAGAGGAAAGAAGAGGAAGGCCCTCAACGAGATAGATGGCTCAACCGTGGCTGCAGGGCGGTGTTTCACTCTGTTGTGTACAGGGCCGCATGGGTAAGAAACGGCCTGATGGCGCCTAACAAATATGTCAGAATCCCTTTAGGCTGGTTGAACCAGTCAAGCACTCTATCGGTCTGTATAAATCACCCTAACAGAAATCCAGGGTTGTTGGTGAATGTGCTGGAAAACTGGGGTAGGTCTAGATCTAAGTTTGGCTTTCTTACTCTATCCCCACAGAAATAAAGCCACCTGAGCCCACAGCAAAGGTTGCCTCTGACTCACCCCCAGGCAAAAGTAGAGAAGCCGAGAGAGAGAGAGAGAGAGAGAGAGAGAGAGAGAGAGAGAGAGAGAGAGAGAGAGAGAGAGAGAGAGAGAGAGAGAGAGAGAGAAAATACTCCCTGTTTTACTCAGCTCATCACAGGTTGCACAGACAGGATAGGAGGCGGCTGCCATTCACTGTGAGTGACCCCACCCACTAGGAGAAGCATGGGTTTGCTCTAATCATAACCCTCTTCCATCAGGAAGGAGCAAGGAAAAAGGTGGAAAGGAAGGCTGAAAGTATTCTTTGTGGGCCTTTGAGTGGAAGCAGTTCCTTTCCAGATATTGTTGGGTGCCATTGAGTTCGGTGCCTTCGGTTCTGACTCATAGCGACCACATGTCCAATGGAAGGACGCCCTCTCCAGGCCGCACCATCTTCGCAGTTGTGGCATCTGAGTCCCTGGGGCAGCCACTAGATCAATTCATCTCGCTGAGGATCTTCCTCTTTTTCACTGACCTTCTGCTTTACCAAACGTGAACTCCTTTCCCACAGACTGGTCCCTCCGGATCACACGTCCAAAGTCCAGGAAATAAAGTCTGGTCATTCTCACGTTTAAGGAGTATTCTGGCGACCCTTCTTCCAATACAGACTTGTTCGTTCTTCTGAAAGTTCAGGGTCTGTCTCACAGTCTTTGCGGACACCCTCATTCACAACCATGAGCTCTTCTTTCATCTTTCCATTCGTTACTCAGCTTTCCCAAACATACGAGGCAATTACAGTGTACCATGGCTTGGCTCAGGTGCACCTTAGTCCTTAAACTGACACCTTTGCATTCTGACATGTTCAAGAGATCTTTTGCAGCAGAGTTCCCCAATGTAATACATCCTTTGATTTCTTGAACTTGAGAAGAAGTAGGAGTTGAGGAGGAGGAGGAGGGGGAGGGAGGAGCAGTACTGGGCCAGAGCAAGGCCACATCCTAAGAACTCCTAGTTTCTCTGTTCTCAGTCAACAACAATAGGGTCTTCATGAGCGGGAATCGACTTGTTGGAAGTGAGTGAGTGATGTTAGTGGTTATGTATTCGGCTAATAATCCCTAGGTCAGCAGTTTGAAACCACCTGCCATTCCTCGGGTGTAGGATGAGGCTTTCTACTCCATAAAAAGATAAAGTCTTGAATGAGGCTTTCTACTCCATAGTTAGTCTCCAAAACACGCAGGGGAAGTTCTATCCTGTCCTATAGGCTCCTTCTGGGTTGACATAGACTCTATGTCAGTGAGAAATGTGCTTTTTGGTAGGGAGGAGTCTTCAAAGATACAGCATTCACAAAATATCCAAGTCAACTCAAACTCCTGCCACTTAAAGTCAGTCTAAGTGGAAAAGGTGGGGGGCAGGAGATTAAACTGCTGCATGGTTGCCTTGGCAACCAAATTTATTGGTGATAAAACCTCAGAGCGACAACAGAGAGAAAGCTGCCACCTGTCCGCAGCTTTATCTAGACAAATGAAAGTCCTGGACATCTGAGAAAGGCCTGTCTGGGAAGAGGCAAGGTAATGTCCTTCAGCATCAGGTCCTACAGCATCCGTTCGCCAGTGTGGGGGAAGAAGTCACCTCACATGGTCAGAAGGGCCCTGCTCAACAGGGCCAGGCCAACTCACGGGTACTGAGGACCTATGGGGTCTGACTATATGGCTGAGCTCACCCATATGTAAAAAGGAGAGCTCGAGCGTCCAACATGGACACCCTCGCCTGTTCTCATTCTCAGAATAATTCTCCTATTTCACTGAGACTCTACTCTCCCATGCTTCTGTTCATCTGTCCACTTCTTCTTCTTCTTTTAAGACACTATAATAGGCTGCTGTTAGCTGCCATTGAATCGGTCCCCAACTCATGGTAACCCTGGGTCACACTATTGTGTTCCATCTGGCTGATTTGCAGGCAGTAGGTCGCCAGGCCTTTCTTCCTCTACAACAGGATGATCACCTATAATCCCAACCACTTAGGACAATGACTTTTTCTTGCTGCTGTGCTACATTGTCTCCATGGTCTACATTGTGATGACAGCCCACAGAGTGGATAAACAAGTGTTGAATGACCCCACCCTGTTATGGATCAATGTATTCATTTCTGATACCCCCCGATTATCAATAATCCCATGACAAACATCTTTTTTTTTTAACAATTTATTGGGGCTCATACAATTCTTTTCACAGTTCATACATATACATACATCAATTGTATAAAGCACATCCATACATTCCCTGCCCCAATCATTCTCAAGGCATTTGCTCTCCACTTAAGCCCCTTGCATCAGGTCCTCTTTTTTATTTTCCCTCCCTCCCCTTTCCCCCATCCCTCATGTGCCCTTGGTAATTTATACATCGTTATTTTGTCATATCTTGCCCTATCCGGAGTCTCCCTTCCCCCCTTCTCTGCTGTCCCTCTCCCAGGGAAGAGGTCACATGTGGATCCTTGTAATCAGTTCCCCCTTTCCAACCCACTCACCCTCCACTCTCCCAGCATCGTCCCTCACACCCTTGGTCCTGAAGGTATCATCCACCCTGGATTCCCTGTACCTCCAACCCTCATATGCACCAGTGTACAGCCTCTGTCCTATCCAGCCCTGCAAGGTAGAATTTGGATCATGGTAGTTGGGGGGAGGAAGCATCCAGGATCTGGGGGAAAGCTGTGTTCTTCATCGATACTACCTCACACCCTAATTAACCCATCTCCTCTCCTAAACCCCTCTATGAGGGGATCTCCATTGGTCGACACTTGGGCCTTGGGTCTCCACTCTGCACTTCCCCCTTCATTTAATATGATATATATATACATATATACACATACATATATACATATACACATATATACACATACATACACACACTTATATCTTTTTTTTTTGCATGATGCCTTATACCTGGTCCCTTGGGCACCTCGTGATCGCACTGGCCGGTGTGCTTCTTCCATGTGGGCTTATTTGCTTCTGAGCTAGATGGCCGCTTGTTCACCTTCAAGCCTTTAAGACCCCAGACACTATCTCTTTTAATAGCCGGGCACCATCAGCTTTCTTCACCACATTTGCTTATGCACCCACTTGTCTTCAGCGATGACAAACATCTTTGTGCCAACAGCTTCTCCCTCTTTCTGGACCATTTCCATGGTTCATACTGTCACATGCTAGTGTGTCTCTTCTTGAAACACACAAAAGTAGTTGTCTTTGCTTCACCTCCGCACAGGAAACCAGTTTCAGATCCGTCTCTGCCAACATCTGCCACCAATTCTGCTGCTTGATTACAAGGTAAAATAGGTCCTGTCTGGGCAATATTCTGACACTGGTCAGACCTGGATAAAGGCCATCAATTGAGAACTGATGGGTAGTTTCCACAGGGATGTGGTTTGGGATGCACATCATGGGCCCCAGAAATTCTTTCCTAACGATTCTGGCCCCCAAATCAGATCATTATATAGAAACTGCAACCGTTTCTTTCCGTAAGAATGATCATTTTATTTCTTCCTAAAAATTTATTATCTTTAATATTTTATCTATTTTGTAGTATTATTTAAAACTTTCATAGTAAAATGCTTGTCATAGATATCATGAAAAGCTCTCATTCTTTTTTTAAAAATCACTTTATTAGGGGCTCATACAACCCTCATCACAATCCATCCATCCATCCATTGTGTCAAGCACATTTGTACATTTGTTGTCATCATCATTCTTCTACTTAAGCCTTTGGTATCAACCTTTTATTTTCCCCCCTCTCTCATGAACCCTTGATAATTTATAAATTATTATTATTTTGTCTTACACTTTTCGATGTTTCCCTTCACCCACTTTTTTGTTGTCCATCCCCCAGGCAGGGGGTCACATGTAGATCATTGTGATTGGTTTCCCCCTTTCTACCCCACCTTCCCCTTCCCCTCCTGGTATCGCTACTCTCATTATTGGTCCTGAGGGGTTTGTCTGTCCTGGATTCTCTATGTTTCTAGCTCTTATCTGTACATCCTCTGGTCTAGCCAGATTTGTAAGGTAGAATTGGGATCATGATAGTGGAGGGGTACGGAGGAGGAAGCATTAAAGAACTAGAGGAAGGTTGTATGTTTCATCACTGCTATACTGTACATTGACTGGCTTGTCTCCTCTCCTCGACCCTTCTGTATGGGGATGTCCAGTTGCCTACAGAAGGACTTTGGGTCTCCACTCTGCACTCCCCATCCTTCACAATGATATGATTTTTTTCTTCTTTGTTGCCTGACACCTGATCCTATCGACACTTCGTGATGACACAGGCTGGTGTGCCTCTCCCATGTGGGTTTTGTTGCTTCTGAGCTAGATGGTCACTTGTTTACCTTCAAGACGTTAAGACCCCAAGTGCTATATCTTTTGATAGCTGGGCACCATTAGCTTTCTTCACCACATCTGCTTATGCACCCACTTTGTCTTCAGTGATCGTGTTGGGAACGTGAGCATCATGGAATGCCAGGTTAATAGAACAAAGTGTTCTTGCATTGAGGAAGTACTTGAGTAGAGGCCTAATGTCCATCTGCTACCTTAATACTAAACCTATAAATACATGCACATAGATCTATTTCTCCATCATCATATATAAATATATTTACATATGTACATGTGTGTGTGTGTGTGTGTGTGTGTGTGGTTCATTCTATACTTCTTTCCACCCTTAAGTCAATACTATCTTGGGGGCTGTTTTCTCTTTGTTACCCTCTGGGTGGGAATGTCCTATGAAGAGGTCCCTTCTTTATGGTTGGTGAGTGCTGTTCTTCTGCCCATACTGTGTCGCCAAGGTTCTTTTGCAGGACTGGGATTCTTATAATATATTCTTTGAGTTTTCCCTTGTTTGGGAAGACTCTTACTTCTCCATCTATCTTCATAGATCATTTGGCTGGGTAGAGTATTCTTGGGCTTGTGTTATTTTCCTTCAATTTTTGGAATCTATTACTCCATTCTCCCCTCTTCTTCATAGAGTCCACTGACAGGTCTGAGCATATTCTTATTTGGGAACCTTTATATGTGATTACTTGTTTTTCCCTAGCTGCTGTTGTGATTTCCTCCTTTTCCTCAAAGTTCGAAAGTTTAACTATCATGTGTCTTGGTGACTTCTTGAGATTCAGTCTAGCTGGTATTCTTTCGGCCTCCTGAATGGTTGCCTGGTTTTCATTCATTAAACTGGGGAAGTTTTCCTCCAAGAATTCTCTCACTATTGTTGCAGATGACTTCTTTCCTCTGATAATCCAATTATTCTGATGTTGTTCCTCTTCATAGCTCTTGAGTTTTCTTCAGCTTCTCTGATTATCTTATTAGATTTTTGTTCACATGTATTAAAGTCTGCTTGGCCGTCCTCTAGTTTACTGGTGCGTTTCTTTGCCTCCTCCAATCGGTTGGCGAAGTCCATAAGTCTGCTACTGGTTTTTGTTATCTTATCCTTAAGTTCTTGTATTTCCTGTTAGTATATTTACTTTATCTCCTCTATCATTTCATCCTTTTTCTGTATTGTTTCCCTCATATCCTGTGTGACTCCAAGCAGCATTCTGAAATTTTTTTCTGTGGCAAATCAATGTCTGCTTCCTCTATGCTCATCATTAGGTTCAGGACATCTTCTGACATTGCCTTTTGTTTTTCCTGGGTTTTTTTTTTCTTTCCCGTTGAGGCTGAGTGCCATTTGAGTTGCATTGTTGTAGAGGATACAGGTTTCATTTTCCAGAGAGTTGAAGAGCACTGGACTCTTTCTGGGAGACTCATAGGAATGCTTCTTCACACTGCCTGCAGTGCACACAGCTAATTTCACTATGGTATTGGCCTACCACTTTATCCTCCTGTAGCTTCACTCATTCCCTAGTCAGCCAGTATTCTGTTATTTGAAGGTCAAGTAGGATGGTCCTCCAAGGGGATGCTGGTTGGGTCATTGTGGACCCATGAGGATGGTGCTGTACTGGGTGATCTCACAAGAAGCTGTGATGATGTGGCCCATGGCAGCTTGGGGCACCGCAGAGGGCGCACAGTGGTGCCTGCTGTAATGGGAGTGCCACAGAAGGCTGGTGGGTGTGCCCACTTTGGTGAGGAGCAGGGGTGTCAAACTTGTGGCCCGCGACTGCATGTGGTCCCTAAGGTAATTTTTTTGTGGCCCACGATGATCTGAAATAAAATTAAAATAGAAAAAAATTGTTATGAAGAAAATAGCGCTTAGGGGAGATCGAGGCAATACCATACACACAATTCCCTCATTACATTTTATTTCAGAGCATCATGGGGCACAAAAATTACCTTGGGGACTGCATGTGGCCCACGGGCTGCCAGTTTGACACCCCTGGTGTAGAGCACCGTGAATGATGGGCGGAATTACCCTGGCTAGGTAGATTGCTGTGGAGGTTGGACAAAGGATCCCACAGCAACCTGGAGAGCTGGCGAGTGTTGGTTGAGCTGCCTGAGGCCATGTGAGGCACAATGATAGGTGGGGAAGGAAGTTCCTTCAGTCATGTGGGACCATAGAGGATGGGTAGGAGCTCCCCCAGCCATGCAGGCAGTGTTTCCCCTGGAGGAAGGTGGGTAGGATTTCCCCAGCTTTTGGTTATGCTGCAGAGTGTGGAGTGCTCCCAGCTGGTTGGAAGGCAGGCACAAATGCCCTAGGCTGAGGGCAGTGGCCTGGAGCTCTGCAGTGGCATGTGAGAGAAAAGGGAAGAGAAAAAGAAAAAAAGAAAAACAGCTGAGCCCGCTGAGACTGTGGGGGGACAGAGAGAAGAGAAACAAAAGTAACAATATAGCTGAGTCCTGATCCCTGACTGGGGCTGCAGGGGTTTAAACCCTGCTCCACGGTGGCGGCAAGTTGTGGCTCTGTTAAGATAAAGCCGTTGGGATGGCTCCAAATGATTCCAGCTCTGGCCGAGACAGTGGTGGGGCTAAGGTTAGACCCTAGCCAGCCTCCACTGTAGTAGCCAAAAGCCCCCAGCTCCTGAAAACCTAGTGGATCTGTGTCTACTTATTTTTCTGATGCTCCTCTTGCTACCCAGCAGTGTGGAATTTCCCTCTTAGTAACTCCCCTGCACGGATTTCTGTAGAGTCCCTCTGGTATGTGTTACTCAGTCGCCATCTTGCCAGAAGTCCTAAAATTTATTTTAACAATTTTACTTATTTTTTAAATCATTTTATTGGGAGCTCTTAAGATATCATAACATTCCACAGTTCAATCACATCAAGCAGTATTGTACAGTTGCTACCACAATCAGTTTCAAAACATTTTCTTTCTTTCTTGAACTCTTTGATATCAGCTCCCCTTTGTCCCTTCCCTTCCCCACCCTCCACCCCAGGAACCCGTGTTCTTTTTTTTTCTATAATAGTTTTTTTGGGGGGGTCATGTCTTACACCATCCAATATATCCATTTTCATGCAATTCTGTTGTTTGATGCCATTGAGTGAGGTTATGCAGTCAATGCAATCAGCTCCCCATTCCCCTCCTTCTCCCCCTCTCTCTTCCAAGACCCTCAGGGAGCCATTACTCCAGTTACTGTTTCTGAAGTGTTTATGATCTTGACTTTCATGTACTGAACAATCTTAAATATGTAAATGAATGTATGCAAATATAACATGATTAATGAGGTTAAACAAATAAAAACCTTAATAGTAAGGGGAGGAAACATTAAAGAACTAGAGGATAGTTATGTGGTTCATCAGTGCCACACCACAGCCTGGATTTATCATCCCTTCTGTGAGATCTTTCTGTGAGGGACTGCTCAATTAGCTTACAGGTGGGTTTGGCGTCTCCATGACATCCACGTCCCTTCACATCGATTTGGTTGCTTGTATTTGAACATCAGATACCTCTCCCTTCAACACCTCATGACCACACAGACTAGTGTGCTTTCTCCATGTGGGCTTTGTTGCTTCCCTGCCAGATTGCTGCTTGTTTCCCTTCAAGCCTTTAAGATCCCATATGCTGTAGCTTTTGATAGCTGGGCACCATTAACTTTCTTCACCACATTTGCTTATGCACCTGCTTTGTCTTCAGAGATTGTGTCAGGAAGGTGAGTAACATACAATGCCACATTATTAGAACAAACTGTTCTTGTACTGAGGTAAGATTTAAGTGGAGGCCCAAAGTCCATCTGCTTCCTTGTTGCATTTACATATATAAACAAATTTCTTCTTTCCTCTTTTCTTTTTCCCTCCTCCTACTCCACTATTATTTTTGCCCATCGTTCACCTCTCAGTAATTCCTTTCTGATATAATTCTATTGATCAAACAGGACCAGAAAAGCTACACCCGCCTCACTATCAATTTTGGATTAGTTACTGTTCTCCTGTACCCATCATTGTTGGCTCCCCACTCACTTTGCTCCCCTTCTCCCCTCCAATGCTCCTCCACCAGGAACCATCAGTCTAGTTCTTCCTTAAAGTTTAAAGTTTAAAACCGCTATTAGATTACTGAAAATGTGGGCAACACACAGCTCCTAGCCTTTTTGGTGTACTTCCTCTCAGTCTTTACCTTTATTGGTGTCTTTTTGCTGTTAAATATGATTTAAATCATCTTGTCTTGGTAATTTTTTGAGTTTTCTTTTTTCACTTGCTATTATACAAGAACCTTTTAGTTTCAAAGTAAATGATAATATGCTATTTTTTTCCTAAAATGATCTCTTAGATACATAAGTGCATGCCTCTGTGGCTGCTTCATATCCACTGCCACACTTTAAAGGGTGGCATAGGGCTAAATTCACTCTTTTACGGCTTAATCTCTGAGAAGGGAAACGGCACCTGCTTCTTATATTGATGTTGAGGAGCAAGGTCACACTAAAAGGTGCACCTTGATTTCATTTTAAAAATTCTTACAAAGAAAATGTTTGGGCTGGTCCGAAGGTAGTGAGATCTCACAATGATTGCTTACAGTCAATTACTGGTAGACCTATTTGTCTACCCCCCTCACTGCTGCACTTGACTAGTAAAAAAGAAAAGAAAAAAAAAAGAAAATGTTTGTGTTACGTGAACCCTTTCTGCAGCAAGTATGGTGAGTATAACGTTTCACCATTAATTGTAAATCATAGGGGAAGGCTCCATCCACTGTAGATGAAGTATTGGTGGCCAGTGTGTGCGTATGTGTATATATATAGGTATGTGTTATATGTGACACTCGGTGTTAGGCTGAGTTTTCTAGGGAAACAAAACCAGTGACACTCACATATGTCTAAGAAATAACTTTATACTCAGAAAGCAGCACCACCCAGTCTAACGCAAGTCCATGGATGAGACACTAGCTGAAGGTCCTCCAGACTCATGCAGCTGCCAGTGGATGAGGCAGGAAGGCAAACCAAACTCTGGGAGATCACAGGGCGGTGGGTACAGAGTCAGGTGGATCCAAAGTCTGAACGAATATGACAGGGTGTTGACTGCTTTCAGGCTCAGTAGGTAAAATAGGCTGCTGGCCCACGGTCAGACAGAATCCAGGCAAGCAGAAAGGCAAAAGAGGAGCAGGAGAGAAACCAGTTCTCTTGTGTCTTTCTTATAAGGGCCACACTCCCAATAGGATTTCATTGGGTTTGTCCAAATTCAGAGACTGGTCTCCACCCATACCTTCACACAGGAATATCAGGTTGACACAAAATCTAACCATCACACTCTTTTATCCACTAGTTAGTCACCTGGGCCATTTTGTTCACCCTTATTTCAAAAGGCAAATGTTTCTATAGTATGTTTTGGTTTTGCTTTATTTATGCACTCATTGCTTCCCAGAAATGCCCTAAGGGCACACCACTCCACAAGCTTCAACTGGAAGGTGTTTGGCTCTGGTTCTGTGAGTGAGCAGGCCTCATGCTCCCAATTAAGAGCCTGGAGGCACTCCACTCCACAAGCTAGCCTCCCACCTGAAGGCACTCAACTTTCCTCACGTTGTGGGCTGGGAATCCCATGACTGCTTTGTGCACTGTCTCATGGTTCTGTCACTGCTGCTCCTCTGGAGTTACAGTTCTGTCCCTGAATCAAGGAGGTTCAATATTCAGGGATCTCAGTGTCCAAATGATCTGCTCTGTTCCTGCTTCTTCTTTCTTGATGGCAGTAAGATCTCTACTTCCTGCTTCTGAAATTTCAGGAGGCAAAATTTACTACCCCCCACATCAGAGTTCCAAGGGTATTTTTTTTTTTAGTTCCAAGGTTTATAATCACAAAAAACAAACACTCTCAACGGAATCACATAATTCTATCACCATCTCCCTCCAGCTTCTCTTATTCTGATCTATCAGGAAAGGAGGAAATATACCCACTCTGCATGGTTCCATCCAGTCACTTGATGGGAATTACAAAGACGATGGCTAGTAGAGCCATCTCAAGTATGTTACTGCACTGCATATTTGTTTAAAGGCTATTTAGTTGACACCAGGATCCTTGATGGTATAGTATTGAAGTTCCAGGTTGCTCTTTCCTCTGGTTCTTTAATGCTTCCTCCCCCACTGCCCACTATCATGACCCCAATTCTACCTTACAAATCCAGCTAGACCAGAATATGTACATGGGTGTAGCTAGTAGCTGGAAACAGAGGGAATCCAGGACAGATAAACCCCTCAGAACCCATAAAAAGAGTAGTGATGCCAGGAGGATAAGGGGAAGGTGAGAGGAGGGAGGGGGAACCAATCACAATGATCTATCTATAACCCCCTCCCAGGGGGACAGAAAACAGAAAAGTGTGTGAAGGGAGACATTGGTCAGTGTAAGACATGAAAAAATATATATAAATTATCAAGTGTTCATGAGGGAAAAAGGGTGGGTGAGGGAGGGGAAAAATGAAGAGCCGATATCAAGGACTCAAGTAGAAAGAAATGTTTTGAAAATGATGAGGGCAACAAATGTCCATATGTGCTTGACACAAGAGATGAATGGATTGTGATAAGAGCTGTACAAGACCCCAATAAAATGATTTTAAATAAATAAAATAGAATATAGTTCCAGGTTGCTATCTTTTATTATTATTATTCAGTCTCCATGGAGACCGTCAAAAATTGCCAATGCTGACTATATTTCAAGTCATCACAGCGCAGCGGGGTATTGGGGAAAGTTTTCAATTAGCAATAACCGCGCCTCGGGTAAACCTCATTGGCTACGATATTGCCACTGCGCAAAGCTCAGGTTGCTATCTTAAGGTCAGCAGTTTAAAGCCATGGTAGAAATATGTGAGAATCTGTTTCCCTAAAGATTTCCAGCCTTGGGAATCTTATGAGGCAGTTCTCCTCTGCCTTGTAAATCACAATAGACTCAACTCCCTTTTTCTATTTGGCATCAAAGTAAGATGCAATTTACAGCTTTAGTATATGCATATAATATTTTCAAAAGAAGGAATTTGAAAAGTTTACTAATCAGAAATTAGAAGACAAATGAAAGCTAACAACTAGCAAATAGCTAATTACATGATGGTCTAGACCAGCGGTTCTCAACCTTCCTAATGCCGTGACCCTTTCATACAGTTCTTCATGTTGTGGTGACCCCTCCTCCAACCATAACATTATGTTCTTTGCTACTTCATCACTGTAATTTTGCTACTGTTATGAATCGTCATGTAAATATCTGATAGGCAGGATGTATTTTCATTGTTACAAATTGAACATAATGAAAGTATAGTGATTCATCACAGAAACAATATGTAATTATATTCTGTGAAATATTTATTTCTTTTTAAAATTTTTTAAATTGAAATATTTATTTCTAATGACAGATAAATGAAATTTTGTCTTGAAGCATGGTGTAGCCTGGGTAACAGTCTTCATGCCGGGTACTAGCAGGTGGGCATGTCTGCATGTGGTGGACCTGTGTGGAGACAGATACAGGAGTGGTCTCTCGGTTCCTAAGACCATGGGAAATAGGTGTTTTCCGATGGTCTTAGGCTATTCCTGTGAAAGGGCCGTTGGACCCCCAAAGGGGTAACAACCCACAGGTTGAGAACCGCTGGTATAGACACTCTCGCGACAGACTGCTAAGCAGCCATTAAGAATAAGACTCTCGAAGGCCACGTGGAAAATGAGAAAACAGTTCCTGCTATGGTATGTGGAAAATCAGAATAAGACATTTCAGGTCCCCTGCAATTGCTCAGCACAGTGCCCACTGCCCAGGGTACACTCAGTCAATGGCAAATGAGTTGAAAAACAAATCACTCTCACGTTGATCCTGACACCTGGCAACCCACTACTTATCAGTGCAGAATTGCACCCCATCGGGTTTTCAGTGGCTGAATTTGTAGATCACCAGGCCTTACTTCCCAGGTTCCTCTGGAGAGACTCAAATCTCCAACCTCTGTGGGATAGCAGCCAAGAGTGTTAACTATTTGCACCACTCCAGGCTATTAATAAGTGACATCAATGTGAAAATACCTGTCTGGAGAAACTTAAGGAGCCCTGGTGGTGTAGTGGGTTACACCTTGGGCTGCTAATCACAAAGTCAGCAGTTCAAAACCACCAGCTATTCCACTAGAGAAAGATAAGACTTTCTTCTCCCATAAAGAGTCACAGTCTTAGAACCCCACGGGGGCAGGTCTACCTCATCTGTATGTTTGCTCTGACTGACAGAGAGACTTGGGAAAGCCCATCAAGAGATTGCACAAAACTCAAGACCAAACAATAGTTTGGCTTACCTAGTGTTAGTGGAGGAGGCAACTCGGGAAAGGAGAGAATCGTTGTACAACTTGAAGTTTGTAACCAACACCAATAAATGTAGAAACAGTTGAATAGGTGCATGTTTTGTTTTGCTGTGTATATTCTCAGCAGCAACAGCAAAATACTTTGAGAGATAGAGACTCCCCCCAAATCATTGAGATCTTTCTTTATATTTTCTTTTCTTTATTGTTATATCTTCTTTAGATTTCACAGTGGAAAGTTCGCCAAAGAAACAAAACCAACAACCCAATTGGAAGATGGAATACCAAAATTCACCAAGGCTATGATGAAACCATTTCCTTTTTCTTTTTAATCATTTTATTGGGGGCTCTTACAACTCTTGTTACAAACCATACATCAATTGTATCCAACATATTAGTACATCTATTCCATCATTCTTTTCTAGACATTTACTTTCCATTGAGCCCTTGGGATCAGCGCCTCCTTCCCCAGCTCGCCCCCAAAACAGTTTTCATAAGTGGAAATAAAAAAGAGCCAGAAAAGTGTACAGACGTTCATTTTTTTCCTCATAAAAAGAGAAAGGAGGTGTAATCCCCCGACTTATCATTTTAAACCTAGCACGGTGGCAAACTCTCAGGAGCTTGATACCACTCTATGAAGCACACGTGTTGGGAAACAGCAGCTCTCAAATTTTGCCTCTGAAAGTGTGAAATAGTATAACGCGTGACTAGCAACTTGGAAATAGTTGCTAACACTTAAAGTCGAATGTCCTTGACCCACTGATTCCAATTGTCTGAATTGGTTCCACTTTCGACTTTAACATTTTGGGGTTAAAACTCAGCACCAAACCCACTGTCTGATTCCCACTCATAGCTGCAGGGTGGAACTACTCCACCAAGTTTCTAAGGCTGTTCATCTTTATGGAAGCAGACTGCCACGTCTTTCTCCTACGAGACAGCTGGTGAGTTTGAACCATTAGCCTTTTGGTTAGCAGCCTAGTGGTTAACCACCACACTACCTGGGCTCATAAAGAAACAGGACACAGCATATGCAATGTGAGTCCAAAAGGCATTTTACTACTGAGTTTTCAGTTCATACACGCACAGGTTTGCTCCTGTGTTTGAACATGTCTCTGTGATCAGTGGGTGGCTACAGACCAGTTCTCTCAGGATTACACTTGTCTTTGACTTGTCATAGTGCCTTCCAAAAAAAGGGGAGGTGGTGGTGGCGTCCAATCAAAATGGCGGCTTCCAAGAGGATCAATTGAGCCAGTTCAATTGAAGGTCAGTTCAGAGAGGGATAGCAGCCATGTTTGGGAATTCCAAAGGGATCATCTTGATAGATTTTTCTCAAAGGACAGACCCATCATGGGGACCTATTTTGTAGAATTTTTGAGAAAACCAAAAAGCGTATTAATGAGAAAAAAAATCCAGGAAAGTAGTGTCAAAGAATTCCCTCCCCTCAGTATAACCTATTCAGGAGTCCGACTAATAGCCAACTTATAGGACAAAGTAGAACTGCCCCTGTAGGTTTCTGAGACTGTAATCCTTCACAGGAGTAGAAAGTCTCATCCTTCTCCCACTGAGCTATTGGAGGATTCAAACTGCTGACCTTTTGGTTGGCAGCCCAATGCATAACCCACTATGCTACCTGGGTTCCTCTTCAAGGTCAGTAGAGGCTATTCTATGAGAATTTCATTCGGAAACCTTACTGCATCCACTCTCTGACCCTGATCGTGGTCCAGCAGACTTTTGTTGTTGTTGTTCTGAAAGTCAAAGAACAGTAGAGAGTCCCTTAAAGATGCCCAAACTGCCCTTTTGGCAAGCAGAATCACACTAAATTCTTCAGAGAAGGGCTACAATCCAAAACCCACTATAGCAAGTCAATTTGGTCTCATAGCAATGCTCTAAAGGGTTTCTGAAGCTGTATATCTACACAGGAGCAGACAGCCTTATTTTTTTCTGGAAGAGTGACCGGTGGATCTGAACCTTGGGCTTTTCAGGAAAGTCAAATGCTTAGCCCATCATGCCATAAGACTGATCAAGAGATTAAAATCTTCACAATGTCACATCACATATCCTACTTCCTCCCTGTGCTTCCTATTTCCATTCTTGCCTAAGTCTTTTGAACGTTGTTCTTGGGTAAATGCTGCCCTGTTGAGCTCAAATGGTTGATTATTCTAAGGAGTATACACCTTTCTAGTGTTATCGTTCCCCTCATAGAGCTGTCTAATACCTGTCTAATTAAAACAAGTTCAAAATTTTTTCAAAGGCAGCTTGGGAAGACAAAGCCAAATATAACAAAATGTGCAAGGATTTAGCATTAATAAACCCAAAAGGAAGGACATGTTCAGAATAGCCAAAACTGAAAGAACTCAAGAAAAAAATTTAATCTTCTAATTGCAATTTTGAAAGATTCTATAGGCAAAATATTGAGTGATGCAGGAAGCACCCAGAGAAGATGGACCTTGGGGACGTAGGCCAAGTGCCAGAGAACACTGGGACACTGCATCCTGGATCTTCACAGCACACCACACGCTCCAAAGACCGCACAGGAGAGATCTGATGTGGAAACTCCACAAGGTGAACTGGACTGTACCTCAAACATACCTGTAACCAGAGGACTTAAGACCGAAAATTCAGGGTGTTTGAAGAAGCAGACGACAGCTATACCAAGTGTATCGAACGGAAAAAAGGTGGACAAACGTTGACTTACTACATAAACACCCTATATGTTATATTTTAGCAGTTTTATTGGCGCATAATTTGCATAGCATACATTTCAATAGCTCAATTGTTCAATCATATCAAGGAGAATTGTACAATCATTACCATATCAATTTTAGAACATTCCCTCCTCATGGTTGAATTGCTGTTAAAATGAGTTGGGCAATCACAGTCAGTTCTAGAAGTCCCTCCCCCTCCCATATTCATGTCCTACTCCTGAAATCCCCCTTCCCTCCCTATCACCCTATGTTGTATTAAGATAGATATTATTCCAGCAAACCTGTGACTGACATTGTCAGTCAATATTATTATAAAATTTCCCTGACAACCAACTCCCATTGTTTGTGTAAATAGCTTCCAGTCACAAAAGGATTTAACTTGTACAGGGAATAATTAAGGCATGGGGATATGTAGTTAGCCTACATTGGTCCAATAGCCCTCTCTCAAAAGTGCTTTAAGAATTAGTACCTGTAGCTAGTCAATGACAGTATTAATGGAAGACCTTTATGCTCCAAGGAGATGATCAATAAGACTCTCTACCATAAATGATCAAGGAGATCCCTAAAGGGAGCCAAAGGCAGATTAAAAAACAAAAACAAACAAAACACCCCACATAGATCCAGGAATGGGGTTTGGGCTTGCACTAAATCCTAGCTCCTAGCTCCAGTTTAAAAAACAATTAGTTTTTACATCGTGACCATGCTCAATACTCAGCCTCAAGAAGAGAACACAGAAGAGATGGGTGCTAGAGCAGAGTTTGGTGAAAAAATTAGATGGGGTCTGGCTATCATATAAAATAGCGTCTGGGGAAGTGAGAGATCAACTAAGTCCACAAGGAAGAAGCGCACCATCATCAGTGACTCAAGGACTGTAAATCATATCATCTGAAGCTGAAGAAGGGAATCGTATCAGAGCCTGAATTGTGAGATTCTGGTTTGCAGAAGGCTGTAGATGACAGTGGAAGTCCAAGATACATTTGTGAGATCTACAAAGGAAATAAACCTCTGGTGATTTCCCTCTGTCCATAGTGCAAGGACGGGAATAACCCAGTTACTAAGCAGAGTATATTGGAGAGATGACCATAGGAGATCAAAATGATAAACCTGACTCGAATGGTTAAAACCTTGTCAGTTTATCCCCTCTCCAATCTGATACACGCTGGGCCTGATCTGGTTTTCAATATTTTCTGTGTTCTTTTTATTTTTTCCATATTGGGGTTTATCTTTGATGTATTTGGTCATTGGGGATAGCTCTCTTAAATTTTTATCATATATTTTTCTGTTTTTTGGTATATGCACCCCAGGATTAATGAACCTATAGAGGCAATGAGTAGAATAAGGGATCCTAGGGGGTACCATCAAGGGGGGTGGTCAAGGGGAGCTGATATCAAGGAGTACAAGAAGAAAGATCATATTTTGAAATTATGGTAGCAATTGTACAATACTGCTTGATGCGACTGAACTGTGGAATGATATGATATCTGTATTAGCTCCCAATAAAATGGTTTCGGAAACACTCATAATTTTTTTAAAGAGAAGATGAAATTAATACAGAGTCACTGGATCAGAAAGAACTCATCGACAGTCCACCATTCCGGGAGGTAGCATATGAGCAGGACCAACGGTGCTGAAGTTCAAGCTGCACTGAGCGCATTAGAGGAAAAACAAGACTCCAGGAATTGATGAATCCCCATGGAAATGTTTTAGAAAGCTGAAAAAGCACTGGAAGCAGCTCACTCGTCTAAGCCAGGAAATTTGGAAGACAGCTACGTGGCCAACTGACTGGGAAAGGTTCATACCTGTGCTCATTCCAAAGAAAGGTGACACACAGAATGCTCAAACTATAGGTTGATCTCATTGATATTGACCACGTGTAAAGCTTCACTTAAGATCATCCAACAACAGTTACAGCAGAACATTGACAGAGAATTGCCTGAAGTGCAGGCCAGATTCAGAAGAGAATGTGGAACAAGGGATATCATTGCTGATGTCAGGTGGATCTTGGCTCAAAGCAGAGAATACCAGAAAGATGCTGGTATTGTGTTTCATTGACTATGTCGAGGCATTTGACTGTGTGGACCATAATAAAACTGTAGATAACCTTGAGAATTCCAGGATGCTTTTTTGTGTTCATACAGAATTTGTACATGGATCAAGAGGCAGCTGTGCCAACAGAACAGGAGAATATTACATGGTTTAGGATCAGGAAAGGTGTGCATCAGAGTTACTTTCTCTCTCCATACTTGTTCAATCTATACGCTGAGAAAATCATCAGAGAAGCTGGATTACCTGCAGAGGAGTGTGGTGGCATCAGGACTGGAGGAAAGCTTGTTAACAACCTGTGGTGTGCAGATGACACAAACTTGCTCGCTGAGAGTAAGGAGGACCTGAAGCACTTGCTGATGAAGATCAAACAGTGGAGCCTTCGGTATGGACTACAGCTCAATTTAAGGAAGACCAAAATCCTGGCAACATCATAATAAATGAAGAACAGGAAGTTGTCAAGGACTTTGTCTTACTTGGATCCACAATCAATGCTCACGGAAGCAGCAGTCAAGAGATCAAAAGACATGTTACATTAGGGAAATCTACTGTACAAGACCTCGTTAGAGTATTGAAGAGCAAGGATGTTTCTTTGAGGTCTAAACTGTGCCTGACCCGAGCCATGGTATCATATGCATGTGAAAGTTGGACACTCACTAAAGCAGACCATAGAAGAATAGATGCAGTTGCACTGTGGTTCTGGAGAAGATTGAAAGTACCACAAACTGCTAAAAGGGCAAACCAAGCTGTCTTGGAAGAAGTAAGGCCTGAGTGCTCCTTAGAGGCAAGGATGGCAAGGTTTCTTCTTACATACTTTGGACATGTTATCAGGAGAGACTGGTCCCTGGAGGACATCATGCTTGGTAAAGTCGAGGGGCGGCAAAAAAGAGGAAGGCCCTCAACAAGGTGGACTGACATAGCGGCTACATCAATGGGCTCAGGCAAATGAACAATCGTGCCAATGGTGCGGTGTTGTGTTCTGTAACATCGTGATAAATGGAGAAAAGGTTGAAGTTGTCAAAGGATCTTGGCTTCCTTGGATCCACAACCAATGCTCATGGAAACAGCAGTCATGAAATCAAATGACACATGGCATTAGGCAACTCTGCTGTAAAAGATCTCTTTCAGGTGTTGAAGAACAAAGATGTCACTTAAAGGACTAATGTGTGCCTGTCTCGAGTCATGAAACTTTCAATCATATGGACAAAAAATAATGATAATAAGGAAAACTGAAGAATTCATGACAAAGATCTTAAATAAACCATGGACTGGCAGATAATGGGGAAAAATGTATGGAAAGTACAACCAGAAAGCTCCTTAGGAGAAAGGAGGCAAGACTGTCTTACTTCCTTTGGACATGGTCTCAGCAGGGACCAGTCCTTGGAGAAGGATACCGTGCTTGCAAAAGTCGAGGGTGGGAAAAACAAACGGGAAGACTCTTAATGAGACGGACAGTCACAGGTGCTATAACAACGGGTTCCAACATAGAATTATTGTAAGGATGGCCCGTGTCCAGGCACTGCTTTGTTCTATTGAACATACGGTATTATCAATTGGAATAAACTCAACAGCACCTAACAACAACATTCTTATGGATGTAATCCCATTGGGAAAGAGAGTTTTCTTTGTTATGTTAATGAGTCTGTATCAGGGAGTCTGTTAAACCAATTACCTTTGAGTTATAGAAAGAGGACATTTTAATCAAGAGAAGTAAGTACAAATGGAGGGCCAGATACACACTTGTGATGCAGTGAATCATTTAACATGACCTTGTTAGCCATAGTCTTTTAACGACCACCAAGCAAATGGGTAGGACTATGCAAATGAGTGTTTGTGGCCCAGCAAGAGGATTGGGTAGCTTGCTAATTATGCAAATAAGGGACATGGTAACCACAGAGAAATGTCAGGTGTCTCAAATTTGATTCTTACTTACCCTATGTACTTATCAAATGAAACATCAAATGAAACACCTATGTACTTATCAAATGAAACACTGCCTGCTCCTGCGCCATCCTCACAACTGCTGTGTTTGATAACAATTGTTGGCTCCACTGTGGGGGTGGGGTGGGACCATGCACAGGTATATGGAACCCTAACAAGGGGATTAGTCAGGTTTGTTATCCTGTGAGGCTTAAAATGAGCTACCCCAGAGGTGAACAATGAAACCTTCATGATCACCAAGAATGAAGAGGCACATGTGGAGTATGTCCTTTGGACTTGAGATCCTGTGCTGAGAACCTTCTATCTCTTAGATAGATCGATGATAGATAGATAGATAGATAGATAGATAGATAGATAGATAGATAGATAGATAGATATTACAGTGAAAACGACAAGAGAAGCAATGGTAAAGAAATGATGGCAACAGAGGCAGCAATGGCATGCTTGGTAGGCCTCTTGGTCCACACAGAAAGAGGGCAAGCTAAATGCATTTGGCAGGAAACTGGCTTGGCAGAGTGGGATGCCTCTGGGCACTTACTGGCATAGAATTTATTGACTTGAAAACTCTGAGTTGCCCAACAGGCTCACCAGGGCAGGAGAGAGTTACGGGCGAGCCTGAGAAGAAGATGACCTGACCAAAGAACTGAGTCCTGAGCTGTTTCTGAACCTGAATTGTAACATGCTCTTCCCTAATACACTGTGTGATTGTGAGAATGGTCTATGAACTCTGTGTGGACATTTCAGGGAACTACTGAACCAGCAGAGAAGTACAGAGCGCTGGGGAAAGGAACAGTTTGTGTCGGAATTGATCGAAAGGTTGCCATTTCTTCTGACCTCTGCCTCATAGGGATGAGTCTTGCCCTGGTGACCTTGATTCTCCTTCCCCTAGAGCAATTAGAGGAAGTCAAACTTGCCAACCACCCCTTGAAGGACACCAAGGAGCCCAGGAGGGGAAGCTGAAAGGAGACAAAGACTTGCCCCAAGAGCCCCAAAGCCTTCCCCTGGACTAGGTCTTGGAGTCTCCTAAACTGTGTGAAAATAAGCTTCTGTTTGTAAAGTTACCACTTGAACTATTTCTGTTCTAGCAGGACTAAGAAACTAAGTTAAAAGCAAAAGAAAACTGATATAAATAAAAAAGAAAACAGATAACCCCCTAGGGACCAATATTGAGAGTGGCTATCCAGGAGGGGAAGGGGAAGGTGGAGGGAGATAGGGAGAACTGATCACAATGATCTACCTATAACCCCCACCGAACAGAAAAGTGAGTGAAGGGAGACATCAGCCAGTGTAAGACATGAAAAAATAATAATAATTTATAAATTATCAAGGATTCATGAGGGAGGGAGGGAGAAGAAGGGAGGGGAAGCTGATATCAAGGGTTCAAGTAGAAAGAAAATGTTTTGAAAACGATGATGGTAACAAATGTATAAATGTGCTTGACACAATGGATGGATTTATGATAAGACCTGTAGGAGCCCCCAATGAAATGATTAAAAAAGAAAAGAAAATTGATCAATTGGACTCATCAGTACTTAAAGCTTCTGTGTTTCAAGGTTGTTAAATAACCTGGTGGCATAATGGATATGCGCTGAGTTTGGGGAGTCAGCAGTTCCAAACCACTAGCCGCTCTGGGGAGAAAGATGAGCTGCCCCACACCCAGGAAGAGTGGCAGTCTCTGAAGCCCACAGGGGGCAGTTCTACCCTGTCCGATAAGGTCTCTATGAGTCAGAATTGGCTCAATGGCAGTGGGTTTGTTTATTTGTTTTGAGTTTATCAAGAAAGTGAAATGGCCACTCACAGAATGGCAGAAAAAAATGGACAAATCATGTCTCCAGGATACCAAAAGTACTTTTACAATTCAATAATAAAAAGACAGCCATTTCGGTTTTAAAATAAACACGAAATCTGAATAGACACTTGTCGAAAACGGATGTGCAAATGGCCAACAAGCCCACACACAGATGCCCAACATCATTAGGCAGTAGGGAAAACTCAGCTGCAAACCACAGTGAGGTACCCCCCCACCGCCTATCATAAATAAGACAGCCAGTAACAAGTGTTGGCAAGGTTGTGGAGAAACTGGAACCGGCACACACTTCAGGGGTGGAATATAAAACGATGCAGCTGCTTTGGGAAACTGTGTAGCAATCCTCAAAGGGTTAAACAGCGAATTACCACGTGACCAAAGCAGAGACTCGGCCAAAAAGCTTACTGCTGAATGCTCACAGCGGCCTACTAGCCCAGAAGTAGGAACACCCTACTTGTCATCAATTGATGAATGGGCAGATAAAACATGGTATGTTGTTGAATTCTCATGGCTGCACCTTGGCTGTTATTCTAGTCGCAAAAGGCTATGTAATCTCTGGTCCGTCCCCCCTTTGTATGAAATGACCAGCTAGGAACCGTGTCAAGACAGCAAGTAGATTTGTGGTTGCGAAGAGCGAGGGGAAGCCACGGTGGAAGGGCCTGGGAAGTGAGTGTGAATGGGCTTCTGGGGGCATGATGAAACGTGTTCTAAAATGGTTGGACTGGTGGTTGCACAACTCCGTGAGTCGATGAAAAAACCCTGAACGAGGGAAAGGTATGGTGTGTGAACTCTAGCTAAGTCCATCTTAAAACTATCAAGGGGACCCTTGGGTGTCGTCCCTTGGGGGGGGGGGTGCTGGAGCAGCAAAAGGAGTTGTGCATTGGTGGGCTACAGATGGGGATGAGTGAACTCCCACCAGAAAGATGCCTACGAAGGTAACACTGTCCTCCAGGAAGTTCCCAAGCCCTTCCACACCTGAGGAAGGAACAGAAGGGAGGTAAGAAAAACCCAGTAGGAGGACCAGGCCTGGCCAAGAAAGGAGCATGTTTCTGGAGGGAGGAGGAGGGGAAGGAGGAAGAGGAGGAGGAGGCAGGGTTGGAAGCAGGCAGTCCTGCAGGGACCCCACTGAAATCTGCCCCTGTCAGTGGGGATGTGGTTGGACTAAGGAAAGGCGGAGCCTGCTGACTTTGGGGGGTTGTGGAAGGCAGAACTCTGCAGCCTGTGCCCAAGGCCTGGCACGCAGTGGGCACTTTCCTTTCGAAGAACTCTGCCCACTTCTAACCACACATTCTGGTGTTGGTTGCACAACAAGATTGAGGTATCTGGTGCCCCCGGATTGTAGGTGGGAAGACTGTTGAATTGGCAAATGAAAACCAACCCAGTCACCCTGGCTCGGGGAGCAGGCGGCTATCGGCGGCACCCGTTCAGAACCTCAGTCTTCTTACCTGTCAAAGGGGAGTCCCGGCTTGTTGCCAGGGTCAGATGAGGAAATGTGAGGAGTGCTTTGGGGGCAGGGGGCAGAGTGAGGCTTCCATAAAGAAGTAAGCATGCCCGTCCTCTCTCAGCCCTTGCCTGACGCATGTCCCTGCAGCACTGGGCCAGGCCACCAGCAACCCTCGAATTCAGCCAGTCGGACACCAAGGATTCAGACAGAGCCGAGCTCTGCGTCTTCCCAGAGAGCCTAAGGGCATATGTTGGGGGGAGAGGGCCCCTCACCTCTACCTGACTCCCAGACCAACGACAGAATTCCCACTTGATCCCTAGTGGGAGTGACTGCAGTGGTCAGTACATCCCAGGCTCTGTCCCTCGCGGAGGACACCCGCAACCTTGAACAGCTGCTAAGCTCATGGCCAACAGCTGGGACTCGAAGGGCCATAAATCACCGAGGACACGGGCCATCAGCATGGTCAGCGGCTGGGCTGCCTTTCGGTGGGAATTGATCACACAGGGGCAAGGGCTCAAGAACCCTCCCCCGCTCAACACACACACACACACACACACACACACACACACACACACACACACACACACACACACCACCCCAATCCAGTCACATGAGGAAAGCCTTTGTGTCTCCTTTGGTACCCTTGCCCCTCAAACATTTCTTTAGCCCCAGCTTTGCACTCTCCACGTACACAACAGAAGCAAGTTGGACTTCCATGGGGAGGTTAACCGTGCATGCCTAGTTGGTCACCAGGAGGACATGAAAGCCACGAACCATGAGGTCCTGGGGACACGCCTGCAGCCCATGCCCCGGCATCCATTTTGACTTCAACAAGAAGCCAGCTAATCACACAGACCCCACTCCTGCTCGGCAAGCCCACGGGGTGCCCCTCCTGCCAGCAACAGCCAACAGCCTTCTCACCACCCAGCAAAGGCCAGGGGTTCTCAGCCCAGAGGACTGATGAGGAGGCACCCGTAGGGCATGCCTACAGCAGAGGAAGCTCAGAGAGCTCAGAGCTGGATTTTTCTCTTATCTGATGCCAGTGAATTCCAAGCAATTGTTCACGTGTCTGTGTCACTCCTGTGTGATTTCCTTACAAAGGGCTGCGATGGTCTTTTCTTTGAGCATAATCAGACCCCAAAGCAATAAACCGAACCCACTGCTGACCATCTGATTCCCACTCCAACAAGTTCGGTGCCACAGGGTCCATTCTGCCTCCTCCTCGTGACCCTGTAAGCAGACTAGAACTGCCCCTGTGCGTTTCTGAGGCTGACTCTTCACGCGAGTAGAAAGCCTTGTCTTTCTCTGGCAGAGTGGCTGAGCATTTTAAACTTCGACCTGGCCGATTTACAGTTCAACGCACAACCAACCACAGGCCACCAGGACTGCTCCTTTCCCATTACTCCTGGGCCCGGACAGGGTGTCCCAGCCTCTCCATCTTCACACAGCACCTTCTTTCTTTCTCTCGGGGATCAACTGGAGAGTTTGAACTGCCAACCTTGCGATTAGCGGCACTGTGCCTAACCCACAGTGCCTCTCGGGCTCCTTTCAACCGAATATAATAATAGGCAGATGCAAAGAAGACAGATATTTATGATTCTTCTGCGATGGAATTCATAACAGGGAAAAAAAACCTAATGGGGTAGAAGCAAACATTTATATGAATTACCTCATGTACCTGTGGGCTTCACCAGAGCTCTTTAAAGTGTTGAAGAGTAAGAACGTCTCTTTAAGGACCTGGCCCAGGCCATGATATTTTCTTGGTGTTTTTGATTGATTGTTGTTGTTGTTCTTTTTAATCATTTTATCGGGGGCTCATACAACTCTTATCACAATACATCCACCATGTCAAGCACATTTGGATATTTGTTGCCATCATCATTTTCAAAACATTTTCTTTCTACTTGAGCCCTTGGTATCAGCTCCTCATTTCCCCCTCCCTTCTTCATGAACCCTTGATAATTTACAAATTATTATATTTTTTCATGTCTTGCGCCGACTGCTGTCTCCCTTCACCTACTTTTCTGTTCCCTGTCCCCTGGGAGGGGGTTATATGTCAATCATTGGGATTGGTTCCCTCTTCCTCCCCCCACCTTCCCTTACCCTCCTGGTATCTCTACTCTCATTATTGGTCCTGAGGGGCTTATCTGTTCTGGATTCCCTGTGTTGTGAGCTCTTGTCTGTACTAGTAGACATGCTCTAGTCTAGCTGGATTTGTGAGGTAGAATTTGGGTCATAATAGTGGGTGGGGGGCAAGCATTAAAGAACTAGAGGAAAGTTGTGTGCTTTGTTGGTGCACCCTGACTGGCTCATTTCTTCCTTGTGACCCTTCTGAAAGGGGATGTCCATTTGACTACAGATGGCTTTGGGTCTCCATTCTGCACTCCAGCTCATTCACATCGATGTGATTTTGTTTTGTTTTGGGTCTTTGTTGCCTGATACCTGATGCCATCGACACCTCCTGATCACAGAGGCTGGTGTGCTTTTTCCAGGTGGGCTTTGTTGCTTCTAAGCTTTTAAGACCCCAGAAGCTATTTCTTTTGATAGCTTTCTTCACCACATCGCTCATGCATCCATTATGTCTTCAGCGATCCTATCAGGGAAGGTGAGCATCACAGAGTGCTGGATAATTAGAACACAATGTTCTTGCGTAGAGGGAGTAGATGAGTGGAGGCCCAATGTCCGTCTGCTGCCTTAATACTTAACAAATAAATATATGTACATAGATCTAGTCCCCTATCATTATGTATAAATGTATTTACATATATATACATGCCTGTGTTTAGACCTCTATAAATGTCCTTTGCCTCCTAGTTCTTTCATCTATTTCCTTTTACTTTCCTCTTGTTCCACTCATGTAGAGCCTTCATTCGGGTTTTGGTAGTTCCTCTGGGCTACATTGTCCTTGATCAAGTCCCCCAGGCATCCTATGCCCTCCTCACCATTGATTTCAGATCACGTGTTCCTCCCTTGTCCCTGGGCTTGTTGGTAACCCCCATCCTTTCCCCGACCTCCCTCTCTCCCTTACAAAATATTTATCTTGATGAGATTGACCAACTGCTGAGCATAATGCCCTCCAAATTAGTCCATATTATGAGGTGTTTGGCAGACTCGTTGTTTTTTAAGGTGCGCCTGACCCGAGCCGTGGGGTTTTCCATTGCTTCATGGAAGAGTGAGGAAGGATCGATGCACTTGAATTGTGGTGCTGGAGAAAAGTATTGGATGTACCACGGACTGCTAAAGGAACAAACCTAGCTGCCTTGGAAGAGGTAAGGCCAGAGTGCTCCTTAGAGGCAAGGATGGCAAGACTTTGTCTACGTGCTTTGGACATGCTGTCAGGACAGACACGTCCCTTGAGAAGGGCATCATGGTTGGTGGGGCAGTGAGAAAGAAGGCCTCCGCAGGGTGGCTTGGCACCGTGGCTGCAACAGTGGCTCAAACAGAACAGTTGTGAGGCTGGCCCGGCGCGGGCAGCGCGTTCCTCTGCTGTCCGTAGGGTCGCTGTGAGTCAGAACCAACTTGCTGGTACCCAGCAACAACTGTCAGGGAGTGTTTGCATCTTACACGGACTGGAGGAGACTGCGACCATGGAAACCACCATGCTAGCGTGCTGGGATCATTTGTTTTCCTTATTGCAGCAGCGCTCAACCTGTGGATCGCGACTCCTTTGGGGGTCGAACGACTCTTTCACAGGGGTCACCGATTCATCACAGTAGCAAAATGACAGTGATGAAGTAGCAACGAAAGTAATTTTATGGTTGGGAGTCACCACCGCATGAGGAACTGTATGAAAGGGCCGCGGCATGGGGAAGGTTGGGAAGCACTGCTTTATTGGGTGGAGGAGTGATTTCCTTTTAGTTCTGCTTGGTTTCCCGGAAAATGGTAGTGGCTGGAAAGGGGTTGTTGGGGGTTAAAGCGCTAGCTTTTTACCTTCCACCAGGTGAGGGTTACATTATACACCAAGTATAATGTATGTACACTCATTGGTTGAGAATTTATAACATCTGGAGGGGTGGGGAGTGGAGACAATTCAAATTCAGTCACGATGGGCTTGGTAACACATCTAAAAAACTATTGTCTGATTCAAGGTCATGGGAACTGACTCCAAGGTTGCTTCTGGGGCTTTGACCATTCACTGCGGTCTATGTGGAGTTCCAGTTGTGCATGGCGGGCGACAGCGGCCTCGCTGTGGCCATCCAGTTTTCCCAGCACCATTTGTTGAAAAGACGATTCTTCCCTTCCCTCAGTTGTCTAGGCACCCGTACTGGAAATCACTTCACCATCAATGTGCAGTTTATTTCAACTCTGTTCCACTGGTCTGCACGATCTGTCTTTATGCCTGTACCACACAAGCCTTACAATCCCTCTTCCCGTGCCCCCTGCCCCCAGCATATACACAGCAAAACAAACACCAGTTCAACTATTGCCACAGCCCGATGATTCAGCGGCATCAAGTAGCCATTCTCACCCTCTTTCTCTTAGTTGCTCCTCCTCCATTAGCATAAACTCACTACTCTGCAAGGCTCCTGCCTAATTTTTATACATATTAATAAAAAAAATCATTTTATTGGGGGCTCTTACAAACCTTATAACAACCCCCAATTCAATTGCATCAAGCACACTTGTACGTATGTTGCCACCGACATTTCCAAAAAATTTTCTTTCTACTTGACCTGCCTAATCGTTCCAAGTCCACGTGGTCACTTTGATCCCAGAGGCAGAGTTCTTAAAAGAACATCATGCTCAAAGCAGACCGTTTTTACTGATTAGGCTAAACTACCGTTTGGTTTTAAAAATATTTTAGGGGAGCACTTTGAGAGCCTGTTCCAAACAGGCTCTCGCTGGGGAGCATAGCCCCTCGTTATCCTTGACTGCAGGACGGTCCTCCTCCTGTCAGGGAAGCTTGTCTTCTTCTGGAGGGATGTGTCTGGAACAGGAGAAAAGAGCCACCCGCTTGCCAAGCAGATCAGCCCCACCAGCCCGGCAATCAGATGTCCCAGCATGATTGCCCTCACGTCTTAGGGGATATTTTTGGTTCAAAGTTTAAAGACTAGGTCAGGGCAAGGGCTCCAGAGAGCATCCATGTTCAAGGCTCCAGAAATTGTGGGGTGGTGTCCATGAGACTTTGACATTCTATCTGCACTCCCCCTTTGACCTGGATTCTGCTGGAGGAGCTTTGATCAAAAAGTTCAGCAAGGGTAGCCAGGTACCCTTCTGTTTCTCCCAGTCTTGTGGGCAGAGAGGTAATTTTTACAGAGGTAATTAACCACAGTGCCCAGATCCTCCTCCTCCTGAGTCTCCTTCCTCTGTAGCTCAGGTACATAGGGACCAATTGTTGGGCTGTGAATGGCTGCTTGCATGCTTTTAAGGCTCCGGAACAAGGAGGTAGAACAGAAGCATCAATCACCCTTTCTTAGGCCAATGAGCGGGGATGTGCCATAAAACCTTGGCCCCAAACCTCCTAGCCAAGGAGCCACGTCCCATAAGGCTTGTGATTCTACGTAAGCAGCCCCCACAGCTCCTCCCCCACCCTCCCAATCTATCACACAACTTTTGTCAACCCAACTTTTTACAGACGTACACCTTATTGACAGCCATTACAAGAACTAGCTGTACCACTCTAACTGTATCCATGAGATGTTTTTCCCCGTAATCATGAACCGCACCCCATAATCACGAATAAACTTCGGTCTGTGTACATTTGCCTTTTCTTGTCTTTTGAGATAAGCGAGGTCGTACCCGATTTGTCCTTTTGTGACTGGCATATTCCACTCAGCATGTCTTTAGGATCCCTCCAGAGTAATCTTGGCTATTATAGTGTTATGGGAATTTTTGACATCTGGAAGAGTGAGCCCTCCTACTTTGTTCTTCTTAGTTAAGATGATGATTCTGAATCTCTTGCATTTCTATTGAAATTTTAGGGCCAGTTTGTCAGTGTCTTCCCAAAAAGTCAGTTGGGATTTTGCTAGGGATTGTGTAGATCAATAGGGGCGTATTGCCATCTTACCAATAGGAAATCTGCTGACTCATGAACAGATATCATTCCACTTGGGTCATTTAAAGATTCCTTTCAATGATGTGATATCATTTTCAGTGTTTTCAGTCTCGATTTTGTTTTATTCCTAAGTATTTTATACTTTCTAACGCTGGTGTAAAAGGGCTTGTTTTCTTCATGTCATTTTGGAGAAGTTCAGAGCTAGTATACCGAAATCCAGCTGATTTTTGGCTATCGATCTTAGGTCCTGTAATCTTGCTAAACTCATCTATTCGTTCCGATAGTCTTTTCAGTGGAATCCTGAGTAAGATCACATCATCTGTACATAAAACTGGTCTTAACTCTTCTTTTCTGTTCTGAATGCCTTTCCTTCTCTGTCAGGACCAATTGCCCTGCAGGAGCCTCCACTAAAATGTGAACTAGAAGTGACGTCCTCAGCGTATTTCTGCTTGGAGAAAGAGCATTCACGTCTTCACCACTAAGTATAATTTAGCAGTGTGTTTCTCTTTTGTTGATGTCTTTTCCTGGGTAGTAGCAGCTCTCTCCCACTCCCAGTTTGATCAGTATTCTTTCGTTTTACTGTGTGGTATTGTATCAATGCTCAGTATTCTTAACACCGGAGTGCTAGATCCCCACTCTACACTGCATTATTTCCTTCCTCCTTCTTGCTTTGGGTTTCCTTTGATCTTCTTTTGCTAGTTTCGAAGGTGGAAGATCAGATTAGATAATTTTTCTTTTTTGACATAGGCGTTTAATCGTTATAACATTCCCTCTGGCTATGGAATGATGGCTTTCGGTGCATTCCACATGCTTTGGACTTTGAAACGGAAGAGGAGATGTTTGAGGCGGCTGAGATCACAGACCTAGAACGCACACAGCAGGGTGGAAGTGCAGTACTGCAGCTTGTTCGCTTAGGAGCCCTGCTGGCACAGCGGTTACGCATTGGGTTGCTAACGGCAAGGTCTTGCTTCGTCCCGACGCTGAAAGAATCCAAGTGTTTTTTATGAGGAAAAGAGAAGTTTCAGGTATTCACAGGAAATCCCAAAAGAGTACCTTGAGAGAGGCCTCACAGGAGATCTGGCCCCAGGGCCCAGGTGAGTGTGCGCCCCTGCCCTCCGACCTGCAAGAGGGCACCCAAACAAGAGAGGAGTCAAAGAGGCTTGACCTTCCTGTGGCAGCTGGGGAGATGTGGTTGAAGGTATTGACCGACCCCATTGGCCGAGTTTAAGTGCACCTGGGTGATGTCATATGGCTGGGCCTAGTCTGTGCACCCTGGTGGACCTCCCATCTGGGCCTGGGGGCTTGTGTCTGAGCATGCTCAGTTTGAATCTTTCCATAGGCGTCTAATGTGCCTGATTTCTTTCCAACTCCTTTGTTGTGGCCTATCCAGGCACTGGGGAGACAACCTCCCTTCGTCCCTATTCTGGTTACCTAACAAGTCTAGATAAAACCCATAGTGGTTGGCATGTACTAAGGACACAATAAATGTCCACATTGATACAATGTTAAGATTTTATACCAATTTTACATTTGTGGCTATGAAAAGGGTAGGGGAAGAAGAATTTGGCCATATTCCAAAATGTGGGCCATGATTATCTCCAGGTGGACACACACACACACACACACACACACACACACACACACACACTACACAGATTCATTATGCATTTTGGGCTAAGATTGGTAGATTTAACAAATAAAAGTACCAGCCATCTAGCTAAATTTGAATCGGAGGAAGTAATTTTGTTTTGTTCTAAGTATAAGTATATCCCAAGTGGGGAGCCCTGTAGGCAAAGTGGTTACATAGCTTTGGGCAACGATCTTCAAGGGCAGAAGTTTAAAACCACCAGCTGGTCCATGGGGGAAAGATGGTGCTTTTCTATTCCAGTAAACAGCTCCCGTCTTGGAAACTCAAAGGGGCAGTTCTACCCTGTCCTATGGGATCACTATGAGTGGCCATCAACTGTATGACAGTGAGTCACTTTGCTAAGCATAACGTTCTCTAGTTGTCCATGTCTTGCAATGTTTAAGAGAGTTGTCATTTTAAAAAATTGATGCATAATATCCCAGTGTATGACTACATGGAAGCAACTTTTAAGTATATTCTGTAGAAGGAAGGGAAAGATGGGGAGGAGGCAGACCCTAGTCTTAGGGGTGCGGTGAAAGGACAGTTAAGTCTAATCTGTCACTTTCTTTGTCTTGTTTTTCCCAGCAGGGGAATGCATTCACTTATTAGTTGAGTAAATAAAACGTTAAAAAGAAATACTTGCTGCCTGTCTAAGATTCAGACAACGATTCAGAAATGAACAAAGTAAAATGGAAATTACCATTGTATACCGCCCCTCTCCTCTCCCTTCTCCCCGTGGGCAAACAATTAACATTTTTCATTCGAATCACTTGTCTCTGCAGTTGTTTGCTTTCTTCCTCTTTCCCCTTTCCTCCCTTCCCGCCGCCTTTTCCATGTTCCCCTTCCCACTCTTCCTTCCCTCTCTCCTTTCTTCCCGTATCCTCTTCCCTCCTTTCTCCCCTCCCTTCCTCCTTCCCCTTTTCCTTTCTTTCATCTTTGTCTTAGTTTAGTCGTGCTTCCACGACAGAGATACAGCAATTGGGTGGGTTGTTATGAACATAAATTTATTTTTTCTCACCCTTGTGGAAATTATGAGTCTAAATCTGAGGCTGGGCATGAGATTCCTTCTTTGTCAGTAGCCCCAGGTGATCTTTGGTTCCTTGGCACCTTGGCGTGTTGGGAACCCTCACATGGCATCTGTTTCTGCATCCTCGTGTCTTTTCTGTCTTTTAAACACTCGATCTTAGCCCCAAAGTCAAGCAGTTCTAGACACTGATCTTTTTATATCTTGGGAATTGTTATATTTAGCATCCATCGTACACTGGTATGACCTCAAGTGATTCATCGAGGTGAGATTATGGAAAGTGAATGTTAGTCAATCACTTGCTGTTGAGTGCATTCTGAGGCGCGTCTACCTTGCAGGTGTCAGAGAGGTCACTCCACATGACCTTGAAAACAAACCAATAAGCCTGTCTTCCAAGAAGCCTCTGGGTGGGTTCAAACCACCAATCTATTGGTTAGTAGTTGAGCCCTCATCGACATCACATGAAGTGAAAGGTAATTGCTTACATTATCGAAGGCAATCAGCCCTACCAGGCACCAACTGATCTAACCATGCAGCTGCTTCATGACAGCAGTTGAACTAGAGCTCGGCCCAAACTGGGAGCCATCACCTAGTCAAAGTCACACCTGAAATTAGCTACCACACATTGCTGTACAATAGCCTGCGTATACTCATCTGTGAAGTGTTCATATGGAGGCGTCTTAGCATATGCATACATTTGCACCTCGGCTGGGACCATCAGCCTGATCAAGGTTATGAACATACACACCATTCTCACCAAGCTTCCTCCTATCTCTTTGCAATCCCTTCCGCCCGACCCTCCCAATCCCTACCTGAACTACCTCTAGCCCTATAGGTTAGTTTGATCCTCCTAGGGTTACCATATAGACTCCTGTATAAGATGATTTTTTCAGCACATTTTTAATGAAATTTTTATGGTAAAATTAGATGCCTCGGCTGATATTCGAGTCAGCGTATACTCGAGTATAAATGGTATATAAAAATAGACTTACACAGTATAAGCTCTTTTTCTGGCTTCTTTTGCTTGATATAATTTTTCTTCATTTTCAATTTTTAGGAGTTTTATTGGCATATTTTCTAATAGTCAGTCCTATTAAAAAGAGTTGTACAATCATCTCCACAATCAATTTTAGAACATTTCTTTCTTTCTTATACTTATTGTCATCATCTCCCTACCTCCCACTGATCTGCCCCCCGCCACCATATCTGCTAAGCAACCATCAATGCAGTCATTGTTTCTATAGCTCCACCCATCTGAGATTTCATATACAGAAAAACAGAGAAAACAAAATAGAGAAAAACGAAACAGACAGCCCTACTACACTGATGATCCCAAGGCTACTCACATCCCTGGTCGATTCTCAGAGGGGGTTCACCAGAGGCTGAATCCACCTGTGGACCCTGAAAATTGATTTTGGGCTCCCACTGTCATCCCATAGCCTTCTACAAATCGAGTATTCACAATTTAAGCCCTGACGTGATTTCTCCTTTGAGTTTAGATTGTATCATTTACAATCCTTTGATCATATAGGCTTCCTCCATGTGGGCCAAGGTGACACCTCACTCAGATAGCTTCTTATTCAAAGACAAGCCTTTAAGACCCCAGACACTATTTTTTACTAGTAGCCGGACACCATCTAGTTTCTTCACCACACTTTGCTGTACCACTTAGATCTTCAGTGATCTCTTCATGAGAGTGAGTTGATATAACTGTTTTGTGATTCACCCATGTTATTGCATATCAACAGCTTATTCTTTTATGGCAGATTAATGGTTAATTGTTTGGATCTACTAGTTTGCTTATCTACATACCTGTTGTTGTATATTTGGGTTGTTTTCAGTTTGTGCCTATTATAAATAGCACTTCTATGAAGAGTCAATACTTACATGGAAGTATGATTTCTTTCTCTTAGGTAAATGCCTCAAAGATTTTTTTTTTTACTTTTGAGACAGAGGAAAAGGATTCTGTTAATAAATATGCAAGACCACAGTGCAAATTGGGCTGTCCCAGGGAAACTGGGGTGTATGGCCCTCTTTCCTGTGCAAAGATGGGTGGGTGGAATGTGGCAGAGGAAACTATTTGTTTCCCAATATATGTTCATTACTTCTTTTGTAAAAGTTAACTGTGCACATGACCACTCAGAATCAATCCAGATTCCCAGGCTACCTTGTAGTGAGGTGCAGGTGCACCTGCAATGGGCTATACTGGCAGGCTCAGCTGCTGGTGCAATGGGCTTGTAACAGCAGGTGTGGCTACAATGGGCTTTAATTGCAGGTGCATGGGCATCGCAATGGGATATCCTGGCAGGTGCAATGAGCTATAGTGGCAGATACAGGTGCAGCTGCCATGGGCTCTAATGAATGACATGTGTAGGAGCAGATGCAATGGGCTCTAATGGCAGGTACCATGAATGTAATCGCAGGTGCAAGTACAGTGAAACTTAATGGCAGGTGCAGATGCAAGGGGATGTGGGAATGTAACATCAGGCACAGGTGCAACTGAGATGGGCCCTATGGGCCAGAGCACTTTCAGATGTGGTGGAATTTGATGGGAGGTGCAAGTGCGGTGGGATGTGACGGCAGACGTAACATCAAGGATGGGCTTTTAAAAGGAGGGGACATTCCTCCTTCCGTTTCCTTCTTCTAGAGGCTGTAATGGAAACAAGACGACTACTAGACCTGGGATTGTGAGGTAACGTGGGAAAGGAAGACATAGAAAGCAGAGGGAAGGAGTCTAAGGAGCCCAGGGCCCTGAGAGCAGCCAGGGTCCCTAAGACCAATGCAGGGCCGTCTAGTTCTGCACTTTTACTTGGGAAAGAAGGAAATGAGTTCTTGTTTAGTTTCTTTTGGGGTGTTCTAACTTGAAGTTGGTAGAAATCTAATCCCATCTCTGGCCTCCTTCTCTTTGCTCAGCCCCAGACCCTAGTGAGTTTCCTCACCCTTACATTTCCTCTATCCCCTTCCTCTCTAGCCCTCTGCTTTCCCATTGCATGGCAAGGTCCCTCCGCCTCCACACTCAAGGCCCATTCTCCACCTGCTGGTGTTCCCGGACACTTGGCTGTCCTAGGATAGCCCCTGGTGCCTTCCACCACCAACGAAAAGGCTCCGGGATCTCTCACACCTTTGACAGCTCCAGCTCTAACTCTGCAGCCTCTCTTGGTTTTAGAAACCAGTCGTTTCTGGGGTCTTAGAAGTTTGGGAAGGGCCATCTGAAACACAACTGCTGGCCTCTTACTCACCCAGGACCAGAGAAAGAGAGAAGGAAACCACAAACCCGGAGAACGTGTCACAAAGATGAGGGGGGGGGGCGGGACTAGCTTAATGGCAATAGAACAACCAGAGTGGAAATCATGGAATGCTCCCACATCGGGAAGAATAGAACCAGCATGGCAGAACAATTTACATAGAAAACGTTGAATGGGATGTAATCAATGCCACCGAATAACTTGGGTAGGAAGTGTTGAATGGGAAGCAAAAACATGATAAAATATCATTACCCCCAAAACAGTTGCCATGGGGTCGGTTCTACTGATGGCAACCCCATGGGTGTCCGAGTGGAATGGTACTCCCATAGGGTTTTCAAGGGCAGGTGTTTTGAAAGTAGATCACCAGCCTTTCTTTGAAGAAACCTCTGGTAGTCTTGAACTTCAACCTTCAGGTTAGCCACTGAGCACACTGACTATGTACACTGCCCAGGGACACCTCCTGTTCATGACTCACCACGCATACCTCCTCTGCTAAGGCCCAGGTATTCTGCCTCTTGTGATTTTCTCTCACCCTGTCATCATCATTGGGGACTTGGGCACCTGGCTCCTAAGTAAGGGCAGGCTGCGAGTTCAGGGAACTGATGTGTTCCTGACAGGTCCAGTCTAAGCTTTCACCATCGCCACGAGGACCTCAGCACCACCCCCAGTTTCTCTTCTCTCCCAGCCCTATCTTCAGAAGCAATCGACCTCACCATTATTCCACCCAGACTCCCTCACCTTCTCCTTGGCAACTCAAAGGAAGCTCACAACACCACCTTGGCGGTTTTGGTCTCCACCAAGGTGTTGTAAGTGGCCTGTGAATTGGCCCCCAATTCATGGTACTCCTGTGCACAGTGGAAGAAATACTTCTTGGTGTAATGTCATCTCCTAGATCAATTACAGCTCAGACCTTTACATGATGATCCACGTGGCTTTCTTTCATGTACTGCTTTTGGGAAGTAAACCACCAGACCTTCCTTCCTTGTCTCCCTTGAAACCCGATCGGCGTCAGAGCCACATGCAAGGCTCCACTGACAGGTGAGGTAGTGCATGCACCTGGGATGCACATGGAACCCCGGTGAGATTTCTACCACTGAACTAACTACCACTGGCCTGCTTGCGACCTCACTATCAAAACCAAACCAAGCTCACTGCCCTGGAGTTGATTCTGACCCAGAGCAACCCCACAGAACACAGTAGAGCTGCCCCTGAGAGTTTCCAAGACAGTAACTCTTTATGGGAGTAGAAAGCCCCACCCTCTCCCTCAGAGCAGCTGGTGGTTTCAAACTGGGGACTTTGCAGTTAGCAGCCCAATGTGTAACC
Organism: Tenrec ecaudatus; assembly: GCF_050624435.1. NCBI lineage: Eukaryota > Metazoa > Chordata > Mammalia > Afrosoricida > Tenrecidae > Tenrec > Tenrec ecaudatus. The sequence goes on from NC_134535.1 coordinate 11,043,256, forward strand.
ACTGCTCCACCAGGGCTCCTACTACCTCCTAATAGGCTATTTTTACTCCTAGGCCTGGACCCCACCGTCAATCTCCTGAACTATTTATTCTCCCTCAGCATGACTAGCGTCTTTGACTCTTCTGAGCTCCCCACCCCTCTCTTCCTGCCTTCTGGAGGATGACAGTGAACAACCGTTTTCTTCAAAGCGCACACTAGCTACATTGTATATGCTCGTGTATAAGCCGAGTCCGGGGCACATGTTAAATGCAGTTTTTGTGGTAAAATTAGGTGCCTCGGCTGATATTTGGGTTGGCTTATACTTGCATATATACGGTACTTTAAACTTTGCTGGCCTGTCTTCCTAGTTGCAAGTAAGCAGTGATAGACAATAGGTGAGCAAATAGGCGTGGCTCTGTGCCAATAAATGTTTACAAAAGCAGACCACTGGCCGGGTTAGGTTCCTTCGCTTTGAGTGGATCCCCTTCTCTAGTGCTTCATTCCCCAGTCTGGACCCCCTCCAGGATTTTTCATTTCCTTCTCAAAGCCAATTTTGCTGCATGCTATAGAAACATTCGATGCTTAGCCCCATTATCTACAGCACTGATGGACCAGATTAAGGTGGAATTAAGACTAAACTTTAGTAGAGGATGTGAGCCCAGCTGTACCTTTTCCTTCCTCGAGATCATCTTTAAGACCCCACCTTAGTAGAGGGAGTGACCAAACACCCCCTGTTTATCTTGGAGGTGGTACCGCTATTGGTTGTGTTGTTAGGTGCCATTGTTGCTGGTGGCGGCCCTGTGCACAGCCGAAGGCAACCCTGGTACCGCCGCACAGTTCTAACACACCGCCTCCTCTGAAGAGCCAGACCCCCGCTTCCTGACTGGCCTTGGGTAGAAGCAAGAAGACCTGCTGTGACTTTGGGGCAATTTTAGCTTCTGGCTCTGCGCCCTGCGTTTGTCTCGCTGAACTTTTCCATCTGAGACTGAACAGCACCCACCGCCCATGGGACATTTCCTCAAAGTGTCAGCTTCTGTGGGAGGTCGCAGAGACTCGCCGAACCCAAGGGTGTGAAGGAATGTGAGGGAGGAAGGGGAGAGAAATGGAGCAGAATCGCTTCTCGCAAGAGTTGGACATTTGGAGCATCTTTAATCCCCAGCTCCTTGAGATGGTTGTGGTTAAGTGCAATGAGTTAGTTCTGACTCACAGCAAAGTTATGAACAAGAAAGAGGAAGAAACAGTGCCGGTTCCTATGCCAACCTCACAATTGTCCCTGTGCTCCAGCCCATCGCTGCAGCCACTGTGTCCGTCCATCTCCTGGAGGGCCTTCCTCTCCTTCACTGCCCCTCCGCTTTACCAAACACGATGTCCTGCTCCAGGGACTGGCCTCTCCTGATTAGTCTTGTAAAAGAAATGAATTCTCACAACTGAAGGGAAGAGAGGAAGAGTCTGGGGAAGGGAACATGGAATCGTTTGGGGCAGAATTCAAAGTAGCAGGCCAGAGACTGGGCAAGATTACAATGAACCTACCCCAAGAGCGAGTCCTTGCCGCGGTCACATCCAAAGCATTAAAATAATAAGAAGCCAGCTCTTGTGCCATTTGGAAGACCCTCAACGAGCTAGATGAGCATGATGGCTTCATCACTGTAAGGATGAAGCAGGACAAGGCAGTATTCTGGGGGCGGCGTACCTTGGTCGGTATGAGCCGTAACTGACTCGGTGGCTCCTAACAACATAGGGGTACTGGCATCATGTAAGCACCCTGTGTCACAATGGTTACACACTTAATGGCTAACCTGAAAGCCAGTGGTTCGAGCCCACCGGCTGCTCCCTATGAAACAGGTATGACAGTGTGTTTCTGTAAGTGTGGCGGCCTTGGAAAGACTCTGGGGAGGATCTGCCCCATTCTATAGGGCTGACTACAAGTTATAATCCACTCAAGGACAAGAACCTGGACTTGACAATGAAACAAGTAGCTTTCATTGCTGGCTGTGCCCCTTATTAGCTCTGTGGCCTGAATCACATTCCTTAGTGCCTTTAAAACCCATGTATGGCAGAGAAGACCTGTGCTCCAGAGGGTTTTCAATGGCTTCTTTTTCAAAAGAAGATCGCCAGGCCTTTCTTCCCAGGTGCATCTGGGTGGCTTCAAATCTCTGTCCTTCTGGGTCAACAGCTGCAGCGCCCAGGAGCTCCTTTACTTCTTAGAGCCTTTACATCTGCAGACTCTTCTCATGGCAGTACCTGCTTCTAGGCTGGCTGTGAAGGTTGAATGAGAAAATACACACTGATTGCTAGGCAGGCGCAAACAGAGTCCATCTGTACAAAATATTAGTTTTTATTACTACATCAATGCTTCGCTCTCCTCCATCCCATCAGCCAACCACAAAATCTGAAGGTTCTGTGCTCTCGGTATTTCTTGAATCTGCCCCATCCTTCCTGTCCCCCTACCACCCTCTTGACCCCCGCCCCCATGTTGCAGAATGACTACAGGAGCTTCCTCGGTGATCGTCCTGATTCCACTCTTACCCCTTTTCAGTCCTTTCTCCACATTTCTCCGGGGCCTTTTCTGAAAGCCGGCATTGCTCATGGCCACTCCCAGCTGAGCCAAGCGTCTCTTAGTTCTTCAAATGGACAGGCTCTGTTCACAAATGCTGTTTGTTCTGCTGGCACCTCCAGCCCCTCTGAGCCAGCTCCACAGGAGGATTGCCTCTCTGTGTCTGCTCCCCAAGTAGATGTCAAGCCACCTGTCTCCCCTCCAAGGCTCCGTTAGGTGTCACTTTCCTCCAAAACCGTCCCCTGTCATAGCACTCATCATCCGCTAGACCTGAGCTCCGTCAGGGCAAGGTCTCTGGTTTACCACTCAACTTCAGCACAGGCCGGACCCATGCTGGGCACTCTAGACATTGTTTAATTTACTTTTGATAAGTGATACATGCACATCGTACCCAAAAGCTATAAAGGGCAAACAGTGAAAGTAGCTCTCTCTCCACCCTGGTTCCCCAAGCACCCGCTGCAATGATTTCCTTGAGGAGTCTTTCCAGATATCCTATTCAAATGCAAGCATGTATCCATATGTACGTTACATATAGTAGTATGTTCCATACCTGGCAGTTATATCCCTTCTATATCTTAGAAGGTACTCCTTTTCAATGTATGAGGGGTAGGCTCCCCCCCCCCCCGTGGAAAAAGCTCCGGGAGCTTTCATAGTACAGATCCCCCCCGCCCCCCTCCTACTGGGGCAACACTGAGCAGCTTGCTCCGAGTTAGTGCACCCAGTGGCATTGGGAAGGTTCGCTGGTCTCAGTGAATGTCTTCATTAAAGCAGGTTTGCTCGAGCCTCGTGTTTTTAAGAGAGCAGCTTGTGGCTGTGAAGTTTGGTTTCCTGCTCGGGAAAAATACCTCAGAGACTGTTGTGATGTTGAACACAGCTTACAAGGGCAGTGCTGTGGGAAAAACTCAGCTATCTGAGTGGTTTTCTCATTTCGAAAGAGTGGAATGTCGGTGGATGGCAAACCTCGTTCTGGACTTCCATCGGCTTCCCAAACAGACGAAAATGTTGACAAAGTTTGTGCACTTGATCTCAAAGACCGACAAGGGACCGTTGACGAGAAGGTGAGTTCTCTGGACTGTCTTGGTGCTCGGGTCAGTGAATTTAATGGAAGATTTGGGAATGACAAGGGTCCCTGCAAAATTCATGCCTTGAGTTCTGACTGACCAGGGAAAAGAGCGTGTCAAAGTGACCCAGACTTTTTCCCCCAAGATCTCTGCTGTGGTGACATGCAGTGCTATTTCTATGACCCTGAAAGCAAACATCGATCGAGCCAGGGGAAGATACCATCGTCACCTCACCTGCCCCCCCTCAAAAAAACAACAAAACTTGTCAAGTGAAATCAAAGATCCAGATGATACTCATTTGTGTGAGGGGGATAGTGCATTTGGAATTTGTTCCACCAGGTCAGACTGTTTATCAACCTTTCTCTTGAGAGGTTCTGAAAAGATGGTGTAATCGTGTGTGACAGAAAGGGCCTGATTTGTGGCAGACAGGGGCCTGGTTTTGCCACCATGACACTGCACCTGCTCACACAGCCATCTCAGTGCACCAGTTTGGGGCAAAAACCAGCATGCCTTTCTTGTCCCATGCACCTGACTGACTCGCCTAACCTCACTCCGTGTGACTTTTTTGTTTGCTCGAATGAAGAAGGACATGAAAGGACAATGATTTGATGACATGGAAGAGGTGTAGACAGGTTTGACAAATGTTTCCAAGAATGGAATCAGAGATTTGACAAATGCATTAAGTGTAATGGAGAGTACTTTGAAGGTGATAAGGTTGTTTTGTAAAAAAAAAAAAAAATTAAATACATAGCTTTGGGGAAAAAAAATCTGTTTTGGGGAGTGCACCATTATGTATATAATTACTTTGTTAAAAAACCCACATTATAAGCCTTTGTCAAGAAATATTATAAATAATTTAACTAGCAGGCGTCTAAATTGTTTTAAATTTTGGGTTAGTCCAAGCATCATTGCACTGGATATCTTGAGCTAGTCGTTTCACACATCGGTGAGTAGCATATCCCTAGGATAGATCCCTGGAGGAGAAATGACTGGGCAAAGCCATGCGTGCCGTTAGTAGCTTCTTCTTATGATTAGCTGCCACCAAGTCAGTCCTGATTCCTGTGTCTTATGTGCAGTAGAACGAAGCACCGCCCTGGCCTGCACCGTCCTCATGGCTGTGGTTCTGTTTGAGCCCGTTATTGCAGCCACTGTGCCAGCCCACCTCCTCGAGGGTCTTTCTCTTTCTCACGGACCCTCTACCTTACCCAACATGACGTCCTTTTCCAGGACCTCGTCCTGCCAAAGTACATGAGACAAAGTCTTTCTGTTGTCACTTCTAAGGAGCATTCTCACGGTACTGCTTCTAACACAATTCAAATGTATCCGTTACTCTCCAGTCTGCCGTATTCATTATCCAGCTTTCACATGCACACCCCTGTCCCAGCAATTCCACTTCTAGAGGAAGCCTGCCACGTGCACCAGAAATGACACTAAGGGATGCTCAGAGCAGAACTGTGTCTGAGAGATCAAGAACTGGAAAACCCTAACTATATCTCTAAGATAGAGTGGGCAATTAATTATTGTTTATTAATACAGTAGCAAGCCATCTAACAATAAAACAAACCACCGCTCCGCTCCGTGCATCAGCAGAATTGGATTGCATAAAAAATAATGTTGAAGCTTTCCCCCAGATCCTGGATGCTTCCTCCCCCCAACTACCATGATCCGAATTCTACCTTGCAGGGCTGGATAGGACAGAGGCTGTACACTGGTACATATGAGGGTTGGAGGTACAGGGAATCCAGGGTGGATGATACCTTCAGGACCAAGGGTGTGAGGGACGATGCTGGGAGAGTGGAGGGTGAGTGGGTTGGAAAGGGGGAACTGATTACAAGGATCCACATGTGACCTCTTCCCTGGGAGAGGGACAGCAGAGAAGCGGGGAAGGGAGACTCCGGATAGGGCAAGATATGACAAAATAACGATGTATAAATTACCAAGGGCATATGAGGGAGGGGGGAATGGGGAGGGAGGGGGGGAAAAAAAGAGGACCTGATGCAAGGGGCTTAAGTGGAGAGCAAATGCCTTGAGAATGATTGGGGCAGGGAATGTATGGATGTGCTTTATACAATTGATGTATGTATATGTATGGATTGTGGTAAGAGTTGTTTGAGTCCCTAATAAAATGTAAAAGAAGAAAAGAGAAAAAAATGATTAGGGCAAAGACTGTACAGATGTGCTTTATACAATTGATGTATGTATATGTATGAACTGTGAAAAGAATTGTATGAGCCCCAATAAATTGTTAAAATAAATAAATAAAAATAATAATGTTGAGCTAAACAACTCAACAATTAAGGAATCGGCGATTTCTCTCATCTAAAACTCAAAAGCAGGTAAAATGAATCTACAGTGTCTGAGGATGCGTATAGGTGAGGGAAGATTTTATTAAGACAGCAAGGGAAGGACAGTGACGAGCTGGTGTGAGTGTCACATCTGAAGAGGAGCAAGGGCAATGTGATAAGAGGAGAGCACTCGGTTGATGGCAGTTTAGATACTGGCTTTATTTTATTTGTTCACCTGGATGATGGTTACACAGCGTTGGCCTCATCTAAAAAGAGCCCCTATCTATTTCAAACACTCCTCTGTGTATAGGATGCATTTCACAGTTTAAAAAATAAATACACTCTTTTAAAAAGGCCAAGAGCCATGTGTATATGATACCACTTAAATTTTAAAAAGGGAAAGGAAAGATATATCTCTAAATGTATGTGTTGTGCTTTTGATGTCTGTACGTGTTAATACAAGCTCTGGTGGCACAGTGGGTTATGCACTGAGCTGCTCATCACAAGGTCAGCAGTTCGAAACCACCAGCTGCTCTGCAAGAGACATTTCAATGAGGCTTTCCACTCCCATAAAGAATTACAGTCTCAGCAAAACGCACAGGGGCAGTGCCACCCTTTCCAATAGGGTCGCTATGAGTCAGAACTGACTCGGTGGCAGTGAGGTGTGTGTGGTTGCTGCCACCTGCCTGGGTTAGCTCTGGAGGCACAGACCCAAACTGATCATGAAGACTGCCACTGGTACGGGGCACTGAAACACTAGAGGGCGAAGAAAAAGATGCCTTTAAAGCATCAACTCTGTCAACAGATTACCTAATTTTCCATTTCTAAAAATTTCTTCACATTTTCCTTAATTTCTAAAGAACGAGAATCTATTTGTATTTCCTTTCCTGTGAAGCACTGCATTTGTTTTCTATTACTGTATAACAAATTACCCCAAATAAAACCATTTAAAACACCACCTACATTGAATATCTCACCATTTCTGTGGGTCGGGAGTCTGGGTGCAGCTTAGCAGCCTCCTCGACTCAGAGTCTCCCAAGGTCTGAGCTGTCAGCTGGTCTACTTTTTCACCTGGCGGCTTGAACAAGGAAAAGGGCATTTCTAGGCTCGGTCAGCTTATTGGTAGAGTTGATTTCCTTGTGAGTAGATGATCTGAAACTGCTAGTACTGAAGGAAGAAGGCCAAGCCAGACTGAAGCATTGGTGACAAAGAAGATCCCAAGAATTGTCAAAATGCCAACTAAAATGTTTCAACAAATGGATGTGACGTTGAAAGCGAGTAGTCATTCATGACAAGGATTTTGGAAGATAGCCACCCGGCCTATTGACTGCCAGCGGTCACTATTCATGCCCACTCTAAAGAAAGGTGATGATGGAGTGCAGGAACTCTTGAACATCACCGTTCATATCACGTGCTAGCAGCATTTTGCCGAAGATGATTCATACATCAGCTAGGAACTTCCAGAAGTTCAAACTGGAGTAGAACACGTGCAATAAGGAATATTGTGACGGATGGCAGATGCGTCTGGGCCAAGAGCAAAGAATACCGGAAAGATATGCCCTGAATTTTATTTTCAACAGTGTGGGTCATAAAAAATGATGGACGCTATGAAGAATGGGAATTCCAGAACCCTTAAGTGTGCTCGTGTGGAAACCTGTACGTGAATTAAGCAAAAGTCCTTTGAACAGAACAAGGAGATCCTGAGTGGTGTGGAACCATCTGGAAAAGATGTGTTGTCGGGCTATATCCTTCTGCCTTACGTGTTCAGTCTGCGTACGGAACATATAATATATGGAATCGGACTGTGTGAAGACCCGGTTATGAGGAACAAAGGATGGTTCATCAGAAACCTATGATATGCATTTAACAGAACTTTGCCGCCGTCTTGAAACTCACTGATGAAGGTGAAAGACTATATAACCTTCAGTATTAATTATGCATCAATGCGAGGAGAGCAAAATACTCACGACTGGACGGAGACACAACATCATAACAAATGGAGAAAATGTTGACTTCAGATTTCTTTTCGAAACATTTTATTGTTAATTGGGAGTTAATACATATATCATTCCATAGTTCAATCGCATCAAGCAATATTGTATACTTGCTAACACAATCAGATTCCAAACCTTCTTTTTCTTTCTGGGCTCCTTGACATTATCTTCCTTTTAGCTCCCCCTTCCACCACTGTACCCCATGCCCCCCAAAACCCTTGTTTTATTTGCTGTCCCTAAAGGTGCATCAGTCCTGAGCTGCATATACAGAAAAACAGAACAGCATACAACACAACTTCAATTTTGATCTCCAGTGACGTAACAACTCTGAGGTACACCCTAATATGCACAAACAAAAGTACAGGAAATGCATCTTCATCTCTCCAAGGTTCTCTGTTTAGTACCCCCTTCCCCCCATCCCTAATTGTGGGTGGAGGGAGTTCACCAGAAGCTTATTTCCTATGTAGTTCCCACAAATGGCTCTTGGGCTCCCACTGCATCCATAGCCTTCGGCAAGTTACTCCTGTAACTATTTCTGACAGATTACCTATCTTGACTTTCGGTGTACCACACAATCTTAAATATATAAATGAACATACACAAATCTAACGTGATTAATGAGGTAAAAGAAATAGAAACCAAAATAGTAAGGGGAGGAGATATTTAGGAACTAGAGGATAGTTATGTAGTTCATCAGTACCAGACTGCACCCTGAATTTATCATCCGTTCCGTGTGGCCCTTCTGAGAGGGACTTCCCATTATCTTACAAGTGGGTTTGGAGTCTTCACTACGTCCACACCCGTTCACATTGATTCGGTTGCTTGTTTTTGAACTTCTGATACCTCTTCTTGTCGACACCTCAGGATTGCACAGGCTCGTGGGCTACGTTGCATCCCTGCTTGTTTAACTACAAGCCTTTAAGACCCCAGACACTCTATCTTTTGATAGCCGGGCACCATCAGCTTTCATCACTACATTTGCTCATGCACCCTTTTTGTCTTCAGGGATCATGTCAGGAAGATAAGTGTTATACAATGCCACAATATTAGAAGAAACCTTTCTTATACAGAGGCAAGATTTAAGTAGAATCCCAAAATCCACGTTCTTCCTTGCTGCATATGTATGTGAATACATGTATACATAAACATAAACATACATATATTTTTTATGCATAAACACATACTGATTTTCCTCCTACCCCACTATCATGTTTACTCGTCGTTCACCTCTCAATAGTTCCTCTCAGAGATCTATCAATTGAACAAACACAACCAGAAAAGCCCCACCTCCTCGCCATCAATTTTAGAACACTTACTATTCCCTTGTACCCATCACTGTTGTGTCCTTGCTCACCTCATGTCCAACCCACGCCACCTCGCACGCCCCCCTGGACCCATTGGTTCAGTTGTTGTCTCCATAAGATTGTTCATCTGCAAATCTTGTCCAAACAAACGCCAAACAGAAAGAAAAAACAAGTAGCAGCAATAAGACATACAGGAAGTCACAGGGCTGATAGGGGTCGCGACATAGAGCAGATGACTACCTATGTCATTTACAGAGAGGAACGTGTTGTGAACCATCTGTCCTGACCCCAAAGATTTCATTTTACTTGAATCTATGATTAGTGTCCATGGAAGCGGCACTTAAAAATTAAAAGGTTTTGAGGTTCTGGCTGGGAAATAGGCCCCCGGTGATTTCCCTCCATCCATAGTAGAGGGCTGGGAGGGAACTGCTTCCCAAACAGAGGGCACTGGAGAGCTGACTGTAGCCGATCAGAATGAAAACCTGACCTGAACAGTTAAAACCTTGTCAGTTGATTGCTCCCCCGATGCATGTCGGGCCTGATCTGGGTCTCAACATTTTTTGTGCTTTTATTTTGTTTGTTTGTTTGTTTGTTTTTCATATTGGGGCTCATCTCAGATATATGTTGCCATTCAGGGTAACCCTCTTGAGTTTCTGTTATATGTTTTTCAGTTTATGAAACCCAGGATTGTTGAACCTACAGAGACAGCAGTTAGACGAAGGGTTCCTGGGGGTACAATGGGGGTGTGGTGGGGGAGGGGAGCTGATGCCGAGGAGTTCAGGAAGGAAGAGAATGGTTTGAAACTGTACACGTACCCTTTGATGCGATTGAACTATGGAGTGAGATACTATCTGTATTGGCTCCCAATAAAATGGTTTTGGAAGAGGAAAAAAAGCACTTCAAGAAACAAGAAACAAAAAAGCCCCAGTCCTTTTAGGTGGTCCCGGTTCCCACTGTGTAAGAGAAATTGATGCAATTTGAAAGATAATATCCAGGAAATTGCTCTACAGAAACAAAACATCCAAAATCAATGAAAAAATATCAAAAGGTTTTCTTTAAAAATGTTAACTAGCAACGATATCACATCGAGAACCAGAGTGGGCCTGAATCAAAACATATTTTCTTCTTAAAATCATTTCATTGACGTATGGCTCACATAACATACACGTACGTCTATAGTTCAGTAGTATTACAAAGAACAATCATCACTACAGTCAGTTCCAGCACATTTTCTTCCCTCTTGTATTCATCATTAGCTCCCCATTTCCTACCAAACTCCCCCACCCCAATAAGCCCTTAGTTCAGCAGTGGCCTCTATAGCTTCACCATCCCAGACTTCATGAACTGGAAAATATACACACACTAAAAAGGACCAACAACAATAACAAAATAAGCCAGAGGCGGGGGGCGGGGGGAGGTACGGGTGGGGCACCCAATCAAGAAAAGCCAGGAAGTATTAAAAACCTAGAACAAATTTAAAATGGATCAAAAGGGAGATCACGTGATAGGTATCGCAGTTTAACCTAATTCCATGAGCTGTGGTCAGGTTTGTGATATTCTCGCCGAGAGCAAGGCTAGCGACATCCCTCAAGTGTGGTCAGCGGGCAACCATGGTATTTCAGCCACTTCGCATCCATGCCAAGCTGGACCCTGGCTGCGGAAGACTGAAGGAGAATTGCCGTCCTTGAATTAGGTCGTTGATGAAGAATGTGGAATGCCCCGTGAATCGCCAGAAGGGAAACCAGGTCTGTCTTTGAAGAAGTACAGCCAAAATGATTCTCAGAAATGAGTATGGCAAGGCTTCATCTTAGTACATCCTTTGGACCTGTTCTCAGGGGGAACCAGTCCCTGGAGAAGGACGGCATGCCTGGTAAAGTCGAGGGTGAGCAAAAACGAGGAAGGCCCTCCACAGGAGGATTGATGCAGGGGCTGCCACTACGGGCTTAGACACAGGAGGACGGGCGACAGTTTGTCATGCTACACACAGAAAGTCGCTGTGAGCAGGAATCGGATCAACAGTGCCTGGCAACAACTTTAAGAACTCCCCGACTGTCTCTTGTTTAATTTCCGAGGTTGCTTCAGACTTTATTTTCGGATCACAGTTACTTTTGACGGTCTGTTTTGGCGGGTATGTGGACAGAAACAGCATCAACAATCAACGCAGTTCCACTCATGTGACCGTTCTGGTAAATGGAGAGAAGGGTAAGAACGATTGTTGGGCTTTCCGTTCTCAGGCCAAGTCTTCGGACAGGTTGTTCTGGAGGAGAAGCCATGGCCCAATGCCCTATATTCCTCCTTAACCTTTTTTTAAGAACTCTCGGGTCACAAATCCATTAACCCTTTGCTTGCCAACCGAGGAGCCCATTCTACTCCTTTCTGATAACTTATCGTAGGTGCAGCAACAGTGACGTCATTGAACTTTTGGAGACTCTGTTTTCCTTACCAAGATCAGTGAGGCGGGCCAGAGCACAGAACTGAATAGAAGTTTGAGGATGGGAGAGAAAATTGATGTGAAATTTCTCTGACTTTGACTCAAGCCAGGAAGAGTTCAACAGTAAAGCAAAGGAGAAACCTGAAATGGGGCCGTTGGAGGAGGACAAACCCCCAAAGTCGACTCGACTCATAGTGACCTTATGAGCCAGGGTAGAACTGAACTGTAACATTTACATGGCTGTGATCTGACAGAGGCAGACTGCCACACCTTTCTCCCGCGGAGCAGCTAATGGTCCCATGGATATGAATCTCAAGGTCTCCGGTCTTAGCAGCCCATGTGGAATGAGACGTGGGTCATGTTGGAGGATTTGGCAGCTGTAGGGTCAGTGCTTTGTAGGCCTCATCACTCCAAACCAACCTGGAGCGATACTGTACCTTCAGTTACCCAGGAAGTCACATCCCTAGTGCTCACTGTCCAGGTCCTGGGCTTTGCGATGTGTGTTGTGCCAGCCCTGACCCCTCTCCCCTTACCCATGCCTGGACCAGAGAATCGGGGTGTTGTCCATTGTGTTCACATATGCATCTTCTTGTTTTCCAGATAACCACTCGGGCATCATTCAAGGTTCAGTCCCTATGCTCTCTCTTAGAGTGACAGAGTCTCTCCATCCCCTGGGTGTGAATTCCCAAACTAGCATTCCCTACAGAGTATTGTAGTTTATCCATTTCATGTGTATCTTTTTCACTAGATTGTAAGACATTCAAGGTTATGTCTTGGTTATCTAGGCCTGATGTAAGAAAAATACCACGAGAAAAAAAGCAGACATTTATCATTTCATCGTTTGGGAGACCAGACGTCCACGTGCATGCCATTAGCTCCAGGGGAAGGCTCTCTCAGCCAGCCACACTTTAACTAGCCCTCTCACTCCTAGGTTCCTTGGGGCTCCATCTTTTATGGCATTTATTTTTTTGCCGTTTTGCTTGCTTCTCTCTGTGTCTAAGCTGCTCTTTTATTATTTCTAAAGTCATTTGAGTTAAAACTGAACTACAAAAAGACAAACAATACAATTTTAAAATAGGCAGAGGACACAAACAGACACAGCACCAAGAGGACTTTCATGCAGCCAACAAACAGGCAGACATTAAGGTCAAGTGATATAAAAGAGTCCATAGACCATGTTATACATCTTGCTTTGCGGAGTAACAACTGGGGCCTTAACAGCTCATGAGCCATTTAAGATGCAACTCTTGGTCTCTCCCCACCTACAGGAAAGAGGGGTGAAGAAAACTGAAAAATGATTTGTGCTGTAAATCTCCACCAAATTCACAATGAAAAGGTGTGTGTGTGTGTGTGTGTGTGTGTGTGTGTGTAAGTAAGTCATTAGGGTTAAGACTTCAATAACAAAAAGACAAGTAACCCAATTTAAAAAGAGGAAAAGGATACAAACAGACACTTCACTAAAGACAGCCAAGAAAATATATGGAGAGAGTCTCACACTCAGTTTTAGAGAGATGCCAAATATGAACGACAAGGAGATCTCATTCCACCCTAACATTAATAATAAAGGGTTTTTTAAAAATCTTTGTATTGGGGGCTCATACAACTCTTATCACAATCCATACATCCATCCATTGTGTCAAGCACATTTGTACATTTGTTGCCATCGTTCTCAAAATATTTTCTTTCTACTTGAGCCCTTGGTATCAGTTCCTGGTCCCAACCCCCTTTCCCACCCTCGCTCTCTCACAAACCCTTGATAATTTATAAATTATTATGATTGTTTTTTCCTGTCTTACACCATCTGACGTCTCCCTTCACCACTTTTCTGTTGCCTGTCCTCCAGGGAGGGGGTTATCGGTTATAGATCCACAAACAACAAATGCCGGTGAAGGTGTGGAGAGATTGGAACCCTACATTGCTGGCAGGACGGTCACATGTGGTGCAACCCCTGTGGAAAAGTATATGGTGGTACCTTAAAATGTTGGAAATAGAAATACCATATGATCCAATAACCTCGCTTCTTGGTATGTATCCTATGAATTAAGAGCTGATACATGAATAGATTGAGGCACACTCTCATTCCTCACAACACTCTTCACCATAGAATTATGATGGAAACCACCTAAATGTCTATCAATGTATGTATATCTGTGTGTAGAATACATACATATTATGTATATGTATATATATACAGACATATACACACATGAGTAGTATGCAACATTAAAGGAATCCTGGTGGCCCTGTGGGATAATAAGTGTTGGATTTCTTCTTTAAGAATGGTGGTTCAAAACCACCATTAGCTCCTTGGGAGACAGCTGAGGCTCTCTGCTCCCAGAAACATGTCCAGTCTTGGAAACCCTACACAGGCCACTATGAGTCAGAATCAACGCAAAGGTACTGGGTGCGATGTTAAAGGCTAAGGATGAATCTTCGCAATGCCTCCTACTATGGATGAGCCTGGAGGGCATTATGTGGAGTGAACTCAGTCTATCACAGAAGGACAAACATTGTATGAGAGCACTATAGTAAAAAGTCAGGAAAAGGTTTTTCACGCCCAAAGAAACATGATTAATGGTGATGGGAGGAGAAATGAGGTTGAATTGCAAATTAAGAGGGTAGACCCGTGTTAACCGGAGTGAAAGAGAAAGCAATATACAACGAGGCCAGCCAAAAAATGATAGTGGCAGAAGGAGGTACTGGGAAGAGAGTAAGAGTTAAAGGCAAAAACAAAACAGAGTTCAAGGCAACAGAAGTAAATGTTGTTCCATACACATACTGCAATAACTGTGGTCTATGAGAGGATGCATGGATAGACAGCCAGGAAGGAGCAGGTATGGAAGGGAGAATGTGACTATACCTATGCATGTATTTTTTACATGAGACAGGCAATATTTCTACATGTATATTTACCTATGCTACAAATATATCCATAAATGTGAGGGAGCACACAGGAGGCAAAGTTATGAAAACTTAGATATAACCAAACACCTTGAGAGATTGGCACTGGGCCTGGGGGCGTTCATAAGCATGTTCTTGGGGGACACCGAGGTCAATTAGCATAGCGCAGTCCACACCGACAACATTCTACATCCTACTTTGGTGAGTTGCAAGTGAGATCTTAAATGCTCATGAGTGGCCATCTAAGGTGCAATCATTGGTCTTTCTATGTTTGTAGGAAAAAGGAGTGAAGACAATAAAAGATAGATGGAAATCAACAGTCTAATAGATGAATGGATCAAGCAAGCATCAGCCCCATTCACCTTGAGACCAGAAGAACAAGATGGTGTCTGGCTACCAATACCCACTGCCCCAGAAGATCCTAGATAGAGTGGAAGAAAAATGTAGAACAAAACTCGGAATTAAAAAAAATTAAGCCCAGACTTCCCAGTCGGATAGAGATTGGTGAAACCCCCGAGACTAGGGCCCTTGTCACATCCTTCAGTCTAGAGCTAAACTCACTTCCCTGACTCAATTATCATTAAACATGAGACAGGTCTCTTAGGGGAATAGTCACACTAGAGCGGAATGTGTGTCTTAGAACAATCAACCATTTGAAATCAAAAGGGCAGCATGTTCCCAAGAAAAAGTTTAGGAGGATCAGGAATGGAGCGGGGAGACACTCAGGAAGTAAGCAGAATAGGGGCTGTTACAGTGTGGAGATTGTGGTCAATGAGATGAAACAAAATGCATATGAATAGAATGGAAAATGGATTTGTTCTGTAAATCTTCACCCAATTCACAATAAAAAAGGTGTTCTTAGTATGAAGATGCACCCTACACAGATATGATCTTATGAACATAAAGAAAATCCTGTTCCTCGCAAGGGTTACATCCACGGGGCTGACCCCTTTACCATTGTTGAGTCTGACTCATACTAACCTTATAGGACAGGGTTGTCATTTTTACGCACGCAAACAGCCATGTCTTTCTCCAGCAGAGGGGCTGGTGGGTTTGAATGGCTGACCTTCCAGTTCGCAGCCAAGCACTTAACCACTGCACCACCAGGTCTCCCCCTCCTGCTGCCTAGCAGTTAATAAACAGTCATTGAACTGACTAGGATGTTGGCATCTTCCTTACCAGGGACCATGCGGTACCCAGAAGTTGCTGAGAACACGTTCACTACAGTAGGCTCCAGAAGAGATGCTATTGCAAAGCCTGCCCTCCTCCCCCGCCCTCCAGCAGGCTTGGATTAACACTGAGAGCCAAGAGTTGGTCACATAGCAACAATAGTAAAGAAGGAGCAGCCGCCGAATGGAGCAGAAGCTTGCTTGCCGCAGAGAGCAGAGCTATTTTGAGATGCTTAGGCAGAGCTGCAGTCTGATAGGTCCACACACTGAGGCTAGAGTCACCACATGCTATCAGCTTTAGGACTATCCGGCACGGAGGAAATGCCTCATTGGCAAAGCAGTTGCTTTTACCATCCCTTGGAGCACCCCTTGAGAATATAAAGGACCCAATTTTAGGTCCGTTTTTCTTATTTTGAAACCAATCAGATTTCGTTGTTGTTGTTATTGTTGTAACATTACCAAGATATGTTGGTAATCAGTTGTGCAGATGTGCTAATTCACACTCAGTCACTGTCTTCGAGTCAATTCAGTCTCCTAGCAACCACTACAGGACAAGGTAGAACTGGCCCCATGAGTTTCCAAGACTGTAATTCTTTACGAAAGTAGAAATCCTCATCTTTCTCCCAAGGAACAGCTGGAGGTTTCAAACTGCTGACCTCGTAGTTAGCAGCCCAACTTCTAACCACTACGTCACCCGGGATTGTTGACTATATATCCCAGCTAGAAAGTAGGACCCAGGCCTGAGCCGTGGTGGAGGAAGAGTTTAGGGCTCAGCTGCTAACCAAAGAATTGGTGGTTTGAACACACCTGGGAAAGCCCTGGTGATCTGCTCCCACAAAGATTAGGACACAGAAAACCTAGGGAGCAGTCTGACTCTGCCACATGGGGTTGCTATGAGTCAAAAACGGACACCAGGGCATTTATGCAGAACAATAGGCCCAATTTCCTAGCACACACATGAACCTCTGGTCTGGCCAGGGCTTCCTTTCCCAGTATCCTTTCCTCCCTGGGGACCCTCCCTCTCTAGTATGTGCTTCACCCTTGGGAATGGCCTCGAGACATCCAGGAGTTAAGTGCTTCTCACAAATTGTCCAACTTTGTTTGCTTTGAGGGAACCTCAACCACTCTGTCTGGTAACTCTTCACCTCTAAGTGTTTTGCCCCAAATAAATAGCACGCCATGGGAATAGAAGTGTCTTTTTTGAATCTGCAGTACCCAGCACGGCACAGTGGCACACAGATAATGCACAGGAAAGGTGGGTCTTGTGGATCAAGTGTGAAAGCCCCGTGCTTACTTTGGGTTCTGGTGGCACAATTCGACCCTGACAGTGGGACGCCGTGACTAGCCATGTGGAAAGGTGCAAGTTTTGTGGCTGCTTTTGTAGCTTGGGAACTCTGTATTTTAAGATTATAAGAACGATGGCGTGTGCTTATGTATACCATTTCCCTCTTCATTTATTCTTGTTTTCATTCATTCATCCATCCATTCTTTCAACAAACACTCATTGGCGCTGCATTCTGTGCCAGTTTCAGTAGTAGGTGCCAGAGACTCGAAGAAGCTTAAGATCTCCTTCCTATCCTAAGACCTAAAGGGTCAGTAGTATGGGGCCTATGTGTGTGATGAAAACATCTGGGCTCAAGTCTTTCCTATAGTTCATTTTAGGGTTTAATGAGGGACATCTCATTTGCTTTAGAAGACCCCTGGGTTTCCAGACCATTACTGAATACAAACATTTATTTCCATTTTTGAGCAATTTATGCAGAATCTGAGTCATGAAAGCCAAGATTTTCAGAGAGGGAAGTTGGTTGCCACGCTGTGGAACCACCACCACCACCTTGTCCTTCTCAGAGTCAGAAAGCCCTGGTGGTAGTAAAATAGATGAGCTTGAAGTGGTCCATGAGACCCATTTGTTTAAGAACTTTGAGTTGACTCCCTGCTATGTGCCGGGTCTTGAGTTAGGGGATGGGGAAGGATCTTCATCTCAGTTATCACAGGGAAAGAAAGACAACTTCCTTTCACTTCCTATAACTCAAACAGTTATAAGTAAAATGATGTGTTGTTCGGGAACAAAGGGTACTTGCCATAGAAGAGTATGAAACCAAAGCCGGACCAAACCCATTGAGTTGATTCCATGTCATAGCAAGCCTGCAGGACAGAGCAGAACTGCCCCTGGTGTTTCCACAGTGGTAACCTTTAGGTGAGCCAACTGCCTGATCTTTCTTTGATGGAATGGTCAGTGGATTTGAAGTGTCAACCTTTTGGTTAGTGGTTGAACACCTGTTTGCACTACTAAGGTTTCTTGAGGGAATGCTGCTGCTGCTGTTGTTGCTAGATGTCCATGTCAGCTCACAGTGACCCCATGTATGAAAGAACATGACACTGTTCAGTGAATCAGAGACCGTTCCCCTACTACATATGAATAAGGGTTTGTGGCCAAGTTTTCCAGAAGTTCACCAGATCCTCCATCCTCGTCTATAGTCTCTCTTAGTCTGGAAACTCCACTGAAACCCCTCCACTGTGGGTGATCTTAATTGTATATGAAGTCCTAGAGGCATAGCTTCCAGCATCAACCCAATTGGCGAGCCTCCACAGTCCACTGATAGATGAGTGGTGGGAGCAGCTATAAACAGGGCATAGGGAAACCAGGGAGGGTGTATTAGTCACCTAGTGCTGCTGTAACACAAATACCTCAAGTGGGTGGCTTTAAAGAATGAACATTTGTTTTCTCACAGTTCTGAAGCTGAAAGCCCTCATTGGAATTGGCCATCTCAATTCCTCAGTACTCTTTGGTTCCTCAGTAGTCCTTGTCTTGCAGACACTCTTCCCTTGACATGTCTCCTATCTCTGTAACCAATCCATTCTTTTTGTAACTCAGAAGTGATTAGGTTTAGAGCCCAACCTATGTGGGTATGATCCAATGATCATAACAAAGAAGATCCTATTTCCAAACAGGGTTACATCCATAGGAACAAGGGTTACAAGTTGAACACATTTTGGAGGGGGACACTGTTTAATTGACAGCAGAGGGTTTTACAGAAAAGGAATGTCTACACCAATATTGGAAGGGAGACTGGGAATTAGGCGGGTTGAAGATTTAGGATCAGTGAATGTTTCTGGCCGAAGGAATGTATGTGGGAATGTCCCAAGGACTGAGACAGCAAGGCACAAGCCGAAGAGAAATAATTCCACTTGAGATAAATGAGGTCGGTAGGTAGGAACCATTTTCAGCACATAGAACTTTATCCCAACAGCAAAGGGGAATCATTGAAGGTTAAAACAAAAGAAAACATCCTTTTATCATGTAGTATGAAAACTCCCCATAATACTCCTCTCTCTCCATCATTGTTAAAGGTTTGTTACATATTACTTCATCTTCTAATTATTTTTTTCTATTTACATTCTTTTTTTAAACAATTTTATTGGCACATGATCCACATATCATGCATTCAATAGTTTAATCATATCGAGAAGAATTGCACAATCATTATCACACTCAATTTTAGGACATTTTTCTTTTTCATGGTTAAATTGCTTTTAAAATTAGTTGTGCAATCACAATCAATTCCAGTGCTTCCTCCTCCCTTCCATCTACATTGCTTGCTCCCCAAATCCCCTCACCCTCCCTATCTCTGACCCCCCCACCCCCATATCCCAGATAAACCATTTTATCAGTTATCATGTCTATGCATCCACTCCTGTGCTTCACAAAGTGGGAAACCCAACAGGAACAATTAAAAAACTAAAATAATAATAATATAAAGATTAAAAATATAAGTAATGAGTATAAAAGAAAAGACTACCATCAATAGTTTCAAAGCCAGGGAAGAAATTTTTGTCATGGAACAAGCAAGAAATACTTGCACCTAGAACAAATTCAGATGGGGTCAAGAGGGAGGTCAATTAACCAAGTGTCAAGTTCGGTCCATCATAATCAAGAAGACAATGAGCTCATCTGATAGTTGAGCTATTTGAGACCCTTGCCTGTAGCCAGAGGTAATCTATTATCATTTATTGCAAGAATGCCTGCCATTCTGAAAGTTCCTTTCGGCCATCAGCAAGATGTGGCTGTCTCTGTGTTGTGGCGTGGCGCTGAGTCTGTTCCCACTTTCCGTGATCCTGTGCGGTGCCATTTTATTGGGTGCTCTTACAGTTCTTATAATGATCCATGCATCAATGGTGTCAAGTACATTTGTACATAAATTGCCCTCATCATTTCCAAAAATGTGTTCTTTCTACTTGATCCCTTGGTATCAGCTCCTCTTTAGTCCCCTCCATTCTCCCACCCTCCCGTCTTCATGAACCCTTGATAATTTATAAATTATTTTTATTTTCATATTTGACACTGTCCGCTGTCTCCCTCCACCCACGTTTCTGTTGTTCATTCCCCTGCATGGGTGTGTGTTTGTGTTGTACATAGATTGTTGCCATTGGTTCCCTCTTTCTCCCCCTTCTCCCCAGCCCCCTTCCCTCTACACTCATAGTATTGCTACTCTCATTATTGGTCCTGAGGGGTTTATCTGCCCTGGATTCTGTGTGTTGAGAGTTCTTACCTATATCAGTGTACATGCTCTGGTCTAGACAGATTTGCAAGACAGAACTGGGGTCACAGTAGTGGAGAGGAGCATTAAAGAACTAGAGGAATGTTGTGTGTTTCATCACTGCTATACTGCACCCTGGTTGGCTTATCCCTTCCTTGTGACCCTTCTGTGAGGGGATGTCTAATTGTCTACAGATGGGCTTTGGGTTTCCACTCTGATCCTGCTCGTTCGAGTTGAAATGGTTGTTTGTTTGGGAGTCTTCTGATGCCTGATACCTGAGCCCATCGAAACCTCATGATCACACAGGTTGGTGTGCTTCCTCCAGGTGAACTTTGTTGCTTCCCTGCTAGATAACCGCTTATTTAACTTCAAGCCTTTAAGACCCTAGACACTATATCTAATAATAGGGGGCGCCATCAGCTTTCTTCACCACATTAGCTTATACACCCATTTTGTCTTCAGCAATCGTATTGGAAAGGTGAGCATCACAGAATGCCAGGTTATTAGAACAAAGTGTTCTTGCGCTGAGGGAGGACTTGAGTAGAGGCCCAATGCCCATCTGCTACCTTAATACTTAACCTATAAACATATGTACATAGGCCTATATCCCTATTGTTAAATATTAATATATAACATATGTACACGCCTATATTTAGACCTCTATAAATGTCCTTTACCTTCTAGTTCTTTCCTCTATTTCCTTTTACTTTCTTCCTGTCCCACTCTCATGTTTGACCTTCATTTAGCTCTCTATACTTCCTCTCGGCTACATTGCACTTGGTCAAACCCCACCAAGCAGTCTATGCCCTCCTGGCCATCAATTTTAGATCTCTTATTGTTCCCTTGTCCCTGAGTTTGTTGGCCCCCCTCCTTTTCCCTCACCTCCTTTTCTCCCCTGTCCCCCCAGAAATATTGGTCCCATTGTTTTCTCCTTGGGATTGTTTATCCTGTCTTATATAGACAGACATGAAAAAAAGGGGGGAAACAGCCTATGAATACTTCCAGATTTGTCTGCTGACCCTTGTGTATGTTTTCCATTCGAGTCTGATGAGGTGCCAAGCCCTGCCCTCCAAGTCTGAAGTCTATTTTCAGGATCCCTCAGGAACTTTGTTGCTTTGCTCCCCTTGCTGCTCTGCTGAACTATCTTCATGTTATGCCCTGGTGCTTGGGGGGTTGACCGGGCACAATTCGCACACTATGACTCCAGTGCTGCCCCCCACCATAGTGCTGTGGTGGGGCCAACTCTACGGTTCTCTATGTACATTGGCTGCTCAAAGTGGGAATGTTGTCCTCAAAGCTTTGTGGGCCAGGATGCTGTCTACTCTTACTCTCTCTCTCCCTCTTAGTTTGCTCCTGTGTGGTCTGGGAAGAGCAGGTCCTTTCTTCCAAGGAGCCGCTCGTGGGTTCTAAGAGACAGCCTTTAGATTAGTAGTGGCCAAATGCTTAATTTCTGTCCCACCATACCTTTCAATGGCAGTCCATTTTATCTAGTCCTTTTAAATGACTGCCTAGTATTCCACCACTAGGCCATTCCACAGTCTTCTACCCATTCCCTTACAGATGGGCTGCTGGCTTGCTTCCATTTTTACAATCTTTTTCTTTGTAAGACATGACTGTGCTTCAGGGAGCATTCGCATCTGCACCTCTGTGCACTTGTAGGATGTGTCCTAATTCCGGGAATTTCAAAAGCTAGAACCATTTGGTGTGGACGTCACAGTTTGTATCATTTTCTGGTTCCACTAACTGTGTACGAAAGCACTACTTCTCTACAATCTTGCCAATGTTGGCTATTGAAGACATTTGGGGGAATATATTTTATTAAATGTGTGATCTAAATAAAGGCAGTGACGATCATTCTTACCAACGCTGATGCCATTCGGATGGGGAGAACAGTCGCTGTTTGCTCGTCATGGCTGTACAGTCACTTCCCCAACCCCAAGCACAGTCACAGGGCCACCTGACTGCAGAGCCATTCTTTTCTTGACGACAAGGGCCCGGGTCAAAATATTGCTGAGGCTAGATCTGTGTGAGTCCATTTTCTTATTTCCACATCGTTCAAAATCCATTTGATTGGAGGCAGACTCCATATTGGGTGTGAGGAGGAAGGACAGGGTGGATTAAGTGGATTCATGGAAGGCTCCCAGGTTTCCAGCTGGACAAGTAAGATAAACAGTGGAATTAGTCGTTCAAATCAGGACTACCAAACAAAAGGTAGCGATCCCGGAAGAAGGTCCTAGAGATGAATTAAGACTCTAGTACCTAGGGGGACGGACAACAGAATAATGGGTGAGGGTCAGTGTAAGACATGGGGGAAAAAAAGATAAATTATCAAGGGTTCATGAGGGAGGGAGTGGGGGAGGGGAAATAAGCTGATACCAAGGGTTCAAGTAGAAAGCAAATGTTTTGAAAATGATGACTGCAACCTAAGTACAAATGTGCTTGACACAATGGATGGGTGTATGGATTGTGATCAGAGTTGTATGAGCCCCCAATAAAATGATTTTTTTCAAAAAGATTCCAGTGCCTGTGGATCCTGTGAGTAGTACTTTGACTAGATGTAATTGATGGATTCACCAAAAGAGTAATACTTTTCACACAAAAAATAAAGAGTAATACTTTTCTTTATTCTCATGTCCACTATCCAAGGATCTCCTCCGGCAATCCTGGCACCTGAGAAGCCGGATTGATCATCAGAAGATTGCAGGATAATGTTGCTCTTAAAAGAAGTGTGAGGGCCCTTAGATAACGATGCTCTTAAAAGAAGTAGGAGAGTCCTTTAGGATATTTTAGATCCTGGAGAAGCCAGTGTGGTAGCTCACACTGCGAAATACAAGACACCATTACTTTCCGTTTAATTCTTCTAGCAACTGTCAGAAGAACAAACAAATTATTCTTGGAAAAAAATACAACTAGAATGCTCCTAAAACTTGAGAGTAGTGAGTCTTTAGCTTGCTGACTGAACCCCTCAAAAGCAATCATTCTACAGGGACATCTTGTTGGTAGAGAGTGAGAAAAAATGAGAGAAATCCTCAATTGGATTGACATAATAGTCACAGCAGTGGACCCAACTACATCAACAATCACAAAGATAACACAGGAATCGGCAATGTTTTGTTCTGCTACATATAGAATCACCATGAATCAGAACCAACACTGTGGCAACTAACAACAATAAGTCTTCAAGTTAGGTCCGATCCTTTCTATTTCAGAATGAATGAATTGTAAAAGCTAAAATCTAGTGAGGGTTTACTATGTGCCCAACACCATGGTAAACATTACTCACAAATTATCATGTCCAATTTCCACAATAATACATTACTTGTAAATTATCGTGTTTGATTTTCTAATCATGACACATGGTTTACAGATAATGAGCTTACTCAAATCACACAGCTGAAAGAGCCAGACTTTAAACCCTGGGCCGTCTATCTTCAGCACTTTTTATCTCACCTGCTCATCTCTGTAAGATTGTGTATTCCCCAGAGAATGAATAAATTTGAGTTCTTTTGGCTAGCTACAAACAGTTTGTTCTTCATGAATACATTTTTTAAATTGTTGTAAAAAATATACATAAATAAAACACAACTTTTGCCAAATTAACATTTTTCAGGCACAGAAGTTAGTGAAATCACTTTCATTAGTCATGCTGTGAAACTTCCACCCATAATTGTTGCCAACTTTCCCATCATGATAAACTAACACTCACTGCTTACTAAACAATGCTCCCCCGCCCTTTACTCTTCCCTTTTACCACTGGCCACACGTTAACTCTGGTCTTTATACATTTAATAGCTGTCCTTTTGTGGTTGATTGATTTCACTGAAGGTTTAAGGTTTATTCGTGTTGTAGCATGGATCACAATTCTCTGTCTGAGTCGTATTCCATTGTATGAATATGTCAAAATTTGCTTATGAACTCATGCATTGATGAGTACATAAGCTGTTCCCAACTTTTGATTAGTGTGACTAGTGCTGCAGTCAGCATCGGTGTACATGTGTCTGTCTATGTTATTGTTCTCAGATTTCCTAGGTATTGTGTTAGTTTGGGGCGCTGGAGAACCAAATTGATAGACACTCATGTCTATAATAAGAAAGAGCTTTCTATACAAGAGCAATTGAATATTGAGAAAACATCCCAACCCAGTCCAGTTCAAGTCCATAAGTCCGATATTAGCCCACATGTCTGATACCAATCTATAAATTCCTCTTCAGACTCATGCAACCCATGCAATGACTCCGAATGCAGGAAGGTCACAGGAAAATCTTGTGGGTCTAGTGGCAGTGGCAGCATCTCAGTGCTGGCAGGGGTCTCCACGTGGCTCCTTCAGCTCCAGGGCTCTAGCATAGCTCCATGTATCTTCTCAACAAGAATGTCTCCCAGGAAGTGTGCTTGTGTCCCGCCTCCAGGGAGCTATTTATCTCCTCAGCACCTCCAAATGAGGTCATCAAGCGATGACCTGATTGGCAGGCTACACTCCACCCCTTCACTCTGAAGTTTCAAATTGACAACAGATTATGTATGTAACTACCACAAGTATATACTGAGAAGTGGAATTCCTGGGTCACCTCGTTGTTCTGAAGCCATTCTTAACCTACATTTAATACCCCACGATCAATCAAATTTTAATGTAAGTTATATATAACCCCACCACCTGTCTGCCAGTTTGTCATACTATATGGTTTATATGTAGGTATAATACTGAAAGGAATGCCATCAGTACTTCGAATTCTAGCAGGTTTACCTGTGATGGGCAGGTTTTAGCAGAACGTCCAGACTGAGAGATACCAAGAAGGCTATGGCAACCTATTGTTAAAAAACAATTGGTCAATGAAAACCTTACCAATTGCAGTAGGACATTGTCTATGGAGTGCCCGAAGATGAGCCCCTCAAACTATGACTGGGGAAGAGCTGCTCCCTAAAGTTTAGTTGAACTTCATTACTTGGATGGAAGAGAGCGTTGGGGGCCTTCATTTGCTGGTGCGGCATGATGCAGAGTGAAAAGACACAGCTGCAAACATCCAATAGTAATCAGATGGTGGAATAGAGGAAATGTGACTCTAGCAAAGTTGGAAGTTGTCAAGAATGAAATGGAATGTTTGAAGATTCACATCCCAGGCATTGGTGAGCTGAGACAAGTGCTGGCCATTTTGAATAGGACAATCCTGTGGTTTACTGTGCTCAAAATGACACATTAAAGACTCTACATATAACCTCCTCTCTGGGGGATGGGCAACAGGAAAGTGAGTGAAGGGAGATGCCGGGCAGTGTAAGATAAGGTAAAATAATAATTTATAAATTATTGAGGGTTTATGAGAGGTGAGCGGGGAGGGAGGGGAAAGAAAAAAGGGAAATGAGGAGCTGATTCCAGGAACCCAAGCAGAAGGCGGATTTTGAGAATGACGAGGGCAATGAATGTATAAGTGTGCTTTACACAATTGATGTATATATGGATTGTGATAAGAGTTATATGAGCCCCAATAAAAAGATTTAAATTTAAAAAAGAACAGCATCACATTCATTGTCAAAAAGAACATTTCAAGCTCTATCACTGTCTATAAAAGGATATTATCCATATAATAATATCTGCCCACCGACAAGGAAGACCTGTAAATACGCTTATTATTCAAATGTATGTGCCCAGCGCTAATGCCAAAGCTGAAGAAACTGAAGATTTTACCAACTTCTGCAGTCTTAAATTGATCAAACATGCAACTATGATGCATTGGAGATTGGAATTTGAAAGTTGGAAACAAAGAAGGTTCAGTAATTGGAAATCGTGGCCTTGGTAAGAGAACTAGGCCAGAAGTCGCACGATAGAATTTTGTGAGACCAGCAACTTCTGCCTTGGAAATACCTTTTTTCAACAACAAAAATTGTAACTATACACCTGGGCCACTTGTCTCACATACAAATGAAAGCTGGTCAGTGAATGAGGAAGCCTTAAGAATTGGTGTCTTTCAATTAAGTATGTCATGGGCTTCCCAAAGAACAAACAAGTCTGTGTTGTAATAAGTAGACAGAATGCTCTTTAGAGGTGAGAATGATAAGCCTTTATCTCATGTATTTTGGACATGTCATCAGGGGGTGTCATCAGGCTGGAGAAGGACATCAGGCTTAATAGAGGATGAATGACAAATGGGAAGACACTTAACCAGGTCGACTGACTCAATGATTGCCACAATGAGCTCATTGAGGCAGGACCAGGCAGTGTTTCGTACTGTTGTACATAGGGTCGCTCTGAGTGGGCAGTGATTGAACAGCAGCTAACAGCAATCTATTTGTGGACCTTACCAGGGAGAATGCGCAGGAATCAAATCAACAACATCTGTGGAAAGAGATGATGAAGAAGCTCAGCGTCACCAGTTAGAACAAGGCCAGGTACCAACTGTGGAATAGACCATCAATTGCGCATATGCTAGTTCAAGCTGAAGCTGAAAGCAAGTTAAACATTCACATGGCAGCCAAAGTATCTCCTTGAGTCTATCCCACTTGAAGTTAGAGGCTATCTCAAGAATAGTGAGATATTATGACAATTAATGATTGAAAGAAAAGAGCAAAACATGTGTCAGAAGAATTCTGAACCTTGCTTTGGAATGTTGCGTAGCTAAAGTCCCATAAACAGACAAAATGAAAAAGTAAAAGAGCTGAATAGAAGATTTCAAAGGGCAGCTTGAGAAGGTAAAGGACTGTAATGAAATGTGCAGCGACCTGGAGTTAGAAAACCAAAAGGGAAGAACGTGCTTGGCATTCCTCAAGCTGAGAAAACGGCAAGAATAAATGAAACCTTAAGTTGTGATATCAAAGTATTCTATAGAAACTATTTTTATCAACTCAGGAAGCAGCAGCAGAAGATGGGAGGGATACAAAGTCACTGTAACAAAAAAAGAATTAGTCGATGCTCAATCATTTCAGGACAGCATATGATAAAGAACCATTGGTATTGAAGGAAGAAGTCCAAGCTACACCAGAGGCATTGGAGAAAACCAAGGATCCAGGAATTGATGGAACAACCATTGAGATGTTTCAACAAAAGGATACTACCCTGTGAGTACTTACTGGTCTGTGTTAAAATTTTTGGAAGGCAGCTACCTGACTAACTAACTGGAAGAAATCTGTTTATGTGCCCATTCCAAAGGAAGGTGATGTGACAGAGTTGGGAATTTCAAGACAATATAATTGATATCACACATAAGTAAAACTTTGTTGACGATAGTTCAAAAACAATTGTAGCAGTAAAACAAGGAACTGACAGGAATTCCAGCCAGATTCAGAAGAGGACACGGAATGAGGGATAGCATGGCTGATATTAGATGTAGGCTAAACGCAAAGAATTCCAGAAAGATATTTATTATATTTTATTGATTATGCAAAGGCAATTATTGACTGTGTGGGTTATCATAAAGCATGGATAACATTGCAAAGGATAAGACTATCAGAACAGTTCATTGTGCTCATGTGGAACCTGTACACAGACCAAGAGGCAGTCATTTGAACAGAACAAGCTGATACTTCGTTGTTTCGTATTAGGAAAAAAGGGAGTCAGAGTTCTGTCCTTTCGCCATATCTATTCAATCTGTGTGGTGAACAAACCATTCAAGAAGGGGGCATATATGAACAAGGCTGTGGAATCAGGATAGGAGGAAAGTCATGAACAACATACAGATGACACAGCCCTGCTCACTGAAAGGGGAGAGGACTCCAAGCACTTACTGGTGAAGATTAAAAAAGAAAAATCCTACAGCCTTCAGTATTGATTACATCTCAACATAAACAGAAGTCTTTACAACGGGACCAATAAGCATCATCATGGTAAATAGAGGAAAAACTGAAGTAGTCAAGGATTTCATTTTACTGGAATCTATAATCAATGCCCATAGAAGCAACAGTTAAGAAATCAAACAGTGTATTATCACAGGGTCAAATTTGCTGCCAAAGGCCTTGTAAAAGTGTTGAAAAGCAAACGTGTTCCTTTGAGGATGAAGGTGAACCTGACCCGCAGACTGCCAGAAGAAGGAACCAGTCTGTCTCGGAAGAAGCCAGGTTGGTGAGACTTCTTCTCATGTGCTTTGGACATGTTATCACGAGGGAACTGTCTTCCTGGAGAATTAGAGAAACCCTCAGGGAGATGAACTGACACAGGCTACAGTAATGGGCTCACAGAGAGAGGATTGGGAGGACGGTGAAGGATCCTGTCCTGTGTTTGGTGAGGTTGTACACAGGGTCGCTGTAAATGAAAACCAACTAGATGACAGCTAACAACAACATATGTAATCCAGGTTGATGATTCAGTCTTTGTATTATTTTTATCTAAAGCCTCACTTCTATAGTATTTACGTGATCCTCATTTTCCTAGCCATTCCCAACATGCCTGACTTTAGGCCAGAGGAACAAATTCCAGGGAAAGTCCCCGGATGTCCTGAATTACCATTGACAGTGGAGTCTTCTCTCTTGGGTAGGACCCTAACTCCTCTCTTTATAGGGTTTTCTCTTGTGATCTTCCTAAGATTTCCTTAAATAAATTCCTGTATCCGGTCCCACAGTTTCGCCAGGGCAATCAGATGCTTGAATGCTACTTCGACTCAAGCTTGGTCATTTGTAAAACTAGGCAAATCCCTTCGCCTTCCTAAGGTCAGAAGAATCAACACATTTGAATTGTGGTGCTGGTGAAGAATATTGATGCTAAAAAGAACACAGATCTATCTTGGAAGAAGTACAGCCAGAATGCTCCTTAGAGACAAGGATGGGGAGACTTCATCTCATGTGCTTTGGGCATGTTGTCAGGAGAGAACAGTCCCTGGAGGAGGACATCAAGCTTGATAAAGCAGAGGGAGAAGGAAAAGAGGAAGGTCCTGAAGTGGCTGGGTGGACACAACGGCTGCAACAATGGGCTCAGACATAGGTCCAATTGTGAGGATGGCGCAGGACCAAGGAGCATTTCCTTATGTTGTACATCGGCTCGCTATGATCGAAAGTGACTCGATGGCACCTAACAATAAGAAGAAAGGTCAGAAGCCCCTCAAAACACAAGGTGAGCAACCTCCCATGTGTCTACGTGTCTTTTCTGCCTTCTCCACTATAAATGTGAATTTCAAACTGTTGGAAAAGTAACCAAATCATTCCAGGATGTCAATCTAGACCATACTCCTAAATGATAACTCCACCTGGAAACCATTTCTTTTTTTTTTTGTTTTGTTTTGTTTGAAACCATTTCTTTTTAAATTTAATTTTTTGTTGCCACCGGGGGACAAAGTCACTATCATTTTCCATTCATCTGCTTTGCACCGCAGTTTGGGTAACTGAGGCCTGGCACCACACCCTGGAATCCACACTTGGGGGGTGACCAAGTTCATTAGAATCATCATGTCCTTGGTTCTTAACTGATTTTAAATGAAAAAGTGGCATAGGGGAAAAAGCTACTGTATACAAACATTTTTGGGGTGAAGACTATGTAGTATGGCAGAGACCAGGCCAAAACCAGGGATGCACATTGTAGACAGTGGTGGAGGAGGTGGGGAAAGGAAAACAAAAGGATGAATATAAGGAAGAAAAGGGGAGCGGGGGGTGGGGGTGGCATGGGGCACTAATCCACCCAAGGGGAGGGTATTGTTTATATCTCCACAGGGAAAGTGGGACCAGACTTCAACCCAGTGCCGCAAGGTGTGAATGCAATATCCCGGCGTGGAGTAGGGAACCGGTGGAGAGGACTGGGAGGCTGGCCCCAGCACCAGAAATTAAGTGGATTCCTGCCTCTCCCCCGAAAAGAATTTGTTTCAAAGGATGACATTGATTCTGCAGCTCCGGGAGATGGACATATCTGATCAGAGCACACGGGAGCAGATGAAGGGGCAGGAGGAGAGAGTGGAACATAGCCTGGCCCACCAGGCCGTGAGGATGATGTTCCTG
The DNA here is from genome assembly GCF_050624435.1 of Tenrec ecaudatus. Classification (NCBI taxonomy): domain Eukaryota; kingdom Metazoa; phylum Chordata; class Mammalia; order Afrosoricida; family Tenrecidae; genus Tenrec; species Tenrec ecaudatus. The sequence continues at coordinate 11,073,374 of NC_134535.1, forward strand.
AGTAGAACAGCCAGTCCACAGAGAGAACAACATGGCTGGCCCCACTATGAGACATGATGCCAATCAGTGACTAAGGGCGATACAGGGGACTGCACCGGAGACACAGTGTGGGAATTGCACCTGACCTGATCCCACCACACCGAGGCAAATCACTGGGGGAGTGCAGCGGAACAGCAAGGGAATGGAGTGGCAAGGTCCCCAGGGAATGCTGAAAGTGGACTTTGGGGCCAGGGCGTGGTGCCCCAACAGACTGGACTGGAAAACGCTCCTAAGGGCCAGCAAACGATCCCTGAACTAACTACAAGCTTTTCTCTTGTGAACTGTTTTGTTCTGTTCTTTGTCAGTGGTTTGTTTTTGTTGTTTTGTTGTCTGGTTGTATACTGTTGCTTTGTTTTCCTCTGTCTTGTTTTCGTGCATGTTAGTGTCTCCACAGGTCTGTCTGAATAGGACAGGCTGGATGAACTATCTGGAGGAAAAACAACGGGACCGACAGTTCCGGGGGGACTTGGGGTGGGGTAGGGGTAGGGGGGTCAAGAAGTGGTGTTAACAAACACAGGGACAAGGGAACAACACGGGACCCAAAATGGTAGTGAGGGGGTAGTGGCAGGCCTGGTGGGGAATGATCAAGGGTAAGGTTGCGTAGAGAAGAGGTATAGCTGTATCCCAGGTGGGGACGGAGCATAGTAGTGGGGCAGGAGGAAAGTCAAGGGAGATGGAGGAAGGAGCTGGGAGTCAAGGGGCATTTATGGAGGTCTAGACAAAGACATGTACATGCAAACATATATATGAGGAGGGGGAAATAGATCTAAGTGTCTAAATTTATAGGTTTAGTATTAAGGTGGTGGAAGGACCTTGGGCCTCTACTCAAGCACTCCCTCAATGCATGAATACTTTCTTTTATTAAATTGGCACTCTATGATGCTCACTCTCCTGACACCACTGCTGAAGCCAAAGCGGGTGAACAAGTAAATGTGGTGAAGAAAGCTGGTGGTGCCCGGCTATCAAAAGAGATAGTGACTGGGGTCTTAAAGGCTTGAAGATAAACAAGCGGCCATCTAGCTCAGAAGCAACAAAGTCCACATGGAAGAACACACCAGCCTGTGTGATCGCGTGGTCCCGAAGGGATCAGTTATCAGGCATCAAAGAACAAAAAATCATATCATTGGCTGCACACCTCCATGATAGGATCACTGAAGACAAATGGGTGCATAAGCAAATGTGGTGAAGAAAGCTGATGGTGCCCGGCTATCAAAAGAGATAGTGTCTGGGGTCTTAAAGGCTTGAAGGTGAACAAGCGGCCATCTAGCTCAGAAGCAAAAAAGCCCACAAGGAAGAAGCACACCAGCCGGTGCGATCACGAGGTGCCAAAGGGACCAGGTATAAGGTATCATGCAAAAAGAAAAAAAGATATGTATATGTATATATATATGTGTGTGTGTATATGTATATATATATACCATATTGAATGAAGGGGGATGAGCAGAGTGGAGACCCAAGGCTCAAGTGTCGGCCACTGGAGATCTCCTCATAGAGGGGTTTAGGAGAGGAGATGGGTCAGCCAGGGTGCGAGGTAGTTCCGATGAAGAACACAGCTTTCCCCCAGATCCTGGATGCTTCCTCCCCCCAACTACCATGATCCGAATTCTACCTTGCAGGACTGGATAGGGCAGAGGTTGTACGCTGGTGCATATGGGGGCTGGAAGCACAGGGAATCCAGGGTGGATGATACCTTCAGGACCAAGGGTGTGAGGGGCGATACTGGGAGGGTAGAGGGTGAGTGGGTTGGAGATAGGGAACTGATTACAAGGATCCACAAGTGACCTCCTCCCTGGGAGATGGATGGCAGGGAAGGGAGACTCCAGATAGGGCAAGATATGACAAAATAACAATGTATAAATTACCGGGGGCACATGAGGGAGGGGGGAGCGGGAAGGGAAGGGAAAAAAAAAGAGGACCTGATGCAGGGGGCTTGGGTGGAGAGCAAATGCTTTGAGAATGATTGGGGCAGGGAATGTGCGGATGTGTTTTATACAATTGATGTATGTATATGTATGGATTGTGATAAGAGTTGTATGAGCCCCTAATAAAATGTAAAAAAAGAAAGGAAAAAAAAAGAAAATGATTAGGGAAAGGAATGTACAGATGTGCTTTATACAATTGATGTATGTATATGTATGGATTGTGATAAGAGTTGGATGAGCCCCTAATAAAATGTTTAAAAAATCATACACAGAAAAACCGAATTTCATATTCATTTATTCATTTAAAAAACGAACAAAAATCACACACACATAAAAAACCAAAGTGAGCCCAGTAGTAAGGGAACATCAAGTGAAGAACATGGAATTTGGAAGATTTGAAAAGGCCTTTATCCCTCTCGGGAGATACAAGTTTGGGGGTTCCTTTGGAAACTTACAAATCCTTGCCACTTCCTCAAGCACCGACTTTCCCAAAGCCAAACACTGGGGTTTTTACATTGTGGGAATGTGAGATCTTGCTCAAATCCCTGCGCTACAAAACTGCTCTGTCACACAGTGTAATTCATGTTCACCCGTTCGCCCCCTCCCTGCTTACATTCATTACCTTCTGTGGAGTCTTTGCTGTTTTCCAGAATTACATGATCTTTAAGGCACCGCCTAATTGAATGTGCTCTTTTATTAAGCGAGTCCATTGGGAGTGGGTGAAAAGAAATACTCAAAAATATCCTCAGGTCCCAGGTGAACTCAGAAGAATTCAAGGCTCCCTGACAGTGCTACCTGGTAGTGGCATGTGGACACGTGGTGGGCAAGAAATAAATCTGCGTCTGGTTTTAAAACATCGTCCCACTGTTGTGATTTTGATTTTGACTATAAATAATGCTCACTGTAAAAATAATTCAGTAACATAAAGGGCTCCGAAGAGACCAGAGTTAAATGAGAAGGGCTCCGCATCAGTGTGGCTTTGGAAGCTAACTGTTCCCTTCGGGAAGACGATGGAGCAAAGAGGGGACGCTCGGGTCTTTGGAGTATCCCTTTGCCTGGAGGATTCTCCCGGGTACGCCCTCCTGGCCGCACAAGGGCCCAGGGCCCACAGCGCAGGACTGCCCCACAAGCGCTTCTACTCAGCCACCTGTACGGTGACTTGGCGCCTTCCCAGGCGTGGTTCCTGGGCTCCGTCACTCCCGGTTCCCACCGTTCCGACGCACAGACCCAGCCCAGGCACCTTCCCCGTAACTATCCACCGACTGAAAATAGATGCCGACTCCGCCCTCTCACTACCCACCCTCCACTTAAAATCCTCCCCTTTAAAGGGAGCCACCGGGTGACGCCGGGGGAGTTTGCGGAAGCGCCCAGCGCGTTGAGCCTCTGGGCGGGTCCCGTGATTGAAAGTAGCCCCGCCCCCGGCTCCTCTTCCCCCATTGTGAGCCGCTGGGGCCCTGGCCCCGCCTCTCGCCGCCTCCTTCCCGGGCCCCGCCCCGCCCCCTTTTTCACCCCCGCCCCCCCTTGGCTCATTTCCGGCCCGCCGCTGCTACCGCTAGCCTGTAAGGAGGATTCGGCAGAGGGGAAGAAACAACAGCCGCCATCTTGTTTGTGTGCTAGGCTCGGGGGGGGAGAGAGGGCGAGAGGGAGCGGGCGAGAGTGGGAAAGCGGGACGCCAGGCTGAGTGCGAGCTGCGGGAGTGTGGGAGTACGGAGAGCAGTTGGGCCGGAGAGAAGCGGCAGGGCCGAGACAGTGGCCGGGGGCCCGGGGCGCACAGGCTGAGGCGACCCCCAGCCCCCTCCCGCCCGCACACACCCCCACCGCGGCCGGAGCCGGGCCGGCGTCGACGCCTAGGGGGGACCATTACATAACCCCGCGCCCCGCGGCGCCTTCGCCCGCCGCCCAGAGCGGCCTGAGTGCAGCCTCGGGGGGGGCGGGCGCTCCCGGCCTCTGGCCGCCGGGGGTGAGTGCCGTCGCGGCGGCCCTATTTATCTGTCTGTCGAGGGAGGGGAGGTCGGAGGAGGCGAGCGAGCGCGAGGAGAGGCCGCCTGCGCCGCCCTCCGGAGCGGGCCTCCTCGGCGCACTCAGCGTCGGCGCGGGCGGGCGGGCGGGCGGACGCCGCGGCTCAGCCCGGCCCCCTCGGCTCCCTGCGCCGGCAGCTCCGCGCCCGGCGTCCTAGCCGCGCCTCCGCCGCACGGCCGCCAGCGCTGCCGCGCGATGTGAAGCGGTGGCGCCAGCCTGGCTTTCGGCTCGGGCGGGCTCTGTGCGGCCATTAGGGGCCGGTGCGGCGGCGGCGGCGCGGAGCGCAGCGGCAGGAGGAGGAGGAGGGCTCGCAGGGTGGGGGCGCAGGCCCGGGAGGGGGCACCGGGAGGAGGTGAGTGTCTCTCGTCGCCTCCTCCTCTCCCCCCTTTTCGCCCCCGCCTCCTTGTGGCGATGAGAAGGAGGAGGACAGCGCCGAGGAGGAAGAGGCTGATGGCGGCGGTGGCGCTCCGAGAGACCTCGGCTGGGCAAGGGCCGGCCGCGGCGGGCCGAGGACTGCGCCTCTAGAGCCCGAGTTGTCGGGACCTCGTCGCGGCGGACGCGCTCGGCGGCTTCGTGCGCTGCGCCCTCCTCCGGGCTGGGCCAGGCCCGGCCCCTCGCACTTGTCCCTACCTTTTCTGTCGAGTCCACCTCCCTTCCCAGTCGCCGCGACCCGGCGACGCGAAAAAGGAACTCCCCCCACCCCCACCCCCTCGGCCGCCGGCACAGGCCCCCAAGCCCACCCCGGGGAGCAGGGCGGGGGCCCGGGGCCGAAGAGGAGACCGCCCGAGCCTTCACCTTTTCCTCGCCCGTCGCTTCGAAAGAATTAAAAATGGCCGAGAATGTGGTGGAACCCGGGCCGCCTTCAGCCAAGCGGCCTAAACTCTCGTCCCCGGCCCTCTCGGCGTCGGCCAGCGACGGCACAGGTTAGTCCCGGCCCCGCGCACCTTCCTCCTCCCAATTGGCTCCCTTTCTCTCCCCGGGGCTCCCCCACTGCTCCCTCGAATGCCTGCCTTCGCGAGGTGTCTGAATGAGCTGCCGCCGGCGCCCCGCAGCCCTACCATTTTCTCGGCCTCCCGAGCCCTGCGTTTCAACACTGTCACCTCGCTGTGTGTTCTGGAATTAGGGCTCGGAAGTGGCTGCCGTGGAGACTTGGCCTTTATTGTGGCGGCCGGGCCGGTTAATCGGGGGGAAACGAGGGCCAGGGCCGGGGTCTGCCAGGGCCTTTTCTGCGCTGTGAGTTTTCATTTTGGGGGGAGGCGAGGGGTGGGGGAGGGTTGGTCCTAAAGGAGGAGTCGCCAGTGTTTCCCCCTACTTTCCACGCTTACCGCCTCTCTTGCACAAAGATTCCCTGCGGAGGGTTTGGGGCGCTATTTATTTATTTATTTATTTATAAAATCGTGGTTTCATTTCTTTTTAATTCTGTGAGTGCGAGCCAGGATTTCGAGTTAGACGTGAGGTCTGTACAAATTTGGTTTTACCTACCCTTCTTAGGTTTTTTGTTGGGTTTTTTTTTTTACCCCCTCCATCACCCCCTCTCCTTTAAAATTTTTTTTATTTGCTTTAGGAATCAATATGGAGCGCAGTTCATTTTACGTCTCCCAGGTCTTTGCTGCGAGACGAAAATGTCTGAAACCCTGGGATTCCAGGAGGGGAGGGACGCAGGTTTTGCACAGTTTGTATTATCTTTTTATTTGGTGGTTGTAGAGTGGGCAGGGAAAAATCAGTACGTGACTCCGCGGCGGGTATTGGTAAATTGAGGATAGAAGTTGGGAGAATCCCCAACTGCACCATGAAGAGATTATAGAAAAGTTTAAAAATGTGTGTGGGGGGTGTGTGCGCGCGCGCGTGCGTTGGGATGAAAGTAGGCTTGGTTTTTTGGATTTTTTTTTGTTTTATTCTTGTTAGCATTTAAGTATATTTGGAGATGGTGGATTTTTGTTTGAAAATCCTCCAGTTCTGTACTTCGTTCAATTGTGGACAGGCCCTTTTGTAAGGACAAATGCCGGAGACTTGGTCCCTGGTTTCCCCTTTCCCTTCTCACAGCTCTTGGTGGCCACCGACCTCCCTGTTGTAGTTGTTTGAGATGCCAGGATAATGAAAAGGAAGAATGGCTGGCCATCTGACAGTCCCCACGATGTTCCCCTTACTACAGAGCATCTCTTTTAAAAACTCCCCAGAACAGGCTCAACGTCATCCCTCCATCTGCCAGTGAGAGTGCATAATGGAGTTAAATGTACCCTTGGAGTTTGTGCACAACTTCTCCAGCAGGTTTTGAAGGCGGTTGCATTTCAGAGGGCAAAAAATGTGAAGAAAATGGCAAATGTTTTGAATGTCTTTGTTCGGTGGAGAAAAGATGATGAGTTGATAGATTGAAATTTGAAGAAAAAATTACTTTTAGTAGAAATCATACTTTACCTATGGCTTGTGACATAGGTTATGTATGAACTTCGATCTCTTCTGCCTGGAAGTTTCTGTAGTCTTCAGGGTTTTTTTTTTTTAAGCTGTTTGCTTTTCTTCAGAATTTATCCATGTACACACTGAATATTGCATTTCTGCACTTATTGAAGTGCCATTCCGGAGAATTTTGCAGAGCCCCACAGATGCATTTTCAGGTGTAGATTATTTCTGTGTTGTCTCTTGAGTGATTTTGCCCTGAAATTTGTGTATGATGTGGTGATGGAGTCTGCATCCGAGTCTGCTAAGTGACTTGGATCTTCTCCTGGAAACTTTGTTTTATTACAGTGCATCTGAATTGAGCCGCATACTCTTGGAGTAAAGGCAAGGCTTGCACCAAGGGTGTGTTCTGATGTTCTGCCCAGGTGTACGCCTGCATGCTGCCTATGGCCCGGTCTAGCTCTTTCTCCTGGTGTCTCACATGGCTAACACACACTCTTTTGGAATATTATGAAGTTCAGAGTGTATCAAATGGCCTTTAAAAAGTTTTATATGTGTATATACACATAGACATTTTATACATATATGTATAAAATTTTAATAAAAATAAACCCTTATTCAGACACTTTTAGTCCTAACAGTCTATTTTAACATTACTTAGAAATTTCGTAGTGGGTACGATTCCTCCCCCCTCCCCCTTTCCTATCTGTTCTTAGATTCTATTCCAGGAATTCTTTGGGATAAAAATTTTAATCCTAACTACGCAATCAGGAGTTTTTGTGGAGGATGCGATGAATCTAAAGAAAATATTGTTATCTGTAAATTTACTTCAAGTAGGGCGTGATGGTACTTTTTTTTTTTTGCTTCCAGCAGTCTTGCATAAAAGTTGTAGGCAATGTTTAATGGAGGTACCTCACTTTTTAAAACTGTAAATTTCAAACTTTTAAAACCTTTAACTGGAATTTGAGTTTTCGCCTGAATTTTCTTTATAAGTGTGAAAGATGTTGCTTTGGAACCAAGTATGGTTTTTATCTAAAGGTAGTTCAAATAAGACAACAGATCTGCACACCAGAAACTTTTTTTAATGATCGAAGCTTGCAACTTTTGTAGTGAATGTATGTGTACCTCTTAAGTGTGGAGTATGCCAACTTTATAGGAAAGAAAAGTGGAATCCAATTGGACTGAAACGGACAGGTTAAATGGTTACAAAACAAACCATGCTTAATTCCTGTCTTCTGAATTTCTAAGCTCTTCATTAGGTACTGATGCAGAATTAAAATGATATTTAAAACTCCTAAGATTTTTTTAAAGACATTTCCACGCTGATTCAAAGAACTTGAGTTAAGTTCTGGTTTATGATTTGGGATAAGAGGATGGGGCGCTACTTGTTGGCTTTTGCACCTATATGTTCCTATTTGAATTTGTCCATTTTATTTCATATGGTATGGCTAAGTCAAAGCAAATCATTTGTTAAAAGAATTAACTTCCTAACTTCTCCATAAAAGCTATTTATTTTGTAAAAAAAACTGGCCAGAAGAGATTAAAACAGGTAAATCTTGCATTATCCTATTTTTAATAACCTGTGATAGAAATAGGAAAGAAAACATGTTACCTTCATTGCTTAGTGGACATGTTCTGTCTTTGATTTTAACTAGTTCATGCAATAGGCACTTACAGAACAAACTAGAACGATGTGTTAAGTGTTAGGGTCTATCATGTGTCTGAATTACCTGCTTGGTTTTATGCCAATTTTTGGTTTTCATCTCAAAGGCACAAAAGAGAATATATAATGGTCCTGTATATTACTTTGTGTGCCTGGTGGACAACTAGATTAATGTACATAGTAGAAAAATGACAAAGATTTTTCAGTGTTTTACTTTATCAAAATACCAGTGAATGCTAGTGGTCCAGCAGCCTAAGGAGAACATTTTGGTGTGGAGACCGCTCCTTTTTCAGCTGTGAAACCTGTGCTGTAGGTAAAAACACACTGACTGCCATGGAGTCAATTTCCATGTGTAGCCCACTGTGCACCTGGGCTTTGGCTCCCTTTCAGATGTTAAGTGTGGCCCTGGTCTTGGAGTCTTTGAGATGTGGCTGCTTGGTTCAGTGTACTGGACCTGCGTATTAAATTGCAAAGCATATTACTGAGTTCCTTGAATATCTTTGGGTCATTGCTTGTTCTTGCATGTTCATTTAAGGGCTTCTTGAGAATGATTTGTGGTTGATTATGAAAGAAAATGTCTTTTGTTCATTTATTAAGTTGTAAATCTTACAGATGTTACAGTGGGGGTGTTCGTGTCCTCTTAGCTAGAGTTCATCATCTTTTACAGAGGCAAGGGATGTGTGGTCATGTCCATTGACTGGTCATTTGGCATGGTCTCTCAGTTTTACTTTGCTTGTCTGCCTTCTCTAGTTTACAGGACAACAAGGGGAGGCAAAATGAAACAAGGAGCTGAGAATAAAAGTGTTTGTAAGGCATTAAGTGGTAAATAGGAAAGGAGAGTGGGAAGAATGTTGCAGATATAAGTGGGAGTGTAAAATACTACTTACGATGTATTTATAAAAATGATTCAGAAGTTGTTCTGCCAATTCATGTACCCAACAAGTAATGAAAATATACAATATATGTATATGTCCAGATTTTAGATTCTTCTGAGAATTTTTTGGAATTGGATTTTTTTCAATGTTGGGAACATTAGTAAAATTCATGATCAGGTGAAGTGTATGTTATGCCAAATGTAAAAAAATTTAACATTGAATGTAGCAGGTGATTTTTTTAGTGTGGTAATGAGTTTTTAGTCCTTTGAAATTGCTCAATTCTAATATTTTTTAAAAGGTGTAAAAAGAATGGTAATTATTCTCTGGAGCAATTTGGATAGTGTTTACGTGGTAGGTTTTTTTTTCTTTGTTTTTAATGCTCCTTTCCCCCTCAACCCAAGGGGGGGGGTAATTAAGAACGTGTAGTTTATATGAGAGAAAAGGTAAAGTAGAAACAACTGGGAAAAAGTGCTTCAGAGAATGCATTTTGTAGTCAAGCTAGAGGTTAGATCCCAGACCTGCTTTTATTAACTGTGAACCTGGGTCCGCATTCTTTGCTCTCCCTGACTCCGCTCTCTTGCCCCTGTAAACCCTCCCTTACAGGGTTAATGGCAAGGAATCACATGAGAAACATGTTCATTGAGGCCTAACTATTCTTAACCTTACTTACTGATAAGTACTGGAAGGAACATGGTTGTGGTTGTTTCTGGGTTCTTTTTTGACTCGAATAAAGAGAAAGCCAAGTGCACAAAGCTGAGAGAGTAAAGTCTTACTGAAAATCCTGATGCAGAGTTGCCTGTGTATATGAAATTTGGTGGGGGTGGGTGCCATAAAAGGACACGAGAGCAGAAACAGGTAATACGGATAAAATGCTGCACGTGGGCAAAAACGTTTTTGGGAAAAGTCCATTATCCCACATCTTTGTCTGTAATGACACACTTTGGGTGTCTTGTACATGTGTAAATAAGTAAAATGAAAAGATAGGGCACGAGAATTCAGAAAGCAAAATGTTCTTCTGGAGAGGTTCAAAAGCGAAGGAATGGGTTTGTGCTAAAGAAGTGTGTGGTTCAGTGCTCTTTTTATTGCTGACCTAGCTAGCATGGGGGCCTTCTTATAAAGGACGAAGAAAAAAATGGGATCGTACAATACCTCTGAAAGCCTTGACCACACCCAAGTAAGGCCCCTCCTCACAAGTGAACCACACTTCCCCTGAAGACTTGTGTGCACTCTTGAGTGTTTTTATTGCACTTTTAGGTGCTCACTGTGACTCTGTGTATTGATTTTTGTGACCCACCTCTGGCTTATGATCCACAGTTTAAAAAACACTGACTTAAAAAGGGATCGGGAAACTAGTGGTTGCCCTGTATTGGGCCAATGTTTTCTGTAATCCATGCACTAGTCTTAGGTACAGAAATGCTCTCCCAGTCCAAACAGACTTGGTGACTTCTTGCAAGAAGTTTATAGACAAGGGGAGAAAAATCGACATTCAACAAGTCTGATGTGACCAGCAATATAATTGGGCGATACGATCAGTGTCCAAGGGGACCTAGCCTAATAGTTAGGCCCTCAAGCCTGGCTTGAAGAATAGGAATCTGGTCTTGAGATCTGAAGGCTAAGGGGCTTAAAAGTAAACCAGAGTGTGGCCTGCTCAGGGAGCCTGTTAGTTTCAGAAGACGGGGATAATAAAGACCACTAGAGGCGAGCAAGGGGCCATTCCTGCAGGACTTAGCGTTTTAGGTGTTGTAAATGGATGGTACAGCATTGAACAACAAAAGTGAAGAATAGCTTGGAAGGTAGCAGGAAAAGTATGGAGGCCTTTTAAAGATATTTTAAGGTTGTGCAGGTCTCCTGAATTAAGTAATCACTGCTTTCATTTTAGTGTGCCTTTAACAATTTTATTCAGCAAACATAAATGCCCGAGCAAGTGAATCAAGATGCCATTTCTGCTCCCAAAGCCTCTGCTTATGTACACCATTGTTCATTGCAGCACTACTCATGATAGCCAGAAGGGGGAACTAGCATGTCTGTCAACAGTTGAATGGATAGACAAAATGTGGTACATGCACACACTCACCCATAAAGACAAAGGAAGTGCTGGTGCAGACCCTTGTGTTGACCCAGGAAGGCATGATAGAGAGGAGACTGGAGAAGACTCATTGTATGGGGGACACTGAGCTTCTGCTAAGAGTGGTTTGAGAAATCTGGAAACAGATAATGGTGGTTGAAAGACATGTTGATTGAATGTAATCAATGTCACTGAATTGTACATACATGAAATGTTAGAATGGCAAATATTTTGTTTGCCATAATGCAAAAAGAAAAGATGTACTCTTAAGTTTGAGAAAATGCTCCGGCTAAAGGCAGAAGGTAGGGATCATCTCTGACCCGGTGAGTGTGGAGAGTTGAGGGAAACGTCACTGAGAAAATGTGTGTTTCATTGGTGCTCTAAAGGTAACTTACTTTTTCTTAGAAATAGGAAAGGTCGAGAGCATTCCAGGTAGAATAAATTTAAGTAGTTGTCTGATGTGGCTGGAACCTAGGCAGTGTGGTGGCAGTTTACATAGGAGACAGGTAGGAAAGGCTGTTGGAGCCTTATTATGGAAAAGATGTAAATATCATGCTGAAGAATTTGATATTTTATCAGGATAAAGGTTTTTGGAAGAGAGTGTCAAGACTGGAATGCATCGTTTCTCATTTGAAATGAGGTTATCATTCACCTGAGAAGTAAGACCCAACATTTGGACATGAATTGTCAGAAGTGCAGAAAATACAACAGATAGCAACTTGGAAACCACTCACACGCCCTATTATTTAGAGGGTTGCAGTTATTGGGGGGAGTTTTTTCTTTTTCCTCGGGGGATGTTTTGATGCCATCTCCAAGGATTGCCTGTGGGCATTCCTTTATATAAATGCTAGTCAAGTGAATTAGTCCCAGCCTTATTGGAAAGCCGCTCATCAGATTATTCCTGCTGTGCTAAATGAAGACATGTTCAATGATGGTTAGTTGAGTTGCATGCAGTTCAGATTCCTGGGTGATGTTACTTGTTACTGAGTTGATGCTTAAGGTAAGATTTTACATACGTAAATGTATTCATCTTGTAAGTGTGTCACTAGATTAAGAAATTGGTAAGAACAGAGAGTCAGTGTAAAGCTTCTAGCAGGCTCCAGGCCTCATATTCTTGATCTGGTCTGACTCTGCCTCTGAATCTGGAGCCCTTCACTTAGAGATGTTCAGTTTTTAAAAGAAACTTCAAGCCAATCTAGTCCCAAAGTACCAGCACACATTTTGAGTTGTAATTGTAGGTAAAGTTAAGAGTACATATATTAAAATCTACTTATCCTTTTACCCTGTGGATCTATTGACCTTCAAAATGCAACAGCTGCCAACCTCCATAGTTTTTTATCTTATGTAACTTACGTTATCATCTTTGACCAAAACTTGTATAAAATACATAGGTTGTTTCTAAACGCTTTAGGAGACTGTAAGACTGTCTGTCTTACCAGCATGAATATTTCATTTTGTTTGTCCATCTTTCTCCGTTCAATAAATGGAGTTTTCCATGGTTATAGGTTAATTTTTGCTCCATCTACAGAGTTTTGAGATGCTGTTTTTGAAATAAAACACTTGAATGGAGGTTAGGAAAGTTGTTTTAATCTGGTAAACACAATTCATTTGCAAAATTGCCTTCATTTAGAACAGTGACCGTTTAATACAGTTCCTCATGTTGTGGTGAGTTCCCCCCACCATAAAATTGTTTTCGTTGCTACTTCATAACTGTAATTTTGCAACTGTTATGAATTGTAATGTAAATATCTGATATCCAGGATGTATTTTCATTGTTACAAATTGAACATAAAGCATAGTGATTAATCACAACAATATGTAATTATATATTGTGAAATATTTATGTGTTTTCCGATGGTCTTAGGTGATCCCTGTGAAAAGGTCTCTCCTCCCCCCAAAGGGGTTGCAACCCACAGGTTGAGAACTGCTGGTTTAGAAGTTGCAATGTTTTAAAATTCCATACTTTTTAAGCACCCCCAACAGCTGAGTTAATGAGAATAAGAGCATCCCCAAAACTAATAAGAACAGATCTTTGTGGTATTACCAGTTTCAAGGTTTAAATATACTGCTGACGTAATGTCGATATCTCTTTCATCATCTTTTTTCCTTTTCCTAGCCTGGACTAGGTCTCTGGGTGTTCTGACCTCTTGTCAACCGGGACCTCACTCCCTCTTTCTGTTCCCTACTTGAGTTTCTTTCAGTTGCTGAACTTTCTGTCCATCTTTAAGTTATTTACACATCCTGTTCATTCTCGCCACACTTGTAAGCTCCAACTTATCCTTTGGTGTTACCACAAGGTTGGGTGAAAGAAATAAAGGTTTTGAGATCTGGAAATACCCATTCTTTTTAAGGCATGTTAAGACCACACACAGTAAACTACCTGAAGGGAGAAGCAGTGGGTACATTTTGTGTTCTACTTGAGAACAGACTAGTTTTAAAATACTCTAAATTGGTATAGATATTTTGTTTAGTGACCACAGTTTAAGAGTATAATGTGAATTTGACTTCAGCTTATCTAAAGTACAAAAATGAGTCTGCCTAGTCAACAAATAATGTTTGAGATTCCTAAGTGGATCTTGATTTTGGGACCATGGTGGGTTTTATTTGCTTAATTTCTCATTATCATAGAATTATCTTGATATTTTGGCTTTTAGGACGGTTAGGTAAGTGGAGTGTGCATATTGTAAGGTATTATTACATGGTTAAGTATGCTGTAAGGACCACAAGTAATATAGAAGACTTGAAGGATAACCTAAAAGAATCAATATTTGACAATGAAAGTACGTTGTGGAAAAACATTTTACAAATGGTCATTATAATTTTTATATGAGAACTTGGAATGCTGATTTATTAGAAACTGAGTAGGAAATGTCTTCCTGAAGGGTGGGGTGTGAGTCCATTCATTTCAGTGGTCATTTGTGTACATCACAAAAAGCACCCCCAAAAAACATTGTAATATTTTCCATAGAATACTTCAAAAGTAAATTTCATGGTTTTTTTAGTTCTTAATAGAGGAAGGGAGAAATAGATGTAAGCAAATTAAAAATTATGTGCACATCCTTTATCTGGAAAACACTTCTACTTTCCTCTCAGTCCATTGCAGTCTACATTTTACCTTAACCGCTTCACTGAAATTACTCATCTGTTCTCAAGTTGATTCTAATTCCTATATCCTAATAACCCTTTAAGACAAAGTATAGTTACTCAACCTGGGCCAATAAGTACAAATTTGTTCACATTGGAACCCATAAAGTCCTATAGTAGATCAGCTTTCTCTCCAGAATAAAATCTAAAATTTTGTTGCACAGTCTTCTAGATAACTTCTTGTGTTTTGTTAATTGATCTGGTCTGATATTTATGCAAGTTAAGATGGAAGCCTGAGAAGGGGGTGATTTGGATGAATGCGTGCATGCACGCACATGCACGTGTGTGCACACACATTACCCACTCTTCTCTCCTTGAAAAGGTATGAAGTTGAGGGTGTGCCAGTGTTGAAATCAAGGATTTGTAGTAATTGTGGCACTTAAATTTTTAATTTCCCTTTTCTTGTATCTTCTTACACATTGCTCTTCATTTTAGCCTGCTTTTCAACTAGCTTTTGGCTGCCAGCTTTCATTTACTATTTACAGTAAACTTTGGCTAAAGTCAGTCTCATGCTTTAGTTGCCCTTTTTGCATTATGCAGTTCAATTCACTGTTTGTGATCTTGCCACCAGGATTATTTTTTCTAAGAAACCCTTGCAGAAATAACTTATAGGGAAGGAATGGAAATTAGATGGCTAAAATGAAATCTACCTAGTAGATTTTTTAGTGTTAGCACTGTAACAGTATAGAATTGACTGAGTTTGGATGATTTTTCTTAATCCAGAATTTTCATTCTCATTGCTACAAGTTCTCTGTTTAAAAACGTTTCTTAAATTGTTCAATACAACGGCTAAGCAGGAGGTTCCTCATAAAGAAAGCACTGGGTTAGGATCCAGGGGGCTTGAGTAGATTCCATATACAATCATGTTGTATTATCTTGGGGGCATTTGGTTTTTGTTCTTGTTATTGGATGTTTGGGCAGTTGATGTTAACTTCAGTTGCTGTTGTCTGTAAGACGAGTGAGTGAATCAGTAATTTTAAAATTTAGGTGCTCCCTGAGAAGGGGCAGTAAGATGTCAAGACCTGAGGAAGATGTATATTCTGCTTTTCATGTGTATCTACCTTCAAGTAAATTAGGAACTACTGAACTAGATAAGTTTAAATCTGTTCCATTTGGTATAAAAACTCTTAAAATAATCCTATGTAGAAAAAGTTTACTACCTTTTGATAGAAGAGATAAATTGAACTTTGGGGTTCAGTGCAAGCCTATAGACTCCATGAGCATTACTGACTGAGTTCAATACCAGTGATGGCTGATGGCATTTGGAGATTATAAATAAGAGTTGAAGAACTGGAGGAACAGTCCCAATGGTTTACAGGTAATAAAAGGGATCTTACCTTAACAGTTTGATAGTCATTATTATCCATCTGTTTGATCAGGGGTCCAGTGGATATTACTTTTTAACATCATCTTCTAAGTTGTTGCTATTAGGTGCCATTGAGTTGGCTCCAGCCCACAGCAACCCCATGCACAACAGAACGAAACACTACACGGTCCTATGCCGTCTTCACAATTGTTCCTATGTCTGAACCCGTTGATGTAATGCAGCAGCTACTGTCCATCTCATTGAGGGCCTTCCTCTTTTTAGCTGCCCTTTGACTTTACTTAAAAGCAGATGTCCTTCTCTAAGGACTGGTCTCTCCTGACAACACACCCAAAGTATGTAAGACAAAGTCTTTGCCTCTAAGAAACACTCTGGTCTTACCTCTTCCAATACTGATCTGTTTGACCTTTAGCAGTCCATGGTATTTTCAGTTCGTTCTCCAGCACCATAATTCAAATGCATCGATGCTTCTACAGTCTTCCTTAGGCAATATCCAATTTTCACATGCATATGATTGATGCAAAGAATACCATGGCTTGGGTCAGGCCCAACTTAGTCTTCAAAGTAAAATCCTTTTCAATATTCTAAAGAGGTCTTGTGCAGCAGATTTACTTAATGGAGTATGTTTTTTAACTTATAGAGCAATAGAAAATAAAAAGATTTTAAATAAGAGTAAATACCCAATCAGATATAAATAATTATGGCATAGAATTGCTTGAAATATTTAAGTACTATCTATTCATTCCATGAGTATTTATTTAGTGTAGATAATATGCAAGGGGGGGGTTTCAGAAAGTTCATGGGAAAATTCTATTAACTTCTGGTAAATAGTATGTGTAACTACCTCTGAGGTTAAGAGTTAATTATGAGAATAATACATCTGAGGTGCCTAAAACAATGTCTGAAAAATGTTGCTCTCATTGCAAAACATTGTCTCTTAATATGGTAAATATCCCACTGAGTAAGACAAATAGTATGTGTATGTATAGTGGTGGTGCAGCGGATTAGGTATTCAGTTATTTACTAGATGGGCAGAGTTTAAGCCCACAAAAGATGGGGGCAGTCTGCTTCTGTAAAGATTTACAGCCTTGGCATTTCTATGGAGCACCATGAGCTGAAATTGACTACCACAGTGGGTATGTAACTTGCTGTTAGGTGCCGTTGAGTCCATTTCGACTCATAATGGTCAACCCTATGGACCACAAAACAAACCACCACTTGGTCTTGTGCCATCTTCACAATTGTTCTTATGTTTGAGCCCATTCCTCCCTTTCACTATCCTGCTGCTTTACAAGCATGATGTCCTTTTTCAGGGACTGGTATCTTCTGATAGCATGTCCAAAGTATGTAAAACAATGTCTCTAAGAAACATTCCTGGCTGTACTTTCTCTTAAAACAGATTTGTTGGGGGGTTTTTTGGTAGTGCATGATGCTTTCAATATTTGCCAGCACCACAGTTCAAACGCGCACTAGTTTCTTTTCCTTATTCAGTCTCTGATTTTCACAGGCGTATGAGGCAATGAGAAATACCATGGTCTGGTCAGATTCACCTTAGTTCTCAAAGTAACATCTTTGCTTTTCAACACTGTAAAAAGAGGTCCTTTTACAGCAGATTTACCCCATGCAACACATCTTTTGATCTCCTGACTTATGCTTCCAATGAACATTAATTGTGGATCAAAGCAAGATAAAATCTTTTGAGAATTTCAATCTTTTCTCCATTTGTCATGATGCTACCCATTGGTCCAGTTGTGAGGATTTTTTTTTTCTTTATATTGGGTTGTAAATCCTACTGACCAAATAAACCATGCTTACTTCCATCCAATCAGTGACAGCTCACAGTGACCCTATTGGATGGGGTAGATCTGACCTTGTGGTTTCTGAGTCTGTAAATCCATACTGAAGGATGGCTTACTATGTAGCAGGTACAGTTCTAAGCACTTTACTTATATTAACTCATTTAATCCTCATAAGAAACCCCTTAATGTGTACTTTTTAAAAAATCTTTATTGGGGCTCATAAGGCTCTTATCACAATCTGTACATACATCAATTGAGCAAAGCACCCTTATACATTCGTTGTACTCGTCATTCTCATAATTCACCTTCCACTTGGGTTCCTGGAAAAGTGTACTTTTTTTTAATAATACAAAGGTAGAAACTAAGTTTTTGCTTGTGTACGTTTGAATCATCTTTGTGGTCTCCTGGGGAAACTCAGTATTTGATTGGCGTTGCATTGAATCTATCATTTAATATTGAAGAATAAATATCCCTGCATATCCAGGTGGTTAGGATATTATTCTACTTAGCTAGTCTTCGAAGGTTTAGAATTTTTCATGTTATAAGTTGTATTTAGAATTTTATTTTTAACCATTTGTTGCTGGTATACAGACACACAATTTTATATTTGTCTTAGATCCGGTTAGCTTGCTGAATTGTCAGTGTTTTTAAAATTTTGTTTTGAAATTTCTATGTTGACAGTTATATCTGCAACAATATTGTTTCTTCCTTTGTAGTTATTTTATTTGAAATTTTTCACACATTACCCTAGAGAAATACTCTAGTGTCATAGTGAATAGATGTGGTTGTCATGGGTATCTTTGTCTTATTCTGATATTAAAGAGACTCCATTTCTTCAAGTCATTTTATTGGGGGCTCGTACAACTCTTTATCACAAGCCATCCATCCGTCCATTGTGTCAAGCACATTTGCACATATGCTACCATCATCATTTTCAAAGCATTTTCTTCCTGCTTGAGCCCCTGATATATCAGCTCCCCAGTTGTCTTCCCCCTCCCTTCCCCGGAGATTTTCTAATATTAAACCTCCTCCATCTTTTTAGGAGGATTTCTGGGATTTTCCCAGTTTATGATATTTTAAAGACATTGATTCATTTGGTTTGCTTTTTTTAATTGCTAATGTGCTCATGAATAAGATTGGCTTGTTATTTTCTTATACTGGACATGTGTGGTTGAAATGACTGGATTTTGTTTGAGGGGATGTTTTGTATCTTCTAGTGGTAGTTGTGTAAGATTGCACTGGCTTTTCCCGAGAGTTTGGTCTGTCATTCCTGTATGGAAAGATTAATTAATGATGCCTTTACTTTAGTTTTCATTTTAATAGAGAAACTAGCATAAGGAATTCCCATATACTATTGTCCTGCTTCAAGTTGGCTAGTATTTTACCACCACCCCCCCTTTTTTTTTTTCTCTTTGCTTTGTTTTGGGTTGTTGCGAGTGAGTGTCTTACAGCAAATCCCAGACACATTATTTCACCAGAAATTATTTGGTACACATTCCTCAGTAAAAAGGGTTTATTTTTAACATCATATTCAACAAAATTAAGTCTCTTAATATTATCTATTACTCAGCCTGTATATCTATTCTGATTCTTTTTTACATAGTCTTTTAAAAGTAGCTTTGTTTAATCAAGACCCAAATAAGACTGATTGTTGAATCTCTTGTTTGATAACAGCCCCCTTTTCTTTCATCCTTCCCTGTTCACAGAAGCCATTGATTTGTTGGTCAAAGTCCATTGCAATGTTTAGCCTATATATTTTTTCTTTTTCCTGTTAATTAGGTGGGGTGTGTGTGTTACATTTCAGACCATCCACTTTGTATTCAACAATTTAAACTACTAGCCAGATCCCTCTATTTTACCTTTCTTTATAATTTCATTTCTATTAAGATTTGGTGAGTATTTTCTCAGAATTTTTCATTTGTCTTCTAAATTATTTAATTTTGGTTTGGGTAAAATCATATACAGCCAGTTAGTTTTCCATTCAATATTTCAACATTTTTTGTTTGGTGGCATTGTAATCCCTTCAATGTAGCAGCAGTTTTCCAACTTCGTCCTGGGTTTCCCTGTTTCTAGTCTCCTCACCCTTTTCCTGAGCTTTGCTTTTGGAAGAATGCGGCTTTTGGTTCGTGTGTGGTTGGTAGTATTGAGGTGACACAGGTATTGTTTATAAGTCAGTGCTGTTTTGCTAAAAGTGGGTTTTGTTCTAGATTTGGACGATGTCTAAGGGCAACAGTCTTAGAGGATTCCACTAGTCCTTCTCACACCAGTAACATCTGATTTTTAAAATTGTGTTTTACATATTTCTCACATTGCAGGGCCTTCTGTAGTGATCCCAAATATGGTCAGTTTGGAAACTGGGTCACCATCTAATTCTGGTCTCAGGGTAGAAGAGGCTTTGGTTTGCTTCATCCTTTAGTCTTTTGACTGCTTTACTGTTTTTATTCACTCTTCTTTACGCTCTGGGTATTTAGGCAGGTGGTGAGGCAGAGTGAGTGACCAATTGTTGCATCTTAGATAACTGTTCACAAGCTTTTACCACCTCCGTTGCTATTGTTTTCCTCTTTAATTTATAGCTTTTCCTTTGATCAGTAATTTTCTAACGTTGATGTTTAGCCTCATTTTCATAATATATGACTCAAGTCAGGAAATGCTGTATTTATATTATTACTTTCTTTTGTGATTTCCTCAGAAAAATTAGTTTTTCTGTGTATGTTATTTACTTTTCTAACTACATGGGGATTATCTTTTTTCCTGTATGGTTTCTACTAAAGGATATACACATGATGGAGATTCCAGGAAAAAAATAGAATGCAAAAATTACACATAAGTATGATGTGTCAGTTTTATAAACTGTATAAATAGGCTGAAATAATGAAGAAAATGTATTAGTAAGTTTATTAAGCTATAATCTATTGAGTAGTAGGGTCATAGGCATGTTTTTAGAATGAAACATAAGGTATTCATAATGGACATTTTTTAAATGGAGGAACCTACAGTAATTTTCAAAAGAAAAAAAATGATCCTATAAAAGTATGATCACTCAACCATGAGCCAAATCATGTTCATTTCAATTCAGATATTATGACAGGTGCGTACTGTGTTGGACATTGGACACAGAGTTGATGTGTGCACTGGTGAGACACGTCTTCTCCAGGAATACAGTGTGAGTACTCTAGTGGAGTGAAGAGAAGGGATGGTGACACACACCCAGGTCATTTCAGTGCCTTCAATAATATGGTAAAGAGCTCTAGTAGGTAGAGCAGGAGTTGTGCTCATTTACTCAGAGCTAAGTTCTGCTAGAACCAAGAACATAGCCCCAGCTTACAGCTGGGTTCAGTTCTGAAGACATCTTCAGAAGTCAGATACCTCTTTCCCCAACCCTCCTCTCCTTTTTGGTTTTTAATCATTATTGAGTTTTTAAATTATTATTACCCATAAAAGGAACCCTGGTCAGCATTTTGAACATACCAGCTGCTCCAAAGGACATCGATGAGGCTGTCTATTACTATAAAGATTTACAGTCTGGGAAACCTTATATAGGAATGATAAGAAAGGAGATTGACTCTATGGCAGTAGATTCGATTTTTCTTCAGTTTAATTCAAAGATTCAGTCTGTCTCTGGGTTAGAAACATGTGTAAACTTAACAGATATTCCACCTGCAACATTGTATTAAGTACATGTTACTGACAAAAATCAACTTAACAGCAACCCTATAAGACAGAATAGAACTGTTACTTTGGTTTTCCTAGACTGTACATGTAAATCTTTGTGTAAGTAGACAGCCTCATGTTTCTTCTGAGGAGCCAGCCTGGTGGGTCTGAACTGCTTGAAAGTGTAGATACTCCACTCAAAGCAATTGTAGGTTTAAGTGTACCTGGAGAGCATTACTAACATGGTTTTTTTGCTCTCTACTATTTTTTTAATTAGTTGTAGGTTTTAAGTATATATAGCTCTGAAGTAGCCACAGTTTCTTTTTATAATGTGAAAGGTACTAACGAAAGAAAATTCAAGCATCTCAATCTGTATAATAGGGTTAATACCGTGGCTGTCAAAGGGCTGTCCCCTTTAGGGGACATTCGGCAGTGCCTGGAGGCATTTTGGGGTCTCACTATTGGGATAAGTATGCTACTACCATTTTAGGGGCCCTGGTTCTGCAAAACCTCTTGCAATGCACAAGATAGCCTGTCTTCGCACAATAAAGAATTTTCTGCCCAAATGTCAATAATGCTGAGTTGACAATTCCTGGGTTCATCTATAATTGGCACCCAATTTTATGAACAGCTGTAGGTGGACTTGTATGTTGTTGAAGGAGCTAGAAGCTTGTTTTCTTTACCGTATTCTAACCTGGTTTTAGTTAAGACTATCGTAGGCTGTGGATCATTTGAAAGCAGCTTCACTTACTTGTGTCAGACAGTGTGATCAGAGTAGAGTGGTGGACAGCCTGGTCCTTAGGCACTCAGGGAAGATTTTACAACTGGTGGGTTATTTGTAATAGTTCTTTATATAGCATAGTATAATTGTTTTCTTGATTTTAATTTGTGAATTAACCTCCTCTTAGGAAAGATGGAATGTTAAATGGTTTAATTTTCTGTCTTTTCCCCCACGACCAACATAAACTTCAACAACTTACTTGTAATGGGTGCTGTAGTAAGAGTTGATCTTTCTTTAGGTACTGTTTCTTAAGGGTTTAAAAGTGTTGGTATAACTCCCAAATGTGCCTTTTAATATTGCATTTAAAACAGCAATATAAATAGCATTTAAGTTGTATTCCATGGAGTATGGATATGATAACTATTGCTCATCAAGGACAAGATGTAGATTGGTTTCTTATTTTGTTTTATTCAAACTTTAACCTTTTTCTTTCTTCCTTTTCTTTTAGATTTTGGCTCTCTATTTGACTTGGAGCATGACTTACCAGATGAATTAATCAACTCTACAGAATTGGGACTAACCAATGGTGGTGATATTAGTCAGCTTCAGACAAGTCTTGGCATGGTTCAAGATGCAGCCTCTAAACATAAACAGCTGTCAGAATTGCTGCGATCTGGTAGTTCCCCTAACCTCAATATGGGAGTTGGTGGCCCAGGCCAAGCCATGGCCAACCAGCCCCAACAGAATAGTCCTGGATTGGGTTTGATAAATAGCATGGTCAAAAGCCCAATGACACAGGCAGGCTTGACTTCTCCCAACATGGGAATGGGCACTGGTGGGCCCAATCAAGGTCCCACACAGCCTGCAACAGGTATGATGAACAGTCCAGTAAATCAGCCTGCCATGGGAATGAACACAGGGATGAATGCTGGCATGAATCCTGGAATGTTGGCTGCAGGCAATGGACAGGGGATGATGCCTAATCAAGTCATGAACGGTTCAATTGGAGGAGGCCGGGGGCGACCCAATATGCAGTACCCAAACCCAGGAATGGGAAATGCTGGCAACCTACTGACTGAGCCACTGCAGCAGGGCTCTCCCCAGATGGGAGGACAAGCTGGATTGAGAGGCCCCCAGCCTCTTAAGGTAAGCATGGCTTTGATTTGTGTTGTATCGCTAGTATGCATTTCAGTGCTCTGGTGGTGGTGGGAGGGCCTAAGGCCAGTTGTTCTTGTACTCCTAACTGTTCAAGCTTCATCTTCTCATGTAGATTATTCCCCAGATACTATAAGCCAAGGGTCTACTGTGTTGTCACAACCTTTAAAGAAACCTCACAACAATTTTAAGTAAATAGTTACTTGACAACTGGCTAATGTTCTATACCTGCATAGATTGTTCCAAATCATTGCCAGCTAATTCCTGTTTCTATTGACACAAGTTCAGGAATATTTTCATCTCACTACCAAGCCCAAGTTAACCTTCATGGGTTGTTTTAAAAATATATTTGTGAGATAGCTGGTTTGACACAAGTCTCCAGAAACTCAAGTTCTATCATAAGAGCTTTATTAGGTCCTAGTTCTATTATCAGGTAGAACTTAAGGTCTTCTCATTTACTATGAGACCATTCCATGTGTTCCAATTAACTAGATTTTAGTTATTTTTTAAAAGGCTTTTCTTTTTAAAAAGCCCACTTATACAACAAATACTAATGTGTTTTGAAACCATTAAAAATGTGCTTGTTGTAAATAATTAAAGCTTAATTATAATTCATATTTTGGTCCTTCTTTCTCTATAGTTTGTCTATGTATTCCTTTTTCTTTAAATGGTATCACACGTTGGTAGTGAGTGCCTTGCATGTAGTTGCACAGTGAGTACTTACTAAATGAAAGAGAAGGAGGTGTGAGAGGTGGGCTGTAAAGAGGGTATGGTAAGAGTTTTGCATGGTGTCAGGAACACGCTTTCCCTGAATCTGAGTGGTCATGTGGAATTCTGTGTTTCTGAGAAATGAGGGTAGGAGCAAGCTCAAGGGTGAATTTAAGACAAAGGAGAGAATTTAGGGTTTCGGGAACTGAGAACATGTGGCTATATGAAAGCCATTAAACTGTTTTTGTTATTCATTAAAAATACTGACTAAATGCTTAATACATCCTAATGGAGGAAAGGATTTTATTTCTTCTCCCGGCCCTGTAGAATATCCTTCTCTGACACTTTCATGTTGTATTATGAGTATGGTTTATTTAGGAATGTGGAGTGAAAGCCACTAAGATGGGGAAATGTTCAATACCACTTGTAGGTTTTAGGAACAAACCAGTGAAGAAGAGACAAAAGTCCCTGTCCTTCTGATGTCTGTATTCAGAGGAGGGGGGCAAGTGATAAGACAGTGCACGTTCATCAAGTGTTTACTAGACTTGACAGGGAATTTGTGTAGGGCCATTGATTAAAATATGAAAACTTGCTGCCATTGAGATTATTCCAATTGATAGCAACCCCGTAGAATAATATGGAACCAAATCCAGAGAGTTTCCAAGGCTGTGTAAGTTTTTACAGACGCGGACTGCCTCATCTTTCTCCCTTGGAGTAGCTGGTATTTCCGCTGCCAGTTTTCTTGTCAGTGTTTAACACAGTGCTCTACTAGGGTTCGTATTATTTATAACAGCATCCTATAAATAGATTATTACTATTATACAACTGAAAAGAACAAAGACCTATGGGGGTTACAGGTAGAATTAGAGGTCCTGGCACTAGAACTCTTTCTGATTTAAGTCTATGCTGATCCCTGCAGTATAATGTGATTCTATTGTTATATGTTGACAATAAAACCGGTTAGCTAAAAACTGGTACAAACTTTTATTGATTGCTGTAACTTGTATATGGGGGATCATTGCTTGACTGAGACCTGTCACAGGTCTGTTTCTGTAATGCTCACCGTGGCTCCAGGACGTCTCAGCATATTATTGCCTTTCTTTTCTCTATACTGTAGGATCTGAAGGGAAACAAATCTGTACCCCCATTCCTAATTCTAGCTACCTAGCATACGGTAAGGTGTGTGCTACCCGCATCCAGACATACTCAGAACCAAAATGTGGTATACTTCCTGCCTGATGAAATTGACTCTATAGTGATCAAACCCTGAACCTCGTTCCGTCATCTGAGTGTTGGCCTTCAGAGTAACTCCCTCTTTTTTATGGAGGAGGGAGGAGACCTGATGCTACTTGAATAGTTCCTTTAAAATGAATGGGAAGTGGGGGGGAAGTGTCTTGGGTAGATAAGTAGTTAAGAAAGACAACTTATTAGGGGACCATTAAATGTAAGGAGGGGGGAGTCTATTGGGAGGAGTCCCTCTTGGATGTTGTATTCTGTGTGTGTAAATAAGAGGGTGTTATGCTCAGTCTTCTCATTTGCATGGATATGGATTTGGGTCTGGTGTATCAGGTTAGGAGGAACAGGTCCCAGTAAGTGATTCAACCCTAACTCAAGGGGATGGTATAGGAATAAAAAGAACAAATTGGGAAAATAGGATAAAGGATTTGGTGTCGATTCTGATAGATCACTTGTACACTATTATATACCCATTGCTCCACATAGCACCTTGCATGTTTTCCTGGGCATCCATACATAATGTGGACATTTTTAAAATCCAGTAGGCAGTTGGGAATGCCTGACTACAATCTAATTTTCTTTTTATTCTTTGATCAAACTCCGAGGCCACACATACTGGTTTGGATTACTGGCATGCCTGAAGTCCTACCAAGATTGTCCCATGTTGAGTATTACTAAATTATATATGTATGTCCAGTTTTGTAAAAAGGAAGAGCTGCCGTCTCCTACAGGCCATGTTTGAAATTCTGTAGTAACTGCTAGGGCAGCTAATAATTTGTTTTTGGTGCCTATAGCTGTTAGTAGCCTCCTGGTCATCACATTTTCCATTTAGGTGGATAATCTGTATCATTGTGGTCCAGGTAGGTTGGCAGGTAGTTGAACATCAGGAGTGCATTAGCTGTGGAGAAGAGAACAAGGTCAAATAGCTAGTTAAACACCGCCTTGCAGAACTGAAGGGCAATATCATCCTTCCCTATCCTTTTTGATGTGGGAAGAGGCTTGGGTGGTGAAGGGATAGGGATGTGCTTGTATTTTACTTTCTAACTCTAGCAGCGGAACTCTGAGGGAGCCCAAAAAGCAAAGGCCCAAGTCTGTTGTTCAGAGTGACCAGAAATGTCAGAATGACTTACTGCCAGCTTGACGAGCTATCTGCACAGTCTGTGTGTGGTGGCATCTCTAGATGCCAGGGACCACATAGGTCAGAATAGGTTGGAACTCACTCAATATAGGCTGAGTCCATGTGGATAAACGGAAGTAATAGATTCTTTGCTTATTAACAGGAGCTGTCAAGGTAGGTTGTAGGTTCTAGCATTAATTTACTCAAAAAATGTCATCTTAATGGTTTATATCTATTGAGCTTTTTATATTCTATTGTGAATTTTCATCTTATGGTGATTGATGGAAAGATCAGTTAGGTGAAATTATGTTAATTATTGCCGGGCAGTATTTCAACTGACAGTGACCCCATGTGTTACATATAAAACCATAGAGTTTTCTAAGCTGTTTGCTTGATGGGAGCAGATTGCCAGAGAATGTAAATACTGTTTTAACTTTTTTCTCATTTTCATTACAGAAATCTTTGATGAAAGTATCAGAGATTGATAGAAATTTGGAGAGTACAAAGAGTGCAAGATTGAAAGAACTGAGTTTCATTTACTGTGCTACTCGATTTTTTTTTTTTTTAAAGCCCTTAGATCAGGTAGCTGGTGGTCAAGTTTAGGGTGTCTAAACTCTGAGAGTTCAAAGCAAGATGAATTGTGGTTCTTGCCCTTTTGTACATCGTCTGGGAAAGAAGAGACACAAATTTAACCATTGCCACCTTAAAGCTTTGTGTAAGGATCTAGGAGAGTGGAAAGATTCCCCAGATGCAGTAACATGGAAAATGTATTTTAAATGGTGCTGCTGCTACTGCTTCTCACTTGGAAGCTTCACCCATCAAGCACACAACTACAAATGAAAATTAAAATATCCTCAAAAGCAACAGAGCACATTTCTACTTGGAATTGTTGAGTCGATGTCAACTCAATAGCAGCTGGTGTTGGTTTTGCAAACCCAGCGCTTTTTATCTGTATGGGTTAGCCTGAGTCACGAAGGAAAGGCAGTGTACTTCCACTTAGTTTTAGGGCAAAGGAAAAACTTAAGGCAATTGCTGGGAAGTGAAAAAAGTACTCTGCTCAGTTTCACTAGTAATGGGCTTGTGAGGTAGAAGGACCCTCTGGAAAGAGATCTTTTGAAGATCATGAAGGGGCCCTAGTAGTAGTCCTGCTTCTTCTTTAAGAAAAAAAGAGGTGACACCCCCTTACAGAAGGGTTACCAGGGAGATAAGCCAGTTAGGGTGCAGTGTAGCAACAATGAAACATAACTTTCTTCTGGTTCTTAAGTACTTTCCCTCCCCACCCCCTACTATCACGATCCCAATTCTACCTTACTAATCCAGCTAGACCAGAGGATGTACACTGGTACAGATAGGAACTGGAAACACAGGGACTCCAGGAGAGATGATCCCTTAGGGATTAGTGGTGAGAGTGGCAATACCAGGAAGGTGGAGGGAAGGTGTGAGAGAAAGAGGGAACCGATCACAAGGATCTACCTATAACCCCTCCCTGGGGGACAGACAACAGAAAAGTGGGTGAAGGGAGATGTCGGACAGTGTAAGACATGATAAAATAATAATTTATAAATTACCATAAATATGGGTTCATGAGGGAGGGGAAAAGGAACTGATACCAAGGGCTCAAGTAGAAAGCAAATGTTTTGAGAATGATGGCAACAAATGTGCTTGACACAATGGATGCGTGTGTGTGTGTGTTGTGATAAGAGTTGTACGAGCCCCCAGTACAATGATTTGGGGGAAAAAATAAGAGGTAAAGACAAAAGGCAAGGAAACCAGGGGAGTGGCGAGGGACCGGGGGAAATGAGTTGATATTAAGGGCTCACGTAGAAAGCAAATGTTTTGAGAATGATGATGGCAACAAAAGTACAAATGTGCTTGACACAATGGATGGATATATGGAGTGTGATAAGAATTGTATGAGCCCCCAATAAAATGATTAGGAAAAAAATTCGCCTGAGCAACTTGCTAAGATACTATATATTATGTTTTGTCTTTGATCCAGAAACTTAATGTTTGTTATCAAGATGGAATAAATGTATAAAATTTATCAAGCAAACATAAAAATGTTTTATTTAATAATGATACTATATTTAAGCCATATTTTAATGAAAATATAATCATACCAGAAGTCCTGATGAATAAATGGTTAAAGTTTTTTTTATATAAAGGCAATGAAACCTGTTACACAGTCTACACAAGCAATGCTGAGGGTATTGAAGTAAGACTATGACAGTGAACATGAAGCTATGGAAAGGATTTTAGGGTGTTCGTTACATGTGAGATTTGATGGTCCCTTGACAGGATAGGATCTGACAGAGAATGTAGGATGGCTCCACTTACAGGAGCAGTAACCAAAGTGCTCTCACTTCCCCGTCTTAGTGTTTGCTGTGTTGTTTTCAATGGGTAGGTAATTGACTTTCTGTTGGGAGCCAATGAGAGAGAACAGAATTGGAAGGGGTTCTTCTAATTTTATATTTAGAGCATAAAATTGACCACTGTTTGAATTGTTCAAATACTTAGAGTTGTGTTTTTAAGATTATAACAGTAAATTTCATTGTTATCAGGAAGAGCTAATGTCTCCAAGTGGACCTACATAAATAATAGCAGAAAAGAAACTGCTTTTAAAAGTGCGTGGAGGCTGTAAACCGAGATTGTTTTAAGGGTCCAGCAGGCTACTAACTTAATGAATGTTGTTAGATGCTTTGAAGTCAGTTCCAACTCATAGCGACCCTATGATTGATGAAACCCCACCTGGTGCTGCACTGTCCTCACAATGAGCCCATTATTGGAGCCTCTGTGTCATGCCTTCTTGTCCCTGCTTTCTATTTTACCAGTCCTTTTCTAAGGACTAGTCTCTTGATAATATGTCCAAAGTACATTAGACAAATCTTGAAATCCTTGCTTCTAAGGAGCACCTCTTCTTCCAAGACACATTTGTTGGTTTCTTTTGGCAGTCCTTTGATAGTCTTCACCAGCACCATAATTCAAATGCAGCACTGTTCTTCCATTTTCCTTATTCAGTGCCCAGCTTTAACATGCATGTAAAGCTACTGAAAATACCCTAGCTTGGCTCAGGCGCACCTTAGTCCTCAAAGTGACATCCTTGCCCTTTCGGACTTTACAGAGATCTGTACCGAATGCAAAGTATTACTTGATTTCATGAGTTGATGGTGGATCCAACCAAGATAAACTCCTTGTCAGCTTTATTCTCTTTCTCTATTTATCTCGATGTTGCCAATTGGTTGAGTTGTGGGGATTTTCATTGTCTTCTGACTATAATCCATATGGAAGGCTGCAGTTATTTATCTTCATCAGCAAGTGCTTCAAGTCCTCACATCCAACAAGCTAGATTTTGTCTTCTGCGAATCAAAAGTTATGTTAATAAGGCTTCCTCCAATCCTGATAATACAGCCCTGACACACACCTTTCCTGATTTTAAACCATGTAGTTTCCTATGTTCTGTTAGCACAACTGCCTCTTGATCTCTGTACAAGTTCCACATGAATACAAGGCGTTCCTAGAATTCCCATTCTTCTCAAAGCTATTGATTGTTATGATCCACACAGACAAATGCCCCAAATGCCTTGGCATAGTCAATAAAGCACAAGTCAATAAACACATCTTTCAGCCTAGATCCATCTGACATCACAGTGAAATCCTTGTTCCATGGCCTCTTCTGAATCTGGTCTGGACCCCTGGCAGTTCCTGTGAGTGTAGTGCTTCACTAGTTGAATGGTCTTCATCAATATTTTACTTTCATGTGATATAATGATATTGTTGTGTAATTTGTACATTTGGTTGGGTCACTTTTCTTTGGAAGGGGTACAAATACATGTCTCTTCCAACCAGTTAGCCAAGTAGTTTGTCTTCCAAATGTCTTGGCATAGATGAGTGCTTGCAGCGCTTCATCAGCTTGTTGATGTCAGTTGGTGTTCTGTTAATTCCTTGGGCCCTGATTTTGGCAAATAGCTTGTAGTGCAGCTTGGACAACTTCACTACCATTAATTCTCGATCGTATGCTTTCTATTGAATTGGTTAAATGTCTACCAGCTCTTGGTAGACTAGTTTTTCCGTCTTGTTTTGATGCTTCCTGTGTTCAGTATGTTGTCCTTATAATCTTTCAATATTGTAATTTGAGGCATGAATTTTTTTCTTGAGTTCTTTTCAGTTTAAGATATGCTGAGCATGTTCTTGTTTGAATTCCTCATTTTGCACATTTTGTTACAATAATTTATTTTGTCTTGAGCTGACCTTTGAGCTTTTCTGCTTAGCTCTTTTTAGTCATTTCTTCCACATGCCCTAACTGCTGTAGGATCGTGAGCAAGTTTTGGAGTCTTTTCTGACATTCATGCTGATCTTTTTTCTTTCCTGTCTTTTAAATATCTTTTTTGCTTTCTTCATGTCTCATGATCTTGGTGTCTTCCCCACAGCTCATCAGCTCTTCTGTCATTGGTATTCAGTGCATCAAATCTGTACTTGAGATAGTCTTGAAACTCAGGTTATATAAACCACAGGGAATTAATTGAGTGGACTCTGGACTTTGTGTGTTTTTTCTTGGTCTTTAAAAAAGTTATTGGCTTCCCTATGTAGAAAAATATATGAATCAAGGACAAAGAATAGAACATTAAAAGCCTGCACAGTAATCATATAAACAATGAAAGATCTCAATCTAAGAAAAAGGCAAACAATATTTAAAATTTCAGATAAAGGGAAAGTGGGTGCAACAAGAGATCTAATGGAAAGGTATTATATTCCAGTTTAAGTGCAATTAATTAGATTTTCTTTATAATCTTTCTGTCATATTGGGGCTGTTCACATTCCTAGTCTACGGGCAGTGGGGATTCACCAGGGACTCAATCCATGTAGCTACCTTGCAAATTGATTTTTGGCTTTCACTATCCAAAGTGTTTTGTAAACCAGTTGTTTAGAATTTAGGTACTGGCAACATTCCCTTCTCCAGGATTGGATCTTATTGTTTACCGTCCTTGGATCACACATGTTGGTGTATTTCTGTGTGGAATTAGCTGACTTCTCAAGTCAGTGGCTGCTATTTTGAGACAAGTCTTTTAAGACCTTAAAACACTGGTTTTCCTGAAAGCCGTGCTCCATCTGATTTCTTCACCTGGCTTTGCTCTGGTGCTCTTATCTTCAGTGACCTCACATGGGAGACTACTGGCAGGGCCATTAGTCACACGAACTAAATTATTCTTATATTAGGTTTATAATCAAGTGAAAGCTCAAAATCCATGGATGTAGCAACTCTGGTTTAAGAAGAGGATTTTTAAATTACTATTTATCAGCCAGTGCAGTACAATGTTCTTCATAGTAAACTTTGATTTGATTCCCATCACTGCCACTTACTGGCTGTGATCTTGGAGAAGTAATTTTGAGCACATTGTGCCTTACTTTCCCTTGTTTTTTTACCGCCCGTAGAGCTGTAAAGTTAATGACCTCATACATAAATCAAATGTTTAGACAGACAAGTATTTAAATAACATTTTGCTTTTTCATTTTCTTGGTATAATAAGACGGGAAAAGGAATAATAATGCTGTCCCGGTAAGATGGGTGGTCAAACTTAATTTATTTTCTGTTTCTTATGCTTAGATGGGAATGATAAGCAACCCAAATCCTTATGGGTCACCGTACACCCAGAGTTCTGGCCAGCAGATTGCAGCTAGTGGCCTTGGTCTTCAGATGCAGACAAAGACTGTGCTACCAAATAACTTACCTCCATTTGCAATGGACAAAAAGGCAGTTCCTGGTGGAGGAATGCCCAACATGGTGGGTAGTAATTTATTACAAACGTCTCTTGAAATTAACATGTTAAAAATTTTAAGAAAACTACTTTAAAAGTTTTTTAAGAATGGTTTTATTTTCATGACTTCTACTCTACACATCCTTTAAATACACTAATGTGTATAATATACAGGATAACCCTTGTGAGCAAGGAAGTGGTTTTACTTGCTGTTTTGTTCAGGGATGGTGTTTATCAAAATAGGAGCAAGCTGTGTTTTATGGACGTGCCATCCAGTAGATTTTGCTTGTGCATACTTCAGTAGGATCAGGAAAGTGGGACCTCCGGCAAAAGATCTCAGCGCTCCGTGACCGTATCTATTGACTGTATCTGAGACCACCAGACAGTGTAACTTAACACTCAAAAGGTTTGGGACTGTTTCTTTTAGGTTGGCTTCTGCTATGGAGAAATTCCAGATCCTGTGAACAACACAGTGAAGCCATTTCCAGTCATGAGAAGTGATCTTACTTAACTTCAGAAAAACCTATGCGATGATTTCCCCCTTCACACGTTGTAGTCTTATGTCACCTGTTCACTGAATGTCCGCAAGTCCAGATACCATACTGTATACTGGAGATACAAAGATGACTAAAGCCTGACTTCCCTGTCACCAAAAAGTACTTCGTTTATATACCTGTTTTCAAATTGGGAAAACTAAATTTCATTCTGTGTATACAGAAACCCTTTTACCTACCCAAAAAGCCCCTCTGGGTCTGCCAGGCAGCTCCCTGTTCATTAAAACCTAGTGTGAACATGATCTTCACTCTTACTCCTCTCTGCCAGCAGAGTTCACTGTGTCCGTGTCTTTTCTCTCACTCACTTTGCCTACTTTGATCATATCACATGGTAATTAACTTGCTTTCTCATTTGATTGCCCTTCTTGAGGATGGGAGTCATACGTTATTGAATCTTTCATGTCAAAAAAGCAAGTGGAAGGTGTATTATGTAGTATAGTACCATAATGGTTTTAATAGAAAATGTCTAAGTCCTTGTTTTATTTAAAGAGCTAGCAAACCGTGACAACTAACATTAAATGTGTCTTTATTGTTCTGTCCCTAAGGGTCCTCAGCAGGCCCCACAGGTCCAGCAGCCAGGTCTGGTGACTCCAGTTGCCCACGGGATGGGTTCTGGAGCACACACAGCTGATCCGGAGAAGCGAAAGCTCATCCAGCAGCAGCTGGTTCTTCTTTTGCACGCTCACAAGTGCCAGCGCCGGGAGCAGGCCAATGGGGAAATGAGGCCATGCAACCTTCCCCACTGTCGCACTATGAAGAATGTCCTCAACCACATGACCCACTGTCAGTCAGGCAAGTCCTGCCAAGGTGAGTGGACCCACAGGGCCAGTGTGTTAGGCAGTTAATGTTTCTAGGTACAAATGCAGTCAAGGTATTTGAGCCCATTTTGGAATCTCTTGATAGGATCTTAGTCACCATGATTATTGTTAGTTACTTTCAGGTCAGTTTCAACCAAGGGACCCTGCTATATAATAAGCCTCTTATTATCTCACAGTCATCACTA
Organism: Tenrec ecaudatus; assembly: GCF_050624435.1. Taxonomy (NCBI): domain Eukaryota; kingdom Metazoa; phylum Chordata; class Mammalia; order Afrosoricida; family Tenrecidae; genus Tenrec; species Tenrec ecaudatus. The sequence continues at coordinate 11,106,516 of NC_134535.1, forward strand.
TCTTAAAGCCTGTTGTGTCAGTCCATCGCGTTGAGGGTCTTCCACTTTTTTGCTAACCCTCTACTTTACCAAACATGATGTTCTTACTCAAGCACTGGCGCTATGTGCCCCTCCCCCTTCACTTCCCATACTTAGGTGCAAAGTACATGCCATGTGTACTCGAGTATAAGCCAAGTTTTCCAGCACATTTTTAAAACTGTTTTTATGGTAAAATTGGGTGCCTCAGTGGATATTCAGATCGGATTATACTAGACAATGTTTTTCCCATGAAGCAGGTGGTGAGTTTGACTTACTAACCTTATGTCACTTAGGCTACATAGAGTTAGGATAAAAACAGGCTGACTGCCATTGAATCGATACTAGCTCATCTCAACACTATCCCTTCAGTTTTCAAGACTATTTACTGGAGTAGAAAGCTTCATCACCTAATTATTACTATACAAGGTATTTCTATACATCTTTAGTGAAGAAGAAAAAAAAAACCCAAACTATTTCTACTTTCCTTACTCCTGAAACCAAGAAAAGACCACAAGGTTTCCAGGGATCTAAGTCTGGATTTCCTTTTGTTGTTGTTATTGACCCAACCTTTATATATATATAAATGTGTAAAAGCAGAATGTCATTTGGAGGGCAAAGGTGCACCTGCCCCCCAAACCATGGTATTTTCAGTAACCTAATAACCATGTGAAATTTGGACAAGGAAAAAGGAAGGCAAAAGAATTGATGTCTTTGAATTAGGGTGTTGATGTAGAATATTGGATATTATTATGGACTGCCAGAACAAACATATCTATGTTGGAAGTACAGCCAAGAATGCCCTTTAAAAGCAAGGATGGTGAGATTACATTTCACATACTTTGGACATACTCTCAGGAGAGACATTTCCCTGGAGTAGGACATCATGCGTGGTCTAGGAGAGGCTCCATGGAAGATGGCAACAGCTGTGAGGATAGTGCAGCAATAGGCGGTGTTTTGTTCTGTTGTACATAGGATTGCTGACTTAGAAGTCAGGTAATAGCACCTAATGCCAATAGCAAGCCTACTTTATTTTTAAGTTTATTGACTTGTAATACTTTAATATTTCGCTAAATGACAAAGTTAATACAACTTTTATATTTGCAATCATTACAGATCTTTATCAGCACGTATAGTTATGGTACTGGATTTTTTGGGTTTTTTTACTTAAGAGTACAGCATATTTTTGTGCTTATAGAAATATGAGCCCATCATAGCTGTATGATTTTTCACATATTCTTTTTGCCATTTTTGGCTCATTTTCACTCAAATGTTAGTATTAATAGGAACTCTCCTAGAGCGTTATAATGAAGATCCAATGAATGTGTGCATTTGTAACATTTTTTAAGTATTCAAGTGTTGGGCATTATTAATATTCAATATAGATGTAAAAACATAAGCTGCACTTTTGTTCTCTCCAGTGGCACATTGTGCATCTTCTCGACAAATCATTTCACACTGGAAGAATTGTACACGCCATGATTGTCCTGTGTGTCTCCCTCTTAAAAATGCTGGGGATAAGAGAAACCAACAGTGTAAGTGATACAATCTTTGTACGATTTCTACCAAAATTGTTTTTGGGGTATTCATCAGTGTTGTTGTTTGTTTGTTTGTTAAGTGAGATTTCTTGTGGTTGCCACTGGTTATTTTCCTTTTAGTTTTTCTAGTTTCCATTCCTCTCATATTAATGCTTGCGATTTCACTACTTCTGGCTGAAAGAAGATTCAAGGCCTTTTACTATTGATTCTTAGTAAAAACCACTATTTCTCAGATGCTTTTTTTCTACTAAGCCACATTGAAAGTGTTTAGGTTTTATATCTGCTGTCTCCCTCCAGTACTGCCACATTCCAATCAAAACAAAAAGATGGATGTGGAAGGTATTACATTGGCTATACTATTGGGAATGATTGATAGGTAAGATTTGCTCGAATCTATTCTGGATTCATATGTCCGTATTCAGTGCTCCTATTATACAAGAAAACTAGCTGAAGGAGAGGTACAGTAATTTTTAGATTATATGACCTTTGGTTTGATAAAGTGAATTTAACAAGGTGGCTGGTTACTGGATGTAAAAATCGCCAACTTTCAGATATATAGGAGAAGAAAGGTAGGGAAACTGCTCCATTTTAAATGGTGGCCAAAAGTATAAATAAGAAATACTTTATTGCTAATTTGTTTGCATACAAAATTGCATGTGTTACTGAATGAACACAAAACATTGATTAAATGGAAGAGATGCAACTCTTAAAGGGACAAGGGGTCAGTTTTGTAGTGTGGTCAATCCCAATGAGGTTATTTAGGGGAAATGACAATGGGAACCTAAAATTCATCTGGAAAGACAAATTTGTGAGAATAACCAGGAAAACCTTTAACAAGATGTTTCATAAGAGTTTCCCTCCAGTGAATTTAAAATAACAAAAATCACAAGGATATGACATCTGTACAAGAGTACATAGGTAAGTTAAGGAGGATGGGGGGGAGATTGCCGTATATTCACAAAGAATGTATTATCTGCAGAAAGCTGTAATTGAGAACAATTAGAGACGAAAAGGCCATGTGAAAACCAGATAGATACGCTAGTTTCTGTATGAATCCTGTGATAAGAGATTTTAATGTTCCATTTTAAACAGGAAAACTGAAAATTCATTGCTTTTAGCATAGAGCAAATTATTCTCTCTCTATGACCTAATTATATAGAAAATTAGGAATTATTAAAGAAAAATGGGTTTCTATAATCCTGGGGAAAAATAATAGATTGTTTTTAAAGTACAACTGTACCACTTTCCTTTGTAGAAATAAAGCATTAATAAGCAGATTAAAGATGAATTTGGAAGTATGTATATGTGTGTCATGGAAAATAAATACTATTATTAGATTAAAAGAAATCTAAATATAAATTAGTGGAAAATAGGGAATGACCCCCAAAAACATACAACAAAGGTCTTTAGATGAAATAAGGTATCATTTCTTTCATCACCTTGACCAAAGTGACAGTAGTTGCTATTGCAAGTGATATAGGCTTAATTGTTAATGGAAGCTTTGGTGTAGTTTGTTGTGGCAGTGAGCCACAACTGATTTTTGACCAATCAGTTCTGCAACTACAAGTTTTGGGGGAGGAAGCCGTGGGAGAAAAACTTATATGAACTAGATGTTCCATAATGATGTGACTTGTTTGTGGTTTTTGAAAATGAAAACATTTTGATCTTTCTGTCATTGTCTTTAAGTGGTACACCCATTTATTTTGTATTCTAGCAATTTTGACTGGAGCAGCCGTTGGACTTGGAAATGCTGGTTCTCTAGGGGTGGGCCAACAGTCTACCCCCAGCCTAAGCACTGTCAGTCAAATTGACCCCAGCTCTATAGAACGAGCCTATGCAGCTCTTGGACTACCTTATCAAGTTAATCAGATGCCAGCACAAGCCCAGGTGCAAGCAAAAAGCCAGCCCAACCAGCCGTCTGGGCAGTCTCCCCAAGGCATTCGTCCCATGGGCAACATGAGTAAGTTTTTCTCCTCTTCATAGTCAATATGAGACTGCTTGTGTTTCAGACTGCATTCTCTAAATGCAAACATTGCTCCCTCCATCATCTGAGTTTTTTTCTCTCTCTGCCTCTACTTTGTTAATTTTTTTTTTTTTTGAAAATTTAAAAATCGCAAAATATAAGCCCCCCCCCCCCTGCTATTGGTTTATGTCCACCTTGGTCCTTATTAGGGAGCTCTGGGGTCACAGCAGTGCAAATCGACCAGCCGCCCTATGGGAGAAGGATGAAGCTATCTGCGCCTGTTAGGGTTTAAAGTCTCTGAAATCCAAGAGGGGCAGGTCTACTCCATCCAATAGGGTCTCTGGGAGTTGGAATTAACTCGGTGATAGTGGGGTTTTTGTTTTTCATTTGATCCTTTTATGTAGATAATTGACTTTGTTATATACATTATTATTTCACATTGTGAGCTTTCTTTTCTATTTCTCCCATTTATTAACTATTGACTAGTACTTTATAACAGTGGCTTACTCGTAGACCTTTATGTTTATAGCTTTGGTGCTTTTATTTTAAATGTGTAGGGATGGGTATGATTATTGTCAAAGATTTTCAAGCATTTGGCTGCAGTATTCTTTTAAAATAATATTTTGAATGTACATGGTGAAAATTTTCTCATATTTCAAGTTGTAGTCTGTGTATATGACATCTAAGTGGTTTCATATCACTTGCTCAGTGCCATCGACTTAGTTGATGCCAACTCATAATGACCCTGTAAGACAGGGTAGAAAAAAAAAAAAAAGACTGGGTAGAACTGCCCCTGTGAGTTTCCAAGACCCTAACTTTATAGGAGAAAGCTTCATCTTTGTCCCAAGGAGTAGCTGATAGTGTCATATACTTTTTTATAACTTGCTCTTTAATAGTATATTGTGTTCATTTTTATTCAGTAGATGTCTGTCATTCTTACCTATGCCTGAAAGTCATCTTTCAGGTGTCCTTACATAGTACTTCACTACTAGCCAAAGGGTTGACAGTTTGAACCCACTCAGAGGCACTTCAGGGGATAGACCTGGCATCTCTTTCCAAAAGGCCATAACCTTGAAATCCCTATGGAGGAGTGTTGTTCTATAGGATGTCAGCGTGAGCACATACCTAACTCTCAGGCAACTCATAATAACAAATCTTACACTTTTAAGATTTTTTTCTCACAATTTGCTAAATGCTTGGAAGAATAGATAAGCTTATTCCTCCAGTTGTCTTTGGTGTGTGTATTTTTTTAATGGTTTGGATTCATTTTGCTCAATTTGTTAATTTTTACAAAAATTAAGCATTTAAGTTTTCTGATATTTGCTTTCACTGGATATTTCCTTCCTGCCCTTTCCCACGTTGTGTTCTGTTGCTCTGGGGTTTTTTTTACCCTCTCTACTTGAATTGACAGTTTAGGCATTTTTCTTTGATAACTAATACTGTGTCTTACAACTAAAGATTAGTTTTAAAGCACATCTTGAGATAACAGACTGTAACATTTTAATGATCCTATTTTCATAAACAGTGCTTAACAAATCTGTTATCTCAAAGTGTAAATTAAGAGTGAAATAGCAGTCCTTTTTAGTTCTACCAATTTGTTTGAGTTTTACAAATTTTAATTTTAAATGCCAGAAAATAGCAAGGGGTTTCTACTTCTTATAAGTCAGGTTTTACAGTCACTGCTAAAAGGCTTTGACTAGTAGTTAAAGCATGTGCTTTCTCCTCCCCTCCCCCGCCCCCCGACTACTGAAAGATTAATATTCCCTATTACTATGAATAACTTAGGTATCTACTGTGATCCTGAAGAGGCAGCAACACAGCAGGAATGTTCCCAAAGAAAAAGAATCCGGTCAGCAGTGGACTTTAGGAGGCTGCTAACAGCTAGAATTAAAATAGCATCAATGGTTGAGGGGGGTGAGGAGGGAGGGAGGAAGGAAGTGTGTGTGTGTGTGTGTGTGTGTGTGTGTGAGAGAGAGAGAGAGAGAGAAAAACCAGCCCAAGAGGATTAGAATACACATTGCCTGAGGTGGTGCTCAACCCAGCTCAATAAAAATAAAACTTCACTTTTTAACATAATGATAGAACTTCTAATACTATGCTAAAGAACAAGTTATAAAACAATATGAAACATCACTGAGATATCTCAGACACAGAGTATAACTTGAATAATGAGAGAATTTTTCACAACAGGGTGAGTGTGATGTGATGACTCCCGTGAGTTGCAGGTGCTAAGACACTTCAGTAGGAATGTTAGCACACTGTCCGATTGTCCTTTAGCATATCTTAGGTCCTTTGTTCCTGCCTATTTCTTCTTGCTCATTGTTTGGTCTATTGGTTCCCTTTAGTGAAAATAGTGTTCTCCCTAAAAGTATTTTTAACTACTCAGGGGCTTAGATAAGTTTCTGAACCCTTTCCCACAGTTTGTGCATTTCATTGTTTAATGACAAGCACTTTAAATATATTGTGATTATTGAATCACCAGTTTCTTTGAATTATTAGACCATGGGAGTCTTGTTATCAGTTCTTCTGTCTTAAAAGTACAGGCATCTTAAAAGTATAAGCATGTACCACTTAACATCCAGGGCCTGTTCTGTGAAAGAGAAAGGGGTTTGGCTGTTGTGCAAACACTGTATTCAAAATTTTTAGGAACCCACTTCTGGTTGCCCATGAAAGTTTTTCATTTTTAAGGAGGCAGCTTTCATTAAAATTAATTGTTGGAGAAATAATGCGTGTACCTATTCAAGATATGTAGGAGTACTCCCACCACTTATCAGTTCATCATGCTATGGTGTTTGCTGGTGCTGGAAGTGCTGTCTGGTATTTCACACGGAAGCAAAGTCACCCAAAGTGAACAGGTTTCAGTGGAGCTTCCAGACGAAGAAGGATTTGGGTCTCCACTTTGAAGGAAAGAGCTACTACTGATCGCTTTCGAAACACTCAGAACCAAGGGCCTAAAGGATGGAAGGAAAACATTGTTGGAGACAGTGCTGGAGGCCCCTCAGGTCTGGGGACACTTGAATTCTGACTTCAGAGGAGCTATTTTCTCCAAGTGGAGCCTACCATGGTGATGTGAGTCTAGTCACGCCTATGGGGTTGGAGTCTTTGGGATCTTCATTTGCTGATGAGGCACAATTCAAGGAGAAATAGTTCCAAAAATCTGGTACTGAATGTGCGGAGTATGAATCTGGGAAAAATTATCAGTGGTAAAAATTGAAATGGAACACGTAAAAATTGGTATAGTCATTAATGAACGAAAATGGACTGGAATTGGCCGTTTTGAATGAGAAAAGGCCTATGATTTATTATGCCGGGGGGAAAACATGTTCAAGAGGAATGGTCTGATATTGCCAGAAAGGATCCTACTAAATCCATCATGATATACAGTGCTGTGAGAGGATTATATCTCTCTGCCTTTAAGGAAATCCACTCATCCAACTATTATGCAAATTCATTCTCCAACAGTTAAATCTAGTGATGAAGAAGTGGAAGAATTCTACCAATGATTTCAGTTGGAAATTGTTCAAACATACCATCAAGGTGTATTGATAATTATTGGTAACTGAAATGCAAAAGTTGGAAACAAAGAGGAAGAAATTGTAGGAAAATACAGCCTTAGTAATAGAAATTACGCTGGAGATTGCGTAAAATTTTGCAAGACCAACTTGGCCATGGCAAATACCTTTTTTCAACAACACATAAAAGCAAAAATACATCTGGACTTCCACAGATGGGCTACACAGAAATGAAATTGACTACACCTATGGGAAGGCGTGATGGAGAAGCTAAATAACAGCAGCTAAAACCAGACCAGGGACTGACTGACTGACTGGAACTAGACCGTCAATTAGTCAATGTAAGTTTAGGTTGAAGCTGAAGAAAATTAGAAACAAGTTCATGAGAGCCAAAATGCTACCTTGAATCTATCTCAATTTTGAGAACATCACAAGAATGTATTTGATGCATCAGACACTGAGAGGAGACCTTTTAATTGTGGGAGAACATGATTCCAAAAGAAAGCAAAAGGTTATTTAAAAAAAAACGAGAGAAAAAAAACGATGAAAATGCTTGTCAGAATAGACTGAAATTTGCTCTTAATCGTAGAGTTGTAGCTAAAGCAAATGGAAGGAAAGATGAATTCAAAGACTTGAAAAAAATTCAAAGGGTAGCTCAAGAAAGCATGTGCAAGGAACCTAGAATAAGAAAGAAGGGATAACACTGAGCATATCTGAAACTGAAAGAACTCAAAAAAGTCAAGCTTCAGGGTGCAATTTTATGCTATGAGCAAAATATTGAATGATTCAGGAAACTTTCAGAGATAGAATACAGTTACTGTACCAAAAAGAACTAGTCAACACTACCATTTCAGGAGGTAGAATATGAACAAGAACCAATGGTGCTAAAAGAAGGTAAAGCCACATTGCATGCATTTGTCAAAGATAAGACTCCAGCAATTGAGGAAATACCAAATGAAATGTTTTAACAGCCTGAAAGAAGCACTAGAAACACTCGCTTGTCTACATCAGGGAATTTGAAAGACAGTTGTTTGACCAACTGACTGAAAAAATCGTGTTTGTGTCCATTCCAAAGAACGATGACCCAAATAGAAAGCTCAAACTATAGAACATGATTGCAGTAGTACTTAGGGAGCAGCCAGGTGTTCAGGCTGGATTCAGAAGAGTATGTGGAACAAGGACTATCATTGCTGGTGTCAAATGGAGGATCTTGGCTCAAAGCAGAGAATGCCAATAAGATGTTTGCTTGTGTTTAATTGACTGCAAAGGCGTTCGACTGTATGGAACATAATAAACTGTGGGTATAACCCTGGGAACGCTTCATTGTGCTTATGAGAAACGTGTACACAGATCAAGAGGCAGTTGTGCAAACAAGAAGAGCATACCGCATGATTTAAAATCAGGAAAGGTAGGGGTGTGTGTGTGTGTGTGTGTGTGTGTCAGGGTTGTATCACCTCACCATTCTTGGTCAGTCTGTATGCTGAGGAAATCAGAGAAGCTGGGTTATATGAAGAAGAATGTGGCATCAAGATTGAAGAAGGTTATTAACTTGCAGTATGCACTTGCTTGCTTGTTAAAAGTTAAGAGCAATTAAAGCACTTTGTAACATCAAAGATTAAAGCCTTCAGTATGGATTACAATGCAGTGTAAAGGTGGCCAAAATCCTCATAACCGGACCAATACATAACATCAAGATAAATAGAGAAGGTTGAGGTTGTCAAGGATTTTGTTACTTAGGTCCAAGATCAGTGCTCATTGAGGCAGCAGTCAGGAGATCAAATGACACACTGCATTGCATAAATCAGCTACACAGGACCTTAAAAAGCATCCAGGTGTTGCTTTTAAGAACTGAGGTGCATTTGACCCGGCATGGTGTTCTCAATTGCTTCATATGCATATGAAAGGTGGACATAGAAGAAAACCAAAGAAGATTAGTGCATTTGAACTGTGCTGTTGACAACTATAGAAAGTACCATGGACTGCTAAAAGGACAAACCCATATGCTTTGAAAGAAGTACAGCCGGAGTGCTCCCTAAAGGCAAGGATGGAAAGACTTCCTCTGACAAACTTTTAGGCATGTTGTCAGGAGACCTTGGAGAAGGACATCGTGTTTGGTACAGTGGAAGGGACGGTACATTTTTAAGGAAGGCACAGGACCGTGCAGTGTTTCCTTCTGTTGTGCATAGAGTTGGTTGCTGTGGGTTGGCGATGACTCAATGGCACCTAACAAGGGGTACAGAATTCTCGTCTAGCCCACTGCCTCTCAACCCACTATAAAGGTCACTGGTAAAAGTTCCTTCACCCCTACTTAGTCTGTGCACTTTTGAAAGTGTAGCATAGTTAGAATCCTGTAACAATTTGTTTCTAGTATGTTTCTAGTATTTTGCTCCTTTTAACATAAACTGTTTATAAATGTCTATAAAATAATGTATCAAAAGTGGAAATTGGTGAAACAATACCAGCATTTTTATTAACCTGCATTACTTTTGTTGTCATTAACAACTATTAAATAATCCTCCGAATATTAGTTTAGACATGGATGAATTTTGGCCGAAATGCTTTTCTTATATTCCTCTCTCAATGAGTACTTTGTATTCTCAAAATATAAGATGTATCCACAATTTAAGACATGGGAAATACTTTTTGAGGTTTACTTGAGACAAGAGTTCTATTGGATATCTCTGCTTTTGGATGTGTTGGGTTATTAAAAGTATTAAGTATTTTTTTCTCTGTTCTTTTTCTATTAGTTGTGAGCTTTTCCAAACCCTTACAGATTCATAAGGGGGTTATGTGTATCTTATCTTTAAAATATTTTATTAGGCTATAATACAGATTCATAGCATTCAATAGTTGAATCACAAAGAACGTGTGTGTATTTCCTTTTTTCTGTCATTTTGGAGTTGGTGTTTAAAAGATGTTATCTAAATCTTTTAATCTAGATGCTAGTCCCATGGGAGTAAATGGAGGAGTGAGTGTTCAAACACCAAATCTACTTCCAGACTCTATGTTGCATTCAGCCATAAATTCTCAAAAGTAAGTTTTATCCTCAGTTATCCCTATGTCATATTTCCAATGTTTAAGGTTCTGTATTTACAGTTTTATTGACAATATGGTTCACATAGAGGCTACAATTCTTCTTTTTTTTTGGCATTTTTTATTTGCTTTCTACACAATGTGTAGTTTTCCCGAAAAATAAAGGGAAATGGACTGCTTGGGGCCCTTCTTTAGCAAACCCACAGGTGATTGATATAATTATCTGGGTTGGGGTAACCTACACTTTTCTAAACACAATCTGAATGAAGTTAGGAGAGTTGCTATATTTAAAAATGTGTGCTCTTATTACCTCATCATGTAAGCTGTACTAGAGTGAGAGCGCACTTCTAATTTATAACACACAAAACTCCATCTTCCTCTCTATGCAGATAATGTATGTTTCTGTGTTTCGTTCACACAAGTATACGCATAGTCATTTTTAAGATCTGGGCTTGGTTTTCTACCAGCCTCCTCATAGTATAGTGCTTTGAAGGACCATAGTTCTTTTTAAAGGAGACCTTCATTACCCTGTCTCTCGTCATTAGACTTATGATTCCTTTTTTTTTTTTTAAGCCCAATGATGAATGAAAATGCCAGTGTGGCCTCTCTGGGTCCTATGCCAACAGCAGCTCAACCATCCAGTACTGGGATTCGGAAACAGTGGCATGAAGATATTACTCAGGATCTCCGAAATCATCTTGTTCACAAACTGTAAGATGTGGGCCTGTTTTATTCATGAAGAGTTAGGCAGTGAGCATTCCTTAACTCTGCTCTATACTTGTCCACGAGAAGAATCTTAGTGATTTTCTTAGAGCCTGGTTCTGGTGGGTGGCACGTCTGTTCCTGTCACTTTCCTCCCCTTCTCGTCACCTTGCCATTCTACCTTTGCACCCTCTTTAGTAGAAATCTTACTAGAATACTTGAACAGTGTATGAAATACTATTTCTGGCTTGTGCCAGGCACATAATCATTGATATATTATTTTTAATTGTTCATTATTGTGCCATTGCCTTTGTAAAAGTCATATTTTAAAAAGGAAAATTAGAGATGAGCTTATTCCAATATAATCAGTGGCAACATACATTTCTGTTTTAGCTAGTAAAACTTTTACGATATTGATCAATTGAATCGGGCCAGGTGGTGTGACAGTTTGTGCTCTTGTGAAGGCGATGGGCAGCAGGCACCCTGCCTCATAGGTGCTGCTTAGTTTAGTCAAAAGAATTCTTGGCCATTAAAGAAAAGAGAGCAGTACAGAATGACAAAATGTAAGGTACCCAAGATCAGAAAGATAGTTAAATCAAACTGATTCCTAGTTCTCGAGCTTTTGAATATCGTGCAGTTTTGTTTTTATTTAAACGTGGGGAAAATCGTGTTTCAATTCCCTTCCGCTTAGTTGAGGGGTCACTTTTGTTCCATCCATATTTGTTACTGATTTGAAATCATGTGACTAGCTTTTGGCTTCTTGATTTATAAATGTTTCATTTTCAAGTGATAGCACTACAAATTTGAAATTTGACAAGGAGAAAATTCAGCTTCTAATGAAATGAAATAAGAAATAACTACAAACTCTCATGAATTTTATTTAATGTTTAGAGAGAATAGATTATTGGGGATTGATCATATGATTGACTGCAAGTTTATTGTAAGGGTGCAACATTGGTCTCAACTTCCATTTCTATCTTCTTCATCTGAAAATCACAGTCTCCAGTCCTAAGGAAAACTACTGCCTATGAATTTTGAAAGTTTGTTAGTAGAAAATGAAACACTCAATCTAGAACAGCGGCTCTCATTCTGTGGGTTGCAACCCCTTTGGGATAGAATGACCCTTTCATAGGGGCTGCCCTATTCATAGCAATAGCAAAATTACAGTTATGAAGTAGCAACGAAAATATTTTTATGGTTATGGAGGGTCACCACAATGTGGAAACTGTATTAAAGGGTCGCGGCATTAGGAAGGTTGAGAACCACTGATCAAGAAGAATCTGCTCCTCTAAAGTTCTACATCCTTTTGGATTTTGTAATGCTTTTTTGCTTCTGTTCCACTTAGCAACTTTAAGAGTAGAAAGAATTGTTGCTGCTTGATGCTAGGACAAAGGCGTGGGCTGCTTCATTTCAGTGTTAACACAGAATAGATTTTTGCTCTACATTTAGAATGATAGGAACCACAGTACTTTCTTTTTCTTTTTAATCGTTTTATTGGGGGCTCATACAACTCTTACCACAAGCCATACATACATCAATTATGTAAAGCACATTTGCTCTCCACTTAAGCCCTTTGCATCAGGTCCTCATTTTCTCCTCCATCCCCACTCCCTCATGAACCCTTGATAATTTTATAAGTTATTGTTTTGTCATATCTTGCACTGTCCAACATCTCCCTTCACCCACTTTTCTGTTGTCCATACCCCAGGGAGGAGGTTATATGTAGATCCTGTAATCAGTTCCCCTTTCCAACCCATCCTCCCTCCACCCTTCCAGTATTGCCACTCACATTACTGGTCCTGAAGGGATCATCCGCCCTGGATTCCATGTGTTTCCAGAGGAACCACAGTACTTTCATGGTGTCATTCCTTCTATACTGAACGCAAAACCCTCTATTCAACTAGAGAGATGATTTTATTTTAGTGTTGTTCTGTATTTGCAATTTGTCCCGTTGTCTTTCACTTGATGTTTATAATAAACAAATGGGTAAATGTTAATATTTTCGTTTCTTAAATGTAATACATAGATACTATACAAAATGATGTACACTACTGTACATCAGTATACTGTAACAGAAAATTTAGGAGCCCTGGTGGTACCGCAGTTACAGTCCACCAGTGATTCTGTGTGATATAAAACGCCTGGCATTCTGCTTTAAAGAGATTCTAGCCTAGGAAATCTTGTGGGGCCACTCTACTCTGTTTTAGAGGAGCAGTAAAGAGTTGGGATTGACTCAGTGGCACACAGCAACAACAAAGATTTGAAAGACTCATGTTTTTCTGTTTCCAGTGTTCAAGCCATATTTCCCACTCCGGACCCTGCTGCTTTAAAAGACAGACGGATGGAAAATCTAGTTGCATATGCTCGGAAAGTGGAAGGGGACATGTATGAATCTGCAAATACTCGGGTGAGCATCCATTTTTCTTTTCTTCATACAGTAAGAAATCAGACCTGTCCTGGTGGTTTTAATGGGTCTTGTAATATTTACAATTAATCCTGGTTCTGAAAGGGTCCTGTTAGCTATTCCTATCTTACTCAGCATTGAAGTACAGTCACAAGAAATTGTCTTAAAAGGGGTATATCAAGTATGTGAAGTTTTTCCTCTTCATAATGTAATGCATTTAAGGGAATTTATCTCGTGGTCCTTCTAGCAACCTGGAAACCAGCTTGGTGTTATTTTCACTTGTATATGGTGAATCAGCTGCTTAATATACCATCTCGAGTGGTAGACTCTTGCCTATATCAGTTGAACTATCTTTTTCTTTAATTGTCTCTTAAAGCTCGTATCTCCCTTCCTATAATTGCCAGGATATCCTTGATAAACCTACTTTGGACTCCTGATTTACCATGCAGTTTCATAATCAGGCTGCAGTTCACCTGATCATGTGAAACATGAGTTCATGTTTGTAATAATATAAGACGATAGATTAGATTCTTTTACTTTTGGTTTCTCTTATGTTATCTAGGGGTAATTTATTTTTTCCTTCATCACTCTTATTTTATTGAATGTAAACAGGCCGAGTACTATCACTTGCTTGCGGAAAAGATCTATAAAATTCAGAAAGAACTAGAAGAAAAGCGAAGGACTAGACTGCAGAAACAGAGCATGCTCCCAAATCCTGCAGGCATGGTTCCAGTTCCCATGAATCCAGGGCCTAACATGGGACAACCACAATCCGGAATGACTTCTAGTGAGTACTGTTTCTTCTGCTTATGGAGATATTGGCAAGAAAAAGTGAACATTACATTAAGATTCTGATACTTGGTGCTTAGCATCTCTGGGTAGCCTAGAATCATTTTTAGATCCCAAGATAGTCTTCTCTCATAGATTTCCCTGGTTTTTATGATTTAGTGTCTTTTGTAAAATCCCATAGACTTCCACAAACCTTGTTCTAAGGACCCGGGCTTTCCTGGGAGGTAGTAGGTTCCAAGCATTGAACTCTGACGTGAGCTCCAAATAATGGGGAAGAACAAAGGGTCTCACTGTGGGAAAGGCTGGGAAACGGGTAATCCTACATTTGTAGAGTCAGAGAAAGAGGTTTCCTGTCGGAAGTGCCGCGTGAGCCAGCAGGTACCACCTCTCGGGAGGTACAAACCAGCGGTGGCTTCTAGGTTACTGGGCACCTCAGCCCAGGGTAGTAAAGCTGGGAACCATTGGTTGTCGGGCAGTGGCTTTCAGCAGCCTCATTTGTTCTTCAGTACTCTTGAGCATTTGAACGAGGGAGTAGAAATAAGGGCCTGCCGGGTTAAAATACTTGAGTTTGGTTGAATTTTTGTGGTTCTTGGGAAAGTTAGAGTCTTGCCTCTGAGCACATTTGAAAAAGCCTTGGAAAGTCTTTGAAACGTTTTCAGTTTTCCACAAATTTCTTGATGCTTCTTATATGATTTTAAATCCTCATTGGCTCAAGTGTGAAAAACATCTTTATTGAGACACACACTTCGATATGGTGCCACTGGACAGAGCAGTGGCCTCCTCCCCATGCAGCGGACCTGCTGCAGATTGTGATAACTCCAACAGCCGTATCCTTCGGAGCCTTGACGTTCCTTTCCCATCATCACCCCTGGTCCATTGGGAGACGAAGGGTGACTGTTGGGGGACCTCTGTGTTTTCCTGAAGTCTCATTGTCTTCAGGCCCCTGTTGGTGGAAGTGCTTCCTTGTAAGATGTTTTGTAGGTTTTGCTTTTATTTTTAGAAAGGACAACTGACCAAGTATGCTTTTGTAACTTTTTTACTTTTCTATCCTAGATGGTCCTTTATCTGACCCAACTATGATCCGTGGCAATGTGCCAAACCAGATGATGTCCCGGATGAGTGCCCAGCCTAGTAAGTTGTCAAAGAAATCTCCATGCCCATCACTGGAATCTCTGCCTCTGCCCTGTCCCAGCAGCAGCCTACTTGAGAAGCCTGAAAAGGCTTCTTGGAATTGTCATTCAGGAGCAGTAAACAGCAAGGGTGGGTGGTGAGGTGTTAGTTCTACGGGCTTGAGTGAATGGACAGTGCCCTTCTGTGGCTTCTGTCAGTGAAACATTCATTTACAGTTCTCAGGTTACAAACGGGTTTCTTTATTTGTCATCATCAAATGATATAAAATCAACAAAAAAGTTGGACTGCTCTTTAGTCTCTAATTCCATGTGGATGCTCGTTCTCATGCGGTGCATGTGTTCACAGATATGAATCAATTCGGACAGATGGGGATGGTTCAGCCACCGATGGGCCCCCGGCAAACCTCTCCTCTACAGCACCACGGACAGTTGGGGCAGCCTGGAACGCTCAACCCGGTCAGTTTGCTCAGAGTTGTCTGTTTGGCCTTTGACATTTAAAATAGCTCTTTGTGTACTTAACAAATTAAAATTCTCATACTTGTGGCAATAGTGACCTACACCTAACTTACTGATGTCCCGCTTCTGTAATTCTGTTGTGCTTGGTTCCTAATAATCAAGCGCATATGTATATTTGATAGGTAAAAATAATCATTGAGAGAATGGCGCTAAGTATACTGTTTACCACATACAATTTTGGTAAAATACTGAAATTCTTCCAATTTGCTCTATTTAGGTCCAAATACAGGCATGTACATATATTTATATATGAGGATGTGGAAATAGATCTATGTGCATAAATGTATGCATTTAGTATTAACGTAGCAGGTGGACATTGAGCCTCCAGTCAAGGACTCCCTCAATGCAAGAACATTTTTTTCTATTAAACTGGCACTCCATTATGCTCACCTTCCCAACACAATCCCTAAAGGTAAAGTGGGTGCATAAGCAAATGTGGTGAAGAAATCTGATGGTGCCAGACTAGCAAAAGATAATAGTGTCTAAGGTCTTAAAGGCTTGAAGGTAGCTCAGAAGCAACAGGTCCACATGGAAGAAGCACACCAGCCTGTGTGTTCACGAGGTACCGTATGGATCAGTTATCAGGCATCAAAGAACAAAAAATCTTATTGTGAAGGATGGGGGAGTGCGGAGTGGAGACCCAAAGCCCATCTGTAAGCAATTAGACGTCCCCTTACCGAGGGGTCGCAGGGAGGAGACGAGCCAAAAACATAAAACTTTCCTCTAGTTTCTGAATGCATCCCTGCCACCCCACTATCATGATCCCAATTCTACCCTACAAATCTGGCTAGACCAGAGGATGTACACTGGTACAGATAAGAACTGGAAACACAGGGAATCCAGGACACATGATCCCTTCAGAACCAGTGGTGAGAGTGGCGATACTGGTAGGGTGGAGTGAAGGTGGGGTGAAAAGGGAGAACCGATTACAAGGATCTACTTATAACCCCCCTCCCTGGGGAATGGACAGCAGAAAAGTGGGTGAAAGGAGATGTCGAAGGGTGCAAGATATGACAAAATAATTTATAAATTATCAAGGTTTCTTGAGGGAGGAAAATGAGCTGATGCCAGGGGCTTAAGTGGAGAGCAAATGTTTTGAGAATGATGAGGACAATGGATGTACAAGTGTGCTTTAGACAATTGATGTATGTATGGATTGTGGTAAGAGTTGTATGAGCCTCTAATAAAATGATTTTTTTTAATTTCTCTATTTACCTTATAAATTTATCCTATGGAAATAGCCATCAAAATGAAACAGAATAATTTGAAAAAAATTCCCATTAATTTGTACTTTACATTCTGTCATGGAAAAGCCACTATATCTTGAAGTGAATTGGACTCTTGTAAAAGAATGGTTTACATCTATAGTACAATTTATAATTTTTAAAAACTTAATAGAAGCAGCTAGTCCCATGCTCTTGGGGTTGTTTGTTTTTTTAGTTACAGACTGACTTTAGTCATCTTTTCTCTAATATTAATTTCCCCAAACCCAGATCCTCCCAGTGAACTTCCCCTCTGTTACAAAGGATTAGACCAGTGTTCTCAACCTTCCTCATGCAGCGGCCCTTTAATACAGTTTATTTTCGTTGCTATTTCATAGCTGTGATTTGCTACTGTTACAAATCGGGCAACCCCTGTGAAAGGGTCATTTGACACATACGCCCCAAGGGGTCGCGACCCCCAGGTTGATAACTGCCGGGTTAGAGTGTCAAGGGTTCAGTGTAGAGACTTAAGTATGGAGGGGAGCGGTTCAGAAAAGTACTAGAGAGGAGAGGTTAAAAGAATTGGCTGAGCATGAGCCATCCTGTTTGCCCCTGCCCTCACCCTGACAGTGACAGTGGTACCTGCAGTGTTTTTCAGCCTTTTCGTGATTATCCAGCGTTGCTTCTTGGGACTAATGTTTAATGTTTCATCTATGACCAATGGTTTTCTTCAGTTACGTATTTTTTACCCTTTGGTATCCCACATTTCCTTTATTAAAATAGTGCCACCACTTTATTCCTGTCCTTAAACTCGCCCTCCTCTTTCCATCAGTTACCCTCTCTGTTCTGATTGCTGAGATGCTATAAGCCAGGTCAGAGTATTTGGTGATGCCATCTGCTTTGCGTTTTT
This sequence comes from Tenrec ecaudatus, assembly GCF_050624435.1. NCBI lineage: Eukaryota > Metazoa > Chordata > Mammalia > Afrosoricida > Tenrecidae > Tenrec > Tenrec ecaudatus. The sequence goes on from NC_134535.1 coordinate 11,124,230, forward strand.
TTTGCAGCCTCTGGGCTACGGGCCTCGAATGCAGCAGCCTTCCAACCAGAGCCAGTTCCTTGCACAGACTCCGTTCTCAGCACCGGGAATGAATGTACCCAATATGCCTTTGGGGCAGTCCAGCGGGCAAGCACCTGTGTCACAAGTATGTCTCACAAGTGGAAAGGAGCAGGGCACGTGTTTGAAACTTGTTTGGGTTGAAGTGTTTTCAGGGAAAAGTGACAGCAAATCGTGACAGTTGATTCCTGTTTTAAAATAGGAACAATTAGGGCATATGTGTGATTGTGTACCGAGATTGCTCTTCAGCATAACAGTGATGGTAGCATCCTTTTAAATTGACATCGTAAGAATTGCGATGTAAAGGAGGAAGGACTGACTAAAGAGATCTCGGGGGTCCCGGAAGATTGAATCTACAACTTTCCCATCCCCTAGAGCAGCTCAAATTCTTTTGCAAAATGGCTTAACCTCTGCTTTTTTTTAGTGCTATATTGATTGTTATCCAAGTATAAACCCCTAGTAGTATTTAACACCTTTTGAACTAGAATCATTGCCAGTTTTTATTTTAATCAGTCTGTCTTAAATGTGAAAATTTCTGTTGTGAACTTAACATCTTTTTTTTCCCCCTCCCTATTTTAACAGGCACAAATGTCCAGTTCTTCCTGCCCGGTGAACTCCCCTATAATGCCCCCAGGGTCTCAAGGGAGTCACCTTCACTGCCCCCCACTTTCTCAACCAGCCCTGCATCAGAATTCACCCTCTCCTGTACCTAGTCGAACCCCAACCCCTCACCATACACCACCAAGCATAGGAGCTCAGCAGCCACCAGCAGCAGCAATTCCAGCCCCAGTTCCTACTCCTCCAGCTATGCCACCTGTGCCACCATCCCAGGCTCTCCACCCCCCTCCAAGACAGAGTCCTACCCCACCAACAACGCAACTTCCTCCTCAAGTTCAGCCTGCACTTCCTGTTGCCCCTTCGGCTGACCAGCCCCAGCAGCAGTCACTTTCCCAGCAGAGTACAGCGACGGCCTCTTCCACACCAACAGGCGCTTTGCAGGCCCCACAGACGACCTCTCCAGTAAGCAGACGGGTCTGGACAGAGTCATTGCAGCTATATGTCTGTACAATATGTATTTTTTTCTCTCTCTCCTCTCATCTCTTTATTGTCTCAGCATTTTCACCCAAATCACTTTTGCACTTTGGACTTTGCTTTCTTTGATGTGTACCTAGCATGGACTGAACTCAAAGATACTTGCTTATGTTTGACTTCTACTGTAGTGTGTTTCTTGTTGTATTCTGACACATGAAGGAGAGGTGATAAGCAGAGTCCCCCTTCTGTCATGAACTACTTACTGTGTGAGCTAGAGCAGGCCTTCATAAACGTCTTATTTGAGAGAAGTTTGCAACACAGAAAAACACTGTCAGGTTGAGGTTTTCCCATTGCACTCCTGATGTGCTGACCCCTGCGATTTCCCCATATGTAAAAAAAGAAACGCCTCCAACTCGTAGGATTGTTGTTAGTTTAGTCACTCCACATTTGTTATTATTCCCATGTCAAGACCCACAACTTCGAGCTTCTTAAACTCAGATAATATTGAAAGCACAATCTAAGGTGAGAGAATTGTCTTGAACAATTTGTAGCTTTTTTTGGTATGAGATTGGTTATCTATGTGCCAGAAATCCAAATTCTTTCTACTGATTAAATTATTCAGTCACACTGGTCAACTGGGAGGCTCACACGAAATAAATGCCATTTGGTATTAAACACAGCAGAAGCACCCATTAGAATGTCATGATTCAGATAGCCACTCAGTTCATTAGGTGATTCTCCTTTTGTGTACATTGGAACATTTTCCTACTAAACAAACTAAAAACAAGCAAAAGAAGATGATCCATCACCCTTAATTTTCTTCCCCTTCCATTTTAGTGTAAATAGCAGCTCTTAGATCCTCAACTCATACACTGCCCAAGAATGATAGTTACTGAAGGAAAGTTTGCCGTCTCAATCTACTAACCAGTGTTTGCAAGTCCTCTGTCTCCTATCATTAAGCAAAATATGTAACTAAATTTTCACTTAAATGAAAGCAACATTAGGTGGAAATGGTACTGGCCAGAAATCAGGTCACCCTGTTCTGAATCTTCATTTCTGCTTGTGTAATTTTTTTTTCTTGTCCAGCTTTCCCAGCCAGGTGTAAGCATTGAAGGACAGGTATCCAACCCTCCCTCTACGAGTAGCACCGAAGTGAATTCTCAGACTATTCCTGAGAAACAACCTTCCCAAGAAGTGAAAATGGAGGCTAAAATGGAAGTGGAACAACCAGAACCAGCAGATGCTCAGCCTGAGGATATTCCAGAGGTGAGAGTAATACAATTACTAATTTCATTTAACCAGTGCCTCACTCTGTTGTGCTATTAATTACCGTGGGGAAGAGTCTGACTCAGCATGACCACTGGTGTTAAGAGTAGAATTGCCCCACAGGATTTCCCTGTTTATAGTTCAATGGGAGCAAATTATCAAACAAGCTCAAACTTTTTCTTCCATGATGTTGTGGCTAGGTTTGAATCGCCAGCCTTTAGGTTAGCAGTCAAACACAAGCCGTTTATACCACCCAGGAACCTCGCAACCTCAGTATAGGTTTGTTTGTTTGTTTGTTTGTTTGTTTTTCTTAAGCATGTGACTGCAAAGTATTCTGGTAATTAGATCTCCTTTCACTGGTTTCTGTGTGAGAAAGGACATTCCCACTGAAAGTAAATAACATCCTGGTTAAGTATCACTAATTGTAGTTGGGTCATGGCAGTTCTGAGAAGTGCTACCTTTCCATTTAGACGAAATCAGAAGATTGTAAAGTGGAATCTACAGAAACCGAAGAGAGAAGCACTGAAATAAAAGTTGAAACAAAAGAGGAGGAGGACCAGCCAAGTACCTCAGCCACCCAGTCATCTCCAGCCCCGGGGCAGTCCAAGAAGAAGAGTAAGTCTCAGGCTCTCCTACTAGAACTGGGAAAACCAAGGACTAGGCCAAGAAAGGCCTTCCTGGGCCTCAAAAACAAACCACGAGACTCGTTTAACCTGGGGCTGGGTCTGTTTTATAAAAAGCCTTTGCCAACTCTAGTGTGATTCTCCACCTTGAGTTTAAAAAAAAAAAACCTAATGTCAATTACACCCTCTGAGGATAGAATTAGCTTCTGAGTAGAAGAAATAACAAGGCCCTTGCTCAGAATAATTTCATATGGGACATACCAGCAAATCTTTCCTGTACTTAGAACACATTTGGGCTTGATTTAATCAACTTAACCCTATTGTCCTAGCAGTTACACTTTAGATCCGTCATTAAAGTTGGTAAATGTCTCTTTCCTAGATGCTTTAAAACATCAGACATTTTAATGAGGACCTGTTTTTCAGTTCAGTGCTTCTGATTCCTTTAGCTTTGAGCTGAGCAGATGTAATGCCTCACTTGTCATACACTGTTGCCACGGTGAACACTGCTGTCTGTTGTTGAACAGCATTTCTCCCCTACCTGGGCTGTGTCTTTTATGATTCTTGAGATGCTCTTTAGAGGTTTACCTTAAATAATTTAATTGAAACTAATTTCAAATGTGCTTCTCTTAAAGTTTTCAAACCTGAAGAGTTACGGCAGGCATTGATGCCGACATTGGAGGCACTTTACCGGCAGGATCCAGAATCCCTTCCCTTTCGTCAGCCTGTGGACCCTCAGCTTCTAGGAATCCCTGTAAGTATGTGGTGAACCCGGGTTGGGGAAGGGGGGATGTAAATTATTGAGACATACAGGTAATTCGCACACTTTAAAATTCAATAAAATTGTTCATTCACCACCACAGGCAGGTTTAGCATATTTTCATTACCCAAAAAAGATGCTGTGCACATTAGGATTCATTCCCTTTTTCTTCAAGATCTCCTCGGTCCCAGGCAACCCTTAATCATCTCAATGGATTTACCTATTCTGTCTGTCAGTAGATTTTTACCTATTCTGGACATTTCATGTAAATGGAATCATACAGTAAATGACTTCCCACTGTTTATTTTCCTCAATGTGGTAGCATGAATCAGTATTTTGTGAATTTTTATGACCAAATAGTACTTCATTTATGGCTATATTATTTTGTTGGGCATATCATAGGATTGGAATTGTTGCTGGCCTGGTCTACGAGTCATTGACGTCATTTTCATTTGTTAAACTAATCTCAGTAGAGTGCAGTGGTGCCTCTGGAAGTACCTGGTAGACTGCAGGGAGAGTCCATGGTGGCTTCACTCGCACTGTGCTCTGCTCGCTGACCACCGACTCAAAGAGTGACACACACTAGCTAACCTGTAACACAGCCAGACCCCTGGAACATCAGGGAGATGCGCCGTCTGCCCTAACCTCCACAGGCTGGACATAGCATATAAATGGGGTCGTACAATGATAGAAGGACCACCTTCTGTATCTGGCTCTTTTTCACATACCTTATTTTATTTTCGGGGTTTATCCATGTTATGTTGTGAATCAGTATATTGTTCATGGGTAATGTTTGTGTCACTTGTTCTTCTAGGATTATTTTGATATTGTGAAGAGTCCCATGGATCTGTCTACCATCAAGAGAAAGTTAGACACTGGACAGTATCAAGAGCCTTGGCAGTATGTGGATGACATTTGGCTTATGTTCAATAATGCTTGGTTGTATAATCGGAAGACATCGCGGGTGTACAAATACTGCTCCAAGCTGTCTGAGGTCTTTGAACAAGAAATTGACCCAGTCATGCAAAACCTTGGGTATTGTTGTGGCAGAAAGGTAAGAAATTACTTTCAGATCTGCCTTTGACTTCCCTAGGATACCTAGGCAAATAGTGGCTGGGCTAAGAGAGTATGTTACTTCTAGGTTGGACTAGGTTTTCCTCTTAACTGCATGGTTGGCACTGTTATGCTGCTCTTGCCATAGCAATATTGGGTTACATTCCTGTACTTTACAGATATACTCTGCACAGATATTTTATTAGAAACTTGGCCAGTTCAAATCCTGATTCATTATACTGTGAGTTCATCTAAAGTAGAGACCTGATCATACACCCGTGTGCGTGCACTGTTGCCTGGATTTTACTGACGTGTGTGTGCATAAATTCCCATAGCACTCCACATGTCCAATGAGTTCTGTGGTATGTTAAGGAGGGATAGGCCTGAAGTAAAGCAATAGTTTGCTAAATTGCACACTGAAAATTTGTTAAAATGGCAATTTTCCTATAACATATTTTAGCACGTGGAGGGCTTTGGATGGTTTTATTTAGTTCTGTGAACCACCCTGAATACTGAAAGTGCCTTATCCTGGTTAATGTGTGAAGACTATGCATTGCTGGCTTTGATTACTGATTTGACGGTGGTACTGTTGCCATCCTTTCAGCCTCTGTACTATTGAACAAATGATTTCTTTTGCAGTTGGAATTCTCTCCACAGACACTGTGTTGCTATGGCAAACAGTTATGTACAATCCCTCGCGATGCCACTTACTACAGTTACCAGAACAGGTAAGGGTGGCCCTGTGTGGAGCACGTGTGCACAGGTGTCTTGTGTCTAGCTACGTAGAGCCAGCATACATGGAGACATAGTCCCTGAGAAAGTAGTTTGAGAACAACTGTACAACACAAGTTTGGGCTTTCTGCTTTTGCAGAATTAAAATTTTTTCTAATGGACAGGAGTCTTGCCTCAGGTTTCTTGGCTGAGGGGAACAAAAGGCCTTGTGAGTTGATGACAGAAGTGGGACTGTGTCCCAGGCCCCCAACTTGTCTTTCTAATGGACCATTATGGCTCACCATAGCATCACACAAAGCTGAGATGATTTTACGATTTTAAACTAATTTGTCTTTCTGCATGTCTGTGAAATGGCTGGTGGCTGTCTCCTTGCCCACAAACTACCCAGAAAACTTTGAAATCTAACTCATATTAGCCTGCTCCATTTGGCGGAAAATATTCCTTTTCTGATCAACCTAACCTAGTGGTTTTTGGAGGCCCTGTGTATGAAAACAGGACTGGGGCGAATTTGCTTTTACCCTCCAGTACACGTTCTGCCTCGTTCTGCCCCTACAACAGTGGGACTTGACAGATGATGGCGAGGCAGTGGGAAATGAGGCATTTCTGCCTTCAGTCTCCTGCCCAGTCAGTGCTGTTGTCACAGGTGTTACGGTCAAGTAGGTGGTGGCAGGCCTGTTTGCTTCCACCTCTCTGTAATGAGCCTCCAATACGCTTGCACTGTCATCATTTCTAGGACTCTGATAGTCTCACAAGGCCAGCCAGTTCCTTTCTCAAATGATTCTAAGTCCTTGGAGTTGGCTCTTGCCGAACTTGTGTGCTACAGATGGATTTTCTGGCTCTCCCTGAACCCTCCTTTAAGTCAGTTAAGCTTTTTTTTTTTTTTACAAAAATGAGTTGTTCTCTTAGTATTTCGTAGTAATTAGACTTAATACTTTTGTACTCAATGAAATCTAGGAAAGGTCACATTCGGTTGTCAGGACACCTGATGTTCAAGAAGCTTAGTAGCAGCTGGCAGAGATTTTTTTTCTCACATTATGATCTTGGCGTGCGTGTACTTGTGGGCTTCATACAGTCATTTCGATCTGTTTAAGTATTCTTAGTAC